>NC_142663.1:6683819-8032748 GCF_026168435.1 Sesamum indicum | reverse complement strand
ATGGCTCCTAGGACTCTCTGCAGAAGGAGAAGATATATCAGGCCTAACAGTAGTGTTATCCTTCAAAGGAGGAGTTGAAGGAGAGATTTTAGGATATGGCATGTCAGCTTCACTTAGAGGTAAAACATCTTGAGCTTGTCCGGTATTGGAGTGAGAATTCTGTTTGGATGACATATGAGGAGTTCTCAAATGTGAAATTTGATGAGGTGGAGAATGATCTCCAGGAGGAATAAGTGTTTGCTTTTGGGATATGATTGCCCCAATTTCACTTGGTTCATGATGGGGCTCAGCCAGCTTTCTACGCACATCTGCATTTGGGGACAACTCTGATGAAAAATTTGATTGGTTCTCTGAATTTAAATCTGTTGGGCTCTTAGGAGTAGTTTTAACTTCTAGTGCTGCAAGGATCTGATTCACCTGAGACTTCTCATCATAAGAATGAGTATCAATTACTATATTTGATAGAGCCAGATTTTGGAGAGCTTCAACTGCAGCATCTCCCTTCGGAACTAACCAATCCACACTATTGAACATTTCCTGAACTTTAGCAAAAGCCTCCTCTGGAAGGCCATCTTTCTCTTCGAAGCAGGAACGGTCCACAGGAACTACAGAGGAAGCAGTATCGATCTCTGAAAAAAGAACCTAGAAATTTTTTTTCATGATTATACTTATACCTTCTATAGAGTAAGAGTTCCATAACTTAGCACCATTTGCGAATGTTAGACAGGTAATACCTCTGCCCTGAAGTCCTTTGGAAATAGGTCCTTTGCATCCCACAATATGTCAATATCATCCCGATTGAGCATTAAAATATTTGACCGAATAAAGGCTGTGTTAAACATGACACGAAACATCATCTCTTCCCGCGCTGTATCACCATGCAAGCTGATACACTCCAGTACAACATCACCTTGGATGCGGCAATTTATATCAATTTTAACTAATTCACATTCTGCCTGAAAATAACCAAAAAAATGTTGATGAAAAACATTGCAGTTCACGAATGGCATCACCTGCACAAAATGCACAAACTCGGAAATGCACAGGCATCATACTAATTAAATAAGTGTGAGTCATACAACCGTGGGCATTTTGCATGCACGTGCATGGAGCAGGTAGAGAATGGAGCATGGTGAGAAAAAGAATTAAGCAGAATCCTATTTTAAGAGAATGGAAACATGAAGCGTTACAAAATTCCGACTCTTTAGATAAAAACTGAATTTTATCACAAGTCCGAATATCAGTAGTACCTCATATAATTGCAAAGATACATTATAATTTGTTACATCTGAAAAAGCATCCAACAAAAACCTTACAAAGTTATTTAAGTCACTCGACCACAATAAAGTACTAAAAGTAGAGTATGGTTCTTGAAGAACAATGTGAATCCACCTTTTAGACAACTTCAAAAGGACCAATAGCTTTATCACGTTCCTCCATATGCATCAGGAAAGTGTACAAAAACAAAGACTCTTAGGAATCTAGAATCTGGACCATTATTTTTTCATTTCTTTGATTAAAAACCTCATCCTTCCACTTCCAATCTCCATTCCATTCTCTGCCTCAAAGTACTTTAGATACTCTAAGACTTTTTTGTGCAAGAATTATTCAGAAAATCTGGTAAGCAAGATCATATTGAGAACTGACATATTCTATGAACTTTCTTTCAGTAATGATCGGCAATATATCGATCTAACTTGTTCATAGAATAATTATTGAAGAATGTCAACCGTTTAGGAGATTTTGCATAAAATCTAAATATCAATCAGAAACAACTGAAAGAACTAGCAAAAAATGATCTGCTGCAGACTATACAACGTAATATTGGTGTAATGATCTAGTTAAGTTAATGGACTATATTAGACAGCCTAAATGCGATCGTTATCTTACACAATACACAACCCATAATGAAAAAATATTCCACTTTTTCCAGATTAAGTGATATAATCACTTCCAAGCTTTTACACTTGACTAAATAACAAACTGCCTCATGCTTTTCATAAGAATATGTTAATTTAACTTAGAAATAAAGATTCATGAGCTCATGCTCATCTTATACCTGTGATTTACATAATAAAATCCTTAATTAAAATGAGCAATAATTGCTTCTTCAATTATTATGTAATGAATAAACTAAGTGTAGAAGACAGAAATCTTCTACTTAGATAAAGAAATTACTTTGCAATTCTTTTTCCTTCTTCATAAAAAAAAATAATTTTTGCACCCAATTATAGTTATTTATCCTTTTCCTATATTGACAGATATATTTTCTGCATGTGATTGTTCAATGTTCGCACTAATCCTACTTTATTCATCAATGATTGTCAAAATGCATTTTGACAAATCTAATAGTTTCTCATATAGGCAACATTATACCGTTTTAGTTCACACTCTATATTGGTGATTTCTACACGGCAAGCATCTATAATTGCTCATGTAGCACCTAATACCTTTTGGAAATTTTGTTCTTTACTCTAAACAGATTCAGAGAATTGCCACACTACCTCTGAGGGGGAAACATGTGCTGAAATGAACCTTCCTTGGAAGCATTCATGACATGATTTCGCTTGCGAGTACATCCATCTCTCAGTGAACAGTATATCCAGAATCAATATACCCAACAAAAACCAAAGCCTGATACCTAGGCTAAGCTTTGTTTACATAATTAAATCTGGATACTCCAGAAACTTAAAATAATATTTTACATAAGTACGAGCTTGCTCAAAAGTTATCCTTCAAGAAGCTTCAAAACAGACATGCTATATGCTGCAATCTGATGCAGGCATCCACAAGTTCTTGCTGCATTGACCAACTTAGTGAAGCCAACACCAGCAAGAAAAAATAGAGGGAGCTACTTGAATTACACTAATGAACAACCAGTCCAGCTCCACTGGATTGCAAAACAAGACATCAGAATATTGATGAAAGGGTTCAACAACAAATCCTTCCATGCAACTGATGGCTTGGGTAGATCTTTCCTAAGTATTTCAACAACCGAGTTTCTGTGCTCCCAGCAATCCCAATATATCCTATAACTTACATGGGCAAAAAGTTTTTGATGAATGACAGAGACCCATGCTACACAGGATTGAATAATTTCAGACATAACAATACAATAGGAATATGTCAACAGTTCAACGAACAAGAGACCAATCTCTGCTTGCAAATGGAAGTACATATGTTATCAAGCAAAAAATGTATGGAAGTGTTATGGGACATAGAGCTTACCTGCTTGTAGTGTCGAACAGTTCTACTCTTCTTTGGAGTTGAAAACAGAATCTTCGGTGCACGGTCAGAATTTTGGAAAGGATCTTGCCCATAGATACGAAATAGCGGTCGGCAACCACCATCTCCATCAAAATTCGGAATCATTCTAATAATGACGCAATCCATGGTGAGTGCCCTGTCTAGTGGAGGCCATTCTGTGGCAACATTCCTCCTTGATACATACTGCAAGTACCTTAACTGAGAAGGAACGGGATTCAGAGGAGTCAGCAAGTGCAAAAGCTCACGAGGAGCTTGCTTGTATACCATATCCAAGGTCTTATGCTCCCCACTGTAGTGCTTCCTGTATATTAGCAATGCAGCCAACATGAAAGCCAAAACTGGCCAACCACCACGTTCACAGTGCATAAGAAGCAGATTTTGCAGCCCAAGTGAAAGCCAGCTTTCACTAGATCTTAGAAAATGGTGAATCACCTCCATTGGGAGCAATGGGCAACCTTCATATTGACGAGGGTACTCCATGATGGTCATATCATATTCTGTCAAAGCATTTGCTATCTGGCTCTGTGTCTGCCCCTCCCGGAAATTGAAAGCCAAGATTGAGGCGTCTGGATAATGTTCCCTAAGTTGAGCTATTATACCTCCCACATAGCCTTTGTAATCAGCGAAAGCATCAGTGGTGAAACAACAATCAAAGACTGCAGAACAAAGCATATCCAAAAAGGCAATCAACAGGCTGCACAATTGTATAAAATATTTTTTAACTACTAGCAAAGGACCTAAAATAACCAAAGAAAGTTTCTTCTTACATATTTTACATTTAGGCAGATGTTGATAACCCCAAGTACAAATTTCTACTTGAGAACCAACACTGCACCACTTAAAACTCCTATGTTTTTAATCTGCAGCTAACCAGAATTTATCAACTGTTTTCAACCAATTGCCAACTGTACTTCTTATAATTTAAGTTCCAAGACCAGATGAACCAATTTCACACTTGAGGTTCAGACCAACAATTAAATCACGGAGGTAGTTAAAGCATACTAAAACTTCGATTGCAATTAAGAATTCACAAAGGTCCATAAACTGTGAGAAAATGTTCTCCATAGGCACAAACACCTTTGTCAAAATTATTAAGTATACTTTACAAGCATTAGGAGTGATCTTTCAACCACATCCTCAAAAATGTGCCTATAATTTTGTGCCAAATGAAAACACTGCTTTTACTATACAATATTGTGTATTTGACTTACTATCTTCCTCATAATGTCTGGCAGCAGAAAGCAGGATAACATATGGGGTGAAGTTCATCCACTAAAAGTAAGTAAATGAGAAACAAGACTGTGATATTTATATGTAAAAACATAAAACTTATATTCAGATGCATGTCATACAGAACTATAAGAATGCAGAATGGTTTACCTTACATATATATAGGAATCATGTCAAATATAAACTCCCTTGTATCCGAGTTATTAATAAAGGAGTGGGTATTACAGTTATCAGTAATTGGCATCTGAAATTGAATATCCAGTGAACACTGTCTCTACCTTCAGAGGTCATTGCAAAAACGATCATAAGGTATGGACTTAGCTTACTTATTACTTAACCTCCACCATATCTAAGCAAATAGCAATACAACAGCCGCACATAAAATGCTTGAATCAGTAATGCAAATTGAATTCATGTTTAATCTCTAATGGTCCAAAACTATGTGAGCAATTCAACTTTAGGTTCATGCAATGTCACTCAATGCCACAACTTTTAACCAGGGGCCACAAAATGACTACTACTTGAAGGGCATGATACAGACCCATCAAGTTGATATATCGCATCATGGTTATGGTTAAACAATCCTCTTTCTCAAAATGGCACCCGCTTCATTAGTTAACTTATTGAATCATGATATCACTTTCTAAATCAATGGCTAGCTCGAATTCAATAATCAAAAGCAACAATTTCGTCACCTTATACTACCTACTTGCAAGCATAAAACTTTTAACTCGCAACGAATTGCAAACGGACTTCTATTTCCAAACAAACAAAATCTTCTTCCAAGGCACATACTTTCCCAAACTAAATTTTATTCTTCCAAGGCACAAACTTTACCAAACCATAGCCACCAACATTTAAAACAACACGTATCTCTTCCCAATAATTCCTCATTCCCCACACAATGATCCTGTATCTCTACACAAATTCCTGAAAAACTAGCTCCACGCAGTACGACGTAAGCAAAAAACAAAACGCCAGCTCCAAGAAAGACTACAGAAACGGAAACCAGAGTGAGAGAGCGCACCATAAACCCGCTCGCAGATCTCGAGAAGTCCATCAGGTGGCTTCCGGTAGAACAACTTCCGAAACAACGCCATCACGGAAAACAAACTTCAAAATCTGTATCTATACGTACGTACCAATCCCAAAAGAGTGAAAATTCGGTTCGCATCCAACAAAATCCTATCAAGAATCCGAGCAACAACTTCTCATTTGGGGTTTCTTAGAAGAAAAGGGCGGCTGATAGAGGAGCTTTCTTCCAAATCAGACTTTATCAAATGGATCAACTACCGACTCCGGGGAATTATTATTAAAAAATAGTCGAGGCGCCACGTAAGTGGTCCAACAAACGACGACGTGTGCGTCACAAACGAGGAGGTGGAATCAACTGTCACCGACCACGAAAAGTCTATCTGCAACTGGGTGCTCCTAGGCATTGTACGTGCAAACTAGAAAGAGAAATTCTTGGTCAAAAGCCCCGAAGAGAAACAATAAGAAAATGTACAAACCAGTTGTCGTAAGTATGGGGAGCAGGGGATTTGTCTCTTTAAGAAAGCAAGGTTGTCTCATATAGCTAGATTGATGTAACAGGTTTGGTTATTTGAGCCCATGTCTCATAAATTGGTACAAAAATTGTGAAAATATTTGAGACTTGTACGTTTGATTTCATTTTTAGATTGTTTTTTAATATTTTATGCAAATAGAGATAAATAAATATGTATTACGAATAATTAATATATTCAAATTTATTTTTAGAGATAATTTAAAATAGTGTAAAATAGATGTTGTATGCTTGATTTTGTATTTTGTAAGACAAAATTCATTGTTCATTGTCAAATCATAACTCTTTTATATAAATTTATATTTGTATACATATACATATAATTCTTTGATTCAAATTTAAAAAAAAACTCAAAACCTACAAAAACACACAGTTAAAAGTGGAAAAAAAAATTCCACCCATCTCAAAAATGGTTTAAAAATGAAACCAAACATTAATATTTCATGTACACTCGGACACACATTTTTTAGGTTCATTTGACGTACATTAGGTTAGGTCGAATATTTTAAGTACCATGGTTGGATTTTTTATTTTAAATTATACTGCATTTATTTTAATTAGTTATGCACACCATATGTAAAAAAAATAAAATAAAATAAATGGCTCAAACTCTACACACATGACATAGATATGTTAAAATGTAATAGAAAATACAACAATACTATATTTTTTTTAATTTGATGTATTGTATGTAGGTCCATCAATGATGGATCTTATCTTGCTCGAACCCGACAAATACCTATATGAAATTTTTTTCATATTTTACCCGTACCTATGCTATAAAATATCTTTAGGATCATACTCAAATTATATCCAATAGAATTAGGTAGATTTGGGTTTTACCCATTTGAGACTCATTTTTCTTTCTTTTACAATATGTTTAATAAAATAAAGTTCTCAAATTTTAAATTTTCATTCAAGTCAAACAGTATATGTTGCTGAATTAATTTATTAGTGAATTTTCATGACCCGTTTGTCGATAAAAATAAAACTGATTACTTAATCAATAGGTGAAAATTGATGATAATTGGAATTTTGATAATGAACTTGATTTTGTCCAATTGACGGATTAATATTAATAAAATTTTGAATAAGAATCTTAAACTTATCAAAATTATGGACCGATAATATTAATTGATTATAAAATCAAGACAAGTTCAAAATAAGAATGACGACGTAAGAATTGGTAAAAATAAATAAAATTAAGTATAATATATCTAACTTTCACTTAGATCTCTTAAGTATCATTTTGAATTTATATTTTCACTCTATTTTGATTTAATAAATTTCTAACAATTTGAGTTCAAATAAATTTTATTTTATTTCATATATTACTCAACTTTAACTAAATTAATTTTCGTTCCTTTTTTTATTTCCTAAGTGTCAAGTTAAGTTTTGCTTAACTGGACCATAAAATTACTTGAGTATGGAATATTTAGTCAAAATATTAATACATAATTAATATAAATAAAAAATATAATGGAATGATCATATACTATTTAATTTTTTAAAATATTAAGTAAATTTAATTGATTAATTCACTAAAAATTTACGAATTCAACATTTAAATTAATGGATAAATGAATACATTTGGACGTTAAATTATATCAATACTCATTGGTATTTTAGTCGGTGTTTAATTCATATGTAAAATTATCCGTCAAACAAGCAAATGGCCTCCGATGAACGTAAAGCTTGAGATCTAGTAGTTAAAATTGAGATGTCATGAACATATTTGGGGTCTCACAAGGTGTGTGGATATTTGTATCACTTTATATAAGTTATTATAATTTATTTATTATATTATGTATTAATTGAATTAATGTATTATTTTATCAAGATATTGATGTAATCTTATAATTACCCAAAACAGTTAATTAGAATAGTGACCCAAAACAAGGGTAAAATTTCATTTTAGTCCCTTACGTTTGATTTGAATTTTAAAATAGTCCGTGTCTTTTCACCTCATTTTAAATGAATATCTCCAATTAACATATATACTTTTTTTTAAAATAATAAGTAGTTTATAAAATTTAAAATTAAATGTGCACAAACATCTGAATAATTATCTAATGATAAATTCTTTTAATTAAAATAATATTATTTATTAAGTTAATTAATTAAAAACTTTGTAAGGGTATAATAATATTTTTTAAGTCCTCTCTTTTATGATAATATTAGCGTGGTTTCTACATACATAATATAATAATTAATTTTTTATATTTTAAAATATATTATAAATAAAAAATAAAAAATATAAATCAAAATATTATATTTAAAAAAATTAATAAGTACTATCGACATAATAAAAAGTTGGTGCAATAATATCACAAATCGTTGTAATTTTTTTCTTCAGGAATTAAAACTCATGGACTAAGGACGGAGCAATCTTCAATATAGGAAAACGACCAGCCTACTATCGACAGCTGCAAGCCCATATGCTTTATCCCAAAGCTTTACAAGCCCAACAGTCCCTGCCTACAAATGAACTTCCGTTGTATCCCACATTGCTCAAATACTGCGTCTTTCCCCACCTAATTTTGAAGCCTGTGGAAGTAGTAGAGTGTCCCTTCGGGGACATCCGATAAAATTGGAACGATACAGAGAAGATTAGCATGGCCCCTGCGCAAGGATGACACGCATAAATCGAGAAATGGTCCAAATTTTTTTTGAGAATTTTCAGTCTTCAGGTTTTGTGGATGGAAAGTTGATTTTTGCGGGATGGAAGTGTTTTAGGGTTTACTTGAGGTTGGTGTGATGGTAATTTCTTCGATTTTTAATTTAGTTTGTCTTGGTTCTTATACTTTCTTTTTGGATGGCTTGGTGATTATTCGGCTGCATCTCATACTTGAGTCAATTTTCGAGCTGATGAAGTGTGTATATGGTTTGTTATCAGTATTCATTACGGTGAACCAAAGGAGGATTATGCCTTGCGGCTGGAGCTGGAGGGGTGAAAACCTTGTTAACAATTTCAGATTTCTTGGTTTTCGATCATCTTTGACAGTCGTGAGATCAGGCTAGATAGGTAAAAAAACTATTTGATAAAATGCATAGTTGATTTTTTGATATAGGCAAATACACTTCAGAATGAGAAGGTGATGCATTTCCTGAGAGCCAAACCATATTTAGGTCCTTGGTTTTTTAATGCTTGAAGCCAGTTGATGTAGAAGTATGATACCGTATATTTCTGCATATGATTTTGCTTGGAACACTGAGTGGTCCTTTCGGAATTGGTGTTTATTGGTGTAGCTTCCTTTGCTGACATTTCTCTGCTCAGCATGTTATTGATATGTGATGTCTGAAATAGTGAAATTTCAACTGCAAGCTATGTAAATAGGAAAAAGATCGAGTAGAATGTCGATTTGAGTTTAGATGTAGATTAATCTGATCCTCCTTTTCTGAATGTGCTGTGGGACTCCAGAGCGTTCTTGCATCTTCTTTCCTTTCTATCTTCAGAAAATCAAGAACCCTGAAATGCTCAAGAGGATGGTGAGAATAATATAAAGATTTTGTGTAGTTTAGTGTGGGAACGTTTGATGAATGTCATGCATGAGCGATCAAGTTAACATACTGAATTTTATTGTAGTTGGTATAAGCATGTTGGATATGGAAACATTAGGTTGAGAGTTCTTGTAACAGGTTTCTTAATCCCAATCCCAATAGAAGAAATGCTTTCTATCACATGCCTTGATGGTAGTGGAGATAAATGTATTGGAAAAATGGCTAAAGACAGAAAACAAAATGCATATCAGCGAATGTTGACTGATATACCATGAACACTTATAGGCAGACAGTTGGATCATTTACAGGCTGGTAAGATACTTCTAGATCCATCCTCTTCGCATCAATTTTTATGTTTTCAAATGTGAATAGAATGAATAAGTTTAAGTTGTATCTATAACTCATTGCTTATGAACTCTTAGGAAACTGCAGTAGATTGCTTGATTCTATCGTTTGTCTTTCTTTTTCAGCTTGTTAAGTGCATTTATAGTTTGAACATGACTCTTCTCACTCTTAATCTGCTAACATCCGACAGGGTTAAGATTATTGCATTTTGTATATCTTGATTTATTTATCCTTTTGAGAGGGAGGCTTCATGTAAAAGTAGGTCACAATGCTAAGAATCGGGTGCAAGACCTTATAGCTTCCCTTTTCAACAATATCGCTGTGGATTCAATTTCGAGTACTTCATGATACAGCAAAGCCTTCTGCCAGTATAACTGAGTGCTTAAGCTAATAATTCAAAAAGAAAATAACATTCTAATACACGGATGGGTTTCAGTAAAGAGTTATTATTTAGCAATTGAATTAAGAATATAAGATGAATTTGGGGATTGGATATTATAAACAAAAATGTGCAACCTTGATATTGGGTTCAGACTTCAAAAGCAATCCAAGAGGTCAAAGTCTCATGAATGAAGGCTAATGGATTAAGGGGAATCTGCAAACTTGGCAAGAGGAGTTTTTGGAGGACTATTTGGTATCTGAAGGCAAACTGCAAGCTGTAACTAGACAATACCGTATCTGTCTATGAGTTTCTATTTCCAAATTTAAGGATCATTTCTTCTGTTACAGAGAGTTTGAAAGCATACCCAGAATTATATAGCTCTTTGGAGACCTAATTAATGAAGATTTATTTTCAGCATATTGGTTATTGGGACTTTTATTTTGTAATCATGAAGCACCAACCTAGACACCGAGCAATGGAGTGCATCTTAGTTAGACCAAGTATTATGACTTTAATCTTCACTATTAACAGGGATTTTCTCTGTCTCCACCAAGTAATGCCTTAAAAGACCAAATGCTTCCTTGCTACTTAAATTGTAATGAGCAACCTGAGACTCCACTCTCATATTGTTAAGAGCACGAAATGCGAACTGGTTTGATGCTGTGGCAGTGTCCGTCGAAGTAAGTCGACCCGTTTCTTTCTGGTTTCTCTAACTTTTATTGCTCACGACATATTAAATCGAAATTTATTGCTGATGCTATATAACAATTCTGATTTATCTGGAACAGGTCGAAGCAGAGAAGCCACATCCTATGATATTCTTGAAAGCTTGTGAATTCTTGGAAATACAACCTGAGGATGCTGTACATGTTGGAGATGATCGAAGAAGCAACGTACGCAGTGCCAGAGACGCCGGTTGTGATGCCTGGCTGTGGGGCAGTGATGTTAAATCCTTCAAGGAGGTATTTCAAGAATTTAGTTCTTTGACATGATATGAGTCTTTATCGTTCAATTACCAATGCGTACTCGGTCGATATCATGTGAAAAACTACTCAAATTTGGGTGCAGAATCTAAAACTAAGCTTCTTAATGCGCACTTCAATCAATGTTTTTCTTCATCTCATCCTCCCTATTCCTATCTTTTTCCTACTGTTTATCAGGTTCACTACTAAATAATCACGAGCCAAGAAAATTGCTTCGACTTATTCATTTTCTGATAAGATTGTTGCTATCAAACATATCTGAACGTTTCCATTTCATCTCCGGTTTCAGGTTGCTCAAAGAATAGGAGTTCAGATGTGAGTGAATATGGAATTTCGCTTCGGGTAGAGATGCTGGCAGTGTCTGAGACGGCATCGTTGTGTATATCGTGGCTCGCTTCCATCTTGTTTTTATATCAGTACGAGGGAGATGAGAGAGTCCATTGTAGAGTTAGAATAAAGAGCATAACTTAACTAGCTTTTCAGTCTTTCTGGTTATTTGTTGCAAACTTCATCCAGCTTGTGTGATGGCTGCTTGTAAATGTTCTCTTTAGTCCTGCCTTCCTGAAAAAATTGGCTTCCTTATACTCAGCGAGTGGTTGCTAAAATTTTTGTGTTTTTAAATAATTAATTTTTGTAGAAAAAAATTGAAAGTTGCAGCAAAATTAAAAGTAGTGTTTGTAAGAGGTAAAAAGTAGATAAAAGCAAAATCGGGAAAAATAGCTTATAAAATAAAATTAATTGATTAAAGGCTGTTTAGTCTTCATGTATTAAAAATATTATTTTTGTTTAGTATTTGCACTTGTCTTTTGTTAATAATAAATTATTTTTTCTAAAAAACAATACATTTTATTTCAATTAGTATAATTCATACTTGCCATTTATATTATTAAAAATATTGACACTAATAGAAAAAGTTAATGCTTAATTCAATAATGTTCACTTGAGTAATATAATGGTACATTCATACACAATAAACAAATTGCATTATTGAAAAAAAAAATTGATTTAATCATATCAATTTAATTTGCATTTTTCATGATATGTGAATAGTATCAAAAAATATAGCAAATAAAATTTAAAAATATTAAATATGTGAAAGCATAAATTTTGTTAGTGATAGATTATCCAAATTATTTGAATTCCAATATTAACTTTGGATGTCCAATTTTGGAAATAAATTAAAAAACGTGAATTTAAATTAAAATTATTATAACGAGGGTAAAGTAGTGTAAAAAAAAACTTGATTTGTCTATGAAAAACTCGAAGGATGCTTTTACTTTTTGACTTAAAAGTGTTTTTTTCAACAGTTTAGATATAGAAGCTAAAATTTCAAACACTTGAAAATTATATTTTAAAGTCAGAAGCTAAAAATTGCTTTTCAAAAGCTCTTGCAAACAATACCCTATTGACATTAAATTAACATTAGGGAAAATTTATTTCAAGGCGTTGTTCCTTTTAAATTATGTATCAATCTATATTATTATAAAAGTGTCTGCAAGCACTTTAAAAAAATACTTTTTAACTTCTAACTCCTAAAAAGTACTTTTGAAGTGTTTGGGATGCCAACTTTTGCTTCTGAAACAGTTAATGAAAACACTTTTAAGCGTAAAAGCTAGAAGCACCTTGGGGGTGCTTCTAACTACTTTGATTTTTTTGTAAATATAATTCATCTTTATTTTTTATTACTATACCCTTATTATAATAATTTTAATTCAATTTTACCGTTTTTATTATTTTTAAAGTTGTATATGTAAAGTTGATATTGAAATTTTTAAATAAATTGAATAATTTAATAATAACTAAATTTACTCACATATTTATTTTATATTTTATTTGCTATATCATCTAATTATATTATTTTATTTACATACTATTATTTTATTAATTAATTAAAAATATATTTTTTTTTTGCAATCATGCAAGTTTAATAATTGTGTATAATTTAACAATTATATTACTTAGTAGGAGCATTATTAAATTAAACATATACTTTTTAATATTTAAAAAAATAAATATGAAAGATACTAATTGAAATCAAATTTTTTTAAACTTGACATACAATTTTTTTTCATATCTTTCATATGAAAGATACTAATTGTATGATTTTTGTAGAAAAAATAAATATGAAAGATACTAATTGACATACAACAAGTGAAATAATAAGCAAAAGGTTGTATTTTTTTTAACACATAGGGACGAAATGGTTTTTAATCAATTAAATTTATTTTAAAAGTGATTTTTCTCCAAACACTATTTAATTTACTTTTTTCTGCTTTTTATTTTTATTTTTATAAATAATACTCACTTTTGATTCTACTACAACTTTTAATTTTTTCTACAAAAATCACTTCTATAAAAGTAGAAATTTTTGCAAACACTCCATATATATATATATATATATAATTTTTTATCGTACCGACTTTTAAATATTTAAATTTACCCTTTAATTCATTTCTTCTCTTAAAAACAAATTAGTCGGAGTAGTAATTTTAATATTTTTTAATAATCTCATAATTATAAAAAAAAAATTCTCTCTAATCTCATTTTCACCTTCTTTTTTTCCCTTTTTACAGACTCTTTTCTTTCTCATCCCCTCAAGCATGATCCTTTTCTTTTTTTACAAAATTATTTTTCCCTTCGTCCCACACCAAAATTCTTTTTTATGTGTTCGTAGAGACAACGTGCCACAATAATTAATTTATTAAATTAAATATTTTAAATATATTGATTAAATTAATTCCATTTTGAAAATATAAATATCAATCAAGGAAACCCTCCTCATTTTCTTTTTTCTTGTTTAATATTCTCCCCAATAACTCCATGCTAGATAGTTGGATGATTGTTATATGTATAAACCAGAAAGTCACTTGCTTATTAACAAATTGGGAGTTTGTAACTCCACAACACAAAACTTGTTCATTTTTATTTTAAAATTTTGTGTATTTTCTATTAGAATATTTATGCACAAATACTGCATGTTATGAAATCGAGTTTAGATGATTATTATGTGATGATTCTATATAGTATTTATTTTTTTATAAATGTTATAGAGGATAATATGTAAAATTGATAAAATAACCCCATAATTGGACAAAAATGGAAAAGTTATATGGTCACATCACAAAGTATAAAACATTTAAATTTTATATAGATCTTACATTTGTATAATTTGAAAATATATAAGTTTTTAACCATTTTAAGTTGTATATAAATAAATATATATCCAAAATAATATGTAATATAAAATAATTTAACAAATATATATCTAATAACAAAATTAATAAGATATATATATTTTTCCTGCCCCAATATAATTATTTTAGCATTGATGATTCACAGGGGAAATTAGAATCCAAAAAGGCATTTTTATAGAAGGAAGTGGACTCTTGATCCTAATTGACTCACGAGATTTCATAAAATTTGTTTTATTTTCTTTCATTTTTTCGATGCTTTATTTCATTAATAAAATTTGCCTTTTTTTCTTTGGAAAAAATAAAATATGGCCATTTTTTCTACAATTGAAACAGTTCCCTCCCTCATCCACCTTCTTGCCGGTGGCGCCCCTCTCCCCTGTGAGGGACGAGAGATCATGATTTAGTTCTTGGTGCGGACCCCTTTTACAGTCTTAGAAGTAGCTTCTATCTCTTTAGTAATTTATAAAGTTCCCAAGAGGCCTATTATAAGAGAGATAAAGAAGAGAAAGAAGCTACTAAATCAATATATCAACTGAAGAACTCATAAATCCAAATCCGGACAGTAACTCATTAGCTACAATAGCTCAATTAACTCATAGCTCCTAGCAGCTAGTCCAATGGGATAAGAGCAGTAGCGCCCAACCATTCTAGTCACCACCATTTTCCTCAACATTGCCGCCTGATTCCAACCATTTTTCTCCACGCACACAAAAAAAAAAAAAAAAAACCTCCATCTTATATCTATATTAATTTCCACACCAAAACATTAGGGAAAATATACCTTAAATAACCAAAAAGTAAGAATCGAAACTTGAAATAAAAAGAGTCGTGGCTTTTTTTAAATTTCCATACAAATGGAGGACTCAGGTTCTCATACACAGGAGCCATGGAAGGAGGAAGAAGAGGAACACAGTGTTTGTGGAGTGTTGAATGAAAAAATAAATTGACAAGTAATTATTTAACTAATATGGTGGTTGGAGTCACTAAATTCAAATTAAGGGCTTAAACAGAAGAAACGATAAAATTGAGAGACAAAAAAAGGACACAAAAATTAATCACCATTTTGTCGATCGTGGTGATGGGCTTATACCACCCTTTTGGATCAGACTTGAATCTACTGATGAGTACTGGGACTAGTGTAAATTTTTCAAGAGCTTCGTCCATATGACTAGTGTAAAAAATAAAATAAAATGCCAAAGATAGTCAAAACGAGCAACCACGTAGAAAAATAGGAAGAACTCGTGTCGATATTACTTACGAGTACTTGAGTGCATGAAAGAAAGCATGTTAGAATATGTCTGCTTGTTTTTACCTACCTGATCTCTTGTTCATAGGAGGATGATGAGAGAATCTAAGGATTTGTTAGTCATAATCCATATTTATCATAGCTGTGAGATAGGTTCCCTATCATGGGAGTGTAGTGCTCCAAATGTATGTCGGTGCTCCTTACAGGCAGGATAGTGTTTCCAGAGCTATAAATGATTCGAGTTGAACCAAGCTCCAAAGTTTATTGAACACAAATTTTTGTTAAAGTTTGATTTGTTATGTTCAACAAATTGAGTTCAAATGAGTGTTTATTGATCGATTTCAATTGAGTATCGAATAACTTGATTTCTTCTTCAGGTCTAAGTGTCTCTAGATTAGCAAGCAAATGCCACAACTAGGCTGGTTATTGGACCTTGATTGCTGGGTTTTGAGTGCCCTGACCCTTTTGTTGGGCCGATGCTGGGCCACCAGCTATCGTGGCTAGGACGAATGTCGGGCCTTGCTCGATAGACTTTGGACTTTTGCTAGATGGTCAATGTGAGCCTTGAAAAAATTAATGCACTAGGTGTAAAAATTAAAATTTTTAAATTCAAATTCGTCGATCTAAATATAATATTAAAATAAAAATAATACATATTTACCTATAAATATAGATACTAATGATTTGAGATGATGTGAAATGGATAAAAAATGAGTAAACTTATGTCTTTTCTATGCTATAAACTACTCAAAATTATGCTAAAGTAATTACGTCGATAATTTTAAAATAAAGAATACATTCAAAACAAACAAAGAAATAATAAACTACTTAGACATATTTATGGAATTTCAACCTACAATAATTTTTTTTTTTTGTTTTATCGTAAGATTCTAATATGACCATTTGAGCAAAACCTCATTCACGAAAAGATGCTACATTGAGGGCACCAAAATAGATGCAGTAAATACTTCATTTTTTGAATATAATAAATATTCAAAATAAGACAATCGTGATTTTTTGTTTTATTTAGATCCGGTAATGGATGGATATTACTCTACCCTAACACAAACCTAATAAATATTTACAGTTGAATCTGGGTATTAAGTTTGTACAATTGATGCTTATCTATACTCTATTATCATTGAAGAGTTTTTATTTTTTTAATATTCTTAAGTTTTTGTATGTTATTTTTTTTTATTTTAATATTATTTTACCAATTCTTTTACTTTTTTCGTTTTTTATTAACTTGCAATTTCTTCTCTCAACTCCCACATACTTTTAACTTTTTATATCTTTCTTCTTTTAACATTTTTAATTCATTCAATTAAAATTTATATTTAAGAACAAAAATTAATTTTTTAAATTATTAATCAATTTTGCAGAGTCATTGAAATGTACCACATGCATTATTATGCAATTTATTTATTGTTAATGCTGTTTCTAAATAGCTGAATTGATATCCATTTTCTATCAAACTTATTTCGTCAACTTTACATACAAAAGACCAGACCAGCAGCCCATATCAACTTTACATTTCGGCCCAAGCATTTGAACTTCCCTTAAACATTCCCACATCGAACACATGTCAAACATTTTTGTTCCTCATGAGCGGCCCTGTGCTGAGAGTTGCTTGTCCCTTCGGGGACATCCGATAAAATTGGAACGATACAGAGAAGATTAGCATGGCCCCTGCGCAAGGATGACACGCATAAATCGAGAAATGGTCCAAATTTTTTTTGGAAAATTTTCAGTCATCAGGTTTTGTGGGTTAGAAAGTTGATTTTTGGGGAATGGAAGTATTTCAGGGTTTGTTTGAGGTTGGTTGTGATGGTAGTTTCTTCGATTTTGAATTTAGTTTGTCTTGGTTATTACACTTTCTTTTTGGATTGCTTCGCGATTATTCGGCTTCTTCTCATACTTGAGTCAATTTTCGAGCTGATGAAGTGCGTATTTGGTTAGTTATCAGTATTCATTACAGTGAACAAAGGAGGATTAGGCCTTGCAGCTGGAGCTGGTGCCGGTGGAGGGCAGAATTCGGCTGAGGGTGGAAGCAGTCGTCGGAAACCTTGTTAATAATTTCGGATTTTTGGTTAATGTGGCTTCGATTATCTTTGACACTCGTTATGCTGGCAAAATAGGTAAGAAACTATTTGATAAAATGCGTAGTTGATTTGTATATATATGCAAATGTACTTCAAAATGAGAATATGATGAACTTCCTGAGAGCCAGATCATATTAGGTGCTTGGTTTTTTTATGCTTGAAGCCTGTTGGTTTAGAAGTATATGCAGTAATATGGTATATTTTTTCATATATTTTTTTTGTTGGGAACATTGAGATTGTTATTGATATGTGATGTCTGAAATAGTGAACTTTCAACTATAAGATATGTAAATAGGAAAAGATAAAGTAAAATGTGGACTTGAGTTTAGGTGTAGGTTAATATGATACTGAAAAGCACTTTTTTCTGAATGTGGTATGAGACTCCGGAGTGTTCTTGCATCCTCTTGTTTTGCTATCTTCAGAAAGTCGAGACCTCTGAAACGCTCAAGAGGATGGTGAGAATAAGATAAAGATTTCACGTAGTTTGGTGGAAATGTTTGATGAATGTCCCACATTAGTGATCAACTAACGTACTGAATTTTGTTGTAGTCGGTATAAACACGTTGGTTATGGAAACATTAGGTTCAGAGTTTTCCTAACAGGTTTCTTAATCCCGGTAGAAGAATTGCTTTCTATTTACTTCCCCAGAGCCACTGTGCTTGTATTCACTTTTGGTTACGCTGTTCTCCATTGTTTACAAGCCTGGATGCCTGTAGAGATAAATGTATAGGAAATCTAGCTAAAGACAGATGGAAAACAAAATGCATATCAGACGAATGTTGACTGATATCCCATGAAGACATATAGGACAGTTGGATTGTTTACAGGCAAGTAAATATGCTGCTAGTGTCATCCAGTTCTGCTGCAATTTATATATTTGCAAGTACGAATAGAATGAATACACTGCAACTGTATCTATAACTCATTGCTAATCAACACTCGGGAAACTGCTGCAGATTTTGTTGGTAAATCTTCCAGAACACACACTTGTTAGATGTGTTATCTTCTATAGTTTGTCATTTTGGTTATTAAGTATTGTTTGCCCATGACTCGTCTCATTGTTAATCTGATAACATCTGGTTGCAGAGCGAAGATTATTGCATTTTGCATTATCTTGATTTTTTTTTTCTTTTAAGAGGGAATCTTCCATGTATAATATGGGTTAAGATATTAAGAATCAGGGTATAAGGCTTGCAGCAACACTTTGTATAAGGCTAAGATACTACAAATCATTTCTTCTACAGATAGTTTGAAATCATACCCATAAGAGTCATAAGAATAATGAAATGTGAAGTATTTCTCTGTTACACTTTTGCTTTTCTTCTTTCTTCTCATTTTCTCAATATAAGTATTTTGCTTGGAAGCTGGACCCCTTCAAAGGACCGAAAGTGATGGATTTAAAATTAAATTGAATTTAATTTATGTACTTTGAACACAGGCTTGATATTTGAGAGCCTAGTCCACTTTAGACCAACTCCATGACTCGGTTTGACCTTGTTTAGGTCAAATAAAAAGGTTGGTTGATTTTAGAGGGTGATATCGCTGAATTTTTTGGTGTTAGAAAGCTGAAAATTTCGATTTACGTTTCTTGCATCCTCTCAATTTTCTTGATTATATTCTAGGCATGTGTATTATGTTATTTTACATCGAATGCTTGGAAAAGATGAATGATACACCATCAATCGGGTTCTTATGCTTTTGATTTCGTTAGTTTTCTATTTTTCGCGCTTCTTCTGCGCTTCCTGGGCCGATCCGCTTCCTACATTTGACGGGTTATAAACTTCTCCAAATCATGCTAAATCAATTGTATTGAATGTTTTAAGGGTGGATAGCAATTTACCCCCTGTCATATTGAAAATGAGCTTATTACCCCCTATGAAAAAAATATAGCAATTTAACCCCCCTATATTTTTTAAAATGAAGCAATTTACTTCCTTATACAGGGAGGTAAATTGCTTCATTTTAAAAAAACATAGGGAGGTAAAATGTTATATTTTAAAAAAAACAAGGAGGTAAATCTCTATTTTTTTTTTTATAAGGGGGTAATTTGCTTATTTGTGATATTATAATGGGATTGCTTGCATTTTTTCCAATGTTTTAAATGAAAGAATACATTCAAAATAAACAAAGATATATAAACTACTTAGAAATAAATATATATCCATATTTATGGCACTCAAACCTATAACTATGTTTTTTATTGTAAATTTTTAATCTTATCGTTCAAGCAAAACCTCATTCACAGAAAGATGGTGTATGCACTAGAAAAAGATGTGGTTTTTAACTAGGGTAATTACCATGGTTAAAAATAAAAAATGTTAAAACTAATTAACCACGGTAGCGTAACGCCGTTGGTTTGTAAGAAAGGTTAAAACATTTGTTACGGCTAGCAAATATTTGGACCATAGATAAAATTATAGCAAATATTGATTAAAGTGATAAAAAATTAAGTTTTCACATTAATTTTATGTATCATATAGATAATATTTATTTACTACGATTGTTAAACCATAATAATAATAATATAGGGAATAAGTGATCGAGTGGACCAATCAAAGTGCATGTAATAAATATTTCCTTTCAAAATAAACAAGCTATGAATTGTTGTCTTCTGTTTTTTTAGCAAAACACCGCCTCGGCGGGAATTTTATTGATTATTAAAATGTAGTTCAATTCTAAAAGTTATAAACGAGGAGTACTTACTCTGTTTACAAGCTCAAGTTCTATGGAACTCTATCTATTCTCCATGTTAGATATGGAGATCTATCTAATGTATTACATTCTTCTTGAAGCGCTTAGGAAATTAATAGTTTGATCCACTTCAGTTCAAGCTCTGTCATCCATGCACTCCATTGCTTCGTCCCCTGTCGTAATTTTTGTTCCGGCAGCATGATAATATGCTATAAATATAGGTAACTGCATACAAAATGAATTTCCAGCAAGTTGGTGTAATGTTGCCTCATGTGTGTTGGTCGCCAGCCTTCATTCTTCACGCCTCTTATCTTGTCACTAAATTCTGCATCTAACAAAATTCAGAAGCTTTTCTGTGTTTAAGTTGTTCTGCAGTCCTTTGAAGTCTGACTTTAAGCATCTCTTGAAGACATTTCGCTGCAGCTTCAGAAACTATACTCAGTCCCAGCAAAGCTTGTATATTCCAGTTCACTGCATTTGGCAGCAATTCTCCTTCGTTCTCTGCTTCGCTAAATCATGCACACTCCAATCAACAACAAAGTAGTGCTACTTGCTGCTGCTGAAATTCCTGCACCTGCTAGCCTCTGTATATTTTAGATTTATTCGCTTGCCGCTCACCATTCTATATTAACTCCCTGTTTATTGTGAGACAGCGCATGACTTCTGGTTTATTAAGTCCATCACAGCCGCTGTAAGTCTTTGCTGCTGCATCTACTTTGCCTGTAAGCTGGACTGCTGCTACTAATCTGCTGCATGTCGTAAATCTCCACAAGTGCTGTGACTAAAACTGTATCTCATGTCTGCTACACCTCCTCTGCTACCATTAGAGTAAATTGCAATCTACTTACCTGTACTATGAAAAATAGGCAAACAACCCCCTTATGAAATAAAACAACAATTTATCCCCTTGTGTTTTTCAATATTTAAAAAACGAAGGAGGTAAAATGTTATTTATTTTTCATAGGGGGATAATTTGCTCATTTCCAATATCACAGGAGGATAAATTGCTATTCACCCTCTACCGTTACCTGTGGAATAAAGCTGCAACTACAGGTCCACATAGAGCATCAATGTTTAACATGCCTATTCCATTCAAGCTCTAATCTGTCATCTCCCTACACATATCAACACCGCCTACTGTATATGTTGAATTAGGGGTGCTGCAATTTAGCCATTCTGATAATACAATAACAGCCAAGCCTCACAGAATTAAGCTCAAGCCCAGTTTGTAAATACCTCACTGTATAAATACATCAACTGAAATCACGTTTAGATATTATCATTACAATTACGCATCAATTTACTTTCAGACCCTTACCTGTATTAAAGCACAAAAGTGTGCGTGCTATACTAGATCGAAAATCAGCTGGTAGACATGCTAATAACATTGCAGTCTGCACGAAACAAATCACTCAAAAGGCACCTTAACGAGTCGCAGGATCAGACCGGAAGGAAGCCCTCACTCCTGCAAGGAACGAACGGTGAAGCAAGATTCAGATCAGGGTCCGAGTTTTATTGAGTTCCAGTACTTTATTTTTACTCTTTAACCCTCTGTAAGAGGCCTATTATAGAATAGAAAAAGAAGAGAAGGAGCTCAATAGCTCTATAACTCAGAGCACCTTAGCTATTAGTTCAGAGAGCACTCTTAGCTCAGAGCTCCTAACTTATTAACTTGATTCATCATTAAATTTAAATGGATCACCAGTAATCAATTAACTTTCACGTACTTTTACTTTTTATATCTTTTTGTTAATAATTTTAATTTATTCTATTAATATGCATTTAAAATTATAATTAATTGTTAAGACTTTTAATTAAATGTTGCAGGCTCATCCGAGTGTCTTATTTTTTGATAAGGTTCAAAGTCTTACAGTAACTATATTTTGTAGATTTTATATTAATTAACTAAATGCCATCACTCATACTTTTTTCATTTACACATAACCATGTATTTGATTAATTAGTTATATTAATAATTTTCTATTCATGTAAATTTAATAAATATCTATGTTATATTTTCTCTATTTTATTTTATCAAATAAAATATAAAAAAAGTTTAAATTATACACCCGAATGAATGGTTTTAGTTTGCTGGTTTATCATTAATTGCTGTTGCTAAATAGCTGAATTGATTATCAAATTTACATACATAAAGCCCAGCCAATTAATCAACTTGACATTGCGGCCCAAGCATTCATAGGCCCACTTATGCAATTGAACTTCCCTCAGCTTCTTTTCCCACATCGAAGAAATATCAAATGCTTTTGTTCTTGATGGAGAGGCGTGTGCTCACGCTCGTTCGTCCCTTCGGGGACATCCGATAAAATTGGAACGATACAGAGAAGATTAGCATGGCCCCTGCGCAAGGATGACACGCATAAATCGAGAAATGGTCCAAATTTTTTTTGAGAATTTTTCTCTTTAATTTTCCAATTTCCAGGGAATTTAGAGGATGGGTTTGATTTTTTGTTTCCAGAATTTGAACTTGTTCGTTCTTAATCGCCCGAGTTCTGAGCTTCATTGGTCTAAGGGATTTGAAGTTTTTCAGTTTCTGGGTACTTTTTGGCATCTACGTTGGTTCCGTCGGGATTGATTCGGATTACTTTTCCTCTTTTAACATGATTTTTGGGATTTTGTGCTTTTGATATCTCGGCTTTCGGTTCCAGAGGTTATTTGATGTCTGTTATCATTATAATGAACGAAGAAGGATTGGGTCTCGGAGACGGTGGAGAACCGCCTGCCATTGCTGCAACTACGGCGGCGCGAAAGCAGAAAATCGCTGGAAATCTCGTCGATGATTTTGGATTTGTAGTTAAGTTTCTTTGGTAAATCGTTTCTACTGCTATTCAAGACTGTTCACGGCTTTTACTATACATTAATACACAATTTGCTTATTAATGGGCCAAACACAAGAATTTTGAGAAGGCTTTTGGTGAAGAGAGGGAGTGCTGGCATTGAGAAAGTAGTGTTTCGGTTTTGTTTTCTTCTGCTAAGGTCTGGGAGCTGAGTGCATTCATGGGCTTTAGAGCATAAGATATTTCAGAAATTGCAACAGGAAATTAAAAGGAAAAGATAGATAAAGTTCAGACTGGAGTTCTAGCTGTAGATAAATATGATCTCTGGATGCATATGATTTCCTAATTGCATTATAGTAAAGCCAGACTGTTTATCAATCTTATTTTATTTCAATGTTCAGAAAAAATAACAGTAATATACTGAAATTTGTTTTAAGGAATACTTAGACTAGCACGACAGTGGGATCAACTCAAGATTTCTTCTAGTTTTGTACGGTAGATTTTGTTTTATGCTCCAACTTTTCTGTATGGATTGTGTTTAAGTTAGGAGTTCAGAATTTTTGAATAATTTCTAATGTCAGGACAACGGGTTAGTTTTTTTATCTATGCAAAGGCCACCTTTTGCATGATTTGATATGTTGTTCTTTGAGGTCCATGTGAGAGTACATGATCTGGAAGCCGGTTTGGACGAACTTTATAGGAGAAATATAGTATTTAGCAGCATGGTTGAGTATTACTATCTGTAGCTGATTTTCTGGTTGCTCAGCTTCATTTTAGTGTGTCAATGCATCAATTGTCAATCATTTTAGCGCCTTTGGTCCCAAATAATCATTGCTCATAATAGTAAATCTCAAATTGAATATGTATGAAAATACGTTGAGTACATATCTTGACTTACTGCTTGGGACTTACTGTGGAAACTGCAATTGCCTGGTGATTATACAAGTGTTGGTAGATTAACCTGCTTTTGTCCAATGTTCTATCTTTGTTCAGGTATTGTGAGGGTAAGAGCTGGTATTTGGGAATCTGAGACCCTGCATCACTTAACCTTGTGTGGTAATGTAGGTGGAATATCACAATGCAAAGTTGTGAAGTTGAGGGTGAGATGTAAGTAACCACAACTGTGCCAAACTCATGAGTGTCACTCGACGTGATCCAGCTTGGGTATTGTCGAACTCAATTAATGTAAGTATTAAAGAAACTCATGCTCTTTGAGGAGATGATAGCGGGCCAAGCACAAGATTGCAAAAACTCAGACAGGTAATCACAAAGAGATGCTGTAAATAAGTATTGTTTTGAGAACGTCAACATATACTGCAAAAGTGGATTGATAACTTGGTATTTCCTCTTTCAGTCAATGTCAATTCAACAACTTTGCTCTCACATAGGTTCCATATGGTTCCACTCCTTTCTCTTAATTGCAACATGGATCTGCGTAAGTATTGTTTCTTCATCGCTTCCTTTTCTTGGTCATCATGTTACAGAAAAAATATTTATTGCATGTTATTTCTGGAATTTAAGCCTTGCAATTCCTCCTGTCGTGCTTCAATATGGCATGTTAGTCAGTTTAAACTGGTTACAATATAATTAGAGCTGATAATTTATCCGATTTTTGCTGTATTCATCTTCTTGCAGCTGATAGTGAGCACAAATGCTGTTCCATCCCAGAATGATGAGCATCAGTCCTGAAGTCTCAGGTTTGTTTTATGATGATTACGTAACGTTCAAGTAAATCATAAATATCGGCTTCCGCTTGTTGTCCGTCCTTAATGGTAATCCTCTAGCCTGCATTGTGTTACGGGACTATCGTTTCTTCACCAATGAGAGCGCCAAACTTCTGTTATGGATCTATTCTGCAAAGCTCTTTCCATATCTTCCATACCTTCATTTTTCCGAATGGGATACCAGACTCAGAGGTGGGTCTCACTTTCATGCATCATATAACTCTACTTAGGAGAAAGAGGCTCCAGAAACTAACCACAACGAAACTCTGCTTCAAAATGATTTGATCATAGTTTTCTCGGTAAGAAGGATTATTTGCAGAGGAGACCCCTGAGTTCTGGCCTAATTATGGAAATTGTCTCTTGAACTGTTGACACTACAAAATACTGCCCTATGATGATGGTGGGCACGTAAAATTCATTTACTTCCTCAAATTTGAGTTCACCTTCAAATAGTTCCTGTTTTTTCAACTTAATTCAGGTTGGTCCCTACAATTGGTAATTTTTCTATATTACCCCTATAAAACTTTTCTTTTTCTACAGAAAATTATTTTAGTCCTTCACTTTTTATTTTTTATTGCAACTTGGTCCCTCATGTTGATGTGTATTAAAATATGTGTTTGACCAGGACTAAGCATCAACTTTAAAGAAAAATAAAGATTATATAAAATAATTTAGAAAATAAAAAAAGGCGAACCAAATTATTTTATACAACAAAATGGTGATCTTCAATTATACAGAAGAATAGATAATAACTTAATTATATCAACATAATTATCATGAATTTATTGAACTTTTTGAATTTTTCAAATAAAAGAACGCTTGAATGAATAAGGTGTTTTATATACTTCACTTATTGTTCAACATTTTAGCTGACATATTTATCTTCTTTTTTATGTTCTAATTTTAGATGTTTTTTGTTTAGATTTCTTTTTCTATTTTTCTATTCATACATTTTTCTTCAACTTATTTATTCAAATATTTTCTTATTTACAAAATTCGACAAGTTCATTAAATTCACAACAGTATCTTATTACAGTAAAACCTCTATAAATTAATACTCTATAAATTAATAAACTCTCTAAAATAATAAAATCTTCCGGTCCCGACTGGGGTCTTTGTAAAAAATCATCAAATTCGATAAGATAATAAAATAATAATTTTTTGGAAAATTCCTTTATAAATATTAGATCCCATTAAAACTCTAAATTAATAATTCATAAATATTATAATTATAAATATTATGGTAATTTATTAAAATGTGAAGTCTGTAATGCTTTACGCATTTGATCATTCATGGATGATTTTGCGATGCCTTTTAGATGAGAAGACATGGTTGGGTGTTATGAATTATTTTATTATCATATTGAGATTTATGTAGTATATGTTTCATTCATCATGCATGAATATATTTAATTGGGTATAATAGTTATTTAAGTGCAACGAATTAATGTAAACATGTATATTTAAGTTATTCCAATAAATTGATACATGTGTCTATGAATATAATAGTTAATTGTAAATAATGAATTGATATTATACATGAATATATTTAATTAGTTATAAAAAAATAAATTGATGCATGAATATAATCAATGAAACATATATGAATTCATTTATTTTCAATACATATGTACTAAATTTGCTGAATTTAAAAAATCTCTCTTTTAATAAATAAAATATTAATTTATCGATAAATTAATATCTCTCTAAATTAATAAAATTTCATGGTCCCAAAATTATTAATTTATAGAGGTTTTACTTGTACATGAGTTGTGAATGGGAGCTTAGTTTTTAGGTATGCATCTTGGACTACTGTTGCATATTTCGCTACTTTTAGCTATAATAGTTGTTTTTCTGAGCTACTCAATCCATTAGAGAAGTTTTACTTGGGCTGATCACACTATGGTGTCGATTTTTTAAAGCTATTTTCGAATTGAATTGTCATTTATGCTTTTATAAAATAATTTTTCAAATTGTCACTTCAACATCAAGGGAGAGCACTTCTTAGACGTCTCTTCTCTTTTTTTGTCTGTTATTTTTTACATTACGGTTTTGCTTGAAAACTTAATTATATATATTTTTTTAAAATGCGGTATTTCATTTTTTTTTTGTGGCTATTTTTAAATTATGCTGAAAGAGATAACCTTGTTGGCTTGGCGTAGAAGGAATGTATTGGATTTTTTTGTTGAAAATCTTATTGCATTTTATATAGGTTTGAATAACCATATGATTGGTGTATAAATATTATATAATTTATTTGTTCAAAAAATAATTTTATACACAGAGCATGTGTACCACTAGAAGAATTATAATATTTAACTGTAGTTAATTGCTATGATTAATAATAAATAGTCGTAACAAATAGTTGTTGACGACGACTACGCAACGGTTGTTAGTCATGGTTTTTGCGAGGTTGGGTAAAATATTTGTCATGGCTTTTGTTGTGACCATGATTCTTAGCCGTGACAGATAATTTTTTCATGGTAGAAAAGTTAGTTTTTTACATCATTTTATCGTAATTTTTAACCATAATCACTAATATTGTAGCGAAGAGTAATTTTTTTTCTAGTGTACGTAGCCTTGACAATGAATTGGGGTAATTGAGGCTCCAACCCGGATTTTGGAATTGAAGTACACTCGATTCGTGTGCATAATTTTTTAATTTTTTTATCATATTTGTTTAAATTAATGAACTAAAAGAAAATCAAATTTTATGAACCCAATTAATTTCGAATGTGTATGAATAAAAATTTATTGATATAATTAATTACTAAAGAGATAGTTATTTTGTGGAAGAAAAAAGTAAGGGTATATTAGTCAATCTACTGTCTATCAATAATAGTTTTCTAAGATCTTGAGCGTTAAATATATAGTTAAAAAAAAAGGAGTTAATTATTTCAATATTATAAAAGGAAAAAAATTGCAAAAAGCATTGTTTTTTAAATGTTTGTAAAGTAATACTTCAATATATTTATTAAATCGATTATTGACTAATTGAGAATATATATATTTATAATATAGTAAATATTTAATTAATTTTTAATAACACATTAAATATTTGTGTTAATTAAGAAATTCCCTATAATGTTAGAATTTTTAAAAAGAATTTAATAAAAATAATTGTAGGTGATTTTGTGATAGAAGAATATAACTATTGCACATTATGAATTCTAATAATGTCCTCCTGATTCATAACTGCGTAGTTGACGTTGCCGTCCAACTCTTTTTCTTTGGTGCTCTTCCTTAATATTACTATATTAACCCAAAGAATATAATTAGTATTAAAGTGATATTAACGGTAAAATTCGTATATCAAAATAAATATTACTCTTAAAACAAGTCGTTCCTAATATAAAGTGTTACTTATAGTTATTGAAGATATTTCTCTTACCAAAGATATAATCATAATATTTATTTAAAAAGTTGTGCTACTCTAACACTTAATACACAAAGTATTGAATATAGTATGAATTTAAAGGACATCACATCCTAAAATTCATGGGGTTGTTTCTGGACCACTTTGCCCGTCCTCGGACGACCATTTCAGCTGATAAAGGGGTATACTATGTTATTTTTCTTGGTTGCAGAGCGATTCAATGATGTGTTTTCATGGTGCAAACTGTAAATTACCCGAACCGGGTAAGTTTTAAAAGGGTAAATTACATTGGCATCTCTTGAGGTTATATCTAATTATACAAATATTACTCGTCTTTTGTATTATAGTTATAATTACAAACATATTTTGTATTCAATAACGAAACTTTATACAAACACCTTTTAGATACACTGCTCTAACACTTGAGAACATATCAATATGATTTGCCCAAACCACAAGAAAATATTTTATATATTCAAAAAAAGAAAACAAAAATTGCACAAACAGTTGGTTGGGGCTTTCTGTATATGAACCCACCAACAAAACATTGTAAAAACAACGAGAAAGTGAAGAATGAGAGAGCGAAGAGGCAGCCCATTACCCACTCTTTACGGTACTGCTGCTGACTTTGATGGATAGCGTAGACTTTCATCCCAATTGGGTAATTATTTAATTCAGAGGACTGCCCATTCTGTCGACGTCACAAACCGTTGGATTCATCGTCCAAGGATCTGACGGCTTGACACGAAAGAAAAATCCTGCTGCAAAAGTGCCCTCTCCCGGGCCAATTGTTTTCTGTTGATTGATATTTTTGTAGAAAGCTCAAAGATCAGTTGTGTTCAGACGAGCAAATTCCAGAGAGAGAGAGAGAGAGGAAAGAACAGAGTCAATTTTGGTAACCAATAGCTTGTTTCTTCCTGTTCTCTTCACCAGCTCCCACGGATTGAATACCCGACTATGTAATCTTGCAATTCGTAGTTGGAGATTTGTCAATTTCTGACGTTGGTTTGATGCTTCTGCTTCACTTTCTCTGTTCTTTGATGGGGTTTCATCGTGCTTCGCATTTGGGCTTGCTTTTTTACAAGAATATGGGCTTATACAGGTTTTTTTCATCTCATTCTATAGCTTGCTATGGTCTTTTGCATTTGAAATTTCGGCATTGAATTGAAGCTCCTCTTGGAAGAATCAAGGATTTCCAATCTTCTGTCTTTGTTGTTGAGATTCACTGATTTTGTAGTTGTGAGGTGTTTGGATTGGAAGTTTCAAATTTGAGCGGCTACCTTGTGTCTTGTCTTCCAATTCAAAATCTTATCCGGGTTATTCCAGAATTCTCTTTTTTCATATATATTTGAAAAAAAAAGGGAAAGAAAAGTGTTGTTCTCAAATGTCTTGGTGTTTCTCTTTATACTTTCTTGTGTGATTCCTCTGTTTTCACTGGCTTCCTACTCTTTTCTGGCTTCTTTGCGTTTGAGTCATGGGAGTTCAGAAAGATAGGGTGAGGTTTAACGTTGGTGGCAGAATCTTTGAGACCACAGCGACGACTCTTGCAATTGCTGGTCGTGATTCCCTGTTTGGAGCTATGTTTGATGATAATTGGGATCTTCAACCCAATGTGATGGGCACCGAGCACTTCATTGACCGAAACCCTGATTGCTTTGCTGTCCTGCTTGATCTCCTTAGGACAGGAGAGCTTTACATTCCGTCAAACATTCCTGAAAAATTACTATACAGGGAGGCCCTGTTTTATGGCCTCTTGGACCATGTCAGGGCTGCTATGTGGGGCCCATTTGATGGTAACAGGCTCCATTTGGCGCAGTCGATAATGGGTCGGGCTCCTGGCGATGGCACAGCTATCCGGGCAGGGCCGGATGGAGGTTGCTGCGTGGCTCACGGCAGTATGGTTCATGTGTATGACTGGATGCTGGAGGAGCACCCTCCAATAAGTCTTGATTACCAGAGGGTGAATGATGCAATTTGGATCGATTCGGAAAGCATTGTGATCAGTGCTTGTGAAAGGTTGGGGCGGGACGATGGGGGGATGGGGTTGTTCAGCGCGTCAACGGGAGAACTAAGGTATAAGTTTCATGTCACACATGATAACCAGGTAAAGAGTTACACGGGTGGTGCATTGAGCTTTAATTCAGATTACAAGCTGTTCTCCAGCTGTAAAGGTAGGAGCAATGAATATGGGATCGGCGTCTGGGACCAATTAACTGGAAAGCAGATAGATTTTTTCTACGAACCACCTGGATGGTCACTTGGTGATGCAGACAAGTTGCAGTGGTTACATGGTACCAACTGTTTGCTGGTGGCTACTTTGTTTCCAAGGAAGGATAATTGTTACATCAGTCTGTTGGATTTTAGAGACAAGAACATGGTTTGGTGTTGGTCCGATGTAGGGGCTCCTACAACAGACGAGCGACGGGTCAGGGATGCGATAGCAATGGAGGAGACCAACTCTATATGTGTTGTGAACGAGTATGAGGATTTAGGATTCATGGACTTGAGAAGTTCTGCTGGGGTAGTTAGGTGGAGCTCAAGAAGTCGGTTGATGAAAGGCAAAATGCCCGACGAGCCATGCTATCCTAAACTAGCATTGCACGAAGGGCAGCTCTTTTCATCGATGAACGACAGTATTTCAGTTTTCTGTGGTCCAGATTGGGTACTGACATCGAGGCTACGAAACAGTCACGGTGGTTCCATATGTGATTTTTCGATAGGGGGCGACAGGCTTTTCGCCCTACACAGTGAAGAAAACGTGTTTGACATATGGGAGACTCGTCCTCCCCCAATTGTATGATGTGTTCAGTGTGATCGACATAATTTGAAATTGCAGATGACAAAATCACAGTTCAAATTCTTGTAGGTTATAGAGGAAACATGAATTGTTATATACAGATATGTCCTAACGACAGAACGAAAACCATACGTTACAACCTGAAATTTGTCGATGCTTCGATTCGACATCTAAGCATACTCTAGTACTAATTGCATTCATCACCTGTTGGTCTTCTTTTGAACCCAACCCTCAATGGCAATCATCCCTTTACACCTTTTACTTTTCTGGAAAAATGATTCTTATCCTTGCAATGCTTTGGACATTGCATTGTAACTTCTGAGAGATTCCTCTGAGACAAGCAGATAACAAGATGCCTTGTGCATGTGAGTAGTTAGAACCTGCTAAGCTGGCCAAGGTTTGGTGAGCTTTGCCCTAAAGTTTTCTTGTTCTAATGGGCTTATGAGGTGTGTTCGGGATGCTGGATAGATGAGGAAAAAAAACACATGGAGGTAAATTATTATTATTTTTTTTAATAGGAGATAATTTGTTCATTTACAATATTACCGTGATTGTTTGCATTTTTCCTTTTAGTAAAAGTTGAAAGTTTTTTATAACAAAAAAATAACGAAAAAAAATTGAAGGTGGACTGCATCGATAAATATCTTAATACTTACAATTTTACTTGTAAGTTACAAAAATCGATGGAGCTGTTTATAATATTTGGATTTAAATCAACTTAATTTAAGCATTTTAAAAGTAAAATTTATAAAATAAAAATACTATTTTCAACAATAAGCTGATAAATATTTATTTATTTATTTAAGACATTTATAAACACTCTCTGGCTTTATAAATACTTTTGTATTCAAAATCATATTAAATCTCTACTTCATTTAATATATACCTTCTACATCTACCTAAATTACATCATTTATTTTATTTTATTTTTCAAAAGAATTCTTATATATAAAAAAATTTGAAATAAAAAATTGGACGAACGGCTCTTGCTTTATAGGCACTACATCCGAGGAAATTAAGCTGACATCCTTTATTAAAGTTTAACATATTATAAGCTGCATTCCTATTTTAATTAAAGTTTTAGGGCCCCAACTCATTCAGATTGAATTTTTTGTTGAAAATATTATTTTATTTAAGAGTAAATTACAACCGTCTCTCCTGAGATTTAGTATAAATATAAATACATGCCTCATTGTTTGAGAAATTACAAATACCCATATAATTTTAACGTACGTCTACCAACAAATACTTTCAACTTTTCATCTAATTTTTATGGTGAACTGACCAAAATGTACTTTTAGATTATAAATTATGACTTTATATATATATATATATATTATAATTTTAAAATATTTTTATGAACTAATATTCCCTCTAAATTATTTATATTGTCTACCTTCGAATAGTTTTTATATTTTTTAAATATTTTTTTTATTTTTAAAAAAAATCAATAAAGATAAAATAATAATGTTAACTTCACCGTCTAGGGACTACACAATTATTTTAAATTTGAGGGGAGTATTCGTAATTATGCTATCTTAGGAAATGTAATTATAATTTATCATTTTATTTAATATACACACAATATGTATAAGGATGATTTCATTAAATATTTTATTTTGAAAACAATTTATACATATAATATGTGTGTGTTAAATAAAATAAAAAATAAAAACTTTGCAACGGAAAATTCGATCCACAACGGAACCCGACAGGTTACTGAATTCGTACTTTTTGACTCTGGGCCGGCAATTAGCGTGAAAATAGGACACAAATAAGGACACCCATCTAATTATAATTTAATACCTCAATAGCGCGTTTAAACCATTGTCTTCCTTCTACTCTCATAATATTTCATGTTTTTTGTGCTAAACAACCAAATCTAATATGAGGATAAAACATTTTTTCCTAAATTTTTTTTATTTAAATTTGACTCCTGTTGATTAGAGTTTGGATAAAAAATACTGAAGTAAGCAAAAAAAAATTTATATAAATTTTTAATTTTAACTCTCATTTAATATTCTCGTATAATAATTTTGTATTTATAAATGAACAGATGTACTATATATATATATATATATGGAGTAAGGTTAACATCATGATATTTTTTTTTTATAAGTATAAAATTATTACATGAGAATGTTAAATGAAGGGTAAAATTAAAAATCTATACAATTTTGTTTATTAACGTCAACATTTCTCGTATAAATCCTAACAAAAATTAAAGGAATCAAGTGAAAACACTAAACTTTCAGAGGAAATGTAAGTATAATTTAATTTTTTTTTAAAAAGAAAGTATAATTTCATATTTTTAGATAAAATTTAAGTATAATTTACCTAAAACTCTAATAGGCACAAAATCCTTCTAAAAAAAAGGAAGAAAGTCTTACGCCTGAAGGGGTTGTGTTGCCTGTCTGTGAGAAGTTGAAAGCTGATGGGGTTTTATTTTTTAAAAGGATTTTGTATATTAGTGTTTTTTTTAAAAGTAAGAGGGATAAATTATTATTAATTGAAATAAATTGATTACGAACATACATGTCGAATATCATTATCTAACAAAAATTATTACAACAAGCATACTCTGATCAATAATATTAAATGAATTAAATATAACCAATACTTATTTAATGTAAAAAATTTAAGAAATTATTTAATGTGTAATATTTTTATAAATTATGTTGTAAACGGTATAATGAATGATATATTTTTTTTTATAAAAATTTATCAAAAAAGAATTATTCGTAAATTGATCTCAATAATTCTAAATTTATTGATAAATTTTGGATAAAAATTGAAAATAGAAAAATTAATTTAATTAGTACGATTTCTAAAAAGAAAATCAGGTTTGGGTCTGATAGAACCCAAACACTAGGTCTAGTCCGATCTAGAGACCCATGAGTCTTGAGTGAGGTTCAATATATTGGGTAAGATTTGGGTATAAATTAATTTGTTTTTAGATTTTTTTTTTGTCTAGGCCTCGATAGGGTCTTATCTACCCATAGACAGGCCTACATAAGAGATAAATTACTATTTTTTTTATATGAGGGAAATTTGATCAAGTACAATATCACAAAGGGGTTGCGTGCATTTTTTCAATTGAAATTATTTAACTTATATTCTTGCCTTGATTTTGAAATTAGTGGTAAGATAATTGACATATAATACTTGATATTAGCGGATGATTACGTTCGTAATATTTGTAATATTTTTCTTTAATACCATTTCCACACTAATATCATATTTATTCTCATTTTCACATCCACTTAGTAGTCATTATCCCCCACAATAATTTATTCACACTAATTTTTGTTAATTATTTTTTATTTATATAGTGGATAATTTTTTCACCTATATAAATTAATGGGGCATGGATTTTATAACTCATACAAAAATGTGTTAGAATCCTATAATTAGGGGTGTCAATAAGTAGAGTAAGAACATACCCAAACCCAGAAACTATTCAAAGATGCGTACCCAAACTTAATGAATATTATTAAAATTAGGCCCAAACCCAAACCCAGAAATTATTCAAAGATGCATATCCAAACTTAACGAATATTATTAAAATTAGGCCCAAATCCAAACCCTTTAAAAAATATAGATTGTGTCTGTACCCATCAATACCTATGGGCCTATGTACTTAATTTGGACCTAAAAAATATATTTATTTTTTAATTATATTATTATTTATCAATTGATCCATTAGAGGTGTGCAATTTTCAATTAATCAACCAAAAATCGACTAAATCAAAAATTCAGTTTCTACATAATACCGAACCAAAAATTCATTTCTGTTTCAATTATTTTTTGTAAATTCTGGTTATTCAATTCAATTTTTGATTTTTTATGTTGGTTAACCAAATCGAATCGAATACTGAATTAAAAATAATATATATAAATATATTATATTATGAATATATAAAAATATAGTAAGAAAATAATATATAAATTTTAAGTATTTTAATGTAAGTATTTATAAAAAAATAATTTTACAGTTAATACATACTTAATTATTATAATTAATTATTAATAATTTATAACAAACAAATTAACATTACATTTTTTTTTAATATATTTTCAGTTAGTATGGTACAAAATCTAAAGCGAACCGAAATAAGTTCGGATTTTACTGAACCAAACAGAATATTTAGGTTTGGTATTCGGTAGGCTAAAAGATTTCAGTTAATCGAACTTTCAATTTAGTTTAATTCGGTTAATCGAATTGAACACTCCTAGAATCTATATTTAACTGAACAAATCTAAAAAACTTAAGACATCATGACATTTTTTAAATTATGTATAATTTTTTAAATAATAAATAATTAGTTATATATATATTATGATGCTGGGTATATTTTTCAAAATCTTGATAGGCAATATTGTTTGTTTGAAGAGTTGAAGTGATAGATTAAATTTTAAAGTTTTATAATATTAAATTAGATGCTATAAATATGTTGATTTGATATATTCGTAAGATTATTTTGTATATGGTGTAATAAATTATATAATATTTAAAAAATTATATAGAAAAAGAGTTATTTGTGAATTGGTCCAGTAATTCTGAATTTATTGATAAATTATGGATAAAAATAAAAATAAAAAGAAAGAAATTTGATTTAATTAATATGATTTGAAAAAAAATACAGGGTGACACGTGTCAATATGTAATTGGAGAAAACTTTAATTGACAAAAAATGTGGAAGGAAAACTTTAAAATAGTATTGTTCTAAATAAAAAGAGTAGATAATAGTAAAAACGGCCTTCTGAAGTTGGGTTGAGTCTAGGCCTGCCAACGGGCGGATATTGCTCTACTCGCATCCAGACCCATTGAATACCTGTAGTCATTTTTTCTATACCTTACCCATATCCTACCCTATAAAATACCCATTGGATCTTGCCCAAATTATACCGAAAAGATTAGGCAAAATTTGGGTCTTACCCATTTGTTTTTTCTTTTACACTATGTTTCAAACAATAAAAGTTTTCAAATTTTAAATTTACATTCAAGTAACCCAATATATGTTTCTAAATAAACTTATTCGTAGCATTTCATGACCTGTCCATCAATAAAACAGAACAAACTACTTCAATTTTCAATAGGTACAAATTGATCATTATTGACATTTAAATAGTAAACTTGATTTTGTCGAAATGATGATTTGGTATAAATTAATTAAAATTTTTAAATAAAAATCTTAAACTTATCAAAATAATCGACCAATTAATATTAATTAATTATAAAATTCAAAATAATTGAAAGTTGGTAAAAATAAATGCAATCAAGTATAATAGATTTAACACTCATTTAAGCATATTAAGTATCCGTTTGAATTTGTATTTATCATCAATATAAATAAACTTTGTATATTAATACAATTTCTATAAAAATATTAATACCTTTAATTAAATTGAGGAGACAAAATAGCTCGAGTGTAAATGCGGCTCGAATTGGATTTTCTATTATAATTTCTATTTCATCTTCCACACTATTAAATATAAAAAAATAATTATTTTTTTATTGAAGATATTATATATATTGACTATATTCATATACATAAATTATATGATATATAACGGGCAAGTACTCTTTATTTATTGATTTCTTCATCCATCAGACATATAAATTAATTGAGAAAAATACAAACAACCCCTTTGTGATATCGCAAATGAGCAAATTATCTCCTTATGAAAAAATAAATAATGATTTACCTCTTTATATTTTTTTAAAATAGAACAGTTTACCCTCCTATAATTTTTAAAATAAGCAATTTACCTCCCTGTATAAGGAGATAAATTGCTTCATTTTAAAAAATACAGAGGAATAAATTGCTATATTTTTTTATAGGAAGATAATGTGCTCATTTTCAATATTACATGGGATAAGTTGTTATTCACCCTTAATTAATTTATTTTTCTATAGACAGTGACAAAGTGCATGCAAAATTAAGGTGAGAAAGTATATGTAAAAACGAAAAGGATAAGGCTAATCATATTTTTATGGTTAATCATCTTTTTATTTAAAGACGGTTTATTTATTTATTTTCCTGATTTTCAAAGCAAATTCAAAATATGAAACTTTATTTACCAAGGAATTAATAGAAATTACTTAATTGACATAATGATTAATTAGATGAAAAATAGTTAAATTGAAATTAAAATAAAAAATATTTACATGTAAAGATTTTCAGCCCATAAAATAAAAGCCCATGTACAGCCCAAACGAAAGCAAGTTGATCCGGCCCAATTGCTGCAGTCCAATCAACCCAAGCCCGTTAAGATGGCCGAGACCCTCTCGGATAGAAAATAATTATGTATTTCCTAAATGATAAGACGGAAGTAATCAGTTCAAACTTGCTAATTTCTTTAAAAAAATATTTAAAAATGTAAGAAAAAATATGAGGGTGGACAAATGTAAATAATCTGTAGAGCATTCCATAAAAATATTTTAAAAGATTCTAAAAAAATATTTAAAATTATAATTTATAATTCAAAATGACATTTTAAACCGTTGACAACAAAAATTAAATTTAAAGTGAAAAAGTTACCTATGTGTGGAAGGTCTCTCTCCAACAAGAACTCAGAGGGGGTGTAGAGGAAACATGGAAAGGAAGAGCACAAGGCCCAATTCACGAAAAATCCCACATGGAGTTGATGATTATTGAAATCTGAAATGGTTTTTATGGTGTTTTGGCTGAAAAAATCTTCAAAACAAAAAAAAAAAAAAAGAAAGAAAAGAAAATCTCAAAGGGTTTTGGTGGAGTGAAAGGGTCTAGGTTTTTAACTTTGGGTAAATTGTAATTTACCCATGTGATTTAATAAATGTTTAAGAAGTTCTCATGTGAAAAAAAAATCAGTAAAAAATTCTCTTATGTTTTTTAAAATATAGCAAGCATACCCCCTTCGGCTAGATGTGTTGCGCACGCGTTTTGAGTGTGGTTGGGAACCTATTTTTGGCCTATATGAAGACGTTTTTGCTGTTGTTATGTTGAATTAAAGTCTACTTGTTTATTTCTTTCATTTTTCCTTTCAAAACACTTTTTACCCTCATTTTGGCCTCATTTTTTTCCTGCTTTCTTTCTAAAATATGTAAAACCTAGAAAATGGTCTATTTATTTTGCAATGAATTATGTCTTATTTGCTTTAATTTAGGCCTGGAATTCACTAATGTTGTTTCCCTGTTTCAGTGAATTAACTTCAACAATAGTAGAAACAAAAAAAAAAAAAAAATGGAATCACTAAATCAGTAAATTCATTAAAAATAAAAACATTCAAAGTGCCAAGTGCTGACATAAAAATCATTCAATTAATGTGCCAATTGCTAAATTCACTGAATCACTAAATTCATTCAAAGTGCCAATTGCAAACATAAAAATTATTCAAAGTGCAATATTTGCAAAAACCTGAACAATGCATAACTTGCCAAAAACTGAATAAGCTATAGCCCAAATTACTTGTTTCATACAAAAACAAAATCAGAAAATGCATAATTTTTAACACAATATCATGGCCTCCGTAACCTTCTTTTTGAATGGCCCCTTATATTTTGCAAAACCTCCCTAATGGTTGGTCATTTGTTTCTACTCCTAATAGTAGTTGAAAAACTTCCTCCACGATTGAAGATGGAACAGTTGGAGGTGGAACAACTGGACATGAAAAAGTTGAAGGTGCAACAGTTGGAGGTTGAACAACTAGAGATGTATTCAAATTAACGGGGCTAATGGTTGAATGAAATACGAGATGTACTAGAACGTAAATCAATAATTACCTCTTTATTTGATTTACTTCGAACCACATTCGTTTGATCCGTTCACGCAAGGCTTCAATGTAGAAACCATCTAAAGTTGCGTCCACACCATACTGGAATTGGGATCCCTCAATTCTTTTTGTCAGAAAAAATTTAGAGAGAAAGATACACACCAAGTGTGTATACAAGAGGAGTTTGGCCGAGTGGAATTCTAGGAGGAGAGAAAATTATTTTTTTACTTTGTTATGTATTCAATAATTATTCCAAATAACTAATATACATATATATACCTTGTATGGATGCATTAAAATATGTCTAGATTCATCTAACCATCCATAAGGTAATAAAATTCTTTATTCCAAATAAAAGATTACATGACACTTTCCAAAAGTGAATTTGTTAGTCAATAATTTTCTTTTTTAAGAATTCCCACCAACTTAATTAATAGGCCTGGACTGATTTTAATTAATTAAAATACAAGGTCAATTAATCTTAATTAAATCCAATTTAATTAAAGCCCATTTGATTAAATCCATCATATATTTAATCCAACTAAATATATGAACCCAATAAGCCTTTATTAAATAATAAGTCCAACTTATTAAATAATAAGGACAAGCCCAATATAAATTAATCCAATTACTTATGAAATTAATTTTCAATTAATTCCTTGTCCATTATCAGTGATTTGTGTGTGACTCTTTAGGTTCACCTTTCGGCTAGACTTGGGCTAGTGTCCAACACTATTATTAATTAAATACAATTTAAGTAATAATTCTTGATCAACCCTTGATCAAGAAAGCCCGTCACCATAGGTGGCTGTCTAGCAACGATCCATGACACTAGAGACTAGGCGAAAATCCATGAGAACTTATAGGCTCCCGAGTCCATACGGGTACGGTCCTTTCGTCTATCATCTCATGGCCTTAGTTTAGGGCATGGAATTGGGTGTTGGTTTCCATCCTGAACTAGGCGTCTATGTTTAATACTTGAGATCGAGTTACGCCAAATTGCTCGATATAGGAACCTCTTTTCCCTATTCGACCAATGTCTGTGGCCACAGCTTTATAGAGCGTAGACTCATCTCCAAGTGCATAAGAGATACCTCTATCACGTCTTGACATGGGACGGATCCTCTTCTTGGAACAAACCGTCCTCGCTACATACTTTGACTGTACAAGACAAAGCTTATGATGACCATGTCTGAGACACGATCAGACAACCCAAATAGCCATTCTGCCTCGGTACTAATCGTATCTAACGCACATAACTCGGCTTCAGATGTAGAACAGATTATCAAAATCTATTTTGCAGACTTCCAGGAGACTGCACCCCCACCTAAGGTAAAAACATATCCTGAACACCCATTACTTTGGAGTTTATGGCTAGCCAGCTAACATCACTATATCCCTCAAGAACAATAGAGAATCTGCCATAATGTATGGCCAGTGACACCGTGCCCTTTAGGTACCTTAGTTCTATCTAAGAGAACCCAATAGGTTTTGTTAGGACAACTAGTGTATCTAACCAGCTTAGAGACAGAAAAGCATATATCTGGTCTCGTGCCATTTGCCAGATACTGTAAGCTCCCAATAATTTGGGAATACCTTAGCTGTCCAACCTGAACACGTTTTATTTTTTAATAAAGCTACAGAAAGGATCTTAGCAATTCTACTATTTTGATAACCAAATTTCTCAATCATCTTCTGAACATAATGATATTGAGAAATGACTATTCCATCAGTTGATCGAGTCAACTTGATACCAAGAGTCACATTAGCCTCACCCATATCCTTCATTTCAAACTTATTTTTCAAAAATGACTTGGTTTCGGTGATTATATGTATACATGATCCTATTAATAGAATATCATCCACATACAACCATAGAATTATCATTTTATCTCCTTTAACCTTACAGTATCTACACTTATCATTCTCATTTACAGTGAAGCCAAACGCAAGAATAGTTTTATCAAACTTTTTGTGCCACTGTTTGGGTGCTTCTTTAAATCCATATAGAGATTTTACAAGTTTACAAATTTTATGCTCCTTGCCATGAGCTACAAACCCCTTATGCTGGTCCATGTAAATCTCTTTCTCGAGTTCACCATACAAGAAGGCTATTTTCACATCCATATGATGAATCAGGAGATTATACACCGAAGCAAGTGCTATTAGCACCCGGATTGTAGTCAATCAAGCTATCAGAGAATAAGTATCGAAATAATCTATTCCCTCATTTTGTTTAAACCCTTAGCCACCAATTTGGCTTTAAACTTATCTATGGTCCCATTAGGTTTCAGTTTCTTTTTAAAGATCCACTTACACCCAATAGTAGTACACTCGGGAGGGAGATCGACTAGCACCCACGTTCCATTGGAAGCAATGGAGTCCATCTCACTTTTGACAACTTCTTTCCACTACTTGATTTATGAAGAAGTCATAACATCTTTGAAAGTGATTGGATCATCCTCGGTGTTGTAAGTGACAAAGTCACTTCCAAAATTCTTGACAATCCTAACTCTCTTACTCTGTCTAGGTTCATCTGACTCCTCATGAGTCTGATTAGAAATACTAGGACTAACCCCCATATTTGACATCTTTTCCACATGTTCAGGAATAGATGTGGAGGCAAAATGAATCATCAAGCAAAACATTTGAAGGTATTCCTATTTTAAAGGAAATACATCTTCTAGAATTATAACATCACGAAATTCGACTATTGTGTTGACCTCAATACTTGAAATTTTTAATTTAATAACCAGAAATCTTAGGGCATAACTTGTCTACACATAGCCTAAGAATACATCGACAGTCTTAGGACCTAATTTCTTTCGTTTGTGTTTTGGGACTTGCACTTTTGCAAGGCACCCCCACACTCGAAAGTATGTGAGGCTTGGTTTCCTACCTTTTCAAAACTCGAAAGGAGTAATGATGTTGTGTTTGAGAGGGACTCTATTTAGAATATGGCAAGCCATATTGAAAGCCTCTCCCCACAAATACTTTGGTAACACGGAGGTTAGTAGAAGACTGTTAATCATGTCTTTGAATGTTCTATTCTTTCGTTTAGTCATTCCATTACACGAAGGAGAACACGGAGGAATCTCTTCATGAACAATGCCAAAAGTTTGACAATATTCATTGAACTTACTCGACTTATACTCTCCTCCTCTATCATGCCTTAGTCTTTTAAGTTTCTTACCAGTTTGGGTTTCTACTTCATTTCTAAACAAAATAATTTTGTCTAAGGCTTCATCCTTATTTTTCATGAGAAACACATAATAGTATCTATTGCAATCATCTATAAAGGTGATAAAAATCGTTTGCGGTTCCTGGTCAAAACTCCATTGAACTCACAAATATCTATGTGAACTAAATCAGGTATTTCGGAATCCCTTTCAATTGATTGATAGGGTTTCCTAACTTGTTTAGCTTCTACACAAATTTGGCATTTGTGATTTCGTTCAATATTTTAACTAGGAATTAAATTCAAATTCATCATTCGTTTGATTGAATTGAGATTCAAATGACCTAACCTACTATGCCATAAAGTAGAAGATTCCACATTCAATATAATAGAATCAGAAATATTAATTTTATTATTTTCAACTCGAACTTTGAACAAGCCATCGTCTAAATAGCCTTTACCGACAAAAATATCAAATTGTTGAATTATAACTTTATTAAATTTAAAGACTAGTTCATATCCCTCCCTAACTATTACAGAACTACTAATGATGTTTTCTTCTAACAATGGGTACATGATGAACTCTTTTTAATGACAGAATGCGCTCTGAAGGAAACTTCAAGTCCACGCTTCCTATCCCAAGTGCTTCAGTTGTACTGGAGTTCCCCATACTTATTGTCCTTCCACTAATGGCTTGATAAGACACAAAGAGAGATTTATCAACACAAACGTGAACATTAGCTCCAGTGTCAATCAACCAATCATACAGTTCGTAAATAGTCAGGAGTTCAGGTTGTACAAATACATACCCGCCAGTTGCTATTGAGGTGCTAGCACCGCTAGAACCTCCCACAATAATGTTGACAGCTGTCTGCCCAATCTTGGTCTTTTTATTAGGACAAAGCTTGGCCTAGTGTCCAACCTGCCCACAGTTCCAACATGGTTTGTTTGCTTTTGGTTTTTTATTTTTAGAGGCCTTGCCTTTATTGATGGCTTTCGAGTTCGAGTTAATCTTATTCACTATATGTTTTCCCACTATAAGATTGGCCCTAAGTTGATGTTCAACATGCATCTTATGCGTTTGATTTTTATGTTCTTCCTCAATGCTGATAGCAATCATAAGATCATCTAGAGACAATCTCCCTTTTGGATGTTTGAGTGTCATGCTAAAATTTTCCCAAGATTTGGAAAATTTGTCCACTATGGACATGATCAGAAACTTCTTGAAAAGCTTCATCTCAGCATCAGCCAGAGCATGCTCAAGATTGATAATCTCATGAGTTTGTTTAGCTACAGATCGGCCCTCAACCATTTGATACCTCACTAACTTGGAAATTGAATAATTTTCGAGCCTTTACTCTTCAGTATTATATTTTCGGGGTCCAACTCATTCCACAGACTTAGCAATGTAAGAATTGGAACAATAGACATCGAAGAGCGTTTTTGACAAGGCTGACAAAATCGTTCCTCTGCCTATTTGATCCATTTTTGTCCACTGCGCTATCTCAACAGTTCTGGGATCGATATATGTAAGTTCAGGTCTGATCACCTAAATCACTGACAAAAGTCTTTCATCGTCAACCAAATTTTTATTCTTTGTTGCCAACGTTTGAAAAACTGGCCCGAAAATTTGTCCGGCAAATCGGTCAAGTCGACTTTGGGTGTGATCGGAATTGCAATAGAAATCGGCTTGGCCATCTTTAGTATTTTAGAAAACTAAAGGTAAAGTTAAATAGCGAGTTTAAAAATAGCATTTTCCAAATCAGTTCCAACAACAAAATTCAATTTTTCAAAACCTGTATATTTTCTTCAAGATTGTTGGAAAAATTTTAGTTTCAAGTAATCAAAACAACATTTTGAAATATTACAATCAGATTTAGAAATCAAAAGCAATTAAAGCCACGTTGGAAAAAATAATATAAAGCAATTAGAAACGCTATTTATGATAAGAAATTTAAATCGAAGACTTACAATGAGAATTGTATTGTAACAATTCTCAATCCAAGAAAGTCGTTAATTTAATCAAATCGCAGAATTACTGTTTGTCTTGAAGAAAATATATGCCGCGTATCAATAGTGCACCGGGTTCAACATAATTTCTCCTAAAATAAGAGGTTCAGTTCTTTCGATTTTAGCACTATATCAAAAAATACCTCGACCAAACACTCAAAAGCTCGTAATGAAAATTTTATAACTCAAATCTTTAAAAAAGAAAACTATAGAAGCTGAGAAGGGGCAGAAAAATCTCAACAACTAGAATTGTTGTTTGCTCTTTTTGTATTGTGGGCTCCAAGAAGACATGCCAAAAAAACCAACCATAAAGAGGGTAATAAAATCAGCCATAAAGGCCTTAATTTGGCCAAATGAAACAACCAATTTTAGGTCAAGAAACGGATTGTGTAATTGCAATGAGATAATGGTCATGATGAGGAGTAATTTCTCCTTCAAATTATGAGTTCCTGTATTTCAACATATATCTCCCTGTTTCAAAAAACAACCAACATAAAAATATACATAAAAATATACGTTTTGTGAATTATATATATATATATATATATATGTATAAATGTATATTAGTTAGCTAGCTGCATATATTTTTGTAGCATTTAAAAACTACTGGGCAAAATTTATTTAGGAAATAAGAATTTCTGTGTTAATAAAAGATTTTGTCTATTCATAAAGACAACCTATACAATAATTAATAATAAAAGTACTATTACAATAAGTTCGATCGTGGCTATGAATTTTCATTGTACATATGTTGAATTAATTTTCAATAAAATTATCGAAACTATAATTAAATGTATGAAACTTATTATTGTACTGAATATTAATTAGGCCTCTCAAGCTAAGTAATTTGGTCGAATTGCACAAACTATATATATATATATATATATATATAGTGTTTTTTCTTTTTTCGAAATTGACAAAAGCATATAGTTAATTATAATAACATGAAAAAACGAGCAGAAAAAATCCAAATAAATGCAGCTTCCAAGGAAAAAACAAGAAGTGGGACATGACTGCTCAAGTCTCGAGCTCATTCAAAAAATGGAATCTCTCCTTGTTCATTCATATAGAAACAAGGGATATTTGGTATTTTTATTTATTTATTTTTTAATAGTATATATCATTGATTATTCGATAATTTCAAATTCAAAAATTAAATCGGTACATCAATAATTTAAATCAACAATTATATTCAGACGAGACTAAAGAAAAACAAAAACACGAATCAAAACAGAACTTTTAATTTGTATAAATTAATCGTCGGACACACAGTCCCTACATGCGTATAAATAATCTAACACCTCTGATATGTATTATAAATAAAAATAAAAATTATTAATTTAATAGTTAAGTTAATGTAAAACTTGAAAAGTTGAATAAGTTAGTTACCTTATCAATTGAACAACATTTTTGGGATTACAAAAAAATTAGTGCAGCTGCATCAAAATCGTCATTTTGTGTCTGTAGCACCTCTTTTTTTTTTTTTTAATAATAAGTTAACAATTAAGGTGAAGTAGGGTCAGGAAGAAGAATCTCTTTACGATAAATAGATGCATTTTGCAAGTTCGTTATTACGGGTAATTCGTACAAAAAGAATCGAACTAATGGCGTATACAATAGTGAACTCTCGATGAAAATGTTATATAATTTGTTCTCATCCTTCAAGGACTACGAGTGTAATAGGAGTGTCCATGATAAAATGAACATTTCATAACTATTGAGAACGGATTAATTCAAATGGTTCAATTTATCAGTCTTTTCGACTTGCTTTACTATTGAAATAAACATATGCATTCATATTTGTAAAACTCGAACCCACAACATTTTTATTACGAAGCCTAAACCTTACACATCGATCAAGGTTTCTTAGGCGGGTAATTTGCATTATACGTGTGTGTAGAGATAGATTTACAATCATATCAATCTTAGGATAATTAATTAATTAATTAATGGGGTAATTAAGGATGTAATAGTGGGGCCCACATGGTTACAAGTTTTAAGACATTCTTCCAAGAAGTAATTGCGGATGATCAATGCCACTGACACTTTGAGTTTTGTGCTTTATTACTATAAGTATTACTGATTTTGCTACTGCTTTGACTAATATAAATAAACATTTGGGAAAATTACACTCACCTCCCCTTATATTTAGTTTAATTACATATAAACCCTTTGTGATTTAAAAATTTATATTTAATATACCTGATATTTGCTTTCATCTAACAAATATGTCCTCTGTTAGTCAAAATTTATTAAATTTATTAATATTAACAAATAAACTGAATGAAAATTGATATTTTTATTATATAACAAAATAATTTTTTTCCCATTAAACTACCCTTGTAATGTTGAAATATACCTTCTCACATGCATTATCTGAAGATATATAAGGGTAATTTTACCATAAAAAGTTTTATTTGACCTGCAATAGATCGGTAATAAATAGATTTTTATCCTTGTTTTTATTGATATCAACAAAATAGTTGAATATTGACTAACAGAAAAATTTATTTATTAGATGAAAACAAACATCATAAAAATTAGATATAATTTTTCAAATTACGCAGTATATATAATTCGACCAAACATAGGGAGTGCAATTATCCCTAAACATTTTGGGCAAGTGAAGATGTTTAAGCTACAAGTCCATAAATAGTTATCTCAGAATTAAGCATTAATTGTTAGAGACAGAAAGTCTTTAAAAACATTTATTAGTACGTATTTAAGGTTTTTTTTTATAAAAGTAATAATTACATGATTACGCTAATATTTTAATAAGCTCAATAAGATGTTAATATAATACGTAATCATGAAATAAATTACAATAATTGAATATTACATAAATATAACAAAGAATTGAAAAATAAATTATAGTAAGACATACATAATATAAGATAAATATCAGCATATTTAATGGGACTCGAATCTATGACTTCGAACTAATTTATGAAATCCCAATTTTAATTATGAGTTTAAATTGAATATATTTATTTTTTAGAATTTCAAGACTAATTTGCACCCAATCAATAAATACATATTTTTCACTTAAATTAAATTAAAATTAAAAAAAACATGGAAACTAAGTAGGTAATAAGTCAATCGGAGTAAATATAGATTTTTATTTAATTTTTTTCCTTAATATCAGCAAATTTGATGAACTTCAACCAATGGAAAGATCTATTTATTAGATAGATAAAAATGTCAGAAATACCTAGATAATTTTTTAAATTACAGAGGATTTACGTGTAATCATGGGAGGGTAGTGTAATTATCCCTATCTTTTTAAAGTATAATGATCTCACTTTTTGTTCTATAAACCTTTTTTTTAATTTTAATACCTTATTTTTATACATGGGAAAGAGAAACTATAATTATATATATATAGGGAAAAGTATTATTTTAGTCCGCTAAGTATGCCTAATTTTAATTTTAGTCCGATAATTATGTCTATTTTTGTTTAGGTCCAGTAACTTACGAAATTGCTTACCTTAGTCCTTTAGCAGATTTTCGAACAATTTTATGATGTTAACATATGACTTCACAACAGCTATTAATCATTATTTCTGGAAGTACGGCCAAAATATTATCCGCAGTAATGGAAAATGTTAACATATCCAATAGTTTTCGTATTGGTTCTATTTGGCTATGGTAGATTATATTAATTTGTCATGACTTTTAAACCACCGTAATTTATAATGTAAGAAATAATCCATTTTTTATATTATAATACATATACCTATTAACAATTTCAATATAATCCCCTAAATTCTATTGCCAACATTTTTTTTTTATAGTAAACTTTTAGTTTTTTCGGCTTTCATTTAAAATTTTACTGGCATAAAGTTAGACCATACCACAATATCGAGTAAATAAACACTACAAGAAAATATAATTATCTTTTGGGAAAAATTATTATTGTCAAAAAACAAGTGCAAATATTAAACAAAGATATTATCTTTTTAATGTATATAGAAAAATGGTCTTTAACCAATTAAGTTTATTTTAAAAGTGATATTTTTGCAAACACTACCAAATATACCTTTTATCTGCTTTTCATTTTTTTTACAAACACTATCCATTTTTTATTCTGCTACAACTTCCAACTTTTTCTATTAAAATTACTTCTCTAAAAGTAGAAGTTTTCGCTAACACTCTCTAATTGTATTTAGTGACAACTTTGTGAACATCTTTTATCATTAACTCCGGAAAATAACAATTTTTATAAAATAATAGTAATTATGATAATTATTGTGAAAAGATAAATATTCTTGTCATTATAATATATAGTTAGTAAAAATATCAAAATTCAGGTTTGATTTTTTTACAGTGAAAATATATCAATTATCAAAATTAGAAAAAATAAATCTTGGAAGAAAAACAATAATGAAATTTAGAGGAGTTAGGCTGTCATGAACACGACTTTTATAGCCACCTGATATTATTATTATTATTGGTTGTGGTGAATTTTATTTATATTGTATTAGTTGGGGAAACTTAATTTTATATTCTGGTAATGTCGGTTGATTTTCTATCAAGTTTTCAAGATTGAATCCACTCCCCACAATCACTGCAAATCATTAAACTCTCCCATCCCTTTGTCTTTTTTTTTTCTTTCTTTTCAATTATCTTTTTTAATAAATTATACTGATAATTACACTTTTTTCCTTTAAAATTTGGTGTAATTACACGTAAATCTCATATGACTTAAAAAATTACATTTAACAACCATGAGATTCGTTTCCTTCTAACAAATAACTCCCCCTTTTTCACGATCTTTCTCTCATAAATTATATCGGTACTTTCTGAAACTTAGATCTAACTACATCAGTTTTCGATATTATTTGAAAAATTACAAATACATCCGTAATAATTGTAATTACAAGTACACCTCATATTCAATAGAGAAATTACACATACACACCCTCTGAGTCTGAGATGCATTACACTAACATATAAATTTTGCACAAATACCCCTTAATATACATTACACTAATACTCGCTAAAAGTGTGTACTCATAATTTTATAAAGAACAATGAATGTTTATACCATTAGATATAATTTTAAAGGATGTCAACATAATTTTTTTTTCCTTTCTTTTTAGGATAAATTACAAGAGGCTCTCTGAAATTTGTCTTAATTATGAATATCTCCTTATTGTTTGAAAAATTACAAATACCGTCCTAAAATAACAAATATCCTAACAAATACGTCCTACAATGAGTTGTCACAATGGGGTATTTATAATTTTTCAAACGAGAGAGTATTTATAATTATGACAAGTTTTAGGGGAGTCCCTTATAATTTATCATTTATTTTAATATTTTGCTTTTGTTCTTATTTTTTATTTTGGTCCACGCTGTGTCAGTGTTGGCGTGCGGTTGTCTGCCTTCTTTGCACGCATAAATGATAAGATTATTGTCGCATTTTCATGTTATTTTTTCCAAAATATAATTTTTTTTATATATTTTTCCGAAGCATGAAAAATTTTGTGGACATTTGTAAATTGTAATGTTAAAGTTTCAGAAAAATTAGTTATTATAACATTTTCATTTGTTTCGTGTATTTGTGTATTGATTCCTCAAATTTGAAATAAAATTATATAATTAAAAGACATTTAGGTAACTTATAATTTTTTTCAATAAAATAAGACATTTATGGGCTGATAATTAAATTTCTATATAAAAGAAAAAATTTACAATTCATTTTATAAATTTTAAGAATTTAGTTCAAATTTTTTTAATCTTAATTACAAATTCACCATTAATTAACATATTATAATTCTATTTTAAATTCTTATTTTATGCAAACATTTCAAATGCTTATTCTTTAAATAAAATTTAACATCTTATTAGTTTCAAAAATATCTTATGAGATGTATGAATTTATAAGCTAATTTGAATAAGTTTAGCCAAACGCACGCCCTCATTTTGTCGAGGGTTTTGATCCAGTAAACAAATTCCAATTTTTTTCCGAAGCATAACAACTTAGTTAGAAATAAATTCAAATTTTTTATTATACGTTTACGCTGTATGTATCGCATTTTATACGTACATGTTGTGTGTATGAAATTCGAATTCAATTTAAAAAGACATCGTATACATACAATATAAGTATGTAAAGTGTGAAAGCATGTATTGAAACATAAGAAATAAATAATAACATAAACTAGTATTAAAATAGAAAAATACCCTCTATTACGTGATATTTAAATCCAAAATCTTACAACCAGAGCTATGGTTGGCTCTTGGGATATGATTGTCTCCAGTACCTACCTTGCTGTAAATACAGTTAGTTATCACACACCCAGCAAATGATGATTATGGGAAATGTGGGTCTTTTTTCCCTTTTTATAGGGAAATTTTTGGGTTTTTTTTTTTAAAAAAAAATTAGTCGTTGTAACATGTCGTTTCTATGTGTATGTAGTAAAAAATTTTCACGCTTTAAAATATATTATAAAATCATAGTAAAATATATAAATAAGTACATTACATTAATAAAAAGAAAGAAATAATAATTTATCAATTAATGTAAATTTTAAAAGGGTCGAATAAGTTTATTATTTTATCATGAAGGGCATTTTTTACTTCACAAAGTTGGTGTGGTGGTGTCATTAACAGCCGTTTGTGAGTATGGAGGATTTTTTTTTATATTAGTATAGACACAAGTAATAATTATATCATTATATTAAAATATTAATTAATAATTAATACGTGTTCTGCCCTTAAATGTGTATAAAAAGGAACAAACCACCTAATAGACCAAAAAGAAACCGAAAAAAGGAAAAATCTTTTCATGAATTATATTAGTAAGGACTTGGTACAATATTTTTCAAAAATTATCACTTTATGAAAATGGAATTGACAAACCTTAGGTAATATGAGATATGTATCCATCTGGAAAAAACACTTTTATAAGTGATTTGGGTAAAAAACCGTGATGACTTTGAGGATAGTTCAATTTGAATAAATGGTTGGGATATGGAAAACGAACAAATATTAGGCACGTTTGGTGCAAAATCAGAGAAAAAGACGGAAAATATTCTTGCAATAAATAGTATACATTAGTCCTAAAATAGGTTCGGAGTGCTTATAGGATCAAATTGTCGTATTTGTATGAATTTACGTGCTGTGATTTCACTCATTCAAGTGTTGAATGATGATATTGGTGATTTCGAGTCGCTACGTCACGTCAAATTAGGTGCGACCAACCCGCTAAAAAATGGGCAGATTCCTATCCTAATTGGACATTTTAAGATCTTATATACATCGTACTTTTTATCTTTTGAAAGCACTTCTTCTTATACCCCTATAATCCTATCAGTAGGATTTAAGTTTTGTATCATCGTATTTATAAAGTCATGAAAAGCTGGAACTTATAAGGGTTAAATTTACAAAAACTAAAGAAAAAAAAGAACTAACTATAAAATAAAAGGATAATTACATTGATACCCCTTATCTATATATGTTCTATTTATCCAAATCACCCTTATCTTTTAGATAATTACAGATACATCAATAAAAAACGTGAACATCGTTTACACAAATCATTCATATTTTTAAAAAAGAACTACATATACATCCCTCGAAAATGTTAATACAATTACACAAACTACTTCCATTTTTTATTATTATGAATAATTTTTGTAATTATAGAAACGATAAAAATAATTAATTTATATAAATAAGAGATGTAAATATACTTATTCTTAAAATAAAGTGATGACATGTGACTGGGGTTTGAAGACTTAAACAACACGAAATTGAGATGAGAAATATGACATAGTTCAGAACTTTCTGGTAAATGTGGACCATTGATTTTGATGATTGGTCCCATGAAGACTGTGAGATGTTTGCCTGCTGCTTCATAAGCTGCTCATCTTTTCATTCAAAAGTACCCAAATAAAAGTTATGGAAATTTCAGTCCCATTTCACTCAACTCAGCCTAACTACTCACTCATTGAATTTTAAGTATTACTTGTGCTTGGTTCATACTTTAGGGCAAAACAAATTACAAAAAATATATAATTATATTTTTTTTTATGTAATTGAGTTTGATTTTATCAAATTCGAATAAAAAATTTCCGAATAATATAATATTTTGATATGTAAGTTCGAATTTGGAATTAGGTATATGTTTATATTTGTAATATCTTTCTCAAGTTCGCTTACGCTCGTAGAGGCCGATTAGAACAGCTTGGCCCAACTGGGCGGGGGGGGGGGGGGGGGGGGGGGGAATAGCCATACACCGGATAACCGAGCTCGCTCTCGTTTTAGAATCTTTTAAAATATGTTATATGGGTAATTTACTTTACTCAGTTTCAAAATTCTTTTTTATATTTTCTCAAAAATTTTTACTTTTTTTTTAAAAAACATTAGCTAGAGTAAAGTAGTGGCTTTTACCATACTGTCTGGAACTACATATTTATTTTTCATTTGAACGGAGTATATTTATAATTTTTCAAACAACAAGACAGTATTCATAATTATTCAAACCTTAAGAAAAATAATTATAATTTACCGATAACCTTCATCTGTTAAAATATTTTAAAAACTTATTTTTAAAATAAATATTTTATAAAATATTTTAAATAAATTTAACCAAACAGTGTGGAATAAGTTTGATATTAATTCTTGAAACCCCACTAGAGTGGAGAAAATAGTCCAAGAAAAGGAAAAAAGAAGGTTGAATCAACTTTGGGGTGGAATTGGCCAAAAATAAGTGGGAGAATAAAAATTGTGTGACTTTTGGAGAAGGAAATAGAAAAAGCAAACTTTCCATTTGCCAAACACTACCCAAAGTTTCAAGCAAAGTCAACTTTACTTTCTAACACCATTCTTTTTCCCCCCCTTCAACAAAGTAAACTATGTGTGCCCTCCATCTCTCTAAGCAATGTGCAAAATTCTATTTTTAAAAATTGAATTAAAATTGATTATGTGATAGATAATATAGTAATTAATATACAGATCAGAAAAAGTGAATATTCATCGTTAATTAATTGATTTAGTCGAGCTTAATTGAATAGAAATTTTCCAATTCTTGATTAGTAGGGAAAGTACTGAGAAAATGTATTTTTTTTCTTCCGTTTATACTATTTTATCCAATATATGTTTTATTAAAATTTTAGGGAAAAATAGTCCTGTTTGCGTCAGACGTATAATATTAAATAGTGAGAATCATTTCATATTATTATATATCAATTTTTGAAAAAAGAATAGATAATTACCCAATTTATTTGATCCTTTCTCATATATAATCATTACCCCCTCCCCCCAAACATTTGTTTTGCATCTTATTAAGGAAATTATGACACAGAATCAACTTGAAATCCGAGAAAAATCAATTTGAATTCTCTATTTCAAATTTTGTTCTATTTAATATATACATGTTTATGTGTAATTATTTTTAAATAAAATAAATAATATAATTACATAAATGGAATATATATTAAATTAAAAAATAAATATAATAAAAATTAGAATTAAACAAAAAATCAATCTCGGAGAAAACAAATGATGAGAGACACACTTCTTAAATGCAGCATCATTGAATTTCCACCAACAGCTCACTGATTTTATGCACCAACCCAAAAAGACATTTTCTCTTCATATCTTTGTCATTTATGAAACCCCAACTTCTAGCAACTCCACACTCTCAATTTTACCACACATAAACACTAATCACACCCCCCCCACCCCCACCCCAAATACCTCTATGACTGGAACTCAGCCTTTTTTATGCATTTAAATATGAACTATTTGCAGAAAAATTTGAGTCTTGCTCATGTTTTCTATGTCATCACAAAGACAAAAACTACTCAGTTGAGTTGTTTTCTTTCTTGGCTGCATTAGAACCTGCACAAGAACCACCACCAGGCAGCTACACTCGTTAGCACTCACTCTCTTTCTCTACACGCCCCCAAAGAAATTCTTCTGTCTTCACAATAAGTGCAACTCCACTGTTTTCTTGGGGTTCTGGTGGAAAAATTTAAGTAGCATTCTGTGGTGATGCCCTCAGGTACGCTGCTGAGTGGTTTGTGATGGTGGCGGTGGTTGTGGAGTTATTGGCGTTGCAGGTGCCTGAAAATGGTTATGGAAGCATTAATGATGCAAAAGTCTTGGTCTTGAAGGCCTGAGGAGTAGGGGTTCTTGGGGGTGGCTGGAGGGTTGTTTGATAAATTATAGTTTCCAACTCTTTTCTTGATTTCTTGTGTGTTTTTAGGCCTTGGGAGAAATGGGTTTTGGAATCTTTGGTTCTTTTTTGGTACTAACGCTGTTCTTTAAGCCTTTGGTTTGCCAACAGCCCAACACAGATGAGTCCTTTGTGTTTGAATTCTTGCAAAAGATGGGCTTAAATCCCCCTAAAGAATATGGATTTTCTGGCGCATTTTGTGAATGGAGAGGTGTGTTTTGTGATGACAAGGGGGAGAATGTTGTTAGGTTGGAAGCCTCTGGTTTGGGTTTGTCTGGTGTGATTCCTGATACCACCATTGGGAAATTGATAAAGCTTGATACTTTGGATCTTAGCAATAACAGAATCACTGCTTTGTCTTCTGATTTCTGGAGTTTGGGCTCACTCAAGAAGCTTAACCTCTCACATAACCAAATCACTGGGAGTCTTTCTAGTAACATGGGCAACTTCGGAAGACTTCAAAGCTTGGACCTTTCTTTCAATAATCTCTCCGGGAGTATCCCTGAAGCAATCAGCTCCCTCAGCAGTTTGCAAGTTCTGAATCTCAGTCACAATGGACTGGAATCAGTAATTCCAATGGGGATTGCTCAATGCCGGTCTTTAGTTTCCGTTGATCTATCGGAAAACAGTCTCAATGGTTCTCTTCCTGATGGTTTTGGTGCTGCATTGTCACAACTGAAGTTCTTGAGCCTAGCAGGAAATGAGATTGTGGGCCGAGCTTCGGACTTTAAAGGGATGAAGTCCATCAGCTATCTTAATATTTCGGGCAACCAGTTTAAGGGTTCTGTTGTTGAGGTCTTTGAAGGGCCATTGGAGGTGATTGATTTGAGCAGAAACCAGTTTCAGGGCCACATTGCTCAGGTAAACTTCAGTTCAACCTTCAAATGGTCAAATTTGCTGTATTTGGATTTGTCAGAGAATCATTTGAGTGGAGAGTTTTTCACTGACTTGAGTCATGCTCAGAATCTTAAACACCTCAATCTTGCATACAATAGATTTACCAAACAGCGGTTCTTTCAAGTTGATATGCTCACCAACTTAGAGTATCTGAATTTATCTGGAACTAATTTGATCGGTCAAATTCCCAGCAATATCTCGAGTTTAGTTAGTTTAAGAACGCTGGATCTTTCTGAAAATCATCTCAGCAACCATATCCCTCCAATTCTTGCCAAGAACCTTAAAGTTCTTGACCTTTCTTGCAACAATCTAACAGGAGACATCCCATTAATGCTGATAGGTGAACTCCACGCGATGGAGAGTTTCAATTTCTCTTATAACAACCTAAGCTTTTGTGCTTCACAATTTTCCCGCGAAACCCTTCAAGCTGCTTTCATCGGATCGGTGAATAGCTGTCCAATTGCTGCAAATCCGGACTTCTTCAAGAGAAAAGCTCCAAAGCATAGGGGCCTCGAAATTGCATTAGCTCTGACCATCTCAATGGTTTGTTTGCTTGTGGGCTTGCTCTTTCTAGCATTCAGATGTAGAAGAGAAACTAGAATGTGGGTTGTGAAACAGAACTCGTTTAGGGAAGAACAAACTGTCTCGGGACCCTTCTCCTTCCAGACAGATTCAACCACTTGGGTAGCTGATGTTAAGCAAGCAACATCAGTGCCAGTTGTAATCTTTGAGAAGCCATTGCTGAATTTCACATTTGCTGACCTCTTGTCTGCAACTTCTCATTTCGATCGGGGTACATTGCTGGCAGAAGGCAGGTTTGGGCCGGTTTATGGTGGACTTTTGCCGGGAGGAATTCATGTTGCTGTTAAGGTTTTGGTTCATGGCTCCACCATGACGGATCAGGAAGCTGCGAGAGAACTTGAATATCTTGGTCGGATTAAACATCCTAACCTCGTTCCACTAACCGGATATTGCTTGGCTGGAGAGCAGAGGATTGCCATTTATGATTACATGGAAAATGGAAACCTGCAGAACCTGCTGTATGATTTACCCCTTGGTGTGCAAACTACAGAAGACTGGAGCAATGACACATGGGAAGATGAAAATAACGGTATACAGAACATCGGCTCTGAAGGGTCCCTAACTAATTGGAGATTCAGGCACAAAATTGCACTGGGCACTGCTCGTGCACTTGCATTTCTTCACCATGGCTGCTTTCCTCCTATCATTCACAGAGACGTCAAAGCAAGCAGTGTATATCTTGATTCTAACTTAGAGCCAAGATTATCAGACTTTGGAATTGCTAAGATTTTTGGGAGTGGACTCGAGGACGAGATTGCTCGTGGATCACCAGGATACGTGCCACCAGAGTTTCTTCAGCCAGAAGGTAGCTCACCAAAAGCTCCAACACCAAAATCTGATGTATACGGATTTGGAGTTATTCTTTTCGAGCTAATTACTGGCAAAAGACCCATCGATGATGCTTATCCGGATGAAAAGGAAGCAACATTAGTAAGTTGGGTGAGAGGATTAGTGAGGAGAAACCAAGCATTACAAGCTATAGATCCCAAGATCCGTGGAACAGGACCAGATGCACAAATGATTGAGGCTTTGAAGATCGGATACCTCTGCACCGCTGAAATTCCTTCTAAACGGCCCAGTATGCAACAAGTAGTCGGACTACTCAAGGACCTTGAACAGATTACTCTTTAGTGAAGACATTGCACAGGATTCAGCTCTTTCTTTCCTTTCTTTCTTCTTCGGTTCTTTTAGTGTTGTGAGCTCTATGCTGCCATGAGAAGATTGTATAGCAGCCGACTTTTGTTTCTGACTTTGCCATGTTTCTGATTTCCCATTTCGTGTTTGTGGCTAAAATGTCTAATTCCATTCACCCCTGTTTGATCCTTACGATCATATTCATTGTGCTACATTCCTTGTTGCTTGCTTCTTTACGAACATCGTGTGTATCATAAACGGAAAATTCTCTAACAAATGGTTCTGAACTAAGATGAAGTCGAAGCTGCTGAACTTGAACTCCGATTTGCATGTCCTGCGCATGTTAACGTGTGTAACAGAAGATATTACATAATTGTGTTACAGAAAATTCAAAACTAGGTACTTCCTACGTGTGGATGTTGGGAGTTTTGCCCTCTGTGAAGGGGCATCTGAATTAGCATCCCATAGTAGTAGATAGTGGTGGACCTGTTGTTGGGCAGAGAAGCGTCATTTCTGTATGAATAACTGATGCTGAAACATGAGGACCCCAAGGAGTCGCATTCTTGAACAACGCTAGTAACCATTTGCAAATGAGACAAAGACATGGATGACCTAAAACTCCCAATGTTATCCAACATTGTTATTCAACCAAGTTTGTTCGAGAAAGAACACAAATATGTTAAAAATCTTATCCAAACCAATCACATAACAAATATAACAAGTGTTATATTTATTATGTGATTGGTTGGTCATTTTTATTAAACTATACATTAATCACACAGCAAGTGTATTACACTTGTGATATAATTGGTTCAGATTCGGATAAAAATTTCTCCACAAATATGAGTCATAACAAATTTGTAATGAATCTGAGAGACTGCTAAAAGTCAGGAATGCACATCTTTTACTATCATTTGGTATAATACTGACCGTCATACGTTTTTTTTTAAAAAAAATTAAAAGTGAGATCGCATATTATGTATATGTCATGGTGACATCATATGTAGCATTAAAATGCTGTAAAAAATCAATTACATAAAAAAGTTAAAAATAACTTATACATAAACTCGACAATTTATTTGGATCTGACAAACTATTCATTCAAAAAAATTATCAAAATACTTTCTAATATTCTATAAAAGTATTTTAAGAAAATTACAAATTCACCCCAGTTTTTGTCAGAAGGAAACAACAATAGAGCCAATAGGGGCCAGATATACATAAGGGAGAGGAGAACCTGCATTTGCCAATGATTTGATGGAGTCTCACTGCATGGGCAAGATTAATACTTGTGTTTTACCCCCTCCTGATTAGGGGTGTTCACGGTTCGGTAGCCGATTGTATCGAACTGGTATAAAATATGTGGTTCATATCGAATATCAAATTAAATATTTTTAAAATTTTGATATTACTAATATTTGGTTCTGATATACCGTATATAAAAGAATATTGAAATTTTAAAAATATGTTATGATAATATATAAAGTAAGGATATTACATAAGGATTATTTGAGATTTGTCATAATTACAAGTATTTTTTATTTTTTAAAAAAATTATAAATATCTCCCTAAAATTAACGATCGTATAACAAATACCTCTTGTGACAGCTCATCGTAAGGGGTATTTGTTAGACGACCTTTAATTTTGGAGTATTTGTAATTTTTTAAAAAACTAAGTATTTGTAATCATAGCAAGCCAAAAGCCCTTTATAATTTACCCAATAAAAAATAAATATATATATATAAATATCAAATAGCAATTTATTTTAAAAAACTAAATCCTATTATTTTAATTAAATATAACTGTTAGATATTAACTAATAACTAATTTGGAATATTGAGATTTATGAATTTTTTTATTAAAGAAAAAAGAAAAATTACAAGGGGCTATTTTGAACCATACTCGTTAACAAAATTCACATTAAAAACCAATTTGCTTACCATTATATCGATAATTTTTTAATAAAATAATTATATTTTTAACTTACCTAAACAGGTCGACGGCGATCAAGAAGGCCCATGACCTAAATTGGTGACCTCCATTGCACTTCGGAGGGGTGCTCACCTAAGATCTACTTAAATGGTAAAGCCTATATCATAATTTGTGGTAGCGTTTCTGTTCGGACAGCCCCCACTTTAAAAAAAATAAAATAAAAAAATTGTATTTTAGCACCCAATAACGTAAGACGGAACCTACTAATATTAATTTGTCCTTAATTCGGCTATTATAATACCTATATTAATGTTTTAATTTAATGCAATAAAAGTTGGCGCCTAGCAAGCTATAATGTGGGCAATATATAGGTAGATTTGTATGGTCTCACCCTACGTAATTAATTACCAAAGCTATGCCCTCGACGTGCTCTTGACAATATTCCATAATTAATTAATCACATTTATTTTAATAATCTCTTATATTAATTATTTGCATGATTGCATGCAGGTCATGTTCAGTGTTGTACGTACCTTATCTGTAAAATTAAATATTTTTAATTTAGATTTATTTTAATTAATTTGTTTGGTTGTCCTCCAACATGTTCAGATTCCTTTGACGGGCTGTAAGAACATATGAAGGAAACTTCACTTACTTCCATGCATTTAATCATAAGATATTCCCAAGTTTTCAATGAGCACCAAATCTTAGCTGCACACACTATAGCATTAGTCTCATGTGCCAGATGATGTCGGAACTACTTTAATTATGAGTTAATTGCATTCAGACCTTTTTATAATGTAAAATTATATTTTCAGTCCTTTTAAAAAAATTTATACCTCTTTTAAAAAAAAATTATTTGTACCTGAACTCCTTCTATTAGAATTTGGACGGAACGATAACATTAGAAAAAAATAATGTAATTATAATAAAATATTATTCTTTTATTATAACTATGGCATAAAATGTAATCGTTTATAAATAAAAAAAATTAGTCATTTTTTTCTGTAGTTCTTTATACTTCTTATATATATATATATATATATATATATATGAGGTCATGAGTAAATATCATTATTGCATATATTTCTTAAAGCACTAGATGAAGTTTTGGTATAAGACATTTTCAAGAAATAGATGCAACAATGATGTTTAACATCATACCATATATAGGAAGTAAAAGAAAAAATAAAAAAACTCAAGAGATGATTAATTTTTTCATTCATTTATGGCTACTTTATATCCAATGGCTATAATTTTGGAGTAATATTTTATTGTTACATCCATTTAACTTTATATATATTGCATTTATCCCCTTACAAAGTACAAATATATTACAGAAAATGTTGAATGAGGGACAAAATTTAAAATTTATGTATTTTTTGTAGACGTCGGCAATTTTTTGTCCAATCCATAACGGAAGGAGGTCAAGTGTACACGAAGCATTTTTAGAGAGGGTATAAGTTTTTTTTTTAAACTTTGTAATTTTTTATTTTTAAGAGGTCTAAGTGGAATTAACCCTTAAATTAATTAATGAACACTACTAGTACAGCTTGCTCCTTAGTTGATTTTGTTGTATTTTGGTGTGATGTTGACATACGTTTGATATTAATTGTGAATAAAAAGTTTGTTTGATTTATAGATTTCAATGTCTTCTCTCTTTAATCAAATAATTTTTATTTTAAAAAACACATGTGAAGCGTCGATTAAAGCAAACTATACTTCATGCAATGAGTCATTGATTGCATTGCACGTTGCATATTGTATGTATTTTGCATCTTATGTTTTTTTTTCTTAGTTTTTATGGGTTATGTTCTTTTTGATAATATTAGGCGGCTGAAAACCAATAATGTGCAAATATTTAAAAGATTGTTTGTTAGTTTGGACACGTGTTAGATATTAGGAATACTTGTACTTAAACCCCCTTATTTATTGTTCTTTTACACAAAATACTTCTATTTTTTGAAAAATTATAGAAACCATCCCTAACAATTTTTCTTTTACGAAAAAAAATCAGTGAAATCCAAAAATGCCCTATTGACTTGGTCAAACTTAAATATAATCTTTTAAAAATCGAAATACGCTCAAGAGGTATTCCTATAGTTACCAAAAGATAGAGGGGATGTCAAAGTAATATTTATGAGAATGAGTAATATGACCCCATATATTTTTTATTATTTATACTAATTTTTAATTTAAGTCTAAATTATTAATTTTTTAATTCAATTTCTATATAATTTATATTTTTTAATAATTATAATATTACACAATTTAATTAATATATTAATAAAATTGATTATTAGATTATAAATTTAACTTAAAAAATTATCACACTGGTATAATTATTTTAAATTATTAAAATTAAAAGATTATTTATCCTCTATTTTTACTTATAATTAAAATTTTACTCAAATTAATAAATTATCATTCAAAGGAATTATGCATTTTCTATAAATTATATAAGTATTAGTAAAATAAAATAATTTATTTATTAAAAAATATTTTAAATTATCGTTATTTTTTATATTATCCCTCCTTCCCCAACCCACCACCATGCCCACCCCAACCCCAACCCCCCATTCATGCTCGGTCTTTTGCCCTAATCGTCCCTTTGTCGCCTGCACCCTTGCCCTGCTTGCTCCCTCTTGTCGCCTCCTCATCTACGCCCAACCCTTTTTTCAACTTCATCTGCCATTGTCGTCGCCCAACCTTCACCCTCTTTCGCCTTCGTTGCCATTTAAATATATATGTATAAATATATACATGCACATATGTGTTTAATTTTAGTTTGGTGAACATTATATCCTCTGCCAAAAAGAGAACGAGATAACAGTTAAAATCATACCCCCACAGAATATCAAGAATGAAGAAAAATAAAAAAGCCATAAAGATACCCAGGGGTTCCCCTAAGGGTTCAAACCAAAATGCCCCTGAAGTTTTTCATCAATTAAAGCCATGCATCCATAGGGTCTTTCATTTAACTCCTCCAACAGGGAGGAGAGGGTAACCGTCCGATCAGTGGAAGAAAAGGCGATGGTAGGAGGGGAATTGTATATCATCTGTAAGGGAAGGTTCAAGAATGAGGGGACAATACATAGAGAAACTGTTTTTCCAGCATTTAGGGGGTGGGGAGCAAGAAGGACACCCCTTGACAGGGGGAAAAATGAAAAACTCCAGCCTCAGTGCGCTTCAACTGAAAGCACTTAGAAAAAGCTTTTGCTGTCAGAAGGGCTCTATATGAAAATGAAAAATCATGAAAAAAATGGCCAAAATATGAAAAACAATTAGGGCTAACTGGTTTAGAGAAACTTGAAAAAAATGGGCGATACCTTCATAAAAAGGGGGAATAGGAAAACGGAGGTCAGCCCTCAACGAAGAAGAAAAGAAACTTAAGTAGTTATGGAGAGGAGAATGGGGGAGACGATCAACGGAGAGAACATAAATAGTGTAAGACAGGAAAATGTGGAACTCATCCACCAATTGACGAATAGCAAGGAACTTGAGGCAGGAAGGGTCCCAGTCCACCGATTGGGCCACCTCCCTCTCCTACTCTCCAGGAGAAGACTCCTCTTCCTCATTTCCACAAACCTCCTTATCACCATAGGACTCATCTAGAAGACCACGGGCAACCAACGCTGCCTACCTCATGTTTCACCTTCGGCTACTTGCATATTAAAATGAGCTAAGGCCCACCCTCCTCGAAGTAGCTCTGGAGGGGTCATCACCTAGTAGGGTTTCCCTTACAAACCTGACTGATTCATCCGAGGATGCCATGGACATTCAAGAAAAATACAAAGGAGAAAAAAGTTGCGGACGAAAAAACAAAAGAGGTAGAAGGGAATAAAACTTATAGACTTTGGGAAGAGACGCTCTCCTTCTTCAAGATGTATGCTGAGGTAAAAAGAAGGAAAGGTTGAAAGTTAAACCTAAAATAAGTAAAGGGAACGAGAAATCGAGATATATTGATTTAATTGAGAGCAATATGCCAAAAAATCGTGAAAGAATGCTTGATGAGTGCTTTTTTAAAGTTTAAAGAGACGTCCCCCACATAGGGGACCAAAACTGAATATACAGGGGGTACCCTCGCCTGCTGAGTGTCTATCCCTCTTCCTAAAATTTCACGGAGATGGATTGAAGTAGTTGAATAAGTGATAAGCTATCCTCATCCACGATTGAATAATGTACAACGAGAATATCCTTTCGTTGGGGGAGACCCCTTGCCTGTAGGGAATCTTAGTCACTGGGAATCCTTAGCTGTCAAGGAGTCCCTCCTTGCTTAAATTGTCTTACTAGGACTAATGTGGTCCTAGGTAGTGACTGAGTAGTGGACCTATGCCACGTGGGGAAAGAGAGTTGTCATGTTTATGGGCCTTCTGGGCCGGTCATCTTGATTGGATCATGTTCATAGGTTAAGTCCAGGGATGTCCTGGACCTCTATTCCTCTTCTTGGGCTACTTCACTCCTCGGGCTGCTAAAGCGAGCACATTGAGTGTTAAGGGCTGGGCTACCTCAGGTCTCCTTGTCTTCTTGGACTGGGCCTCCTTAGGCATGCACATCAAATTAAATTAAAGTTAGACTAAATTAATTCCTCTCCGTATAAAAGAGGTTAAGAAATATAATTTAGTAAAGCGTATTTTTGGTATTTTATCACTTGTCCCAAGTTTAACACAATGCAGTAAACCATGCAGAATACAAAATTAATAATCCAACTATCCAAAATAGGGTAAAGTAAATAGCATATTATTTATGTGAGCCCAATCCAATCCTACATTTAATTCAGACTTGTATTCAATCCTAACACAGAAGTAAACACACCCTTAAGGAAAATTCAATAGACCTGCGTTGGTTGGGATTTAAGCTGTATCATGTTTGTTTTATGTTTAATAATGATAACCATTAATCCCAAACTGTGTTTACGAGCACCTCTGTTCGTATGGATTAGCTTCTTTTACAAAGAAAACATCAACAGTGTCAGAGCAATGAATGCAAATATGTCGGAAAATGGGGACATAATGAACATCTGACGGACCAAAGTTGGGAGCAAAACGGAAAATTGGAAATCAGCAAAGCTAGGTATGGACCAATCAGATAAGAATCCCACCTTTAAATCTGGCCAAAATTACTTCTTTCAAAGTTGTGTTTTATTCTTTCAAAACATTTCACTATATGGTACTATTTTGGCCAAGAAAAATATACGAACTAGCTTAAATTAACTCAAAGTCCACAGCAAAATACATATAAAATAATACTCTCGCCCAAAAAGATAAAAACAAAAAGAGAGACTACCAACTTGAGTTTGGAGCTCAACTCCACCTACACTATAAATTTCAAGTTCCTAATAAAAAATCATTTGAATTATTCTGAATATTTCTATTTTACAGATATTCAAATCCTTCCACTCTTATTCTGAATTATGTGTTGTAAAGTGTGGATGGTTCAAATAATTTTAATATTAAATAATTTGAAATTCTTTCACCTTATCCTTTCCTCGAATCGGATCCTTCTATTTAAATATATAGCACAGAAGACTACAACATAAACAAAAATAAGAAATATCATGTCTGCGTGTAATCCGAGTTTATTGCAAACCAAGCTATTTTTTATGGGGAATCACCAACATTATGGTTCTATATGAGTTTCACTTTCAGAAAGTGAAATAAAAACTTACGCACTAAATTTTAGACCATTATAATAGCTACTTTCGACTAGTTCTTAGGAGCAATATATATCTAATTCTTCGGCCCAATGTCTTTTAGGGCACAAATTTGCTCTTCTCCCATTGCAGACATGACTGACACGACGAGATCCTTTCCTTCCTCGAACCCACTTTTAATCTGCATGCAACATAAATGAAAAGTTCCACAGTAATTCAAACCACACAATAATTTCCTCCTATAGTCGAAAAAGTACTTGGCTTAAATAAAATGTACTCACTTGGTTGAGCAAATTTTCATCTGTAGGGAGCTTGAGATCATCTTTGGTATTTCCATTTTCAGTGAGAAGAGAAACCTACAACACAGAAAAATCCACCTATTCAAGATTTCCAACAAGAGAATGTACATCAACTAGCCTTAATATAGGGAGTCGAACATTGAAAATGTTTCTTTCAAGGTTATTTTCAAGAGGCAACACAAAAAGATCAAAATTGCTTTCAGAATCGCAAAGTAAAAAATAACTCACGAAACCATCTTCAGATATGTCAATAAGCTGATAATCAGTACGATTAACGTGAGGTACCTGAAAAGACATTCCGGAGCAACATAAGCAATACTTTGATAGTAACTGTACTTTAAGGATCTACCTTAGACAAACTCAAGAATAACAAAGAAACAAAGTACAAGAACAAATTAACAACACATTACATCACAATTGTGGGAGGATGGAACAATATCTTCAAGCTTTTTGCCGTTGAATATATCGATTGCAACAAAGTGACACTTGGCATGTCCATGTTTGCCAGTTTTCGAGGTGGAGACTTCAACGACCTATCCAAATATAAAAGGACAAAAAACAATCAAATCAAGGGGTTGAGGAAGAAAAAATACATCGAAAGAAAAAGTTTAAGGGAATTAACTAGCTATTTTATTACTATTCCAAAATAAGACAACTAAGCTCGACCCTGATTACATGCATACGAACTATGGAACTCGAAAAGAAGAGCAGATCTGATACACTAAATAAAATATGTTGTAATACCAAAACCCTTCTCTTTACACTTGAAACAGACAACTGATGTTCATGCAAATAAGGGAAAAACATAATAAACGGACACTTTTCAACCGACATTTTTAAGGGTAACATTGAATGTATAGTTGCATGAAGTTGGCACCAAAGAAACAAAAGTAATTTATATAGGACATATAGAAAGGAATCATACCGAGAGACATATGTAGACACGCATTATACACCAAAATGTTTACATGTTTATCATAAGGTACTTGAAGAATTAGAGAACAATGAATTAAAAAAGAGGCAAATACACTACATTTGGATGGAAAGATTTAAGAAAAACACTCAAAGGATTCCATATCAAAAGAATTTGAAATCCATCTTCAAGATGAAAGTTAAATAATTTGCAATATACAAGTATCCAAACGAATCCAAATATTCGAGATTTCAAGTGTGTTTGTCAATTTATCAATCCAAACACAATATTGCATATCACTGAAGCAAAAAGAAGTTAAGACATTCTACCAAATTTGTAATGCGGATGAAATGAAATTAAAGGAAAAAAATTTAAAAAACGTAACAAGTTAAAAGCATTAATTGTGAGATTGAGGTAATGAAACTTATTGAAGAAGCAACTCCAATGAATTCCATTCACGCCTAACAGGATCAGCCTCATCGAAACAGGGGAGAAATAGATATTGAACATGGAATAGTATCAGCGCACACAACCTTCGATCATCTTTACTGCAATATGATATAACTATGAATCATCAATTGAACAAATTCTTTTCTTATCCCCTTTTTCAGCTTTTCCACTTCCGAAGTTGGGAGGTTGACATGACCGGTATGCAAGACAACACTAACTCAATTTGCATCACAAACGAGTTGAGTGAATAAATATGACTAATGTCAAAGACGACTATTAAACATTCAATATGGAAAATGGGTTGCAAGCACGTCGATTCCGAGCAACGAAATAAACGGCCCTTATTTTATTTTACCCTTTTTTACTAAATCGAATGCAATTACATCATAAATTCCAATATCAATTATCACCGTCTAATAATATCCATATTTAACTGGCAGTCGCTGTTGCAGCAGAAAATCAACAAAAGGGCTCTTGTGAGATGCCTAAATTTAAGAAGAAAGTATGCAAATTAAAACGACAGGCACATAGTTACCACTGATTATTGACTGAAGCTACACAGATTTGTGGGAGTAGTGAACAGTTTCTGATAAAGAACATTGAAGCATCTCTTACAGATTAAAACCAGAATCAGCAACAAGAAACAGGATAACACCATAATTCCATTGCGATCCACACAAATAATTCTTCAATATAAGAACAAAAAAACCTATCTTTATATGAAGCAAATCAAATAAGACATCAGATATGAACAATAATGCTAAATTAACCAAATCCTCCATGTATGTCCTGGATTTGAGAAGTCGAAATTCAATAAAGATTTGATGGAAATAACACAAACCCAGCTCAAAACAAACAATAACATCCCTGAGAAAATCGAATCGCATAAAGAAATAGAGTAAAAAATTCAACAAAAAGGGAGAGAAGAAGGGCATCTGGGCACCTTGCAAGGCCTGCCTTTTATGACTATATAACCATTCTTGCGGATGGTACCGGCTTGTTGAGGGAAAGTCTTAGATGCGCCTGCATCAGCCTTAGATTCAAAGTGATGCTCTTCGTCCGACATCTCTCTTTTCTCTTCTGTTTCTCTGTCTAGAGTTTGTTTTGTTGCTTGAATGTATGGACTCGGGAGCAAATGCTATGTGATTAGTGATTCAAGTCCTCGGCCAATTCATCAAGATTATTTTTTCAGTTTTGATTTTTTATATATTTGTAACTATTTAATGAAACTTATTTTTGTTAAATAGTAAATTATGGCATAGTCCTTTAAAATGTATCATAATTATAATTATTATTTTATTATTTAAAAAATTATAAATACATTTTAAAAATTAATAATTGACTGACAAATAGCCCTCGTGATATCCCATTATATGGGTATTTATTAGATAATCATCAATTCTAGAGGCAAAAAATGAGATTTTCGGATTGTTGATTTGAGGTTAACTAAATTAAATAAATACCTAACTTTTAATCTTACTGGGCTATACTTGAATTGATGAAATTAAACTTAAAGAAATAATTTAGAGACTAAATATCAAATTACTCTATATCAAAAAAAAAAAAAATTATCACTATTTAATAAAATATAACTCAAAATTATCCTTAAAAATTAAAATTTATCACTATTTAATAAAATATAACTCAAAATTATCCTTTGAATTTAGAACGAAATTCGTAACTTGATACTGTAACTGGCCTATGTAAATAGCTCGATATTGTAAATGACGAATTAAAAAATATAGTATGATTTTGAGGATGTTTGGCTAAATTTATATAAAAGATCTTATAAATTCATACATCTTATAAGATGTTGCATCTCATTTTAAAAATAATTTCATTAAATATTTGGATAAAATAGTAAAATGAAACTTATAAAATGTTAGTAATAATAAATTTATAATTAAATTTGTTAAGATCTCAAAAATAAATTCACGACTCCTTTCTTCTTATTAAAGAGCTTATAAGTTTCTAACATCCAATTCTTAACGTTTATAACCTATTCTCTAAAAATAAATACCAAACACTTTCTAACCATATAAGCTACCCGAAACACTCTTTTATAGGTTGTCTGGTTGTTTTTTTAAAATATTTTATAAGCTTCTACATTTTATAAAATATTTTAGCAGTTTATTAAAATATTTTAAAAATAAAACTCCTAAAGTGTTCGGATAAAAGAAAATGTCAAAGCTTGTTAAGATGTCTTCACATCTTGTAAGATGTTAGAATATCTGGCATAATAATGTCTTTTTATTGTAAACGATAAAAAATGGCATGATACCATTAGAATCAAATAAGTTGTTAATTCTTGATATTTTGCATTTAAATATTTTTAAAATACTTTTATAAGTAGTACACATTAGTTTAACTTCAAAAATCAAAATTTAACAGATAATTATCTTTAAGAAAATAAATAAATAACGAATTATTACCTAAAATTTTTAATAAAAATAATATATGTTTACGGTAATGCTAATCGAATATTAATAGATATATATATTTGATGTTTTCTTTGTTAATACAGTAACTATTTTTAAGTTGTATAATTTATAAGGTCTTGAATATGTATTTTTTAATTAAATATAATATAAATAGAAATCTTATTTTTATTTAATTATAATAATTTATTATTTAATTTTAAAATATTTTCTTTATTCTGCTTGCAAGAAAAATTAAACAGCAATAAAATTCTAAAGTGTGTGTGTGTGTGAGAGAGAGAGAGAGAGATGTGTGTTTGTGTGTGTGAAGAGAGTGTGTGTATGTGAAAGAAAATATTTTAACAAATTGGAATCTATAAACTTACCCAAATACCCTCTTAAGCATTTTGATATTTGTCTTGTAAACCACCAAACTGTATCATTTTTTTTTTCTTCTCTCTTCACTTTATTTAGAATTAGTCGTCAAAACACGCAATATTGGCACGCATATAATTAGATAAATATGCCACATATATTAAAAATAAAAATGATGAACACCGATGAAAGTATAGAATAGACATGATAGTATTTTTTATTATGAGTGAAAATGATATTTTTTTTTTTTTTTAACATTAGTATAGATTTTGGTATTATCACTTCATTTTCCCTTATGTCATGATTGGGGAAAAAAAGATCAATTTATATTATATTATACATACTTTTATATTAGGGTTAATTACACTTATTATATCCCTCTGAAAATGTGAAATTACATTTTTCTCTAAAAAAGTTTTAAAATTACACTTACATCCCCTCTGAAAATTCTTTGTTTACACCTGATCTCATTCTGTTAGGGTTTCGACAAAAATATTGAAGTTAACATAAAAAATTACATAAATTTTTATTTTTTTTCTTTATTTAAACATTCTCAAGTAAATTCTTATATTTATAAAGGGACAAATGTAATATATATATATAGAGAGAGAGAGAGAGAGAGACATAGAGAGAATGGGTTAACATCATTACATTTTTCTCCTTATAAGTAAAAAATTATTACAGGGAATGTTAAATAGAGAGAACAATTAAAAATTTATGTATTTTTTTTTTTTTGTTATTCAGCATTTTTCATTCAATCCCTAACAAAAAGGAAATTATGTGTAAACAATAAATTTTCGGAGAGAATTGAGGTTTTTTTGAAAAAAGTGTAATTTCACATTTTCAGAGAGAGTTCTGAATGTAACTATCCCTTTATATTATGAAAATTCATTTACATCTTTCAATCATAAAAAAATTAATATGAAACAACTGATCAATTAGAAATATTTTTTGAAACCAAACCAAAAACTAACATTATCCAATACAAAAAAAACGCTTTCTCAAGAAGAACCCGCTACACATACTATTGATTTAGCACCACTTAACACATGAAGATCATATTGAGCATAGAGTAACATCACAAACATGCTAATCCACAACAACTGCACAAAACTAATAAGAACACAAATCAATTTCTTTGGCTCCAACTTTGTACATCTCACTTGCAGAATTTCTTTGTTCCAAATGGCTCATATTTTAACTGTGAAGTGTGGAGCAAATTATATGCATACATCTAATCTGTATGTAATTCAACAAGTAGCATATTCTACTGGAGAAGCTCAGAAGTGTATCGTGAACAGATGTAGGGACGATGATAGGATACTTGCCGATGATCATGATGAATCTTCACTCTGAGGGTAATTCCCATATATGTAAGAAGCGAATCCCCAGAAGGTGATGATCAGAGACAGGATCTTGAAACCACTCATCGGATCATGCAGAAGTATAATGGCTGCAATGCTTGTGAGGGGTACCCTTACAGAATTGAGGACGCCGGCTAGCACAGTCGATGCTAAAAACAGCACGGCGGTGCCTCCCAGAATCCCCACTTGAAAAGAAACGACTCCCCAAATCAGAACCGAGAGATACGAACTTCTACCACCTTTGAAAGTTTTCGCCTCGGAGGCCATCAGTTCATAGTCTTTGCTCACTATGAGGCCAATGGTTGTGAACAGAAAACCGAATAGAGAAACCATCACTTGCTGCTCAAGAACTACATGGAACGATCTTCTTCCCAGAAATTTTATAAAAACCAACTCTGATAGAGCAAATATGAGGCCGTGCAGCAAAGATCCCAATATGTTCCATATAAACCCCATTATGTATTGACTCTCTGTAACATTTCCATATCTGTCAGAATCTGAATCCAGCGCAATGATAGCCATTGCAGCAGTAATGACAAACGTGGCGTTTATGGTTGAAGCGTTGATCTTATTCTTGACCAGAAGATATCCAAAGAACGCAGTAAATACCAGGGATGTCGATCCCAATAGAGAAGCAGTAGACGCTGGAAGATATGCATATCCATACGCGTACATGAGGTTGTCAGCAGCACTTAAGAAACCCAAAGCAACATAAGATAGAACAAGTTTTAAGTTCAGAGGAGTCGGGAATATTCCCAAAATAGAGTACATAGGAATTAAAACCAATGCAGGAATTGGCCATCCGGCTACCGCCACCCAAGAGATGATCCACTTGCTCGTCCCACCGTTGGAGTAATAAACACGCGACAGAAGGGACGAGGCGGGGAACGCCACAAGCATTGCCAAACTGCTTAGAGTCAAAAGAATCCAATGGGAAATCGGCTTGCTTTTATATGCATCCCAAGCCATAGCCCTCAAAGCATCAAGTTTGTCCCGAAATGTTTTCGGGCGGGGGGCTTCCATGTCTTCTCTCCAAAACCATCGTCAAGTAAGGCAAACAACAAACGAAATAGATTCCGTAAGACAAATACTGACCATGGAAATGTTAGCAATAATGGGATTAAGAACTCTTCAACAATGAGCAGATAGAATTTCAAGAGAGAATTTCTGGTCAACATATATAATATTGTTCAGAATTTGTATATTGCCGAGCAATTACTTGCTATATGTAGCATAATCCTACATATAATTCACAGCAGTTGAATTGTTGCAACTCTTAAGAACAACCCGTAGAAAGTTCAAGACTTGTACGTCATAGTTTACAACTTCATGCTGAAAATTCAACAGCTAAACATGAAAATATGCTGAGTTAATAGCCAATTACAAGAAAAAACAGAAAGGCACCCCTATACATTTGCAAGAAGGGAAAATTCCATTTCTCACCCCCACCCCCACACACACACACAAGAAAGACACCTAAAACAGTCAGAAAGTAGCACAAAAACACTCTGAAATGACAGCATCAGGATTCAGGAAAAATCCCAGTTGCCAATTCCCATTTTCTGCAACAAAGAAACAATCCCAAGATCAAATATCACAAGATTTCCCCCATTCATACGTGCATCAAGAAACCATTTCAAACCAAAGAAAGACGATTTTCAGACAAAGATGTATGAATACAAAGATGATAATCCTGAGCTAAACCTGACATTAGAAATGGTTCCTGCATGAATTCTCAAACTGTCTGGCCCTTGCTTTTCCTCTGAATCGAAACTCCAGCAACACTCACACTCCAACTCCAAGACTGAATTATTGCCTATTTGCTGCGCACGCCCTTTTGCCCTCCTTTTTCACATGTACAGAGCTCGGCATATAATAATCCCAACAAACAATTTGCGCCAGGAATTGCGTTTTCAATGAGAGGAGACAAAAAATTTTCAACTGAAGGGATTAGGTATGGAAAGTGGTGTGAGATCATACGCGTACGTAGAGTTTTAAGTGATTTTTATGTACATGTGGTCCCTTTTTTCCCGTCTATTTTGATTTGGGAAATTTGTACTTTTCGCTTGTAATTGAAGCTCAATACAAATTCAAATGCATTATTTATGATTTTTTAAAATAGTCACCTAATTGATAGAAAATCTCATTTTTAGTCCTTCTATCAACTTTTATTTGAAAATTAACCAAAACAATCACATAAGTATTTGTTATTTTTAAAGTTGAGTGAAACAACAATCTGAATTGCATGTGTTTTTTTTTCTTTTTATTTTTTTTCCAAAATGAAAATTGATATGAGGACTGAAAGTAAATTTTTTAAAAAGTTACAGAATTATTTTCATTAATCCCGTAAATAATGTTGGAAAAAGTGTATAATCAACAATTCGTAATACCGTTTTGAAAATCAATCAGATTTAATAAATATAATTTGAAACCAAAATTGACGAATCAAACACGTTGGAACAAACAAGCAAATAGTTAGATATGTTGTTTTATCAAAAAATAAATTGGAAACTTACACGATAGTTGCATTATAACAACTCTCGGTCCAAGTTACATTACCAACCGAATCACGTAATTTTTTCTATTTGCTTTAAAGTAATTATATGTCCTATTTTCCACGTACACTAATTACTACAAACTTTTTCCAAAATAAGACGGTTCAGTTTTATCGGTATTGTATTATACCGAAAAATATCTTTTCCTCGAAAAACACTAAAAAACATTAAGAAACTAGAGCTAAAACTCGAATAAGAGCGAGAGCTCGAGAGCAAATGAAGAGAGAAAGAGATGATTGTTGTTGGTGTTGGTGTATTTTGAAGTAAATGAGAATTTAGCAGCATTAAAATCAGAATTAAATTCTGGACCTAAACCAGTTGAAATCGCCAATTAAATGAGCGATTTCAAGTTTTTTTAAAAAAAAATATTATTTAATTCAGATAAATTCAAATATTTTTACTACAAAAAAATATGTACTATGAATTTCGTACTACACAAAATACACGCAAAAACATTGTTAATGCCCATCCATATCTTTATAAACACACACCCAATGTGTTATTATTTACACTAATAAAAAACACAAAATCAATTTTTCCTTAGAATAATACAAAACACAAAATCAAATATATTAAGAAATATGAGAAAATACATAAATCCAACAAAAAACACATTTTGTTATGTTTTTCATACAAAAATTATTATAAAATATCATATATTTTATACAAAATTTATGATAAACCTATATATATATATAGATAATTACATTCTCATCCCCTAAAATTTGGTATAATTACACGTATATTTTTTGTAATTTGAGAAATTACATCTACCACATATGAGGTCTGCTTCCATCTAACAAATAAGTCCATTCGTTAGTCAAAATTTACCGAATTTGCTGATATTAACAAAAAGATAAAAAAAAATAATCTTTACCCTTAATTGACTTATACAGATCAAATAAATTTTTTCAATACCAAACTATCCTCATACGTCTCACGTGTTAATGCATGTGAGGAGGTATATTTTTACAGTTATAAGAGTATTTTAGCCTGAAAAAAATTATTTGACCTATAATAAATCAACATAAGTCAATCGAGAATAAAAATCAATTTTTATTCATTTTTTTTGTTAATATCGACAAATTTAGTAATCTTCGACCAATGAAAAACTTATTTGATAGATGAAGATAAATTCAGAGGTGTTAAATATAATTTTCCAAATTAAAATAAATTTACGTGGAATTTCACCAAATTTTAAGAAAAAAAATAATAATTATCCCATATTTTTATATTTATCACATCTTTTCATTAAAAAAAATCACAAAATCAAAAGACATATTCATTCCACCACGAAGCGAGAAACCGGCTTTAAAATATCTGTGTCTGATTTGGGAACACGAGGCGAGGACGAGGGGTATAACGTTGTCGGCCGTCTTCCGAAGAATCTCTCTCATATTGCTGTGGGCCTATGGAAAGGACAACACCACTTTCTTCCATTCCCTATTCCATAATGTTTTTTTTGCATTTCCAATTCAACATAATTTTTTTGTAATTTAAATTTTCATCTAATAACTTTGATAATTATTTATATTCAATAAATAAATTTTTTATTAATCAAAATTCATGAAATTTATTGATATAACAAAAAAAAATTGAATGCAAATTTATATTTTCTCAATTGACGTATTATTGATTTATTGCAGGTCAATAGAATATTGTTTGGTCCAAATTGGCCTTATAATGGTGAAGATGCACCTTCTCACATGCGTTAGTGCGTGTGCAGATGTATAAAAGTAGTTTGATTAAAAAATATTTATTTGCCTCATAATAAATCAGTAATAAAAATCGAGTTAAATAAAAACTTTCATTCAATTTTTTTTTCAATATTAGCGAATTTCATAAATTTTAACCAAAAAAAAATATTTATTGGACGAAACAAACATTGATAATATTATATGAATTTTTCAAACTAGATAAAGCGATATGATTATATATTTATTTTATTTTTAGAAAAAGTAAATCTTAGGGGGTGTTGGGCCCTGGGCAAAAGACGCTACCACCCATTTCCTAGGATACCTAACATCTGTTGCATTTATGACATAGAAATGCATTTTTATTTTGTTTTATTTTTTAAATAGAAATAATTACACTTTTATGAAGTTTGCTATAATTACACATAAATTTTCTATCGTTTGAAAAATTATATCTAGTATTTCTAAAGTTGTTTTCTTCTAACAAATAAGTCCATACATTAATCAAGATGCACCGAATTTATTGATATTAATAAAAAAATTAAAAAAAATTATATTTTTATCTCCGATTGACTTATTACTATTTTATTACAGGTCAAATAATTTTTATATAATCAAAATACCATCATACGTCTTCACTCGTTAATAGTATCTTCACCATTACAAGAATAGTTTAGTCAGAATTTTTTTTTTACTTGTAATAAGTCGATTGAAGGTAAATATCAATTTTATTCAGTTTTTTTTTGTTAATATTAGCTAATTCAGTGAATTTTGATTAACGAAGGGACTTATTTGTTAAATAAAAGCAAACCTTAGGGGTGTTAGACTAATTTCTCAAACCACAGAAAATCTACGTGTAATTACAGCAAATATTAGGGGGAGGAAAGTGCAATTATCCCTTTTAAATATTAGTATTCACTGGCACTATTACGTCGAATTGATCATATTATTGTTAAAAGACACAAAAATATATTTATTTATTTTATTTTTTAAATATTATTAATCATTATATCTATAAATAGATCGAGTCGAGTCAAACGTATTATTATTCAAACTTGTACAAGTTATTGTTAAACTTGAAATTTTGGGTTAATTTGATATGATTATTGATTGAATTGAGCTTGAACTTATTTTTATTATCAAACACGAGTGGATCTCGAGTAATTAATATTTTAAATATATTTATTTATTTTTACATTAATCGAATCAAGTTGCGAGCACATCAAACAAAATACTTTATTTAAATACGGTCCATTAAATTTAACAAATCGAGCTCAAGTAAATTTATATTCGTCGTTCTCACTTGAATATCAAATAGAATTTGACGGCCCGAATAAATTATTTATTTCAATTATTATAACTTTATCATCTGTTCTTGCATACGCACAAATATTTTTTAAATAAATGCAAAAAATTAAATAGAAAAAACCCATCTAAATTTAAGTTACATATTTTGAAATTTGTAAAAATAAATTTTCATACCCACAAAAACCCAAGAATATATATTGTCGTAATACAAAAAATCTCATTAATAAATAAAAGATTCCAACAATTAAGAAAATATTAAGAATCAAGCAAACCTATATATAGTTATTATTCATTTTAAAAGCATTTAAATTAAAAGAAAAACAATAAAGATATTGACGTAATCTTCACGCACATTAGGTTATTATTTAAAGGTAAATTACATTGACAATCCATGAAATTACGTCAAAATATATAAACACTTTCTATATTTTGCTAAATTACAATTGTACCCTGTGTGAGTTTTGTTTCTAAATATGGAGCGTAGTTATATCACAATTATAACCTCAAAGGGTATATTTGTAATTTTATAAAACAAAATAGATATTTGTGTATTTTAACCTAAACTCAGACGGCATCAATATAATTTACCTGTATTTAATTTTATAATCACGCCAACCCTATTTTCTGGGAAGTACTTAAGTATTCGTGTAAAATTATTTAAAAAACAATTCGAGTTATTTACTCTTTAGTATTTAAGGTCAGACAAACGGAACTTAATAAGAAAATTTTACTTTTTTTTCCTTATAATAATGATTAATATAGAATATTATCAATACCCATATTTAAATTCAAGTATATAAGTTGAATTTTCTCGTACCCTCCAAAGAAATATCAAATATTTAAAAAGGAAAAATGAAAAATGAAACGTGCAGTATATCAATATTTGACGAAAATGTCAACACAAAGATGGGATCACACTAAATACATGCGCTCTTTCTTAAGATGGACGTTCATTATGTACCTTATTCTTAAGACCAGCTTACGTGACATACTCAAATATATGTGGAAAATAATATAAATTTGTTACTATATATGTACAAAAAAAATTTAAAAATATAAATAATGTAAAGGGTTAATTATATTTTATTATTCAAATTATGGCTGTTTTTATATTTTGGCATCTAAATTTTTTTTTTGGTATCAACTTATCATCTCAACTTTATAAAATTTTGCACTTTACTATTTATAGCTGTTTTTTGACCAAGACTTTTGTTAAACAAACTTCATATGTAGAGCGCATGTGATATTTAAGGGTTATTTTTCACATATGCATATCATTTGATGTTTTTTCGACAGGAAAATCAACAAAAAAAGGTCATATATTGCAAAGTGCAAATTTCGCAAAGTTGAGATGATAAGTTAATGCGAAAAAAAGTTTCTATGGCAAACTGTAACAACGAGCATAGTTCGGATGGCAAAATATAATTTAACAGATAAATACATTTTTTTGTCCTCAAATATAGTCACTAATGCAATTTTTGTCCTCAAACAATTTAAAATTGCAATTTTGCTCCTCAAACTTTAACTTTTTTGACATGTTTGGTCCTTCCGTTAACTTTTTCGTTAAATTTAATAAAAATTTTATTTAAGCAATAGATGCATTGGATTATAAATTGAAAAACACTACAAAATGGGAGGAAAAAAGCAAATTTTTCCACTTTAAATTAAATTTTCGTTAAGTTAACAGAATGTTCAAAAGTGCCAAAAAAAAAATTAAAGTTTGAGTACTAATAACGCAACCTTAAATTATTTGAAAACTAAAATGGCATTAATAATTATATTTGAGGACCAAAAATGCATTTATCTCGTAATTTATCCATAATGAAATATCATTTATTAAAAATTTTCCTTGTAGAGAAAATGATAATACGAAAATTATTATGATAAAAAAAATAATTTTGAAAGAGAATACTTGTACTCGGAGGAAAAGAAAACACATTAATTAAATAAATAAATAACTATTTGAAGAAACAATTCTTAACACTTGTAGATGGTGGAGGGCTATGATGCATGGACACGAATATGATCACACGAATGCGATATGAGACAGATACGGTAATACAAAAAATATAAAAAAATTAGGACACGATACTGACACGACTATATATAATATATCTTTAATTTATATTCGCAATTTATCATAAAATTAAAATAGCAATATGTAAATATTGAAGATAAAATATAAAATAAGCATGTCTTACATCGAAAATTTTAATCAAATGTGGCTTAAAAAATATATAATCATTTTATTATAAAAAGTACACAATGAGAAATTTCTAGTAATCCAAATTAGTTATGCTATCATGACCATCTCTCGAATTTTTAGTGATTTCATCATAAAATTTTTAATCTAAGAGGAGTGAATTAGTCTTTTCTTATTAAACCCAAAAATCTTTTTATTTTAAAAAAAATCCAAAACTTTTTGAAATTATTAAAAAACTCTAAACGTGTCCAACACGTGTTTGACACTCCTTGAACATGAAAGGCACCGCGAGGTGCGAGTGGATCGGCTCGGGAAAGCTCAAGCGGAAGCGGTAAAAAATAAAATGCGTAAATAAAAACAAAAATGCAATAAAACATAATGCCAAGGGGTGTACCCTTGGAGTTCTCGGGCGTTCGATGTAGTTAATAATATACAAGACAATAAAATTAATGGGGCTAATGGTTGAATGAAATACAAGAGGTACTAGAACGTAAATCAAGAATCACCTCTTTCTTTAATTTACTTCGAACCACCTTCGTTTGATCTGTTCACGCAAGGCTTCAACATAGAAGCCCTCTAAAGTTGCGTCTACACCAGCATTCAGACCCTAATTCTCTTTGCTAGAAGAAAATTAGGGAGAAAACACATCTAGTGTGTATACAAGAGGGGGGCCGCCGAGAGGTGGATTTTTGGTGTAGGAAATTATTTTTCTTGATTTGTTATGTATTCATTAGTCATTTCAAATGACTAACACATATACATACCTTGTATGGATATATTAAAATATGTTTAGGTTCATTTTAACCATCCATAAGGTAATAAAATTATTTATTCTAAATAAATGATGACTAACATGATATTTTTCAAAAGTGAATTTGTTAGTCAATAATTTCTTTTTCTAACAATTTCCACCAACTTAATTAATGAACTTGGGCCGATTTTAATTAATTAAAATATAAGGCCCAATTAATTAAGTCCAATTTAATTAAAGGCCACTTAATTAAGTCCATCAAATATTTAATTCAATTAAATTTTGAGCTTAATAACCTTTTATTAAATAATAAGTCCAACTTATTAAATAATAAGGGCAAACCCAATATGAAATTAATCCAATTAATTTATTTTTGGGCTTATCCATCCAATGAATCCCTCTCATATATGAGTAATCCAATTACTTATGGAATTAATTTCTAATTAATTCCTCGTCCCTTCTCCGTGATTTGCGTGTGACTCTTTAGGTCCACCTTTCATCTAAATTTGGGCTAGTGTCCAACACTATTATTAATTTAATTTAATTTAATTAATAATTCTTGATCAAGAAAGCCCATCACCATAGGTGACCGTCTAGCAACGGTCCATGACACTAGATACTAAGTGAATTTTCATGTGAACTTTTAGGCTCCCCAGCCCATATGGGTACGGTCCTTCCGTCTACCGTCTCTCGGCCTTAGTCTAGGGTATGAAATTGGGTGTCGGTTCTCATCCTGGACTAGACATCTATGCTTAATACTTAAGATTGCGTTACGCCAAATTACTCAACATAGGAACCTCTTTTTTCTATTCGACCAATGACTGTGGCCACAACTTTATAGAGCGTAGATGCATCTCCAAGTGCATAGGAGATGCCTCTGTCACGTCTTGACAGGGGACGAATCCTCTTCTTGGAACTCACTGTCCTGGCTACATACTTTGACTGCACTAGACAACTCTTGCACAAATCTAAGAAACAATCATCGCATGTACGCGATTGTCGTGATTTCTCAAGTCTGAGAACTACTCCCATACTATCAGAGCTGGGGACTCAAGTCATACCAACCAAGCCTCCAAGGCTTCCATATGATCATCCCCATGAGTCAGTTCAGTCGATTCGACATCTAGCCAATCAACCCATTAAGATTGCATAGACGTTTTACGTCTGTCGTCGATGAAACACAACACTCATTAAATGAATGTGACTCTTAATGCAAGTCTCAGTAGGACTCTCGATGCCCAGTTTCGAGGTCCTCGACTTAGAACATTTCAAAACCAACCCTAAACAGTTGGTTTCATGACCATCATCCAATGCGCAGTCTAACTATTGCACGGTTGTTAAGCTGGTCTGTGGGCATCTGTTGTGACATCCAAACAGTGCTTGACGTAATTTGGTAAGCACAACAGATACGTGTGCCGACGACGAATTCTTACCATATTCATCGGGATAACATTGCTTAAATAAAGATTGCTTGAATAGTTTTCAAAACCGCCAATCCAATTGGCTTTTAGTCACCTATTCCAACATAACATGTATCGGACACGCCAACATATTCTTTTTTTTTTCTCTTTTATTTAATATTTTCAGACACACAAATACCGTGTTGAGACTAGTCCCTGTCAGATATTGCACCTAATAATTTTTTGGAGTGTTCACGGAATATATGTGGAGGAAATATGAAAGTTTAGTGGGTGGAAAAGAAAAAAAAAATAGACAAAAAATGAGAGACACCAAAAAAGTCATCACCCTTAATATATAATATAGATATTATATTTAAAAATAAAACAAAAAAGAAGAAAAAAATAAATTGGAGAGAGAAAAATAATTTAAAAAATATTCAAAATAAAATTATAAATTGGAAAAGAGAGAGAAACTACTTAGAGGCAGTCTTGCCAAACCAATGACTTTAAATTTGATGGTATTCAATTATATACTCGTATAGATAAAATTATTCGCCCTGTATTTTGTGATTGAAAATGTCCAAAATGTACGAATATTTTGTAGACCGGACTATAGTAATGCCTATAATCTTGTAAATCAGACGATCATCCCTCTTCTCTTGCTTGTTCACACCTCTATCTCTTATCCAAGGCTTTCATTTTTTAATAATTCATTTATCACATACATAAAAGTAAACGAGCAGTTAGCACATTAGATTGAGAGGATGTTTGCGTGAGGTTATAAATTCTTTTCAAATATCTTAAAAATATTGAAAAAAGTGATCAGTACGTAGCTTTTCCAAAAACCACCGTATAAGATCAAAATACGTATGATGTTAAGAACTTATGCTCAAAATAAGTAAGAAGTTTATAACTTATTTTTAAAGCCTTAACAAACTCCTTCAATTTCATTATATCAGTGGCAAAATTATCGTTATTAACAACTTATAAACTTCATAATCTTATTTTATTCAAATGCTTCAGAAGTTTATTTTCAAAATAAAATCTAACATCTTACAAGATGTTTGAACTTATAAAATATTCTGAATAACTTTATGCAAAAACCCTCTGAGTCTTGATTTCTTATATTCTATATAACATAGTTTTTTTTTTTTTTTTTCCTATCATTGATATTGATCGAAGTATGCGACCTTCCACGACGATCTCGTTCTTAACCACGTACTCTATCAAGACAATGTTGGATCTTGAGGACAAGAAGGCACGTGAGGCTCGTCGGATACATCCCCGACTTAGATCCTCCGATGCTCAAGTTAGTAAGGTTGAGTAAAAAATGTGTAATCAGAGACTAAGTAGGTCGAAGATAATTAAATGCCAGTTACATAAAAAATTAGTGTGTCGGGATATTTATAGGCCTATGTGGACACTGTTGCTTGGGCCACGCGTCATCACCAGGACGATAGTCATCCTCGATCGGACGACTCTCCTTGAGTCGGATCTTCAGCCAAGAAACATGTCTAGTTCATGGACGATTTGGCCCGTTTTCAATGATACACGGATCCTGGACTTCAAATGATGGAAATGCCCTTCATTAAGGGTATTTTCGATATTCTGCCTGAAAATAAGGATTTTTCCCATCAATTATGTATACCAATATAGAAAGAAACGTAGTTTTCACTCATAGGTGAGGATTTGTAACATCGTAACACCAAAATATGAAGTTTGAACTACCAGTTATGCCCTTAAGTATAATATAATGTAATCACAATTACTTACTTCTTTTAAATAGTCCACGTTCTCTTTACCATTTATCTACTTTTATACAGTGATAAATGGGGGGTGAGGTGCCGGAAAATAAATTTATTTTTTTTATATATTAGCCCTCCAAGTTTTATATATACTTTTAAAAAATTACACACAAATTTTAATTATTTTATTTGCACTCTAATAATGTGATAATATAAATCCAATATATAAGTATAATTTTTTGGCCCAGAAACTTTCAATTAGAAATCCATTCTTGCTATTATGTTAATATCCCATTTCAGCTTTGTTCGTATCTTATATCAATTTTTAATTATAAATCAGTTTTTATACTGCCATATTTATTTTTCTACCTTCACTCTGTATTTATTTCTTGTTCCACTTTTACTTTTAAAATATGTACCGTATTTATTGATTGTAAACAAGTAAGTGCTGCGTGTCACAATAATTAGACATAAAAATAAAACAAAAAATTAATATATATTTTTTTCGAGTGATAGATCATCAAGGGGTATTTCTGGAAAGTTGCATAAGTTGAGCCGAGTCAAGATAAGTCAACCGCGACGCTGAACGGCCCCAGACAAAATTCCGAACCCGGAATAAATGTCCGGTTCACGTAATTAAAAACAAAATAATATTATATATATATTAATTTTCCAAGTCGCACTCCAACACAGTGCTCGCCACTCCCACTCACCAAATTCCTTACTTGAAAGTACTAATCTATCCCTGATCTCCACCACTTTACCCCTACACTCTTCCGTAAATAACGTATTTGATGAGGGTGCTTCTCGTCTTTTCGTAATAATCCACAGTACTCCTGAGTTAGAATCAGCTCTAAAATATGGTATGAATTATTATTATAAACAGCTCTTAAAGAAAGGAAAAGCTTTACCTTTTGTCAGTAACAACAACAGCACTCACTCACTCACACATTCTCACTGTGTGTAGGAATCAGCCATGGGAGAAGAGAATAATCGGAGCTCTGTGGAGAACATGGAAGCTGGAAATTCGCCGCCTGAGGAGGAGGAAGAAGGAGGAGATAATCAAGGCGAGGAATTCGAGAAAAACGATGAGCAGAGGCGTGTGGGGGAGGATAATAACAGTGATTGTGTAGCTGGCGGAGCTTCTGCTGGAGACGGACGAGAATCACGAGCTTCTCAGTCCGATACCCTAACCTCCGTACAGGTGTCCGAGAGTGGTTTCCAGCCCGATTCTAAGGAGTCCCCGGAACTTCTCTCCGGTACTTGTGTGATTCCTTGTTTTATTCTGTCTTTCTTGGGGTTTGTGTTTTAGGTGGAGTTGAGGAGTGAATAACTATCGTATGATTAATTATTTGAGATGTAATCTTATGTATGTACGTACGAATTGAGATCACTGAGTGAGTCAAAACGGTGATTTTGATTTATTTTCGATGGTGCAGAGGTTCCGGTGGAATACTCTCTGCAACCGCTGCAGTCAGTCGAAGAATTGAAGGTTAGAACCCCGTTTCATGTTCAGACTTAGCTTTTGATTTTCATGTTCTTCCATAACGTGGGAGAACACGGAAAAGGAGTGATTTTTGTTAAATAACAATTTGTTTTCTATCGATTGTTAGGATTCTTTCTTTGTTATTGCTATAGTTTATTATCTAAAACCTCTATTGAATCCAGTAGAAATTTTGAGAAAAAACCTAAATTGTTTAAGATTATTGTTATTATTTTTTTCATTTAGTTTTAGGACATGCTGGAACTAAGCACTATTCTCGTTCCTTAACTTAATTCAAGATGTATTTTTCTCTTTTCTGACATCTCAACCACTTTGTTTCCTTCACACGTAAATCCTGTAGTTACTAATATGGAAGAGAGAGGAAGTGAGTTTAGTTATCAATCATGGCAGCATAATTGATCTAGCATATTATGTTATTTAGTTCAGATTCAGATTATTCAGAATCATTAAGTCTGCAGAGTAGGCACTGCTTCGAAAAATTCTTGCTTATTCTGATCTTAAATTTTCATTATACAAGATGAAGCGTTTGAATGCTGTCATATTCAATGTGATGCAAAACTGGTGTTTGTAATTCTATTTTTTGTGTTATTCAGACCTTTGATACTAATAAGTAATTGTTAGGTTATTGAGTTGTAAGTTTTTCATATAGACCTTTTGATAATGAATTAGTAAGTTGTCTATATGCTTCTCTAGACGTTCTCACAGTGTTGATTTTGCAGCAGCAACTGAAATCATCAAAGCACATTACCATTTATATCACCAAAGATTTCTCATGCTGTTGCTACTGTTATATAGTCTAATTAGAATGATGATGTTGATTGTCTTTTTAAGTTTTGATTTATTATTATGGAAAATCTATTATTTTGTGCTTGTGCTACTCTTATATTTCTATTGAAGTAACCTGGAATACTTTATGCATTTCTGATAGTGTAAACGCAACTCAACTCCATCTTGGTTTTACTGTTGCTGCAGGATCAAGTAAGAGAAGTCGAAAAGGAACCTTTAAAACGTATTACTGGTCAGTCTGCCCAAGTTAAAATACAGATATCTGAAACTCCATCCAACTTGAAATTGTTGCCGATGTCTGTTAAACAGTCCATTTCCCCCACAACTCTATCAGACAAAAAAGCGCAGCCCGTAGACAATGGTAACAGCCCATGCCTCACAGAACATGACAAGCTGAAGTCTCCAGGTTCGAAACCTGTATCGGTTGTTCCTATGCTGAAGACGCCTGATGGGTACAACTGGCGCAAGTATGGTCAAAAGCAAGTGAAGAGTCCAGAAGGTTCTAGGAGCTATTACAGATGCACATTCTCTGACTGTTATGCCAAGAAGATTGAGTGTTGTGATCGTTCTAATCGTGTCATAGAGACTGTTTATAGAAGTCACCATAATCATGATCCTCCACAGAAAGGAAATTGTGCAAGAGAAACTAGGCATGCATTAGCAATTGTGCCTTTTAATGGGAGTGATGATACAACTCATCCAGTAAGAGGGGTTAACGATCCGGTGCCATCTACTTCTTCTAAAGAACCTCTAGAAGTAATTGATCAGATACCTGAAATTAAACAGCAGGATTCATGTGGTTCTGATGAGACAATAGAAGTTAACATTAAGGGGGAGTACGTTGATGGACCTGAATATAAGAGAAGGCAAGTCTTTAATTATGTTGGTGACTGTCAGTTTTATATTATGATATTTCCAGCTGATAATTTTTACCAGATGAATCTGATTTTACCTCTATGAATTGCCAGGCAGAAGAGAAGTTCATTGGGTGAATTGAGCTCCATTTCTAAAACTGGAAAGAAACCTAAGTATGTTGTTCATGCGGCTGGTGATGTGGGCATATCAGGTGATGGCTACAGGTGGCGTAAGTATGGGCAGAAGATGGTGAAGGGGAATCCTCATCCAAGGTAAACTCCCAGTCTTCAGTGTTGCACTTCAATGTTGACCTCATATTGCCTTAGTTTCACTAGAATCATTGGCCTTACGATGTGCTTATGAGTCTCGTAAGACATCTGTACATCTTCCAGTTGCACTACCTGGTCTATTGGTAATCCTAATGTTAGGTTCATCACTCAGTGCTTAGTCGTCTATTTAGAAGTAGTATCTAATATGATACTCCTAAGATTCTTAACATCTGATCTTGTACTTCTCTGTTATTACAATTCATGTTACAATCAGGAAGATAAAAACTGTTTTGCCTGTCCTGTGACATACACGAAAAATTAAACACCCTCCGGTCCTGTTGCCACTCCCAACAAACCAGAAGAAGAGAGAACAAGAGAAGGAAATGGTTTGCTTATTCACAAAAATACATATATGCAGGTGTATATAATATTCCACTCCAGTATCCAACTTCTTGGATATGCCTAAGACGTCTTTAGTTGTGAAATGTGATTGGGCTTTGTATAGATTGGTTAGGTTCCTTTTTACTTGTAAGTTTGAGAGATATTTTAGTGGTTTCAAGTTGGTTACGAAGTCACCATCTCATCCAGCAAGACTCATTGATTACGAAATCACCTGATTAATACATGTGTAGAATGATGGTTAGTTTAAGACTACTTTGGACAAAAAACTAATCACCCCAGATAGCTGAACAGAAACAATTTAAATTCAGAGAGAGTAATACTTATATTGCAAAATGGAGTGCAGAGGAAGCATGTTGAGTCCTTGACCTAAGGGATTGATGTTAATATTGTTGTCAGTGACACAAAAGGAAACCTGAAACCACTGCCTCGGTTTAATTTTCTGTTCCTTCAAGCATGCGTGCAGGTCACCTGAGTAGTGTGAACTTAGTTCATATCTAGCCTAGTATATTATAACTTTACTTTTGACAGTATCATAGAAGAGAGACTTGATCTGTTCGTCTCAATATTGATAATGAAGCAATACTGGGGATTGTGGAATTCTTGAGATTCTAACCAATGCTGTTGGGTTTCATCTCTGTGTCTGAGGTTGCATTTTCTATGAAAGTAATCATTACTGTATTCAATTATAGCTGTTGGTAAAGCGATCCTTGTAATGATAAATTAAGGAAGAATAGGTAAGATGAATCATACTCTAGCAGACTCCATAGTTAGGTGATTTTTTTCAGGTTCTTCGGAAGAAGCTTTGCCGTTTTGGACTTTTACCTAGAAGCCAACTTTTTTTATCTTTAAACTTCTTATCGATTTGAAAATCTATTATCAGTTTAGCGCCACGTGTAATTTGGTGTTAGTCTTCATTGCTAACTTGTGCTTACTACACAGATTTGGATAAAATCCCAACCCTTGATTTATTGATAATTTTATACTTTCTCCTTACCACAAAATATGTCAGGGTTGATTTTCAAAACAATAACAAGATATTTTTCTCTTTTCAACGAAAAAAACTAGCCTCTCTTAGAAAGTGATAAGTGTAAAAATTTGAAAAATTAAATTGAATTGTAAAAAAACTTCCAATTCATAGTGTTGTAATCGAGTCGTGAAGTTTCATTTTTCTCCTATTAAAATAAATATGAAACGCATAACCATAGGATTTGATGCATATGTTTACCATGTGTAATTGCACTACTTAAATCATGGTATATATAAGTAATGGATCCTAATAATAATCTAAGAGGGTTAAAATACACAAGTAGATCAATTATTTGTAATTTTTTCAAAAGGACAAGTATATTTGGACAAATAGAAATTCAAAGCTTGATATCCTTTGCGGTTTGGAAGGAATATGTGTATGGATAAAACTTGCTAATCGACCAGAGACGTAAATACTAAGTGGGACTACAGTGAGTCAGCCCCCTCGGCTTCCATTTTTGTGGGAAAAGTTTTATATTTTTTCTAGATTCTTTTACAACAGTGTTATAAGTATTATAAAAGATTTGCTTTAATTGAATTAAATATATGATAATCATTGATAAGCATTTTCCTTGACTCATTGATATTAAAAGTTGATCTATTGATGGCATATTGTACCTGGGTCTATCATCTTAAATACTTTTGGTCAAATGAAATATGCCACCAATTTCCTTAAGTTTTAGGAATGATCTGCTGGGGAATAAATTAGTGATTGGTACCGTGCAGATGATGTGGCTACTAAGATAGAAACCGTGTTAGTTCTAGCTCACTTTTTCCCCAGCTTGCCAACTGTGGCAGAACAAACAAGCAAGCAAGCATGCTAATATGACATACAAGCATAGGCAAACACAGCCATGAAGAGGCACATAAATGTTTATACATGTATGTGGATGTGCAGCCCTTATAATTTTAATGAAGTCTTTCCTAAATGTCCTATATGGCAAGGGTACTTCTAAAATGCTGTGCCTGTTTCAGAGACTTGGATACTATAGGATATTCTGCAGTGCTCCTTGGATCCACACCCAACACTTCAAATAGTTCTTAGAAAAGAAAAGTAAGAAGATCTTTTTACCTAACAATTTTGACATGTGTATTAGATATGTTCGTGCTAATAAAAGAATGATTATGTGATACTATCAATTTTGACAGTGATACAAAAGCACAATTTGTTAAAAATATTGTAAATTTAATTATGAAATAATGTCCATCAGTTTTTTGTTTATTTAAATTTATATTGACTGCACGGATATACATATATGTGTGTGTGTTTGTCTGTGTATTAAATATAGGTAATGATTTCCTGTCCGACAATTTTGACATGTCTGTTAGATGCATCCTATGATAATAAGGTATAAATATAAAAATATAAGATGTTAAAGATCTCATACTTTACTTATCTTAGAACATACCATATAGCATTGTATCCTTTGCCTTTTGTGATTTACAATTCTCAATGTTCTACCGGTGTCCTTGTATCAATATTCAACACAGCTGCAAGGAAACTAGTTTAGCAATTGCAACTTATCAATTATAACTAATCCTAAAATGCATGGTCCCAACCACATAAGTGATTATATTTCCTTGTCTTCTCCGTTCTATTTTCTGGACTGAAGTTTAATACTGGGGTTGTTATATCCGCTTGCAGTTTAATCCTTAATAACACAATCTGGATGGTAGTTTTATGGAGCTTGCTATGAGAATTGCAAAGCTAAGTGATCAAATGAAAGCATTAAACTATTGCTAAATGATCGTTACCTCTGTCAAGAAACTTTTAGCTTTTGAACGGATCATTTCAAATCCTTGCCCTCCTTGTCTTACATTCCAGGAATCTCTTTCTTCAGGACACAGAATATACAGAAACATATTTCCCAAGTCATGTCTACTGCTTGCTCTAATTCTTGTAGTCACTTGTTAAATGAATTTCAGGAACTACTACAGATGTACGTCAGCTGGATGTCCTGTTCGAAAACACATAGAGAGAGCTGTGGACAACGTTAGTGCTGTAGTAATAACGTACAAGGGAGTCCATGATCATGACATGCCTGTACCTAGAAAGCGTCACGGGCCAAAAAGTGATCCTCCTGTTGCTTCCACGACTCCTGTTTCCGTGGATAACTCGCAAACTACTAAAACCGAATCTTGTCAAAGTCAAACCCAATGGTCAGTTGACAAAGAAGGTGAACTGACTTGCGAAGCATTGAATCCTGGTGGGGAAAAAACATCAGAGTCAGCAAGAACCCTTTTGAGCATCGGTTTTGAAATCAAGCCTTGCTGAAACCCACTAGTATTTTTCATAGTAGCGGATGATGCAACTGGAAGAGCCTGAGTAATGTTGCGCATATCCTAATAATTCATTTGAAATCTTTTTCTCTTGTATGTTTCAATATTTGTTGTAGTTGTAGTTTAGCTTTGAGCTAGTGTGGTAATTTCTCTAAGCAAAACTTTGGGTGACTAAAATATGTTGATTGTAGTTGTAGAATGTGAGATTGGCTGCAGTCTTTTCTGTATATTATTGTGGATCTAATGAAGCAGATAGATAATTCAGCTTGATACACTTCTGTGATTGCTGTATTCTGCTAGACACCATCTTAGGAGAAACAACATTTGGTGTAAACTACGAGATTTTACCTTGTCTACCAATCACTTTGTGGTGTGTCCTTAGAGTAAATGATGGCGTTCCTCGCACTTTTAAGTGCAATGCATGACAATATCTGGTAATAGCCAGAAAACCTGGGAAAAACGGACTGCAGCACTAGGTGCATAATTGTTCGGGCAATTAGACGAAATGCCTCGCGTCAATCATGGATGACAACGTTGTATGCACTTGTTGGGTTATCCTATAACTTGCATTCATGCAGATTATTACAGTTCAACACATTTGAACGCTTCAGTTGTGTATGCACGATAACTTCAGGTGTGCATCAGATGTCGGCATCTTCTAACATTTGTTTGAATAATTAGGAGTCAGTGCAGATGTCAAATCTGTATATCGATCTAGATAAGTAATCTGGCCTTTTATGTACAGGAATTTAGAGTTCTTTTCCTTATCATTTGAAGCATTCTCTTTGTTTTGTAACATATTGCAGTACTCTGTAGGGACAAAGGATTGAGATGTTCATCTGAATCTCATGCTTCAAGTAAGTGGATTTCAAAATGCATATGACTTTGAAACTCCAAACTGCAAAATTTTCAGTTGCTTTTCATTTTTTATCTTTGAATGCTGTGGCTTTAAGAAAATTGATAGAAGGCGTCTTTTGGACCACTTCCCAGTCAGTCATATGGGCCCAAGTTAGGTTTAGAAGTGATTTATGATTTTCTTTTTCTGTTTTATTTTAGAGAAAATCCGATGTTTAAAAAGAAATTATCTTTCCAGTAGATATGCAAAAGCAGACAGAAATAATTATTGTTTCTTGTTTCAATAAGTTAAAAAGCACTCCATAAATTGTTTTAATTTCTTTCGGAGACTAGTTAATACTTAATAGAAACACCAATATGATTACTATACTTAGCAGTTTCTTGATATGGCCTTTTTTAGAAGAAATGCACACGCACACGCACACGCACACACACACACATATATATATATATATTATTAACATATATTATATTATAATGTATATTGTATAATATATTTACTTAATTTTCATATATCTACGTACACATTATTCAAATTTTCGATAATGGTGATGTTTATAAATACTATAACACTTTCTAATAATACGAAATGGCATAAACAAATATAGGAGGAAAATTAAAGAGAGTAAATTCATATTATTATATTTAAAATGAAAATCAACAAATGTATCTCTCTTTCCTACATGGTATATGAAATGGATAAGTTAGTTTTGATTTAATCTGCCACATGTTCTTATTTTTATATATACAAATCATTTATAGCAATAATTTTTCATTAATTAGTCTCTCTCAGCATTACCATTTTTATTTTTTTAGTTCCTGCTTTTATTTTAAATTCTTAATTATTTTCATTATAATTTTACTTTTTGTTTTCAGATCTTTACAATTTCTTTCAAATTTTACGTCTAGTTATTTTTTTTTATAATTTAAGTAAATTTAAATAAAAATCTTTCACAACTTTTCAAATTAGGTTTTATTCTTATATCAATTAATAGAGTTACGGCAGCTCCTGAAGTTGGATCTGCAGGGGAATAGTAGGACTAGTTACAACAGGGAAGGAACAGTTTTCCTCGTATGATCTGATGTCACATCCATTGTTTAAATTCGCCATTTCTTACGTGAAAGCTCAAGTGTTCCCACAGACGATGCCAATAATGCATGCCAAATTTTTGGCTACACCACAAGGTCGAAGGATCTTTAGAAAAAATTCTAAAATCAATGGAGACTAACCATGCAAGAGGTTAGCAACAATGCTTAAGTTAGTAATGATTTATGGAAGAAATAAAAATGGAAACTTGAAGTAAAGTGAGAATAATTGTGAAATATGATGTGAGAGTGATAAATATTCGTGTGGAGTGCAAAGTATAGGCTCAAGATAGCCTAAAAATAAGAGAGAATTGAAAGAATAAGTGAGAGTTTGAAAGTTAGGATTGATGTTACCAAATGACTGTACAAGACTTATATTTATAGGCATGTACAAAGCAGGATCTGGGGTTGTTGTAGAGCGTCATACAGCGTTGGGAAACCTTTTAAGTTGGCTATCATTCAAAAAAAATTATTTGTGATTTGGACTAGATTTGACTGAGATAAGCGAGTTGGACTGAACCTTACTATATCTGCCCAAAAATTCTGGAATTGGTTACTTGTGGATTTTTCAGCTCATTTGTCTTCTTTTTATTTGGTACCATCTGGAGATATTCTAGGGTGATGTGTACAAATGTATTAACAAGCTATATGACGTGTCCTCCCAACTGTAGGATGACGTGTCTGGCTAAAATGGGCTTGTATTTTGGACCTGCAGTTTAGAAAGGTAGGAAGTAAGTTTGGGGGCCTTGTCTTCCTACTGAAGAACCAGCTGGGCTCTTAGCCGGTTGGGCTGATTGTGGGCTTAGTGCAAGAATTTCAAAATATTGATATCAAAATTTGATTATTAAGAATGAACTCCTACCCAATATTATATGTTTGGCCTCCTCAAGTCAACAGTAAAAATTAATTTTAATGGAGTGATAAGGAATTCTCAAAAATTCTTTCGAAATATTTGTTAAAATCTTGCATTTACAAACTTCAATACTTATATCAAATATTCTATTTTTTTTATATTCTTAAATCCATGCGTCATTCAATGCTTTCAATACTATAAAAGATTCGACACTCTTTCAAAATATTTTTGAATACTATAAAAGTTTCTACATTTACGTATAATATTTTTCTAAAACTTCTCTCAACTTCTATATTTTTTTAAAAACTTGCATTTACAAACTCCTATATTATATAAAATATTTGAAAAAATTAATATTAGTAAGGATTATAATGCATAAAAGAAGTTTTTTTATTTTGTCTGCCACAAATCAACATAATAATAATGATGATATAAGTAGTAATTAATTTATTAGTCTAACTTTAAATTATTTTTAAAATTTAATTATGAAATTAATTTACTATATCTTTTTATTTTCTTGAATGCAATTAACTTTTTTTGTTGTTTTTTTTTTCCAGTTCAAATTCTTTGGAGTTTTAAATGGTCACTATAATAATTATATACTTATTTTATACTCTAATAATATCTTATATAGAAAAATTGGTCTCGTGAAAAGGTTAGGAACATAAAACATAGTTCTCTAAAAATAAATTTGGCTTTTCTTTCATAATTTTTGTTCAATTTCACATTTTTTTTACAAAATAATTTCTCATTGACATATTTACTTCATTATTTTATAATTTTACTCTTTCTTTATTAGTTTTGGAATACAGGTCTATAAGTTGTGGGTTAGCCTATTGAACTAAAGATGAACAACATTTGTTTTAATTTTTTTTTCCTACCATTTAAATTTATAAATGTTGACACCAAAATTTTGGAATAAATCACTAATTAAAAGTCTAAAATAAAATGACTAATGATTGGGTTCCAAATTAAAGTCCATCTTTTTATGTGTTCAAGACAATAAATTCGCATAAGTGACCATACTAAATTCAAGTCTTACGTATTTTAAGGGATTGATCGAAGATAAATACAAGTTATTTTTTATTTTGAATTAGTTAATTGGGTTAAAGCATGTTCAAGTACAACCTTATAGTTAATGGATCCATATCCAAATTTATGATTTACAAGCCCAATAAACGTGAGCCCAAGCTACTTTAGCCCTACAGATGCCTATAAATAAGGGCATCCACCACTCAAGTCAATGGGAGACATTTCCACAAAGGAGGAGAACGTTCCACACAACAAAGGAAAAGCAATAACATTCCAAAGAATAAGAGAGGGCATACAACATTCCTCCAGACTACATACAACACAAGGCAAGAAGTCCTGAAAAATACAAGGATCCAAGTCCGAACACGGCAACCGTGAAGGTTTCATGTCTTCCTTAGCATCAAATCTTCAAGTCTTGATACCAAATTTTAAAATAACACGTACAAATTAAGAGAAGATTATGAATCAACATCTAAGAACAAGCTTCAGCCTTTGGATCCATATTTGAAGCGAATAATCAGGGGATTAATTCAAATAAAAAACTATATCCACTTTTCTTTAAATCAATTAAATTTACTTGTTCATATTTTTTTTTGTCTATGTAATTATTTTTCCAGATACGACATTTTATGTGAATAATAAAATCAATATAGTTTTGAGAAAATAAAAGAATAGTGTTTTTATGTTTTTATAAACACTTGTAAAATATTATTATTTTCATTCAAATTTTTGCTTGCAAAAAGAATCTCCGTGCTTAAGTACTATTAGTGTATTATAATATATGAGCATTCTCTAAACTTCTAAAACTTTGAATTAGAAAGCTGATATTTTCATTATATTTTAATACTTTATTACGGAATAACATTTAAGCTATTAATTTAGTATGAAATTACATTCAATATAATTATTATCGTACTTAATAAAGTATACATTGCGGTATTGTGGTTACCTTTTGTAATGCTCTTTTTGTTAAAATGACCGGATCATTTCTTTTACGGTAAATTACGACGATCTTTCCTGAAATTTGATATAATTATGAACAGTTCTTATTGTTTGAAAATTTATCAATATCCCCTGATTTTAATATTCGTCTAGTAATTAGCAAAATCTGTTAGATTTCTATCCATTTTTATGGATTAAGTGGATAATTTTTTTATAATTTTTAAAATTTTTTCATCCATCCTGTTCTATTTTTTTATAAGTTTTTAATTTTAAAAAAATACAATGAGGATAAAGTTGACAATTTCATACCTTCATCCAAGCATTACATAATTTCATCAAACATCAGGGGGTATTTGTAATTTTCAAACAACGAGAAGGTATTCGTAATTAGAACTTATTTATTTTGCTAATGAATTATTAAAAAAATCCAGACAGATAGAATAGTCATTAATGCCACATGTATTTAATTGCATAATTTTAATTTTTGTTCTCTTTTTTTTTTCTTTGCACGTAAAATAAATCGTTCTATATAAAATAAGGTCTATGTAAGTATTTCATACTTTTTTCAAATTCTAAATTTATAGAAATCTAAATTGTAAACTACAAGAATTACATTTTTAATAAATTAACTGACGATTAAACCAATTTAATATTTTAATGACTCTTGTGTAGAGATTATTTTGTCTTATAAAAAAGTTAAGAAATATATAATACTGTGTTATAGGGAAAATAGTACTTTTCGTCCCGAAATTTAGAATTTTTTTTATTTTTAGTCCCCTTAATTATAATATTTCATATTTGGTTCCGTAATATTTAAAAAGTAATGCGTTAGTCCTATATCACATTTTTTTGGAAATTTAACGAAAAAAGCCATGTAATTGTTTTATTCTTCTTTTTTTTTTTTTTTTACAAACTTCTTTCTTCTTACGTTTTTTTTTTCGAGTTCCATCACCCCATGTTATTTTCACAAATATTTCTTTTTTTTTGTTTCACACCATGATTATTTTTTTTAATATATTTGCAAAATATCGAACATTATATGCTAACTATTGTACAAACACCAAGCAATGTAAAAGCTAAAATCTAAATACGTCAATGAATGGATCTGATTTATCTTAGTATGTGTGTAGCTTGACATTATAATTAGATGTCCAAATCATTAGGTAGAGAAGTTTATATATAATTGGGAAAAGAGACAATGGTAGTTGGAAAACTAAGGTATTATCCGACAACATAAAAGGAAACCCTTTTCATCAATTATTCCTAAGCTCACTCTTGTCTGATTACTACTAACATTTGACCCCCAAAACCATATTTGAAACATTAATTGAAACCTACTCCCGTGATGTTGATGCTAATTAGAACATGTAAACACGCCTCTAAATTCTCATATTATTTCATTGCAAGGCATTTTTTATTATATGTGGCTTTGGATACCTCATATATATATATATATATATATATATATACGAGACAATTATAAATATTATTCAGAACAGATATAACATGAATTCTGACAAAACCCATGACCCGTCTCAAATTCAAGCCGGTTCATAAAATCAAAATCCACTCCTAAAATCCCAACTCGATAACTTAGATCTGAAACCGTCTCATCTACTTTATCTACCATATTTATTTAGACCCTCTAATTTTTAAAAATTCCCACCATACATTACTAGTCGATCCCATTCACTTTTTTGACCATACATTTTAACATTGTGATTTGAAAATTTTCCACTATACATGAGTAGGTCGGGCTGCAATAAGTCCCACGTGCTGAGAATGTCTTAAGATCAACAAGTCATCAAGTGTTTTTCATCATTCTTTAGCTATCAGGTAACACAAGATATTCAACGCAACATCAATCCAAGTGAGCATTATTGGGCATAGCATCAATCACCCACTTGACTCAATGTGAGAAATTAGAATAGGTAGGCAGCTTTAGTGACAACCTAACCACTCGTCACTTTCAACTTAACCCTTGATGACTTGATCTACACATGAGAAAACAAAGCAACGAGACTGACTGAAAGGGCACAAATATTAAGTATGATAAAGAGATTCACATTTGGAGCTGTAAACTCTTGTCGGCAGGTCGCTGTTATGGGTCCATTCAAGATTCAACAATGCTGTGCATTTCTCAAGCAACAAGAACCAATCGGTGCCTACACATTGCTGAGTTGGCGTTTCCCGTGTCCGACAGCAACAGCTCCGTTAAGATTACAGTTTACTACACTGTACAAGAAAATGAATCCACCGACACGATTCAAGTTGTTGCAAAGGAGAAACTCAGTTCGTCGATCGATCTGCAAACCTCTGAGTCGGCTTTCTCTTCCTCGTCTTTATTCGTTAAGGGACTTCCTTCCTTAGCTTTGGCTGCGCCACATTCATGGAATCTGAAGCAACTCATGAGATGATCATTTGTTATACCGGCGCCCTGCATAAATGAGTAGATGATCGTGGGGCCCACGCTCCGGAAACCCCGTCTGACGAGGTCCTTGCTTATTACGTCTGCCTTTGGGGTCTTTACCGGTACCTGGCGAGGGTAACGGAAACTGCCAACTATAGGCTTGTAATTCACGAAACTCCAGATGTACTTGTCGAATGACCCGAACTCATCTATTACCTGGTGTTTGCAAAATCTGCTAAAAGTTAGTCGGACCTGAAAGAACAATTACAGCTCCTTAATGATAAAGTTAGAGGGTGGAAAATATTGCGGCTATTCATTTCGTCAGCAACAAGGTCGACTAGTCACCCTTAGCTTAATTTACTAACATAAAAGCTGGCGCACAGAAGTTCAAATAGAATAAGAGGGCTATACGAGTTTTCTTTGTAGTATAATACGTCTGCCAGCTACAGATGGTGAAATGCCGTTTGCCATAGATAGTTTGAACAAACTGGACAAGGTGAGGACCACGAATATATTGCGTTCCACCTAATTTACGTTATCAATTAATCATTTCAGACCCCCCCGGTCTCTACAGATAGAATCCAAGTCAGAAGGATCCAAAGTGGAAAGTCATAGAATTTTATGGTAATTTGGAATGCAAATTGCTAGAACTTACGAAAATCATGTCAGTTTCTAGTTATCAACAACAAGAAAAAAAAAATACCCACAACATACACGCATAGTTCTAAGACTGGACAAACATTATTGAACCACTGATTTTTATGCCCAACTGGGAAATGCAGAAAATTATTATTCAGAGTGAAATTCGTGATCAAACTTAGAAAAATGATGGCTTTATGCTAGATTAGTGACTTGGATATTTGAAGTTTAGGTTGACCAGATAGAGGGTAAGCTGATCATCAGTTATAGTGTAAAGTTAGTCATAAGAGCAAGTGAAACTTGGGAATCTACCCTTGATACTTGGCGAGCATTTTCAATGATCGAACGCAGCTTAAGCTCGGATAGTAGTGAACTTGCAGGGCTTCCAGGTGCTATTATCTTCTTTTCACTCAGTTTTGCAACAGCAGTTGGATCAAAATCAACAAACACTTCCCTGCATATATATATCATGGTTCACAATGAGGAGATGAAACAAATAGCTGTTGCAGCAAAGAAACGAATAAGGGCTAGAAAAATCCTCGCTTATTCCTCGTTTTACACAATTAATATGAATGATCTGGAGGGGTATGATAGTTTGTGCATTTGTCCATTAAATAATTGAATTAAGAGTATCACCATTAAGAAGAACCGTAATTGTGGTACCTAAATATGTGCCTTTTGCTGAGAATGGCAGGCCATGTAAGTTCAGCTAAAGCCCCAGAAAGGACAAGAAATTCGAATAATTTCCTGCAAGATGCCAAAATTGTTATCAAGAAATCTCGGATTCAAGAAAAGCAACACGAAAGAACTTCATAATGTGATCTGCTCACCTGTCATCATGAGTTGGAACTCCCCATTCTTCATCGTGAAAAGCAACATAAATTGGATCTGGGTATCATATACAAAAAATAAAAGTGCAAATAAAGGCTTGAGAATAGATATCATACTAGGCACTCTCAGCAGACGCAATATAAACTTAAAGTTAAAATGAGTTATCGATTTCCTTCCTTTTACATTATTAATTTAGCAACCTGTAGCATTTTGGGGATCAATCAACAAGTAGTTTGTGTAGCAGAGTTCACACGAGACACAAGCAAATGCTAGCAAACTGTTAATTTTCCACCAGGGGAATCAATTTTGCCAATATCTAAATCAGTTTGTGGTAGCCAAATTCAGTATGCAATCAACTAAACTGAAAAAAATAGAATATATCGAATTTGAGTTCACCAGCAAAAGCAATCAAAGTAGACAAAATGAAGCTCACCAGTGTTAGCTGTCACCCAGGCACATCTTCTTTTAGCCTGTACTCCTTCAGTTAATGATTCTGTAACACCATTTGATACAGCACCATTTCTTGCCTTTAAGGCCAACTCCTTCCTACTAGATTTACTAATCGTTCTACATATCCTACCAGTTGAAGCCCGACTATGAAAAGAATCCGTCGAAGCATCAGAAGAACATGAAGCACTCAGGGACAAGTTAGAACATAACAATGACTCATGCCGATGAAGTGTAGAGGGGACACTGACATAATGCAACAAAGGGGATGATTCGGCACGAGTAGAAGCTGGCAAGCTACCATTTTTATCTTCCACAGGCACTGCTTCCTTCTTCAACGGCTTTACCACATGTTTCCGGGAATCAATCAACCTCTGAGCCTTGTTCCCTCCTGGTCCTAGAATCGGCCTCACCTCTGAATCAGCCATGTTCGTGGACCTTATTTTTGCAGTCCCAGACATTGCATAGAAATTCTTGTTTGCTTATCTAAAAGTCTCCATTCCAGTCCTAAACACATCTGCCATTACATAACCAATTCTACCAGACCTTAAGATTATTAGATACTCAAATCATCCCAACAATGCAGGTATGAACAATCTCTACAAGTAACTAACTTTTCACAATCAAAACCCCACTAATAGTGCTTCAATAACATTGGGTTTTAAATACCTTAAATGATGCAGAATTTTTACTTCAAGAGCCTGATAAGATATGTATTACATCTACCCAACAAGTCCCCAAAACCACTAAGAAATCTCAAACCTCCCAATCAAACAACATTTCACCATCCAAACTGAAGAATCCTCCCACAAACTTTACCGGGAAACTGGGATTGCTTACCCACAAGTATCACTTACCATTTTCTTCCTCAAAACTGAGTCTTTTCAGAGCCAACTTAAGATTATCAAAAAAGAATTACACGCCCACTTTTAAAGAAACAAAAATGATTTCAAAATTCAAGAACACACATACAGAAAATAATACCACAAAATACCTCAGTACAGATGTAAGGACAGGAGTTTTTGTAGCTAGTAAAGAAATGCAATGGGATATGAACAAAAGGCAGAGAATTGTGGATATGAGAGATTCCTTGGTGGAATTTTTTAATTTCTGTTCTTGGTTTGGCAGGGAATGAACTGCAACTTTGTCCCCTCAGAACTTTGATATATTTTAAGAAGAAAAACTAAAGCTGACATTTGTGGTGTGATGATGATGATTACACTTGCAACTGGCAAAGGGATGCTGCAACTGAAAACAAAAATTATTATTATAAATTCTTTATTTCTTCCTTCTTTAAATTTGTTTTCCTTAAATGGAAGATGAAAGGAGTATTTTCTTGGAAAGCTGAAGAAGGAGAAGAAAGAAAAATGCGGGAAAAGTGAGAACTGCCTGAAAAGTAAAAGAGAAAGCGAGAAAGAAGTAAATGAAGAGACCAAAATGCGTGGAAGAGAGACTCAGAAGCTGCACTTGTCTCAATGTTGTGTTCTTTTATTCTCTTTTTTAAGTTTGAGATTTTTTGGATTTAATTGTTTATTATATTTAATTTATACTTACTATATGTACAATATTTTTGAATAAAATTAAATTTTCATAATTTATATACACATAACATATATATCATTAATTAAAACAAAAAAGTGTGGCACATTCAATATATATGCACTAGTCATTGTTGCACGTGGGCCCCACACGCATATAAAAAGAATCATGAGATTAAGAAAAACAAATTGTGAAAAGATATAAACATAGTTTAACATGAAAAAGAAAGAAAGCAGTATGTGATAAGAAATAAATATAGGGGAAGTGAGAGACAAAAAATAAATTATAACTTATGAATTTATTAAAAATATGAAAGTTTGTGAGTTAAAAACAAAATATATGAAGAACATGAGAGGAAATATGGGGTAGTGGGTTGAAAGATATGGCTTAGTGGTTGAAATTGAAAAAAAATTAATTATAAAATAATTAAAAAATATTTAAATTACTATTGTGGACAATGTTTTTTTTGAAAAAATAGAATGGATTGAAGAATAACTTGGACAATACAAATCCCATATGAATGAAACTAGAAAGCATACATTAGATCTCACAACTCATTGAAATCAAGCATTCACCAAATCTTTAACCAGAAATAAAAGAACTAGTCTAGCATGCTCATAGAAGTAGGGCTGAAAAATAATCAAACAACTCAATACTCGATTGAAATCAATTGATAAAAACTGGTTTTACTCGATTTGTTAAATTTAACAAACCAAACTTGAACAAAATTTTTTATTTTTGGTAAACTTTTGAGCTCAGCTCGAACTCAATTCCGTTAATGTAAAAATAGTAAAATATACTTAAACATATCAAATTACTCAAGCTCGACCCGAGTTTGATTCAACTAAAGCTCGTTCGAGCTCGACTAGAATAATAATCAAACCAAATTCAGACATAATTTTTGAAGCTCGATATAACTCAAACAAGCTTGAACAACAATGTGTTCAACTCGACTTGAATCATTTACACACCTACGCGAAAGAACAGATAAAGAGAAAGAGAAAATATTATAACACAGGGAGTATCCAAAAGGTGAGACTCCCTTTTGAAGTATTCTATATCACCTATTTAATTAAAACTATTCTCCTAAAGAATTTTCTTAAGCGAGGAGATCTTCTATTCAACCAAAAATCTCTCTACCAGCCACGAATCCTCCAAAAAAAAAAATGCTATCTTGGGTTTTTCTTCTTTCGTTGACTTCCCACAGTGTTAGGTGTGGACACACCTAACTGAATGTACAAAGTTGTTATGTTGTTAATTGTAGCTTCTTTCTTCCTTTTCCATTCCACAAATCTCTTTGAAACTAAATCTACAAAATATCACTTAATTAAGAGTATTTTTAACATCCAAAGATAACCAATCACCCTTGAAAAAGATACACTTCTATCAATATGCACGAGGAAAAAAAACTACTAAAAGTTAATGGAATATCTTGATGAGTGAGGAAGTCCAAAACAAATAATTAACTCAATTTTTTTTTTAAAAAAATGACTAATCAAATGATTTAGAGAGTAAGAGAAGTGTGAGGAACGTGAGGGAAACGTTCAGATAGTGACAAAAATGTGTCAGGAAGGTCTCAGAAAGTGCCCTCAGTGCGAGAGAGTTAACTTGTATTTATAGGAGGGTGCCATCTGGCTCTGCACATTTCCTCCATTTTCAGAATAAGTGAATGAAGGTCGTTTGGATATGCCATAATTTGTTCTTATATTATGTTAGACATGCTTCTGAATCTTTATCTCCAAGTTGGAGGATCCTTCATTAGTAAGGACTCTTAACTGCTAGGGAGTCCAAGCTGCTAGGAGTCCAAGGCTTTGGCGGCACCTCCTTCATCTACAAGGAGTCCTAGCCATCAGGGAGTGTCCCCCTTGTTAGAGCTAATGTGGTCCAATGTGACTCTTGACCTCGGGGTTGATGAGATGCCACGTGTGTGGGCCTTTTAGGGCGAATATTTTTTTATGCTTTGATCATGATTAAAGTAGGGGATGCCTTCAGCCTCCTCCCTTTGCCAATTTATTTTTTTGGGGCATCCGCCAAGACTGTCTGTCAGGTCCTCTTGGACCTCTCCTTTCTTTCTTCTTTTTGGATCAATTGGGCTTATTTGGCCCATTCTATTTTTATGCATATCAATATGTAAGTTGAATAAATAAAAATTATTAAAAAATAGAAAAAAAGTTACCAGAAATTATTGAAAGAAAGAGTGAGAAAAAAAAAAGAGAAACAGAAGTTAAGAAGAAAGAAAATTAAAAATTAAAAAAATAATTAAAAAGAATAAAAAATAGCAAACGAAAAAAAAATGAAGAAAACAAACTAGTGATGTTAATTATATAAAAGTATAGACAATAACTTGGTTAACAACATATCAATATAATTGTCCTGACATTTATTGAATTTCTTGAAATTTTTTAAATAAAAGAATGTCTAAATGAATAAGGAGTTTTCTATACTCTAATTTTCAACATTTTACTCAAAGTATTTATTTTTTTATTTATGTTATAATTTTAGAAGTTTTTTTGTTTAAATATTTTTCTCTATTTTTTTTATTCAAACTTTTGTCTCCAACTTATTTATTCAAATATTTTTTTACTTAAACAATTCTATAAGTTCATTACATTCACAAAAATTATGTTAATACATTACTAATCAAGTTATATCTTAAATATTGGCGGAAGATAAATTATTTCAATTAAAATGGTTATATTTTTTAAGTTTAAAAATAGAAAGGACCAAATTGTAACTAAAAATGAAAAGTAAATGGTAAATGATTTTTTGGAGAAAAGAAAAAAAGAAAAAAGAGTTTCTGAGACTAACTTGGAGTGAATTTAAAAAATAAATAAAAAAAACTATTTTAAAATTAAAATAAAAAATTGGTACTAAAATGAATTTTACAGTATTGACAAATTGAACTGGAACTTGAAGCATGCCAAAATAGACAAGACAGCAAGTAGGAGTAGGACGAGATTCCCATGTCTTCTGCTAGCCTTTTATGGAGGCTATTATTACTGCAATTCTTTCCTGCTCTCTGCCAATGGACACTCCAAGTTTGAGAAGGCAAATGTTTTACCAACGTGTAATTTAAGTGGTAGAAGTTGATGTTTGTATAAACAAGGTTATAAGTTGAAGTCTTGTGGAGTAGATCCACCGACAAGATTAATTGTAGGTGCCCGTTTGATCCTGTAATTAAACAGATCAAATGTGCATTTCAATTGCAAGTATCATTGTCCTTCGGCCCCTTTTTAGATAATCTCTGAAATTCTATCAATATTACAGTTTGAAAAGGTTACATTATTTTTCAGTCTATTCACCTCTTACCCATTAAATACTCTTTAGTTCTTTAGTAATGAATGAAGATAATTTAAAGTTTTTGCTGCAACCTGATTTCTTTAATCAAATACAAGTTTTTGGCTCTAAACCCCATCATCACCTTTTTTCCGAAAACAGTCGTTCCAAATTCAATTTTCTGATAATTAATTATCTTTATTTTATTATCTTATAAATCAAACAATTAGGCTTAAATGGATCAATCATGGCATACCGAAAAACATATCACCCACTGCGAAAAAAAGGCCGAATATCGTCACTAGTAGATAAAAAATGCACGTCGTTTTCTTGATTGTGACCAATCGTGGCCGTCATTTGATCCTAGAAAGAAGTAAGTGTGTCCGACGTTTTTTAGGAAAAATTACTGAAGCTCCCTAAAATAAATCTTTGTATCTAAAATACCCATAAAGATATGGATGGATAGATTTGGATTTGAGGGAAGAATTTGAACAAAGAATTTCAAACGACTTCATTTCAAAAAAATTTGAAATCCATCCATATTCATTAAAATATAGTTCAAAATTAGAATTGAAGGATTTGAAATCCTTTAAATTTAGAATTATCCAAACATGTTCAAAGGATTTCAAATCTTTCAATCCAAATGCAACATTAAATAATTTTTAATCCAAATCTACTTAATTTCAGGATTGAGCTTCACTAGGTAATGGGTTGAACTGACAGCGTGTTAAGAGTTGGGTTGGTTTGGTTTAACAAAGATCAACCAAGCAGTCTGGAAAATATATTGATTGATCCCCCAACTCAAGTTGATCAAAATAGCCCAACTAAAGTCTGAGACGTAAAATGATCCAACCAGAAATCAGTCAGTTTCACCCACCTTGACGGCCTCTGGCTTCAGATAATCTGAAATTATCTTGAACTCTTAACAACAGTTATGTTCTCATTCTTCTCTAAGTTCTCTTTGATATGCAGAAATGAGCATCTCATCTCACATAGAATGCACCACCTGTTACTTTTATCTTGAGGCACTGCCAAGCAAAACTCACTCAACCTCATCTCTAAACTCAGCATTCCGATGCATGTGGTTAGTGGCTTAACTTGGGTGTAGATCTTTAATCTTACAAGATGACCTCACCATTTCATTTCATGAAATCATTATATTCTGATCTAGCAGTTTATGCCCCATGTGCTGGTTACTATTGATGTTGGTAGCAAGAAATCGGCCTTCTATACCGTAAAAGATTCAACATCTTCTCCTAGTATCAGAGACGTGGGGAAGCAAGCAAGGAAACAGGAAAATGGAGGGAACAACTTCAGTAAACAGCATACCCACATGAGTAGCATAACGTACCAGCAGCGTAATATCTTCTGATGCCAAAAAGCCGTGATAAATTGTCATGTACATGTATTAACTCCAAATCATTTGAAAGACAAATTCTACACACTACAGGAACAGAGAGAAGTTCACCTTTTGCAACATCAGCCCCAAGTATTTCAAGCAACCGTAAACAAAATACGCCATTGTATGATCATAAGAGTCTGAAATGACACCTGCAAGCATCCCATATGTCAGAAAGTTCCACTATGACTAAAAAGTTAATAGTTTACAACAATAATGTTATAAATAACATTATGGCAACATTCAGTAATAACAGGGTCATTTTCATGAAGCACTCAATCAAGTCCTTATTCAACCTTAAATGTCATACAAAGTCATCAAGAGGCAAAGGGCTCTAGCTTTCAGATGTCATCTACTCTCGAATCCAAAATTGATACAAAGCAGCTCTATCAATGAGCAATGTGGATTTGACCCTGTATAATCCAGTATATCAATTCGAACCTAACAAATCAAAGTTTACCTTGCTGTCCCAAGCACCAAAATCGAAGATATTTTGACAGATCAAAAGTAATTCTACTCAAGTGTCAAATACATAACCATTATTATTGTTAAAAGGCATACAAAACAGGGCCATTCAACACATATGCATACAAAAGTAGGCCATGTTTGGTGCAACACAAAAGACTGCTTGTAGGCGACTGCCTAAAGAAAATGGGAATATCTCCAGTGAACATGACAGCAATAGGAATAACGTGCAAAACTAAAGCCTTGTGTGATTCTACCCATACCAACACATCAAAAACACAAATATGGTGAAACCACTAGCTAAATATAGAAGCTACAATCTAAATAAGTTTTGCTGTTTTACTTGGGAGTTGGGACCCATCCAACTGAATTATGAAACAAAATGTGAACCTTTTTTTATGATAAATAAACATAAAGTCAACCTAATGTTTTATCCCCAAAGCGAAACCTCTGGTCAAAGCTGAAGAAACTGTAGATCTCATTTACAAACTGGGAACCTTCAGATTAAACTAGTAAACAAATAATAGATAGTAATCACCACTTGGCTTTAAAAGAAACTCCAAAACTAACAAGGATACTGAAATCACAAAACATATTATTCAGTGCTATCACCAGGGACAAGCTTACTTAGAGTTTTATGAATCTACAGGTTGGTTTCCTTCCAAATGGTAAGCGCCACACTTTCTTAACCTGTTCATCATTTCTAATTGATCTCTATAGGATCCATAGTTATGTTCATTAAGTATTCCCTAAAGATGATAAAAAGCTGTTTGAATATCATAATAACATTTTGAAAGAACAGAATCAGTATCACCAGTAAGTTTCCAACTACTTCACATTGGGTTTTTAAATGTCTCATGTTGCGGGTGCAAAATGCAATCATGAAACTATTAATATCAATTTTTTCATAAAGGATGAAATCATGAAGTCTTAAGATTCATGGAAAAATTATTAATTAAAAAAAGAAAAAAAGAAAAAAAGAAAGTGCAATGAACAGAAAAGTCCAAATGGAAAATGTCATATACCCCAGTAGTCCGCGACCAGACCAAGCTCTAGGAGTGACAGTCATATTAATCAGAGCACCTTGCCTCATTACCACTAAAGAGACTGCTTGGCCTTGTTTTTGTTGTGCTTCAGCAGCTAGCCTCTGCAGCAAGTTCTCACCTATTTCCACATTCCCAAATTTCACAATTTGATCTCCAAGTTGTAAACCATCTTCTGCTGCTGGAGACGCCTCAGTGATTTCATCAACCATTGCAAAGGGTCGACTGACAACTAAATCCACATCCATGGCACTAGAAGCACCTCCAGCAATAGGATTGCTAAAAGACGAAGGCATACCAACATTTGCATCTTGATCTTTTGGCTCTGCAGTTATTACCTTGAGTGCAGTTAGCATTCTGTCACTTGCATAGAGTATGCGGCACTTTTAACTTTAATGATGAAACCTTGTTCACATCTATACTTGCAAAGTGGTAATTAATTTTTTGCTTCAGGTCCATAACTTGGTTAGGCACATAACATATCATTAGTTGATACATCATAATCACAAACTTCAAATAAAGAAGATACATTATATATTTGATGAGTCACTAACCTGAATCTTTAACAGATGCAGATCTTGGTGCAAGTGTTGCAGAATGCAAAAGTTGAATGTTTTGGTTTATTTTCTCTGTAATATCCTTGTGGTCATTACGAAGTTCTGTAGCAGGAAGAACCAAGTAAGCGAAAGCTTGTGATTAATTGCACTTTCAGCATCAGTACAAGACATTGTGGGTTTCTTAACAGATAACAAATAATTCATGAATTATGTGGTCTAAGAAGGCCATAGCATATAGTATGTTAAGAGTAAAATTTCAGGAAATCATGGTCCAACTGATGCCTCTTGGACTAATATCACAATATTGACCAGAGAAAATGTAAAGCAAAAGGAAAGAGAGAGGCATATACGACTAAAAGAGATGGTACGTAAGGTGGGTCTCAGTCATCATGTGGATCTAATGATATGGTTCTAATTTCCAAAACAAAGCTACTACACATAGGGTGGGAGGTATTGCTCAACCCAATCCCAGAACGGACCACAACAATTACACATGACACATCATACCGCAAGTACACACACTCACTGCAAACAACTTACCTTCTTTCCAATAATAAGATAATATGGATAAATGGGTGAGAAAATGATACGATATGGACACGAACTACCACCAATATATAATTAAAATTGATTAATTGCTTCAACTCCAACTTGGTCCCTTTTCTTTGTTTATATACCAAGATCCTACAATTTTTCAACTATAACAGCAGTTATAATAGATTCATGTGAGTGTGACTAAATATCAACAATCGCACGCACGCACCCCACAGTATCAGAAAAGCATCGAATACATCTATTTTCCTAGTGCACCCATATTTTTCCTTTTTTTTTTTGCTATTTCAGATACTCCAGAAAATGTATTGGCATGTACCCCCATATCTGTATCTAGGAGTATTTGATACTACTGAAGACTATTCTTAGGAGTGTCTATGTATCATAGGCAACAACAGAATGGTTGTTTATCTTGCACCCCTATACTCCCATCATCACAAGATGCACCTCCCGCAGATCCTTTCATCTCTCCAGCAACCATTATTAACTGATTATTAACCAGCCCACAGTTTCGAGGCAGTTCATCCGGGGAAATTAGTTTTCCACACTAATCAGCATGCAAGGATTAGGAGCCTGCCATCCTTAGAAGCACAGGCTCTGAAGTGTCAATATATCAAGGTTCAGCAAATTAATTTTCCTTTATAGAGTTATCCAAACTATATCCAAGAATAATCTTATTCAGTTGAGCAAAATTAAAAGATCTTTTAGAAATAAAAGGATAATTGAGCAAGTTGAGCGTGGATTCTAATAGAGATTGCAGAAATATACAACAGAAAAATTGTCATTGTTGTTTCCACAGCTACCCCTCAATAATTCAAAAACATCATCAAATTCAAGGCAAAACTCCACCCTAAAATCTATCATCATTTAACATGAAATTAAAATGCTAAAATATAGTTCTGCTGTTGAAGGTAATTCATAACTAAAAGGTTACACCTAAATTTGTATCAAACAAATCCAATAGAGTTTAGAATATAAAGTATATAACCAAAGAAGAGAGGCAAAAGAGCTACAATGTGAAGAACATTTGTTCTTATTCAACATCTTCCACACAAGACAAGCCAAATAAAGCTAGCAATAAATTTCCATAACTGTACGGACAATTATCTACAACAAAGTATAGTTCTATAAATTACCAGCAAGTCTATGCCGGTCCGCTCTTACAGTGGGGATATCAATTTCAGCCCTTGGAAACCCCTGCAGAACCCCAGATTCATCTCTTAAAGACTATCCAAAACAAAAAATCTCTATCTTTTCCATCTTACTCATTCTAGTAGCGTACAAATGAAATTTAAACTTAAAAAAGGTTAACTTTCAGCCGAAGTAAACAAATAAACATATATCGATAGCATTAAAGATGAAATGAAAATTTACCTCGGAATCAAGGAGGTTGCCGGAGAGACCAGTGCCGCCGGGTTGGCAGAGGCGCTCAATGATGACATTCATCTCCGCCTCCAGCCCGCTCCGCTTCTCCATCAGTTTCATTGTCTCCGCTTTCAAATTCGTCGCCACCATCTTCAATTATCAAAATTGTCCCTATCAATTTGTGAAAATCGATGATTATTATGATTAGAAGGTTAGGTTAGGGTTCAAGAGCTCAAGCTAGAACAGAGCACCAAATAGGCGAGTGATGTAAAATATGGGTGATCTGATTTCTGGGAATTACAAACGCTATATTATTTGCATTCTAATCCTTTGGAAAAATATAATAAAATTTAAAGATTTATAAAGACTTAGGCTTAAATATTAAATATTGTAAAAAAAAATTTCAAATCTACCCCAAAATGCATTAGACTTGCATTTCTAACGAGTCATCAATAGTTTATTTATCAAAATATTTAACTATTATTCTAATTTTAAAATTATTGCTATATATATTAAATATTTCTAATAAATAATTATTATCAAATTTTTAATAATTATAAATATTTTATTAATTAAAATGACATGTAATTTATACACAAAATTTAAAGAATAGGAAGAGAATAAAACTATTATAAAATTAGTTATAATTATAAATTTAATAATGCTCATTAATCCCACAAATTTAAGGAATTAAAGTGATAAATCAAATTTATTGACCGTTTTACTCTTTAAAGAGTTAAATTTGGCCTATTTTTTCTGAAAAATAGTCAGAAGAATTAAAATAAGATAAAAAGTAAAATTTAAAGATGACGGAGTCAAAAAATAAATTTAAAATATTAAAATAACTCTAAATAAAAACTTAAATAACCAAATTAGTATTTTTCCCGAAAATTTATATTGAAAATTGGCTTTTATTTTTATAAGTGCAGAAGTATAGATAAATGTCACGAAACGGTCGCACGTTAAAATGGCCGTCATCAGAGCAGCCTCCACTTCCCTCACTCTACTTGCCTCAACTTCATCGTCATCTCCTTCTCGTTACTGCCATTGTTGCCCCTCGCTTTTCACGAAGTTCAGATTTGGTCCCATCTTGAATATTTCCTTTGCCTTCAAACCCTTATCTTCCAGAAAAGCGAAGCGCATGGCTCACTCCACTGCTCGGGCCACCCTTGGCCTCACTCAAGCAAACAAGATAGACCCACCAAAGGTATCCTTTTCTCTACGTCTCTCTCTCTCTTAAACAATGCGTTGGAATTGACGGACTTTGTATGTTATATGGTTTTTAAGGGGAATCCTGAGAGCTTTATACTACAAGTGAATTATGATACATTTGGATTAATGGGTTTAGTGTGTCAATTTTTATGACAAGTTCTGAATGAAGTTCTGGTGTATATGATTTCTGAGCATTGGTTTCGTCATCAAACAATGAAGCTTTTTTTTTTCCTTTTATGTTTATAAATCAGGAATTTCTCCACGGGGCTCAATTCAAATGTGTTTATCAGCTTTGTTTTCTGATTGAAGTTTCCTTGGAGATCTTTTCATTCGTTTAGTTCTTTTTCCCAGTTAAGTAGTTGGCGTTATCTGTGTTTTATATATGTTTTCACATTTTTCTGCCGGCTCAAGCACAGAGGTTAATATGCACGAAAGCTAACCCCCATAGATAATGAACTCTGTGTTTGGCTGTTTATTTTTGCATGGGCATATTAGCTTTTGAAACATGATGGAATTGATATGTTTCTGGAATGATGTAAGATCTCATTTGCGGCAAAAGAGATCGATTTGGTACAGTGGAAAGGAGATTTACTTGCTGTAGGCGTCACTGAAAAGGATATGGCAAAAGATGATAATTCGAAATTCAAGAATTCAATTCTGCAAAAGCTGGATTTGCAGTTGGGTGGACTGTTATCTGAAGCCTCATCCGAGGAGGACTTCACCGGAAAGGCTGGACAATCAACAGTTCTTAGGCTTCCTGGTCTTGGTTCTAAAAGGGTTGGTTTAATTGGGCTTGGAGCAGCTGCATCAGCAACGGTGGCCTACCGCAATCTTGGTGAGGCAACTGCAGCAGCAGCCAAGTCTACGCAGGCAAGTAATGTTGCAATCACACTTGCTTCTGTTGAAAGGACCCCTGCAGAATCAAAGCCAGTTATTGCTTCAGCAATTGCCACTGGTACTTTTTCCATCTTGGACTTCAAGATACTTGAATCAAACCTGCAATAGTTTGTTGCTAATTAATGTATTACTTCCTGGACATTTTGAAATGAAACAGGAGCTATCTTGGGGACTTTTGATGATAGTAGGTTCAAGTCAGAATCACAGAAACCGGCTCTCAAATCAGTGGACATTATTGGTCTTGGCAGTGGACCTGAGATAGAGAAAAAACTCAAATATGCAGACCATGTTTGTTCCGGGATCATCCTTGGGAAAGAGCTTGTAAATGCTCCGGCGAATGTACTCACCCCTGGTTCGTAATATTCTATTCTTTTTTTGTTCAGTTTATGCTTATCTTTGCATTATACTCCTATTCTGGAAGTATGTTTTTGTTGTTAGATTGGCCTTTTGAAGTTTTCCCTATTTCATTTTTTTTTTGGTTTTTGTAAATTTTCTAGGAGTACTAGCTGAAGAAGCCTCAAGGATTGCTTCGGAGTACAGTGATGTTTTTACTGCAAAAATATTGGATGTAGAGCAGTGCAAAGAATTGAAAATGGGTTCCTATTTAGGCGTTGCTGCAGCATCCACTAATCCTCCACATTTCATCCATTTATGTTACAAGCCTCCTAATGGCAAAGTAAAAACCAAGCTGGCCTTAGTTGGAAAAGGCTTGACCTTTGACAGGTGAATATATGTCTGGGAAAACAAAGTTGTTCACCTTCTTAATTGTTAAACGAAACATGTTTTTTCTGCTCATGAACTGTTTTATCATAAAATGTCTTGAGACATTTTTTCTGTGATTCAGTGGTGGCTACAATATCAAAACAGGAGCAGGCTGCTTGATTGAACTCATGAAATTTGATATGGGAGGCTCAGCAGCAGTATTGGGTGCTGCAAAAGCTCTCGGTCAAATCAAGCCTGCTGGAGTAGAGGTGGATCATTTTCTTTCTTGCTACTTCTCAGGAGATACTGGTTGCTAGCCTTGTATAATTTCCTAGTTTATCAGTTAATTGTGTTTACCTTTTGGTCCTGCCTATCTTATGTTCACAAATAAGTTCTAGTTTGTCGGGACATAGAGATACAGAATAATAAGAAAAAAAAAAAGACACCCTGACAATTGATAATTTCTGTGCAGGTTCACTTCATTGTTGCAGCTTGCGAGAACATGATAAGTGGAACAGGTATGAGACCTGGGGACATCCTCACAGCTTCAAATGGAAAGACGATTGAGGTAATTTCTCACTTTCACAGGTCATAGATTATCCATTTCTTCTGTTTAGTTTTTCTTTAATCTTTCTGAAATTTTCCATGGACTTTCTTGCTTGCTTTGTTAGAGGAATAGCTTTGTCATATTTTCTTATCTCTCAGCATGTATTGGTGGGGTTTATACTAACCAATTTAAGTAAGATGTATTAAAAACTGAATCTGGATTTAGGTCCAACAAAGATAGAGTTCAAAATTGAATTAATTTGGACTTGGCATGTCCCGTATTAATGATGGGCCTCTCTCTTCCTGCTTTGTGTAATTATTTGGATTCTTACATGTTTCTTGAGTGACTGATCTCTTTTTCTGCTTTGCATTTATCATATTTAGTCTTCTTGTTCATGACCTTTCTTATAAGTTGAATGAAAACAAAATGAAAAAAAAGCTACAGCTTTCTTTCCTTCATATAAAGTTTTGCAATTTGCTGCACTTACTACGCAATGATTAGAATTTAGAAATATGTTTAACTAATCAAATGCATGTCGTATACCTAAATTTCATGTATACCTGATATTTTTGTCCACTGATCACTTTACATCATTGCTTGCATGGACGCATTTATAATTGTTTGCTCTTAAAATACTAAATACTGTATTTAGAAAGAGCAAACAGAAATCCATAAAAATTTGGAAGTTTGCAAATCCTGGGCTGGGAGATTTGGCCACTGTCTTGCCCTTCCTCCCACCTCATTTAGCATGGCTTCCCAGTCTTTGTAGCATATTTATAGAATATATAATTTCTTTATCAGGTTTCCCTTTACATGTTTTGCTCAACAGGATTTTACATTCAGAAAATCAAATGAATAGTACACACTCTTTGGCTATTACCTGATATACCTTTCTATTCTTTCAATTCAATAGGTTATTGTTATACTCTAACATGGTTGCCTAGCTGCACTAGTTTGAATACAGTTGAAACTTGGCATTCTCTTCAACAAAAAAGTATCTGCATGGGCTTGCATTTGGCATGTATCGTACAATTGTGCAGATTGGTTGGGGCCTGTCCTTGTACCATTTCTTATTGTTGTTTGTGTTGATATATTTGTAGGTAACAAATACCGATGCTGAAGGAAGGCTTACACTTGCTGATGCTTTAGTCTATGCTTGTAATCAAGGTGTAGAGAAGGTACGCTGAGCTACATTTATTTGCATTTCAAACCTTGCTGAATATCATTGTTTTTCTGATGCTATTGTCACTTTCAATTGCCATGTTTTTGGAGGAGCTAACAACTTAACTCCAGAACGGAAAAAATAAAAATATTCGTATCATAAAACCTTACATAGTTTCTTATTCTCAGACAGTGTGGAGGTATGCACACTTTCAAACACTGAAATAGTTCCAGGAGAAGGCTGAGTCGTTGTTGTTTGTCTATGTAGAATCAGCTGGTTTTTATCTTCGCATATCATATTTTACATGTTGAGTTTTCTCTTGCTTGCTACAGAATTCAACAGAAACGCAAAGCAAAAAAACCTTTAAGTTGTTCAGTATTTCTCAACGGGATGTTGCTTTCATAGCACACTTTAAGTTGAAAGTTAAACAAAAATTTACTTAAATGTGCAGATAGTGGATTTGGCCACACTGACTGGGGCCTGTATTGTTGCTCTTGGACCATCTATAGCAGGTAGGCTTTGCAAGTGCTCCCATCTTTTCTTTATGGACCATGTATCTTTCCGTTTACAATCAAGAGGGTGTTTGGCTAAATTTATTTAAAAGATCTTATAATCTCATATACAAAAAAGATACTTTTAGAACCTATGAGATTCAAATCTTATTTTTGAGAATAAGTTTTTTAAATGTTTGGATGAAATAAAATAATAGTGCATATAAGATTTTAGTGACGTCAATTTTGGAATTAATTTGAGATAGTTTGTTAACATTTTGAAAAAGTTAGGAATTCCTCACTTTTTAAAAGAGCTTCTGAGCTCCTAAAATATTATTTTGAATTTTGTAAGCTCTTTTTATAAAAGGTAAGTAACATTTTATAACATCTTATAAGCTGTGCCATTTTAGAAAATATTTTAGATAATGTATAAGCTTTGCGCAACACCCTCCTCCAGATATATTTGAAGTAGATGGAGGTAATGGTACAGAGAAATCAACTAATTGCTATTCTTAAATATTAAAAAATAGGCATTTTCACACCCAGTGAAGACTTGGCGAAAGAGGTATTTGGAGCCTCAGAGGCCAGTGGAGAAAAGCTTTGGAGGATGCCGTTGGAGGAAAGTTATTGGGAGTCGATGAAATCAGGAGTTGCTGATATGGTGAATTCAGGTGGCCGTCAAGGTGGTGCCATCATTGCCGCTCTTTTCTTGAAGCAGGTAAGCTTCCTTTGTCCCTTACTTTTCCCCTTCAATGGGATGGCATATCAAGTCGTTGTGCTGTCTGTCAACAAAGTTCGTAGAATGCATAAAATTAGCAAATAGAAGACTCTGGTTGGAATAGCTTTAAGTGCCCGATGAGACCCAACTTGTGCTTAAAGATGATATGGTAGAAACTCCTGTGTATATGTGGCTATAGGACAGGGTTGCAAGATGAGTTGAACTAGCTCGTGAGCCCAGCAAAGGCTCCTTGAGTAAGGATCAGCTCGTCCTTAACAAGTTGAACGCTAGCTCAAGTATAGATACGAGCTCGAGCAGTTCTTTAACGAGTTTAACTCTAGCTGAAGTACAGACATTCTTATTTATTTTCTATACTATATCATTAACAATAGATTAAAAACTTAACAATACTATTATTTTAATTAACAAAAACGTGAGATTTTTCATCATTTATATGAATATTAAAATGTAAATAACATGTATTGAATTAAAATAACAACAATATAGCTACTTACGCTAATAAAGCAAAAACACTTTTAAATATTGTGCAAAATTAAATTGAAAACGTATGACAAGTAATACACAACAATAATGAGAAATGAGAAAAGAATAGTATATTATTTCAAATATTCAGAAAATAGTTGAATATCAAAGTTTTTTACTTTCTAAGTAAGCTCGACATCAAGCCTAATTATACCCCCTAGCTGAGTTAAAGATCAAGTAGTTTATACCCATATCAAGGAGAACAATAATTGAAAATGACCAAGTCTGACGAGTAATTGCTTCTCTGCAGTTTGTCGATGAGAAGGTGCAATGGATGCATATCGACATGGCTGGTCCCGTTTGGAACGATAAGAAGAAAAACGCCACAGGGTTTGGTATATCAACACTGGTAGAATGGGTGCTGAAGAACTCTTCTTAACTCCAGTTTCTTTTTTACATGTCCCATTTTCGGAATAAAGTTGGTTGGAAAAGAGCACGACATAGTCGCGGCCGCCGCCCTACCCCTACCATGGGGGTTGGCTTTGTGCTGTTTCGAAATTTTGCTCTACATTTGCCTCGTCGAGATATGAAAGCTCTTTTGCCCGTCTCTCTTTCGTGTTTGGCCCTTGGCGTCAAATATAATGGATTTGGGCGTCAGGAAATGTGCTTAAAATTGAACTAGATGCGTTTGGATACAAGATTTTCAATTCATAATAATAAATTCATCAAATTTGTGGGGATAAATACATAAATGAATTTTAATTAAAAATGTATATTGCTTTGTCTAGTTTGATTGGGGGTGAAATTGTCTTTTGGGTTGGTGGAGTGAGGGTAGAAGAACAAATTTGAGTTGGTGGGCATTAGTAATATTTTGGGGTATGGTGGGTGGGTGGGGGGTGGGAAGAGGGAGGTTGAGGGTAATTATGATATTTTGATAGATTGCCCATAGCCAAGTTATTGTCAATGTGGGGTTGTTACATTTGCCAAAAAAAAGAAAAAAAAAAAGAGAAAGGCAAACATTTGCAGAACTTTCTTTTCTTTTTTGTTTATGTTTTTCATTTCCAGTTTTCAGTTTTGAAACAATAGTTAAAGTATAAATATATTGTTTATTGGGATAATTATATTTACACTTCCTCACCTATTGCTTTTGTACTCAAAGTATCTTTGCCTTTTTAAAAATAACGGAAACCACACTGACAGTTCTTAAAATCGAAAAATGTAGCTATTGATTCGGTCAAATTTTAATTTAATTTTTCAATGACAAAAATATCTTTAGGGGTGTGTCTGTATTTACCTAAAGATAGAAGGGGTGTCAGTAATTTTTATAGGAATGAATAATACGACCTTTTATATATTTTTGTTTATTATTTATACCATTTTTTTAAATTTAAATTATTTTATACTTTTTTTATTGAAACATTAAATAAAATTACATTTCTTGATAATTGAAATGTTAAATTATTCAATTAATATATTAATAAAAATTAGTTATTAGGTTATAAATTTAAATTAAAAAATTATCGCACTTGCATAAATTATTTTAAATTCTTAAAATTAAAAGATTTATTCTCTATTTTTTCTTATAACTAAATTTTACTGAAATTAATAAATTATACATATATTTATATTATAAATATAAATATGTAATAATTAGACATATTTAATTGTATATATTTATATATATATTGATGGCGGACGATAGCATAAGAGCGCGAAGGATGGGGGCAAGTGGGACGGGCAGTAAGCCGCAATGGGCCAGTGGGGGCAAGGCACCGATGGGAGTTTAGGGTGGGCATGGTGATAGAATTGGAAAAAGTGGATAATTTTAAAATAAAATTAATTTAATAATTTAAAATATTTTTAATAAATACATTATTTATTTTATTAATTCTAATATTATATATACAAACTGCATAAATTATTTTAAATTATTATTTATTAATTTTAATAAAATTTAATTATAAATAAAAATAGAGAATATAAATAATCTTTTATTTTAGATAATTTATGAAACTGTGATAATTTTTAATTTAAACTCATAATCTAGTAATTAATTTTATTAATATATTAATAAAATAATTTAATATTTCATTATAAAAAATATAATTTTATATAGAAATTTAATAAAAAAATATATGAAATCATATTACTCATCTCTTTATATATTACATTAATACTCATATATTTTATGATGATTACAAAAACACCCCTATGACATTTTTGTCTTCGAAAAATCATATTAAAAAATTTGACTAAATCAATAAAGGTATTTTTAGAATTTTAAAGACTGTCACGTGTGGTGTCTATAATTTTTTAAAAGTAATAATAATTTATATAAAAATTTAATAATTAAGAGAGTAAAAATATAATTACCACTTATTTATATGTATTCTCCATAAAATTAAAAAAAAAAACACTAATTCTACACTACAGTTTACTATAAAATATAATCTCATTACTTAATTCAAAGGCATACAGTTTTGGGTCCGCATCTGAGTTAAGAGTAAGACTGCATACACTTTTCCTATTGATTTCAATATTATAATTAGAGTGGAATAAAAGAAACGGCAAATAAATCAGCATAAAATAAGAACGTGGTCGAAAAAGCGTGCAAGAGGACGAAAGCGAAATCTCACCTCTTTCCTTGACTTTGAAAAAATAACATTAATAATCCAGGAAAAGGTTGATTGGGTGAGCAGAACTGCCCATCACTGTCAAAACAATCAACACTAGAAGAAAAATTGACCAATCCCTGAAACCCTAATTCCCTCCTCAATCAGTCAGACAAAAACCCTAATTTCTTGAAGAAAAAATTTGTTGATATCATTAATGTTGAGGCCTGAAGTCCCACAAATGGAGAATGCCATCAGGAGAACATGCAGCCACATAGCTGTCATCGGCAGTAAGGGCATTGCACTCTCCTATTCTCTCTCTAAAACTGTACAGATATCCTCCATGCTCTATCTCCCAAACCTTAATCACACCTCCACCAAATACTACCCCATACCCTCCATTTACACACCCCAAAATCCTCCCTCTTTGTTGGGAGGCACCCGTTATTGTGAACCTGCATATCTCCTCTAGATCGACTACCCGTCGCACGCTGGCTGTGCCCCGTGAGTCGGTTATAAGTGTTGATTCGTTGTTTGCATCGAATGAGGCCACAGTTATACCCCTACGCCACTCTTGTTCGACTAACACTATCCCTTGGTTAGCTAAGTCGAAGACGATCACTCTAAGGCTAGTGCACGCTACCGCGTTTTCATGGCTTGTTACTCTAACGCGGCCGATTAGATCAGTCATTTCGGTCAGTAAGTGCCACCCGATGACGGCCTCTGGATCGGTTAGCGTCCCTCCAATGAAAACTAGTTCTTCGGTCTCACTGTTCCATATGTGAAACGCGCGGCCTGGAACACCTGGTGAAGGCTCAAATAAAGGGATAAATCTACAAGCATATAAGTAACTTGTTGCAAAGTCGTATAAAATTTAAGTTGAAGAATTTAAAATTCATGGTAACGAAGAAATTAAAACCAAATAATCCAGACTAAGCATAACCAAATGTTGAATTGGAAGCACCTGCATAGAGGCCAACCCACCACCTGTTGCTGCCTGTGAAGTCGACTAGAACACCGTCGTTCACCACATCGCCCATATACGCTCTACGTAGAGGCGTGATCCCGACATCAATGACGGTCAAATGGATGTCGCCATCCAGAGTGGCAAACACGAGACGAATGTCGGATAAGATGATCCCGGAGACGGAACTAGAGAAGCGGCCAATGCGATCACGGTAGTGAGGGAAGAACGTCGACAAGTGGAGCCTACTCGGAAGGTGGAACAGGTGGACTGCACCATCTGAGAAGCCAGCAGCAAGGTGGTGATCGGAGAGCGCCAAACGCCGACAAGAGAGGCCGTCATTGTTGTTGTTGTCATCTATCGGAATGTGGATGCTGCTGTATACACATCTACGACTGCGAAAGTTGCTGGCTGTCCGATGGCGGTAGACAAACTCCTCACGCCATGTGTTGTGCGCAAGATCGCCAACGCTCCATATACGTCGAGTGAGGTTCTGCCACAGGAGTTCCGACCGCGACACGGCCCGCCATGTCGAACAAACCTGCACTCGTACACTCATCACACCTCAAATTATTGCAAAATTACAATGATTTTCACTGTATCTATATAATTAACATAGGCAACTTGGAATTTGGTTTTAAATGAAGCATCATCATCATCAAAGGATGAACATGATTGCATCATATGCAAGAACAAGGAGTCTGTAATTAAGTGAACTCAATATAATATTAATTAAGAGACATTGACAATATTTAAGTTAATTTCAAGAAATCTCTCCCCACCTTGGGAAGGAAGCCGTCCATCAAAAAACTCATGCTTGTTAAAAGAAGAAATATGACAGTCTGATCATGCAGGCATGCCAACCCTTACTCGATTAAAAGCTCATGCGCCGCCCCATATTCATGTATTCCATGTGCTTATTCATGCTCTAGCTAGTAAAGTAGCACCATACTAGCTAGGGGGATTAGGGAAAAAAAGAATTATATGGGATGCCGACGAAAATTATAATTTAAATCAAATTCAGTCAAACTCAATCAATCACATAATATAAAATTTGATCAATTACTCTTTTTAAATTGTTCATCGATCACATTATAAGTATATTATACTTATTCTGTAATTAGTACAAATCTGAGCAACCTGATATTTTGGGCTAGAATTTCCACAAATATATCAAGGATTAAACGTGTTAACTCTATAAAAACAAACATCATATAGTAACCATCAGCATTTGTAATAAATCCACATAAAATGACATATTTTACGTTCATGTAAATTAAGTTATAACTTTTTACATCTATTTTTGATAAAGAACTTTTAACATTTTAGTACTTATAATATTAATAATTTATTCATAATGATAATGATAATAAGTACAATTGTGTCGCTGCAGCTTGATCTTGAAACTGAAAACTGAACCCAAACAAGAAATAATGCTTTAGGGTTAAATGCAATTTATCTTATGTGACACGTAAAATAAACAAATACCACTTATAAAAAAAAAATTAGCAAATTATCTATTTATATTTCAAAAAATAAAACAAACTACTCTCTATCAATAATTTAAATATGGAGTAATTAATTTACTTCATTTTTCAAAACATAAAAGATAATTTACTATTTTATTTTTCATAATTTTTGCTCGTATCACATTATATACATAGTACTTTTCCCTCATGTTATGTATAAGACTTTCTCCATGCTAGACAGGCATGCTCTCTGGCAGCCCTAGAGGGAAAGATAAGAGACATGCATATACATAAACAAATATATATACATACAAGTATATGTATAGAGAGAGAGGGAGAGAGGGATGTGAAAATCGAAGGAGCCAGAGAGCAGACAGGTAAGACTAAATGAAGTAGGTCGGAGGACTAGATGAAGTGTGTATATATATATATATAAATAGTTTATTCTACCTGTCTGGTACAGCTATATATATATATTTAGAGAGAGAGAGAGAGAGAGAGAGTTGTGTACTGCTGTCCTTATCAACTTCCTCGTAATATAATATTATTTATCATTATATGCTACAAACACTGACAACGTCCCCTCTTAAATGTCGCAATTATTCAGGTTATTAATAAGACGATAAAGCTACTTGTGAACAGCAGTAAGTACGCATATCCACACACCCTATAAATAAAATCTTTTAGTTTCGTAGCTATCTCAGTTTGACAAATGAAAAAAAATTAAATCTTTACTCCAAAAAATGAGAGCTGATTTGTGTAATAAGAACTTTACGAATACACAAAGGATAATGCCGTTATACTATCACTTCAAACCCTTTCAAGGGTGTCCAGACAAAAATTGAATCCAATCAAAACTTTGGTTCGAACCGAAATTGAATCGTAGTTCTTGATTTTATTAAATAATTAATTTTTTTATTATATTTTTTTCTTGTTCGGTGTCTGAATTAAATCAAAAAATCAATTTTTTTTATATATTTTAATATTATATTATATATTTTACTTTTAATTTTATTTTTTGTCCTCTCGCTCCTTCTAACTCGTTTCTTAATATTCAATTCTTTATTTTTTAAATATTTAAAATATGGTATTTTAATTTATATTATCTAATAACAAGCTTAATCAACAATTTAGTATATTTTGATAATTTTTTGTAAATAAATATTTGATATAATGCATATGAATTTTGTCATTACAGTTTCAATCCATCAGGACAAAATGCATTTACTCATTATATATTAGAATTATTAATCAATATATCATATTTTAGTTTTAGATGATACTAAAATATGATATTTTAGTCTATATTGTCTAAAAACAAGCTTAATCAATAATTTAATTCATTTTCAGATTTTTTGTAAATAAATATTCAATATAATGCATATGAATTTTAGTTATCTCTATATTTATTAATTAAATAAATGTATTAAAATTATATAAATAAATTTACATAACTAATATATTTATTTAATGTATATAAATAACTATATTAGTTATCTATACATTTATTAAATTAATAAATCAATCAAGTAATTCACTAAATTAAACCTAGAAAGAGAAAAGAAAATATGTAATGTGAGAATTGAGTAGACTGAGTCCTAAGTCATTGACTATTGAAATAAGAATTCTCTCTCGCGCGCAGCAGTGAGAAAATGTTAATTCTTTTAATATACCGATTTTTTCATTTAAAGAAAAAATGGTTATATTTCTTAATTCGAGTAACTAAACATTCGATTCGATTCGATAAATTATGTGTAATTTGAGTCTTTATAACAACAACAAAAAATGTGTATTATTGTTTCATTTGAATGCAATTTACGTTTGAAAATTATCAATTTATTTAAATCAGAATTTGAGTGTACGAGTTCTGTAAGAACAATGCAATGAATCCTGTCTTAAAAAAAACAATCAAAGAGTTTCACATGTACACCTCCTTATTGCAAACTAATGATTTTATGCACAAACCCATGATTACATGTGATCAAGTATGTGTTAAGCTGATCTTTATCACCCAAAAACGAATTTAAAATAGCAGCATTAAGTTTGAGGATCACCGCAGTCGAATGCAAGTGTGATACACTTATTATATAATTAATTATTTTTTTTAAATTGTACACTGTTTATTCCGCAAGTATATTCTATTGGACTAAGATATAAAGAATCAATCCTTTCAGAGGTGGCCTCGAGGGGGTGTCTGTAGACAGAGAAAGCAGCCCAAGGGGGAAGAAAAGGTTTGCAGTCAAAAAGGTGGTCGGAATTTCAGAGCTGATGAAAAGGGGTCATCCAAAGAAAGGGAAAGAAAGTCTAGAAACCAAAAGAGTGCTTTTTCATGTCAAGATCGGATGAAAAAGTCAGTCCCAAAATAGGCAATTTTCTCTTTTCTACGACACAAAAAGAGTTTCTGGGGTTTTGCCCTTGATAGCTAAAAAACAAATGTAATATGTTTTGTGTCTGTCTGGTTTAAAAGTAGTCTTAAAGGGACATACCCTTTGACCTCAACCTTCCACACTCAACCAACACTACATGGACAGAAAAACACTTGAAAGATTCTTACATCATTTGTCTTCATCGATAACTATACTTGTAAGAAGTCCAAGAAAATATTAAATTTATCAAAGTATAATTCAAAAATATAAAAATTGGAGTCGCCTGATGATCCAATATGAAGTTGAGGTAATAAAATTAAAACAGAAAAATCAAATAATTTCCAAATCTAGAATACAAATATGAGAAAATTTTTATTGGAATCAAGTTTGATCGAATCAGATCAATCACATAACAAGTGTGGTCATTTTCTTCTAATACTATATCAATCATACGACAAATATATTGCACTCACTGTATGATTAGTTTTGAGTCCAGCCGAACTCGATTCAAGTTATAATTTTCCTCCAAACACGATGTAAGATCAAATCTTGCAATGAATGTAGAGCATGTCTGGGCTCAAGGTTTGATGTTATATAAGGTGCATGATTTGGTCAAAGATTATAGACTCACTCACTTAATTACTGTGTGCGACATAATTCAAAAGGGATTTGCTTTTACTCAATGAATGCTCAACTTCCACAATCATTAAAACCTCCAAACCCTTTAATTTCTCTTTCTTGCACAACCAAAGTGTGTTTTTTTGTGTGGGTAAGCACTGATGACAACGTACGCAGACAAAGGGCGGCCGTCTAGAGTTCAAAAGAGGGGTACCTGAAAAACGTTGAACAGAGCCTGTGCAGCAGCCAGTCGGCCGACAATGAGAGACGTATCCGCCGCTACTTGGAATGCAAGCGCTTCCACAAACGGCTCTGGCCAAACCCCATTGCTTGATCTCATCATTCTTCTTCGAGAAGAAGGCCCTTCAAACTCACCACCGCCGCCGCCGCCGCCGCCATCTCCTCCTTCAACTTCTTCGGAAGATGACGTTGACATATGTATGTAACAGAGAGATAGAGACACACGAAAGTAAGTGTTTGAAGATTATGGATACAGCAGAGAGAGCTTCATTTGGTTAATATATATATATATGCATAAATATAGAGACAAGAATTTACAATAATAATACTAATAAATGATTGATTTATTTTATTAGAGAGAGACAAAATTTCCGCATGATAAAGCCAAATGAGCAGCTGAAAGTTGTGGGTCAATGTTTAAAAATAGGGGTTTTGGAGCCACTTGCACAAGTTTTCATGGGAAAAAAGCTGAGTGCACTAAGTAAGTTTAGTTTACTGTTCTGTCTTAAATGAATTCACTGTTTTGTTTTGTTCTGTTCAACTATTGAGATATAAATTAGGATAATTATATATTAATTAAAATTTATTGAATTTGTTGATATTAATAAAAAATTGAATAAAAATTGATATTTACCTTCAATTGATTGATTATTAACTTATTTCAGGTCAAATAATTTTTTTGGACTAAACTACATTTATAATAGAAAAGATAGACCTCTTCACATGCATTAATGTGTGAAGACATATGAGGGTAATTTGGTTATAAAAAGATTTATTTGATCTGTAATAAGTCAATAATAAATCAACTGTGGATTAATAGAAATTTTTTTCTAATTTTTTTTATTAATATCAGTAAATTCGTTGAATTTTAATTAATAAAGGTATTTATTTGTTAGACAAACATATTCTAGGAGTGCTAAATATAATTTTCTAAATAACATAAAATTTACGTATAATTACACTAAATTTCATAAGAGGAAAGTGCAATTATTCCTATAGATTAGATGCAACAATTTGTTTGAAGCAGAAATATAATGATCTTTTCAAGAATTAAATATGAATCTATATATATCTCAGAAAAAATCTAAAGACCCCCCTCTATGATAATAGGAATGTTCAAAAAACCTCCTATGAAAATTAAAGTATCAAATACCCCCCTATGATATAAAATAAAGTTGAAAAAAACTCCTCCATGCATAAATTGGGCCACACGCACTTTGATTATGAATGAAAGTACCTTTATTTTTATGATATTTTGCTCTTATCTCACATCTAATATATATAATATTTTATTTATTTATTAATAATAAAATATTATTTTATATAATAATTATTTATATAATAAAATATTATTTTAATTAAATTAATTAAAAAATAATTTATATATTGAAAAAAATAAATACAGCTGCGGCGGCGCTGCTGACCGCACCCCCTCACACCTGGGCGACGCCCATCGCCCATCTCCAGCGAGGGCGATGCCACTTCGGGTGATCTGCGTCGCCTAGATGGGCAATAAGGGGCGAGAAGGAAGGGGGAGGAGGTCGGGGTTAGGGAGGGGAAGAAGATGGGTAGGGTGGGGGGTGAGGGGGGTAAGGGATTATAATTATTATATTGAAATTTTTTATAAATTATAATTATATATATTATAAATATATTTTATAGTTATAGAAAATATATTATAAATAAAAAGAATTATATATTAGCAGATTTAGTTTGACCAGTTGATTAGAAGGGGTATTTTAGTCATTATTTAAAAAAAAATAGACTCAAATTAACCCGGAGGCGGTGTGATTCTTTATTCATAATATAAGAATGATTTTTTATATTAAAAATTTCAACAGAGGAAGTTTTGATATTTTGACATATCACATGGGTCAAGATATTAACTATAAAATGATTCTTTATTCATAACCCTATATATCCCGTTTGTTGCAAGAAAATAAAATTAACTATGAAATTAGCCTCATATACTTTGAGTATTTGATTAAATAGATGATAGGATCAAAAAGTTTAGAATTAATTATAAATTGTTTATTTCGTGGGATTTATTTTGGCTTATTAGTTGTGTGATTTGTCTATTTTGTGGATAAAGTTGGTCATTTATGTCCCTCTTACTTACATTAACAAATTTAATTCCGTAATTCCAAATTTATAAGCCCTAAACTATTGTTCGATACTTGGAGACTGCGAATGTTGTCCGAATAATATACACAAGTTTCCTAATACTTGAATCCTATAATTTTTTTTTACTTTTTTTTTAGAGGACAATAATATTTTGACTTTGGTAGTATGTAATTCTTGCTTTCATAACGATGAAGCTCAAGGTTTTTGACTTGCCTGATGCGCAACGTGTCGGAGAAATTAATGGTGGGTTAGATGATATTTTTTTGGAATATTTGATTGTCGAAGTATAATGTTGATTTACACCTCAAAATGCGTTGATCAAACTTGATTGTATTCCATTAATCATGGTATATTTGGAATGGTATTTTTTCTTTAATCATGGTATATGAAATTTTTTAATCATGCTATATGAAAATTCATGGTATTCTTTTTAATATGCAAATTTAGACATATTAAAAGTATTTTATTCGTACGTAAATTTCATACATTTTTTAATATGAAATATTATATTCATGGTATTTTTTTTAATATGAAAATTTCGGACATGGTTTTTTTTTTTAATATAGAAAATATGCCTTGCCAAATTGTAAGTTTTTTAATATGTAATTTTTTTTTACATATTAAATTCATGATATTTCTTTTAATTTAAAAATTTTTAGACATTAAATTTGATGCGTGTCAAATTTAGCCGCACCACAAGGGTCGAAAGATTTTTAGAGAAATTCTAAAATCAACAGGGGACTAACTCTGTAAGATAAAGGTTAACACTTTGATGTTTAAGTCAGTTTATACAGAGGGTGGTGGCATCACCCTCCTTTTTCAAGGTGAGGTGATGGCCAGTCCTCTTTTTCGTACATCACCTTTATTTTTAGGGATGAGGGCGCCCTTTGTTGCCCTAAAAGTTGTGGCCAAGGCCATGGCCCCCATTGTTGGCAGCGATTTTGGGCGGTGGGGCAGGGTTGGGGTGGCATTGGCCTCAATGAATAGAGACGGGGAGCAATACAACCATGATGGGAGCGGGGAGGAAGCAGGCATGGTGAGAGTGGGGAAGAAGAGATAAAAAAAAGAAAAGATATAATTTATTTTTTAAAATTACTTTTTTATTTAATAGAAAATAGAGGGTCAAAATAGTCTATAGCATATAAAACATATTAGTCCATTCTTAGCACAAGCGAGTGAGATTTAGCTCTATTAGTTTGTGACAGAGAGAAAGTTCTACACAAGACTTAAAAAATTACAAGGGTGTTTTATACTATAAAATTAAAACAAGAAATTTCAAGCAATTTTACTTTAATATGGGGGGTAGTTATGCAATTTTTCCAAGATCAATGGGGAAGACAAAATTGAGGATCCAAGAGATAAGTTTAGGAATTGAGTGAGGTCTGCGTGCAAATAAGAGGCAGAAACCCCTACACCCCTTTCCCCAGCCGAGAACCCTTGCGCGCCATGTCTTCTCCTCTCCGTTAAATTCAAATATTATTATGGTATTATCCATTTCTCAAATTATCAAAAAAACAAAAAATAAAATAATGATTCTAAACATGTACTATAAAGGAAAATAGTCTGCATGATGGGCAATTTTTATTTTTTAAATCTCCTCTCCTAAATTTATATATTAGAAAGGGTTTATTACATTTTACATTTGAATCATTATCGTTTTTATACTTTGGCATTTTATTATTTTTTTTTTGTATTAACTTATCATCTCAACATAAATTTTGCACTGCGTCATTTATAACTGTTTTTCAACAAAGTTGTTTGTTAAATAACATTATATACAGTGCGCATATGATAATTAAGATTATGTGATGTGATATTTTTCATATATGCACAACATGTAATGTTTTTAAGGAAGAAAATCAATAATAAAATAATCATATATGACAAAATATAAATTTTACAAAGTTGAGATGATAAGTTAACTAAAAAAAAAAATTTCGATGACAAATAGCAAAATGTAGTTTACCCTACTAAAAAATATGAAAACGATTAAACATTAAGGCCGTGCTCACTTGTGGAGAACGTTAGAACTCTCCATCTCACTTTATTCGAGTAGACCAAGGGTTTGTTTGGCGGTAGCAAAAAAACTTATTATCGAAAATAAACATTTCAAATACACTTTAACTAAGAAACAAATGTATTGCATCAATTATAATTATTATATTTTTTTCTATCTAATTTTTTTTTATGTATAAGTCAATTATTATCAATATACTTTTATATCACGTCCAATTACATAAATTAAAAAAAGAAACCTCATATTAATCAAATTCATTTTGTCCCGTTACAAACAATCACTAGAAAAAAATTACTTTACTTATATTTTAATGTCTGTAGAGCTAAAAATCATGACAAATAACTATTGTTAATCACGATTAAAAAAATCGAAACAAAAACTTACTTTATCGACCATAATACATATATTTGTTATGACTCTTACACATAATAAATATTTTAGTTATACTCACAAAATCTATGATCAACTAATAATACATGACGTTATTCAATAACTATTTATTATAATTAGGGTAAATTACAACGACCTCTCTTCAGGTTTGATATAATTACACACTTTTTCATTGTTTGAAAAATTACAAGCACTCCCCATAATATTTGATGAAATTATGTAATCCTTGGATGGAGGTATGAAATTCTCCACTATGCCCTTACTGTGTTTTTTTAATTAAAAATTAAAATTTATAAAAAAATCAAATAGAGTGGATGAAAAAAATTAAAAAGTTATAAAAATAAATTATCCACTTAGTCAATAAAAAAATAAAAAAAAATTTAAAAAAATAAATAAAATTATAATTTTTAGTTCACAAGGGTATTTTGATCGGTTCACTATAAAAAATGGTGGAAGCCTAACAAAATAGGTTAATTGTTAGACGAGCGTTAAAATTATAGAAGTATTGATAAGATAATTTTTCAAACAAAAATAAGTATTCATAATTATATCTAATTTCAGAAAGATCATAGTCGTAATTTATCCTTATAATTATTTATTTCTAGTCGTAGCAATTAATTATAATCAAATTGTATAGTTTGTGCAGTGAATCGCAGCCTTATAATCTCATTAATTTTGTTATTCATTATTCCCCCCACCAAATAAATACTATTGAAATAAGTGAGCCGCACCTTTTTGACTAGGAAGTGAAGACGCAGAAGAAGATCTCAAGTAGGGTCTGCAGGCAGAAGTGTTGGCTATTGGCATCGTGACGTCTAATCAATTGATTCACCTCTTCTCATTACATTACGGAAATTTCCTTTTTTTAGTGTTTCTATGTCCAAGTACACAAGATTTTCAGACACTGACCAAAGGGACACATATGTCATATGTGCCCCCAAAGGTAGAGGTCAAAGTGAGCTAGGCCTGGAGGAGCTACTGCTCTTTGCGTGCACCCATATCTATATGTATAAATAGTTTTTATAAAAAATAAAAAAAAGAATCACTATGCTTGTTTTCATTATCAAGTTATTTTTTAGATGAATTAAAATATATTCAATGTTTGTCATCATACAAAAACATTTAGTTTGGGTATTTTTAATTGTTTTGACATAAATATATATATATACACACATATATACATAAAATATATAAAAAAGATGATTTGACAGTGAATTAACAATGAACAGTAATTTTTGTCTCCCAAAATTCAACATTAAACATATAATACTTATTTTAAATTATCTTCAAAAAAAAATCCAAATATACATACTATCTGTAATACATATTTATTTATCTTTATTTTTTTCTCTCTATCTCCATAAAACACAACAAAACACTCCGAAAATGAATCCAAACACTATGAATGAGTTTTTGCTGAATTGCCGGCAATTTAAAAATTATAATAATTTAATATTATTAATCACAATTAAATAAAATAAAAATAAAAATTTAAAATTTGCCACGAGTATTCGATGTTCGCCGTGATTTTTAGTTATAGTTAAAATATTTTTCATGATTTTGACCACACCTGTTGAAACAACAGTTGATGGTCGTTACGAGACCATGATTGATTTGTTTTTATTATGATTTTCTTTTTTAAATTATAACAATTAATTCTAATAAAAAATTATATTTTTTCTGACGAGTGTTAGTGTCATAAATCTGTCAGATTGTGGGGGGCCGTTTGGCGCTTACATATCAAGAAATAAATAGCTTGGCAGCACCTGTTACGTGTACGTGCATGGTAGCTGGGAGATTGAGATGTCCTCTTCCATTCACGTCCTTCCATAAACATTTTTGTTACTTTTGGCTGCTTTTCGTTTCATGGTTTTTTCTTTTTTTGTTTTTTTTTTGGTGAAATCATGGGAAAATTAATTCTTGTTTTTTGTTTTTTCTTTTCCCACGCCACGTGTAAATTACAATTTTTTATAAATGTACATAATAATAAATATATTTTTTATTTAAAAAATTACAAATATTTCTTTAAAATAAACTGTCGTCTAATAAATACCTTCTCGTGATATCTCATTATAGAGATACTTATTAGACGGTTGTTAATTTTGTAGGTACTTATAATTTTTCGAACTACGAGAAAATATTTATAATTATGATAAATTTAAGGAGAGCCCGTTGTACAAAAACTAATAAATGAAAACGAAAGCATTAAACCGCTTCGAACAAATGTGATTACGAGGTTTCAAACTGTTGTTTCACTAACAAGAATCCACCTTAAGATCGATCCAACCCAATTAATTATTATCGTACCAACGACATCTTGTTGATGGGTTATATATTAATGATCAAGGTGATAACAATAATTAATGACTTGGGAAGGTTTTTTAATATCAAAATTGTTGGAATGAAGTGAGGGCTCATTTACTTTTGCTTTTGAAATAAATATGAGTAATAAATGTAAAATAAATATAGGATGGTGTGATTATTTAATAGTTCTTGCAATGTGTTTACTTTAGTTCTAGTATTAGTTATAATGCTTGAGCCGTGTTGTTGTATTTTTCATTTTTATCTATTTATGTAATTTATCTTTACCGAAAAAAAAATATACACTTTGCTCCATGCACTATAGCTCTTACAATACTTAGAGGATGTTTAGCTACGATTATTTAAAACATATTATAAGTGTCTACGTTATATAAAATACTAGTTTTTGTGGTTAGTTGTTCGTGCGTGCATATAATAAATAATCTAACACACTTTAAAATATATTATATAAGAATAAGATATATAAATCAATACATTAAATTAAAAAAAAAAGAAAGAAAAAAAATTAATTTATAAGTTAATGTAAAATTTAGAAAGTTGAACAAGTTAGTTATCTCATCAGTTTAAGGGCATTTTTTATTTTACTAAAAGTTAGTGCGGCGGCGTCATTAATCACTGTTTGTGAATGTGCAGGGTAATTTCTTTTTTTATATAGTACATATTTCATGGATTTATAAAATGTTGAATCGTAAAATTTTTTTAAAGCTTTTGGATAAAGTACGATAAAAAAGGACATGAAATCGTTAAGATACTTAGCTACCTGTTTCTTAACAAATTTTGTATCTCATCTTTTTAAAATATTTTTATAAATATTACACATTAGTTTAACTCTAAATAAAAATTTAACAAATAATCTTTTTTATTACCTAAAATTAGGTTGTTTTTTTTTTTTTGGTTGGGGGTTAATTTATAGAACACAAAATTAAAGGCAAAATTGTAATAACAATATGGGTAATGGATATGTTGGCAATTTCATTACCATATTTAACGGCACAATATTTTTAACGGATGAACACTAACTGCAAGGGCCATTTTTATTAATTACGTTTCATAATTCATGAGTGTATGTACGACATTGTCTATAACCAAAGGTGCAAAGTCTATATAACCCTTTTTCCATCAAGAAATCAACCAATTTATACAAATTTTATGTAATAATTTTGTAACTCAATTTACCAAAATTTATCTTCAAATTTCACACATTTAATTTAAATATCTTAGAAATATCAGTTAATCTTTGAATTTACATTCTTTGGGTTAATCGAGTGGCCATCAAGTTAGTATTTAAGCATTTCTCTTTTATAAATTGCAGGTGACTAAAATGTTACCGACATCATGGACTCGTGGATTCCACACAACCAAGAAAATTTGATTCTTGGTTATAGTGTATTGCTCTCTGATGGGTATTTATAAAAATATGTTGGAAATGCCTAAAATACCTTTAATGAAGGGCAATTTTGTCTTTTCGCACCCGGGATCCGCGCTTCTCTACTCATTCGGGTCAAAATAATCCTTACCCATACCCGCATACCCTTTGAAGACCTAGGCAATGATCACAGTCCGATCTAGGATGAGGGCTAACAGGATAAGGCCACGTGGCCCATTCAACAGTATCCACCTAAGCCCTATAAATACCCCAATACGCCATATTTCGAGGTAACTGATTCTGAGTCTTTTCGATTTGAACCTTTGATCGCAATACTTTTTCTCGATCTACCTAACTTGAGCGTCGGAGGGTCGTTGTCGGGGACGTGCCCGACGAGCTCACCATTCTTGTTTTATTCTCAGGAGCCCAACACTTGATCTTGGAGGGTTAACCATCTGTGAGGAGATTGCACTTCCTGATCGTTGAATATTTGCAAGATCACTCTCCATTCATATTGGCTGTATGTAACATATTTGATGTATATATAAATTAAAAAAAACATAAAGAGTTAAATATTATTTATTAATAATAATAATATGAAAATGATTATTAAAATATAATTTTGAAAAATGATATTTGGAGGAGAAAGAAAAAATAAATATCAACTAAAACTAAATAATTATCTTAAAAAATAGTTTTCACAACTTGTGGATAAGTGGGGAAATGTGAAAGTCAGTGGGTGAGGAGGAAAAATATAGAAGGCAAAGCATAAAATGAAAAATACCAATAAGAGATAATCATTAACTTGATAAGATAATTTCTATTTTCACTAATACATTAATAACCCTCATGGAATGACATACGTCATCAAAATTTTATATTCAATCTTCAACCTTAGTATTTATAAACATAAGGAAAGAAAAGAAGTGAAGTTTCTAATTATTACAGACTTCTAAATACAAATTCATTGAAAATCTAATACATAAATAACTATGTAGCTAGAGTCCCAACTCAAGATTCAACTACTGACCATCTATTAATATTGATGATCGTCTAGTCACTATGACCTATCTCCTGAAAAAAAAATACGTGGCAAGGGGTGAGTTGCCAACTCAGTAAGTATATCTAATTAGTCTATATTATAGATACATATGCAACAAGTAAAAATATAATGCAACCACACCAACCAGTAAATATTCGTCATTTAATAACAACAGATATAAGAAGTAACCTATATCCATCATATATCAGTCTACGATATCACATCTGGCGTTATCATTTATTTTCTTAGGGCTCTACTTACCTAAACTGGAGTACATCATTCAATGATTTTGCTGTCCATCCACATCTCAATCAATATCGTATAATATACAACACAGGATACCTGTCAAATGTGATATCCCACACCATCCCAGTATGTAGCAATATCAGTACAGGATATCACAATGAATATTGCATCCTCACACAACCCTAATGTATTGCTATCAATACAGGATATCCTCCACTACCCGAAATATCTCGATAACCTTCGCACCATGGTACCTAGCTTTATCTTTTTTTTCCATATCATATATCACGTCATCAAAATCACATCATCATGACAGCCCGCAGCTCGTCATCAATTAAATCATAAACCATTGAATATGCCCCTGGTTAGGTAAGCCATCTTTTCATCTCAATTCACAATACTTTCATCATTTAATTCCATCCAACAATTAATTTTTCATCGATAAGTCATCGCCCAAACCGTTCAACAATCAAATATAATATAACACTATCTATCAATCTTTATTATACACATAATCCCAAATAAATACATAACGACAACTTCATAGAATAACAACGGAATCTAACAGATAATCGACAATTAACAATCAAGTATATAATACAAGTACGTATATATCCATACATATATACATATCTATTTTTCTCACACCATAACCTTATATGAGCATATAATGTCAACTCCACAGAACAATAAGACAATCCAGATATATAAACAATAATTTATGATCCAATATACAACACAGTTATATATATATACCCATATATATAAATTCAATTAACGATACTTACCTTAAGTATCAAGACGATTCAGTTAACACAAAGAGTTGATCAGCCCTCTACTTTATCCTTGCGTCCTATAGTAAATTATAATATTTATAATCAATATATTGCAAATTCGTATATTTTTCACAAATCTTTTAATATTCTATTTATATCGAAAACCAATCTATTATTCCATCTACGTCTTTTAAATAACTGACTTTTTGAATATCCCACCTATATATTTAATTTATCAACTAACTCATAAAAATTTATTTAATCAAACCTCTTATATCTTTGTAACTATCGTTCTTAATAACATCCCTAAATTAAATTATCATTAAAAACCTCATTTTCCTTTGGTTAATGGGTCTGATGGAATTACATAAAAAAATTAACTATAACAATGGTTAAATTTAACAAATCTAATAATTTAATTAACCAATTATAAGAATTTTAAGTCAAATGAAATATTTAATTCGACACTAATTTAAATAGAAAAGTTCGTAAAATTTTTCGATTAAACAATACATGAAACAATATAAATTATATTTAAAAATAAACTAATAAAATAATATAAATTAAAATCAGATTTCTTACCAATGTTCTTTTCCCCGAAAGTGTGTATGTATAAAAATGTGAGTTTATGTGTGAATCGTAAATTGTCATGTACAACATATATATAAAGTGGAGGGAAGTGGGGCGGTCATGGGAAAATTACAAGATTTACTATTTTGCTTTTCATATTATTGGTTGGGATAGCAGGCGGCCATGCGCCAATTTCATGCTATGTAGACATATGTATAGATAGGTGTATAATATATATACTTTTCCATCTCATTTTTTTTATTTTCTTAATTTACATAATTTGATCGCAAATATTATAATAAATTTCAATTTACTCCATTCAAATTTTAATATATTTTAATTTCAATTTATATTTATTATAATAAAACTTAAATTTTCATAATAATTATCAATTAGTCTTTCAATTATATATAAAATTTTTCTATGGACGTCATGCTCACCCTCCCTTCCTTGTCCTTCCAACAATCCCAAGGAAGGCAGTACAAAAAAAAATCTCAATTTGGGGCAAAATTTTTGAAACGAGAACGTCTTGTTACAAATCAGAATGATTTTTGTAACACATTTAGAACGGATCTCCAGTGTTGACATCATTTTAACTTTATGTTGACTTATCGTGTTTTTGTAACAGAAAATGTGTTACAAATATTACTCCAATTTTTTTTTTTTAAAAAAATAGATGTTCGTAAATTCGTTCTGTGAGAATTTAAGGCGTGGAAAAAAGAGTACATCCATGACAATAAATTATAGAATGGAAAAGAATAAAAACTATGTTTTATTCATCTAAACTCAAGTGTCGAGGTTATAGAGATGTGAAACTATATATAAAGAATAGAGTTTTAGTTAAAGAAAAAAACTAACCCGCTTTGGACTCCAGCTGGCAATAGACTCAACAAAAATTAAATGCTGGAATACTAATAAAAACAAACACTAAGAACAAAGAATACTAATAAAAACAAACACTTGCTACAGCCCCCCTCAAGATGGAGCCGAGGAAGAGAGGCCCAGCTTGGACAGGAATCGGGCAAAATCAGCAGCAGGAAGAGACTTGGTAAAGAGATATGCAATTTGATCAGACCCAAAAATGTGAGTTGGTGAGATGAAGCCAAGCTTGAACTGGTCGCGAACCAAATGGAGATCAATGTCAAGATGTTTGGTGCGCTCGTGAAACATGGGATTCATGGTGATGTGCAAAGTGGCTTTGTTGTTGCACCAAAAAGGAATTGGGAAAGTGACAGGAATGCCAAGATCACGTAGAACAAAGGAGACCATGCTGCGATATTCTGCCTCAACTGAAGAATGTGAACCGTGGCCTGTTTCTTCGTCTTCCAGTAGACAAGGGAGGTACCCAAGAAAATGCAGTAGCCAGTAATGGAGCGACTGGAGTCAAGGCATGAAGCCCAGGAAGCATCAGAATACGCTGTAAGATGGACTGAGCTAGAAGAATAGAAGAAAATGCCAGTGGAGGTGGTGCCTTTCAGGTAGCGGAGGACGTGAAGAGTTGCATCCCAATGCGAGGTACGGGGCCTTGAAGAAACTGGCTCAATTGCTGGACATCGAAAGAAATATCATTGCAAGTGAAGCCCAAATAGAGAAGACGACCAATGAGATGTCTGTAGCGAGAGGGATCTGGTAGCAGAGCACCTCCATCATGAGTCAGTTTGAGGCTGGAAGGAAAAGGAGTGGAAGCAGGCACAACATGAAGCATGGAAGAATCAGACAAGATGTCATGTAAATATTCGCGTTGAGTGACTTGTAGGCCATGAGGAGAACGAGCAAACTCAAGGCTAAGAAAATACCATGTAGGACCAAGGTCTTTGATGGTGAATAGGCGATCCAAGTAGTGTTTGAGAGAATGAAGAACAGCCTCAGAGAAGCTAGTTAAAAGGATATCATCCACATTATCGAGGAGTGCTGTAAACTCAGAATCCGAACACTTAGTGAAGAGGCAATGTTCATGCGTAGATTGACGAAAACCAAAGGCAAGCAGCCTGTCGGTAAACTCAAGATTCCACTGGCATTGCTTAAGTCCATATAACGAGCGTTGAAGCTTGCAAACCAGACCTGGGGAAACATCAAGACCAGCAGGAGGGTCCATGTATACATCCTCATCCAAGCAGCCATGTAGAAAAGCGTTGTTTATGTCCAACTGCAATAAAGACCATGATTTTGAAGCTGCCAAAGATAAGAATAGTTGAACCGTGACAGATTTTTGCAACAGGGAAAAAAGAATTAAAATAATCAACACCTTCGATTTGATTGTACCCCTTCGCCACCTAGTTGGGAACACAGTTAATGATAATGCTGTTGTGAATTGATGGTGCTTACCTAGTTGGGAACACAGTTAATGATTGACGATAATGTGATTGATGATGATGTTGTTGATGATGTAATATGAAAAATAAATGGATTAAGCTATGTATCATGGCGCGTAGGGTATCGGGATATTCTGAGTAGCGGAGAATATCCTGTACTGTTACCTACACACTGGGGTGGTGCGGGGATGTCATATTATTGTGATATTCTATGATGATATTGCTATATACTAAGATATAGAGTGTGAGAATATCACATACAATGGATATCCTGTGTTGTTTGTCTGAGATGATGACGATGGCCGGCAAAATCATTGACTAATGTACTTCAATTAGAGTAAGTAAGGCTCTAAATAAAGATAACATCAAATATTATGTCGTGAATTGATGTACAGTTGTGGCATGTATTATTCCTTACATTTGTTGTTGCTATATGACGAATATTTGTTAGTTAATGTGATTGCATTGTACATGACCTGCTGCCCGTGTGTATATATATAGACTAGTTAGTTATGCCTACTGAGTAGGCAACTCATTTCTTGCCACATACTTTTCAGGAGATAGGTCACATTGACTGGCTATATTGGACTTTGAGTCGTTCCGTTGTTCTTATTAGGTGGGTCAGTTGTGACATCTGAAGTTAGGGTTTTTGGCTATTTGGTTGTTAAATATTCTATTCTTTTGCCAGGTTTGCATTAAAATTTTGTACTGTTGGCTGTTACGCTATTTCCCTTTGAGGTTATGAATATGAGGACATCCTATAAGGGTAAATATAAACTTTTCTCGATATCTATTATCTCTTGTGATATTTATATATTATATTGATAAATTAGAATTTACTTTACAGATTGAAAAGAAATTACTTATAGAATGAATTATAACTAAGAAAATGGTGAAATAGTGATCATTAAATATAGTGAGTAGAAGGTGCTGTATTTTTGGTCCTATAGGATAAAAATTATAACATATATGGTCCTATAAAAAAAATTATAGCATTTTTTGATTTTAAATACTAATTTTTTAGCTTATGGAACCAAATATATTAATTCCATAAATAATAAAATAAAAAATGCTACCCCCTCTGTCATCATTATAATTGAATTACCAAAATCATATGCAATCAAGATAGACCCCAAAAGCATATGATCACAGTACTAGTGATACGACTTGCATATGCGACAAATATCTTAGGGTAAATTATAATAATTTTTCTTAAAATTTATTGTAATAACAATTATTTTCTTATTTTTTGAAAAAATATGAATATCCTCTAAAATTAACTTTAATAATTAGAGTAATGAAAATCACCAATTGTTACTTTTTTAAAAAATAAAAAAATTCAACTTATTTATCAAAATGTTGTAAAAATAAATTAAATGCAAGTCTACTCTAAATGGGGTAGACTTGCATTTGTAATATAAGTCGTCAGTGCTACTAACAACTAACATATATATATATATATATTTATTTATTTATAAATTCTTACACGACCCTGCTATTTTTAATTAAAGATATATAATAATTATTTGAATTTTAATAATTAAAATTTTGAATTTTTATTTAATAATATATTCAACATTTTAATAAATAAGCGGAAAAAAACTCAACGTTAGAACGATCAAAAACTTAACACCTCTCATTTTTATTACTTTTCCAACGAATCAAATGAAAAATCAAAAGGTCGTCTTATTCAAAACCCCAATTATGACATCCCTTCTCTCCCACTTCATACATTGGAACGCACCGTTCTTATAGAAATTAACGCGTTGTCTTATAGAGAGGCTCGATGCAATAGACATGTTTGTAAAAATGTGGACTACTTGTACTTGGACAGAAAGACCCTATGAAGCTTGGCTGTTACCTGGAATTGGTTTGGGTTTTTTCCGCACAACTTAGGTAGAAGGTGAAGAAGGCCTCCTTTTGGGGGGCCTGAGCCATCAGTGAGATACTACTCTAAAAAAATTATTAAAATTTTTTAACAATTATAAGTCTCTTTACAGTTAAAAATAACATATGATTTTATATTGTGTACAAAAAATTTAAAAAATAAAAATAAAATTAAATTATTATAAAATTAGTGATAATTATAGAATTTAAAAATATTTATCATCTATAGATATATTGTTGGCGTTGGCGTCGAGATCTTCGTCTTTCTCACCTATCGATTTTATTGACTTATTAAATTTTCAAATTGCGAATAATATGCTAGTAATTTCTTGGCCGCGGCGCAAGTCAACAAGCTGTCAGTCAATTTCTCAGTCAAACAAAATCCTATGATTAATTAATCAGAAGTAAAATAATATCAACAGTCAGATTACAGCTGATGTCAATCCGACGGTGGAGGTGCGCTCATTCTGCTACGTGTGAGTAGCACTTAACTCTCTCTGTCTCCGTCCGGTTGGCTTTTTACTTTGCGTCCGGTTTCGTTCCTTGTTCTTCCTGTTCTCCTCAATCCTCACACAGTCAAGCACACAGATTCACCGAAGGCGCACATAGACGCTGCGAGAGAGAAGGTGTGGTGTGGGGTGGAGTGGGCTGGGGGCTGGATCTGGATCTTCAGTTTGTGATTGATCTTGCTGCGGTTCTGTAGTGGGTGTTTGAGCGGAGAAAGATGGAGGCCCTGGGGATAAGGCCTCACGGGTGCGTGATCCTCATGCTCCTCCTCCTTGTCACCGTTGCTCACTCTTTCTACCTTCCCGGCGTCGCTCCCAAGGATTTCTTCAGGGTACGCTTGATACTGCACACGCTTTCTTCTTATCTGTTTATGTATGTGTTTGGGGTTGTAGTTGTGAATAATTGCTGAGGTCATGTATGTGTATGGACCTATTAGGTAATCTGTGGTCTGGATTGTTATTTTCATTTCCTTTTTTATCTGTGTTGATTTAGGACTTATTATGTAGATCTCCCGAATGTTTTATTTCTTTCTCTTGTTATTATCTTTTACTTGTCCTGTGAGTTAGTAACTACTAATGCATGTTTTTAAGTTCTTAAAGATTTTGTGCTAACCAATAAATTTGATGGGATTTTTGGGCTTCTAGTTAAAAGTTGAGCTTTTCTTGTTTGATGCTGACTTCTGTCAAGATAGGTGGGGTGGTAGATCAAAACTATATTGCATATAAGCCGCTAGCTGAGATGATACTGAACAATTTAAGCAGTTGGCAAATATCAACCGCTACTAATATAAGCATGAAATTTGATCTGTTGGGTTGGGTGGTTTCTGTTTAGTTCAGTTTTCCTTTGTGCAGTTTGAGACTTTATTCATTTTGGTTCTTCATCAAACAATTCTAAGGGAAAATAAGGAGAAACACAACATTCTGTTAAAACTGAACATTCATGAAATTTTTCTACCAAGGTTCGAACACATTAATTTAACAGAAAAGAAGTATAGCACCACCGTCGTTATTACTTGAGTTAAATCTTGGTTATAACTTCAAAAGGTAAATGTTAATAAAATATTGGTGATTCTCAATCCATATAGTACCCAGTAATGCTTAAATTGTAAAATATTTTAATAAAATGTTGTATCCAGTCGATGCCTTATCTACAATGACAATCTCTGGTAAGTAAATTTTGGTAGGTGAAGATAGGAACTATTCTATGATCTTATGAATGTCTGGTAGTTTCTTGCATTATCTTTTACTAATCGGAGTTCATAGAAGTATGCACTTTTAGGTGACTTCATGGGCTTCTGTGGTTTGTTTAGTAATATGGCAAAACTTTATCCATGCAAGTCAACTTAAAAAATCCACCTAGTCACCTATAGGCATGCATTTGTTCATAACTGTGGCGCGTCTCTCCACTTTTATTTAAATTTAACGAATATCAAATACATTCCGTGCATCATACGTGCATCTCTATTACTGGCTTTGCTTATGACTTGAATAAGCTGAATGGTAACTCTTTAATGCAGGGTAATCTTCTCAAGGTGAAAGTGAACAAACTGACTTCAGTAAAAACTCAACTTCCTTACTCCTATTATTCACTTCCTTACTGTAAGCCAGAGAAAATTGTGGACAGTGCTGAGAATCTTGGGGAAGTTCTTCGCGGTGATCGTATTGAGAACTCTCCCTATGTGGTAAGCTTTTCATGCAGTCCTTCCTTCTTTCCTTTTATCCTCTTTCGTTTTTTATTGTTTGATTTGTCTATTCTTTAAAAACTGAATAATCTGCCTGCTGTTTGCATTCTGTCGATTCCCGAACAAAATCATCCTAAAACTTGCATCTCATTGAAGTCCATTTATGCAGTTCAAGATGCGAGAACCACAGATGTGCAATGTTGTTTGCCGTATAACTCTTAATGCCAAAGATGCCAAGGAGTTCAAAGAGAAGATTGATGATGCATATCGAGTGAACATGTAAACCGCTTTGAGGAATCTTGTGTCTTCCCAATTTCTTATCATGCATGACTCACCTTCTACTTTGATGGTTTGCTGAACAGGATTTTGGATAATCTCCCTCTGGTTGTGCCTTATAAAAGACCTGACTTGGACTCCTTGGTTTATCAGCATGGTTTTGATGTTGGATTGAAAGGACAATATGCTGGAGTAAGTGTTAGATTGCTTTTCCATCAGGAAGTCTCTTTTTAACTGGAAACTTAAATCTTGATTTCTTGTCTTTCTCCTGGAATACTTGCTAATAGAGGCCGGAGGAGAAGTATTTTATCAACAATCACTTGACATTTACTGTGAAGTATCATAAGGATGAAGAAACTGATGCTGCTAGAATAGTTGGATTTGAAGTAAAACCATTCAGGTAATATGATGCTGATGCTCTATGTTGTGCCTTAGCGATATCTTTTGACCTATAAATGTAATTGATCTTAGATTGCTTTGATGCATCCAGTGTTAAGCACGATTACGAGGGTAAATGGGATGAAAAAACTAGATTAACAACTTGTGATCCTCATGCAAAACGCACTGTAACTAGCTCTGAATCTCCTCAGGAGGTTGAAGACAAGAAGGAAATTATCTTTACATATGATGTGGAGTTTCAGGTAATGATTTCTATCTCATTGGATATTGTGTTGCAAAGTAGGAGTTGATTGTCATATTGCGCTGCTCCATTTTTTCCCTTCCCTTTGTAGGAGAGCGAAGTCAAGTGGGCTTCTAGATGGGATACTTACCTCTATATGGCTGATGATCAAATTCATTGGTTCTCAATTGTCAATTCTTTGATGATTGTTCTTTTTCTCTCGGGAATGGTTGCCATGATTATGCTGCGGACTCTGTACCGTGATATTGCCAAGTATAACCAGTTGGAGACCCAGGAAGAAGCTCAAGAGGAAACTGGGTGGAAATTAGTTCATGGGGATGTGTTCAGGCCACCTACAAACTCAGATTTGCTGTGTGTTTATGTTGGAACTGGTGTTCAGTTTTTTGGAATGATATTGGTTACAATGATCTTTGCTGCACTTGGTTTCCTGTCCCCTTCCAACCGAGGAGGATTGATGACAGCTATGCTTCTGCTATGGGTGTTCATGGGTCTGTTTGCTGGATACGCCTCAGCTCGTCTGTACAAGATGTTCAAAGGAACGGAATGGAAGAAAATTACTCTTCAAACAGCTTTCATGTTCCCTGGTATACTCTTTGCTATTTTCTTCGTTCTGAATGCGCTGATTTGGGGTGAGGAGTCCTCTGGGGCTGTGCCATTTGGGACTATGATTGTATTAGTCCTAATGTGGTTTGGGATTTCGGTTCCACTTGTTTTTGTTGGTAGTTATGTAGGGTTTAAGAAGCCAGCTATCGAAGCTCCAGTCAAAACCAACAAAATCCCTCGCCAAATACCCGAGCAGGCCTGGTACATGAACCCCATTTTCTCCATCTTAATTGGTGGAATACTGCCCTTTGGCGCAGTATTCATCGAGCTGTTCTTCATCCTGACATCAATATGGCTGCATCAGTTCTACTACATTTTCGGTTTCCTTTTCCTTGTCTTCATCATCCTTATTGTGACCTGCGCTGAGATTACAGTCGTGCTCTGCTATTTCCAACTCTGCAGTGAGGATTACTTATGGTGGTGGAGATCATACCTTACATCAGGGTCATCAGCACTCTACCTCTTCCTTTATGCGGCATTCTACTTCTTCACAAAGCTCAACATCACAAAACCAGTGTCCGGAATTCTGTACTTTGGGTACATGCTGATTGGTTCATATGCTTTCTTTGTGCTGACTGGTACAATTGGTTTCTATGCCTGTTTCTGGTTCACGCGGCTCATCTATTCATCGGTGAAGATTGACTAGAAAGTGATGCCACCTCAATGTAAGTTCTTCATAGTTTCTTGAAGTTAGAACATGATACCCCTCAGAATTTACCTAGTTTTGATCTATACTAGTTTGGCATCTCCAATGTTTTCAACTTTACATAGCAGTATCAGGTGTTTGTAATTGTATTCTCTGTTTTCTTTGGTAAACAATGTAAGGAGACATTTTTGGTAGAATTTGGAGCACCCCTTTGTCCTCAACTGGGCATGATTTTGTTATGATGAAGAGAATCCTTGTAGGAGAAGATTCTATTAATTTACTGTATAACATAATATTTTAATTTAATAGATTAATTATCTAAACTATTTAAGTAATATTAAGCGAAAATTAATTTATTAATGATTGAGTTATCTTTTTTATAGTTCTCTCAGTTGAAATTATTCTTTAGTGAAATTTATTCAAGTTTCGGGGCACTGTATGCGAAATTCCCTTTTGATTAACCTTTTGAACTGATTTTAAAGGAAAAAAAGAAAAGACAATGTATCATTAGGGTAACCACTGACTGGTTTTCAATAATAATTTTATCCGACATGCATTTTTTGTTTTAATATGCAATAACCAAACATCACATGACATTTAGTGCGTAGAATGAATAATGAGTTTTATTTACGGTAAAATATACTTTTCTCTTGAACTATCACTAATGTAATACTTATTTTCTAAATTAATAAATATAACACTTATTTTTTATAATTAAATTTTTGGACAATCTTGCCCGTGTATTATATATATAAAGTTCAAAGAATTTTTTTTTTCTAAAAATTTTGAATTCAAGTTTAATTATAATTTTTTTAATTGGAAAAAATATCTTTAATTATAATGAAGTAATAGAAAATTAGTGAATTAAATAGTTTGAATTTTATTATATGTTAGACTCAAAATTAAGTAATGAATGAGTACAAAAAAAAATACACAAAAAATTCATAAAAAGATTTTATTAATGTAGTAATAGAATTAAGTTACTATGTTTTTTAGATAAAAAAGTAATTAAAAGTTTTTTTTGAATATATATATTTTTTAAAAATATGATAAAATATTTATATTTATTCATTTTTCTCTAAAAATATTAATTTTTGGTTAAGCGTTTATATTTGTCAATTTCTTTCAAAAAGCATATGTGAATTGTTGGTTATATTATATTTGTTGGGTATCTACTATATATATTAATTTATACTCTACTTGCAATTATTAATTATTTTATCTTGAAAATGTTAAATGCTTAATATCAAATTAATTTAAAGTCTGATCAGCGGTTCCACGAGCGCATCAATGCGCTCGTGCCGGGACATTTCTCCCACTCGTGGCCGTGTCTAAGGCAAGTGCTGCCAGAGCACCAACATTTCTGGTTCGAGAGTTAGAAAGGTGAATAACTTTAAATTAATTTAATTTTATCTAATATACAATCTAATTATTTAATTTATTTTGCTAATATAATTTGTTTAATCTTATTACTACAGAAAACCTACTGGTGGAACTTTGACGATGAGTCCATGTTTTGGGTCTTCCACATGTGGGCCGAAAAGTACATTTGGAAGACCTTTTTCGTAGCTCGGTCCAGCCTGGTCAAGCCACTATGGTCGGCTAACGAGGTTTGTCTCCAACTCCAAGCGTGCTAGGCCATCGAGCACTTCCCGCAGGAGTCCTCCAAGAATAAGGCAAACCGGGTGGCAAACCGGGTGGCAAACCCCACGACGTCCTCGACTGTGTAACGAGGGGGGTCTTCCTCAATCGACATACATAAGATAAAGTTGGTAAAGTAATAATAATATATGTCTGTGAAATCATTATTTTTAAATATGATGCTAATTAACTGTTTTTTTCTTACACATGAGATAGAGCTTGGACAACCGCCTAAACAAATAAAATTATTCGAGCGTTGCTACAAGAAGAAACATGAGGGGGTTGGAGAGGGCCGAGAGCAGCGGAGGTGGCAGTAAGTAGCTAATTTATTGATATTATTATTTTTTAATAATTAATTCTTCATTTCATAAAAGTACTAACAATTTTGTTTGTTTTGCAAGAGATGTTCCAGAAGATGCTGGAGGATCATCAACCTCAACCCACGACTGACGACCTCGATGCCCCCGCCGAATCCGAGGCTTCGATGGAGATGACGGAGCAATATATGTTGCTGGTTGCAGTTGGGGGCAAGAACAAGGGCCGAGTGTTCGGTCTTGTTTTTGAGGCCTACATCTCCAACTGTATATTCACATCACCATCACTACTGACACCACAACCGCCAAACCCAGCCATGGAGGACCACATCGGCTGCCTTGAGACCATGATTGACATGATGAGGGAGATGAGGGCCTCCTCGTCGACTGTAGCACTGACCCCGACGAATCCCAGGACCGAGAATCAGGATGCTGATGAGGAGCATTTAGATTAGGTTTTATATATATATTTTATTTTTATAATTAAATACTTTTTCATATTAATATATTTTTTTTAATTACTCATCTTCATAGTGTTTATTAAATTTTGTTATTTATATTTATTCAATTAATTAAATGTATAGATAAAATTAATAAAAATTTCATGAAATTAATTTAATTATATACGAAAAATTATTAAAATGTATAAATTTATTTATTTATTCAAACTTACTAAATATATTAATAAATTATAAGAAATTGTAAACTTCAAAACTTAGAAACAGGTTTATTAATGCTAAAGAAAAAATATTACAAATTTTATGAAAACCTGTTCCAATATTCTTTACAAAGCTTGTCCCAAAAAAGTATTTCTAAATTGGATGAACCGTTTCAAATTTATAAATTTTCGTTCCAAATACAATTACTAATCAGTATCTAATATGTATTCCAAATTATATAAACCGTTTCCAATTCTATTACTAAAACAGTTCTACAAACGTGCTCCAAGTTCAATAACCCGTTGCAAAAAACAGTTCCAAACACCGTTCCTAAATCGATCCCAATTAAAAAAATAGTTCTAAAATTAAATCACGAGTATTATAAATACCGTTCCAAAATTTTACTTAAAAAAATAAATTACCTGCTCCAGAACCGTCCCTAATCGTTCCAATTCCTAAATTAAAATTTTTTTGGACAAAATCGATATTAGGAACGATTTACAATAATCGGTACAAATACCATCCCAAGTTGGAACGGTTTTTCGTAAATCGTTCTTAAATTTTTGTAACGCCAACTGTAAGGACGGATTTCACCCCGTTCCAAAGTCCGCTCCAAATAAGTTCTGTGTTCTTGTAACCATTCCAAAGTAAAAAAAAAAAAAAAAAAGAAAAAAATCATTTGAAACCCACCTCAAATCCCGCCTTTTTTTGTAGTGACTATTAAATTTCACACATATTTATACATGCAAAATTAACAAGTCATATAAGTTATAAATTTAATCTGTTAATTTGCATGAAGTCTCGTAGTATTTAGATATATATGTATATATATAAGAGTTAAAGAATTAATATTTTTCATATGTAGAGGCATTAATTCTTCAATATGATTAATTAGTAGGAGGTACTAATTTATTTACATTCTTACCTCTAAAATATAATATCTTGTTAGGCATAGCTCAGCCAAATCTGATTTTTTTTTTTCAGAAAAAGGAAAAGTAGTTTTTCAAATAATTAGCATTTTTATATATTTAATAGTTAATAGGCGACAGAAATGGGAATATCCAAATCCGTCGGAAGTTTGAAACAAAATTGCATACCTCTTAATTTCTGGCGTAAGATTCTCAAACAGAAACAGCTGAAGAGGGCTATCTCTCCATGTTTATAGGTACATAAGTGGTCTTCCAAGATAATCTACTTCTAAATAGTGGACCCATATTGATCTATATATACCCCAGCCAAAAGGGTAATTAATGGCCTCCATTTTCAAGCACTTTGCCATAGGGAAGCCATGTCTTCCCTTATTTGGTTAATGCTTTTGTCTTGCTCCACCTTGGTGATCAGTACCAAAAATGCCTCTGATGGCAATACCCGACAAGGCAAAAGCATATTCATACTAGCAGGACAAAGTAATATGGCGGGCCGAGGAGGAATCCATGCAGGCGTCTGGGATGGATATATCCCTCTTGAATGCCAATCAAGTCCAAAAGTACTCAGGCTCAATTCCGAGCATAAATGGGAAGAGGCCCGTCCGCCTCTCCACCGCGACATAGATTACCTAAAAGCTTGTGGCATAGGGCCAGGGCTGGCATTTGCCAATTCTGTTCTACAAAAGAACATAAGCATCGGGGACATCGGCTTGGTCCCTTGTGCCGTTGGAGGAACACAGATCAGCGAGTGGAGGCGTGGCAGCCCACTCTATAAACAACTCCTGTCGCGGGCTCATGCAGCATTGCACGATGGAGGAATAATTCGGGCTATTCTATGGTACCAAGGTGAAAGTGACACACTGAGTCAAGAGGATGCTAAATTATACAAGATGAGGTTGGCAAAGTTATTTACCGACATTCGATCTGATATGAAGTTGCCTAAGCTGCCTGTGATCCTGGTATGATAGTAACTTGCCAAATTTTCGATTTGTTGTTGTTTCTTCTGGACAGAACTCTTCAATACAAATTGTATCGTACTTGATAAATTTACCTTGCAATTATAAAAATTACATCATCTATTAATTTAAATAAATATTTTATGCACATTGTATATATGTTAAATTAACAAGACGAGTAGGAATATGCACTAAATTCAATCCTTTATTTCTAAGATTGTTTTCTTTTTTTGCTATAGGTGGCGTTGGCATCAGCAGAAGGGCCTTATATAGATGAAGTAAGAAAAGCTCAGTTGGGACTGGACCTTCCAAATGTAAAGTGTGTTGATGCAAAGGGAATGGAAATTGGGAATGATGGGTTGCATCTTAGCACGAAAGGCGAAGTCAAGGTTGGGCAAATGATGGCTGATGCCTTTACCCAATTTATGGCCTGATATTCTTCATATGGGCTTCATTCTCAGATGGTTTAGTTGGAAATTTTGATCATAATACATATGTATGTATTAAATATTTGTTGAATATAATATTCTTATTGGCTCCAAATAACTATCTTACGTGTGATCAATTACATAAGAAAATACAAATATACTTGAAATTTGAACCTAGGGCTACAAGATGAACCGAGCCGGCTCGCAACATAGGGGTGCAAGATGAGGCGTCCCGACTCACATTCGAGCTCGAGTCGAGCCTGTTTGAGCTTGAGCCCTTGGTGAGCTCGAGCTCTTGGTGAGCTCGAGCTCTTGATTCTTTATCTTCATGAGCACGGAAATCACATATTTTTTTTAGTTTTTTATTTATATATATTATTTAAGTACATATTCAATATTATATTAAAAATTCACTATATATTAGAATTATTACTCTATATATCGCATATTTTAATTTTATAAAAAAATAAAATACAATATTTTTAGTTATTTATTTAAAAACAAGCTTAAGCAATAATTTAGTAAGTTTTGATATTCTTTCTTACTGCCTCAATGGAAGTGGTTTATTGATCCTGTGTCTGTTGGGAATCGTATATGAATTGCTTGGGATAACACTATTCATGATGTTAATGTGATTGAGTTAGGTGATCAAGTTGTACACTGTCGTGTAACTGTTAGAGCACTCCATACGAATGTAATTATTGTTGTGTATGGTGCCATTGAAATTGCTGAGCGGCGTGAGTTGTGGCGATCCTGGGGGTGCTCGGGTTAATGTGTGGATGACCCGTGGATAGTAGGAGGATATTTTCATCTTGTTCGTGACCTCATTGAGGTGTGTGGTAATTTTGGTGATATCAGATTGCGATGGATGAATTTAACGCATGAATATAGGATACGGGATTGCTACAAATGCCCATGCAGGGTGAATGGTACACGTGGCAAAACCGGAGTTCGAATTCACGAAGTTATTGAAGCGTTTGGATCGGATGCTCATATATGACACATGGCTTGAGCATTTCCCTAACTCATACTATTCAAGCCTCACCCCACGCACCTCGGATCATTCACCACTGGTGCTTTGTGGGGATCGAAAACAACAACTGGGAGGTATGTTCAGATTTGATAATTACCTTACTTTTTCACCAGATTTTATTTCCAGTGTGCAGAATGTCTGGAACATTATTAGAGTGCCTATGTACGCGATTACGCGGAAACTAAAATCCAACAGCAACGGCGCAATAAAGGAGATCTTTTGGAAAATGTACGACTGGCTAAAAGATTCCTTGAGGAAGCACAGATTTTGGTTAGCTTGGATAGACAGAATGACCTCTTTCTACTCCTGGAACACTTTAGTCGTTTGGTATACGCCAAGGTGGCAAAAATGGAACAGATCATGTTACAGCAGCGAGCTAAGATACAATGAATGAAGGATGGGGATTAGTGTCACGAGTCTTCTTTTGCAAGATAGCTCAGCGACGTGCCACTCGGAGAATTTTGCAAATAAATGATGAACACGGGACCACCTACTTAGAGCCAGGTGTGGTTATTCATGAGTTTGTCTCCTTCTATCAGACTTTGTTAGGCGGAGAAAGACGGAGGCAGGTGATAGATATCTGGTACCTGAGGCCATGGACTAGACATGTCCTCAATGAGGAGGAAGGGCTTCAGCTCCTTACACCCGTCACTGTAGTTGACATCAAACAAGCAGTGTTTGACATTGCTGAAGATAAAGCACCTGGATCGGATGGTTTCTCATCGGCTCTTTATAAGCTTCCTGGCCAATCGTGGGTCCGGAGGTTAAGAAGGCAATCATAGAGTTCTTTACCACGGGATAACTGCAGAAGCAAATCAACACCATATTTTTGGCACTTATCCCTAAGGTAGATGCCCCTATGATGGTCACAGATTTTCGTCCTATTTCCTGTTGTAATGTTTTATATAAGATTATTGCCAAACTTATTGTGCAAAACTTGAGTAGGGTGTTGGATAAGTTGATAAGCCCTTGTCATGTTCCTTTATTCCTGATCGTAGTATTGGAGACAATATACTGTTAGCACAAGACCTATTTACAGGCTACAATCAGGCGCGCCTACCTCCTAGATGTGCACTGAAAGTGGTTATTCGAAAAGCTTATGACGAGGTAGAATGGCATTTTCTAATTGCAGTGTTACACTTGTTTGGATTCCCGACTACATTCATTAGGTGGATGGAGAAGTGTGTCACGACACCTTCGTTTTCCATCGGGCTGAATGGGAAACCTCATGGTTTCTATACGGCATCGAGAGGGCTACGACAGGGGGACTCTTTATCGCCATATCTCTTCATTCTCGTAATAGAGGTTCTGCATTTGATTCTTCTACAGATGATTGATCAGGACATGCGTTTTTCTTTCTATTGGAAATGTGGGCCTTCTTGATTATTTCACCTTGGATTTGCAGATCATCTGATGCTGTTCTACAAAGCTGATATGGACTCTATAGGGGTCTTTAAGCAGGGGTTGGACCTATTCTCTTCTTGGTCAGGTCTCCGGCTTAATGTGCATAAGAGTCATCTTATCATCTCTCGATCTGCACAAGAGATACGGGAGCAGCTGTTAGAGATGCTCGGCTTCCAGGAAGGGCATCTTCCGATAAGGTACTTGGGACTTCCTTTACTTTCCTCTAGATTATCTATAACAGACTGCTAATCTTTATTATTGAAAATTGATCAACGTATTAAAGGTTGGGAAGGAATGAGATTATCGTATGCTGGGAGGGTATAGATTCTTAAATCTGTCCTTATGGCGTTAAGTATATATTGGGCTTTTGCATACATCCTACCTAAAGATGTTTTAAGGGAGATTGAGAAGTGTTGAGAGCTTTTCTGTGGAAAGGCACACGGACCAGTGGATATGCCAAAGTAGCATGGAGGGATATCTGTAGGCCTACGTCGGAGGGGGGTCAGGGCTTACGGGACATCGCTACTTTAAACCTTGCCTTGATGAGCAAGAAGTTGTCTAATGTTATTCGATGTGGTATAGAACATCAATTTGGGTAGAATTCTTATATAACTGGCGGCTACGTGATAAATCTGTATGGACGGTCACTGATAATGGGGGTTCGTGGGGCTGGAGGAAACTCCTTCATCTACGCCCCTTTCTTCGAACGGTGGTGGACTATCAGATTAGTGATGGGAATTTATTTTATCTATGACATGATCCATGGTATCACCTTGGTCCCTTTATTGAGAGATTCCCACAGGGTTCACGTTTGCTTGGGTTTCGGACGGCGGACAAGATCAACAGTGTTATTCTAGAGGGGCAATGACATTGGCCTCTCATTATGGACATTGAGTGCTGGAGATTTTGCATGTATTGCCAATAATTCATGACGTGATGGATCGCATTATTTGACGATTTGAGACGGGACGACCTACGGTTGCATCTCTTTATAGGCTATTGGACCCATCGGGACCCAAGGTAGGTTGGTCTTGACTACTCTCAGGTTCCCTGAAGATCCCCAGGCATACTTCCTATGGTTTGCAATTTTGGGAAAACTATACAGTTGATAAACCATCACTATCATATCTAGATGCCGTTATGCCAGAAGATGCCTGACAGCTGTTCGGTGGATTGTTCGGTTTGAATGGCCTAATAGAGAGTGGTCACGGTGTTGGAAATATATTGGGTTTCAAGTAATCGAAACAATGTTTTGAAATATTTCAATCGGATTTAGAAATCAAAAGCAATAAAGCCACGTTGGAACAAATAACATAAAGCAATCAGAAACGCAATTTACGACAAGAAATTTAAATCGAAAACTTACAACGAGAATTGTATCGTAACAATTCTCAGTCCAATTAAAGTCGTTAACTTAACCGAATCGCAGAATAACTGCTTGCCTTGAAGAAAATATACGCCCCGTATCAGTAGTGCACCGGGTGCAACGTAATTTCTCCCAGGATAAGACGGTTACAATTCTTCAGTTTTAGTACTATACCGAAGAACACCTCGAACAACACTCAGAAGCTTATTGAAACACGAGATTCAAATCTTTAAACAAAATATAGAAGCCGAAAGAGAGAGTTTGAGAAAACTCAAAATGAGAGCTTGTTGTTTTTGGTGTGGTTTCTCAAATGACAAATTTAAGCTATATATAGAGGGGCCATTTCTTCCCAATTAATGCAAAACTTGAAATCAGCCACTATGGCATTCAATTTCAATTTGTGAGTTACAACACTAATATTCATGAACGGCCGAAGGAATAAAGAATTGCAATCAATCCAAATAAAATTTGGAACAGTAACAATGAAGGCTGATTTTGAACAAAATTGTTGTTTCATCTCATATTGAATTTCAAATTGAAAGCAACAATTCAATTTGTTTTTCAAGCTGTAAATTGAAAGCAGCAATTGAAAATGGGTTTGCGGTTTTTGATTCTCAATCAAGCATATTCAATAGCAAATGAAATGAAGAAAATTGAAGGTGAATTCAATTGCTGCTGCTGTTACAAATCTGTGGGTTTCAGCTTTTGAAAATCCAAATTCAACACACTGGACGTTGAGTGGCAAGAAAATGGAGAGAAAACTATATCATTAACATGGCTTATCGTGCACTTTTGGCTGCTTGCATTTACCACATTTGGAGGGAACGAAATTTGAAACGCTTTGAGCATACGGAGCGACCATCGAATATAATAGCCACCATTATTGTGGAAGATATTAGACAGAGGATTATCAGTGTTAATTTGTCTCGTTCTGTTAGTTTATGTGCGTTAATATAGATTATGGCGTATCCCTTGGCCTGTTGAGGTACAAACCACCAGTTGAGCACTGTTGTCCTGTACGATCTTGTTTTATTAATGAAACTTATATTTACCCAAAAAAAAGTTTTGATATTCTTTTTGTAAATAAATATTTAAAATTCATCATAAATTAGAATTATTAGCTAATATCATATTTTAGTGTTAGATGATTTAAAAATGGTACTTTAGTTTGTATTATCTAAAAACAAGCTTCATCAATAATTTTGTACATTTGATAACTTTTTTTGTAAATAAGTATTTAATGTAGAGCATATGAAATTAACTTTAAAATTTTAATATTGACTGCAACAAAATGCATTTATTTCAAATTCGCCATATATTAGAATTGTTAGTCAATATTTCATATTTTAGATGATATTAAAATATGATATTTTTGCTTATATTATCTAAAAACACGCTTAATAAGTAATTTAGTATGTTTTGATATTTTTTTTTTGTAAATAAATATTTAACATAATGCATATGAATTGTATTGTTACAATTTCAATATCGACTACAATAAAATGCAATTAAATACTAGATGTTAGAATTAGTAGTCAAAATCTCAGATTTTAATTTCAGATGATACTAAACTATGTTACTTTAGTTTATATTATCTAAAAACAAGTTTAGTCAATAATTTAGTATATTTTGATAATTATTTTGTAAATAAATATTTAATATAATTCATGTACTTTTTTTTTTTTATAATTTCTATATCCACTACAACAAAATGCATTTATTTTAAAATTCATCATGTATTAGAATTGGTAGTCAATATATCATATTTTAATTTTAGATGATATTAAAATATTGTACGTTGGTTTATATTTTAAGCTTAATCAACAATTTATTACGTTTTTTAATTTTTTTGAAAATAAATATTTAATATAATGTATATGGATCCGTTGATGTTAGCTTAAAAACTAAGTAGTGTAATGGAACTTTAGTTACTTCTCATTAAACTATTGGACCGAACGATTTTTCATGGCTGTCAATTTTCTGTCATCGTATTGATTCTTTTTGTTTTTTTTGTGAAAATTTTCTTCCTGGTTCTTATTGAAATTTTTTAATAATGCATTTGAGATGATACAGTAGTCTGTATTTTTTTTAATTAAGATATTTATTTAAAAAAATAATTGAGCTCAAGCTCGAACTCGACTTATTGCATCCATATTTGAACCTAAAATCAGTTCTAATTAGAGGTTAAGGGAAGGTGGATAAGGCCTCCAAGACTTCAAATAACTAAATTTAAGTGTTTAAAGATGAGGGGAAATATGATCTTTATGCTAAAATTCAATGAAAATTCAACTCAAATTTGATTATAATGAGGATTTTTTTTTCCCCAACCAATAGCTCACTGTAAGAAAATTTTCTATTGGCTACAATTTTTTAATTATGAACTAAAATCTTAATAATTATTATTAATCATGATTAAAAATAAAATAATGCAAAATCTTAGATTATTTATCACGGGAACTATTTTTGCCAAGACTATGAGCTATAGGAAATGCTTTTGTTGTGGCTTTAAGTTTGACAAATACTTTAGTCAAACTCAGGAAAACAATAGCCAACAACCATTACATTGTCGTGATCAATGACTATTTACTAAAGATATTTATTTAAATTATAGTAATTAAACATGGTTAAATATTAAAATTCTTCTAGTAACTTAGGCCTAATATATTTCTAGTTCTGTTAGTTTGAGTCCTCTTGCAAACTTTATATAAGAAATTGATGGCAAAAATTTTGTGCAAACTTTAAATATTAAACGTCTCCAGCCGCACATTCATATCACCTCGCCCTCGACACTGCCACCGACAAACCCAGCTATGGAGGACCACATCGGCTGCCTTGAGACCATGATAGATATGATGAGGGAGATGCGGGCCTCCTCGTCGACTGCAGCACTGCCTCCAACAAATCCCACAGCCGAGAATCAGGATGCTGACGAGGAGCGTTTAGATTAAGTTTTACATTTTTTTTCATTTTTATAATTAAAAACCTTTTTCATATTAATATACTTTTTTTAATTATTCATGTTTCAGAATGTTTATTAAATTTTATTATTTTATATTTATTCAATTAATAAATGTATAGTTAAAATTAATTAAAATTTTATTAAATCAATTTAATTATATATGACATATTATTAAAATGTATAAATTTATTTATTTATTCAAATTTATTAAATATATTAATAAATTATATAAAAATGTAAAATTCAAAACATAGAAATGGGTTTAGTAATACTAAAAAAAATAGTATAAATTTTATAAAAACCCGTTCCAATATCCTTTACAAAGTCTATTCCAAAAAACTGCTCCTAAACTGGATGAATTGTTCCAAATTGAAAGATTACCTTTTCAAATACAATTACTAATCTGTATCAAATATGTATTCCAAAGTACATATACCGTTTCTAATTCTATTACTAAAACAGTTCTACGAACGTGTTCCAAACTCAGTGAAATCTGATTTTTTTTAAGAAAAAGGAAAATACTTTTTCAAATAATTAGCATTTTTATATATTTAATAGTTAATAGGCGACAGAAATGGGAATATCCAAATCCCTCGGAAGTTTGAAACAAAATTGCATACCTCTTAATTTCTGGCGTAAGATTCTCAACAGAAACAGCTGAAGAGGGCTATCTCTCCATGTTTATAGGTACATAAGTGGTCTTACAAGATAATCTCCTTCTAAATAGTGGACCCATATTGATCTATATATACCCAAGCCAAAAGAGTAATTAATGGCCTCCATTTTCAAGCACTTTGCCATAGGGAAGCCATGTCTTCCCTTATTTGGTTAATGCTTTTGTCTTGCTCCACCTTGGTAATCAGTACAATAAATGCCTCTGATGGCAATGCCCCACAAGACAAAAGCATATTCATACTAGCTGGACAAAGTAATATGGCAGGCCGAGGAGGAATCCATGCAGGCGTCTGGGATGGATATGTCCCTCCTGAATGCCATTCAAGTCCAAAAGTACTCCGACTCAATTCCAAGCATAAATGGGAAGAGGCCCGGCCGCCTCTCCACCGCGACATAGATTACCTAAAAGCTTGCGGCATAGGGCCAGGGCTGGCATTTGCCAATTCTGTTCTACAGAAGAACATAAGCATTGGGGACATTGGCTTGGTCCCTTGTGCCGTTGGAGGAACACAGATAAGTGAGTGGAGGCGTGGCAGCCCACTCTATAAACAACTCCTGTCGCGGGCTCATGCAGCATTGCACGATGGAGGAATAATTCAGGCTATTCTATGGTACCAAGGCGAAAGTGACACACAGAGTCAAGAGGATGCTAAATTATACAAGATGAGGTTGGCAAAGTTCTTTACCGACATTCGATCTGATATGAAGTTGCCTGAGCTACCTGTGATCCTGGTATGATAGTAACTTGCCAAATTTTCGATTTGTTGTTGTTTCTGCCGGATAGAACTCTTCAATACAAATTGTATCGTACTTGATAAATTTACCTTGCAATCATAAAAATTACATCATCTATTAATTTAAACAAATATTTTATGCACATTGTATATATGTTAAATTAACAAGACGAGTAGGTATATGCACTAAATTCAACCCTTTGTTTCTAACATTGTCTTCTTTCCTTGGTACAGGTGGCGTTGGCATCAGCAGAAGGGCCTTATATAGATGAAGTAAGAAAAGCTCAGTTGGGACTGGACCTTCGAAATGTAAAGTGTGTTGATGCAAAGGGAATGGAAATTGGGAATGACGGGTTGCATCTTAGCACGGAAGGCGAAGTCAAGGTTGGGCAAATGATGGCTGATGCCTTTACCCAATTTATGGCCTGATATTCTTCATATGGGCTTCATTCTCAGATGGTTTAGTTGGATATTTTGAACATAATACATATGTATGTATTAAATATTTGCTGAATACAATATTCTTATTGGCTCCAAATAACTATCTTACGTGTGATCAATTACATAAGAAAATACAAATATATTTGAAATTTGAACCTAGGGCTACAAGATGAGCCGAGCCGGCTCGCGACATAGGGGTGCAAGATGAGGCGACCCGACTCACATTCGAGATTGAGTCGAGCCTGTTTGAGCTTGAGCCCTTGGTGAGCTCGAGCTCTTGATTCTTTATGTTCATGAGCACGGGAATCACATCTTTTTTTTTAGTTTTTCATTTATAAATATTATTTAAGTACATATTCAATATTATATTCAAAATTCACTATAAATTAGAATTATTACTCGATATATCTCATATTTTAATTTTATAAAATAATAAAATACAATATTTTGAGTTATTTGTTTAAAAACAAGTTTAAGCAATAATTTAGTAAGTTTTTATATTCTTTCTTACTACCTCAATGGAAGTAGTTTGTGAATCCTGTGTCTATTGGGAATCGTATATGGATTGCTTGGGATGACACTATTTTTGATATTAATGTGATTGAGTTAGGTGATCAATTTGTACACTGTCGTGTAACTATTAGAGCACTCATACGAATGTAATTATTACTGTTGTGCATGGTGCCACTGAAATTGCTCAACAGCGTGAGTTGTGGCGATCACTGGGGGTGCTTGCGGGTTAATGTGTGGATGATCCATGGATAGTAGGTGGAGATTTTAATGTTGTTTGTGACCTCAGTGAGGTGTGTGATAAAAATGGAACAAATCATGTTACAACAGCGAGCTAAGATACAATGAATGAAGGATGGGGATTAGTGCTCACGAGTTTTCTTTTGCAAGATAGCTCATCGACGTGCCACTCGGAGAATCTTGCAAATAAATGATGAACACGGGACCACCTACTCAGAGCCAAGAAAGGTTATTCATGAGTTTGTCTCCTTCTATCAGGCACTGTTAAGCGGAGAAAGACGAAGGCAGGTGATAGATATCCGGTATCTGAGGCCATGGGCTAGACATGTCCTCAATGAGGAGGAAGGGCTTCAGATCCTTACACCCGTCACGGCAGTTGACATCAAATAGGCAGTGTTTGACATTGCTGAAGATAAAGCACCTGGACCGGATGGGTTCTCATCGAGTTTTTATAAAGCTGCCTGGCCAATCGTGGGTCCGGAGGTTATGAAGGCAATCATGGAGTTCTTTACCACGGAAAAATTGCGGAAACAAATCAACACCACACTTCTGGCATTTATCCCTAAGGTACATGCCCCTATGATGGTCACAGATTTTCGCCCTATTTCGTGTTGTAATATTTTATATAAGATTATTGCCAAACTTATTATACAAAACTTGAGTAGGGTGTTGGATAAGTTGATAAGCCCTTGTCAGGCTTCCTTTATTCCTGGTCGAAGTATTGGAGACAATATACTGTTACCACAAGAAATATTTACAGGCTACAATCAAGCGCGCCTACATCCTAGATGTGCACTGAAAGTGGTTATTCGAAAAGCTTATGACACGGTAGAATGGGATTTTCTAATTGCAGTGTTACACTTGTTTGGATTCCCGACTACGTTCATTAGGTGGATAGAGGAGTGTGTCACGACACTCTCGTTTTCCATCGGTCTGAATGGGAAACCTCATGGTTTCTTTACGGGATCGAGAGGGCTACGGCAGGGGGACTTTTTATCGCCATATCTGTTCGTTCTCGTAATGGAGGTTCTGCATTTAATTATTCTGCAGATGATTGATGAGGACATGTGTTTTTCTTTTTATTTGAAATGTGGGCCTTCTTGATTATTTCAGCTTGGATTTGCAGATGATCTGATGCTGCTCTGCAAATCTGATATGGACTCTATAGGGGTCTTTAAGCAGGGGCTGGACCTATTCGCCTCCTGGTCAGGTCTCCGACTTAATGTGCATAAGAGTCATCTTATCATTTGTCGATTTGCACAGGCAGCTGTTAGAGATGCTCGGCTTCCAAGAAGGGCATCTTCCGATGAGGTACTTGGGACTTCCTCTACTTTCCTCTAAATTATCTATAACAGACTTCCAGCCTTTATTATTGAAAATTGATCAACGTATTAAAGGTTGGGAAGGAATGAGATTATCGTATGCTGGGAGGGTACAGATTCTTAAATCTGTCCTTATGGCGTTAATTATATATTGGGCTTCTGCATTCATCTTACCTAAAGGTGTTTTGAGGGAGATTGAAAAGCGTTTGATAGCTTTTCTGTGAAAGGGCACAAGGACCAGTGGATATGCCAAAGTAGCATGGAGGGATGTCTGTAGGATTGCATTGGAGGGGGGTTAGGGCCTACGGGACATCGCTACTTTAAACCTTGCCTTGATGAGCAAGAAGTTGTGTGATGTTATTCGATGTGATGTGGAGCATCAATTTGGGTAGAATTGTTATATAACGGGCGGCTACGTGATAAATCTGTATGGACGGTCACTGACAATGGGGGTTCGTGGGGCTAGAGGAAACTCCTTCGTCTACGCCCCTTTCTTCGAACGATGGTGGACTATCTGATTAGTGATGGAAATTTATTTTATTTGTGGCATGATCCATGGTATCACCTTGGTCCCCTTATTGAGAGATTCTCACAGGGTCCACGTCTGCTTAGGTTTCGGACGGCGAACAAGCTCAACAGTGTTATTATAGAGGGGCAATGGCATTGGCCTCTCATTATGGACATTGAGTGCTTGGAGACTTTGCATACATTGCCAATTATTCATGACATGATGGATCGTATTATTGGCGATTTGAGATGGGACGACCTACAGTTGCATCTCTTTACAGGCTAGTGGACCCACCGGGACCCAAGGTAGGTTGGTCTTGACTACTCTCGGGTTCTCTGAAGAACCCCAGGCATAATTTCATCCTATGGTTTGCAATTTGGGGAAACTATCCACAACTGATAAACCATGGCTATCATATCTAGGCGCCTGTATATTATATGATGAGGGCACAATGGTGACACATACTCATCTATTTTTTCGATACCGTTATGCCAGAAGATGCCTGACAGCGATTCGGCGGATTGTTCGATTTGAATGGCCTAATAGAGAGTGGTCATGGGACGTTGAGTGGCAAGAAAATGGAGAGGAAAATATATCATTATTATGGCTTATCGTGCACTCCTTGCTGCTTTCATTTACCACATTTGGAGGGAACGAAATTTGAGATACTTTGAGCATACGGAGCGACCACCAAATATCATAGCCACCATTATTGTGGAACATATAAGGCAGAGGATTATCAGTGTTAATTTATCTCGTTCTGTTAGTTTATGTGCGTTATATAGATTATGGCGTATCTCTTGGCCTGTCGAGAGAGAAAGCACCAGTTGAGCATTGTTGTACTATACGACCTTGTTTTATTAATGAAACTTAAATTTACCCAAAAAAAAGTTTTGATATTCTTTTTGTAAATAAATATTTAAAATTCATCATAAATTAGAATTATTAGCTAATATCATATTTTAGTTTTAGATGATTTAAAGATGGTAGTTTAGTTTGTATAATCTAAAAATAAGCTTCGTCAATAATTTTGTGCATTTGATAATTTTTTTTGTAAATAAGTATTTAATGTGGAGCATATGAAATTAACATTAAAATTTCAATATCCACTACAAAAAAATGCATTTATTTCAAATTCTCCATATATTAGAGTTGTTAGTCAATATTTCATGTTTTAAATGATATTAAAATATGATATTTTTGCTTATATTATCTGAAAACACGCTTAATAAGTAATTTAGTATGTTTTGATATTTTTTTTGTTAATGAATATTTAATATAATGCATATGAATTGTATTGTTACAATTTCAATATCGATTACAATAAAATGCAATTAATTAATTTAGACCAATTTGCCAAATATTAAACAATATGCACATCAATAAATTTTTTACATAATAATTAAAAAATTAAAAAATTGGAATAATATTCCCAATATATACTAACACTTTTACATAATAATGTACATATTCACAAAATTAATTTAGACAAATTTCCGCAATAATAATATTTTTACATATTAATAAAAAAAAATTAAAAAAATTAGAACAATATTCCCAGTATATACTAATATTTTTTTTCGTAATAATGTAAATAAACTAATTTTTCCAATATTATCATTTTTACATAATAATAAAAAAAATAGTATTTTCTTTTTCATTAACATATTAATGTCAATAATCCAAAAATTTAGACTAATACTTTTATATAATTTGTGTAGATAATGTCTAGTGGTACGCTGTCTCTACCGCGTGGTCTAGGGCGTGGTCGTGGTCGTGGCCCACCACTACCACCAGTACTGTCAAATGCTTTTCAGGTTGGGGAAGCATCCCTTCGTTCACCCACACCACCGATACGCCCTCACCGTCCCCCGTTCCGCAGACTCTAGATGATACATCTGGAGTTGCATATATGATTGTGGAAGATCAGTTACAGGAGCCTGCCACATCGACAGCTGCTCCACCTTACCACCACCATCAGTACCCCCACCATTAGCGCAACAGTATATCAGCCTCGATGACGCGAGGTAAGTTTGTGTACCTAATTTTTTTATTATTAACTATTTTATCTTGAAAATATTAAATATTTAATATCAAATTAATTTAAAGTCTGGCCGAAGGTTCCACGAGTGCATCAATGCCGTCGTGCGGGGACATTTTCCCTACCCATGGCCGTGTCTGAGGCAGGTGCCGCCATAGCATTTCTCGTTCGAGAGCATGAAGGTAATTAATTTTAAACTAATTTAGTTTTATCTAATATATAATCTAATTGTTTAATTTATTCACTAATGTAATTTGTTTAATCTGATTACTGCAGATGACCTACTGGTGGGACTATGACGATGAGTCCACGTTCCGGGTCTTCCACATGTGAGCCGAAAAGTACATTCGGAAGACCTTTCCATCGCTGGTCCAGCCTGGTCAGGCCTATATAGCTGGCCGACAAGGTCTATCTCCAGCTCCAAGCGTATTGGGCCACCAAGGACTTCCCACAGGAGTCCTTAAAGAATAAGGCGAACCGGGCAGCGAACCCTACAACATCCTCGATAGTGTACCGAAGGGGGTCTTCCTCAATCGTCATGCACAAGAGGAAGTTGGTGAGTAATAATAATTTATGTCTGTTAAATCATTATCTTTATATATGATGCAAATTAACTGTCTTTTTCTTATACAGGAGACAAAGCTCGGACTACCCTCTAAATAAATGGAATTATTCAAGCGCTGCTACAAGAAGAAAGAGGACGGGGGTTGGAGCGAGCCGAGAGTAGCGGAGGTGGCGGTAAGTAGCTAATTTATTGATATTATTATTTTTCTTAATAATTAATTCTACATTTAACAAAAGTACTAACAATTTTATTTGGTTTGCAGGAGACGTTCTAGAAGATGGTGGAGGATCATTAGCCTCAGCCCATGGCCGACGACCTCGATGCCCCCACCGAATTCGAGGCTTTGGTGGAGATGACGGAGCAATAGATGTGGTTGGCTGCAGTAGGGGCCAAGAACAAGAGCTGAATGTTCGGCCTTAGTTTTGAGGCCCACGTCTCCAGCCGCACATTCATATCACCTCGCCATCGACACCGCCACCAACAAACCCGGTCATGGAAGACCATATCGGCTGCCTTGAGACCATGATAGACATGATGAGGGAGATGCGGGCCTCCTCGTCGACTGCAGCACTGCCTCCGACAAATCCCACGGCCGAGAATCAGGATGCTGACGAGGAGCGTTTAGATTAGGTTTTACATTTTTTTTTATTTTTATAATTAAAAACTTTTTCATATTAATATAATTTTTTTAATTATTCATGTTTCAGAATGTTATTAAATTTTATTATTTTATATTTATTCAATTAATAAATGTATAGATAAAATTAATTAAAATTTCATTAAATCAATTTAATTATATATGAAAGATTATTAAAATGTATAAATTTATTTATTTATTCAAATTTATTAAATATATTAATAAATTATAAAAAATTATAAAATTCAAAACTTAAAAATGGGTTTAGTAATGCTAAAAAAATATTATAAATTTTATAAAAACCTGTTCCAATATCCTTTACAAAGTCTGTCCAAAAAAAGTGCTCCTAAATTGGATGAATTATTCCAAATTAATAGATTACCTTTTCAAATAATCAGTATTAAATATATATTCCAAAGTACATATACCGTTTCAAATTCTATTACTAAAACAGTTCAAGAAGCATATTCCAAGTTCAATAACCCATGTTCCAAACACCATTCCTAAATCGATCCCAATTAAAAAACAGTTCTAAAATTAAATCACGAGTATTATAAATACTGTTCCAAAATTTTACCTAAAAAATAAATTACCTGCTCCAGAACCGTCCCTAATTGTTCCAATTCCTAAATTAAAATTTTTTTGGACAAAATCGACATTAGGAACGGTTTACAATAATCGGTACAAATACCACCCCAAGTTGGAACGGTTTACAATAATCGGTACAAATACCATCCCAAGTTAGAACGATTTTCCGTAAATCGTTCTTAAACTTTTGTAACGCCAATTGTAAGAAAGGATTTCAACCCGTTCCAAAGTTCGCTCCAAATAAGTTCTGTGTTCTTGTAACCATTCCAAAAAAAGAAAGAAAAAAACCATTTCAAAACCCGCCCCAAATCCCGCCTTCTTTTGCAGTGACTATTAGATTTCACACATATTTATAGAGGCAAAATTAACAAGTCATATAAGTTATAAATTTATTCTGTTAATTTGTTGAAGTCTTGTATATATATAAGAGTTAAAAAATTGATATTTTTCATATATAGACGCATTAATTCTTCAATATGATTAATTAGTAGGAGGTACTAATTTATTTACATTCTTACCTCTAAACATCTTGTTAGGCATAGCTCAGCCAAATCTGATTTTCTTTTCAGAAAAAGGAAAAGTAGTTTTTCAAATAATTAGCATTTTTCTATATTTAATAGTTAATAGGCGACAGAAATGGGAATATCCAAATCCGTCGGAAGTTTGAAACAAAATTGCATACCTCTTAATTTCTGGCGTAAGATTCTCAAACAGAAACAGCTGAAGAGGGCTATCTCTCCATGTTTATAGGTACATAAGTGGTCTTCCAAGATAATCTCCTTCTAAATAGTGGACCCATATTGATCTATATATACCCCAGCCAAAAGGGTAATTAATGGCCTCCATTTTCAAGCACTTTGCCATAGGGAAGCCATGTCTTCCCTTATTTGGTTAATGCTTTTGTCTTGCTCCACCTTGGTGATCAGTACTAAAAATGCCTCTGATGGCAATACCCGACAAGGCAAAAGCATATTCATACTAGCAGGACAAAGTAATATGGCGGGCCGAGGAGGAATCCATGCAGGCGTCTGGGATGGATATATCCCTCCTGAATGCCAATCAAGTCCAAAAGTACTCAGGCTCAATTCCGAGCATAAATGGGAAGAGGCCCGGCCGCCTCTCCACCGCGACATAGATTACCTAAAAGCTTGCGGTATAGGGCCAGGGCTGGCGTTTGCCAATTCTGTTCTACAGAAGAATATAAGCATTGGGGACATCGGCTTGGTCCCTTGTGCCATTGGAGGAACACAGATAAGCGAGTGGAGGCGTGGCAGCCCACTCTATAAACAACTCCTGTCGCGGGCTCATGCAGCATTGCACGATGGAGGAATAATTCGGGCTATTCTATGGTACCAAGGTGAAAGTGACACACGGAGTCAAGAGGATGCTAAATTATACAAGATGAGGTTGGCAAAGTTCTTTACCGACATTCGATCTGATATGAAGTTGCCTGAGCTGCCTGTGATCCTGGTATGATAGTAACTTGCCAAATTTTCGATTTGTTGTTGTTTTTTCCGGATAGAACTCTTTATTACAAATTGTGTCGTACTTGATAAATTTACCTCGCAATCATAAAAATGACGTCATCTATGATTTAAATAAATATTTTATGCACATTGTATATATGTTAAATTAACAAGACGCATACGAATATACACTAAATTCAATCCTTTATTTCTAAGTTTGTTTGTTTTTTTGGTACAGGTGGCGTTGGCATCAGCAGAAGGGCCTTATATAGATGAAGTAAGGAAAGCTCAGTTGGGATTGGACCTTCCAAATGTAAAATGTGTTGATGCAAAGGGAATGGAAATTGGAAATGACGGGTTGCATCTTAGCACGGAAGGCGAAGTCAAGGTTGGGAAAATGATGGCTGATGCCTTTACCCAATTTATGGCATGATATTCTTCATATGGGCTTCACTCTCAGATGGTTTAGTTGGAAATTATGATCATAATACATATGTATGTATTGAATATTTGCTGAATATAATATTTTTATTGGCTCCAAATAACTATCTTACGTGTCTTCAATTACATAACAAATTACAAATATATTTGAAATTTAAACCTAGGGCTACAAGATGAGCCGAGCTGGCTCGCGACCTAGGAGTGCAAGATGAGGCGACCCGGCTCACATTCGAGCTCGAGTGAAGCTTGTTTGAGCTTGAGCCCTTGGTGAGCTCGACTCTTGATTCTTTATGTTCATGAGCTCGGGAATCACATCTTTCTTTTAGTTTTTTATTTATAAATATTATTTAAGCACATATTCAAAAGTCACTATATATTAGAATTATTACTCAATATATCTCATATTTTAATTTTATTAAATAATACAATACAATATTTTTAGTTATTTGTTTAAAAACAAGCTTAAGCACACAGTTTAGTAAGTTTTGATATTCTTTTTGTAAATAATATTTAAAATTCATCATAAATTAGAATTATTAGTTAATATCATATTTTAGTTTTAGATGATTGAAAAATGGTACTTTAGTTTGTATTATCTAAAAACAAGCTTCATCAATAATTTTGTACATTTGATAACTTTTTTTGTAAATAAGTATTTAATGTAGAGCATATGAAATTAACGTTAAAATTTTAATATTGACTGCAACAAAATGCATTTATTTCAAATTCGCCATATATTAGAATTGTTAGTCAATATTTCATATTTTAGATGATATTAAAATATGATATTTTTGCTTATATTATCTAAAAACACGCTTAATAAGTAATTTAGTATGTTTTGATATTTTTTTTTGTAAATAAATATTTAACATAATGCATATGAATTGTATTGTTACAATTTCAATATCGACTACAATAAAATGCAATTAAATACTATATGTTAGAATTAGTAGTCAAAATCTCAGATTTTAATTTCAGATGATACTAAACTATGTTACTTTAGTTTATATTATCTAAAAACAAGTTTAGTCAATAATTTAGTATATTTTGATAATTATTTTGTAAATAAATATTTAATATAATGCATATAAATTTTATCGTTATAATTTATATATCCATTACAATAAAATTTATTTATTTTAAAATTCACCATATATTATAACTGTCAGTCAATATATCATATTTTAGTTTTAGATAATATTAAAATATTGTATGTTGGTTTATATTATCTATAAACAAGCTTAATAACAATTTGGTACGTTTTGTTAATTTCTTTGAAAATAACTATTTAATGTAATGATTTTTCATGGTTGTCAATTTTCTTTCATCGTATTGATTCTTCTTGTTTTTTTCTGTGAAAATTTTCTTTCTGGTTCTTATTTAAATTTTTTAATAATGTAGTTCTGATGATACAGTCGTCTGTATTTTTTTTTTTTGAATTTAGATATTTTAGATGAAAAATTAATTAAGCTCGAGCTCGAACTCGACTTATTTGCAGCGATATTTGAACCTAAAATCATTTTTAATTAGAGGTGAAGGGAAGTTGGATAAGACCTCCAAGACTTCAAATAACTAAATTTTTAAGTGTTTAAAGATGAAGGGAAATTTGATCTTTATGCCAAAATTCATGGAAAATTCAACTCAAATTTGATTATAGTGAGGATTTTTTTTCCAACCAATAGCTCACTGTAATAAAATTTAAAATTGGCAACAACTTTTTTAATTATGGACTAAAATCCTAATAATTATTATTATTTATTGTGATTAGAAATAAAATAATACAAAATCTTAGATTATTTATCACGGAACTATTTTTACCATGACTATGAGCTATAGGAAATGCTTTTGATATGGCTTTAAGTTTGACAAATACTTTAGTTACACTCAGAAAAACAATGGCCAACAACCATTACATTATCGTGGTCAATAATTATTTACTAAAGATATTTATTTAAATCAGATAATTAAATATGGTTAAATATTAAATTTCTTCTAATGACTTAGGCCTAATATATTTCTAGTTCTGTTAATTTTAGTCCTCTTGCAAACTTTATATAAGAAATTGACGGCAAAAATCATGTGCAAACTATATTTTTTAGGACTGAAACTGAGGAGTTCACATTTTTAGAACTACTAGGAAGTATCACGTACAGTGCACTTGTAAAAATATATTTTTAGATGTGAATATCAAATTTATTAGTTACTAAAAATATTAAACTCATAATATTATTAATATTTCTATTATTGAATCATTAATTAGTATATAATTACATTTTCAAACAAAAATTGATAATGATTATTCTAATTGATGAGGAAATCATTTATTGGTATTTGTAACTTACTTCTAAATTTAATTGATATATTAAATAAAAGATGTATCCGTATTAAATTGTATTGAGACGTCCTATAACTATTGTAATTTTATTTACTATCAATTTTTAAAGTTTTATTGTACATTCTTCATTAATTTTCAAATTTAAAATATTATTGCATAAAATGTAATTATTCTCACATTTTCAATGAGATTTTTTGATCCATTAATTCATATAAATTTAATTGGTATTATATAATTCTTATTCAATAGTATTTCATGTTTTTAAAAACTCAATTTTTCATGCATATACAAGATTATCTAATATTGAAAATTATATAATGAGATATTTCATTATATAATTTCAACTTAATATATAAAAATTGAGTTTAATGCAATTTATCCCTTGTGATATTGCAAATAAGCAGATATCCTCCTACGAAAAAAAAAGTAGAAATTTATCCAAATTTAAACCCAAATTGTCATTGCAATTTAAACCCAAATTGCACTTATTTTATTATTTTACCTCCATTGCGTTCTATATGGGGAAAAAGAGAAAGATACAATCTAAAAAGAATTGTCTGAATTTAATCACTTAAAATTTTCAAGAGACTTCTATAATAAAATTGATGATTTTTATTTGGAATTTTTTAATATTTATTCTTTATTATTTTTTTATGTTTGAAAGTTTGAATTAATATATATTTACATCTTACTCAACTAAATTATATATTTAGTCATTTTAAATTTTACAGTGCCCAACTAAATCAATTTTTTTAAAAATATATTTAAAATTGTTCCTAGCAAATTAATGTTAAAATTTATTTGCTTATTTATATTTTAGAATGTATTTTCTCTAAGTAATTCAGACAAATTAGGAATACTAAATACTTTTATGATTTTAGCTCATTTTCTCACTAGGAATGTTGATTACAATAATGTTGGAGAGACGTATCTTCCACTGGCTATTCTGCCGCTACTTTTGGCCGACATTGCGGTTAATGAAGTACTAATTTTTCTTTAGAAAAGAACTTTTCTACTTTGATAGAATTTGATTCTTATAACTAATTCTTGTTTAGAGATAATTACATTTACACCCTGTAACTGAAGGCTTTTTCTTAGAGATCACCCAATTTCTTTGAATAATTACACATACACCATCAGAAACGTCAAAATTATTTACACAAACCACCACTGGATTTTGAAATGTTACGCATACACTCCTCAAAAATATCAATATTATTATACAACTACCCCTACTCTTTGGTTGTTAGAGGTGGGATATGTAATTATCGAACGACAGGGGTGATATATTTGTGTAAACACAACATAAATTAGGCGGTCTAAATGTAATTATTTCTCTAATTTATTATTGAAAAGAGAACCACAGTAAGGATACAAATATTTTCTCACAATAATAATAAACGCTCAAGAGATTCTCACAATTATATAAAATCACATCTTGCACTTAGTATTATTATTTCATCTCCGATATATTATGGTAAAATCAAAAGTACATGAAGAATAATTTTCTACTGCTAATATTAAAATAAAATCAATTAGTAAGAAGTCACCCATGTTAAAATTTTCAAAATTATTTCTAATTTAATAAGATTGATATTTTTTATTAAAATTTCATGAAATTTATTTTTTTTCATATATAAACATATATACAGTTTTTGAAGTTTATTACTTTATGTATTATTCCAATGCTATTCATTTTAAGTTATATTGTGCTAGTAAAATAATATTTTTAAAGTATTTAAAAATATTTTCTAACAAGTTAATTGCATAGACATAATATATATTAGCCTATTTTTTTGGTAGGATATATTAATCATTGTCTAAGTAGTTTAGAAGTATTAGAACTCTTAAATAATCTTCTTTTAATAGAATTTGATACTTTTATAAGTAATTTTTATTTATTATTATAAAGGTTATTTAAGTAAAGGTATGAATTTGTTCTCACAATTGAGAACAAACAAATGAAATATGCACACTTTTATATATGGTATATAGATTTCAAGAATTCCATAGGACTAAAAGATCGACACCCTGTATCTATTAACAAAATAGCATGTATCGTTCTTAATGAATTAATTTATTATTATTTATGAGATTTATTTAGTTTTTTTTATCTATTTCTTGTTTAAGATTATTCATAAAAGTTTATTTCTAATAGTTTGAAGGTGATGTATTTATTTCTCTCAAAAATCGGAGGAAGAGGCAGCAGCTATTTTCTTTGTTTTCACCTGAATTGCTATTAGAGATTAATTATTTATTTAAGTATTTAACCATTAACTAATTGATTACTTCCCAAAACCTCATGACAGTTAATTGATCAATTTTAAAATTAGCCAATGATTATTTGAATATAAAGCTTATTACTAATTGCAATTAATCAATTATAGTTAATTAGTTTTGTATATATTTGGAAATTAATAAATCATTTTGGTTTAATTTTAGTAATTTCTTCTTAAATAATTATATTTTCTTTGTTAGTAAGTCGTACTGTGCAGTTCTCCCTCAATTGAATTAGGTCTCTATTAAGTAAATAAAAGAATTATTCCCATTAATATTATTTGAGACGAGAAGGTTAGTAATATTCTCTACTTGTTAAATGTGTGAATTATATAAATACTAATTATTAATTGATTAATTTGAATAGATTTAGTACTATAAATTATAAATGAAGTGGCGAATACTAAAGCAACTTATGGGTTAGTTAATAGTATTTATTTTTGAATAAGCTTAATTTGCAATCTATATTTGATTGATTAATCAACATATATATAAAAAAATATATGACAGATATATTTCAAGTTTAAAATACCATAATTCTATTCAATATATGACTATGAATATTACTTGTATATGACTACATTCAGACACAAGTGATTGTCATGCTCATAGTTTTAAATATATAGGGAACAACGTGGGCTTGTAGATGAACTATCAACTCGATTTCTTCAAGATCACATTAGCTGTGGACCACATCTAATCACGTGGGCTTAAGGTGAGTGTCATTTGAAATTATGCAAATTGGAGGATTATTATATCTATATCGTGCTTGTCTACCGTATAAGTACAAAAGTGGTTTTTTGTTCGAGGAATTTTTGAGTAAATATTTTTGAAATCATTCATTGACAAACGAAAATGAATATGATATTTGGCTATCTACTTGGGTGTGAATGGACTTTTAGAACTTTATGGAGTTAAGTGCTACAGTGTGATTATTATTATTTTCATGTAGTATTTTGGAATCATTATGAACTTTCGTTGGGAGCCACCCCTAGAGTCCATATGAGTATCCAAAATGACCTATTTATCTTGCTATTGGTTAGTTCGTCGTAATACTGAATGTGCATGTAGTCTTTAAATGGTCTATTTTCTATATATTTGTTTGACTGGCTTTGTGGATTCGATCATGTGGTTTTCGCAAAGCAGTCAATGGGCCCGGGAATGGATGGTTCGCGGGCACGCTAGGGTAGCATTGGGCTGCCAGTTGAGGTTTCGTCGTTCAGTTTCTACCTGGGCGTCCTTTCACGGGCAGTTTGGAGGTTTTCTGCGTGTGACTAGCGCCACCGTGTACCTAAGTATGGTCAATTTAATGCGATCGTGGGGTCGCTCCCCTACAAGAAAGATAAGGTAATAAATGGTCTTTTAGGAGACACAAGGTGGTGATCATAAGATTCGATCCTAGCCTGATATAGTTTTCACAGGCTCAATTGTTATTGTTGTCAGTCAATATGATATAATTTAAATATTTGATTAAGTTTTCTATTATTGACTATTTTCTTCCACGTACACCCACTCATGGCCTCACTAAGCTTTTGCTTACATAATTTAAATTCTTTCCTCCTGATAGAGGTGATAAATTGATCAAGTCAGGGTTTCGCTGAGCGAGGAAGGAGATCAAGGTGATTAGGAAGAAGGCTGAGTGCTCAGGCTCATAGTTGTTTTGGTTATCGTGTTTTAATTTAGTGAATAGAAATTATTTCTACTATTTCGGTTAAGTTATGTCCTGAAATTAGGACATAAAGTAAGAGTCCTACTTTTAGAGCGTGATAAGAAGTGTACATAACCTAAAGTACTAGACAAAAATAGAATTTTTCCATTATTATAACATAAATTCATTTTTCAAACATGATTTTTGCTGCAAACTGCTCGTTCTATATAATTATGCCACAGCGACATATACAAAATAGACCATATGGGGACTACATAGTTTATTATGTATTTCTTGATCGACGGGCTATCTTTATCTATAGCTGCACTTGATAAATGGGTTTTCGGATTTGGAATTATATAACTTCAAATATAGTTATGGACATAATGACCTTCAATTTATTATTTAATTAGACCATTTACAATTTATATAGTGATAGAACATGATGAAATGTTTGTTAGTATACTTGATGTACAAATATCAAGTATATTTGTATATTTAAAGTTGTTAGTCTTACATAGATGTAGTACCATCTTATATTGTTATATTAGATCACCTAATCAAATCATTAAAATTTTAATTAGACCGTCGGATATGATTAAATCGAAAAGTACTATATTCGGTGGAGTTTTGGACATTTTTGTTATACGGATACTGAGATATCGTATTTGATACATAAAACGATGCAACTGTCCATCAGATTATATGATTTTGGATCAAACCGTTAGATATGTTCATATATGTAAAGTATTGTTATGCGTTTATGTTTGGAGTTAATCAGGATCCCAGGTGTTGTGATATAATAACCGGGAAATGAACTAGAATTCGTTGGACATATTTAGGAATGCATAGTTTATACATTTAGGCATGATTTTCTTTAAATTTATCTTAGGAACAATCAAATATTCAAAAATCATTGCTATATTTGATTTTTTTATCCACTTTTCATTTGGCGCGACATTAAGTTTGTTTATAACTGATTTAGGAACAGTCAAAATAAATTGACGCTTCCTATATTTTGAATTTTTCTCTTTTTTATTTGTAGAATATTGTAATGTATTTAGGCATGTTTTTTTTTTTTTTTTTTTACCGTTCCTATTTGAAATTTAATATTATTCACGAGTATTTAGGAACAATTTTAGTTATGACCATTCCTATTAGGAATGGTTTTGAAATTCTATTTATATTCATTCCTAAATAGAATAAATTTTTATTAAAAAATATATAATTAATCATTAATTTATATAAGGATTATTTACAAATATCTGATTACAGATACGCTGAACTTTCAATCATAATTATTCTCTTCTCCAGTCTCGTAAGCTCGTCAAAGCTATCTTCGTCAAACTCGTCATTAGATTCACAAATCCCCAATCGGGATGTACCTGCTCCTCGTTAATCAACAATAGAAAACTCAACAACTAAGTGTATACCTCATAAGAGAGAAAAAAGGGAATGAAACCTTCATTTATGCAAGAAAAGGAGGTTACAGAGAACTGGAATTTCATACTTCTGGTGGCTGTACATCTACAGCTATATATGCATACGAATGGTCAGTGAAATAACCAACAGATTAACTGCTGGACTTCACTCAACTACCAGCATCCAACATACACTAAAAGTTGCTAATTTAAAAAAGCGATTTTATAAGTGAAAGCACAACTTTGTCCTCTGTGTCTTTCATCCTTGCGGCACTTGGATGCACTTTTGATCATTCAACTGCAGCTTCCATTGAGTTTCTTCAACACTTGAACACTCCCTCCGCAAGTTGGACTTGGTGCTAAGGACACCATGCCCAACTTGAAACGCAAATGAAGGAAGGCAGCTCCTGCAAATGCCTTATGAAAAATGTCAGCAATTTGCTGTCTGGAAGCAATGTACTTTGGCTGAATGATCCCCTCCTTATATTTATTCCTTACAATATGACAATCAATTTCTAAGTGTTTGGTTCTCTCATGAAACACCGGATTTGCCGTGATGTGTAACGCGGCTTTGTTGTCACAAAAGAAAGGAATTGGAGTTTGAGCTAGTACACCAAAATCAAGTAGCAAACACATTATCCAAGTGATTTCACATGTTGTGGCTTCCATGCTTCTATACTCAGCTTATGCTGAAGACCTTGCAACTGCGGTTTGCTTTTTGATCTTCCAAGATATTAGACTAGCTTCCAGAAACATGCAATACCCTGTTAAGGACTCCCTTGTGGCTTGACATATTCCCCAATCTGGATCACAATAAACTTTTAGATGAAAATCAGAGTTAGAGGATAAAAGAAACCTGTTGAAGGAATACCCTTCAGATATCTCACAAGCTGTATTGCAGCATTTTAATGTTGTTGACATGGATATTGCTTGTTGCGTCAGAATTGAATGATTCGTTCTTTTCTTTTGGTATACTCGGTGAGTTCAAACACAACATCTTCAACAGTCAGCCCATGATCATGCACAAATTCAGGCCATCCATTTTTTAAACTTATCAGAACTTCAGCGTTTCTGCAAACATTCATCTTCTACCTTCCTTTACGACTTGTTACGATGGCCCGATCCGGTCTCTTCCTTACCTTCTTAAAGAAAGTTGGTGGCAAATTCTGAGAACAAGCAAATGACAAAGCATCATATTTTCATTGGGCTGTTTAGATACTTAAACGCCAAAAAATAAAATAAAATAAAGACAAAATAATACGTAAACCGATAAAAAAAATTCACCAATTTTTCATGGAAACCAGGCATCATCATGATCATGAAAATTTTTTTTGGGTATCCTCCTATTTCAGTTTGACCTGAGAAAGCAAAGGGGAAGTCCCACTAGTTTAAGAACTTGTATGGATATTTGAAAAGCCAAAAGTCAGTAGACTTAAACTTTCTGATGATTGCAATTCTAAGGGCAAATGAAGAGTTACAGACTAATTAAAACAACAACCAAATATGCCTATTCTCTGTTTCTCGCGAAAATTTGTGCTGTTTCTTGCATTCACACCATCTTAGTTATGATTAAAGAGAAAATAAAAATAATGAAAGAAGATAGTAAAATTAAATGGAATTAGATAAATATATATAGAAAAATTTGGAATGGTCTTTGGAATGGGTACTGAAACACATATTTAGTCGTTAAAAAGTAGTCATTATTTTATAATTAGAAACTGTCATTGGACCGGATTTAGGAACGGTTATTTTGATTGTTGAATTATAGCTGTTGTACTTTATTTGGAACAGTCATAGTAATACAATATTAATAAAACAACAAAATCGTTTCAACTTGTACCGAATTTTGGGACGATAATTGTACCACATTCTTTCTCAAGTAAAACACATAATTAGGAACGCTTTTTTGTATAATTGCTTATGTGTGTACTCAAAATCGTTCCAAATTGTACCTCATTTTAGAATACATTTACTAACTGTCATCTTTTGGACATCAATGGTCACACATATAGGAACGGTCATTGCACGACTATTCCTAATTTTAATAATGTGTTCCAAACAAAGTTCCAATCATTTATCGTTACAATGCTGGAACGGCCTTTTGAATGGCATTTATAATTGATATTTTGGAACATATATTGGCACGATTTGACTATTCCAAAAATATAACTCATAAAAAATGGGGATCATGACGTCATCACCAAATTTCGTTTCTAATGTGTTCCGATACTTGTTTCAATATAGAATGAATTTTGGAACAATGTCTGATCCGTGCCAAACTCCACATTTTTTTTTGTAGTGTCCACATATGAGGTAATAATCAAATATGTTAAAGTAGCAATTTATGATGTTGGGAACCTGTATTCCATATCTTAGTGTATAAATATTTGTTAGCCAAACCAATGTTTGACTTATGCAATAATTACAATAATGACATCCATTTTATTATTAATAGTATTTATTTTCAATACATTATTAATTGTAGACATATATCGAAATATGACGATAGCTTTACTAAATCAAACCCTTTAATAGAATACACAATATGATTTTTTTTTTTTTTTGACAAGAATACGCAATATGATGTTAAAAACTAAAACATTCTCCTTTGAATTTTTATAGATAATTTTTTTATTATATAAATTAATACCATGCATTATCACTAAAAAAAAAAAGGAAGAATATTAGCGATGATAATGTTGTGACTGATGTGAAAATGTTGCTCGTTCAAGTGAGTCCAACTCAAAAATTTTAGACCTAGCTTTTCACAATTCTTAGAACAAGGGCCTACAGAAAATTCATTAGTAGACCGACACTTAAATTAATAAATAGTAATGAAAATAATAATCACGATGCAAAGCACAAAGATTAGCAAATGAAAATAGATGTAAGAGTGTTTGAGAAATAAGGTTTCCATGCATGTAATTGTCAAGAAAACATTACCAAAGACCAAGGGGATCGAGATGAGCCCTTTCATAGCCCCTTCTTCCATCCGGTTGGAAGAGCCCAGTCCTCTTGGCACTCAGGAGGATAGTTACTGATATTGATAGACTCCAGTTGTTGAAGGGGTCTTTCTGTCTTAGGCCGTGACTCCTCACCGTTGGGAGAGCTTATCCTCCCAAGCGAGTGTGATTCCTTCTTCATATTTCCAGGGGCCGTTGGGATGGGCTCACTGAGCCTCCTGGATCCTCAGGCATTTCTTGTGGCAATGAGACTATCCTCCATTTCTTGTGGCAATGAGACACGTCAATAAAATTCCTCTTGGGATTTACTTAGCCACCACGCAGACATTTTTTCTGAGCTCGTTCGAGTCTTCCTCCCTGATAGACCCCCTTCAGGAGCTGAGGGCCAAAGTCTTGATTTCTTGGCCTCTCTCAACCTTGGGTCTTTTTTGGGCTTTCTTTCATACCGAGTTCTTTTGGGGCTTGTTATTTTATATGGTATCAATGACGATATCAAAATTGTCGCTAATTATATATATATTAAAAAAATAATATTTTAATTTTTTCGCTACAAAAAATTTTATAATATTATTAGTGACATTATTTAAGTAAATGATGTAATTCGGTAATATCAATAATAAAAAAAAATATGTAGAAAATTGCCACTATATAATTAATTACACATGTTATAATTATAGTGTAAGGACAACAATCATAATTATTACTATATTTATATGCCCACTAGATTATCACTACTATAAGTTTCAACTTTTATTTGGTGAACGTCTTTCCAAACCAAAGAAATTCACACCGTACACAAATTGGTACAGATTTTCACATCTATCTATCTGTCTTTCTTCTGCCACTTCATCTGAAAATGTATTTTCTTACCTACTTTCAACTCTTTAGGAATAGATGGCCAAATTAAACTAATATGATTATATTTTTGTTAAAATATACTTGCACTGTTCAATTGCATTTTAATATATATATATATATATATATTCTCTTTATTTTAAATGAGTACGGCTAAAAAATTATTATAAATCAATAACATCAATAATAGTGCCACAAACAAATATGAAAAATGAAATTTTTATTACAATTAGTCAATATTTTTTGTAACTCTAGTTAATTATAACCAAAATATTTGTCTTGATCTTTAGCTATGGCCAATATTTTAACATTTCTTGCTGAAACACCAGTAACGGTCGCGTTGCTCTGGTTAATTACTATTCACTATGAACTTTTACCTAACCCTCACAATTAATCATAAAAAAAGGCCGGGGTGGAATTTAATTAGTCTAGCTCAACTTGATTCGCATCATAAGCACAATTTTAGAAGTAGTTAAAACTTGGATAAATTTGGTGTAAATTGAAACTTTTAAACTAGTATTCTGTGTAAAATATTCATGTTGAACTAAAAAAACTTTGATTAATTTACACTTGTATGAGCCTAAAAAAGGTTGATTTGGAACACCTTTGCAGTGTTATGATCATACATGTCTAATAATTGGAACATGCAGGCAGAAGTAGAGGAAAGATGATTAGGAAGTTGAACTAACTCAATCTCCATTGCAACAACCCTGGCATGACTTTTGGTGATTCTCCGCATCCACCCTCTATAAATACCATACAATCCAAAACTCCATGCATCACTCAGAAAATTGAACACTTTCAATCAAAGAGAGAGTAATTTCCTCGGCCACCTCTTTCCTGCTGAAACGATGGCATTTGACAACCGCTCTTCCTTTCTCTTGCTCTTGCTCATTGCTTTGTCATCAATAAGCGGCAACACAAATCAAGCAGAGGCGCGCCGCCTCCTGGAGTCGGCCTTGCCTGAAATTCCTTTGCCAGAAATTCCAGGTTTACCAAAGCCGGAGCTACCAACACTGCCGAAACCGGAGCTGCCAACTTTGCCCAAGCCTGAGTTCCCAACATTGCCTAAACCTGAACTTCCGACTTTGCCCAAGCCAGAGCAACCAAAGTTGGAAAAGGCTGAGATTCCAGAATTGCCAAAGCCTGAGATCCCAGAATTACCAAAACCTGAGCTCCCGGAATTGCCAAAGCCTGAGATCCCAGAATTACCAAAGCCTGAGATCCCCGAATTGCCAAAACCTGAATTGCCAACAGTGCCAAAGCCTGAGTTGCCTAAGTTTCCTGAACTCCCAAAGTTTCCAGAATTGCCTAAACCCACTTTGCCCGAAGGACACAAATCCCCTTGATTGAATCATAGGAAAAAATCATTAAGAATTTGATGTCAGAGAACTATAATTCTATGGAGCGAGGGATGATTTCAGGACTTGTTCTAGGATGATTGATTCCATATATATAATTGTTTGGTTGTCTACTTATGTTGTTATGTTCTGGTGAGGTGCAGCTATTATTTGTGGTTATGTCACTTTACAATATTTCAGTGTTTTTCCATTTTTGTTTGTGTGTAAAAATATTCCCAATATATATTTCATGATTGTTTGAGGGTTGCTTGATTTCTTGTGTTTTTGTGTAATAATCAACTCTATTAATAATGCCTTCTTTCTCCCCTTGTTTGAACTTCTCAAATATTTCAATCAACGATATGCATGTAAACAAGGTGTGGCTACTATACACTTAAAGATCTTATATATCACAATTTTCTACCTCACACGTTGATGTTATATCCACTTATGTATTATTTATGTTCCTACTTTTAAATTATAAAATATACTAATTATATTTTTTAATGAGAAATTATAAAATTGGTCCTGTAACTAAAGGGGTGGCGCTTTTATCCCGTTACTTTAAGACTAGCAATTTTAGTCCTGTAAATTTCACAAAAGTCGCAATTTTAGTCCTCTGAGCAAATCTAGTCGAATTATGGACGATTTTGACCCTTTTACAGCTTTAAAATGACCATTTTAGTCAACTTTCACTAACAAAATGCTATTAGAGCCTAGGTTTATCGAACAAATACTTGTTTGTATTACATTTAGATATTTTAACCCCTAATGGAGGAATTGAATGAAAGTTCGAGTTATAATGTCAACAAGGATTATTTGCAACCTTTGAAATACAGAGAATGAATTCACATGAAAATTCTTGAAAAAACATATAACTGTATATATCTTTCCTTTTTTATTAGTTTCAAATATTTTTAAATTTATTTTTTATAAAGAAAATCAGAAAGTAATACTAATATTCTCTTTCTTGCGCCTTTGAGAATATAAGTTGGTATGAAAAGGGAAAATTTATTAGTAATTGTATTTTTTTAAGATAAATCCATTACTATCACAAGGTAAATGTGATACTATCTATTAAATCAATGTATTTAAATATTAATATTTATTATTTTACTAAAAATTATTAATTCAATAAGAAAATATATAGTGTATTTGAAACTTATTAAATATTTTTTCTCAATTTCTAAATTTTTATAATCTCTTCTATGGTTTTTTTAATGATAATCTTCTATGGTTATCTATACTAATTAATATACAAAGAAAAGGCCTTCCAACTCACAAACGGCGGTTGATGACCTCCTCCGCACTAATTTTCCGTAAAGTCAAAAATGCCTCCAACTAATAAAGATAACTAACATATTCAATTTTACAAATATTATGTTAACTGATAATTTATGTTTTTTTTCATTCTTTATTTTTTTTTAATGTAATGTGTTGGTTCATATATTTTATTTTTATTTATAATATATCTTAAAACGTGAAAATTTATTTATTGTATGCACGCAGAAAAAGCGTGCGATAACGGTTAATTTCCAAAAGTTTCCGTAAATAAACTGAGTAAATATTCATTATTGAGTTTGGCATATATATGTTTAATAAGATTATATATGGCAAGAAGGTTATTGAAATATGACTTACATTTATATAATTCAGAATTGATAAAAGTATCATAGAATTTATAAATATTGGTGCATAGCACGCAGTTATCTATATATTGTGACAATTTAGAATTTAGAATTTTATTTCTAAACCAATGAAATCCACAAATTGGTACAGATCGATTTTGAAATCCACCTCTCTGTCTGTTCTCCAGCCACCTCATCTAAAAATGGTTTTTCTTACCTGTCACTTTGAACCCTTTAGGAATAGATGAAGTTACCTGTCTACAGATGACCAAATTGAACTAATGTAATTATATACTTTCACTGTTCAATTATTCAATATTTTTCATGACAAGGTCGTGCTGCTCTTGACGTACTATTCAGTGTGAATTTTTGCCTTATTTATTGTCGTAATTTATTATAACAAAAATATTATATTTCTTGTAGCGTGGAATTTAATCAATCTAGTTTAAATTCATGTCATGAACGCAATTTTAGAAGTAGTAAAAATCTTGGATAAATTTGCTGTAGATTCAAAATTTTAAACTAGTTTTCTGCGTAAAATATTCAAGTTGAACTAAAAAAGTTTGAATAATTTGCACTTGTATTAATTAGCCTAAAAAAAGTTCATTTAGAACAGGTTGCAGTGTTATGACGATGCATGTCTAATAATTGGAACATGCAGGCAGAAGTAGAAGAAAGATGATTAGGAAGTTGAACTAACTCAATCTCCTTCCCAACAACCCTGCCAAGACTTTGGGTGATTCTCCACATCCACCCAGCTCTATAAATAACATACAATCCAAAGCTCCATGCATCACTCAGAAAATTGAACACTTCCGATCACAGAAAGTAATTTCCTCAGCCACCTCTTTCCTGCTCCAACAATGGCATTACACAGCCGCTCTTCCTTTCTCCTGCTATTGCTCATTACTCTGTCATCAATAAGTGGCAACACATATCAAGCAGAGGCACGGCACCTCCTGGAGTCGGCCTTGCCCGAGATTCCCAAGCCTGAGATTCCTCTGCCACAAATTCCAGCTTTACCAAAGCCGGAGCTACCAGCACTGCCAAAACCGGAGCTGCCAACTTTGCCCAAACCTGAGCTCCCAACATTGCCTAAGCCTGAGCTTCCAGCACTGCCAAAACCTGAGCTTCCCACTTTGCCCAAGCCAGAACTGCCAAAGTTGGAAAAGGCTGAGCTTCCAAAGCCTGAGATCCCGGAATTGCCAAAGCCTAAGCTTCCAGAATTGCCTAAACCTGAGCTCCCAGAATTGCCAAAACCTGAGATTCCAACATTGCCAAAACCCGAATTGCCTGAGTTGCCTAAACTTCCTGAACTCCCAAAGTTCCCAGAATTGCCTAAACCCACTTTTCCAGAAGGACCAATAACCCCTTGATTTGGATCATAGGAAAAAAATTATCAAGAAGTTGATCTCAAGTGATAATTCTATAGAGTGGGGTGATTCTGTCAGAACTGGTTCTAGAATGATTGAGTTCATATAGTTGTTTGGTTACTTGTCTTGTTGTATTCTGGTGAGGTGCAACTATCGTTTGTGGTTATGTCAGTTTACATTTCAGTGCTTTCAATTTGTATCCCCCTGTGAATTTGCCCAATATATATTTCATGATTGTTTGTGTAATAATCAACTCTATTTTTACCTTCTAATTTCCCCCTTCCTTGAACTTAGTAAATTAGCAATGATGATTGTATTTCTCCTTCTCGCCAATGCTACTAGTGCTCAGGCAAAAACAGCATGATACAACTAACGCCAGTATCACAATACGATCAGAAATGATGAACAAGAAGAGAAAACAAGTAGACTTAACCTTTCTACATCTATAAAAAGACTTCAAACTCATAAGCTACATAGAGAATAGTAATCTACTCCATAAATTAGCGACATTTTACCATAGTACTCAAACTCCTTCCTCTCAGGGACTAAGACAAAGTTATATACAATATTGCTGAACTGGGGAGACTTGAAAGTTTCATTTCCTTTCTTCATAAACTTCTCCTCAATGCAAAAACCCTTTCCATTTTCCGCTGGCTGACACGTGGAATTGTGCTTCTTAGACATTCTCAACATATGACTTGGCTAGAAAGATATATTATCAGGTGCTGCTTGAAGATCACTATAGCCAAGCCCCAATCATCAATACTCCTGGGGATTCAATATGCAAGTGCAATAGCTAATTTATTTAAAAGACACTTCTTGCATACAAATTTCATTGTGAGATTTGCTTAATCCTTTTATAATCTGATGATTGATGGCCAACACACCTGCTATTGAGGGGTAAAGAACAGCAAAAAGAACCTTCAGACAACCATTTCGGCTTCTCTAACATCTGTAGGAATTCCCACATCCAACCTCATAGTTGGTTTGTACTTCTCAGGCACAGCAGCACCAGCCTGTACACATAATTCTACCACTGCTGGGGCCTGGCCATAGAAGTTCCTCAGCTCCCTCTCCAGAGGCTTATTAACATCAGGTACATGCCAGACAAATTTAGGTGGAATCAAGTCATCAAGAACTGCTGCTTGCCATCCATGTTGCCCATTACGTTGCTGGTGCTTATGAGCGCCACAGTTCTGAGCTTTGTGTCCAGTTGGGCCCACATGCACTTCAGGACAATAACCACAAACCCTTACAGGGTACATCTTCATCAGCCTCTTGGCTCCTTCCCTCATCTCTTCCCACACCGTGAGCGTTTCCTCAGCAAGTAATGCCGTATCTTCTTTGCCGGATGGCGGTACAATTTCAGAGTCCAGTATTTCAGCTAATATTTCTGGCTTTGGCGCATCTGGATCGGGGTCCGGAAGTTCACTTTCATCAGCATCAACAAACTCTTTTCTCCCAATGCGTATGACCGGTTTTCTCCTCCTTTTGGTAGGATATTCAGTCAGGTCAACTCCTGCCTGAATGCAGAGCTCAACCACCGCTGGAATTCTTGGGATGGAAAATCTCTCCTCATGAGAAATACGCTTCCCAAGACGATCATACAAGTGATAGGCCTCAACTGGTACCAGCATGTCCTCAACAACTGCTTCAACCCATTCATGAGCCCCTTTACGGATTGATGCTTGTGGCCCTCTACACGATTTGAAAGGGTGGCCAACAGGACCCACATGAATTTCACTACACCACCTGCCAGAATTGTCGTCAGATTTAATTGTCTGTAGAAAACATCAGGAGTAAGAGGAACTAATAAACATCAGAAAATTGTCTATGTTAAGTTGCTAATGACATGATTGCACTGAGATCATCATCTACAACCACCAAAAGGAAAAAAAAGTCTGAACACACATAAGATCAGAGAAAACAGTCTCGGTGAATCCGTGCAGTTGTAAAGAAACATAGGTAATACAAGATCAGGAGGAAAATTACTTGCAGGCATTGACAGGCATCACTTTCAAGAGCTTCTTGAGATTGTTGATTAATGTTATTCTCGCATTCAACACCTTGTATGCAACAGGAATTAGTCTTTCAACCACTAAACCTCTTTTTGGAGGCGGAATACCTCTTGGTTGGTTGTTCCTATTCTTCAGCCTCTCCCTGGCAGCTCGTCGTAACTCAACTATGGGTATAGGAAATGGTTTCTTCTCCTTTTTAGAGTAACAACGAGGAAAATCGGCATTTTGAGGATGATTGCACTCAATGACCAGTGCTTGGACACGAGTCAAGTGTTGTGATGAAATTCCAAAGTTACGTTGACAGGTGAGTCTATCGCAACTGTTCTGCAAGTCAAAGAAACACACTTAATCTATATATCCATGACATCCACTTTTCAATGACAACTAAATGTAGTGTTTGATACAGATTGCTAGTACTGGCCTTAAAACTAAATCATCCTCCTTAGTCAAGTGGACCAGTTAAGATGGGTATTTGAAGAGATGAACAGAGTAGAGGGTAGAAGACCAGAAGAAGAAGATACAAATGGATCTCAAGTCATTGAACTGCTTATAAATGGGGGAGAGCAGAAGTCTGCTAGCTTAATCCTATAACTAAGAGCACATAAAAGTAAAGAGAAAATAAATACCTTTTCTAAACCTAATGTTTACTGTGTTATGGAAAGATGCATGCACAAATCTTTTCTACTATAAAAACACCAATGTTTCTTTGAAGTTTAAGTTAACCAAATTTATCCTTATCATAGTATTATACTTAGAATACAGATGTAATTTAATAGTATTATTATTTTAAGTTTTAATTAAAAATATTTTTTCTTAATCAAATATGTTAACTATATTTCATACATTTAACTTAAACATTGTTGTGCAATAAAAAATCGAATTCATTGAGCTATATAGATTCATTTGTAACAATAAAGTTCTGATTTGTTTTTTAAAAGCATTTTTTAATGCATGTACACGACAAATTTTTTAAAAAATGTTATTCATAATCCGCTTTTAGTTTTTAAAATAATATATGGTATACTGTACGATATACATACATATATAGTCTTACTAAAGCATAAATAAGTTCCATATGTTTTATGCCTAAGTTTGTGAAGATAACAATATGGAGAGCAATTAGTTTCATTTTATTAGTTTACTAGTGGATACCAAATGGAACTCTAAAATGAAAATTATTTTTATAAATTCAGATAAGAGTTATGGAAAGAATTATTCATACTATTTTAAATGATATTACTTAAGTAAATGAATGATAGAACTGACTTAGCAAACTTTATCTTTTCAATTTTTCACATTGATCATACACAATAAATAAAACAAAATATAATTAATTAAAATATTTTATGATTTAGTCATGCATAAAACAAAAACTTTACTATAAGATAAAATTTAAGGTTACACTTATAAATTTATTAGATGGAACGCTTTGATTTCATTCTTTTCTTGTTGAGGGTAGACCTGAGATTATTTTTCCATGTACCACTTAGTTAATAGTGCAACAAAGTCATAACCATGTTATATTTTTGGTAGAAGAAATAGCAAAAGTATTACTATTCTACTTTCCCGTAGAAATGAAATGTAGACTAATATATTGAAAAAAAAAAAAAAAACAAAGACACTTATTTATTTTTCTTAATGCATGAACACGATGTTGTTTTTATTCGAAATTGCATTTGTATTTAATATTATTAGTTGACTGTCTGTACCAAATATAGGACCAAATATAGGAGGACCATCACTATTTTATATTAAATAAATTTGTCAGATGTTGGAAAATAATCATAAGAATAAACAGTATTTATGCAAAAAAGATAATAAGACAAATGGAATTCAAATTTTTAAATAGTTGAAAATGAGATACGAGGTTTCAAATAAAAACAAACAGGCCTCAAAGTTTTGCATTAATAATATCTTATTAGAGCAATCTCATTTTGAATGAACAAATTTTCAGTTTTTTTCATATTACAGGCTGATTAACTCGTCATATAAATTAAGTTGTTTTATATTTGTACTTTTATCAAATTGATTCATTATATAATTACATGTGATTTGTTACATTAGTTTTTATGAAAAAACTTCAATATTAGCAAAGTGAGATAAGAAAAAAAATACATACTTAATATATTTAAATTTTCTCTTTCAATAATTTTAACTACTCTGAACAAGATATATTAATAAACTTTAATATTAACACATAAAATATAATTGATAATGAATTTTGGATTAATTTTAAAAAGAATATAATAATGATCATCTGTATGTGCCAAGAATGAAGAAAACAAAAAGCGCAATCGTTAATATTAAAAATTTAAAATAATTATTAGTGCACATGAATATTAAGTACATATTTAATAAAGTTACATAATTGATCATGTATCAAAAGCATGAAATATTCTTAAACAATATTTATAGAAAAACAAAAATATGAAAAAATTATAGTATGCAAAAAGCACATACATTATACTAGTTATACGAAAAGCATAAAGAGGACAAAAAATACCTTGAAAGAATAAAGCGAACTGAGACCTTGCCATGTGCCATGTCCTAGAACATCAAACTTCCAACATTGTTTCCTCCCTTTACTACACAAAAAAGCAGTTCTTCTAAACTGGGAATGCAGACACCCAATGTCCATTCCTGATATGAAAAACAGAGAGCTTCTAAACATTAATTCTGCAAAATGTTTTTAACAGTGCCTGAGGCATTCCCTTCAAGTTTTCATTCAACGACACCAGACATCATTTAACTCACAAACAAATATCTATTAACTCAGGCACTCCCTTCGCACTCATGAACAACATCTATTAACCCAACCCCCCACCATTAATCTACCAAGCACAGTCCTCATTACTTACCAATAGTAAAAGAAGCTGGAAATTAGTGGAAAAGAATTAAAAAGTAGAGAAAGCAGGATGCTAGTAGAACTTAGTAGTATAAAAGGAGTCCACATTGACAGGAGAAATTGTGCATCATGTATAAGGGAAATAACAGAGGTTGAACATCCATTTTTTGGTCAATTGTCTAGAAAATTTAAAACATAACAATCAAATAAACCAATTGAGAAGATTCAAGAGAAAAAAGTTCACTGAGAGCAAGAGAGTCACGTATGATATCAATGACTTCTAATGCACTTATGCTCAGGTCATGTATGCCATATGGAAAAGCTAACCAAGAAACAGGCAAATAGGGAGTTTGAAAGAGATTTTTGCAGCTAAAGGCGAAAATATCTACATGCAGTTTTCTTCCAAGCTGCTAAAACAATGGCAACACTCAAAGAGTTAACTTGTGAAAGCTTTAGTGGCCAGTGTAAGTAAAAACAAATAGGTAAAACCATGTAGCTTTTGAAAATTGACATAACATTTTGACAAAATGATAAGCTTGTCTGAATCATGGAAAGAAAGTTTTGCCCCCAAATAAGAATACAAATAGAAGAATCAATCATATGGCTGAATGAGTCAAGCATAACTGGATGCCAAAAGGACCTTCTCAATTTATTTCAGCTTAAATCTTTTCGAGAACCAAACGTGCAGCTCAAGTCATATTCATAAGGTGTGATGAAACCACTCGATATTTTCTACACCAAAACCACCATACAACAAGATAAAAGAGAAAGATACTGTAATTCTGAACCAAATTGAATGAAATAATGGAGTTTATCTCTCTGTTTAGATTGAACCAAACATTTTGCAAAATAGGTTTGAGAAACTGTCCTCATCTCCGCCAGCCACCCTCCTGAAATTAGAAATAAACAAAAAGACAAAAAAACATACTCCCAAGAACCAAAATACTTCTCCTTCTAATAAGCATATGCAAACCATAGAGGAAAAATGCAAAGTTGAACTGGACAGGATTCTTGCCGTTCTTGTTAATGCTCTATAAAGCAGTTGTTCAATTATCTCCAACCAAACTAGAATTCACACTGCGAAGGATAAACCAAATGCGAAAGTGTCTTTCCTTTCCAATTACATTGTCGTTTCCTACTTAATTTTTTCCAAGCACCAAAACAAGAAACTCACGTCACACACTCTCACACCCATTTGCAACTCTCCGTTTAAACAAGTGGCCTAATACAGCTGTTCGAGACTGAAACTGAAAGTCTCCCCCAAGTACGACGGCGCAATTCTTCTAGTAGCTGATAATCAAATGCTTCACACCATAAATCCTTTGTAATAAGTTCAGAACTAAACTCTAAATTGGGGAAAACAGAAGTAAAAGAATCCATTTTCACCAAAAGCCATGAAGTTTGCCAATTGAACCCATTTAGAACCACCAAAAAGAACACCACCATGCATTAGCTCGCAGCAGAAAAAACTTACTTAGGAATACTTGCTGACTCTCCTGGAAATCTGCTCTGCTGGGACAGCGGGCGGTGGAACAGGATTGGGGAGGTGGGGTGGGATTACTGGGATGGGATTGAGATGGGGTGGTGGGGAGAGAGAGAGAAATTATGTGCTATGTATGTGATCCGAATATGTAATTGTGAAAAATCCTCACAACACAGACAAAGAGATATAAATGTATTGATTTAATTCCCATTTTTTGGTTTGAGTTCAGTTGTTTTTATTTGGATTTCAGTTGACCCAAAAGTTTATAATTTGAAGTACATAGAGTAATAAGACGATTACATGATCACTAATGTAATATGTGCCCGGATAACATTTTACATTAAATATTGAACCAAAAATAATAATTAAATTCATTTACGTTTATATGTTTTATTTGTATAAACATAAATCTTTAGTCTACTTATAGAATAGTGAAGTATATATTTTTAAAGCATGACCATAAACGAATACAAGAGTGTATTGGACCGTCGTTAGAATTAGGAGGTATCGATAATTTTTTGAACAATGAGAGGGTATTTATAATTAGTTCAAATCTTAAAAAATACAATTAAATTGGCATATATCAATTAAAATAATACCCCATTATATATATATATATACACCCCTCCACAGTGTAATTACATTCTTTTTCCTTGCTCCAAAATCAAATAAAATTACTCTATAAAAATATTTCTAAGCAGGTCCTATAGAGAAAATTAGGGGAAAGTCATTAAAATATTAGCATAATTAGGCATGAATATAGGCGCACTCTAACAATGGGTTGGATTGTTATGAGAAAATAGATGTAACGTGCAACCCTTATCTTCTGATAATATAAAAGGAAAATTCACTCCAACTCAAATCCAGTTAAATTTTGGGCTACCAAATTAAAGTTTGTTCTTATCATCTGCTATAATTAATAAATATGGAGCATGCCTAATATTCCACGCCGCACACAAATGATCTCACAAATCCCCTACTCATTACTGCTACAAAAAAACACAATAATTCAAATCATTGCCGTTCAAACACTCGAACAATTATAATATTATAGTTAATTATTTCGAATAAAAGTAAAAAATTATTATGTATTAGGCCATGGCTATTAACCATTATTTTTACAAGTGAGATTATATTAGTTAATATATATATATATATATATGTATTTGTAGATTAAAATCATGATAAATATTTTGATATATATATAACTCAATAGTTGAAAATTCTTTTTTGGGATCAGATTTGATTTTTGTAACTGTAGAATTATTTTTTTAAGAGAACCATAGTAAATATTTGTAGTCCGTGACAATCATTAGTTAATTGTGGGTAAATTATATTTTTTGTCCCATAAATTGACTTGTTTCCAATTTTGATCCCACACTTAAGTCAATTGGCACATTGAGTCTCATATGTAATTGTTTTTTTAATTTGAGGACGAGGAATTTCCGCCAAATTGATAAGGCAGTTGTTTTTCCCATTAGTCAATGCAATCAAAATAAGTAAATTATATTTTTGGTCGCATAAGTGGACCAATTTTTAATTTTGGTCCCACACTCAAACCAATTCACATATTTACATGTGGGACTAAAATTGAAAACAAAACCAAAAATATAATTTACCTTTATTTTCATTGTATTAACTAACAGAAAGAGCATCTGTGGTTATCAATTTTACGAAAATCCCTCAAATTGAAAAAAATAAACCACATATAGAACTTAATGTGTGAATTGGTCTTTATAGGACCAAAAATATAATTTACCCGTTAATTGTGGTGAAAATTTAGATTTTTAAATTAATTTTATTTAGTCATGGAACAAAATATTAATTTATTATAATTATTAAAACTACAGTGATTTACGGTGTATCGAAGGAAGAATTATTCTTTTCGAACAAAATTACGTGAAATGGAATGCAAGGAATTATAAATTAGCATTGCACTTAAAACCAGTGTTAGAATCAAGAGATCATAAACAAAAATTAAGAAAAAGGGAAAAAGAAAAACAGAAACAACTAAGTAAAACAGCAATAAAATTTAGTCAAGAATTGAGAAAGCAATTTCCAGTACCAATAAACACAAACTCATGCAAATCTTTTTGCTACAATCGATCTTTCTAAACCAAAGCCAAAACAGCAACCACCGCAGCGCCGCTCATAAGTCCAACCCTCAGCCCAGAACCAGCGTTGGAAGGTGCTGGTGCCGGGGCGTGGTGGTGGTGGTGGTGGTGATGGGTCTCGGAAGGAGAAGGCGCCGGAGAATGGCCCAGCGAGCGGTGTTTGGCCGAAAGAACTAGGATTTCCAGCTTTTGGCCTTTCTGGCAGTGGTCTTCAGCGCCACTGACGAAGAAAAATGGGCCTGATCTGTCTAGTGTGATTTTGGTGTTCCCGTCGGTGTAGGATCTGATGGGATTGGATACATTGCAGGTTTGGTAGTTCTTCTCAGTCACTTCCAGCACGGAATCACTTTTCGCGTCGTATGTCAGAACTGCGCACACGAGTTAGTATATATAAATTTTAACAAACATTTAATGAAATAAAATAGCAATAAACAGAAATCCAGACACAAATTTTCGGGGAAAAAAGCTGCAAATGTAGCATCTAAAACCACAGAAACTAAACTGAAAGGGAACTTTAACACATCAATTTTTGTTTTAAAAAAAAGGAGCACGTAAACAAGACAAAAATTACAGAAAACCACGAACGACAAGTCGAAAACATAAATTTAGAAAAGAAATGAGAGAGAGAGAGAAAGAGTGAAGGCAAGATTACCAACAGTGTCACCGATTTGGAATCGGTTTCTCTGAGCCCATTTGTTGAACGCATCAGGTGAAGATGGGAGTTCCCAGGAAGGCTTCTTGCCACCAACCTCAAACTCTCTCGCTTCAGAAAAGCTGATCATGGACACAAAAAGCAGGAGAGCCAAACAGGGAATAAGGGCTTTCAGAGTAGCCATTTCCTGATGCAGAAATGAAGAGAACAACGCGTTTTCAGATGGAAAATGGTCTTTTGAGAGAGTAGGGTTTCTGGCTGGTGACCATTTGCTAGATATATATATACGCATATCAGCAATTTGAGTTGAGGTGGGATTCTCATGGCTGGCACGTGAGTGGCACACGTGTTTGCCAAGAATTTTGAAGGGTTTGTTTGGTCCAGTATGAAATTACTTGGAGGTTAATCATTCTTTACAATTGAGGCGTTTCATGTCACTGTTTTGTGATTACCGAAATTGAAAACAGCAGGAAAAATTGCCGTTGCTTTTAATGCTGAAAGAGAGAAATTTGACTGTGAGGAGATGTTGGAAATAAAGGATAATTACTATATAATATTCCTCCTTCAATTGACAATACAATAATTACTAGGTGTCAATTTTCCGAGATTTGTAGGGAAATTTGATATGCATTTTTGATGGGGAGTTGTTTATTATTAGGAAAAATAATAGTTTTGAAATTTGAATTTTTTCCCCTTAATTTGGATCTCTAATGACTAAATAAAAATAATATTGGTGACAAAAATATAATTAAGATCTCAAAACTTATCGATAATAATATGCAATGATTGATGATTGATGATTTTTTTTTTATTTGCTATTTCATGATATTTTTTCTTTAACATATTTTGCAGTTTTATTAAATTTTAAGTATTGGCTTAATTGAATTTACCGCACTATATATATATATATATTATTTAATATATATTTTAGTTTTTTGCATATTAAATCATCACTACATTATATTTTAATTAATTTATTTTAATAAAAAAGAGCTTAAATTACAAGTGGAGTATAAAATTAATACATATAGTAGATACACAATAAATATAATATAAAACCAATAATTTATATGTGCTTTTTAAAATAAATTGACAAATATATATGTTTAACCAAAAGTTAAATATTTTTAGGAAAAAATGAATAAATATAAATATTTTATCATGTTTTTTAAAGAAAATATTGAAAAAATCATTTAATTACTCATTTTTATCTAAAACAAAAAATAGTTAATAACTTAATTCTATTACTAAATTAATAAAATCTTTTTATGAAATTAATTTTTATATTTTTCGTACTCATTCATTATTTAACTTTGAGTCTGTAAAATATAATAATATTCAAACTATTAAATTTACTAATTTTTTATTACTTCATTATAATTAAAGATGTTTTTTTCAATTGAGAAAATTTTAATTAAACTTAAAATTCAAAATTATTAGAAAAACAAATTCTTTGAACTATATATATAATATGAGGGCAAGATTATTCAAAAATTTAATTGTAGGGAGTAACATTTGTTAGTTTAGGACGGTAATGTTACATCAAGTATAGTTCAGGGGGGCAAAATGTATTTTAGCCAATAATAAATTAAATAGTTTCCTCATCCATTAAAATAATTTATTATTAATTTTTCATATATAAATGTATACTAATGATTCAATAATAGAAATATAAATAATATCATGAATTTAATATTTTTTATAACTAATAAGTGATATATTCACTTTTAAAAATATAAGAATTTAAAAAAAGAATTTCAAATGATTTCACGTGTGTTGGGAGTAAAACTGCTCAATTCCGATGAATTGTGTACGAGTCTTCCGGCTTTTAAAACCTAAAACAAATGTTATAAGTATCCTGACAATGAAAATCAATAACGAATTGGGAGGGGAAAAATGAAGGGAGCCCATGTGGTAATAGAATTTTTTAAAAATACTCTTATAAAAATTAAAGCATTAATTACCCTTTCGTGATATAAAATAAAATTTAAGAAAATCTCTTAGTACGAAATTTAGCCACACGTGCTTTGAGTGTGAATTAGCTATAAAAGTATATTTTTTTTTATAGTTTTGCCCTTCTCTTACATCTAATATATAATACTATATATATTTATTAATAATAAAATATTTTATATAATTATTATTTAATTAAAATATTATATATTAACAATAAAATATTAGATTAATTAAATTAATTAAAAATTAATTTATATATTAAAAAAAAGAAGTAGCGGGGATCTGGTTGGTGACCTCTACCTATCCGTTGGACTGGAGATGTGAATCTTTGTTTGATACACAAATTTGTATATCATTCTTGTATTTTTTGATCTTGGAATTTTCGATCGTTGTCTGAGATTATTTTTTGAGGCAGTCCGAAGTGACACATAATATTATTCCATATAAACTTCATCACTTCTCCTTCCGTTATACAAGCGAGTAGCTCTGCTTCCACCCACTTGGTAAAGTAGTCGATGGCTCCCAAAAGGAATTTTCTTTGTCTGGGAGCCAGGGGAAAAGGTCCCATGATGTCTATGCCCCATTGTGCGAAATGGTAGGGTAACAACTGTTGGGGAATAATTAATAGTGACCAAGTCTCTTACACTCTTAGCCACATGTTTTGCTTATTTTAAACAAACAATCCGTTGGCAATATTTTGTGGTTGATAGAGAGTCCAACTTCCTAGCAACTTAGCTACACATCTATAAATAGACTCAGTCCCTATGTATTTAAAACACACCCAAATCGAGAGCCTCTTCTCTTCAAGCTTCTTCCTCTTCTTTCACTTCTGAGTGTTCTTTTTGTTCGTTGTTCTAAGCTTTCTTCACGAGTGCGCGTGTAAGAAAGTAATAGCTGTGTTAACTTTGGGGAGCGATCGATTTATACTATCTGCATCACGGTAGTACCGAAATTTCGCTATTAAGGCAGTGGTTTCCACAACACAGTCTTTCATTCTTCTTCTTCATTAGTCATTTGTGTGGATTGTTGGGGAATGACTAATAGTGACCAAGTCTCTTACTCTCTTAGCCACATTTTTCGCTTATTTTAACATGAGGCTAATTAATGCATATTAAGAAAATTAGAGTTATAAAGTCTCGTCGTCTATATTTGTTCGTCGGATCCAGCCCGACAAAGTTATGTAAAATAATTATATTTACACATTCTGATTTATGGTTTCTGTCTTTTGTATAATTACAAAAACCACCTCTAACAGCAAAAAAAATAAAAATAGTTTATGTAATAACATTCACGTTTTTAGAGGGTACGTGTGTGTAATTTTTCAGAAAATATGAGTGGTTTATATAAACGAAATCGACTTTTTCAGTGGGTGTATGTGTAATTATCCCAAAAATAGAAATGATTTATATAAATAAGTTATAAATCAAGAGGTGTAAATGTAATTATCCTAGATACATTATGATTCCTTAAAAAAACGACATATATTATTATTCTTGATAATATCAAATGAAAATTTGCTGGTCTCTATTTATATACAAATTTGTGTGGACGAAACAATTTCACACGTGCGGGCCCTTTTTAGCATAACATCAATCTATGTCGACTGAGAAATGGATGGACTGTATTTTACCTTATGTGAAAATACTAACAGATCGAAAATATGATTTTTAAAAACTTTTAAAAAAGAAGACCATTGTCTCCTCCTCAATGATTCACAGGGATCTCATTGTTTTGTTTATTTATTTATTTAGGATAATGTTTCGCCTATTAATATTTTTTCAGTGCAGTCTCTTGCATTTTATTTCGCTAAAAAATTATTATCGCCGATTAGTAATTTTAATATTTTTTAATAATCTCATAATTATATTTTTTTTTCCACTTAACTACCCACTGCTCTACATTTTTCTCTCATCATATTTTTCACATCAAATTCTTTTTATATGCTCGAAAAATCATGTACGACGATAACTAGTTAAATATAACCTGAAGGGATGTCGACATAATTTAGATTTTGGGCGCAACTGAATGTCATTAGTATATTTGTATTTTTTGTGACTTTAGCATATGTATTTTAAAATAAAAAATTTAATGTCTTTACAATAGTTGAACTTTAAAATTTATTTGATTGTATAAGTGATTGACTTTATATTAAAGATTGCAAAAACTGCCCCAACTCAATTAGACTACAAAGTATGATTTTAGTGATTGTCAGGTTAGGTTTAGGCTAGACTTTTTAAAAATAATAAATATCGAATTGAGCCGAAAAATTACCTAAATTGGTCCAACCCGCACCGTGTTCACTTTTAGTGTAATGCTCTACCTCATACTCAATCCCCCTACACCATCTCACAAAGCAATTTCTTAGTATTTGTTGTTGTTTGTTCACCTTCTTCAGAGTATCTGGGCATATCTCCCCAGAATACTTCTCCATACCTTCTTTTCTTTTCTTTTAAATCATTACCAGTAGCTTGACTCTAATCCACTCGATTCCCTTTTGCAGCCAATCAGTTATCATATATGGGTGCTTACGGTGCGATTTTGACTTTTTTAAAACTATTTTCAAATTAAATTGTCATTGGTAGTTTTATAAAATAATTTTTTAAATTGCCACTTCTAAAATCAAAATCAAAGGTGCGGTTTAACGGTTTTATTACTTGCAATAAAAATAAGACGTTGAGACTAACATAAATAAAGAATTGAACAAGTGTTTGTATGCAGCAATCAAGAAAGACCAACATTATGCACCATATATCACCAACACTCTCAAAACTTTAAACAGATTAAAATGTAAGAACATATATAACAATCCAACAAGAAAACACTTAGTTCAGCAAAGGCCAAGAATTGGTTATGGACATATTAAAAATATTATTAAAAAAATATATTAGATTTAATTGCATCCTTAATCAATATTTGATAATTAATACTAGGTAATAGTAGACTATGCAATTGAGAATTTGTAGACAATAGGCATCGAGATCGACTTACTTCATTGTATGGATGTCATCCTGCATAAGCACAACTTAACTATTATTATGTATAGCATAAAGAACCTGTAACAATTGTGACACTTATTAGTATTTAGTGTTAGCAAAAAATTTAAAAAATAAAATATCATAAAAATATACATTTAATCATTCATGCAAATTCAAACCTAATAAAGATTCCTTTCAAATTAGTCGTATATGTTCTTTGATGTTGCGCTAGAGCTTGATAACTCCAATTCTGAGAATGACAAGATCATTATCAATAGATTCAATAAATATTTAAAAGCATAGAGTGAGAGAGAACAAAGATAAAATAGAAGGGGGTAAGAGAGAAAAGAGAGGCGGAAAAGGGGAGAAAAAAATATGGGAGGAAAAATGAATGAAAAATTACGGCAATCATCAAACAGACTTAAAGTTTAAACGGACTTAAAGAAATTAATCATAAATATTTTTTGGTATAAAGTCCAAATATAAATTTAACAAAAACGGACTTTAGTAATATGGATCTTTAATAATATATGAATTTTGTGCTTATATAATTTGAATATAGAATTCTTCTAACAAATTAATTATTTTATCAAGTTATTATATATATATTTAAAAAATTAATTATATATTTAGCGATACAGTTCGATTTCTGACCCTTTTTTAAGCTCGAAATTAAAATCAAACCAATAGTATTGTGCAATTTTACTCTAAATATAGAATTGCTATTTGAAAAATAAATCATAAAAAATGGTTCAATTCAATTTAATTCGGGCAGTTTTGGGTGGTTTGAATTTTTCTTATCACCTCTAGATCAGCCTCACTAAATCACTCATTTTCAGTATCCACTCTCAGCTCATTTAAGTTTGCTTATTCCCTCATCTTTTGTTTGTTCATTTTTTTGAACATTTTCAATTTTTTCATCAACTCTATATTAATATCCTTAATGTGGTCCAATGCAACACTAAGGGTATCAAATTCACTCTCTTCATCTTCAGGCTACCTATAGTCCTTATCAGATGAGCCATCAAACTCTGATGAGGAATCTGTTAACCAATCACCTACCACCATTTTCCCCTTTCTTTTTTCACCCTCATCCCTTACCCCTTCACCCTCCATCCTTGCTATTTTTTCACCTTCATTCCTTACCTCTTCATCCTCCATCCCTATTGTTTTATCACTCTCACCCCTTACCCTCTTACCCTCCACACTTGCATTTTTTCCACCCTCATCTTTTGCCCTGACTTAGAAAACAAAAATGTTTCAGAAAAGCAGCCCAACTATCACTATGTCTAACAATAAAACATAGAGGGCAAGAAAGCACATGGTTAATAGTGCAAATGGGTACCATTTTGGGTCAATATAAAGGACCACATATACGACAAAAGACAAGATTTTTTTATTCTACTGAACAAGCATAATAAACATAAAGAATGAATATTATAATCCAATCAAAGATTTCTCAACTATTTCAATTAGTTCAAATTTAATCCAGGGGCAATGAACTGTATTTTGAAAAACACATGAAATTTTTTATTGATTTTCTCTCATGGATTTTTTTTCAAATATTTATTAAAACAGAGGGAGGGTAAAATGCACTTTACGCATCTATATACATAATACATAAAGAAACTTTTTATTTAAATAAAATAAATGACAAATATTATACATGTAACCATGCTGAAAGAACTTGTTCCATGCTAAATCGTACCATTAAGAAGTGCAAGACTTGCTACAAGTGAAACGACATGTTTACAAGACGGAGCTGGCCCAACATATCTGTATTCATCCATTGCAGGATCATATAAAACCAGCTGAGAAGACAAAGGCTCGTAACGAAGCTCTCCGTGCCTGCTCACATTTCTAGGTTCACTATTTTCAGTACAGCATAGAATTTTGCCTCCAACTGTTAGTTCCACACATTTGGTGATTCCTCCCCCGAGCACAACGCTGAACTGTTTGCTCCATGATTCCACGACCCCGTATGCTTTCATCACCCACACATCACAGCTTATATGCGTTCTTGATTCCGCAACCAACACGCAGAGAGATCCCATCACCACAGATATCGAAATGTCTGCACAAGCATTGGTATCCAGGTCCCTGTCTATTTCCGGCAATTGCAGTTCCCCAAAAACCTCATTACAAATGTCGAATAACATGATGCGCTTGATATTATTGTATAACGACGGTAAACAGGTGAGCCAGTGGACAAATCCATGCAGGAAAACTGACCTGCCGAGTGGAATATTAGGCGGAACTGAGACGTTCAGTCTTTTCCAGGACCTAGCCTTCACGGAAAACACTGCAGCTGCTCCAGGCATGTGCATGCGGGAAGTGACGGGACGCCTGAGCTTTAAAACCTTGTAATCATTCACAGATGCGTCGAATCCAATGCCATAGTATAGATCGACTGGATTGAATTCATCGGTGAAACGATGAACCGGTAGTCCAGTTGCCCATCTAACGCATGGATTACACAGTTGTATGCCCACGTAATCGGACGAAGAACTGGCGAGACAGAAGAGTCCATCGCAAGAACCCATAATTCTGCAGCTTTCAGCTGCACCTCTCTTCCCCAGGTCTAGTTCCATGTTATTCACGGGAAGTGTACCAGGATTGCTTTCGGGGAACAGGCGCAGTTTGAGGGGAGCGCGGGGATCTGCGTGTCTTTCAGTCAGAATTACTATACGGTTGCTGTTACTGTTTTTCAGGGAAGCACCGAAGTGGTATTGATGTTTGGCGACGAATTTGGGGTCGCTGATTGTAGAACACCACCATTTGGAGACGCTTCTGAAGCTCGAGAGGGTCTCCGGCGGAAGCCATGACAGTATCTCGATTATCAGATCTTGAGGCAATGGACTCTCCTCAGAATTCATGATTTAACCTGCAAATCTAGTGATGAATTAGTCAATACAAAGATATTAAAAAAAGATCAGGGAAATATAGTAAGTGAAGAAGGCATAATTGCAATTATTTATATATATAAGTTTGAGCATCGGATGCAGCATTGATCAGAGCTTGTTTGGTGGAGGAGAACTTGTGAAGATGCGGATTCTTTTTTCTCTAAGGCTTTTTTAGGATTTGATCTTTCCTAGCTTGGTGAGATATGAGAATAACAAACAGAAGAAACTTTCCAAACTTCATAAGCTTTATTTTTGGAAGATGGAGATTAGAGAGGAAAAGATTTGAGATAGGACGAAATTTTAAGTAACATAAGGTTTGCTCGAATCTGAACAGTCATGTGGCAAATGCATTACACTTGTAATGTATTAGCGAATAATTCAAGAAAAGTGATCAATCACGTAGCAGATGTATCACACTTGTTCTATGATTAATATGGTTTAGCCAAACCTACTTTGACTAAGAATCTTTTTGTGTGCGCTTCTGAAATATAAAATATATTAAATTGTGTGTATTTTGCAAAGACAACAGAAATTTGAAATATTTTCAGTATTATTTGTCTGTTTACACTTGACTCAGCTAGTCCAATTAAGTATTTGATAAGGCTCAATTTGGATAAGCTGGAATATTTACTCTTAGGCCTAAACTTTAACTTAATTATTCTGGGATGTAGCTAAAATTAGAAATTCAAAATAGTTCTTTTTTGTTATTTAGACAATGCTTTGAATGGAAAAATCGCATTTTTAGTCTCATATGTTAGAATGTTTTTTAATTATTGATTTTATTTATCACGATTTTCTCATCCAAAAAAACAAAAGGGTTAGAGAAGTACCTGTTACCTGCAACAAGTGAGAGAAGGATCTTTCTGCAAATTCTGCTTCTTCAAGATGGATGAGGACAGCCCACTTACTAGAAATTGCTTACAAAATCATGCATGAGTCGTAACCAGACATCATTAACTAATTACAAGAGGTAATATTATGGCTAAGACAAACTGATCATGATGAAGGTAATAGATTCATGGAGACTAATTAGCAACATACAACGTTTCTGCAATTTCAAGACATAAATTGAGAATTTCATACAAGGTATATATATATATATATATATATATATATATATGGTGTTTGCTTATTGAGTCAAGGTCAATTATTTTAATATTCTTGGCTGTCACTTTTGTTTGATTAATTAAAAAAGTAAGTAGAGGGTTTGAAGGTGAAAATTGGGGAGAGTCCAATAATATGTTTGAACGTGTTAAAAGACTATACCTAACATAATAAGGTATAAAGTATAGTATTTTTCATAGATAGTCAATGTGAACGCGTAGCATATTGCAATTTGATTTCTTAATGATCCTTTTGATATACCAAACATAGTCTTGTCTATATTCTTTCTACCTATGTACCTTGTGTGAATGCTTAACAAATTTCATTTTTTTTATTAATCTATTACCTGCTTGAAAGGTACATTTATGATAGACATTTATTGAGAGAATGTGCTGCCACCAGCGACAACACTAATTAATTTTAGGGTAAATTGCATAACGCTCTCGGTATGTTTTACTGAAATAAAATTTCTTTGTATTAATTTTGTAGGCGAAAAAACTCCTGTATTATTTAAAATATAGTAAAAAAGTCCTTCTCTGTTAGAAATTAATGGAGAGTAGTTGACACTCGCCTATTTCGTAAGTGGGCTTCATTTTTTACCTTTTTTAGGATTACTTTATATGTGCAAATGTTCATTTTACCATCCTTTTTTACATGTAAATATATTTTAATAAATAATAATATTATTGATTAATTTAAATTATTATTTAATCTAAATATATTTTAGTAAATTATATTTATTTACGAAATATATTAATTAAATATAAAAACCTAAAAAGTATATAAAATTTTTAAAGGTTAAAATTTCAAATTGAAAAATCACCAAACAAAAATAAATATATTAAAATTCACATTTTAAATTTAATATTTATTAAATATAAATATCAATCAATTATATATTATTAACAAAATTAAATTATTATTTAGTTTAAATATATTAAAATAAATTATATTTATCCATACAATATATTAATTAAACATAAAAACATTATATTAATCTTTTTAAATTTTCTTATATAATATAAATAATTATTAAATTACGATATTAATTTCAGTATTATAATACATTATTATTATTTTTAAATTTTAAAAATTTATCAATTTTTACTTATTTTTAAAAAATTAACAATACGAGTTAAAAAAATTAAAAAATCGTCTCACCCTCACCGCCTCCCCCTTGACGCCGCCGCCCACACATCGTCACCACCACCTATCTACCCTAAATCTGGATTGTGGTTGCCCCTTTCTGCAGACGTCGCCCTTCTTGTGCTGCGCGATGGCGATGTTGCCCAAATTAGCGCCCAATGCGTCGCTGCAGCAGCCTTGGGGGCAACAGCGCCGCATCTGTACACACATATATATATATACATTTATTATATATAGTATTCACATATATGTAGTATATACATAATTGTGTGTATATATAAATAAAACATATATTTTTAGATTATTTTAGATCTGGACCGTCGATTTTTTAACTATTAAAGATCAAGGGATATCATAATAAGGGTATAACAGGCAACTCAACAAAAATTTTAACACCGTTGAACCTAACTAACAGAAGGAAAGAGTGTGCGCATAATTTTAAAAAATACATGGGTTTTTTGCCTATTTCTTTTACACAGGGGGTTTTTAGCTAAAATTTTAAAATACTGAGAAATTATATGCAATTTATCCTAATTTTAAGAGAAAGCTATGATATGTATAGGGCTTATTGTAATTTTGGTCCTATATTTATAAGGGGTTGACAATTTTTGTTCTTTAACTTTGGAGGTGGCAATTTTGATACTGTATCTTTCAAATGTTCGAGATTTTGGTCCTTTAATCCAATTTATAACAATTTTGCCCTTTTAATAAAAAATAACCATAGTCCACTACATGCTCTAATTAATTAAGGTAGACCTGACATGCTTCGAAAATAAATTAAACCTCCATAAATTCATACCTTATTTTGACCGTCTTTTTCTTAGAAATTTCAAGTTCTCAATTTTACGGACTTCCTCCAGCTACACTACCACAACATATGGTTTGCAAGTATTTTCTTCTTCAGCAACAAACAACATGGCTTATTTTGTTTCCTACCTTAGGGAATAAAAACACTTCAATATAAAGACTTAGTAAAATTTTGGATGATCGAGTTTGAACAGAAGCTTTTAATTTATTGAAAAAATATTTAAAATATTAATTCCTCTATTGGAGGAGACAACTATTTACCCTCTCATGAAAAAGAGGACTTCACTCTTTGGAAAAATCCTTATACGCTGAAAAAAAAACCTAACAATTAAAATTTTGAAAGTCTCGCTTTATTTTCTGAAGAGTTGGAGAAATTTTTCTGATGTCCTCCATCTGCTTCCTAATTTTTTATTTATAATAGCCTATGGACTTTAATTACGGACTTCAAACTTATTTTAGATGATGTCATTGTGTCCCTCACCTATTTTTGTTCAATTTCTCAACTGTGGTTATTATGACTTGTCTGCCATGTGCTCGCTAGTTGGTGTCCTCTTTTCTGACTGTTGTCGTCTTTGTCTTCTTTTACCATTTTCTGGTTTCAAGTTTCTTTTAGGTTACTCGAACAAGGGTTTTTCGCGACAAGGGGTATGTGATTGTGCCATTGTTTGACATACATCATGTCGCATTTCTTCTTCTTTGTGGCATATGTTGCAGGCAGCTTATTCTCCTAAACGAGCATTGATTTCTTTTTGAACAAGCTTTAGCGAACTTGGTGCTTTTCTCTGTCATGGAGTTTATCAATAATGATCCATTTAATTTAAAAATATTTTAAACACATTTCACTTTGTCCATCTTAGTGAGACAGACCCAATATCTCCAAACTCTTCTAGTAGATATTTTATCTTCGCTAAGGAATGAATGCTACCATGTCAAGTCTCTACAATTTGATGAAATAGAATGTCAAATGAGACCCTTTTTCGGCATTTTCTGGAGCTGTTGAGATAAACTTAAGCTCCAAAATATTTTCTCGCTTAAGGTGGGGATTATTTTGTTAAACGTCACAGACCGCCCCGCTGATCCATTCTGGAAGTTTTGAGATTTTAAAAAATCCTGGTGACAAGAGCTCCAAAAGCATACCAGTCTCGGACTTCTTCGAGTTTCAACCTTTCAAGCATCCAGATCTGGTTATACTTGTTGGATGCGTCTACTATGGTCTTGCTTCAGTCGATTACTTTTGGGAAACCAGTTTTTCAACATTCTCTGGTACACCTTCCAAGCAAAAAATAGAAGATACTAAATCGTTAGTATTAACCTTAGAAGTATATGTAATTGGCTAATGTTAATCTCTCCCTCTTTTACCCCAAAGGTGTTAGGTTGACTGGAATTATCAGGAGTTTGTACTTCTTGTAATTCAATTGTTGTCTCTTCACTAGAGTTTGGTGATGACCTCGTGCAAATTGTACTTGAATCTGTCGCTACAGGTTTAGAGCTACGCTCTCTTAACTCTTGAGCCATCATTGAAGCCGATGCCTTTCCCATTCATTCTAGTACACCATGCCATAACGAGCTAGAACCAAGTTTGGTACTCCTGATCTGGATAGTGTCAATATCAGCTTGTTGGACTTGGCTAGCTATTTGGGCTTTAACTGCAAGTTGTCCAAACTCCTTATCAAGCTCCTCAAGATTCTCCTGAAGTACCTAAGCCTTACAATAATGGAGTTTGCTTCAGAAACCTCCATCTCGTCAAGAAATCTACAAGAGTACTTTTCGATATTTAATAACAACAATAGTATAATAATAATAGTATTGGCATTCAGCTTGCCATCTAATAATACGAGCTTTCTTGGTATTTTATTCAAGTTTATTTTAGTCAAAGCTTTAGTATTCATATTATTAATTTTGAAGTAAATTCTTTGGCTAGTAAGAACAAAGGCCATTTCTTAAACGTCTTTGAAACAACAAAGAACTCCCTCATTGATTTGCCAAACTTTGGCTTATTGTTCATTGAATAATCTTTCTGTATATCTACATGGTTGTTCACTAATAGTCGTCTTCTTCATGAGCACTGCTTCCCATCTATAATCATTGGCATCTACATAGACGGTACACAACAAGCTTTGAAGTTGTTTCTTATCTTTAAGAATACCAAAAACAATTGTGAATTTTCTCCAATGTGTTCTTGCAACTCAATACTTATTTTTATCTCACCATAATTTTTCACCAGAAAAACAAGGTTATTGTAAGCAAAGACTCCAAACTCAATGACTTTAAGATTGTTATGCTCCTTGATGATCTCCTGCATATCCTTTTTATCCTCCATATTCACTTGGATGAGTTTGTTCGAACATACTCATACTTGCATTCCTCTTTAACCTTCAAAGTAGCTTCGATCTTATTTCTATCCCACCATACCAAAGGGTTCTAGCTTACATTCCTATGGATAAGTCTTTTAATATTTTTGGGAGAAAACTTACTTTCTTCGTTTATGTCTAATGACTTATCTCCTGTATAGCTTCTTTAAAAATCATAAGTTCTTCTTTAGAAACTTTGCTGAAACCTTGTTGCTCGAAAGACAAATGAGTCTTACCAAATTTCCTTTTTATCTTGCATTTTAGGATGAGTTAATTTGGCAACACAATTACCAAGTTTACTACGAAAATTTATGGGCATTATCCTATTACCTAACGATATGTATATAGAAAAGGGACTAGTTATTCAATTCTTATGGTAACATGATCTAGACTGATTCTCATATTTTCTAAAGGGAATTCCCCTGGGATTCGACCTCACTACTATCAGCCTAGTAAGAAAGGCATTTACGGGCAGCTTTCGAGAAGGAATAAGTAGTCTTAGGCCTTCAGTTCTTACAATTGTGAGTTTGATTTCCTATCAGACTAAAAGCAAGTCTGGTGAAGTCACCTCGGGATGAAATTTCATACCGTTACCTTTTCTTCCCTATGATTATGATTTTTGAAAAAACTTAACCCAAAATCATACTCTTGTATCCTCATCCTACAACACCAGCAGAAATAATTTCATAACTTGTTCTTTCTAGCATGCGTTCATATTTTTCCACAATAGGTTGCTACAAATGATATAAGTCATCACAAGAAAAATAATTTTCTTTCCCAAAGATATCGAATACAACTTGAATTTGTTTTTAACCTTCAGGGCATCTAAGTTTTATAGTGTCAACTCTAATTTTCTGAGGAATTAAGGCTTTTACCAACTCCTTCTCTTTACTTTTATAGCATGTTATCCTATCTTTCAGGCAAATAAGATTGGTTGATTTTCATTAAAATTAGTTCTTATGCTATGCGTTATATGAATAGAACAAAAATTGAAATATTTTTATTAACATCCCACAAGCACAATGTATTGTCAGTAGATACAAAAGCAAGCTCATTGGTGGATAGGGTGTTGGGAACAGTGAGAATTAAAGAGATAAATCTGCCTCAGAGTATCCATGGATGTTGGAGGATTTGGAGGGGCCAATAAATGATGATACTTTTGTCAATAGGTCAGCAGATTATGGCAGGCATTTGCCAAAAATGGGATTTGACTTTCATTAAAAATGAGAAAACCAAAATAACTGTTGTGTGCAAGAATGGGTGTGAATGGAGAATTCGTGCTTCTCCAATAATGAGAACCACCACATTTATGATATAATCAATTAAGGGAAGGCATACATGTGCTCATAAAACTCAAAACATACAAGAAAATTATAAATGTACTGGAAAGTGGCTGAAGCAATTTGTAAGAGATAATCCTTCTAAGTGGTTGGAATCTTTGTAAAACAAGATAATAGGATAAAATCAGGTTGATGAAGTCTGCATAAGGTACACAGGGCAAAAAGATATTCTTCTGATCTAATGAAAGGGGACATAAAGCAACAAATAACATGTTTATGATTATTGTGCCACTATCTGCAACTATAACCCTCTAACTCTATGATACTGAAAGTTTACAGAGGTTTAAATCTCCCACTGCTACAAAAAATGTATGTGTGCTTTAGTGATTTGTGGGATGGGTTCTTAGATAGTTGTAGACCATGTATTGGGCTTGATGGGTGTTTTTTTTAGAAGAATTGTACAAGGGTCAAATGTTTTTATAGGGAGGGATGGTAATAATAACATCTACCCAATTGCATTGGCATTTGTTGAAGTTGAGAACTACACTTGGGAATGGTTTCTAAATTTGCTATTCAAGGATATTGGGAGTCATGATCAGAGGGGTTAGGTGTTTATTTCTGACAGGCAAAAGAGGTTAATTGAGGTTGTCACACAATTGGCACCACATGCTGAACATAGCTTTTGTCTTAGACACATGTATAACAATTTCAATCAAAATTCAAGGGGCAAGAATTGAACAAATTGTTTGGGAAGAGTGCTTCAACTTATAGTGTGAAAGACCACTTGATAATAATGAAAGAAATAGAGAGGGTTAATCCTAAAATGGGCAGGGTCAGACTTTGGATGGTTTACTAAAATTCTAGCCCATCATTAGGCAGGATGTTTTTCTCCTGCTAGGTCAAAAAGTGATGTGGTTGTCAGATTGAATCTTTTAATCATTACATTCTTGAAGCAAGAGAGTTTCCAATCACAGAGATGTTTGAATGGATTAGAAAGAAATGTATGGCAAGAATTCAAACAAAAAGAGAGAGGATGGAAAGATACAATAGGGATGTAGATCCAAATATAATGAGAAAGATTGAAAAGCAAAACCATGAAAGCAGAAATTGCTTTCCGAGTTGGATGGGGAAGACAAACTTGAGGTTATGCACTTCGTGCAAAACCACATTGTATACCTCAACGACAGGCACTACAGTTGTGGGATGTTCTAGTTGTGTGGATACCCATACTATCATGCAATTGCTGCCATAGACCACCATAGACAGAGTATGGAATCCTTTGTAGATGCCTACTTCAAGAAGGATGTATACCTGTAAGTGTAGAGTTACATAATAAACCCAATTCCAATGATGCATGACTTTGAAGAATCCCTTTTAGGACCTGTAGACCCTCCACATGCAAAACCAAGAATAGATGCCAATGACATTAGAGAACCAGCAATTGTGTCAAGAAAGGGTCTAACTCACACATGTGAATGTTTGTGAGACAAGGCCACAACAAGAGAGAATGTCCAAATCCTCTTCATCCAATTCAAGTTCATATAGGTGCAATAAAAAACTTATTCTTTACTTATTTTAACTTATAAACTGTAAATATTTCAATCATGATATTTTGTGCATTTGATACAGGAAACTCAGCCTACAAATGTCTCAAGTACAACAATTGCAGCAGAAAGAATACATATTTTAGATGAGGTAAATTGTATATACTTATACAGTTTTATAAAGTGTTGATAAACTGTAAATACTTCTTTGTTGTGGTGTCTTATTTGATTTGTTGATGGTTTAGAGGAGATACACTAGATAAAGGATTTTGGTTAAAAGAGAAGAGCAAGGAAAAAAGAGTCACGACGGAAAAACAAGAAGTAGAAAAAAGAAAAGGAAAAAAAAAAAAAAATTGGAATTTATTCTTTTAGTCATATTTAGATGGAACGGAGATCCCGACAATTCTCTTATTAAATTAAAAAAAGAAAAAACTATAAGTAGTTATTTGTTTATTTGGTTGTTCTACAGATGCCCACACTATCATCAAGCACAGCTTCTGCAAGGTACTTAAGGTATTTCAAGTATTATAACATTAACATATTTCTAACTCTTTGTTATTGAACTAGTAGACCTCAATTCATGTTGTTTTTTTACAGGTGGCTCAACAATATGCACCTCACAAAAGTTCTTCAAATGTTATTAGACCCCCACAGGTACTTGTACAATACTTTTCATTTATTGTTTTTCAATAAATTGATTGTTTCTTATAAAAAAAAATAATAATATTGTTTCTATCTCACCGTAGGTTCATACAATAGCTTTATGAAAACAACAAATCCTGTTTCACTCTCAAGTAAGCTTCAAAAAAGAAACCATGTCTCCACCCAAAAACTTCAAGAAACAATGTTGGTCACATGGTCAAAGTATCGGTCGATATGTATCCGGATTGGTCCTTGCTGATCTGAGAAAATTGAGCGATATTATCTGAAACTATTATGTATCGACAGCTTTGATACAACTTTGACTAAACTATCACTGATTTGAGAAAATAAATATAGTCAAAAGAACCCTTATGCAGTGTATTTCGTGTGCTTATATTTTAGTTTTATATATGTATGAATTTTTTAAGCACTTCTATGATTAATTTAGCAATGCTTGGTACCAATAAAAGTTTTTGTTTGTAATATTAAATAGTAATTTGTGATACTTATATTTTTAGAATATTTTTTTTAAGTATATAATATATTTGTTTCGTATCGCCTGATAATATCTCGATACACTGCGATCGATGTAAAACAATACGACCGATATTATCACCAATACCACGACTTTGAATCATGGTTGTTAATCAACAACGCAATCCATATCATCAAGCATCAAGGGAGTTTCAAATTCATATTGGGTAAGAGCAAATAGAAGTGGAACTTCAAGCACAACTCCTTTGCCAGAAAGCACATATCTACACAAACACAGTATCAAAGAGAGGGATGTTTAGTTTTGTTTCTAATTCAAATTGGAATGATGGATTTTGGTGACAGACTATAATACTTGATTTTTGTTGAATGCTCTGTGTTGTGCACATTTTGATATATGTTAGTGTCTTGTCAATTATCACATTTTGGATTCAGATTTGTCGACTTGGTTTTTGCTCAAGGTCATGTGTTATCGTAATCCATATTCGTTTGGTTTAAATGAAAGAAAAAGGGAAGTGGAAGGGGAGGCAAGTGAAAGGAAAGGAGGAGGGAAAGAATAATAGTTTTTTTTCAAATTATTTGGTATGATTGGAAAGGCAGAAAATTTCAAATACTTCTCCTTATTTCGTACGAGGAAAACAGATTAAGAAGAAAGAAATAATTTTTATAATTTTACTGAATAATCCTTCTTTTCATTTTGTATTAAAAATACATAAATTAATATTATACTAATATATTTTTAGTATATCAAAAATTTAAAAATCTTATAAATAGAAATATTTATCCAATAAAAATAAGAATAAGAATATTTTTAATTAATAAAGATATTCATCGAAATGAATATTGCTCGTTTATTTTAAACTGTTTAGTTTAAATAAAATAAAAATTACTAACAATATTCTCAACGAACGAATTCGAGTTCAAATATTAGTAACTTTGTCGACTTTACTTTTTGTCTTTTTGGCCTTATACTTTCACTTACGAAAATAAATTTAGACTGTGGAGGAGTTTCATATACATCGAGTTTTACTTCACCTTCATCTTTTCTCTCTAACCAAACACCAAATTATCTCTTATATATTCATTTTTACTTCCACTTTTCTTAAATTCACGTTTTACTCCAACGAAACATACTCTAAGAAGGCCTTATATCTCAAAGGTATGGCAAAATAGACAATAACCACTCAAAATTTAGGCAAAACATGCAAAAATCAAGCCCACTCGTAAATCATGCGTGTTTCATGCACACTCTGATAATTATTAACAACGAGGGGTTTTCGTGCAGTATTTCATATAATACTGAAGGTTTTTTACATATAAAAATAATACAAGAGGATATCTTGTATTTTCATCAAAACAGGGAGTGTTATAAAATTTATCTTAATTTGAGATCATGAATTCGAGTCCCATCAAGTATATGAATATTTGTATCACTTTATGTGATTATTTATTTTAATTTTATGTGTATTATTGTAATTTATTTAGTATTTTTAGTTATATTGATGTATTGGTTGAACTGATATATTGCTCAACTTATTAAGAGGTTGATATAATCATAAATGTAATTACCAATTTAAGAAAAAAAACAAGTTATTTTATACTTAATATTCAAAGAAAAATTTCTTATCCTTGCTAAATATTTTTTGGTGATTTCAGAAAGGGTCAGTCCTTATGAGATTTTTATTAGATATATATAAGTTTTCATGTATAAATTTAAACATATACTTAGTTGTATAAACATATATATGAAAGAGTTTGGATGTATAGATTCTAATGAATAAACTTCATTTTTTAGGATAAATTATGATCACTTTTTATAATATTTGATATAATTATAAATACTTGTTATCTTTTAAAAATTTATAAATTTCTCAGCCATGTTGACGGTCGTCTAAAGACAAGCACATTTTGTTAATTTTCATTAGATTTCGATTCAATTTTTGTAGTGAACTGATCAAAATACCTTTTGAATTATGAATTACAAATTTATATATTTTTTTAAATTTTTTTATTTTTTTATGGACTAATACGCTTTATGAATTATTTAATTTGCACACCCTTAATCTTTTTTTTATATATATTTTCACAAACATGTTTTTTAAAAAACCAATAAGAGTAAGATCGTAATTTTCACTTTATCGTCTAAAAATTATGTAGTATTTTTTATTTAAGAGAGTATTTTAATTTTTTAAATAACAAAAAATACGTAATTGTATCAAATTTCATGAAAAAATAATTGTACCTGACTTTTTATTTTTATTGCAGTTGCTAATTACTTTCACCCAAGTAGGGGTAAACATTCTATTGCCCAATGAGCAGAAAAAGGAGATGAAAAGTGAAGGGGAAGGGGAATGGAAGAAAATTTTACATATTTTTTATAATTTGATGTGAGAAAAATAAATTGATAAAAAAAATATTAATTTTTTATAATTTTACTAAACTATCCTTTTTTCTTCGTTTTGAATTAAAAAATAAACAAATTATCACAAAACTAAATTTAAATTAGTAAAAATGTAAAATTTAAACCTACAAAACTTATTAATAAAAATACGCAACAAAACAAGAATGAAACATTTGTTAAATATCAATATCTCAAAACAAATGGAGTCTTGTTTTATAGGTGAATTTTCGGATAAAATGCATAGAACCCTCATATATTTTAAAAAATTTGTAAAAAAAAATCCTCCTGTTATAAGAATAGGCTAAAAGCTCCCCCAGTGTTTTGTAAAACTCAGCTCGATAAACTCAACTCAATTGCCCTCTCTCTACTAAATCCAGCTAAAGGTGTTAATTGTTTAAAAATTACCATTATACCCTTACTAATATATATTATTTCTTATTTTAATGACAGTTATTGATCGTTAAATCTAATCAATTTATCTCAACCGTTAGATTTTAAAAAAAATAAAAGGTCTAGATTCAACAAATTATTTAATTTATATTATATATAAATAATTAATAATTTAAAAAATATATTATTAATATTAAAAAAAAAACTAACTACCCCACCCCACCCCCTTACCCTCCGCTGCCCCCCCCCCCAACCACCCCACCACCATCTTCGTTGTTGCGGCGCAATTTCCTAAAATCGTCATATCTCCGCAAATTCTTTATCAAATTGAGTATGGCCGGCCTCGTTAGTAAAAAAAGATATTTTAGTAAAAAACACCTAAAGAAAAGGTAAAAAGCAAAGAGCGTATGTAATGCACCTTCCGCTAATTACTAACGAGAGGATGTTTGTTGCTGAGTTTACACAAATACAAGGAGATTTTTAGCTTATTCTCATAACAATAGGACTATTTTTGCAAACTTTTTAAAACATAAGAGAATTGTATGCATTTTGTCGTGAATTTTCTACCGTAGTACAGTAAATAAAAAATAAGATAGGAGTTTACCTTATAGCCCTATATCTTCATTTTTCTACTTAATTTTCGATGAAAGCAAATGAAAACAAAATTGGGCTTGGAAGAAGGTTTTATATACATTTAATTTACTTTTCCTTGTAATTTAGGTTCATTTTTCACTTCTAACATAAAACTGTTTTTTATACTTGACTTTTTCTGATACGTGTGTTTCGAGCCTAGTCCAACAAGCTCTTAATGGGAATAACTTATAGCTGGATTAGATGCGTTTACAAGTCGCATATTTTTAAAAAACATAGATACACGATTTTTCTCTAATCTAAATGTCGAATAAAAGTGAAAATATTAGAATGGTTGTAGGATATCAAATCAAACACAGATTGCTAATTTCCATCATTAAATAATACAATATAGTAACTACTGTATGTGGGTGTCTATTAGCATAAAACCACACCAAAGACCACCTCTTGCTTTTATCATATAGTACAGATTTAAAAGGGGATTTGGATACCTAAAAGTTAGCCCTCAGTAAATCTCATTTTGAGACAATAACATGAAATTCAGACACGGAAAGTATAAGATAACTGATTAAAATACAAAATGAAATACTAATTTAAAGTTAGAAAGAGAGAGAGAGAGAGGAATCAGACAGGGGAAATAGAAATGTACCAAAACTGCGTTTACTTGGGGCAATTCACCTTTATTAGCAAAGACAGTGAGATCACAGACGGGAAGCAAGCACACAACCAAGTTGAGAAACAGATGAAGATACGAGTCGACAGGACATGTACAAACTTAACTAAGAAAGGTCCAGACCAGACTACTCTTATTTAAGGAGAGTCTTGACGATGGACTTGACATTGAGCTTCTTCAGGTCGGTGTATGACTGCCCACATCCAACGAACATCACAGGTGCTCCAGAGATGTAAACCATGGACAATGCAGCTCCCACCTAAGCCATTTATTAGGTATATAAATCAATGCATTGCCATCAAGATGCCAAGTGCAAGTAAATGTGCATGGAAGTTAAGACAAGCTTAACGGAAGGAAAAGAAGTATTATGTGTTCACCTTGTCATCAATGGTATCAAACTTAGTCAGCAGGATTCCATCAATCAACCTGGGATTGGGAGATGGTGAGAGGTCACCTAATTTCTGCAGTACAATCAAGAAAATCCGTTGGTAAGATGATGATGAAGAATTATACGTAATGTTGAAATAGGAAAGAATAGATTTCAGTGGACCTGATTAAACTTTGACAACTGATCAACAGCGTCATTTCCCACAAGTGCCTCACCAACAAATAAAACCAGATCTGGATTGTTCACATAGATAAGCTTTGATAGAGCTCGCATTAATGGTTCGTTATCCTGCCAAATATTAATAGAATGATAAACAGGCAATTGACATGGAAAATACCACCACAAGAAAGCAGATTAACTTCCGCAAAATATTGAGATAACATAAGCCCCAGCTGCTTGTTTGCTGTTCAGGGTGAAGTCTCTATATAATAAAGGATAGTAGCATTGCACAGGCTTATATTCGTTTACCAACACGTTTTAGGCAAGAAAAAGACGGTGAAGGTGGAGGCGACCGGAACCAGAAAACATGCCAATTACCTGCATTCTTCCTGCCGTATCAACAAGAACAACATCTGAACCGTTTCGACTGGCCTCCTGAATTGCTTCTTTCGCCACAATCGCAGGATCTTTCTCGTAACCCTTCTCGAATATGGGGATCTGGAAGTTGCAATTCATATCGTTCATAATTAGAGCAGGCTCAGCAAGATTAATATCTCAAACAAATTACTAGTTGCGCACTATAATCTACCTGGAGTCTACGTGCATGGGTACGCAGCTGCTCAACTGCACCTGATCTGAACGTGTCACAAGCAGCCATCATTACATTGATATTGTGCTGCAGAAGCCAGTAAGCAACCTGCAGAAGGCATGGTGAGAAATTAAAAAACTGCAATTCGCCAAGAGTTAAATTTAAATCCATGTGAATAAGGACTAACCTTGGCAAGATTGGTAGATTTACCAACTCCATTAACTCCAACAAAAACCACAACATATGGTTTCCCATGCTCCTTGGCAGAATGCACATCCCTCAAAATGTCAATGGAGCGTCTAGGAGTTAAAATGCGAACAAGGGCATCTTCCATAGCAGCCTGGAAAAATCAATGTGAAATTATACTGCAGTTAAAATACCACATAAACAGGAGGAAGAAACTTTCAACTCCAGGCAATATTTTCACATGAAGGAGTCCTTTTTCGTTCTATATGCCTTTGCTTTTTCCTATAAGGTCAGATGTGCTGTAGTACCTGAACAGTTGAAGAAATTCTTGTAAAAGAGGCTAGCCTCTTGCCCTCAAGGCTTGCAGCAACTGATTCACAAAGTTTTTCAGCTATTTCCTCCGCCTGTTTAATAAATTATTTGAAAAAGCAAACAGGGCAAAATATTAACATAGTTGAAATCAGACACAATGCTCTTTCTTATGAGCAAAGGTAAGTACCAACAAACTAGTTGTCACATTAATTAACTGAAGTTCTAAAACCAAGGGGAAGAAGAACTATATAGGACGCGGGAAGAACATACCACATTCTTGGTCATAAGCCTATCTTTGAGAGCTTTAAGAGCTGGTTCCAGGTCAGACTTCTCCAAGTTTGATTTACCCGCAATACTGAACCCAGAAAAGTTAGTCAGAAGATATTTAACCGTATGGTACAACAATGAATATCCAAATTACAAGATAGCAGATTTCACTATGACAACAACAAAGAGAAACATCTAAACATGCAAGCAAACAAGCCATATAACAAATTAACTAAATGAGTTCAGCACAACAACTTATCTTCAATGCAGCAAACATATTGCAATATGATCATTTGCTACATTATCTTACGTTAAATGGTTTTGATTTGTATGCAAAACATATTTACATCTTTAGAATTTAGCATAAAGACATAATTATGATATTAGCAGAAAATGCAATATGATTTCAAAAACTTCGCTCAAACAGGAAACAGTAAAAACAAGAATAAGATTAGTTACTCTGCACACCTTTTTTCCACTACAGTTTTTAGTGAATAAAGGAAGCAGATTTAGTAAAACATAGTTGCAATGATGTTCCAATATATATTATATTGGTATACTGTATAACTTGTAAGAAAATAATAAAAGTTTGTATAAGTTGAAAGAAAAATATAGAAGTTCAGTAGGAACGGGTATTTTCACTGTCTTTGGGTGAAAGACATACCTTTGGAACATGGATGAGAACCAGCCCTTTTTCCTTGTATCAGTCTTATTATCCTTCCCTGTGTCCTCCTCCTCAGATTCACTATCACTGCTAATGATCTCCTCCTTGTCCATCATACTCTCTCCCTGATCTGCTGCAACAACTGCTGATATGTTCTGTTCCCCATTCTCACTCACTGGATCTGTGAAATCTAACTTTGACTCTGGAGGTGAATCATCCCAAACTCTGTTCTTTTTAGTTATCTTCTTCTTTGGTTCTGCAACGGCTTTCGAAACCTTGTTAACAACAGTTTCAGTTTTCTTTCCACCTTTAGACCTAAGCTTCTGTAGCTTATTTACATCAAAAGCTCCAGTATTGGAAGTCCCATTCTCTTTACCGTTGGCATTACCGGTAGCTGGCACTTCCCCTTTTCCTACATGATTATTGTTAAGATTTCCATTTTCTAATGGGCGACCTCTGAACTTGTCGCCATCTCTACCATCATTTCCAGATTCACCTCCACTCTTTTTTTTGTTGCCACCATCAGCAATGCCATTTTGCACCTGCCCTTGCTTTCGACCTAGTTGATTATTCACAGGCTTGCCAACTTGCTTTGATTTCTTCATTTCCTCAGCACGAGCCTCAGCTTCCTTCTTAAGCTGTTGAAATATGTTATCGAAGTCATCATACGAGGTTCGCTTTGGATCATAAATCTCTGAGAACTCTTGCTTAACCATGGAAAGCAAATCATCCACATACAAGAGATGGAGAATCCGCTGATATACAGCAACAAATACAAGCCCAAGTTCATTGTGAAACGTCCACTTAAGAGTGTACGAAGCACCCGGAGCATCATAATTGTATGATGCAGCACCTGATCTTTCCTCCAAAAGGCAGGACCTAATCAAAGTATCAATGGGCGAGCCTCTAAGAGCATTTCCAAGCTCTTTGCAAGTCCAGAGGATTAGACCTCCTCTTGTAAATATGAGTAACTGCTCCAGCATCTTTAGAATTCAACAAGTCCTATCCTGGTAAAATAGTTGCAAAATGGATAACCATGAGAAATCCAGAAGCTGTTATTGTTTTCAGCACATTTCTACAACAGTATATATAACACCATCTGGCATTTAATTGAATCCCAACAATATCTCAAAAACTATCAACTTATTAATGATAAGAGAAAGGCACTCCCTCATGGCATAAGAAAGACATAAAATTGAAGAATTTCTCAACATATGTTTAAGACCTTTGAAACAAAATTGCCAGATTATATCATGATCTCAATATAGATTCCTCTATTTTTCCCAATATCATAAATATCATAATATCTGGAAGAAGACACGGTGCAAGCGAATCTAAACAATTAATTGGTAATTCATTTAATTCCAACAATTGCAACAAAAGAAAAGTTAGGGTATCCTCTGTAAGTTGTGTTTATTCCTAATGGGCATGTATTCTTGAAGAAATAGTTATAGACTGGATGAAGTGTGTCATAATTCACATAAAATCACCTATATATCCCAAGCACAGGAGAGTACTTTAGCAGACGTGATATAAAGAGCGTAGCAAATGAGCATAACTGCACAAGTTCCATTTATGGGTTTCCTCCCATCAAGCAAAGGTGTCAACGTGTCCATACCATTGCGTAAGCCATGTTTCACACATCGTGTTTTGTCGAGAACTGAGCATTTATTTCACCAGAGAAGTGAGATGATTGGGGAATCCCAACTTGAGATTAAAAGAATGCCAAATTCCAAGTCAAATCCTCATATTCCATTATCAGATATACAGCATAAAGCCGGCGATCCTGAGCGAACATCTCAGGCACATAAAAGCAAAAACCCAAGCAGAATTGTATATGAAACAGATTAGAAAAATACAAGAAAAGATTTTGTGATGTGCACCTAAGCTTAATCATTGCAGAGATGTCCCCTTTTCTTTTTTTTTCGGAAGGAAGGAAATTCATCCACACAATCAAAGAAGATCCCAGAAGAAAACCGTCATCGCAACAAACCAAGTAAATTTGCACAATTACAGGTAACACAAATTATACAAATCACATCTCAAACCCAAGATCAAACAATGATTAAAGACGAAATACACCAATTCCACAAATATCCATCAAAAGGGGGGAAAACAACCGAACAAGCAGATCATTCGTTAAAACTCAAATCCAAAATCCGAACAGATCAAGAACAACTACGAAACAGAAAAGATCCGAAAATTCCAACAAAATTAAAAGTATTAGATGAATCCGCAATAAGAATCTTCATCTAGCACAAGATGGATTCATCACCTGAACTTTTCCACGTTTCTTCCGGAGGAATTCAGAGAGAAAACCCTCGAGAAAAGGAAAGCAAAACAAGAAGAAAGGAGAAGAAAAAGAAAAGGAGAAAATAATGTGGGCTGGGGTTTGAGTTGTATATATATTTGGGTGTGACTGGGATTCGCTGGATGGTCGGCCAATTCTGGTGTGCGGTCTTCAGCGTGTCCAATTCCGACAGTAACTGGGACTCGCTGAATGAACAGTAACAGTAACAGGTAAATTTTCGATTATTACATCCACCCCCACCCAATTTTTTTCGAATTGAATTTTCTATATATATGATGTCGTCTTGTTTCTACGTGTGATTATATATGATATGAATCATATAATTATATTTTTTTTTTTGAGAGGGAATCATATGATTATTTATTATGTGCAATTACATATTTAATATCGAAGTTTAATATTAATATCGAGTTTAGTCTAATCGTAATTTATGGGATAGATTAGTCTAATGTAGAATTAAAAGGGTCTTTTTATATATTTGTAAAATACATGCATACTTTAAAAAATATATTTCAAATTATGATAATTTAATAAAAAATATTACTTCATTTTTTTTAACTTTGGAAATATAATATGTTATTAAATTTCAAAATGTAATTTTTTTTATCATATTTTTATAATGATTTTAGAAAATTAAATGTTTGTTCTCTTTTTATTTTTACTGAATGTCTATTTTGAACTTATATTTATGTAAACGTAGTAAAAAATAAAGGAAATATTCTATAAGAATTAAATATTATTTTAAAAATTGTATTTCAAAAAGCATTGAGAGGTTTTTTATCTTTTATAATTATTCGTAAGTTACAATGTTAAAATAAAAATAATTTAAAAAATAATACTTTTAATGATTATTTTAAATTTAATTATATTTTAGAATCTTTTCAACCAAACATCATATTATATTATCACATGGATATACGTCAAACTAATCACTTTCGAATAGATGATGGAATTAATAATCATTTCATTCTCATCCTAATTAATTCTATCACACGAACCAGACAAAATCAATAAGCATAAGATATTTTTTAAATAAAATTAATTATATAACTTTTACACGTAAAGTGAATACAAAATACAATAAAAATAACAATAGAAAATCCAATTCCAGAACTTTTGGTCTTTGATATAGATAAAAAAATCTATTAATTTTTTTTATTGAAAAACTAAAATATCTCTAACCTAATGTGAGTTTATATATATAAATGAAAGTTATTAAAAATATATAATAATTCATATTCTACAAAATAATCAAAATATATATATTAACAATAGTTCAAAATTTGCAAAAGGGTAAATCGCGTTTTGCCATCCGAACTATGGCCATTTTTACACTTTGACACCTAAATTTTTTTGGGTCAACTTACCATCTCAACTTTTCAAAATTTACACTTTGTCATATATGATAGTCTTTTTATTGATTTTTTTATTGAAAAAATATCATTTGATGTGCATATATGAAAAATATTACATCACATAACCCTTAAACATCACATGTGCACTGCATGTGATGCATTTTCAATAAAAAACTTGGTTGAAAACAATTATAAATGGAAAAATTTAAAATTTTGAAAGTTGAGATGGTAAGTTGTCGCAAAAAAAATATTAAGTGCCAAAATATAAAAATAGTCATAGTTCGAATAGTAAAATATAGTTAATCCTTTACAAAAACGCATAATCTTTAAAATGAAGTAAGAGGTTATGTTAAATTAAAGAAAAGTCAGCTATAATATTATAAGGTTTATTTATTTTTTTAACAAACTTAAAAATGGGTTATTAAATTTTAGTTTTTTATATATTAGCTATATTAAAAAAAAATTGTCCAAAATTATTTTATAATTTTCAAATATCTTCAAATAAATAATTTAATTGTTTAAATATTTATTAATTTTAGATACTACGGGTTATAATTTGAATCCTATAATTGAGCTCTAACTCTCAACCGTAGCTTTCAGCGCATAAAGCTTCAAATCTTTCAGCACTGATTTAAACTGTCATTCCGGATGAAAGTGGAGTCAGTGAAAGAAGGGGAACTGAGGAGCACAATCCTTAGTAGCATATGCTTTACTCACTACTATGCTATACTGCACACATCCTTGGGCGGATTTGATCCTTAAACCTTAACTCGTAAGATCCTTTGTGTGTGAGATGTGATAGCTTCAGAATCCTGATCCTGCAGGCTGGCATTGTATAAAGATGACAACATAAATAATAGTTCAGACATTCACCAGCAAACCTGCTCTGTTCGGTACATAATGGACTCTGCAGCTTCGACTTGACAGAAATAAAGCACACATGACATGATCCAATGGCGAAATAAGCATACGTTATTGTTATTCGACATCTGTTGCACCAAATAAAGAGATAAACAGAGGTGAGGCGAAGTCAATGAGAACCTCGTGTTCAGACACAAAGTAACCACAGTAAGAAACTGATATGTGATACACATGAATACCATTTTCTTTATAACCTTTAGAAATTTTCTTCACCTTTAGTAAGAAAACATTTTACTTTATTAAGTAATCACTTTGAGGCCATAATTCCCCAAACTCTGCTGATCTTCCAGGATTTGCATGGCAGAACTTTCGCAGGAGCGGCTGCCCTCAACCACCTTGATTAATTGAAGTGTTGGTATGTCTCCGAAACCAGGAGGGATCTCCTCTAATTTTCTGCAATGCTTAATGATAAGTTGCTCGAGACTTGGAAAATGGTCAGCTTCCGCTCTCCACTGCACTATATTCATCCCTTCAAGCACCAAAATTTTCAATCTATAAAATTCTCCTTCGCTTAGTTCCCACTCATCATCTCGTAAGGAGCAGAATCGCAGCTTGAGGATCTCAAGATTGTGCAACGAGCCAATGGTTGTCATATATTTCGAGGGAATTTCCCAGCCTAGCAGACTCAACTCTTTGAGCTTTGAGGGAAAGGTAAGGTCTGGCAGATCTGGCTTTTGTCGGTGAGCATCCAAGAAGTGGCATTTTAAAGACTCAAGTTGATGCAAATGGACAAGATTATCAAGACAATACAATGACCACTCCGTTGTGTTGGAGTTTTTGTCATATACAATTTCCAGCTTCTTTACATTTGGGATGCTCTTGTAGACATCCTCAGTAACTCTGAAGTCTCGTATCCCCACTAGCGTTTGCAGGTTTTCAAGACTAAAAGTGTTCTTCCCATAATATAGTGTACCAGGATAATTAGGGAAGAAAACTTCTTTGAACTCGAGATGTCTTAATCGTGGCATCCTCCATATCTCTAAAGGTAGATACGATAGAGGCCCCCAAAAGACTTGGTGAACAATTAAAATTTCCAGGTTCTGAAGATCGGAGACCATCCTGGGCAGCTCACCATCAAAGGTGAGAGCAAGGTGTCTTAAGTTAACAAGTTCTAGTACTTCTATGGGGAACCAAAAGAAAGTTACCGAAAGCGCATCTAACACCCTGAGCAATCCAAACCTGAGAAAAATGTTCAAGGGCTTATGATATGTACCAGTAAATATAAGACAATGGATTAGTGGGCTCGATCTCATTGCATCATAGATTTCTTTCAAGCGGCCATCTGAATGTTCACGAACAGCAATAACTGAATCCCTACGAAACGAAGCATCATCGTGTAGAATACTTGAATGAAGACACAGGCGGCGATAACCAAATGCGTCTTCTGATGAAAGATCATCATCAGTTTTAATGGTGCGAATAAACTTTTCCTTTTGAGCTTCTCTCACACAAAGGTCCCTCACAAGATCATGAATGCTGCATGTCCTAATTTTTCCACTTAACTTCCTCTTACTCACCAAGACAATACTTCTATCTATAAGATCCTGCAAATATTTCTCTCCCACGTCATCCAAACTTTCATCACCACATGGTTTTAGAAATCCTTCAGCAGCCCATAATCGAATGAGTTTGGAGACCGGAATTTGGTAATCCTCTGGGAAAACTCCCATATAAAGGAAACACATTTTTAAGTGTTGTGGCAAGTGGTTATAACTCAAAGATAGTATCTCTAAGCACTGGTCATTATGTGTAGATATAATTGACGGAACATTTTCTGCAACATTTCTCCAGTGATTTTGTGTACGTTGGATCTTGGCAAGGAGCCCACCAACTAGCAGAATTGCTAGAGGAAGTCCTTGGCAACTTCGTGCAATCTTTTTACCAAGTCCTTCCAATTCAGTAGGACAATTTTCATCCTGAAACACTTTTTCTTTAAGCAGATCCCAACTCTCATTATTGTTTAGGAAACGGATGTTATAAGGAGGGCTATTAGAGCTAGCATACAAAGCCACATCCGATATCCTAGAAGTCAAGATGATTCTGCTTCCATTGCCATCATCTGGAAACAATAGTTTGATTTCATTCCAGACCTGGATATCCCACATGTCGTCCAAAACAATAAGATACCTTCTACCCTTCAGACTTTTGTATAGGTACTCTGCTAATTCTTCATAACTATCTTCACATTTTTTCCCAGTAAGCTTTTTCATTGACATTAGGAGGCCTAGCAGGATTTCACGGAGATGATATTCTTGAGATATAGTTACCCAAGCACGAGTATAAAAGTGATACACTATAAAAGCATCATCGTACATGCTTCTAGCAAGAGTAGTCTTTCCACTTCCTCCCATTCCAACAATCGAAATAACATCGAGTTTGTATGATGGCTGTCCAGTCAGCCTGTCCTTTATTTGCAACATTTCATCAACAAATCCCACCATACTGTTCTTCCCACCAGAGGCTAATCTCAAAGAACCAGCTGAAAAAGAATTCTTGGGCGCCAAATTCTTCGAGCCCATGTTCCTAAACTCCATCACTTGCAGTTTTGCTGAATCAAAGTTTTCGACCACCCGTTGCAGCTCCTCACAGAATACAGTATAACTCCTATCCACACAGCATTCACACATTGAAAGAAGTTGATTTGATATATAAGAATCGATCATATTTTGAGCTGCATAAGCTGCATCCCTGATCTGTGTTTCAAGTTCTTTTACTTCTTTGCTGTTTTTCTGTGAAAAATCTTCAAGAAAGGTTTGGAGGAAACTAACCTTTGAAAGGAGGCACTCAATTTGTTCTTTGTTGTAAAGAATTTCATGCCCATCTCTAATTTCTTCCAGTGTTTCTATTAAAGAAACCACAGAAGCATAAGCCATTTCTTGGTTCTTGACCTCTTGTATTTTGGTTGTTGGGCCAGTATGGAGTACTACGCTTGCTCAGCACGCTGATATCGACTGAGTCACATGAATACGTGGAGAGCATAAAATCCACACACTATTTTTTTTTTCAAAAACTTAATATAAAACCACATAAACTTTTGTGTCTTAAAGAATTTAAAGTAATCGACATTGCTCAAATAGCATATCAATTTGTTGTTGAAATCATTAAGTCACTAGTATTTCACTTGAAGTTTACAAATTTGTCCCTTTATGTGTATCTTAAAGCGTTATCGATTTATCTGAATCAATAAAATCAATGTCCTAATTTTATATTGATGGAATTATAGTATCCAAATTAGATAATAATTTGACAAACTTAAAATAAAAGAGAACATTCTGTTCCGATCAAAATTTCTTACTTAAGATGTTACAACGAATCCTCGATTCCATCTAGTTTTTCCTTCCACCAAGAGAAGAAAATAAAGTATCCATCAAACAAAACACTAAGATATTTTTCTCACTACATCTGCATCAGTACAATAATGTTTCATACTGCCTTCCACAAACGAAAAACTGGCTATTAGTCTCTCCAGAACCCCAAGCATTAGAGGCTTTTTTGTTTTCGTAAGTTGTCGAAAAGAATGACAGTAAATAGACATGAAGTTCCCATAACGCACGAGCTCTAGCACTACAAAAAACTAAGACGACTGCATTAACAGAAGTCAGCAATCCATGCATAATCATACAGCAGAGTAAAAATTTAGGTCACTCAAAGTCGAAATCCGTCTGTACATGTTAACAACGAAGCTTGTAGAAGTAACATTCAGTAATACTTTCTGCATAAATTGCTCCCTTAACTTTACAATGCAAAAAGAATAAATGAATAAACATCCAATTCTAACTACAATTACGTAGCTCCCCATTGCACTAAAATTCAGAATAAACTTCTCTTCTACAAAACGAACAACATTAAAAGTCTGAAAGGGCAGTTAATAAATGAACCTTGATGACAGGATCCATCCATGTTCACAGTAGGGTAAGCTGCCGTGTTTCCTTTTGAAGTGATTGAATTTCTTAACCCCTTTATGAAAAATAAAATAGCAATTTATCGTTCTGTGTTTTTTAAATGTAGCAATTTACCTCCTTATGTTTTTAAAATTGAAGCAATTTACCTCCTTAGGTAGGAAGGTAAATTGCTTCATTTTTTAAAATATAGGGGATAAATTACTATTTATTTTTATAGGAAGGTAATTTGCTCATTTTCATTACCAAAAGAGGGTAAATTGCATTCAACCCTTTATAATTATGCCAAGAAAGATTATTATATTTTATCCAAAAGTATATGCTTCATAGGGTTCAACGGAAAAGTTTTATGTGCAAAGTAATACTTGACATCCTAAGATGTTAGTATTGGCTAAAAATTAATTAATGCAACTTGTGATTAATTTTTTGTTCACTCGCATATACACAAATACTACAAGAAATAATGTCATTAGCAATAAGACAAATTTCTTGTAAAATAGTGAAATTCATTTCTAATTTATGTTATTATGAATTTAAAAAAATATTGACTTGCTAATCAGCTCATTGTTGATTTTAACACCAATTTTTTTTATTGTTTTTCTAGAAATTTTACTAATGAAATACTTGTTAGTAAAATCTTGGAGGGTGCTTTTCAATTTTTTTGCCGAGGGCAATTACGATGTTTTGCAATATTAAATTTATATGTAATTATAGCAAACAAAATTTTCATTTCTAATATTAATTTTGAAATCTTAAAAACTTAAAGTTATTACCACTTACTAAATTCATTGCTAATTACTAACAAATTTACTCTCCTTTCGATTTTTCCTAACTATTTATATAATTTATTGTAGTGAAAGTGCAGACATTTACCATTATTAATAAGTTAACATTTCTATCATGATATTAATATAAGAAAAAAAGTTACACTCATACAGAGAAAAAAAAATATAAAAACGGAACACGAGATTACTCTATTTAAATCGTTCAATTGGATACTTTATTATTTTAGAAGAACAAACATACCAACATAATTGTAAATTCAATATACACTCCAAATACGCACTTTATTTATATTAGAGTAGGTATGCAAAAAACCATCAATTTCGATATGTTGTTGGTGATTGGATTGGTGTCGTCTGGGGCGGATTTGGTGTGGGTTTTGATGCATCAGGGCCACAATCCTTGCTACAAATGCACTTATTAAAGGTGTAGCATTTGCCAGTTTCGAACTTTTCGTGCTTGCAGAGTATGGAGCATATATGATTATTGCATCTGCGTCCTTCATACTCACGACTTCTTGATTTGCACATCCTTGCTTGACATTGCATCGCAAACTTCTCTGTTTCATCATTTTAAACAATATATTCATTAATACATATCATAGCATATACATCAAGCATACTAATATTCGAGAACCAACAACATTAAGAGAAGTTCGCCATATTTACACACTAGCAAGCGAGTCGGCTTTAGCATATAAAAGTTATGAGGTTTTATGCAATTTACTTGCCTGTGAATATTGGGATAAAATTCGTATTACCCCTTGTGATAGTCAAAATATTTAAATAGGTCCCTACGACAAAAAGAATATCATATAATCTCTTGTAAAATTTAAAAAGATGCACATTACCACTTCGTCTCTAGAATTTTATTTCACGCGCCCAAAATGCTAGTATGTATATTCTGCCCATAAATGACCAAACTACTTCTTTATTTAAATTATTACATATTTTAAAAATATAATATAAAAAAATATAATGTAGTTATACGTATATATATAAAGAAATTTTAAAAATATAAAATAGAAAATAGAGATAACTCGTCGACGGACGGGAGATTGGCGGTGGGTGTGGTGTCAAAATGCTCATCGTCAGACGGGCTTTCCAACGGTGGTAGACCCAAGTCGAGAAATGGTCAGATGATGGAGAAAAACACGATAGAAGATGGGGGTGCAAGTTAGGATTTTTTGAGTAAAAAAATAGATATAACTCGCTAACGAATTGGAGAATTTTTGGTGGGTAAGGTATCAAAATGCTCACCATGAGTGAGCTTTCCAACAGTGGCAAGCACAAGTTGAGAGGTGGTCAGACTGTAGGGAAAAAATCAATAGAAGATGGGGGGCGCCGGTTAGGATTTTATGAGCGAAAAAATTGAGATAATTCACCAATGGATTAGAAATTTCTAGTGGGTGGGTATCAAAATGCTCGACATTAGACGGACTTTCCAATAGTAGTAAGTTTGCTCCAAAAAGTGGTCAGATGGCGGAGATATGGGAGGTTAAGAAAACTAAATTTAGATATATATATACAAATATAAATTTATATATTAAAATAATAATTTTAATTTTTGATAAGCATGATTAAATTTGAGCCACAAATTTAGATCAGATTAAATATAGGCCATTGATTTAAAAAATATATTTTTAATACCTGGGCTGATATCATCAATCGTGCTAACCTAGGTATGAAAGTTATGCATGAACATACTCATGTTCAAATACACCAGGGGCCAGTATGCACATTTTCAGATTTTACAGGGGATTATATGGTATTTTTTTATCATAGGGGCCTATTCGAATATTTTGGGTATCACAGTTTGGATTATATGGATTTTACCCTGTGATTTTGCAAATAAACAAATTACTCTCTATAAAAAAAAATAGCAATTTACTCATGTGTTTTTTAAATTGAAATAATTTACCTCCCTGTCTAAGGAGGTAAATTGCTTCATTTTAAAAAACATAGGGGAGTAAATTGCTATATTTTTTAAAATACAGGGATATAAAATTTTATTTTCTTCAAGGGATAATTTGCTCCTTCAAAATATAAAAAATGGGAAGTAAATTGCTATTTCTTTTTCATAAAAGGATAATTTACTCATTTTTAATATCACAGAAAAATAATTACATTTTTCCCTTTATAGAGAATGAAGCAATAACTAATTTTTCCTCATCCCGGTGCAATTTCTCTTCTAGATTTAGTAAATAACACGAGGAAAGTCAAGTAAACGTGTCACATGATTCAGCATTTACAGCTAATAATGTATGAAGATACATTTCTGAAAAGACGAAAAAAATGAGAGACTTACGAGAAGTGAAAAAGAAAAGAAGACAAACAACCCAAACTATTCTCTTCTCCATTGGTTTTTGGTATTTTGACCTCTTCCCATTCCATTCCATTCAACATAAACATATATAACTAAGTATTTATACAGTACCGGAGGTAGCTCAAAATTTCTCTCAAGTCCTAATCTCTAGTGCTTTTCCCTCATCTTCGGACAAGATATATGCATTTATTGATAATTTCTTATTGCGAAAGAAAGCCATATTCAATGATTTAAATATATATATATATATATATATATATATTGATGTGGTTGAGATTTTTACGAAGGGGTAAAACTGAGAATTTTACCTACTACACAATTATGCATTAGGTGAAACACGATTTTCGATGGAGGTCTTTTTATAAGAAAAATGGTCACTTTCAATGAATAGTGGTTATTTTTCTTATAAAAAGACCTTTCTCGAAAATCATGTTTCACCTGGTGCGTAGTTGTACTGTAGGTAAAAATTTCAGTTTTATCCCTTCGTATATACCTCGACCACATCATATATATAGCGCAAATTGCACTGCACTCCCTCAAAATGTCGAGAATTTGGACTAAACCCAAAAAAGGGATTATGTTGCGAGAAAAATTAACATTTGCTTCACTTTGTCCTCAAATGATAATAATGAACTTAGAAATGCTTCAAAATTTTATTTTCAGATTGATATGATCCACAATTTACTTTCTCGAGAGTCTAATTTCGATATTTTGGAAAGTTGGACATAGAAAATTTAAAATTTTGAGAAGGAAAGTGCTATTGGACATAAGGTCTACTTATTATTTTGTACACATGACATACGGATATTAATTTTGAGCATCATGTAAAAGCAATCATGTCCAAAGGGTCATAGGATGTATACAAGATATGTACAGTCCCATAAGGACTTTATATTCCATTTTCCAGTTCGAATTCTTGCAGGTGTAATTATTTTTTGGGTGAAGGAGCAAAAGAGGACCTTGTTTTTCTCCTTCCTAGTCTTGGAAGATTAAGCCCTAAACACAACCCCATCCATTTCCCAAATAATATGAATAATAACCAATTCAAGATATTGGGAAAAATAGTATTTTTCATCCTGTAACTTATTGCACTTTTGATTTTATTGATTATAGAATTCTCATTTTTGGTCCCGTAACTTTAAAAAAATAACAGTTTTTGTATCATGACGTACGCTTTAATAGAAAATGCCTCGTAGCCAATAAGTGCATGGAACCAAAAGTTCTACTTTAAGTTATGGGATCAAAAGTGAGAATTTCGTAACATATAGGACCAAAAGTGTAAAGACTTAAATGGTCACGTGCTATTTTTCCATTAAAATATATAACAGAAATGTATCATAAGACAAAAAATGCTACTTTTTAAAAGTTGCAGGATTAAAAGTGAGAGAATCCCATAATCAATGGAACCAAAAGTAAAAAAAAAAACCCTAAAATTAACGGACAAAAGGTGCTTTTCCCCATAAGATATTGATGAAATAAAATTAACCCAATTGAGCCTATTCGAAATTCAAATGGATGTTTAGGAATTTAACTGCATAATAAGAAAATAATGATATATTACACTTTGGAATCCATAAGTATGAACCTAAACTAATTGAAATAGTGGAGAAGGGTAGATTTAGATTATGATGCTTCAAAATAATATCCAACATTTGTTGTCGGAGCAATTTCTTGACGTATAAACTAGTCGTGGTTACCACTCTTAAAAATCCACGGTGTGTGGCATCCCAAAGCTGTAATAAAAGAAGGAATATGATTTCAGAACAAAGAAAGTCCGAACTAATTATTTTCTTATATTCTTTTAGATGAAATTAAATGTCCCCTTATCCAATGTCAGGTTAAGCAAATAAAATTGACTAATTCAAAGTCCTTAAGCCTAACTCGCTACGCACATCATCTTCTACTATCATCGTTCTTCTCTTTATCGCAAGCAACGTAGGTAAATAATTCAATAATTTTTTGCAATTTTGTACTTTTGATCTACATTTTCTTTCATCCTCTTCTATATACCGCTTCCGATCCGTTTCATAGTTACCATCTCAATCTCAATTTTATTTGCATATACAATAAGAATCTTGATGTTGTCTAAGTAACAATTCACTCCTCCTTAGCTTGAAGAGAATGTTCAAAATTGTATATTATATGTTTGCTTTTACACTGTATATAGAAAAGAATTTGGGTGAAATAGAATTTTTCATCCGATATCTTAAATTTATATACTTTTCGTTCCATTAGTTACTGGATTTTCATTAATAGTTCTATAAAATATACAAAAAAATCTTACTATTAATCATTAATTTCATCGGGATTTTGTTAATTTGTAGTTTGATAGAAAAGAAAGGTGCTAAGCACATGTCTGTTATACAGAAAGTCGAAGAGTTAACAACGGGGTATTTAGCAGTTGTTTTCGTCAAAATACTAAAGGAATATGACGAAAGGACTTAAAGTAAAAATTCTTGTACTTTTTGCCCATTAGTGAGTGCCTTAATCTTATGGGATGAAAAGTGTATTGACCCTAAATACAATATGAAAATAAATTTCCCAATTAAGTTATATAAGTTAATTATGGCACCATATAAAGTTATCATAAATTTATTTAAGCATTCGATTTTATTATTAAGAATAAAAAAAATAAGCAAAATTAAGAACAAAGGCCAATTATATATAGAAGGAACATATGTATCGAATTTACTTATGTTATAAAGTGCATGCTTATTATTAACCGTAACCTGATGGTGGGGGGCAGGGGTCTGATGGTGGGGGGGCAGGGGTCTGGAGGAGTTCCGCCAACTCCGCCTCCAGAGCCACACTACTGAACACAATAGTATTTGAAACGTTCACATTTTTCAAATTAAAAACCTTCGGTCCCACAAACTATGTTGCAATTACGAGAGGAACATCAACCTGATTTGCACTCACGACTCCTTGATTTGCACATTCTTACTGCTTCTGAATGCATGGCAATTTCATCTGTAATTTTCAAGCGCTATAAGTCAGCACTAGAAGAAATATAATTTTTCACTATGATTAATTAATAATCATGGTTAAACGCATAAAATAATGGTCGATACTAATTAATTACGACTGCGCAACGGCTATTGGCCGTTGTTTTGCAAAACGAGTCTTCTACAACTAAAAATTGTGGATTGGTCATGAGTAATAGTGAATGTTGATTAATCATAGTCAAAATTTAAATTTCCGTATTGATTTTATCTGAACGTGATAGATGCTGTTGATTTACTATGATTTTCTAGTTACTATTTCAATAATATAAGATTAGACTATTGACATATATGTTATTTCTCTTTTAATGCGTTGCGTTTTAATTATTACTCACTTCTCAATAACATACATTATTCTTACACGAAATTATTGCACAACTTATGACTATAACATTTTTAGTCAATTTAAACTTAATATAGGTTTAGCAAGTTTAAACTATTATGCGGGCTCAAATGCAATTTTTGTTCTGTATCATTTATATTTTGATATTTAAGTATTTATCTTTTTAGGGTAATAAATAGACTGTAACTTTATAACTTTAAATTTTTCGTAATTTTGATTACTTAGTCTTTGAAATTTGCAAATGTTGACGGAAGAAAAAGCATATACCCTACACGTCTTTTTCTAAATTCAGGGCTTTTGATTCCATTGTCAATTTTTGCTAGTTTTGAAGCAAATTTTTGGTCGATCTTTTTTATTTTTTTATTTTGATGTCTTAGTCATCTATCTTTTTAGAGTAGCAAAAGGTTGTAGGATCTATTTGCTATATTTTATAAAAATAAAAATTTACAACACCAAAATGCAAAAGCTGACGAAACTTGCATTTAATCCTAGTTATGTGATCATGCAATAGAAATAATAAGCAATCACAATTCAAATTTGGGAAAGCTGAATAAAACTTTATTTAATTAAGCTCATTTTTATTTCATCCGGTTGCATAACAATGTGTTTTGTCTTAATTCTTGGGGTATAAAATGTCTCCTCCCTCGCCGCCACCATCATCTCCTCCTCCACCACCACCCTCTCCACCACCACCTCCACCCTCGCCGCCCTCTCCACCTTCTCCGCCCTCTCCGCCCCCAGACGGCGGAGGATGTGATGGACGGGAGCTGCCACATCTCCTCGAACAAAAGCAAGTTCCACGGATGCATTTGCCGGCAGTGAACCTTTCCTGCCTGCAAAGTAATCTGCAGTTGCTCATTTGGCCTTTGAAAAAGCATCTCCCATGATAATGTCTGCTTTTTGAAAAGCAATTTCTTGCCTCAATCTGTACCATCAATTCATCTGCATTCATAATTAAACAACCAAGTTTCTTGTTACGTATATTGCACGAGATATGGTGGGAAAAAAAAAACAATAAAATACCCATGCGGAAAAACTAAAATTTTCCGTATCGTAAGAACTAAATTTTTTTAAAAAATTTCAACTTATAGGATGCAATGTGGGAATATCATAACAAATGGAACTAAATCGAACAAGACCCTAACACAGGAAACGAAATATAAGATTTTCCATACCCATGCATATAGTATGAAGAACTACTTGAGAACTTACGAGTCAAGAAAAGTAGGAGTAGCAGAACTACACCATGAAACTTCATCTCCATGTTTGAGATCGAAGTTAAGGTTGATGTAATAAAGTATGATTTGCAAGAACTGAAGCCCATGCTTATATAGATTTGATTTGGGGTTGAGATTTTGACTATGGTATGAAGCCCGCTATAGCATGGGAACAAATGGCCAATGTGCAGAAATTTGTATTAATCAAGGAAAATATATTAATTGTCGGAATAGGCAGATATGTTTTCGTATTTATTACTTCAAACTTTTCTTGTACATTTGTAATTTGTCCATGTTTTATTCTTCTTCAATTTTTCCTAAACTAATTGATTGATTGTGGGATTGAAGGATTATTTGTATAATTGTAATAATTACGCAATAAATGGTAGTTTTAGCATCAAGGAAAATTTAAGTATAATAAATTAAACAACACTTTACATCTTCTATTACAAATTGATGTTGCAATTAGATGCAACGTGGAAAAACTTAACTTTTGGTCTCTAAACAATCTATTATTTGCTTTCAGTCCCTAAAGAATCAACACTTACACTTTTGGTTTCTAATTGACGTCTTTAGACATTTTCATTAATTGGTTTTTATATCAGATAGAATATCATGGGGTTAAATTCATTTTGACCTCCTGTGATATATCAAAATATCAAAAATCTCCATATGAAATTTTAATATAAAAAATCATCCCTAGATTTAGACTCTAAAAGTCTTTGGCCAAAACAATTGATCAATTAGGGATAGGTTTCCCAGATCGAATGAGTAGAGCAAATGCATCTCGAGTTTCAAGTATAGTTGTCTAATAAAGGATGGCAATCGACACCCAATTCCATGCCCTGAACTAAGACCAGGAGACTGTCGACACTAAAGCCCGTACTTGTACGAATTCGGAGCACATATTCACGCCGCTATTCACCTAATCTTTAGTGGCATGGACTGTTGCTAAACGGCTACCTGTGGTAACGGGCTATTTCTGAATATGGGTAACCAAAAATAAATAATTAATTAAATTTAATTAATTATGTTTGTTATGCACGCACAAGGCTAATTGAGTGTGATTTTGTCAGTAAACGATGGGTGAATTTTAGGTCAATTTTGAAGCTATGTGCAGCTGACATGCCATTTTGTTGGCAAAGAATGGCTAAATGACTTTCACTCGACAAACGTTTATTTTTTTAGTAATTTGCAACAAAATGTTGATAAGAGTAAATTCAAGTATTTTGGCAAGGGATAGTTTCACTTTTTAGTATCTTAACTATACCCTTATTTTATTTTTGGGTACTCTAAATTCCCAAGTCATCAAACTTGATATATAATATTTGCATATCATTACTGTTGCTACCATTTTGTTAGATTGACAGTTAAAACTATCAACAAGCCCAATTTTTTAAAAAAAATATAGATGAAATTTTGTCAGTAAACGATCGATTGAATTGGGAATTTTGTCAGCCATAAACATCAATACATAAGAGAGGCTTGAGAGAGGATTGAATTGAGGAAAATTTAACAAAAAATGAGATGAATGAGGAGAAATCAGTTTTCGATTCTTCAGCACTTTACCAAAAATATTAATATAAAAAATAAAAATTATTTTTTGACAAAATAAGTGTATTAACATTTTTTTTTGTTTACATGCTAATTTATATGATAGTTTTTTCTATCTTTTCAAATGAAACAATAAAGCTTATTTAACAAATAAAAATATTCAAAATAATTTTTTTTTGGTCAAAAACTATTTTTTATCCTTAATTATGTTTCAACAATTTCAACAAAAAATTAAAAAGAACCCTATTTTTTAATTAATTTTATTTGTATAAATCTTAAATTCCTCTAATATCTTAAACAACTTATAATTACAATCTGAGCTGTTAAATTCAAAACAAAAAATAAAAGTAAATAAAATTCTGTTTCAATTATAAAATTGAAGTCTCGTAATAAAAGTATGAGATAATTGCACCTACATCCTTGATCCATGGTTTACTTATATAAATCGCCCATATTTTTGGATAATTACACATATATCCACTAAAAATATCAATATCATTTACGCAAACCACCCGATACTCGAAATTGAGAAAGATGAAAATCAATTTCTCCTCATTTATCTCTTTATTTTGCTAAATTTACCCCAATTAACTCTATCAAGCCACTCTTGTGTATTGATATTTATGGCTTCCAAATATGATCTTTTATTGACAAAATCGTGCCTAGTTTTTCTTCTAAATTGGATTGATCATTAATTTTTATATCCAAACTAACAGAGGTAACAACAGTGATGAAAGATACAAATATTACGTAGCAAGTCTAATATCTTGGATTCCTGAAATATAAAAAATGACATAGAGGTATAGTTAGCATATATCAAAAGTCAAAAGAAGATGAAAAGTAAAACTACCATACAAGCTACCCATTTGTACAAATAGGGATAACCATCAAAGTGAGATTCACCCTGATTACATCCATATATTTCTGGATATAAATATTTGAAATGATTCCCCTGAGGAAAAAATATTCCAAGTGATATGTGCACATTTCTTGATTTACACACTAAAACTACTACACAAGCTATCCATTTGTACAAACAGGGGCACCCAGGCTATAGAATTCATACCCAAGGTCGAAAACCACCGGAGCTACCCTTTGATATCCATCTCTCTGTTTCTTGTTCTTTCGGTCGAGAAGGGGCGGATGGATGGATCGAAGTTAGGTCATGACGATGGTTTTTCAGCAGGAAGTTCAGCCACAAGGCTGTCAGAAATCTTCAGCCACCACTAACTAAATATATAGTTGCTGGTAAATGCGCATAACCACAGCAATGATGGCTTTTAACCAAAAACAGAGAATCCCTTCTAATCTGTACCTTAAGAATGTAAACAATGCTCTGATGAGGACTCCTTCCATTCAAAATCTCCACAGGTAGTAAGCACAGTTGAGAGTATGTAATCATCCACCTCAATACCCTCAGCTTGCATTCGATACATGAGCTTCAGAGCCTCACTACAATGCCCATTTTTTGCGTAAGCTACAATCATCGCCCTCCAGGAAACCAAGTTCCTTTCAGGCATGCTATCGAAGACTTGAATTGCCTCTGAAAGATGTCCGCATTTGGAATACATATGAACCAAAGCACTGCCCACAAACACGTTAGATAATGCTGGTTTCTTATTTATGGAGGAATGGATAAGTTTCCCTTGCTTAATACTTTCTAGTTGTGCACATGCTTTGAGTGCCGATGAATATGTAAAAGGGTTGGGTTCCACACCTTCACCCAACATTTGTTTCAAGTACTCAAGGGCCTCGTACTCATGACCGAGGCGAGCACAACCAGAAATCATTGTGGTCCATGAAACTACATCTTTATCAGGCAGATACTGGAGAACTTTCGATGCAGAAGCATAATCCCCACATTTACAATAAAGCCAAACAAGGGCACTTCCAATGAAAATATTGTTTGGTTCAAAATTCCTGAAGATTTGGGCATGCACTTCTTTACCTATTGATAATGCCCTGAGTAAGCCACAAGCTCTAAGGAGGCTAACCATGGTTAAGTTGTTTACAGATACCTTTAATCTTTTCATCATGCGGAAGAGTCTTATGGCCTCTTCTCCAAGCCCATTGCGAGCATATCCTGCTAAAATAGTATTCCAAGTGATTGCGTTTCTCCTTTTCATTTTGTCAAAAAGCGTCCTGGCATCCTCAATTTGCCCACATTTAGCATACATATCCACCAACGAAGTCTCTACATAAACATCCAGATCATATGCCTTCTTAGCCACAGTACAATGTAACTGTTTACCGAATCTTAATTCTTTCTCTTCGCCGCAAGCATTCAAGACACTACAAACAGTGAACTCATTTGGGTCAAGTCCACCCGATAACATTTGTGATAACATGACAAAAGCCTCCTGCCCTCGTTTGTTTTGTGAACAAGCTGTAATCATGGTTGTCCAAGCAATCAAATCCTGATTCTGCATTCTGTCAAAAACTTCGAAAGCACTATCCAAATCACCACACCGAGCGTAAAAGTGCAAAATAGTACAATCCAATATGAAATTACTCACTTGGCTCTTCACTATATAACCATGTAGTTGTCTTCCGAGATCATAATCAAATGTCCTGCTACACAATTTCAACAGGGAAACATATGTCTGTGAGTTCCCATGCAACCCACTATCAATAAACTCAACGAACAACCTCAAAGCTTCATTTCCTATGCCATGTTTCTGGTAGCCGTTAAGCATTGCAGTCCAGGAAACAACGTTTTTCTCCAACATATTATTAAATACCCGTCGAGCTGCCACCAAATTTCCAAATTTTATATACACACTGATCAAGTTATTATTAACAAAAACTACTGGTTCTTTCATACACTTGATAACAACAGCATGAACTTTTCTAACCTCTTCAACATTAGAACAAGACTGGAGCCAACAGCCTATCGTGCTGGAGTCTAGAGGCTGATTGGTTGGATCAGCATCGTATGAAAGCATATTGTTGCTACCGTCCACATTTGCAGGAGATGCAGATAGAGTAGAATGGGTCAGGAAAGACAAGTCTTTGGAGATAGGTAGGCTTCGTCTGTTGCTGGCAGTGTTGCTGCTTTTTATTTTTCCAAAATGGTTTATGCATTTTGGCAAATTGGATGGTTGAGCATCAACAAGAGGTGGTTGGCTTTGATTTAAAAATATGTGGGGTGAAATATATGATAGTGAGAACATCGATTCTATTTGCGTTCTTCACAGTTGTTAGGTTGTATGCCTGTTCCTTCCTATGATGAAAATGAAAAACATCTGTCAAAATCTCACAAATGTTGGAGCTAACATTAAGTTGCATTATTAGAAAAACTTAACAAGAAAAGTAAGTCCTGTACTATAAAGCTCAAAAATTCAAGGTAAAAATTTCTCAATTGTAGCCAGAACATGTTCCCATTAGTGACATGGTCATCTTTTTACAAGAATAACGGAATAACAAAATTTAAGTGCTTGTCTGTGAGTGAGGATAAAAGAGGTGAGTGTGGCACGTGCACTGTAAAACTCTGTTTGCATGCTATGCCAATGTGCATCATTAGGATAGATAACCCTTCTATTGTTGGATGAATTCAAGACAGTATATTGATACGATTAAAGGTTCCAAAATTTCAAAGTAGTAATAATTCATGCTACCATACATTTCAAAACTAACTCTTTTCCTAGGTGTATTCCAAATGAAGGTCAGGACTTTAAAAGCAATTTATATTGGTACCTAAGGTTTATGTTGGTAATCTAGATATAACTTGTTAACTTATATCATGACAGTATACACATTTTATGAGATATACTTTTAGTTTTCCATTCTCCTTACAATTTGATTTTATCTCGATTAGGACTTGATCTTTTGGCTCATCAGCCTTAATTTAGGATCTATTGGAAAGGATATACTGAGGGGGTTGCAGTACGCATTTGAAGCTGTTAACAAAGATGCTGCAGCAAAAGTTCTGATGATCTGCAGTTCAGTTCCAAAGGTGTTCTGTGCAGGTGCTGATTTGAAGGTAGAATGTTACTTCCAGACCATGCCTATACATGTGGATTTTACTAGATATAGCTGGAGAAAAGTTGACGTGTGTTGGATTAGAAAAATACAGCTATAAGTTGGAATATCTTCTAACTGTAAAAAGAAATGTGGAAGAACTAAGAAGCTTATTTACTAGACCTATCGTGTTCCACAAGCCTTTTGGACGTAAATGGTAACCTAAGCTGAACTTGACATGCTATTCTACTTAGCCTTATCTTGTTTCCATACAGAAACCTCACTACTAGTTTCTGATTTAGCAAAAACAACGATAGTCTGTGAGTTGAAATAAAGTCCGAGTAGGCACTGATATAAGTATGCATTTTCCAGCTTGAATGAACTTAGAAATTGAATACTAACCTTTGTGTTGCTATGAGAGGCTTCACTGACAGAGAATTCGTCCTTTTTCTCCTGGGAGTTCAGATTTGATCCTGATCCTATTCTAAGTTGGCTACTACACGAAGAGTAATCCATGACTCTAGCTCTTCTGTAGGGGTAACTACTAAAGATAAGTTTAGTAGGTTATAATACCATTGTGGTCGATCTTAATGTTTTGGTGGCGGAATACAAAATACAAGTCATGAAGGCCAAGTTATTGGTATCCATGAACTTTTCAAGGTACTCAATCTTTGAGCAAGGTTTGCGGGGGCACTTACTTATCAACCCTTGATGAGTTTTCTTCAATTGTTTTTCTTTTGTCAATAATAAAAACGAAGAATTTCATCATGCTTGATCATGACCTTCTTGTGGGCAAACTAGCCCAAAGAGGAATGGTTTGTCTGTTCAACATAAATTTCTAAATTCATATGAGTTTCAGAATATGGTATTCCTACTTTCAATTTCAGATACTTAATTTTAATCTTGTAATTTGTATTTATAGTCTTGACGTTTTTATAGTAAAGCTTATGAGAGGTTGCAATTCCAAGAGCAGATGCTGAGATTGCACTTCCAAGCAAAGCTAGCAATCTCATTTTCCCAGGAGGATAAGAATTTGTGGTAATTTTTCCAAGATACAAGTAATCTAATTAATGTTGAAATTCACAGATAAATAGCATGGATGTTAAACATGCAAGTGATATTTTGCAAATCATAAAATTCAATATTTTTCTTAAAATTGGCATTAGAGTCCATAATGTTCCGTTAATTTGCATTAAAGTCCATAATTTTTGTAAATTTGCATACAAAATACATACAAATAATTTCATAAATATATTTCTAATAATCAACAATCATCTTGATACAACACACGTACAGAATTTCAGAAAAATACAACATACCTACAAACAAGTTTAGAAATATAACAAGATATACCAAACAATTAAAAAAGATACAACAAAATAATTCTAACAATTAACAATTGCATAAATATACCCAACAAAAATATACTTCAGAAAAATAATTGAAAACAAGAAATAGAAAAATATTACAGAAAGTTAAATCCCAACTTTTTTCTAATACTCATAAGAATAGAAAAATTAAAATAATTTCAGAAAATGCATAAATATATATTTTCAGAAATTGCTGAAAACATTACAGAAATATTCATAAGTTTCAGAAAATTAAATTTCAAAATTTTTCAGAAATTTTTATGGAAATTACACACTTTTTCTTAAATTAACACAAATTGCATAAAATAACACAAATTACACATATTCATAAAATTAACACAAATTACATAAAATTACACAAATTGCACGTATCCATAAAATTACACAAATTACCTAAAAATTATATAAACTATACATATTTTCAGAAATTACATAAAATTAAATCCCAACTTTTTTCCTAATATGCATATGATTATAGAAAAATTAAAATAAATTTCAAAAATACTATCAGAAATTTAGAAATTAAAAAAATTTCAGAAATTGGTGAAAAATTAAAATAAGTTTAAAATTTTCAGAAATTAGCGAAAATTTTTCGGAAAATTTTCAGAAATTCTTTTCAACAAATTTTCATAAGATAAACTTTTAGACAATTTAAAAACATTCATATTAACAATTAACAACATTATATTAAGAATTAACCCAACTAATTTCTCAAACAAATAAACCCAACAAATTATATCATTCTGCTCCTCAATAAAACTGAATAGAATTAATTAAATATTATAACAAAAATAAATGTAAAAACTTACTTGGTGCTGGAGTCGGTGACGACTGTGGTGGTAGCGGGGAGTGGCACTGACGGTGGAGAAGGAGATGGTGGGGGTGGGGGTGGGGGTGGTGAGAGAGAAGGATTTGGTGGAGAAAGTGGTGAGAGAGAAAGAGAGAGAGAGAGAGAGAGAGAGAGAGAGAGAAGGCGTGGATTTGGTGGTAGCGGCGGCGGGTGGTGGGTGATGATGGAAGAGCCACGTTTGGGTAGGGAGGGAGATTGGGGGAGATAATTCAAATACTTACCCATTGGTAGAATATAAACAAAAAAATTAAACCAACTAATAAAACTATGAATTAATTACAACAAACCAACAAATTAAAATTTTAAATAAATTAATACTTACCCATTGGTAGAATATTAATCCATGACCTTTTCGACAACGTAGTTGGGTCTCGTCACCTGTCAAATATAAAATTAATTTGAAAAAATATTGATCTTTTAACAAAATTGTGCTGTCTTTAGCTGACTATGTGAAATTAGGAGATGTAAATCATTAATCTAAAACCACAAACCATAAAAAGAGAAAAAAAAATTGTAAAAAGAGCCTCCCCATACTTACAAAAAAAAAATGAAAAATGAAAAATCATACATAATGTTTGGATTCGTTTTTTGAGTGTTTTTTTGTATTTTGTGGAGATAGAGAAAAAAAAAATAAAATAAGTGTGTGTTATAGATAGTATATATGTTTGGATTTATTTTTGAAGATAATTTAAAATAAGTATTATATATTTAATGTTGTATTTTTTAGAGACAAAAATTACTGTTTATTGTCAAATCATGTCCATTTTAAATATATTTATGTATATATGTGTGTGTATATATATGTATGTATTTATACTAAAACAATTAAAAACACCTAAATAAGGTGTTTTTGAATGATAATAAACACTGAGTATATTTTAACTTGTCTTGAAAATAATTTAAAAATAAAAACAAACATAGTGATATTGTTTTGATTCATGATAAAATAACTAACATACCGTCGCTAAAAAAATAATAATAATAATAATAACATAGAATCACTGTCTTTGCGTGATCATGCACAGTCTCATTTCTTTAATTTATTATTATTATTATTATTATTATTATTATTATTTATTTCATTATTATCTTGCTTCATCTTACTTTCTTCCACTCTTCCCCAAGATTGTCCATAAATATTAATAATTTATGGTACGTTCAATATAGATACATAAGTAATCATTTAAAATAAAAATATTCACGTAAGTTTTATTGTTTAATAACATATATATAAAATAAGGGTGAATAGCAATTTATCTTCTTATTATATTGAAAATGAGCACATTACCCCCTATGAAAAAAATAGAGCAATTTACCCCAGTACTTTTTAAAATGAAGCAATTTAGGTAAATTGCTTCATTTTAAAATTCATAGGAGGGTAAATCATTCTATTTTAAAAAATATAAGAAGATAAATTACTATTTATTTTTTCATAATGGGATAATTTGCTCATTTGCGATATCACAAGGGAGTTGCTTGCATTTTTCCCTATAAAATAACAAGTCATACACATATTAGATTTAAACACATATTTTAACAATTTTTGTATATTCATAGTTATTGGTATTACACTGATGTAACGATCATCTTATATTATTGTACTGCATGGCTTAATCGAACCGTTAAAATTTAAATCAAACCTTTAGATATGATCAAACCAACAAAAAAATACATAGCATGAAATTTTGGACTAATTGAATATACGAATGTTGAGATATTATATCCATAATATAAAAGTATTCTTTTAGCCCAGTGCATTAGTAATCAGGCCATGTGATCAAATCAGACCGACAGATGTGATCAAATGAACATAGTCTTATATGTATTTAAGTTTGACATGACCCGTAGCATGAATTTTAAGATATCGTACTTGAAAATAAAATTGTTGAAATCTAAACACATATTTTAACGATTTTTGTAACGGCTTTTGGAACGTTCATTTGAAAATTGGATTTTCTCCAATTTCTTTTAGAATTTTCCGCCAAACAAATAAATTAGAATGGCTTTATATAAAAGCTGTTCCAAAATTCCAATTTCCCTCCACATTTTTTGTTAGAATAGCTAACCTAAAAGCCAATTGGATTTGCATACTTGTAATCCATTCAGACAATAACTCGATTCTATGTAATATTATTTAGTGAATAAAATGAGTATTCGCTATTAGCATTTCATTTGTTGTACTCATTATACATGTTTACATTTTTTAAATATCACAATAAAGCCCATAGACCACTTTAACAACTGTGCAACAGTTGGACTGCGCATTAGATGGCGGTCATGAAATCAACTGCCAAGGGTTGGGTTTGAAATATTCCAAGTCGAGAACCTCGAAAATGAGCATCGAGTGTCCTATGGAGCTTTGCATTATGAGTCACATTCATTTGATGAGTGTTGCGTTTCGTCTGCAACAGATATGGGACGTCTATGCAATCTTAGTACACTGATTGGCTAGGTGTCGAATCGACTGAATTGACTCACGGGGATTGTCACATGGAAGCCTTGGAGGCTGGTGGTATTACTCGAATCCCCAGCTCTGATAGTACGGGACAAACTTAAGGAATCACAACAGACATGCATACGATGACCGCATCTTGGATTTGTGTGAGAGATGATTGTGTCTCAAAGATGATCCTCATAAGCCTTGTCCAGTGCAATCAAAGCATGTAGCGAGGACGGTGAATTTCAAGAAAATGATCCATCCCCTGTCAATACGTGACAAAGGCATCTCCTACGCACTTGGAGATGCGTTCACCCTCTATAAATCTGTGGCCACGGTCATTGATTAAATAGAAAAAGAGGTTCCTATGTCGAGCAATTTAGCGTAATGCGATCTCATGTATTTAGCATAGACGCGTAGTTCAGAATGGAAGCTGACACCCAATTCCATGCCCTAGACCAAGATCGGAAGACGGTAGACAGAAGGATCGTACCCGCATGGACTTGAGTGCCTAAAAATTCACATGGATATTCGCCTAGTCTCTAGTACCATGGACTGTTGCTAGACAGCCACCCATGGTGATGGGCTTTCTTGATCAAGGGATTTATCGAGAATTATTAATTAAATTAGATTTAGTTAATAATAGTGTTTGACACTAACCCAAGTCTAGTTGAAAAGTGAAGCTAATGACTCACACAAATAACCGAGAAGGGACGAGTAATTAATTGAGAACTAATTCTAAGTAATTAGATTAGTTACAAATGGGAGAGATTCATTGGATGGAGGAGCCCAAGGATAAATTAATAGGAATAATTTATATTGGGCATGCCATTATTATATAATAAGTTGGACTTATTAATTAATAAAGGCTTATTGGGGTCATGTATTTAATTGAACTAAATATATGATTGGCTTAATGAGGTAGATTTTAATTAAATTGAATTTAATTAAATTTAATTAAATTTAGTTGGACCTTGTATTTTATCTCAATAAAATCGGCCAAGACTCCTAATTAAATACATTGGATGATTCTAGGAAAGGAAATAATTGACTAACAGTTATCACTTTTGGAAAGTACTATGTCGGTCGTTCTTTATTTGGAATAATGAATATATTACCTTATGGATTGTGAAATAAACCTAAACACATTCTAGTACATCCATACAAGGTATATATATTAGTTATTTGGATTAACTAATAAGATAACACAACACAAAAATTATTCCTATCCTAGCACACTCCAAATCGGCCGCCCTATCTCCAACACACTTGGTGTATTTTTTCTTCCTTGTTTTCTTCTGGCAAAGGGGAATTAAGGGATTCCATATTCTGATGTGTTGTGGACATGTCTTTAGAGGACTTCTACGTTGAAGTCTCGCGTTAACGAATCAACAAAAGGAGGCTCGCAGTAAATCAACAAAAAAGGTAATCCTTAATTTACGTTTCTTACACTTCTCATTTTTATTTTATGATTAGCCCCGATCTAGTTTTATTGTAATACAACTGAAAAATGAGGGCAATTGAAACATTGCAAACCTTAAAAACGATGGCAAAATTAGTGAAAGAACCAAAAAAATGAGAAAATGGGCTGCCAAGGTGATTGTATAATCAAGAACTTGAACCCAAATTGTGGGGTTTATTCTGAGCTAGCCCAAGTAATATTTAAAAAGAAAAGAAAAGAAAAGAAAGAAAAAGACCTAAATTTTGTCTTAAGTGTTTCATGTGTAGGTTCAAGTATTCAAACATGCTTTCGCTCTATTGCATGTGTTTTTCGTTACTTTATAAACATAATACTTAAAAGAGGACAAAAGTATGAATTTTGGGACTAGCTATGCTAATTCCGTGAAGCTTGGGATTATACAGTAGAAATTAATATTTGATAATAATTTCTTTCTGTCTCAACTTGGGCCCAAGATCTGAACTAATTATTTTGATAAATTAATAAGATAATAATTTTTAAGATCTTCATATAAATTTATGATCCCTTAAATACTATAAATTAATAATTCTATAAATGAACAAATTATATTTTTGATCCTATAACTTTATGTTGTTAGTACTTTTGGTCCTATAATTTGCTTCATTTATATATTTAGTCATTTTTTTTTTTATGAATTTAGTTTTGAACATTTCACATTTGGTCTTTCTTTAATAAATTTAGTCATGTGTTGACAATTTGGTCTCCTTTACACTGTAATAGATATCTTATTTTTGGTCCTGTAACTATGAATTGTTAGGACCAACTGAATTTACCAAAATAGGAGCAAATATGTAATGTTTAGGACTACATTAATCAGAAAATAAACTAAATGTGTAAATAAGTGCTAATGATCCAAAGTTATAGGACAAAAAATATAAATTTAACTTCTAAAACATTACAAAATAATTAGAGAAAAAAAAAATTCGTCCTATATAACTTTAGTTTGAAGTCATTTTGTGTAGATTTGATCCTTTAGCCTAAGTTATGACTCTTTTGCCCTTTTAATAATCTATCCTAAAGCTCTAAGTGTAATATAAATAAATATTCTCAATAAACCAAGACTCTTATACCATTTTAGGCGAGCATTAGGTATGAGATGCAAAATGAATGGATATATATGGACTAAGCTCTTGAAAAGCTGTATATGGTAAACTTATCCAAAATTAGATCAAAGGGCCAAATTAATCAATTTTAAACGTTATTTAACTAAAATTAAAACGAATTTAAAAAAGTAAAATTAATAGCAATGAAGTTTAAAGGACTAGACAAATAATTTTCTCATATAATTAGGACAATTTAGTAAAATATGATTCTGTTTTTGTTTGTTTCTCATAAAATTAAATCTATCTGTATTTTATCTCCACGTCTCCTTACTGCATCCAAAACTCCGGTGTTGCGTTCTCATACTGCAGTAAAAAATTACAAAGAGTTGTTACTGCTATGAGTGATTGGTTGGAAAAGCATTCTATCATATTTAATTCCATCTTCAATTGGATTTTCAACGACACTAGCTACAAGTTTTTTTAAATTTTGGACATTTGAACATGTATCATTTTTACTCGATAATCCAATAGGTGATTGACATCCACTTTGTATCAAGTTCATGAAAGCCTTCTTCAATAGTTCCTTATTTAAAATACTTGAGGCTATTTCATCATACGAACAAATTTTAGAGTGTCTAAAATAATTTGCTATTGTCCCTTGCTGAACGTTTATTGTCCAAGCTAGAACTGCAAGATTGATGACATCTAAAACATTTATCTTTTCCGGATCACATCCTCCTAGCTCATAGCCCTCTAATGCCCTAGAGTAAAATCTCCTGCAATAATGCATCTTGAGAGTTCTTATTACCCCTGCATCACATGGTGGAATTTGGATGGGGTAAAATTCATATTACTCATGTGATATCTAAAATATTCAAATAAATTTGTATGATTAAAAACAAGACCATATAACCCCCTGCAAATTTAAAAAGGTGTACACTACACGCTGGTGCATTCGAACATAAGTCTTATATTGCAATGACAAAAATACTCTTTTTGAATCAACGGCTTATATTCAATTTGATCTAAATTTGTGGCTCAAATTTAATCATGCTTATAGAAAATAAAAATATATTATTTTGATACATAGGCAATTATATATTTTAGGTAAAATTGCACTTTTGATTCCACTAGATAGAGTCATTCTCATTTTTTGTCCTCTGCTTTACGATGTCGACACTTCTAGTCCCAAAATCTTAAAATTTTGACATTATTAGTCCTGCACCGTTAAATGTTAATGGAAACCATTAGTCAACAGTTGTTCTTGACCAATAAATGTTCAAATTCTTTTTTACCTTCCTATATTTTTTAGAAAATGCTAAAAAGCCCCCATATTTTAAAAATAAACTAAAAGTCTCCATATTTTTAAAAAAAATAATAATCTCTTTTTGGACTCAATTTGACTAAAATGCTTTTTTTTATCTTAAAATATCACCCTTCTTTATTTCTTTTATTTTGAGATTGTTTTTGGTGGTCTTTCTTTTTTCTCCCTCCTAAAACAATGAACAATTACTTTCCACTTTGAACTGGCGAGAATCCGATAAATCAAATAAGTATACTTGTTTAAATATTAAAATATCAAAATAGTAAATCAAATTTGTATTTTTTACAATTTAAAAATTTTAAATTAACATCACATAAATTAATATTCTACTATTCATTTTCTAAATTTAAATATCTATCTGAATATTTTTTACATTACCATTATATTCATAATGGTAATATAATTTTAAATATTATTTATAGTAAATAATATAATTATACCATATAGCCATGATCGAAGGTCATGGAGGATCGAAAAAACTCAAAAGAAAAGTTAAATCCAGCCATGAAGCGGTATGAAGAACCGACCATGTAGGCAAAATGCATAAAAGTAAAAAGATAAATCCGACCATTTAGGTGGTAGGAAACCGGCCATACAGGCAGAATGCATCAAAAGAATATTTTTTATTATGATAAATATAAAGAGAATCGAATAACATAAGAGAAGACTAAATTGAGAACCTTTTACATCAATTTAAACTAATAGGTATGGGTTTTGGTCAAAAGATACCTCACTAAAGCCCAAAAACAAAGCCAAAGAACGGCAAAGTCGGGCAGTAATGGCAAGGCCGACCTTGTTAATACTCATAATTTAAATCGACGACCTAGAATGTCTTAACTTTATGTTCTTTCAATTTCTCCTTATCTTTATCAGTAATGAAAACTACTTATATATATATATATAGTCATGTTATCTCCTTTATAGTTGAATAATTTAGCAACAGTAATTTAGCCTTGCATTAGGCTAAACAAAACAGAAGCAATAATAGAAGTAACAAATGCAAAAAGTTAAATAAGAGAACTCACAGGTAGCTTGTATCTCTTCTTATACCAAATGAAACTTTTATATAACTAAGGAAGGAGAAAGGAATTAAGAGTACAAGTGCCTCTGCTTCAAAACATGAAGACTTCCGAGGGCTCTCTGAAAAAGGGGGGGAAGGGGTCATATTTATAACCAGATGGTCCAAAATTGAAACATTTTTTCACGTCCGCATGGCCTTCATCTGCCAAGTGTCACTTCATTGTTGACACGTGTCATTTGGTCAATTCTGTTGACTTGCTCTGCTGTCACCTTAGTTCTTTATTAGCTTGGAAAAGGTGCTTTCTTCCGATTCCAATCCCAATTGCTTGAGGTTTTCTTAATCTTCAGATGATTCTGAAATTTTTATTTTTGATTTTTTCTTTAATGTCTCCCGGATTCCTTTAAATAAATTATCAAGAAATTCCTCTTGAAAAAATTCCTCCAATGGATTCTGAGATTCTCCAGCGGGACAAGAATATTTATTTTTTTCATTTTTGCTTGAAGTCTCCATAGGAGAAGCAATTCCAGAAAGATTCCTTTTTAGATCATTTTGCATTTACTTGAGGTATTCCTCAATCATTTGATCTTCGTGATTACCCCTTTCTTATTCAGAATTATTTGGGAGGTATGTTCAAAAGGATTGGGTGCCTAGTTCTCTTCTTTTTCTAGAAGAACTTTATATTGCGTGCAATTTTTCTTCCATCTGATTGATGATATCTTGAGCATAGTATTTCTTGGTCTCGGGATCAATTTGCATCAACTTATTCCAAAATTTTGAACAATACCTTCTTTTTATGCATGGGAATTTTTGTAGGGTGATTCCTACTTCTAGTAGCCACTTCCAGATCCATGGGATAGAGAATTCCATAAAGAAATAAAGAGAAGCATTCCTTCAATCCATTTTCTCGATTTCTCTGCTTGGATTATTTTTGGCGAATAATTTAGCCATTCTGTATAGTATTCCTGGAAGATTTCAGGAAGAATAGAAATTGATGGGCCAAAACTTATCCACCATTGGAATACCCAATTCGGTATTTCTTATTGGAAAACCAGTGGGTAAATTTTAAAAACCATGTATGTTTTCTTTTATAATTTTCATAAAAAAAAAAATTTATTAAATGCTTCAACATAGTCCTAGTAATTAAACTTTAATGTATTTTTTATTCTGGGTGAAAGTATTCTTTTTCCCCTAATGGATTAATTCTCCATTCTACAGCAGTGATAAATTTTTTAATTATTGCTTTTGAATAATTAAATTCCTTCCCATTGCTAGAGAATATGTGATTAATTTCAACACTCTGAGTTGTCTTAAGGATACTTTTATAATGTGCCCTAGGTTTGTATGATCCTGCTGAAAAAGATGCAACATTAAGGTATCTTTTCATTAGATACCATGGAGCATTTTCCCACCTCAAATTATCATTTTCAAGAAGTATAATTATCTCGTGGTGTTCACTAAATTTGTAATTAATTAATTCATCTTCATCTTCTTGCACCATTTTTGCATAAGATGTTGCAATTCATCAATTGTTAATTTTTTATGTTCCTTTTTAAATTCAAAAAACTGTTTGAAGAGTTTATTTTCTTTTTCAGGGATGTTATTAAATTTTAAGTTTTTGTATTGTTATTTTATTAATTTATCATAATTTTCAAACCGTGCTCATTTATAATGTAACTAATCAATATTTTTGCAGTGATTATGACTTGTTGAATTCATATTAGTGATATATAATTAGAGTATTTAAACATAGACTTATTATAACTGGAAATATCCAGAGGAAAGTCCATCAATCCAATTTAATTGACAATACCTCGTTACATGCGAATATCTTTTATGGGAAAATAATCATGTAACTGAGGAAAAATAAGAAAGAAATAAAATCATTGAATCTTATGAACTAATTATTCAAGATTTGGAAGTTGTTGGCTCATCCAGGAGAGCCTCTCCACCTCCTTCGCCTCCACCATCACCCTCTCCACCTCCTTCTCCACCACCCTCTCCTCCACCACCTCCGCCGCTCCCTCCACCACCTCCACCACCACATGGCTTCGCACAATAGCAGCGGGTTTGTCTACAAACACCAAACTTAAAGCCTTCAAACATGCAAACAATGCTGCAATTCTTTTGAGTAATCTTAGTGCATTTTCCTCCAAACTCACGACTTCTTGATTTGCACATTCTTGTGTTGGAACCCATAATTTCTTCTGGTATTAATTCACGAAATGTTAGTAACAAGGAAGGTAAAATGGAAAGACAATTTAACAAGACTCTAATTGAAGATATTCTCATAAGAACGAAATTTAAAATGTAAAATTAAGTTAGTAAAATCTTAAAAACACAAACTCGAGTCGGATTTATTCAGACCTCAATTAATTATATTATAAGTATAATACACTTATCTTGTAATTAATTTACAGTTGATAGTAAGTTTAGCTTGCAGTGATCCATGAGCCTATATATAGCATCATTTATCTAGTTTAACATATCTGGAAAATTCTGTTTTCTTGTGTCATAATTTGGGTCCAGTATATTTTAATTTTGAAAATATTGAGAACAATTTCATAATTCGTTGAAAAGTCTTATTTCTGATTTCTTGCCAATTATTGTAAGAAAATTGAAAAAAAAAATTATTTGTAAATCACATGATCATTATCTTTTTATAATATATGAAAATGACCATATAATTTGCACGTGGGTTTTTTTTGTGAATTGTCTAATAAAAGTTGGTAGGATGACTGAAAGAGATAATCCTTTAAAAAGTTATAGGATTATTTTCAAGGATTTCGTAAGTTACGGATCAGTGTACAGAGTCTAAACTATGGGAAGTAAAACGACAAAATCACACTTTTTGTCCCATAGGATAAGGAGCTCAAGACTTTTAATCATTTGGTTTACAAAATCTTTAAAATGGTATCAAAATTGAGAAAAATCGACAACTTTAGTCTTCTGCTTTACAGAATTTTTAAAATGGTCCTAAAACTAATGAGAAAATTACACACCTTTCGCCCTCTACTTTACGAAATTTACGAGATTAAATGTGTCGAACTTTCTTAATTTTAAAATTATTTTGAAATTAAGTTTGGTAAAGTAGAGAGAAAAATGCAATTTTCACAGTACGTGCACGCTAGTAAATATATGTGACATTGATGAATGCAATATAGAGTAGGTGGGATGTGTGCAATGTCGTGTTGATGACAACTTAAACATAATATAAGTATAGGTTAGAGAGAAGAAGAAGACTCACGAGCTGACAAAACAATCAACAAAATAACTCCCAACATCTTCTTGTCCATGTTCGCCTCACCACTATACAATAATGCAAGAGATATACAATTCCAGTTAGCATTCCTGATATATATATATATATATATTCATATGTAATTTTTTATGATTAATGACATATTCCTTTTAATTGTAAGGGATAATTACATTGACACCCTTTACTTATTGTTTATTTACATAAAATATTCATACCTTTTAAAAAATTATGCATACACCCATAAAAAACGTCAACATCATCTACACAAATCACTCCTACTTTTTAGAAAAGTGAGACATATATACAATCCTAAAAAACATCGACAACACTATACAAACTATGCCTACTTTTTAACTGTAAAGAGAGATTTCTGTAATTATATTTAAGATAAAGATTTTTTGTATAAATAAATAATAGATTGAACGAGTATAAATATAATTATCCCTAATTATAATGACAACATTGCTTTAACTAGAGATATCACTTCGAACAAAAGCGGGTGCCTAATAATGAAACAAGTGTCGCAATTGGATTCATTAAAAAGTATTTCTAGGTAACTAGTAAGAAACATTAAATTAACTAAAATTGATAGTGGGGATATATATATATATATATATATATATGTTGAGTGGACTTAATTTGGTTTATTATGCAATTAATAATAGGGAAAAATATTATTTTAGTCAGCTAAGTATGCCTAATTTTAATTTTAGTTCGAGAATTATGTTTATTTTTATTTAGGTCCAGTAACTCACGAAATTGCTTACTTTTAGTCCTCTGGTAGATTTTCGGATAATTTTACCCCTATGCAACTTTTGAAAGGCAGTTTCAGTCCATATGTACTTATAGGGATAAAATTGTCCGAAAATCTGCCAAAGGACTAAAAGTAAGTAATTTCGTAAGTTACTGGACCTAAACAAAAATAAACATAGTTATCAAATTAAAATTAAAATTAGGCATACTTAGCGGACTAAAATAATACTTTTTCCTTAATAATATATAGAACTACTAAATCTTATCTATTTGTAATTGTGATCAACTCCTCTTATCTACATAATGAAGAGCAATTAATAGCAAACAAATTAAAGCCATAATTACATTCTGAAAGAGCCTTTAGTTATTATTTTTTTTTCCCAATTCTAAGTTTGAATATGTTTTTCTTTTTTTATGTGCAAAATATCATTTGTAGGGTGTTTACCTAAACTTATTTAAAATATTAAATAAGCTCCTTACATCGATCTTATAAAATATTTGAGAAGCTTATAAGATGTTGAATTTTATTTTAAAAATAAACTCTTAAATCGATTGGATAAAATAAGATAAAATTTATAAGATATTTTCAAATTTTATAAGAGTGTTTAGCATAATACACTCGTTTTATTGGTAAAAAAATAATAAAAAATGACTGATACCATTAAGATCAAGTAGTTATGTTTTGATATATTTTGTAAATAATATTTTTAAACTACTTTCATAAATATTACGCATTAGTGTAACTCCAAATAAAAATTTAAAAGATAATATTTTTTTTACAAAAATAAAAAATTTGACATGAGAATATATAAATGTAATCTAGGATTGAATTTTCATATGTCGTCATGCGTCAATAAATGAGAGCAAGAGAGATAGAGAGAGATAATCATTAATCGTTTAAAAATCCTGTGAAATGTGTGAAGGTTGGAATCCGAATATTATAGTTAAAATAATAAGGATTTTTTTGTCTTATGGAATATTAATATTCATAGATATATAAGATGTTCAAAATATCTTGTTTCAAAACATATACAGGTTTACATGTATTAATAAGTGAAGATGTATGAAGGTAATTTAATCATAAAAAGGTTTGTTTAATCTGTAATAAATTAGTAATAAGTCAATCGGAGATTAATATAGATTTTTTCTGTTTTTCTTTTTAAATCTGCAAATTCGATAAATTTTGACTAACGGAGGGACTTATTTGTTAGATAGAAACAAATTTCATGGGTGCAAGCTATAATTTCTCAAATCACAGTGTAGTACCCCCTACTCACTCCGTTTAATTATCACTATTTCATCATTTCTTTAAGTACAACTCATTCTATAAGTAATTTCTTTTCAACTTGTAAAATAAATTATATTTTATTAATATAATATATAAATATCACAAAAGATAATAGATATTGTCAAAAGTTTAGATTTATCCTAATCAGATGATGTCCTCATATACATAACCTCAAAGAAAAATACCGTAACAGCCAACAGTATAAAATTTTAAATGCAAACTCGACAAAAGACTACAATATTTAACAACCAAACAACCAAAAATCACGACTTTAGGTGTCACGGCTGACACATCTAATAAGAACAAGGTACGGCTCAAAGTCCAATGTGGCTAGTCAATGTGACCTATCTCCTGAAAACTACGTGGCAAGAAATTAGTTGCCTACTCAATAAGTATAACTAACCAGTCTATAAATATATATATATATACACACACACACAGGCAGCAGGTCACGTATAGTGCAATCACATCAACTAACAAATATTCGTCGTATAGCAACAGTAGCAGTAAGGAATAATACATACCCACAACTGTAAATCAATCCACGACATAATATTTAACGCTATTGTTTATTGTCTGGGGGCCCTACTTACTCTAGTTGGAGTACATCAGTCAATGGTTTTGTCGGCTATCATCGTCTTAGTCAATGCCATACCGTATACAGCACAGGATGATACTCATTGTATGTTATATCTCCACATTCTCTATTCCAGTGTGTAGTAATATCAGCACATGACATCACAACAAGCGTGGCATCCCCACACTACCCGAGTGTGTAGCTAACAACACAGGGTACTCCTTGCTACCGGAAATACCCCAGTATCCTACGCGCCATGGTACCTAGGTTAATTCATTTATTTTTCATATCACATCATCATATCACATCAATATTAATCACTTTATCGTAAACCATTGACTACGTTCCCAACTAGGTAAGTATCATCTTTTATTTTAATTTACAACAGCAATATCACTAACTTTAACATTCAATTCTCTCTATAATAATTATTTTTTCAGTATTAACTTTCCATTTTGATTTTATGCAACAATCAACCATACAATCACATAATCATACTTCTCATGTTCATACATAACAATCGCATATAACGTATAGTAACAATTCCACCGAAATTAAGGTAATCCAATAAATAATCCACAACTAAATATATAAACAATCAAGATATAAGATCCACATACATAAATATCAATCCAAGTTCATGATCAAATACAAGAAACTAATATACATTATATATGCAATACTACACATATAAATATATATATATATATATATCTATAAACTAATTAGCTATACTTATCTCAAATTCCAAAATGCTTCAATTAATACAAGGAACTGCTCAACCCTCTATTTTATCGTCATGTCTCTTTTCTCTGTGTAATGTCTGTTCAATTTGTAATTTGTGTGACGTGTGTGTGTGTGTGTCAATTTGGAGAATGGTAACATATATATGACAAAATGTAGGTGGGGGTAAGAAAGAGAGGTGAGGTGGTGGGGGGTGGTGGCCCCACCCTACCACTCTCAACTCTCTCTCTCTTCACATATATACATAAATATATATATATATATATATATTATTTTATTTATTTAATTAGATATTTTTAAAATATCAATTGCTTCCATTTTAATTTCTTAATTAATATAATTTGCTCTAAAATATTATAACAAACTCCAATACTTTTTATTATATTCAATTTTCAATCTATAGTTTATTTACTAATTAATTAAATTTCATAAAGGTTTACCAATTAATCCCATAATTACGTATTATAATCTTTGGGTGTCACAATTCTCTCCTCCTAATAAAAGTTTCATCCCCAAAAATTAACTAACTTACCTGTTCAGTGGGATATATAGGGATACTTCTCTCTCATATGCTCCTCAACCTCCCACGTCTTCTCTCTCGAAGAATGATGGCTCCACCTCACTTTTACAATTGGTATCTCCTTATTTCTCAACTTTCTTATGTTTCTGTCCAAAATCTCTACTGGCTCCTCGACATATATCAATTCCACATAAATTTCTATCTCCAGTTGATGAATACCATGGCTAGGATTAGACCAATATCGTCGTAGCATAGTAATATGAAAAACATCATGTATTTGTGACAACTGCTCGTAGCGCTAGTTGATATGCTAGTGGTTCGATTCTTTCAGTAATTTCATAGGGTCCAATATATCTTGGACGCAGCTTCCCTTGCCTGCCAACCTCAAGATTCCCCTCCAAGGAGATACCTTCAGGAAAGCCTTATCACCTACTTCATACTCTATCTCCCTTTGGTGTTTATCAACGTAACTTTTCTATCGATCTTGTGCTGCCTTCAAACACTTCTTAACCACTTGTATTTTATCCACTGTTTCTTACACCAATTTAGGGCCTTCCAGTTATCTTAATCCCTCTATATCCCAACAGATTGGACTACGATACCTTCTTTCGTATAAAGATTCATATGGGGCCATATCGATACTAGAGTAAAAACTGTTGCTATGTGCAAACTCTATTAGGGGTAGATGATCATCCCAGTTGCCCCTAAACTCCATTGTACAAGCTCTTTCATATATTCTAAGGTTTGAATCATTCTTCCTGACTGGCCATCTGTTTGAGGATGAAACACAGTACTGAAATGTAATTTTGTGACTAACGCCTTTTGTAAACCTCCCGAAAATCATGAGGTGAATCGGGGATCTCTATCTGACACAAAAGATACAGGCAGTCCATGTAAGCTCACTATCTCGAAAATATACAACCCAACTAACTTATCCAGAGAATCACTTATTCGTACCGGCAAGAAATGAGCAGCTTTCATCAGTCTATCTACAATTACCCAAATAGCATCATACTTCCTAAATGTACGTGGCAACCCCACGATAAAATCCAAAGTGAACTTCTCCCACTTCCATTCTGATATTTATAGATGTTGAAGTTTACATACTGGAGCCTGATGTTCTGCCTTTACTTGCTGACATATTATACATTTAGCCACAAATTCAGCCACATCCTTTTCCATTGTCTGCCAACAATAGTAAGGTCTTAAGTTCTGATACATCTTTGTAGTACAAAGGTAATCGCATATGGTGCATTATGAGCTTCTTGCAAAATAACAAAAGACTCACCTGCGTTAATGCGCTCCATACATGCTCAGGAAGTATCTCACAAAAGGCAACCAGGATCAATTTTTGCATTAATATGTAACATTCGTGGCTCTTCATGCCGTGCATCCTCAACTTCGTCATGTCAATGCAGCAGGCAAAGTTAGATGCCCAGCCATTATGAAACTTAAGACCACGAATCCATTCATATATCCTCCTCTTCTGCTCCTTACATTAGCGTATAGACTGCTTTAGGCATAGCGTTCGGTCTCTATTCATGCAACTTAAGCTCCGACCAATTACAAATGATCTTCAAATCCTTTTGTGCATTCAAAATATCCTTCGTATTTTCTTTTATGTCCATCACTGTATTGAATACATTGTCAAACACATTTTTCTCAAGGTGCATGACACCAAAATTGTGTCGGATCAAATGTGTTGCCCAGTATGGGAGATCCCAGAAGATGCTTTTCTTCATCCACTTGTGGACGCTATCATAGCCAGAAGGGGGTGTCAAGTACATTTCAACTGCAGACTGATGTCTGCAACCTAATTGCGGATCTGTTCTCTTGTCAGCCTCGGACGTGCAACCTTATATTCCACACAATACTTTGTGTAGGCTTTCTTGTTCCTTCAGTAGGGATGGTCCTTAAGGAGAAACTGTTTGTGGCAGTCAAAGTAGCATGCCTTTCTACCATTCTGCAAACGGGATGCACTTGTGTCATTCACAAAAACTAGACACCCCATAATATTGGCGGCACTCAATCTTGACGCCATCCCATAGGCGGGTAGGTTATTCATAATCCACATCAATGCCCCCCGTATAATGAATGCCTTGTTCGTGGTATTGTCATACGTTCGGACACCCACATGCTATAATTGCAACAACTCTGTAATCAACGGCTCTAAGTACACATCGATGAGATGTTTCGGATTAGAAGGGCCAGAGATCACCATCATAAAAAATATGTACTCAAAACTCATGCACATTCCCAGGAGAAAATTGTACAATGTTATGATAACAGATGAACATGAATAAGTATGATTGTACTGCCCGTACGGCACAAAACTGTTTGTGCAAAGACCCAATTGAACATTACGTTGCTCTTCTGCAAAATAGGGATACATCTAGTCAAAATGCTTCCAAGGCCTCTGCATCGGAAGGATGACAGATTGAGCCCTCCTTCGCTGATGTGTGGTATACCACATCATGTGCTCCGCAGTTGCTCTTGAAGCATACAACCTCTACATACGAGGAGTAAGCGGCAGGTACCTAAGAACGGCATACGAGGACTTCTTGCAATGGGGTTCTCGCTCCTACGTCGGCTTATACCTAGCGCCTTCACAAAACTTGCAGTACTCCAAATCAACGTCCTTCTTCAAGTACAACATGTAGTTATTCTTACATGCATCAATCTTCTCAATGGGTAAACCCAATGTATTTTAGTAATCTCTCGGCAAGGTGTGACTGGGGAGAAATATTTTATTAGCCCATTGGGATGTTCGATCTTATGATCGCTCATATAAATAGCCATTTGTCTTGATATTCACCGACTCTACAACATATGTCAATTGACATTGGGTGCAACCATTCTACAATGGCTGGTCAGCACATGCACTATATCATAAAATCGACCTACGAACCCTGACACATAATCATAGGAGTCAACACCATAATAATATGAACTAAGACCGGCATCAGTAGCACAAGACCTTTTACCATCATTAGGCACACTATCGTGGTAAGAAATAACCCGACCTGACTGCATAAAAAACCATCTTCTGCGCCCAATCCATCTATTGTTCATCACCCCAGTGTGAATATTTATCATCCTCATGAGCAGCTGGGATTTGCTCCTCCAACAATGGGGGACAACACATCATCAAAGTACTCATGCACCCTCTCCTTGCCATGTGAAGTACAATTATAATATTTTGGCATAAACCCTGGCATACAGGAGTGATAACTGATATCGTCGGGTGTTCTGAACTTTGTGTTTTTGCACTTCCATCAAGGGCTCCTAATTTTATCTCCATTCATATGTCCACGACGACAATTGGCCCATTCTATGAAAGTCTTAACCCCATCCTCAAATTTCGGTGTAAGACCTGCCCTCCCCGAGATGTTCATATCATTCATCCATCTTCTCAGTTGTCATAAAATGACTATATATCACTACATATTCACACGTATATATAATTATATAATTCGACCTATAAACTTATAAATATTACATTACACTAATTAAGAGTACATAACATATAAAATCAAAAAATTATAAAACTAAAATAAGTAAATTACAACTAATTAAACAAAAGGCTTAAATTCATTGTTAGTTGGTCAATCAACTCAAGAGATCAGCAGTTTTCGGTCCAAACGATTAAGCAACAATCTACCCAATCAAGTGTATATGCACAAAAATCAGAGAGATATTGAGAGTGTGTGGTTAATAAACAATTTTACAATAAATGAAATGAAAATAACTCGCAACACACACATATATAAGCTATTTTGTACCGACTATTGTAACGGCCTTAGGAACGAAAAATATAGTCATTGAAAAAAATAGCCGTTAAAAAATATAGCAGTTATAATCTCTGCGTTTGGAACGACTTTTGCAGTACTATCTGGTAAAAGAAGTCGTCCATATTCACATAGTTTTCGTAATACCTTTTCAACATACACTTTCTCCAAATTTTTTACCCAGTCCTTGTAACGGCTTTACATTTTTTCCAAGAGCCATTACAAATTTTGTCAGCCGCGATAAAAATCAAATGAAAATAGTAACGATCAAAGATACATAATGGTTTTGACCATTACAAATAATTTAAATTGTTATTGTCATGACATGACGTCATAGCATGCTAATCATTACAAATATATAACAAAAGCCGTGTGTTTTGTACTAATTTTTATAAATGAAATAAGGGCTAAATAAACTTTACCCCCTAAACTATCTTTGATGTAACACTATCCTTCTAAACTAACAAATGTAACTTTTACGCCCCTGATTGGACAAAATTGTTCCTCATGCCTTAAGTAATTATATTATTTTTAATATATTTTTGTATTTTGAACATTAAATCATAATCAAATTATTTTCTAAGTCATTTTTTTTAATAAGTGAAAGAATTTAAATTAAAAATAAAATAATAAATTAATATGTATAATAGATACACAATAACAAATATAATATCCCAATAAGAAAATCTTTTACATGAAAGCTTTTGTGTATTCATTGTATTTGTTCATTACATAACTTAAATTCTTTTTTCCTCTGTATTTATTTTACTATTTGAAATATTTTACATACCCAAAATTATTTTACGAATGAGCACAATAAATGCATAAAATAACTTTCATGTTTTTTTTACTAATTTGGTAATAGAATTAAGTTATTAACTATTGAAACTTTTATATGAAAATGAACAATTACATATCAATTTTTTAACTATTTTCTTTGAAAAATATGACAAAATTTATTTTTTAATCCTTTTTCCTAGAAGTGTTTAGATTTTGGTTAAGCATATATATTTTCAATTTCTTTTTAAAAGTGTATATAATTCGTTAGACTATTATATTTATTGTGCATTTACTATATGTATTAACTAATTACTCCAATTTTTTAATTTAAATCCTTCACTTACTATTTTTTTCAGTTAGAAAATAATTTGGTAATGAATTAATATGCAAAATATTAAAAATATATTGAGAAATAATATATTGTTCAAGACATCAGAGTAATTTTGTCCAATTAGAGGACAAATGTTATATTTATTAGCTAGGGAGATAAATATTACTTTAAGGACAATTCAAGAGGGTAAAGTGTATTTAACCTATCAAGCAATGATTTAAAATAATCTTTAAGTTTTCATATAAACATACTTAACACATATTCCAAAAGTTTTAATACTTTACGGTCTAATATAAATTTAATAAAAAAAATATTTTTTAAATATTATTTTTGTGTTTCATATTTATAAAGTTAAGGTATAATTTTTTAAAAAAATATATATTTTTGAATATTTTAAAAATTCTAACTTAGTCTAATGTGTTCCAAGTTGTTGGGTCCCAACCAGGTGTGACACCAGTTGGGTTATGAGTCCAAACAAAATTGACACGTTAAATTTTGAATTTTGGAAAATTCGTCCCAAACCCAATTCGTTGCAGTCCTGTTTGAAATCACCGCATAATGAAATTTTTTTATCCAAATTAGATTAAGCCAAATCAGATCAATCACAGACAAGTGTGATTAATAACTTAAATTATATACTAATCACACAATAAATATATTATATTTATTATACAATTAATTTAAGTCTAGTCAAACTCAATTTAAATTTTAAAAATATTCCACATGATACTCATAAGTCCATCTAACTTAGCAACAATGCAGACAAAATTAATTACAGTGGGTCCAATCCAGATGTGGACCATATTATTGAGGCGTACTTGGTGTGACACTTGTGTCTAGTACTATACATGTGTTGAAATATGTAAGAGAAGCATCTACAAAGCTTTCATCCTTTTAAGAATCGCTTTCCGTACGTACTAATTAATCTCCCACATGCACTGGACCCATCCACAGAGATTGTCAAGTCATTTTTGGCTCTTCATAACTACTTTTCAATGAAAAATGATGATTGATAGATTAGTAAGATTAGAGGTATTTTTCCTTCTTTAACTGTAGTCATTTTCTATTTTAATTTTTTAAGATTTCAAATTAGTCTTGGACTCTAGTTATCGAATTTTGTATAAAATTGTGGAAAAATGCTACTGAATCTATATAATGTGGGAGGAGTTGTTTTATTGAATAATCCTATATAATGTGGCAATACATGACTTAAATAAAATATGACATGATAATTACATAAATTTTTGGGGGAGAAATTACATAATTATATTTTATAATTTGAATAATTAATATTCATTTCATATATACACACAATTATACATATATATACTACATAAAATATGTATAAGGCGGCGACGACCAACCGCCTCCTCAATGGCGGTGGCAACCATCTTCTCCCAATCTTGCCTTCACTCATAAAAAAAAGAGTGTCGCCGTCAACCCAACCAAGGTAATGGTTGCTAACCTTAAATTTGGGTGACCACAAGAAAAAAAAGGTGTGTCACTATCTCCCAAAGTATGCAGTGACGGTCGCCATTGCTACTAAGGCGACGATTGGCCTTCGCTGCCACCTATATATATATTATGTGTAACATATATGCATTTATACATTTTTATACATAAAAAAGAATGAGAGGAAAAATAATATGTATTATTTTTTATTTTCTTAAAAATTAAGTAAAATTGTTTTATATTTTTGAAATATAAAATAATTAAAAAATTATTTTTTTTATTTCAAATACATATAAACCCGGAGAAGAATCTGAGATTCACTATCATTAAAAAATATCCCTAAAGATATTTATGAATTGGGGATGGGGGGGGGGTAGTGATGGAGGAAAAACAAATTACATTGATAAAAAGAAAGATCATTCCAATAAGAAAAGAAGAATATCAACTCAAAAAGAAAATTTTGAAGTCAGACTTATCAAACTATTATAATTCGGCAGATTATCAAAATACCCCGAGTTAACAAATTGTAGCCATGAAAAGGGGGTAGGTAAAGAAAAAAACAGTATTTTGATTTCATCTATTCTAAATAGCAAAAATTTATAGTAATATAAATACCCATCTTTATTTGAGAGGGAGGGGGATTTTTTGTAAGAACTCTAGTGTGAAGAGTGTTGAATCGCCTCCCTATAAGACAAATTTAATCGATTTTGCTTTTTGACGACATTAGGGTACCCTCCCATTATAATAAGCGGAGGTCCAGATTATTTGGAATGGTTGAAAAGACTATTCCTACTTAGCAATGATTTTGTTCCACTTATTCAAACATCATCCCTAAACACGTCTGACTACCTAGAAATGTAATTCATTTTCTTGATTATCTTTTTCTATTTGGTGGCATTTTTTTAATTTTTTATATACATTTTTGGAATGGTCATTGTAAAATTATCTACATAAAATTGAATGTACGAAAGACACATGTTCTGACTCATTTATAAACACGTTTTAGCATGATTTTGATTGTCCAAGTTATATATTTTGGAATGGGCATTGGAACGCTATTTGATCCTTCATTTGCAATATTGCACGATTTGGTCCTTTATTTGGAATACATATTGGAATTGTAGAGTCAATATTGTAGAGTGTGAATTGCAAAGGTATTTGCATCACCATATCCAACAATGTTTAAGACACTTTTTGGAATAGATACGTTTGTACTTGTTATAAATATAAGAACAATATTTGGAACTTTAATTGATTCTAATTTGGGAACATATTGGAATCACCCGTATCTATGTTGTAAAAAATATATTGGAACGGTATTTGCATCACCATTTCCCACTAGATTTAATTATACTTTTTGAAATGGTTCCTCTGATACTATGTCTTTAATTTTGGAACAGTATTTTATATTTTGTTTGTATACATTCATTTATCGTGTACAAGCTCATTCCTAATTTATATATTTATAAAAAAAATAGATATTTTAAGTTTTGTATTAATTTTTTATAATAATAATTAATTACTAAATTTTGTAAAATTAAGTAAAAGTTAATTATTTAATTTAATTTAATTAATTAAATAAATATTGAATTATGGAATGCAATTAATATTAAAAAAATAAATAATTATGGAGAAATACTGTATTAATATAAAAATTATAGGTTTACAAATATAAAAACAATCCTAATATACACCCTTCCCCCGCTTAGCATGGTCCATCTCCACATCGCCCATGGAATGGGAGTTCGTCGGAGGCTTTGATGGGTCAGCAATTGAGGCACTGGCTTGCATCGGCTTCATCATGGTCATCATGTCGACTATCATTGTCTCTACCCTCGTCATCCGATCATCCATGATGGTGGTGATGGCGATGTGTAGGTCCAGCTCGGGGTGTGGGCCGAATACACAATCGTTGTTCTTGTCCCGACCGCTGCCAGCCAGAACTGCTACTCGGTCATCGCCACCGAGCCCTCATATGAGGCCGAAGAATCCTGTTCATGTGCCATGACCTGAGACTAATGATCTTCCAACAGGTTTGGAAATGTCTCCTGCAAAACAAATAAAATATTTTCAATAATTACTACTGAACGTCTTCCTTTTATTGCCAACATAGGGAGATCCCCGCAATAGACAGTAGATGCCACCGCGAGGTTGGTCGACCTATTGGTCTAGTTCCTCGCCGCCTCATCCTTGAAGTCTGTGCTGGCCTTGTATAGTTGTTGCAGTTGGCGCCAGACTTCATTGGCCAGCCAAATATGGAAGATTTGGAATATGGACTCATCGTTATAATCCACCTGTACGACATCTGAAATATCACGAAAAGAAAATCGTTAAAATTTTTTAAAAAAATTTAAATTATATAATAATATTAAAAAATTACCTTCAAGCTCTAGAACTACGACTGTTGGTGCTCTAGCACCATGCGCTCATAAAATTTGGGATCAGAATTGAAATTAACATTTTGATTAGTTATATAAAAAGATAATGGATAAATAATATAATAAAAAAATTATCTCGTATCATCGAGGCTGATACACCGACGCGGTGATAGTGGGGGGACTATTGGTGGAACCCCATAACACCAGCGGTACTCCATCCAAACGCCATCCCATAAGCGGGTAGGTTAGTTTCACGATCAAATATAAGAAATCAATATACAATACTACACATATAATATGTATATATATATATATATATATAAATTCAATTAATGATAGTTACCTCGAATCTCAAAATGATTCCATTAACACCAACAACTGCTCAGCCTTTACTCTATCTTCACCTCCTATAATAAAGTATTATACGTATACTCAATATATAAAGAATATAGTAAATGACCAAATAAAATAGTAAATAATATTTGTACCTTCTCGCCAATCTTTTAATGTTTGATTTATATTAAACCTCCGATCTGTTTTCCTTAAAATAATTGAACTTTCTATACTTCTCAAATATATATTTAATTTGTCAAGTAACTCACAAGAATTTATTTAATCAAACTCCTTATATATTTATAACTATTATTTTTAATAACGTTCTTAAATTAGATATCATTATAAACTTCATTTTCCTTCTTTAATAACATGATATTTTTTATATATAATTGTCAGAATATTTTTATATGAATTTTCTATCAATTCCTCGCTACTATGGAATTTAATTAAATACCAATATATATATAATTAACAGCTTAGTCAATAGGTCCGATGAAATTGAGTAAATTAACTATAGTAGTAATTAAATTTAACAAATATAGTAATTTAAGTAACTAACTATAGCATTTTTTATATTTATCGTAATATTTAGTTCGATATCTAATTTAGACAGTCAAACTCGTAAAATATTCTGATCAAATAGTACGTCGATCAATATAAATAATATTTAATAAATAAACTAATTAAATAATATAATTGTATAAATTAATATAAATTAAAATAAGAAAATCGCGTACCTCTATTTTTCCGAAATGTATCTGTGTGTGTGATTAAGTGTGTGGGGGTGCCAATGTTAAATTCAACATACAAATACATACTGAAGGATTGGGGAGGTGGTGGTAGCATATGCCCTGGCCCACCCTTTGTTTATTATTTTATTATATTATTATTCTTTTTTTTATTTTAATTTTTTTAATAATTATCATTAGGTTTTACCTAATTTCTTAATTAATATAGTTTGCTCTCAAATATTATATTGAGCTCCAATTTATTTCATTTAAATTTTATTATATTCTATTTTACAATCAATAATTTATTTATTAATTAACTAAATTTTATAAAAATTTACCAATTAATTCCACGCCACAAATCTGCAACTCCTTGATCAAAGGTTCCAAGTACACATCTATCAGGCACTTGAGATTGAAAGGGCCAGGGGTCACCATCATCAGGAACATATACTCAAAATTGATGCACATTCCTGATGGAAGATCGTACGGTGTAAGTATAATCAGCCGACATGAGTAAGTACGATCATATTGCCCATGCGGCTTGAACCCATCCATGCACAACACAGGTCTAACATTATGGGGTTCTACTGCAAGATCAGGATATGTCTGATCGAAATGTCTCTATGCTTCTGCATAGAATGATGGTATATGAATCCTTACTCGATATGATGGTTGTCATGCCACATCATGTGCTCAGAAGTCGTTTTTGAAGCATATGACCCTGCAGCTGAGGGGTAATCGGCAACTGCCTAAGAATAGCATATATGGCCATCTTTCAGCAAGAATTTTGTTCCCTGGTCGGCTTGTACCTAGTTTTTACACAAAATTTGCAGTAATCTACATCAATTTCATCATTTCTGTACAACATATAGTTACTCTTACACGCATTAATCTTCTCAACAAGTAAATCCAAGTCTTTTTATCAACTTCGTCGTGCTATAGTAATCGAGGGGTAGGGTGTGATCGCTGGACAAAATATTATTAGCCCATTGGGACACCTAATCATATGCTTGCTCGAAAAAATCATTCTTAGCCAGTATATTCACGAAACCAAAAATCGACACCAACTGAGATTTGGAGTAGTCGTTCCACAACAATTGGTCTGCAACATTGACTACATAAAAAGAAAATGATTTGACAATCCAAACACATAATCATAAAGCTCCCGATGTAATATGAACTAGGCCCAGCATGAATACAATAAAACCTCGTACCAACATCAGGTATACTCTTCTGATTATAAGAACACAGGAAACCCCATTCAACATCATCAAAAAACCCATCCTCTACGCGCAATTCATTTGCGTCGCATCACCCCCAGTGCGTACTACCCTCTTAAGCAATGAATTTGCTCCTCCTGCACAGGGTGTGTGGTGATGGCATCGAAGTACTCCTGTGCCCTCTCATTGCCATGAAATATACAATTAAAATACTCCGGCATAAACTTTTTCATATATAAGTCAAAATTTACTCATCCAATGTTTTAAAAATTTTATTTTTGCGCTTCCAACACTGACACTTAATCTTCTTATCATCTATATATGCATGTTGAGACTTGGACCATTCTAGAAATGTAGTAACAAAATTCTCAAACTCCAACATAAGACCCGCCCTCCTCGACACTGCTCATACATTCATCTCCTCAACTGTCCTAACATGATGAGTTCTACACATTCATATACATATATATATATATATATTTATATATTATTACAGACATGCAGTTTAATTGACAAAAGTAAAATAAACATAACCAATTAATAAGTAATGCATGCATTTTGATTGATCAAAAAGAGTTCAAGTTATTATTTGATCAAAACAGCTTGAAAGATTAACAAAAATTTGGAGAGAGAATGACGAAATTTACTACCAATTGCATAAGAATGCAAAAGAGAGAGTGAGAATAAATGAAATGAAAGCAACATATATATAAGAAATTTCGGAACTGGCCTTGGAATAGTATTTGGAACCCCACAAATAGCCTTTAGAATATAGTCGCACCATATTTAGGAACGGGGTCTAGCACACGGTTTGTAATGCAAAACTAATCGTTAAAATTTAGCTGTTGTAATATATTTGGAACGGATCTTGTAACACAATATTTTCTATCTATTAGAGCTGCGACAAATTGTAACTCATTTTGAAACTGTACTTGGAAAACAACCTACATCCTATAAATACCATATGTAGGAATGGGTATTGTAATGCAAACATTTACAAGGATTGAAACCGTGTCAAATAGTACCTTATTTTGGAACGATTTTTTTTCATGTTCCCATATTTCAGTGGTCATTGGACCGAAATTTGAAATGGTACTCGTTTACCATTGGTGGGTTATTCCAATTATTAAAAAAGCATTGCAAACTATGTTACAATATTTCTGCTTTTGGCACTATGATGAAACACAACTTGTAACATAATAATATGAATAGTTATAGTAACGGACATTCCGTTCCAACAGTAATGGACGGAATATAAGAGGAATGTGACATCGCGGCGTGATTTCTATTCCTCTGTAGTTCCAATGACCATTCATTCTTGGAACGGTCATGAAATCAGCTTCAAATTTTGCTCTTTTTTTTATAGTGATTAATTGTCATGGCTCATAGTAAATAGTCATAACAAATAGTTATTGATCACGGTCATGCAAAGATTGATGGTCGTTGTTTTTAAGATGGTGATTAAAATATTTGTCATGGTCAAAAGCCGTGGCAAATATTTTTACCATGGGTCTTAGTTGTAATAAATAATTTTTTCATGGTAGAAAAACTAGTTGTTTGCATTGATTTTAATTAATCGTAGTTAATAATAGTTATTTACCACACTTTTAGCTATAGCCATTAATATAATAGTTAATAGTAATTTTTTTTCTAGTATAAATAAGTTAATCAATAAATTTATCTCAATTAAAGTAAATCATAACAAGTAATTAATTATGATATGCAGCACATGATAAACTCGAGACACGTGAATGATGGTTAATGATGCTTAGTCATCATCCAACAGAGTTCAATCAAAGACATAATCATCTCACACCAGATTCAAGATATATTCATCATACACACATGACTACCATAATTCCTCAAGTACGAGGACTAATCCTGTACTATCGAAGCCAGAAATTCAAGTTATACCGGCTAAGCCTCCAAGGCTTCCAAATGATAATTCCTGCGAATCAATTCAATCAGTTAACAACTTTGTCAACTAATCTACTAAAATTGCATAGACATCCCACGTCTGTCACTGATGAGACACGATACTTAGAATTATTGCTATACTTAGTGCAAGTCTCTAAAGGACTCTTGATGCCCAGTCTTGAGGTCCTCGACTTGAAATATTTCAAATCAACCCTCATACGTTGTTTCATAGTTGTCATCCAATGCGCAACCCAACTGCATGGATTATCCAATTGGTTTGTGGTCATTTGTTATGACGTTAAAATACTGTTCAACGTAAATAGTAAGCACAACAAATATGTAGTGCCAAAGATAAATGCTTACTAAATTCATCAAAATAATATCACATTAATAAAGATTGCTAAGTAGTTTAAAAAAAACTACTAATCGAATTGACTTTTTGGTTACCTATTCTAATAAAATTATGTAAAGTTGCCCCGGGGGGGGGGGGAGGGGGGGCAGGGCTAAATCTGTATAATTTAACATTTTATTTATAAAAATATTTTTTTTTATCTATCATAAGTGCACGGGTTTTCTTTTTTTTTTTTTCAAACTTTTTGTTATCATCATAATTGTGCAGTTTATTTTATTTTATTTTTTGCAAAATTTAATGGGAAAAATGGTCATTTTAAGTGAGATGCATGAAAATTGCGACATAACTGGATATAATTTCCTTTAAAAAGTCCAATAATTTTAAACCATAATAAATTACCTTTAACCCTTCAGAAGTTGATTTCATCTCGCACTTAATGGTTTAAATAGGATTTTGGGATAAAAAATACAATATATATTTTTTTTTCTGTTGGAGCAAAAGTGTTGAACCCGTAATATATGGGGCCACAATTAAAATAGTGACTTTTTGATAGGATAAAAATGCAATTTTTTCATAAAAGAGAAGAAAATTTCCATCCTTCTAATAACCTCTTTCCCTACATACTAATTAATCTCCCACATGCAACGGACCCACCACCCTCCTCGTCCAGATAGATTGTCAAGTCATTTCTGGGCTCTTCATAACCAATGTCCAAACCACGTTGATATTGAAAAATAATGAATGATAAATTAATAGGATTAAGTGTATTTTTTGTGACTTGAGTCATTTTTCGTTTTAGTTTTTTAATTTTTTAGAATTTTAAAATAGTCTTTTAATTTTTTAATTTGCTCGATTTCAAGGCACTAGTCGCTGAATTTTGTCTAAAGTTACAGGATCTAGTCGTCGAATTTTTGTCTAAATTCCGTCTGAATGGTGTCCTAAAATCAAGCAAATTAAAAATTTGCAGGACCTTTACCGAATCCCATAAAGATAAATGACTAAAATGGGAATGTGCTATAGTCTATAGTTAGAGAATCAGGAATGCCCTTAATCCTAATTAATAATACTACGAGAAATATAATATTAATAATAATTAATCGTCATGGATAATAATAAATAGTTATTGACCACGACCATGCAAATGTTGTTGGTCATAATTTTTACAATGGTAACTAAAATATTTGTCATGGTCAAAAGTCATGACAGATGTTTTTACTATGGCTTTTAAGCTGTAACAAATAATTTTTTCAAGATGGAATAGCTAGTTATATATATTTATATTTTTTTTATATGTACATACATATATATTATTTTATTTGTAGGTGTATTGAATGTATATATATTATTGTATTTATATTTGTGTATATATATATATATACTATTCACAGATTTTTTGTCCTTATTTTATAAAAAGTAGTTATTTATTTAATAAATATTTTATGAAAATTAGTAATGAGTTAGAAGAAATTGATGTTCTATTCGGATTCATAAATTTAAATAGATAATTATATAATAAATTAGTTGAAATAAGTTAAACAATTTTACATTATAAAGTTTTTTCAAATATTTTAAGTCGTTCCATACAAGGCATTTAGAGTAAAATTTATTTAAATAATTAAAATAATAAATTATTTCATTAGACATTTTTAATTAAAAAATCAAATCCAACCAAGACATAAAATAAGAGTCATGCTATTGTTTCATGGAAATTTTTTGGAGAAAGAAACAAATAAGGCAACAAAGGGAAGAAAAAATAAAGGCTGACTAATTGGAAACACACCAAGTTAAGGTGTCTCAAAAAAAAAAAAAAAAAAAAAGAAAGGAAAAGGTGTCTAAGTAGTAGCCCAAATATTGGGTCTATTTTGGCGATGCATCGAAAATTAAAATAGACATAAACATAGCAGGCTAGTTTTTTCGCTTTAAATGAAATTTTCGTTAATTTTAATGATTTTATTAAAAGAATAACTGAAAAGTCAAAAAAATAATAGTTTGAGAATCAAAACTACAAAAATAATTTTGTTTATGGGACCAAAATTATATTTATCCCATTTTTATCAATTCACACTACAAGTATTTTTAATCAATAAAAGCATCTATTGAGAGTTTCGATTATTATTTGGCTCGTTTTTCTCAAAGTTTTTAGTATTGTTACTTGAAAATTATAAATTATTATATTTTAAAAAATAAATTATCGTGGTTGACAGTAGAGCCGGAGGACTCTAGCTCTTGTCTTAGACTTTTTAATACACAACTGCCTGCCGCATAATTTTATTTCTCAAAGAGTTAATACAGGCGGGCGCGAGCACACACATTCCCTTATCTGGAGTCTGGACCATTCACCCCTCTCTCTCGCTCTCTATTACATACACCTAGAGTGAGTGATGGGTGAGAATGAGGTCCACATTTCAGACCAGACTTCGACAAGGATATTAATGCAACAAGGGCACAGAGAATTGAATGCCATCCATCATTCTTACATCATTTTTCTCCTTCCTAATTTTCTATTGAATTACTCTCATACTTTCCTTTGCAAAGTTTATTATTAAGACTACTGCTACATTTTCTTTTGAAGAGAGAGAGAGAGAGAGAATGGCAGTGCAAGTACGTCTCGTTTTCTGCTGCTTCATTCTCTCTTCAATTCCCAGCATTTTTGCAGTACCAAAAGATCAAGAGATGGACCGGATTTCGAAGCTGCCGGGGCAGCCTCCGGTGGGCTTCTCTCAGTTTTCCGGCTACGTCGCTGTGAATGATGAAGATGGCCGTGCCCTCTTTTATTGGTTGACTGAGGCCACAAGTAATGCCCACACAAAACCTCTTGTTCTCTGGCTCAATGGAGGTATGCTATATATACATACATATATCTATACTTTCTCTTTATTTCCTTTGTTTTTTCTTTCGCTATATATCACATGTTATTCATATTGAACATACATAGTTTTGACATAGATGGATATGTATGCATATGAATTTATGTGGTTTAATGTTGCTAGTTAGGTTGTCTATCTCTTTTTACTTGCATTACAAGAAATATAATATTTAATCATAGTTAATTGTCATAATTAATAATAATAGCAAATAATCACTGGTCACGATCACGTAGTTGTTGTTACTCATAATTTTTGCAATGATGGCTAAAACGTTAAAAGTCATGGCAAATGTTTTTACCATGGCTCTTACCTATGACAAATAATTTTTTTATGGTGCAAAAATTAGTTTTTTTGCAACGATTTTATCCAAACCTAACCTCTTTAATTTGGTAGTTTGGTGTCAATTTCTAGTTCTTGAATTCATTCTAAGGAGTAGAAGCTATCCCATCTAAGCAAAACTTGCATATATAGGCAAAAAGGTGTCTTTGTTACTGATTTTCTATTTTTAGGTGAGGTTTGGTGTAATTACACGTAAAATTTTTGTGATTTAAAAAGATTACATCTAGTATTTACGAGGTTTGCTTGCGTCTCACAAATAAATCGTCCGTTAGTCGATATTCACTGAACTTGTTGTTTAAAAATCAGAAAAGAAAAATTTATATTTATTTTCGATTGACTTATTACAGATCAAATAAACTCTAATATGATCAAATTACCCTCATACCTCTGCATGCGTTGATACATGTGAGGAGGTATTTTCATCGTTATAGGGGTAGTTTATTTTGAAAAAGAATTATGACATCCAATAAGTCAGTAATAAGTCAATCAAGAGTAAATATCAATTTTCATTTATTTTCTTTTATTAATATCAACAAATTCAATAATTTTTTTACGAACTGAGGAACTTATTCGTTAGATGTAAGCAAACCTCAAAGATGCTCTATGTAATTTTCCAATTTAGAGAGAGTTTACATGTAATCACCAAATCTTAAGAAAAGAAAAGTGTAATGATCCCTAAAAAATTAATAACAAATAAATCGATACAATCTTTACAACCAGTGCCCTCAATCCAAGGGACATTGGAATCCATAACACCACACCTAATCTATTTAAAAAAACTATATATTTCAGCATGGCACGGCACGTGTTAGCCCCCTTTACAAGTTGCTCTCATCACGTGCCTACTACCCATGTCGGCCATGAAACCAACTTTATGTAACGACCACCAGCGCACGCTGGCAAACCCTTCGCAATGTAGTCATAAAAATGCAGCGGTACCAAGTGTCACCTTCATAGGCAGAAAGGGAAGTTGTTTTCTTGTACCAGAAAGCAGTAGATGAAGACCCTTTTAGGTGCTCGTGAACACTGCGTGTGTATTTTTGTGCTTGTGTACATTCTGCCTCTTAAGACATATTCTTTTTGCCAGTTATGACTGCTGGCCTGTGGCTTTTCGTCTCTACATGTTTGTTCAAACAATGATAGAGAATGAGAATAAGTTTTTGTATGCATCTAACCTAAGTCAAGTCATGTTACTTTCGACCTGCGATGCCACTGTCCAACTTTATGGTTGTAATATATCCCACATTCCCGATCTATATGCCCACGCCTATGTAATCTAAAAGACAACAAAGTTGTCTTTATTTCATGCAATTTTCGCCTTGTCCTTAAGTTTTTTATAGTTCTATGTATTAATAATATAATCGAATAACTTACAACGAGCTCCTTTAATATTTGGCGTAGTAACAAATATCATCTCATTGTTTGAAAATTTATCATCTCTTCCTGATTTTACGACCGTCTAACAACTAGTCGGATCTATCAGTCCACGTCAGGTTTTAGTTCAGTTTGTGTGTTAACCTGACAAAAATATTCTTATGGATTATGAATTATAATTTTATTTAGAAAAAATAAATTTTTGTATGGATTAAGTGGTTAACTTTTTAATTTTCCAAAAACTTTTATCCACCTCGTCGGATATTTTTTGAGAAAATATGGCAAGGGCTAAATTGATAATTCTAAACCTCCAGGCAAAGATTACACAGTTTTATCAAAATCAATGGGTACTTGTAATTTTTCAAACAACGAGAAGATATTGTAAGTATATCTAATGTCAAGGGAGCTCATTGTAATTTATCATAACATAATATCTAATGACATATATATGTGGGGAAATTGTAATTTTAGTCACCTAACTATATGGATGGCTATTTTAGTCCTGTTAAAATTAGATTTGGTAATTAGGCCTACAATTAAAACAATTAGCACATTAAGAACAAAAAGTGTCATTTATCATCCAGTGTTATAAAAAATAGTGCAAAATACTCCTAGGTTAAGCGGTATACTGCATGCGCCCTATGTGCATCTGAACATAATTTTATTTTTTATATATATATTTAATTTAATATATTAATACATATATATTTTATAAAAATAATATTGAATATATTAAATATATAAATTTAGTTATATAAAATAATATATACACATATATACATCTTTTCTTACTCGTTGTCCAGTCGCTGGACAGCCCTCCGCCGCCATCTCTCTCCCCTCCCACCGTCGACCCCAGCCCCTCCCCTCGCGTTGCCGCTGCCTCCCCCTTCCTTCTCCCTGTCGCCCCCCTTTCCTCTTCCTCGTTCCCTCGTCTTCAAGCGGCCGTCATCGCCACCGCCTCCCCCTCCTGTGCCTAGATAACCCCCCCCCCCCGGGCGCCCAGATCTGCCCCTTTTGGCTGCCGTCTCCCTTTCCTCCTTTCCCTCCTCCACTCCACTACCGTCCCCCTCCCCTCCTCCTCCTCCCCCTCCCCCACTCCGCCGCTGTTTTCCCCTCATCCCTCCTGCTCCTTTCCCCCTGCGCCCAGATCTGTCCCGCCGCTGGCCACCGTCGCCTCCTCCTCCTCCCACCGGCTATATATATAAATAAATAGTTTTTATTATAAAACTATACACTTAAATTTAATTTTATATATATAATTTTTATTTTTATTTACTTAAATTTAAAGCATTAATTTGAATTAGATAAAATCTGCACCATCGATTGTATTAATTAAATTTAGACCTTAAATTGATCAAAATCCATCGATTATTAAATAAAAATTTAAATATATTTTAAATTTTAAATTAAAAAATAAATAAAAGAAAATGCACGTGTAATTATAAATATTTAGTGTCAGTATTTTGTCATAGTAAGAAATTTCATGATTTTAATAATAATTATTATGTTTGTAAAAATTGTTATTAACATGAGTTAATGACAAAAAAATGTGCACAAAATTGTCACTAAATACAATTAGTGATTCATGTATAGTGATGAACTAGTGACAACAATTAATAGTTGTCACGATTTTATGTTGTTACTAATTTTATTTAAAGATAACTTTATACACATATTTTTGTCACTAATAATTATATAGTGACAATATATATTATTAATAATAAATTTAAAATTATCACTTGATAGTTTGTCACTAGCATCATATCTTCTCGTAGTATATATATACTAACTTTTTAGAAAGTATTTAATAGTGGGTTGTCGAGTGTACTAATGATTGAATAGGGTTTAATGCAATTTACCTCTCTGTGCTATTACAAATGAACAAATTATGCCCTATGAAAAAATAATAGCAATCTAATTTTATGTGCTTTTTTAAAATGAAGCAATTTCCCTTCCGATCAAAGAAGATAAATTAATTCATTTTAAAAAACAGAAAAGATAAATTACTATATTTTTTAAAATATAAATAAATAAATTGCTATTTTTTTAAAAAAATAATTTATTTATTATAATATCATAATAGAGTTGCTTGTACTTTTTTCTAATTGAATATGACTACTTAAAAAAAAAGAGACAATTGCTGGAAAAACGAACAAGATTCATACTATTCATTACTGTACTGATGAATGGTAGGTAGGTTGCTGCATATATATATATATATATATATATATAAGCTTAAATGATTTTTTGGGTTTTATAGTTAAATTATTTTGTGTTTTTGTTTTTAAGTATTGTACGATAATATTTTGATCTTATATATTTTCAATTTTTGTAATTTTAGTTCTTGTTTTGTCGAATTCACCCTATAAGAAAAAAATACATACAAATTTCATGTGATCTTTTAAAATTGGGACTATCATTATAATCAGCAAATTTTTGCTAACGTTTTTATCATTTTACTTTCTTGAATAATATCTTAATCATGCATATTTTAAATTTCTTGATTTTAATCTATTTTTATTGGAATTCATCCTTCCTATTGGTGTGGAAATGAATTTCGACAAAAAAATAACTATTTTTGTGATGAGACTATGTTAAAATCCATTATATAAGAATTAATGATTGTATTTTTTTTTGTCCATTGGCTTCTCGGCAGTGGAACTACACCTGTGTTTATGTGTGTGTGTGAAATTTCGTATTTTTTGTTTGCTATTATCCTAAAACATTGGAGGACCCTCAACTCCATTCACTCATTTAACATATATATTAAGGGAAAAATGCAAGTAATCCCTTGTGATACTGTAAATGAATAAATTACTCCTTTATGAAAAAAAAAATAGTGATTTACCTCCCTGTATATTTTAGAATACAACAATTTACCCTTCTATGATTTTTAAAATGAAGCAATTTACCTCCCTGTATAAGGAGGTAAATTGCTTCGTTTTAAAAAGTATAGGAGGTAAATTACTATATTTTTTTCATATGGGGGTAATGTTCTCATTTTCAATATTACAGGGGGGTAAATTGCTATTCACCCTATATATTAATGATGGGGAAGTTCTATTTTTCTTCTCATAGCCTAAACCTAACACATCTTTAATTCCATTGTTTAGGAATCTCCGAAAAAAAGCCTTATAATTTGTAAAATGTCTAATTTCCAGTCCTCCTACTAACTTTTATTAAAAAATTGACAGAAGAAAATCATACGCAAGTTACACAATCGTTATCGTTTTAAAATGAAGGAAAATGGCTACGTGATTTTTTCCCGTTAATTTTCTAATAAAAGTCAGCAGGGCATTTGAAAATAAGAATTTTCTAAAATTATGGAACGTATTATTTAAAAAATTCTCGTAAGCAGTGAAATAAAAAAGTGTACAGAACCTAATCGACTACGAGATCAAAAATGTAATTTTTCGATTAATGCACAACCAACTTGCATCATTGTGCATGTACTTGACCCCTCTCAATTATTTCACCATGTGTGCATTAAAGTTCCTCACAACCAGCAATGCATATGTGGATTATTGATAGGGTTGGGGTGGGCATGCAGGACCCGGATGTTCATCGGTGGCGTATGGAGCATCGGAAGAGATAGGCCCATTTCGGATTAACAAAGATGCCTCATCTCTCTATCTCAATAAATACTCATGGAATAGAGGTACCTCAACTATCTCATAATGCTAACACACATGATTTTTCATGTATCTACTCACATGCATTATGTCATTTCAGTCACAATTTTCATCTTGTATGTATATGTATGGGGGATTCGACAATTTTAATCCCATAAAAAGTTGATTTGATAACTGAGTCTTATACTCTCAGGATGAAAATTACAATTAGACCTAGAATATTTGCTCTTACCGGCTCTTGACTTCCCCTTTGAGTCCAAGTGGCCTGACCCGGTGGCGACTTGCCTACATTTTTCGGCATGCACGAACTTGTGTTCTTCATAAGTTTCAAATGGGAAAAATTATATTTTTAGTCCTATAGCATAAAGAATTCAATCCTTTTAATTCTATATTTTGTGGGATCTTTAAAATGGTCTCAATATTAGGAAAACTAGACAAATTTAGTCATCTACTTTACAAAATTTTTAAAATGGCATCAAAATTTTAAAAGCTCGATATATTTGGTCATCTTCTTTACGGAATTTATGGGACTAAATGTCTCCAATTTTCTCAAACTTGGAATTATTTTGAAAATTCCATACAACATAGCACTAAATGCGTCGAGCTTTTTGTAATTTTAAATTATTTTAAAAAATTCCGTAAAACAGATCTAGGATAAAAAAATATTGAACCTTTATTTTATAGGAGTAGAAGTTTAATTTCACCTCTCAAATGCCTCATCTCTACTGTATGTCTAAGTTTAATATAATTTATCAGTGTGATATTGTCAATGAGCAAATTATTCTCTTACAAAGAGAAAAGTAACAATTTTACCTCAATTTTTTTAGAATAGAATAATTTACCTCCCGTCTGAAGGGGTAAATTACTTCATTTTAAAACTACACAGAGATAATTTACATTTTTTTTTTCCTCATAAAGAGTATTTTGCACATCCTACATATAACAGTATTTGCTTGCATTTTTTCAAAAATATTTCTAGCCAAGTCCGCTAGGAAAGTTTTTTGAGTCGCCTTTCTTCCCTTCTGTTGGGCTTCAATTATTGAGAAATATATACGTATATTTGGACAGGATTCCTTGGATTTTCATCTGTCCCAACTCGCCAGGAATTTTCTTTTAACACTGTCCTTGAATCCTCATTTGCAATGAGGCCATGTCGCCCTCTAAACTAATTCTGCTGACATTGAGATGCAGCAATCCATCCTAATATCGGAAAACACTTGAATAAATTAAGTTTTTGGACAAATAGCAAAACTATAATATGTTTTGAAAATTCTGTTTAAAATTCTCCACTATTTTAAAAATAGATTAAAGAAAAAAATAATTTACTTTTTTAGACGTAGGTCGCATTCCCTCACCATTAAATTCAGTTAACTGCGTTAATTCTTTTTTAGAAAAACTATTATGTCCTTACTTATTATATATTATTTTTTTATTTTAAAAGTCATAAGATCTAATCAATTTATTTTACTTGTTAGATCTTAAAATTATAAAATAATTAAAAGTTTATTTTTAACCAATTTTAAATATATATGATATGTCTAATAATAAAAATAAATTATTACTTAAAATTGACCCCTTCCTCCCCCCACCCCACTCTCCACCGCTCACACCTACAACCCACTTTCTGTTAGTTTCTACATCAAGCTTTAGCGATTTGAGTGATTGACCAGAGAGAAATGAACAGTGCTTTCTAGAGGATATCTGTCAACAACAAGATCCTAACAAAGACACAGTTGTTGGTTTATATATCGACATCTAGAAAGAAAGAGCTTGACAGAGCGATATTATCTGGAAGAAGGGGCTCTTTAAGGACCTTATGAAGGGATCGTGGAGATGAGCGGTCAATAGGTAAGAAGGTAGGAGCCGGTAGGATAAAATCATGATAAGAAATATGGAATGTGAAAGATAGAGGAATATGGTATTTGGTTAACTTTAGGACATAAGAAATTGGGGGTGGGGGCGAGTCAAAGGTTGGCATTTTTCCGAGGGGCTATTCTTGCTTGCGCGTAACACCTTGGTACCATTTAGCTTTCATTCTCCTCATCTAAGGATCACTCTCTCCCCTCAATTTAGCTACAATTCAAATACCTACTCACCCTTTGGGCACAACGCCGGACAAAACTAGTAGATTTAGCAACAAGAATTCCAGGCCCTAGCAAACAACTAGCCAATCATGATTTTAATATGAAAAGCTCCTTCCCAGTGATGAACAGACCAGAGGCAGCCCTCGCCCCTGTGAGGGTCGGGGAAGCTAGATTCTATTAGTGATTTGGGAACTCTTAGATTTCTTGTACTAACTTCTTAAATATTTACAGCTTAACAAAGGAACTACAAATCCAAGATCAGAAGAGATAAAGAAGAAAAAAGAAGCTACTAAATCAGTAGATCAACTCAGAACTCGTAGGTCCAAATCTGGGCTCAGTAACATCTAACTGCTAACTCATAGCTCAAAGCTCAAACAACTAACTCATTAACTCCTAACTCTAACATCTAGCTCTTAGTTCAGAGAGGATAGAAAAGGTGGACCTGTTATTCTATTTCTTCCTCTAGTCGAAATAGGCAGGTCGAAGAATAGAGCAGCAGAAGGGGGGTTTTCATGCTGAATTTATTAAACTAGGGTGTCTTTGTAGTCTATTTTTAAATATAGGGGAATTATTAGATATTTCAGGAAAATACAGAGATAAAATGAAGTTTAGCCTAAATTTTGGAATGCGCTTCCTTGTAGAAATGTGTATGATTATCCCAAGTACACGATAATGAGTTCGCTCTTTTTACATAATAGCTTAAATTGTTCTCTGCCTATTTGAGTTCATTTCACCACATGAGAACATATTTGTATGGAAATGTTTTCCTCAAATTAACCTTGGTCCGACCCAATTAATCACAAAATAGTGTTATGTAATCGATCATTTTTTTTATACTGTACACTCGTTATATGATACTGTAAAATTTCCAATGCTCGTGTTTATGAATATATGTAAAATTTGCAATGCTCGTGTTTATGAATACAACAGACGTAAATTATGAACACGAACCATTAATATTAACATTATCATGGTTACAGTGGCAAATATTCTTTTTCTTGAATCACCGGCTGGCGTCGGGTTCTCTTATACGAATACAAGCTCTAATCTCAAAGATTCTGGAGACAAAAGGACAGGTATACATATATATGTAGATTTATGCAGAGTTCCTTTCAATATTTTCATGAGTGAAGCAATAAATTGTGTCGTAATTTACCTAGGAATTGATCACAACTCATCAAAGTTTCCTTTTCATTAATATGTGTTCGACACAGCTCAGGATGCTCTCACCTTCCTCGTAAGATGGATGTCCAGATTTCCGCAATACAAATATAGAGACTTCTACATGTCGGGAGAGAGTTATGCAGGTATATAATATATATGTTTATATATTACAAGCAACCCTTACGTAATATTGTAAATAAGCAAATTACATCTTTATGGAAAAATAAATAGCAGTTTACCTCCTTTATTTATTAAAATACAATAACTTTCCTCCTTATGTTTTTTAAAATGAAACAATTTACCTTTTTAGACAGGAAGATAAATTATTTTATCTTAAAAAGTATAGGAATTGCTATATTTTTTTTATAAAAAAGTAATTTATTTATTTTCAATATTATAGGAGAATACCTGTACATATTTAATACTAGTCCAGTGTTTGGATCTTGGATTTTAATAAACCAAACTTTAAGAAAAAATATTTTCTTGCTGCAAAATCATAAAACATTGATCACTTCAAGAGACTGGTCGAACAAGATGGGATATCCAATTCAATTTCATGTTTAATACGGATAGATTTGTTACAAATATTCCGACACTGTATGTGGATGCGATAAGCCGAGATAATAATTTCTCTCTACCCCAGAATTATCCCATTGGTGAGGGTGGAATAGGTTTATCTAGGAACATTGTATTTTCGGTCTCTTAAATTAGGCTCGTTTTTTATTTTTTGTTATGATTTTTTCATATTGTATCTCATTAGTTATAATTTTTTTTATTTTTAGTTCGTAAGTTTTCTGTTTAATGATTAATAGAGAAGTCACGGGGCAGTTAGTCCAGTACGTGTTTGAACGAACGATTCTTGTGATTTCTATGTTAATTATTAGACAGAAAAAAATCACGTGAGAACTAAAAATAAAAATTTTTGAGATGTAGTATGAAAAAAATTATAACTAATGAAATTAAATTACATTTTATCCCACACAAGTCTAGCCGACATATTATGGCACAAAGTCAATTTTGTCCATGTACTTCCCATTCCAATTACTTCGTTGCAATTAACTAATTAGGGACCCTAAAAAAATTTAACTAATTAGGGTAGTTTTGAAATTTCCCTTTATTCATCCATTCAATCCTACATAGTAAATTAAGCCAAGCCACCCTTTTGATATTATATATCAGTAAATTATACTCCAATAAAAAAAATTAAAAATTTACGTCTCTATATTTGTAAAAATACAAATTAAAAATTTTACGTCTCTATATTTGTAAAAATACAATAATTTGTCTCTATGCGTTTTTTAAAATAAAACAATTTACCTCCTTTGATAGGGATGTAAATTGCTTCACTTTAAAAAATACAGAGGGAGTGTTTTCATAGGGAGATAATTTACTCAATTGCAATATTACAAAGAGGTAAATTGCATTAAACCCAACAAATTAATGGGCATTCATGTATCAACAAATTTATCCATCTGGTAGTATAAAATACTAAACATTGTAATACTATTTCTTATTTAATGCTATTTAGGCCTGTCAATAGATAGGGGCGATAGGGCCGTATCCTATTCAGGCTCAAAGAAGGTCTAAATAAGAACAAAAATTATTATCATGAACTTATCCAATCCATTGAACCCAATTCAATATCCATGGTACTCTAAACCTGACACGACCCAATTTATTATTTTGATTTTTCCTGTCCCACTTTTTCTCCTACAATTCTCTTTTTTTTTTTTTTTTTATATATAGAATTTTCCCCTATAAGTCAAGGTGCAAAAGATGTTAACAAGGATTGATGGAACTGGAGTCTATGTAGGATAATCATTTCCCAGTTGCTAATTATTTGATATTATCCTTCTTCCACAGGGCATTATATTCCCCAATTAGCACAGAAAATATATGATTACAACAAGAACTCTTCCCATCCATTCATCAATCTGAAAGGATTCATCGTAAGTCCACTTCAACAATTTCAATACTTTAATTTTCATCTTTTTTTTTTTTGGTTAAATGCAATTTATTCCCATAATATTTTAAATATTTCTTAAAAAAAACCCTTAATAAAGAAAAATTGTCGAAAAATTCCTTCTTGAAAAAGCCAAAAGAAAAAAACCCAAGTGAGGAGGCAATTTGCTTCTTTCTTTTTCTTTCAAGAATGAGTTTTTCGACAATATCTTATTTTTTTAGGGTATTTTTTGAACATTTATAATTTGATAGGAATAATTTGCATTAAACTCTATTTTCTGATCACTTAACTATGGAGAGAATTACATTAGGTTTTTATATTTTTTTAATTTTATTAATAGTGAGGTTCTTACTTTGGCCACACAAGTTAAAAAAACATCTCACTTTTGATCTCTTTGTAACCCTTAAACTTATGTGCACTGCATTTAATATTTATTTGACAAAAAACTTGATGAAAAAACAATTGCAAATGTAAAGTGTAAAATTTCGTAAAGTTGAAATGATAAATTTACACAAAAAAGTTTGAATACAAAACTGTAACAACGGCCATCGTTCGGTTGGAAAAATGTAATTATCCCTCAAAATAAACTACACATATATCCAGGTAGGAAATGCCGCCACAGACCACTACTACGATGGCATCGGAACCGTGACATACTGGTGGAGCCACTCTATCATATCAGATAAAACATACAAATCCATTCTGAAGAACTGCAATTTCAAATCAGACGAATACTCAGAGAAATGCGATGATGCTCTGAGTTATGCCCTGGACTATGAATTTGGCAACATCGATCACTACAGCATTTACACGCCGTCATGCACTGCATCAACTGGCAAACCAGTGCTTTCTCCGACGCTTAAGAATACCCTCATACGCTCCGGATTTTATGGATACGACCCCTGCACTGAGAACTATGCCGAGAAGTACTATAACAGGCCGGACGTGCAGAAGGCCATGCATGCAAATTCTACCGGGATTCCATATAAATGGACGGCTTGCAGGTATGCATTGGTTCGATTTGGCCAGACCTGATTTGTATACGAATGTTTTTGCGTGGAGGATGCCTTAAGAGTGAATTTGTTCTTGTTTATGTTCATTAAAGATGATTCGGAAGAAGATTGTTGATTGATTATAGTTCTTAAATTTACCTATGTACGTAATTATTACAGTGATGTACTGGGAAGGAACTGGAAGGACTCGCAGGCTTCTATGCTGCCTACCTACAAGAAGCTGATTGCTGCTGGACTGAGAATATGGGTGTTCAGGTATAATCATATTCAATTTATGTTAGAATTTCCCGTACAACTATACATGATTTCTTAATATTTTCGGCCAAATTCATAGGTTTTAAATATAGATGAATATACACGTGCAGTTTGAATTGCGATTGATTAGAATTTCTACTACAGGTCTTGTTAGGATTTATTGTGATTTTGGTCCTTAACTGTAGGTGTTTGGCGTTTTGGTCATTTGAGAAATGAAACTTGCCTCTTGGTCCATTATCTTTGTAAATTCATGATTTGAGGATCCATTTTACAAAATTTGAAAACTTTTTGGAAAATCAACCCAAACAAGTCCGCACAATGTGCAAGTCATCTGTGTTCTTAAATTTAAGCCGGCATGTGATTTGCACGTGTAGTTTTTCAGCAGATTTAGAACTTTTTCTGACAAAATATGTCCCCAAATCGCAAAATAAAATTTTTCAAAAGACCAATATGCTAAACACCTATAATTATAGGACCAAAATTGCAGTAGAGTTGCTGTTGTTACATTTTCTATTTTATTTAACATACTTACCACATGCATAAAAGTTAATATATGTTTTTAAAAAGTTATATAATCATTGACATATTTATTCCTAAAAATACGTACATATATCATTTGATCAGAACTCGGTGGTATCTCCATCGAAAAGTTTACTGTAGGACAAGAATAAAATAAAATATGAACTTTATGAACGACAAAATCAAGAAATGAAAATGAAGAATTAAATTGTAGTTCAAAAAATACAAACTTAAGAGACCATTTACGGCATTTACCTTTCCACTTTTCTTACCCGGGAATGTCTTGTGTCTAATGCAGCGGGGACACAGACTCGGTTGTGCCAGTTACTGCAACCAGGCTATCCTTAAACCATCTGAACCTCAAGATCAAAGTTCCATGGTATCCATGGTACTCCGGGGCCGGCCAGGTTGGTGCTCTATGTGTTTAACACGAGCTATCGACGCGGACGAAGAGGTTTTTATAAAAATAAATGCTCTAACCCCATGCTCATTGAACTTGAAAAATTTATAGGTTGGGGGATGGACAGAGGTGTATGATGGATTGACATTCGCCACAGTTAGAGGAGCTGGGCATGAGGTTCCTTTGATTCAGCCAAGGAGAGGTTTCATCCTTTTCAGGACATTCTTGTCTGGAAATGACTTGCCTAAATCATGAACAACTTGTGTCACAAAAATACAAAGTAGTAAGCGTGAATTGAAGTTGAATTGGTTGTGGTTTCCGTAAGAAGGAAATATAGTAGTGAGAGGCAGTGATTATTAGAATAGCATGATTTTATTCCAATTGAACTGAATTAAATCAAGCTAAGGAATTGTGTCAAACTGAATTATGCACTTTGCTACATTTAATTATGTGGGTGGATCGCAGTTGGCCCCTAAATTAACCCTATCGGATAATTGCACTTATTTCTCTGGATTAATTGTATAATTTTAATGTATTCTGAGTATTTTCCATCTTAAGATAATATCAAATTATTTTTAATTAAAAAATATTTTTTAATTATAATAAATTAAATTTAAAATACTAAAGAAAGAAATTTATTATACCGAATTGGCGTACAAGTCGCTCGATCTCATCCTTGACCTGATAACACTCCTCCGTGTCATGGCCTTTCTCACGATGGAATCTACAGTACTTGTTAGAGTATTTCTTTGCTGGGGTAAATCTCGTGTGTCTAGGCCACTTCAAAACATCGGTCTTCTCCACCATCATCAGGGTTTTCACTCTAGCCATGTTCAACGGGGTGTAGTTATGATATTTTTGTTGATATGCCGGCTCCTTGCTTCGGTCGTGTTTCGGTCGCCGATCTGCCCCACTGCTATGATGCCTAGGATCCCTTCCGTGATCCGAACTAGTCCTCCATTCACCATCTTTCATGGCGTTCATTTCTTCTTCGTCTATATACTTCTAGGCTAAGCTCATTAGTTGTTTAACGTCTACCGGGGGGCCCCTTGCCAATGCTGATGCGAAAGGTCCCTTTTTTAATCCATGAATGAGGATGCTGATCATCATATCTATCCTTAGGTCTTGCACTTCTAGGGTCTCGTTATTGAACCTCCCCATGAAATTCTTCAATGTTTCAGTATCGCGTTGTCTTATGGTAAATAGGTGAGTCGCAGATCGCTTCTATTTCCTCTTGCTCGCGAAGTGGAATGTGAATTTTTGTATCAGCTGTTCGTGCGACTCGATGCTATCAGGTGGCATATTGGTGAACCACTCTTGAGCCTTACTTGTCAAAGTAGTAACAAAACGTTTTGCATTAATGGGGCCAGATTGCCCGTAAAGGTTCATTACCAGGTCAAATGCGGCCAAGTGCTCTTGCGGATCTCTGGTTCTGTCGTATTTGGGCAGGTCTGACATTCTGAAGTTGGGAGTCACGATCTCAATCAAAATTTGGTTACAGGAGGGTGAATTCCTATGTTGGGACACTAGTTCCCCATGCCTTTTGAGTTTATCTATTTGTTTTCTCAACATTGCAATTTGTTTTGATACACCATCTACTTCTGCTCGCGAAATAGCAGGTCCTCTGAAATGGCTTCTATCCCTGCTACTCGACCCGACCTCTGATGGCGTAGGCCGACGTCTATCTGCATTCTTTTTACTCATTCATTCGGATGTTTTTTCTTGTTTTTTTTCTCCAAATAACTTTCTTTTCGTGGCCTCCTTCTCAATAGGTGTTGTAGTTCTCTGTTCATAAGCCACAATTGTGTTTTGTCCAGCCTCCTCCATCATTGTTGTAGTTCTGTCCTAGTTAACTGGATAGTCCGTTCCATGCTTCCCAAATTCGTATCAATTCCTTGAATATTTCCTCCCATATCTCCTTCCATGCTTCCTTGGTTTATATTTTACGTTCTCACAAACGGCGCCAAACTGATCCTGTTCGAAAATATGATCACGAATAGCAACCTCGATCACCTTATATTCTTCGAATGGATCTGCAAACCTGAAGCACAAAAGGTTAGGCTAGTCGGGTTCGTCCCTGATGATGATCCTCCGATGCCTAAGTTAGAATAGATATTTTAAACGGAGGTATATGTTGCTAACAAAAAAGATTTGAGTGTTGTAATGTCATTACCTCGTAACAGTTCAGACCTCATATTTATATGATGACTCCTGATATATAAGGTAGGTGCGCGTGTTTTAATCATGTACTTCCTTTTTTAGATCAATGCGGCTCAGCAATGATCATGCCTCCGGATCAAAAGGCAGATAAGCCTCCTTATTTTTTAGCACAATCCCAGCTCTGGGATTCTTTCCTTTTTGGAGAAATTGTCATAAACATATCTTTCTTTGGAATTACCTTTTTACCCTTAATAAGGGGGTATTTTCATCCTTTTAACAATTTACCATTATCACCATCCTAGCTATGTCACTCGTCCGGTTCCCATGCCTTTTAGGGACTCTAAACACTCCTTTGAAATGTTTAGAGCGGGCTCTTGAAGGCTCCAACATGCCCCCAAGAGATGGTCATTTAGTGCCGGCGTTGCTGCTGTCGTGCATGGAGAGGGTTGGCTGGAGCTTATTACTGCATGCCCTCCTTATAATAGGATTAAGAATATTTTTCCTTGTTCCTTAGACACGATTTTGCAAATCACTAAAGATAAAGCACTCTGTTTCACACATTTCTCTCCTGCTCGAGCATAGGGTGGCGCCTTGATCGTCGCCCTTATATCTCCGTGCCCAAACATCCTCGAAATGACTTCATACTTGGCAAATAGTATCCCCACACATCAAGAAAGTTCTCATATGAACGGTATTGCAATCCCCAATGGATAAGAGCTTCAGCTCGATGGTTGTTTGCGCACCTGCGTGTCAGTCGACATTCCCTAACTGCCACAAGTCCTCTGCAAGTTACTGTCGGCCGTTTTATCCAAAGATCGGCCAGTGACACCAGATTGGGCAAGTGGTGGTGTTGGTTATGACATTGTAGTTCTCTCTCCCAACAGAATGCCAGTGCAAAAGGTTTTTCCTACAGCCAAAGACCAAAAATCCGGCGACAGATTTCTTATGATATGTTCAAAGAGAAGCATAAGAACCACACATGAAGCGAATAATATGTAAAGAATCTGCAGACTTACAACAATACAAAGTGATGTGTTAACTCAAGAAAGCATTATAAAGGGTATACTGTAGAGGCTTTACATTACCCCACTAATTTCGTCCTAGACGTTATCAGCTACTTTCGCCCAGCAACATAAATTACGTGGGCATGGTTTATAAGCCACGAGAAGGACAAATATTATAGTAGCAAAAGCTATCACCCTCTTGTGGTCTAAAACCCACCAGCCTAATTACTATCACTTTACAAGTAAATAACCAATTACATAGAATAAATTGAAATACCTGACTCAGTCTGACCAAATAAATACAACTCATTATTCCTGTAAGGGTAATTTTAATCCCCTCCAAAGAACTGTATGTTAGAAATAGTGGGTTTTATAAAGCAGTGTAGATTTACTTTCTATGTTCTTTTTATACAAAATGAATGGACAAATAGAGAGAGAGAGAGAAAAAAAAAAAAGCAAGAAAGAAAAAGCAAAGAATAAAATGCAAAATAGCTATCATGGTATAGTAAGAAGAAGAAGAAAGAAGAAAATGACAAGCTTCCCACTTCCTATCCACTTTTCCCCCCATCTCCATCTCACATTGTCACGCCTCTCCTAACCAATAAACAATTCACAGCTTTTAATTCTTCTTTCCATTATTTCTCCTAATCTCCCTCCACACTATTTTTACAGTACAGATTTCACATATGTAGTGTACTCTGCTGTATCTACATGCTTGTAAAATTACGAAAATGCCCGTATAGGTGGAATTACAAGAATGCCCTTTGCCATGGATGGTGGGAGTAAATGCTTGGGAAAGAAGCCAAGGGTGAAGAAGAGGGTGAGGGTGGGGGGGCGGGATGTTGATCATCATGGCTTCCTACCTATTTGCAGGCTAAATGGCAACTGGTGGGATCTTGGCTGGTTCAAGAAAGATTCGGCAGTAAGAAAGGGAAGAAGCCAAGGATGGGGGTATAAGTGTAATTTATGGGGGGATAGGGGGTCCAGTGTGACATAGAAAAAGGGGAGGCACTGGGACTGGGAGGCATCACCATCAAAGCGGCCATCAGAAGACCAAAGCCTAAAAACAAGGTACTACTAACAACTGCAAAGAAAGCACATCAGAAACAGCCTCTCTCTCTCTCTCTCTCTCTCTCTCTCTCTCTCTCTCTCTTGTCTTTCTCTCTCTACCCATCTTTGCTTTTTTCAGCACCTTCTCATCATCAATCTCTCATGCCAAAATCCCACTCTCTCTCTAGAAATAAAAACTGATCCAAGACTCTGTGCCTTTCTCTCTCCTCCCATTTGTATCCATATCCTATTCCTGTATACTACTCGGCAGAGAAAGAAAGAAGAAACATAGAACTCCACGCACCCTCCCTCCCACAATCAAAAAACAAAGAGTCCACACCACCCAACTCTCTCTCTCTCTCTAATGGCCCAGCTGGACCAAAATTTATGTAGAAGAAATACAAAAAAGAATACAAAGGCAGAGAAAGGAAGACAGAGGGGCTTTTTAGAGAGAGAGAGTGAGAGAATGAGGGAGATGTCTTCAAATGTCCTCCAAATTAACCAAAACCCACCTCACACACAACACCAAAAAAGCAGATAATTGCTTCCACAAATGCCCTTCTGCAACCCCCCAAAAAATCCCCATCTTCATCATCAACTTCACTGTCTTTCCAAACAACTATGTTTTTATTGTTGCCCCGAATTATGTGGGCTTTTTCGGCCTTTGCCTTGGTCAGAATTTTTTTTCACAGAGAAAACAGGAAAGCAAAGAAAGAACCTTGCCACCTCCCCCCCACCCCTCTCTCTATCTCTATTTTCTCTCTCATCTTCTGTCCTATCTGTCTCTCTACTATCTCATTTCTTTCTCTACATACACAAACCCCCCTTTCTTTATTGCTTGTCCACCTTTCAATTCATCCCTATCACATATACCCATTTTCTTGTTTTCCCCTATCTGTGCTCCACAGCTAGCTCCCTTTATCTATTCTCAATCGTTTGATCATCTTCAAAATCACAACTTTTTTTGTGAAAGGGGCTTCTCTTCTTTTCTGATCTGATGTCCAAGAAGAGTAAAGGGGCGGTTTTGGATTCAACACCACCTTATGGTGTTGGTGTGTATGAGGATGCTAAGGCCCGGCTGAAGCATCAGACTCTTGTGCAGGACTATGAGGAGTTGCAGAAGGTACTCTCTTTTTTGTGGGTTTCTTTTTTCTTCTTTTATTTGGGAGATCTGATACACTATTTGGTTATTTGCTTTCTGGGTTTCTTTTTCAGTGCATGATTTACCCAAATTTTAGCTCTTGTTTTTTGCTGATTTCGAAGATTTTCTTTTGATGGAATTGATCTGTTTGTTTTCGCTGGTTAGTCTTTTATGTTTCTTCCTTTAGATTCCTTGAAAAATTTTCTTCTTGATTTCATAGTTCTCTGTGTTTTGGTGATATGTTCTGATTTTCGCTTGTGTTCTGTTCATGAAAAGTTGATGTTCTTCGTGATGTATATTGAAAATATCGCCTGATTTTCTCCTTGTGATCAATTGATCTTTTGATGGGGCGTTAACTCCTTATTTCACAGTTGTACTCTCTTTTAAGAAGTTGACCTCTGGCTATTAGATCTTCTCTTCTTTGTCGAAGATTCTTGTGGTGGTTTGGGGTATTGCCATTGCTTTCTCAGCCAAGAATTTTACGTAGATTGAGGGTTCCTTTCAGATAATTTGTTCACTGCGTTTTCTTTACTACTTGCTTCCCTTGAATGTGAATTCATTTGACTGTAAATCACCTTTGAAATTTTAGAGAATCTTTTTGTATTCGTTTGTTAGATCTATTAAGGGTTTTTTACGGCATGCTTCTGTGTTCCTTCTTTTGCTAGATATAGTGCATAGAAGCCGAATGTCTGTTGATTTTTTAAATTGAGATTCTTTTGTTGCTTTAGTAGCTATCTTTGGTGATGCCTGACGATCATCGGAAGAATAATTTACAATTGTACCGTATGCAGGAAACCGACGTCATGAAAAGTAAGTTGGAGGCAGCTAAACAGAGAAAGCTGATTCTTGCTGCTGAAGTTCGGTATGCAGTTCAATTCCTTACTGTAAAGATTCTGAAGATCATTTGATATAATCAAGTATACTTCCAAGTTCTTCACTATGTTGTTTGAAAGTCACATCTTTGTTTATTGATGCGTTGTTTTGCTTGGTCCACACTTGGATGACATATTAGTCAGAAATCAACTTAGTCATACAGTCTTGTTCTGGAAGGTGCTAGTTCAATGCATTTTTCTGTGTCCCAAGCGTTATACTGTTTCTTTCCTGAAATTTCGTGTTGGAGAAATGATACTGCTTTCTGTGTTGTATTGATTATGTCCATGAAAATCAACCTTGTGTAAGTCTAATGTAGGTTTCCTAATTGATCATATATATTTATATATGTTTATATGGATATATAGATATGTGCCTGTGCGCGATTGATAGTTGCAGGTGTAGTACGGCTCTTCTATCAGTGCCTGTTTTTACATTCAGTAGAATTGGTCATAACTATATTCTGCAGTAAGTTTCATGCATCTTCTATTAGTCTAGTCATTCTCGCTGTGCTTATTGGCCTCTCATTATATTCCACAGATTTCTGCGCCGAAGATATAAGCACCTTGTGAAAACAAAGAATACCAATTCGTCACAAGAACAAAATCTTGCAAACGCACCAAGTTCGCTTAAGAAAGCTAAAGAAATGAAGGAACAGCTTTTCACTCGGAAAGAATCGAGTCAGCACAGATTACCACTGCTTCCAGAACCATACCCCAAGAAGAAACATCATATTGGTAAACAAGGTGCTATGCGATCCACAATAACTGATCAGGCTTGGAAGAAAATTTTACATGGTGGTGAAGAAATTATCAAACACAGTTTGACTCCAGTATCTGGTTTGAACCACCACAAGGGAAGAATGCGTATCAGGAAAGAAACTTTGGCCCCTAATATGATCCAAATTCTTGACAAAGACCAGAAAGAAAGGATGCATGGCGCAAATGATGCAACTTCAAGGAATTCCATTGCAGCTTTTGATTTGAACCAGGATAGTAGTCCTAGCATGAAAGATGCTTTCGTGCCAAGCCGAGCTCCGATATTCGATTTAAATGAAATCTCGGTACGTAATTGTATTTGCCGAGAAGTTATCACTCTTCTTAAAATATTCATATACCTCATTCTAATTGTTCTCTGTATTTTATAGACAGGGGATGAGGATTTTCAGAGCAATTTCGAAGCAATGAAGTTTGAGGAAGCGAAGAAAAGTTTGATCAGAGGTATAAATGACGAGCAGCAAACAGATTTGAAGTTGTCCATTTGTCGAAATGCTGGGGAAGGTACATCTCGTGTGGGGAAGCGGAAAATTTCATGGCAGGACCCTGTTGCGCTGAGAGTTTGAAACTCTGCTTGTCAACTGAAGAACAGCAAGCATTTAGGCAATCAAAGAACTTCACAAGCGCCTCTCGTGCTTCTGTTGGCCTTAAGTCTGTAGGTTTGTTCCTTTCCTTATAAATAGAGGAATAGCTAGTTCTCTATGTCATATTAGTACTATACAGAATAATCTACTAGAAACAACTGTCCATGAAAAGTAAAAAGAATCTACTCTATAGTTTGCTGGCTTTATTGCTTAGAATGAGTAGCTTCTTTGGCTCATTTGATTGAAAGACAGAAATTTTGGGTTCGATTTATTATCTCTGTTTCGCCGTCTTCCTAGAACCCATAATCCTTCTGTTTGATGTGGAGAAACGCATGAGCCCTCAAGTCATTTTCATCCTTTGAACAAGAAATACATCTTGCAGGGTTTTTCACTGCCTTGCATTACTCAATAATTCTGGCAAAACTTAGTTGTAAGCATTGGTTTTGTTGTGATTAGGTGGGTTGGTGGTTTTCAAGCTCGTCATAGCAAAACATACCAACCCTCACGCCAAGATAGTAAGAATTGCTTATCATGCAACACGATATGCAGACAGAAGCAACATCCCTGTTGTAGAAGGTGAACAGGCTTCTTGTTATGGAAGTGACTTGTGTTTTCTGTAACAGGAAAGGAATGACAGACGAATATTGTTAGAAGTTTCAGTTTCTTCCATTTCCTTATTGAGTCTTGATGATGTTTTGAGTGAAGGATGTCCAACTTCATTTGGAAGAAACAAGGCTTTCTCACAAGATAGGAATTAGGACATTATATAGCTAGAAATAGACCTTGGGGCAAAGCACAAGCATCCAAAGATTCTATACAAGCATTCACTGCAACAGATTTGATATTTTGTCCTGAGTAATTATCATAGTCAAAAGTTAACAATCATGGTGAATAATAATTAATTACGATCTTTCCATGGGTATTGGTTATTATTTCAGCAGATGAAATGAAAATGTTAGTTATAGTTAAAAAAAATAGGGTAAAAACAATTTTGCCCTTCAAATTATTGTCCTTCTTTTCATTTTGACATTTGTTTTAGTTGCATTTGACATACAAATTACACGATTTTTTAATATTACAATCACGGACCATTTTTGGTGAAAAATTTTACTGAAAAGTGGTCACGTACACAAGATATGATCATAGTGTTTGGATTCGTTTTCTCGGTGTTGTGTTTTGTGGAGATAGAGAGAGAAAAACAAAGATAAATAAGTGTGTTAGAGATAATATGTATGTTTGGATTTGTTTTTGAGATAATTTAAAATAAGTATTTTATGTTTAATGTTGTGTTTTGGAGACGAAAATTACTATTCATTGTCAAATCATGTCTTTTTTAGATATATTTATGTATATATATGTGTGTATATATATATGTATGTATTTATGTTAAAACAGTTAAAAAGGCTCAGATAAGGTGTTTCTGAATGATGGCAAACATTAGGTATGTTTTGACATGTCCCGGAAATAACTTGAAAGTGAAAACAAATATAGTGGATGTTTTTAGGTGTAAAAATGTTATTTTCTTTTTGGATAAATAAATCCCTTCTCAAGCCATTAGTAAAGAAAATGATGATTTTATCTTTAAAAATACCATGTGACCACTGAGATGGTAAGATACAAATATGGTGTAGTTTATAAAAATACGACAATATATAAAAACGGTTGTAGTTCGAATGTCAAAATATTTTTAACTTAAAGATTATGATAATATCAAAACAAGCACTGTGATTGATGATATTGATTCACTGTACTTTGTAAGTTGTATTCAAATTTATCCTAGAGAATAACTCCTTCTTTGACAGTGATTGTTTGAATTAATATGTAACATAGAAGGCTACTTAATTTCTCTCTAGTAGAAAAGAATCACAAAATTGATTTGATTTTCGATGTGGTTTTGCTAAGTATTCACAAAATGAGGAGTTCACACCGGTCAAATCAAACACAGTTATCAACTGTTGAATTACCTGATGATAATTTTGACTCTTCTAGTACGGATTTTTATGTAAGTTTTGAATCTAATGGTATTTGATTGAATTTAAATTAATTATATAATAAATATAATATATTTATAACATAATTGATGTAAGTTTAAGTATAGATAAAAAAAAGTGATTAATTACATGACAAGTGAATTTTACTTACTTTGTAATTAATTTGAGTTGACCAAACTGAATTTGTGTAGTAAAATTTTGATCTCCATAGCCCATTAATTAAAGTAGAATCAATCAGCGCGAGATTCGTGTCTTCTTTTCCCTGTTGAGTTTCACATCTTTGCAACCTCATTATAAACCTTTTCTGCAGCTACTTTCCACGTCGCACTGTACGTGGTGGCGAGACCGCCACATCCATATTCTTTGTTATTGTGACTTGCGGACAAATTCGCGACTCTGCTGCTCGTGTTCACAAGATTTAGACTCGGAAACTTTTGGAAAAAGAGAACGAATGGGGACGTAAAACAGAATGTCAGTTGGGTTCTTGTGCAAATGTAGTTCTTATGCATAAAAGTTAAATCAATACAATATTACAAAAAATCATGAAATAGACTAAAATGGACTCACATAACCTGAAAGAAATACCCACACTTCTTACGAGATTTCAAACCCATGATGGAATTATCTTCAATTCAAGTCGTTCCTCTTGGCTGAGTTTCAAGAACAGTTTGTTCATCATCTTTGGTTATATCCACAGCCCCACCATCCTCTGCTTTGGTTTCATGATCCACAGGCTCATGATCATCATCTGGCTTGGTTATATCCATGGCCCTACCATCTTCTGCTTCGGTTTCATAATCCACATGCTCATGATCTTCTTGCATGATTTTGCCTCTACGCTTGTGATCCTCCGACCCAGCTTCATCAATGGTCTCATCCACATTACGGGATGCCATGTTTTTCTCCACTTCAGCAACTTGTTCGTGATTCAAGAGTATCACAGCCTTCTGATGGGATGGCCCAACTTCACCATTTCGTTCATTTTCTTGAAGCCGACGGATATGTTTCTTCCCATTGCTATGATCATTCATAGCTTTTCGAGAGGAGACTCCTACCAGGCACATCTCACACCAAAACTTATATTTTTTCTTCTTCTGGTTGGTTTTCCTCTTTACTTTTTTAACAATTACCCGTTGGTTTTTCTTCAAATTGTTAGAGTTAAGGTTCTTCTGCAACAGCAGCAGATCGTCTCTCGTTGAACTTGCCTCCCTAGTCTCTTTCTTTGGTAAGAGCCCGATGCTATAGTTTTTTGCAGCATTGTGAGCTCTCAATGCAGCCTCCTTTGATTTGTGCTTCTTTCCCCCTAGGTGTTTGTTTAGAGCTAGCTCACTGGTGGCACTAACTCGGCAAAGAGCACAACTCCATTCCTCTTTAGCTTTCTTCCTCAAGACGCCATCTGATGAAAATTCAATAGCAACCGCTCCAGATGGTGGTGTTGCAGCCTTCCTCTTTGATCCAGATATATTTTGATCAGGATTAGCCTACAATACTCCCACATTTCATTCATTTGCTTTTTTAGAGAACTCCAGTTTATTCACTATTATGATTCTACGAAGTATATCTCAACTCCTTATCATTTTAATCTTAGCTACACAAGACATAGTAGTATTATAACATGTAATAGGTATAGGACATTACAAGTCCAACCATTCAAAAACCTTCCAATGTACAAAAACAGCTTAAGTGCAGAGATGAAAAACAACCCATCTAAGCATCAGTTTTAGTTGGACTTCAAATCGTGATGACACAAAGAGAGAGAGAGAGAGAGAGAGAGAGAGAGAGAGAGAGAGAAAGGGAGGGAGACAGACAGGCTTAACCTCTGAAATTCTCAGGTTAGATGGCCCTCTCTGATATGGCAAGGCCTCAAATCCTCCAGACTCACACCTTCCATTCGACCTCTCCTTCCCGAGTGACAACACAATTATTTCCTCTAGAGACTTCCCTTCGTTCCTTGTCTCCATAATTGGAAGCCTCAGTGTCTGCGGTGAGTCTGTTGTTACTGTTGACGAGCCAAACGGAAACCCATTGCTGCCCCTCAGTAGAGCCAATCCCCAGTCCATCATCAGCTCCCTCCTTACCTCATCCTCTAAACTACGCCTTCTCATGATCTCCGACATGGTTATCTCCGCTCGGATGCATTCCTTTTCGATCTCTCTCTGGATTGCCTTGTGCAAGTCATTGGAGCAGGGGTGAGGGCGAACGTAAAGGTGTTGCTGCTGCTGCTGCTGCTGCTGATGATGATATTGGGCATGTTCAGGCTTGTCCCTTTCTGATCCTGGTCCCATGTAAGCAGCTGAAACAATTTAAATGGAACAATTTAAACCAACAAATTCCACACCGCATCTCCATTTCACCAATGGGGACAACAAAAACGAACAAATTAAGTATAATGCATATCTAGTCTCTTATTCCACCGGTCACTTTCTTTAAATTGAACATCAATCACACGGTAAATGCATAAACTTACTATATAATTGATTTACGTCCGCCCAACCCAATTCGGGTTAGAATTTCCCTTAGAATAGAAACTTTTCTGCATAACTGCAATAGTCCAAACATATATGCTTGACTTCATGACTGCAAGTTAATTAAGTTTTGTTTTGTGTGTTTTTATCGAATCTTTCCATTACATAAACACAAAAGACAAGCGTATAATATCACTTTCTCCTGAACTTTTAGCCAAAAGGATTATAAAAAAACAGCCGAATTTCCCAGATCAGGGACATCCAAGTGGGTTAATATCAAACTTTAACTCAGTATCCCCAGGAAACTAGACATAAGGAAGAAAAACTTACATTCTAAAAGTAGAAACATACAAGAAAGCAATTTTTTTACAACATTGAAAACCACCAAGAGATGAGAAGCGCATTTGGTATCTCCGGGGAGAAAAATTACAGTGCATCAATACAAACATTAAACAGCCCCGGCATGCTCTAGAACAGCAATTCTATTTAAGCCCATCAATTGAACTGTCAAAGATCCCCCCACAGACTTCAGATTCTACACATAATGGATAATATATAATAAAACGTAAGAACACAGAAAGCATACGTACGTCGAGGGGCTTGTTCTGCAAAAAACCTGTAATTGGAGGACTGAAGAACGTGAGAAGAAGATGAAGCTTGCTGATGAATCCCCCGATCCCTCCACTCCATTTTACAATAGAACAACGCTCTTATAACGGATGTGCGAACTATTCGTGCATTCAAAATAAGGTAAAAATCTAGGAATCTGAATTATTGAAGGCTTTGGCCAGCAGTATTTTCAGAAAGTGAGAAAGAGAAAAGAAGATAGCAGGGAAGTAACGACAAAGGACCGACGAGTCACGCTCCATGATCGCACAGCACGTCATGGCAGATCATCAGGATTCTGCGTCTGTTCACTGGATATCAAGATAATGTCAGCCTTTTTCACTCGTTTCAATTAATACTCAGGCGACTGTTCTTCTCATATTATTCTTATAAAATTATTTTTATTGTGTCAATAGTAGTTGCAATGTAGTACCATATACAAAAATTTTAGAAAAAATATAATTATTTTAAATGGAATAATTTATAATTGAATAATTATTTAGATACTAACCTGAATAAAATTATTATGAATTTAATAAACTTACTGAATTTTTCAATAAACAAATATTTAAATACATAAGTTGGAGAAATAAATTTGAATAGAAAAATGGAGCAAAATTTTTCTAAAATTAGAACAAAAATAAAAAAAAATAATATGTCAAAAAATAGGATATAAAGGCCTATTCGTGCAATCGTTTCTTTATTTGAAAATTTGAAAAAGTACAATAAATTCACGATAATTTTATTAATTTGTCAATAAGCTGCGCGCAATCATTGCGAGTTCAAAAGTTTTAAGTTTAAATTTTAATAAATACAAAAACCTTTTAGTTGTAAATGAAGAGTTGCTAGTTGTAAATAAAATAAAGCTATACCACATGATCTTTTGCCAAGCTTCACTGAGGCAATGCAGGTCATCAGGAGGATCTTGAGCGGGCCTCAGTGACGAGGGAAATTACATAATTACCAAAATACTCTTCTATTTTTTACCCTTTTTTTATATATATTCTGACAGCGCGCGTGGGACCCATTATGCAGGAATAGCAGTGGCAGCGGCGGCGGCAGCAGGCTTTACAGAGGATGACGTGGCTCGCTTTCATTGGGACCACGTGTCCTACTCATAGAGGGTATTACAACTATAAATAGTTTCATTTATGATTATTCAAACACGTTTCCACCACTTCATTTTACCGCCATATTTGTGATCTCACTCGATCTCGTTATTATATTTTCGACCCCACCTTTTCTAACTTAAGCATCGGAGGGCCATCGCCGATGGCTTCTCGGCTAGTCTTACGTTTGTTGTGTTCTCAGGATCCACAATAGATAGCTCGAAAGAGGGAATCAACGACTTCAACCCAGCGATCCGACTCGAAAATCCTGATTTCGCGCGACCTACATTACTCAGGATTGAAGATCAACCTGTCCAAGTCAGCCTTGGTTTTTAGCGAAAATGTTCTAGTCGAGACAAAGAGGGAAGTAGCTATGCTCCTACGAGTGGAAGTTAAGAACAAGCATGATAAATACCACGGGCTTCCCTCGACGGTCGAAAGGTTGAAGTGCGAGGTGTTCGAGGGAATAAGGATTGCTTTTGGAAACAAAACTTAACGGGTGGGCCACTAAGACAAGCAGGTCGTGCGGTCTTAATTAAGATGATTTTTCAAGTGGTGTCTTCTTACATTATGAATTGCTTTGGAATCCGGAGGGGATTTTAGAGGAGCAGGAGGACATGATGGAAAAATTTTGTTTAGCAAGGAGGAGGAGTAACTAAGGTGCACTAGGTTGCTTGGAATAAATTGTGCTGTAGCAAGAAGGAAGGAGGTTTGGGTTTCGTCGGTTGAAGGAAAATTTAATATGGCAATGTTGGCAAAATAAGCTTGGAGAGTGGCAATGAAACCTCACTGCCTACTTCATGCTCGAATCGGTTGTCGGCGTAAGAGCATGATCCCTGACTGAAATCCGCGTCAGGCATTGCTCTGACATATCGCTCTCGTTGGTCGCTCTGAGGTGTGTTTTTTGGTTGAATTATATGCGTGTTTGATTGGTCGCAGATGATTGAAGATGACGCTTATTGAATTTACTAGCTAATATTTATAGCTAAGGGCTACAATCAAATAGAGGGAGTTGATTATCTTGACTTCTTTTCCCCTATTGTTGAGTCTGTTACGGTTCGCATTTTCTTGTCTTTGGAAGCCTTCCGCTCTTGGGCCTTGTTACAGCTTGATGTCAATAATGCTTTTCTTCATACATTTCTGGACAAGGATGTTTACATGGATCCTCCTGAGGGCCTCCTTGATGTGCCCCCTGGCTGCAAGTTGTAGAAATCTCTATATGGCCTCAAATAGGCTTCAAGGCAATGGAACCTTGAGCTCACCAGCAAACTACTCAGTTTTGGGTTCACTCAGTCCAGTCACGAGCACTGCCTCTTCGTCAAACATACAGACTCTGAGTTCACTACCCTCCTAGTTTATGTCGATGACATCTTACTTACTAGGTTCTCCGAGGTCGCTCTTCACTCTGTCAAGGCCTATCTGGATCAGTTGTTCGCCATTAAGGACATTGGTTCCGCTAACTATTTCCTTGGTCTGGAACTTGCTCGCTCCTCGCATGGTATTCACGTACGCAGAATAAATATCTTCGCGACATCTTGGCTGATTCCTCAATGCTTGATGTCAAGCCTTCCCCCACTCCTCTTCCTTCTGGTCTGAAATTGGTTGGTGATGATGGATTCTTACTTATTGACCACGGGGCTTATAGGAGACTTGTGGGTCATCTCTTGTATTTGGGCTTTACTCGCCCTGATATCTCATTTGCTGTTTAGCAGCTAAGTCAGTTCCTCCAGGCGCCTCGCACCCTCTCACTGGTCTGCTGCTCTCTATGTTCTCCGATATCTCAAAGGGACTCCCTCTACTGGTCTTTTCTTTTCCTCTTTTAGCTCTGCTCAGCTCTTTGCCTACTCTGATACGTCCTAGGCATCCTGCCTTGACTCCCGTCGTTCCATCACTGGCTTTCGTGTCTTCCTTGGGACCTCTCTTATCTTTTGGAAGACCAAGAAACAGGCCACCGTCTCCCGGTTCTCTGTCGAGGCTGAGTATCGTAGCATGGCCTCCGCTGTTAGCAAGCTCCATCAGATCTCTTTCTTACTCTGCGACCTCGATATCCCTGTCTCGCTTCCTATCCCACTCTAGTGCGACAACAAGGTTGCTGTACACATCACTGCCAATCCTGTCTTCCACAAGCGCACCAAGCATCTAGAGATCGATTGCCACCTTGTCCGTGATCAATTCAAACTTGGTTTCATTGCTCCCTCTCACATCCCTGGTTCTACTCAGGTGGCCGACCTCTTCACCAAATCTGTTACTATTGCTGACTTCGCTCTTTTCCTACCTAAGCTGCGCGTCTCTTCCTCGGCTCAATCTTGAGGGGGGCTTGTGAACAGAGTGAGGTCGCATCACGTCCGCCCAGCGAGGTTGCTTCTGCACGCATCACGTCAGCCCAGCGAGGTCGCTTTTGCACCACCATCGCAGAGACTTGGTTGGGTCGTTGTGTAGCGGTCGCATACGTAGATCGTTGCCTTGGAGGTCACTAGCGATCATTGTTCACATGTTTTGTTTTATGTTTTTTGTTTGTTGTACAGTACAGTTGGGTTAGTTATGCCGTTGCACAGTTTGTTACACTTTCAGTTAGTTTTAGATATGGTAAGTTAGCAGATTAGTTACAGATTCTCTTCCTTAGGCTTTGTATATATAGGCCTGTATTTTTCTCTTGTTGACTTAATGAAAGTTTTGCTTTCTTCTCCAAATTGTTTATAATGGAGATGTTATTTGCTCTCTTGAACTTAAGAGATTTACAAGTACCTTATTGGTGTCTTTAATTTTATAGTTTGTTAATATTTTTTCTTCATTGTTACTTCCCATTTTCTCTCTTTTCAACTTCTACATCCCTTTATCTTCTCTTATTTTTTTAGTATTTTTGCGTAATTTGTTTATATTTTTTAATATTTTATTTATCAAATTAATATACTTTTAAACAATAATTATTTTTAAAATAATAAAATTAATTAGACATAAGCAGTTGACTGTACCACACATATTAGTATTATTATTATTGTTTTCGTTGTTAATAATAATAATAACTATCCGGTCCAACGTGGTCATTGTGATTTATTGAATATTGGACTTGTGTGATTTTTGTTAAGTCTGTTCGAGACTAATCCAACCCATCTTAATCTACTGATAATTGGAGTGTTTGACTTGGACCAATGAATTACGACATACGATGATTTTCGTAAAAATCTCTAAACCCAGCAGATCAGTCTGGTCTAGGCCCAGGACCATGTGATCCTAGGAATTGTATCCCTGGGACCGGCCCAGAAACAGCCCAATTTTAGCTGGTCCAAGCCCTCAAATATAGAAAAGCCTATGCTATCCTGGGCCGGTAAGAGCAGTTGGGCGCCCAACCAATCGTTCTTCAGGACACCGCGGTCGGTTTATTTATAAAAACAGTTGTCGGACAAGAAGATTTCACCCACTCCCACAGAAATGGATGACGAGAAAGATGACAAGAACGCCGCCGAGACAGAGCGATGCGCCGCCGCCGACTGGGCGGAATTGACCCACGAATGTCTCGTCAACATCTTCTCCCGTCTTTCCTTGCAGGATCGGTGGCGAGGCGCCATGCGCGTCTGCAAGGGCTGGCACCAAGTCTGCAAGGATCCATGCCTCAACTCGGTGCTTGACCTCGAATGTTACTTCGATTCCACCCATGAGTTGCCCAGATTCTGGACCCCGGAGTTCGAGCGCAAGATTGATAATATGCTCGAATCGGTTGTCGGCTGGAGTGCAGGATCCCTGACTGAAATCCGCGTCAGGCATTGCTCTGACAGATCGCTCTCGTTGGTCGCTCAGAGGTGTGTTTTTTATTGAATTATATGCGTGTTTGATTGGTAGCAGATGATTGAAGATGACGTTTATTGAATTTACTAGCTAATATTTTCTTTCTTTTATCGATTTTTTTCTTTTTTTTTTCTGATTAAGATTCAATGTATATGGTTGTGCGTGAATATTTTTCTCGTAAATTTCCTTTTCAGTTACACATCCTAGTTTTCTCCACGGGATAATTGAATTTTTTAATTGCTTTTGTAGAAGCGATAATTTTGGCGAATTTTATTAATTTCTGAAGTGGTTGTGAAATTATTGATTGAAAATTTTCAACTTTTTTCTCATCACTGTTTCACTTGTTATCATTTTTTGGTTTGAGGCTTGAGAAAAAACAGAAATGGTAATCTGATAATTGCGAATTTCGTGTTGTTCAAGTGATTGTTCAAGTTTCCAATCCATTATTGTTTGATTTGAGATAGATTCTTACGTAAGGTGGGTATCTATTTGGTCTGACAGAGGGTTTACTTTATTGTAGTAAATTGCTTATTGTATACGAATTGATTACTTGAGATGGTGCATGGCAAAAATAGGCAATATTTGAGTATAAAGGACTTAAATTGTGTTGTAGTTGGAATTATCCAAAGTTGTATCATTGATGGCTCCATGGTTGTGTTATTGCTTGTTGTAAGCTTATAACTTGGGTTCTTGTCTATACCCTGTTTATTCCTGTTGGTTTTCAGTCCGCTAAAATGCATGGTTGGGAATCTGTATATTGTCGAAGGCTCCAAGTTCTACAATGATTTGCCGTATATTGAAATCATATGGACAGGGTTCATCAAATTTGGCCAGTTCTATTGAAAATATGACTTTTTTCATGTGTATTAGCTTACTATTCTTATATCGTACAAGGCTTAATTTTACATGGTTTAAATTACATTATCCAGCCTGCAATATAGAACAAGGAATTTGCTGAACTCTATTGAACCTTGCTATGCTCCCTAGAGAAAGGGAGAAAAGAATATTTTGCTATAGTTTACTAGTAAAGGAATCAAATGGTGAATAAACTATCGAATGTACGGTAAAATGTTTTTTTTTCAAATAAAAAACAACTGGATGACTGGGTGTCGATGGAACGACTGCATGTCCCTATTTTTTGATGTTATTAGAAAAGATCAATAATTTGTATGTGGAGAGATGCAATTTAAGCAATATTTTAACTGTGTGACTTTGTTGTATTTTTTGCTGCCATATCTTGCTTTCAAATTGTTGATGTTAGCATATTTTGGGATGCAATTTTACTGATCAATTCTTTGCCATGAGTTAATGTTATCCGATTTAGACACTGTAGATGTGCGTATCAGTTTTGCGTTAAGCTGATCTTTTGGCTGCTAGAGTTTTTTATGACATTTAACACTGTAGTTAAATTTATTTTTATATTATTGAAATGGTGTTGTTGCTAGCAACTAGCAAGCTCTTATGCTAAAATCAGCTGTGCCGCTGGTAATATACTAACAGTTGTATGTTTTTGCAAGGTCTGCTCAATTGTTATCTTTTTTAAGTATCTGTTTGGTGGTCCATTTCTTTTCGTAACTTGATGCATATTTTTCAATCTGTTAATAATCGACATAGAACCTGGTGTTTTTTGGATTTTTTCAGGTGCCCAAATCTTGAAGTTCTTTCTATCAAGAGCTCTCCTCATGTCACTGATGCAATTATGGCTGAAATAGCATCTGGGTGCCCCAAGATTAAGGAACTTAATATCAGCTACTGCTATGAAATATCCCATAAAACTTTGGCTATCATAGGATCTTATTGTCCTAATATTTATATGCTTAAACGGAACCTAATGAACTGGTTGGATCCTTCCCAACATGTAGGAATTGTCCCCAATGACTATCTGAATGCTTGCCCTCAGGATGGCGATTCAGAAGCTGCTGCTATCTCAAAATTCATGCCCCATCTTCTCCATCTTGAACTTCGGTTTTCCAAGTTGACAGCTAAAGGCCTCACTCTGATTTCGGATGCATGTGAGAACCTGGAGTATGTTGATTTATCTGGATGTGCACATGTGACTAGTCGGGACATTGCCACTGCATTATCAAATCTGAAGAAGTTGAAAACTATCAAGAAGCCCAACTTTTACATCCCAAGGTCTGTTTTCCATACTGAAAGATATGGTCATTGGAGACTGTATGATCAGCGATTTCAAACGGATGTATTCAGAATTTGACTGGACAACAGAAAAAGGACAAAAATACAGAAAGACAGACCGTGAAATTACCGAGGGATTGACGATGTGTGTTCGTTTTGCAAGGTACTGCAACAGTTTCAAATGTTACTGAGTTCTAATTTACTCTTTGATGTGTGTATATATTGTATCCCGTGCTATTTGGGAACCCAGCTATGTGTTTGGCTTGAATTATTTTCCCCTTTGTTGACTAGTTTTTGAATGTGTTGGAACAGTGTTATGATTATACATACTCATACATATATATATAAATTATATATAAAAGAGACGTGATTTGACAATGAATAGCAATTCTTGTCTCCCATTAACAAACATCAAGCATACCATACTTATTTTTTATATTATCTCTAAATATAAATTCAAATATACACATTATTTCTAATATATACTTATTTATCTTTGTTTTTCTGTCTTCATCTCCACAAAACACACCAAAATAAGTTAAAAATAAAAAGCAAACATAGTGCACGTTTCTATATTGTTGTTTGTATCAAGAACCTTATAGAGCTGGATCTTCAATCTTCAAGCTATCTTTTTAATATATTCGCCACTGAGCTGCAAAAGTACGAGCTTTAAAAACCGTGCTGTTCTCCATTCTCTATCGGTTGTGTAGTTCTTGAACTTTGCCTTTTATTTATATAAATTCTTGTTCACTCTCTCTTGGATTACCCCACTTCAATCGGAGATACAATTTTTACCAATCTTATCCCGTTACATAATCTGGGTGAAGCATAGGTAATCCCAATATTTTGTCAAACTCCCAAAACAGCATAAAACAAGATTTTCAAATGTTAAAATGTGCAGAAGCAGATAAGACAGAAAACTTGCAAATTGTACTTATAGGCTCTAACGGATCAACTTCAATTCAAATCTTCTGAAACTCTTCCAAGATCAGCTTCAGAAGTCGGAGAAAGCCAAGTTTAAAGGACTATTTTCTGGGCAGCAAAGCTTCTCCTCTTCTTTCCAATTGGTGATGTCAGTTTAATGTAAACAGTCTTGGATGCATGAATACTGTTTCGAGGCTGAAGTATTCTATGCTTCAAAGAGACAATGAAGAAAGAGGGGGACGGAACGCAAGTTTTAGCTAGACTCAGAGAAAGCAATAGTAAAACCTTAAATCCTAGCTGCATCTCAGAGAAAGTTTCCATGACAAGAACACCTAGGAACTACTCAAACTGCCTGCAGATGATAGACTCTGTAAGCAGCAAACAGCTTATTCACTGTAGTAAAATGAAGTAGTTGGCAGCCATAAACACACAAAAGGTGATATGACCAAGAGTCACTGGCAATCCACTGGCTGCACTCTTTGTCTTTGTTGGCTTCTTGACGATATCGGCGCCCCCATTAGCTCCTCTTTTCTCATGAATAACGGCGTTGACTCCTCCAGTAATCTTATGTCGCTGATCATGGTCGACGGTTGGTTTCTCGACATTAAAACTCCTACCTGCAAACAGTTCTGAGTAAGGAATTAGTCACTTAGAAAACTAGTGAAGCAGAGTTGTTGTCCCATTAAGATATACTTGGCATTAAATCAAAAACTACCTCGGTTGATAGAATCCACCGCGAGTTCAGAACCTCTAGCTTTAGAAGTCGTGCTCTCGCAAGCAACGAAAGCAGCAGCCTGTCCGAACATGATTACTAATAGCCATGAAATCATTGGCTTTTTCATGGTGGATAAGCTCTTGGGAAATGAGGTCTATGGCCGGTTTATACACAAACACCCTTTTAAAGGAGGGATAATCTTTTCTCAAGTGCTGTTGCTTTAGACAACTATGTCTGATCATGACCAAAATGTAATAGGAAATGGAATCTCAAGCTTTTAAAAGATCATTATTCGAAGGTGCAAAGCATGGAAGCTAAAGTAGCTAGGAGGACAAAATGTGCAGAAAAGATGAAGGAAAAGGACAAGACTCACATGGCATCAACTCTTAAAGTTAACTGCGTGTTGTATGTGTGGGGAAAATTGCAATTTTCCTAATGTAACTTAGGGGATATCAATTTTTTTATATAGAATTGAATTTTGCAATTTAGTTGCTTAACTTAATAATTTTTTGTAATTTTAGTCCTTTTCGGATTCATTTTAGCTAAAAAATTACATGTGACTTGTATATGACCCAATTAAATTGTAATTTAAGTCTTATAAATCAATTAGTACAGGACCAAAAATGTCACTCCTCTAAATTACAGGACTAACAATGTCAACGCCCCCCAAATTACATATTAAAATTGTAATTTAATGAAATTATATGCAAGTCACATGCAAAATTTCCAGTCAAATTGGGCGGAAAATGATGAAAATTGCTGAAATTTTAAAGTTACAAAACTGAATTGCCAAAATCAATTCGTCCGGACAAAAAAACTGTCGCTTGCCACAAATTATAGAACTAAAATTGCATTTTTCCCGACAGCATATGTGTCTGAACGAGACTCACATGGAGGGTTATAGATATTCCCGAGCTATATATCCAGTTGGTGGCATCGAATTCTGATTCTAAGACTTTACAAACAGAGAACCAGTCATTGTTGGGGGCATGATTACTGTGCCTTCATAGATAAAACATGTGTAGGAACAAGCATATATCAAGAATATCATGCTATGTTTTAACCCAACCATTCGATTCTGTTGGGAATAAGCTAATAGTGAGCGATGCGCCGCAATAGCACTTATTTACACTGGATAGGACGTTAGAATGAATTGATTTAAATGAAATGGGAGCACAAAGACCATACAAACATAAGCTTTTGAGATGAAAAGGCTGAAGACGAATCATTTTGGAGAATCAGTCGAGAAGTCAGCAAAATTGCAATGTTGGTCCCATTTTTCGTGCTTTAGGACGTCTTATTTTTGGTCTCAAGTCTTATTAACCCAAAACTGTAGCAAATTTTGTTACTTGTTCCATTTGTTGTCGGAAACTAACGGCAGAATCCACATGATTTTTATGTGGGTATTAGCCGCTTATTTGAGCGGAAAATTAGCTCATGACCCGAACGTGTGCAGTAGAAAAAAGAGAGAAATGTGGATGTTTTCCTCCATTTCTCAACTTTCTATGCTTTGTTTTTAAATCAAAAGAAAAGAGAGACACAAAAACATAAAAGAAAGAACATTACAGAAGTAAACATGGATTAGTTACATATTTTTAAACAAGGAAAAGGGAACATATTAAGTTAAGGTTTGGGGAGGTCGTTAAATCAATATGTCCAAGCGGCGAAAATCAGCAAATTTAAAAGATGTTGTTTCCAATTCTTGGTATTTCAACAATGTTGTTTCCAACTTTACACACAGAAATTGGGTGAATTCGGAGAAGACTTGGAGAGAATATAGGATTATACAAAGTGCCATTTTTTATTAGGATGGTTAGTAAATGGAGAGAGAGTTTGTGTGTATCGAGAAGTTGTAAGATTATATGAATATAAATGAGAAGATAATTATATATATATATATATATATATAAATTTATAACGGATATAGTAAGAGTTTTGAGACGTAAAATATATCTTTGGGGTATAATTGTTGCATTCGCAACAGACTTTTGGACAAAAATTTTAGACAATTCATTAGAATCTAATAGATGGGACATGTTACAGTTACAATTTTATAATTCGAAATTGAGACAAAATATGAGATCGTCACAAACCCATCCCAAAACATGTGAAAATAGGTGCTGAAGTTCGAGAGTTTTGAGCTAGGAAGGTCTGTAGCTTGTCTCTGAAAGAAGAAGCAGAGTAAATTGAAGAAGGAGCTTCTACAGTAGAAGGCGCCTAAACACTTATAAAGTCGTTTATTTGCCAATTACGTTTTTTAGTATCCGTTTGATTCTTTCTTCTTAAGTTAGTTAAGAAGTTAGTTTTATCTCCCTTGTATAAAAACGGGATTGCAGACCCTCTGTTTGTAATTCAATTTACAGAGCCTTAAAGAAACGAATGAGAGTTCTTGTTTCTTGTTTTGTAGTTCCCCTAATTTGCTTCTTTTCTTGAATGAGTTCTTTTAGTTCTTGAATTCTAGCATGGTATCAAGAGCAGGAAAGATCCATAATTACTGGTAGTCCAAAAGAAGGGGTAGGAAAGAAGAGAAATGGCTGACAAGAAACCAACAGAAACAAGAAGGCAAGATGATGCGAGACCATTATCAGAAAACATGAAAACAAGAAGGCAAGAAATACACTGGTGTCTAATCATTCCCTTGTTAATGGTTTTATAGCAATTTGAACAAGACCAATATGCAAAAATTTATAACCATTCTTAATATGTTTAATAATAGAAGATTTTGAAAATAAATGTAATCTTTGTTGATTAGATACTAAAGGTAAAACTTGTTCTTCTGTTTTTATAGTGTATGCTGACTTAAAATCAATAAACGATTTCTTATAAATTTCTTTAGTATTGATTTTTAGAGGTTTCCAATCAAATAGATCTCTGTCTTCCCACAATGTTTCTCCTGTGGTGATTATATTCGAATTTTCTTGGTTGTCCCCTGATGATGAGACTCCAGAATTCATGCTTCTTATGAATTTATCCATAATACTAGATTTTCATACTTTACTCTTTTGGATCAGACAATGATTTATTGCGGCATAATTAAGTCAAGTAAGCCGACTTATAACGTGTCGAAGTCCAATTCACAAATTATGAACTTCTATGTATGGATACACTGAGAAGGGACGAGGAATTAATTAGGAATGAATTCCATAAGGTAATTGGATTACTTATATTTGAAATGGATCCATTGAATGGATAAGCCCCATGATAAATTGAATGGATTAATTTATATTGGACTTGCCTTTATTATTTAATAAGTTGGACTTGTTATTTTATAAAGGCTTATTGGGTTCATATAATTAAATAGATTAAATATATGATGGATTTAATTAAGTGAATTTTAATTAAATTAGATTTAATTAATTGGGCATGATATTTTAATTAATTAAAATCGGCCCAAGCCCATTAAAAAGTTGGTGAAAATGATTTAAAAAAAAAATTATGGACTAATAAAATCATTTTTGAAAAATGCCATGTTAGGCATCCTTTATTTGGAATAAAGGATTATTACCTTATGGATGGTTAAATGAACCTAAACATATTTTAATGCATCCATTCAAGGTATATATATGTGTGTTAGTTATTTGGAATAACTAATGAATGAATATACAAAAAATAATTTCCTCTCCTCGCAATTTTTCCACTTGGCCGAACTCCCCTCTTGTGCATACTTGATGTGTTATCCTCCTCAATTTTTTTTCTAACAAATTGAATTGAGAAATCTCAAGTTTCGATATGGTGTGGACGTGACTTTAGAAGATCTTTACGTTGAGGCCTTGAGTGAACGATTCAACGAGGAGGTTCGAAATAAATCAAGAAAAGGTAATTCTTGATTTATATTTTTGTTCCTCTCGTTTTTTTCATTATACCAATAGCTCCGTTAACTTTATTATCGTTTAATTTTATTAACTTTATCAAATGCCCGGGAACTCCAAGGGTATACCCCTTGGGATCATGACTTTATTGCAATTTCGTTTTATTTTAAGCAATTTATTTTAACCGCTTTCACTTGCGCCTTCCCGGATCGATCCACTAACCCCTCCTGGTGCCCTTCAATTTGTACAGCTTCTTGACTATATATATATATATATATATTGAATAGAATAACATTTACAATAATAAATCCAATACGTAGAGTCGCGCAACACGTAAACTAAAGAAAAGACAGCTCAACCACAACAACTTTTGATCATCCCCACCATTACAAAGAGAGACTAATCATAGGCATCTCATATTTCGAGCTGCTCTTATCATCTCCTGTTTGGAGACAACCTTTACACGTCATCTACATCAAGAACGCATAGAATAAGGAGAAGCTAAGAACAAATAAAACTTGATTCAGCCGAGACGTATTGTCCCGGACGGCCAACGACTTCGGTCTTGCACGCGGGCCAACGGGTATCCGTGTCCGGAGCCTGTTCTTGATTTGAACAACCATCTTCCGAGACTTCTCCAAGCTGTCCAAAGCTAAGCTTTCCTGTTCCAAAGAGGGGCTCAGAATTTCATTAGAGGGTTTCGAAATTATTGAGTAGGCGGAGGTTGGGGTAGGGGAATGGGAGAATAACAAGAGTAGTAGTGCTAGCAAACATAGAGAGAGTGCATATCTCATTTCAGGCATGTCTGGAGAAAGACAAGTGATGATGAAGAGGAGGAATTTGTGATGCTGAAGCGAAGGTGATAGTGTACTTATGATACCCAAATACAGTGCATAGACAAGTGGAGGAAAGTAGTGGATGAAACGGGTCTATGACCACAATATTATTATTAACCGACAATTATACTCCACTCGCTTTAGATTTGGTATAATTATACGTAGATTTCTAATAGTTTGAAAAATTATATTTAGCATATTTGATATTTGCTTCCGTCTAACAAATAAATCCTTTCGTTAGTCAAAATTCACTAAATTTGCTGATATTAACAAAAAATTGAATAAAAAGTGACTTTACCCTTGATTGACTTAATTTTTTTCAGACTAAACTACCCTCATAACGATAAAGATGTACCACCTCAAATTCATTAATATGTGAACACGTACGAAGGTAATTTTATCACTAAAAGATTTATTTGACATACTATAAATCATTAATAAATCAATTGGATGTAAATATATATTATATATATATATATTTTATTTTCTTGTCAATATTAGCAAACTAGGTAAATTTTAATTAATGAATGCACTTATTTATTAAATAGAAACAAATTTTAAAAATATTAGATGTAATTTTTTAAATCACAAAAAATTTATATATAATTACATAAAATCTTGGGGAAGAGAATTATAATCATCCCTCTTATCAATAATCAATGTGATTACTACCTAAGTGGATGTGCAGGAAATTGTTTGACGTGTTGACAGTCTTATTTATACCTAAGTGGAGAGGCAGGTTCCGGTTCCTTTCTTATTCAAGCAGCCGAATTTGACTAATTAAGGAAACTGTAGTTACATACATGTGAACTTTTTCATTTTTTTCCTTATGAATGACATGCTAAGAAATTAATATACCAATTATACTATAAAAAAAATTGTTAAAACTACAATATTAGTGGCTATGACTAAAAATTATAATAAATGGTTATTATTAATTATAATATAATAAAATTAATGTAAAAAATTAGCTTTTTCATCATACAAAAATTGTTTGCCACGGTTAAAAGTCATGGTTAAAACATTTGTTATGGCTTTAGCTATGACAAATGTTTTAACCAATCTCGTATAACATATTTTCCTTTCTAGTATTTTTTACATGGTTTTACACGATATTGAATAAAGGTGAGCGACAGTGTTATCTCAATAAGGCTAATAGTTTGAGACTATTTACAGTAGAATACGGTACAACTTTTTGGGTAAGTGTAATTTTACTTTGCGGGTGTAAACTTTATTGTACTACATAATTCATATTTAAGTTACACAGTCTAATACATGGCATTGGAAAAGTTGAATACGTATTGTTATTGAAATGTTCTTTTTATTAATATTTGGGACTTGTTTTTGAAGTATATTCTATCTTATTTTTAAGTTAGTAGTGGAAGGGAAGGTCGTTTCATAAGGCAAATTACCGTAAAACTTCTATAAATTAATACTTTACAAATTAATAAATTTTCTAAAATAATAAAATCTTTCGGTCCCGATTTGGGCCTTTGTAAAAAATCATCAAATTCGATAAGATAATAAGATAATAATTTTTCGAAAAATTCCTTTATAAATATTAGGTCCCATTAAAACTCTAAATTAATAATTCATGAATATTACAATTATAAATATTATGGTAATTTGCTAAAATATGAAGTCTGTAATGCTTTACGCATTTGATCATTCATGGATGATTTTGCAATGCCTTTTAGATAAGAAGACATAGTTGGGTGTTATGAATTATTTTATTTTCATATTGAGATTTATATAGTATAATGTTTCATTCATCATGCATGAATATATTTAATTGGCTACAATAGTTATTTAAGTGCAACGAATTAATATAAACATGTATATTTAAGTAATTCCAATGAAGTGATAATGCGTCTATGAAATATAATAGTTAATTGTATATAATGAATTGATATTATACATGAATATATTTAATTAGTTACAAATAATTGATTGATGCATGAATATAATCAATGAAACATATATGAATTCATTTATTTTCAATACATATGTACTAAATTTGCTGAATTTAAAAAGTCTCTCTTTTAATTAATAAAATTGATAAATTAATATCTTTCTAAATTAATAAAATTTCATGGTCCCAAGGTTATTAATTTATAAAGATTTTACTGTAGTTGCATGCTGGAAAGTCATCCATCTCATTAAAGCAGTTGATTAGGAGGACATTCTGGAGTTCAATAATACCCCCACAAGGACTTAGAAGCTGTTTCCGGATGGGGTGAAAAATGATGTTCACAGATTTGTGAGGCATATTTCAATATGTAGTTTGCAGTTAATGATCGGGTATTTGTCAAGATTCTGGAGACGGCAGGCAAAGTAGCTTATAAGCTGGAGTGCCAGAAACGCAATGAATAACCAATCTCCATTTGATTGTCTCAACGTCTATGGAGAAACACGATTCCACACGCGCTGTGCACCTCTTCCTTGTCATATATCTCACTGCCTTCTCGCAATCCAACAAGAGACTGCCAAAGAAGAACAAGAAACCAGTACAACAAAAGTTGGTTAACTGGCTCAGTGCGAGATTATGTCTTCGTTTGAAATATGTGACTTACGTTTGTTCATAGTGCAGCAATCAGCCAAACAGCTTAGCAAGAGTATCGGGTCGTAGCTTCTGAACAAAGGAAACTTGACTCAGAAGTCTAGTCAAATCCCCCACTACACGGTCCATGTATAGCATGTAAAGTGAATTCCTGCTCTCCAGGAGCTCCAAGGCTTTCCGAGCATGGAAAATAGATATCACCCATTCTTCTAGAAGCCCTACACCATCATCATAACAAGTTAGTCTGGGAACAATGAAGAGAAAGCACGCTCCAGATTACATGTATCATATGGCCTTGAGACAACAGTATTTACATTTCCCTCAAATTAGTTAGTAAATCAAATGCACACAACTTGGGTTTGTATCTTAAGCAAATGATATGAGAATAATGATGGAAAAAAAGTGCATACTTAAATCAATGTCTTGACTAGTTGACCATGAAAGTAAGTAGTCGGAAATCAGAAACTCGAGAAGCTGAATCCTGCCGTCAACATCAGTATTTCAAAACGATCTCAGAAAATACACAAGGTGATATGTACATCCGTTTAAATCTTAAGACATTCTGCACGACAAACTGTAGACATATTTAAGGTTCTAGTAAATTCAATATAAACTGCAATTTGATGGCAATATCTTCTCAATAACTGTAGTCATCTGATACAATATGTGAAATTAAAAGAGACTTGAAGAATGGTTGTACAGTCACTACCACTACTTTTGATAGTGATACTAATTTGAGATACACACAAGTAAAACAAATAATGACATGGGCATAAAACAGAGTAAAGGAATTTATCAAAAGAAACATGTCTAATTTCATAAACATCTATGCAAAAAGTACATGGGAGGAAATCCAACAAGCAATCGGTCTTGCATAAAGATTATTCCAAACAGAACCATATGATGTCTCACTTTCACAAGACGGAAAGTAAAAATGGTGACCTGAACAGTAAACATGAAACCAAGCATTAGGGTAAGAAGCAGTCAAACTAACTGATACTAACTACCTTGTCATTTTACTTAAGTACTTGATCTGCCTTAAAAGGTCATATTGAAAACAGAACCATTGTCAAAAACTGCTCAGTTAATACCATCTAAATATATCCATGCAATCAACTTAACTCTCAAGTCGATAATTAATGCAAAGCATAGACTAAAACTTACATTAAGTACATATAATTATGCATTCTGGGAAAGGAACCATCAAATGGATCCATAAAGAGTAAACTTTCTGCAACTATAGAAATTCTCTGAGAAACTGAAAGGATCACACGCTGGCCAAGGTAATGGTCACTTCCAAGCTTACGCAACAAGTGCTGAACATAAACTTGGAAATTGTTGTGACAATGATGCAATTCTGGAAAAAGAAAAAAGACAAGAAAAAAGGTTTAATTAAAAGGATGAAGAGAATAATTGAACATTTTAGATGAAACTGAAGATATTTAAGGGAAAAACTAAACTAACCCATGCTCCAAGCTTACAAACATATTTGTTTGCACTCCTAAAAGAAATCACGAAATAGCCTCATTCTAAACATTAGAGGTATAGGAAGAACAAGCATGAAATACATCTCCATAACGTTATTCTCATAAACAAGAAGTTCCATTCCCAAACTCTCAGTGGCTGCATTTAGTCTTCAACTTTTAGACTCTAAATTTGGCCTCATTATAACTGTAGGAACAGGTACTTTCAGACATGTAGTACTTCGTTTTGGTAACTATTTGCTGAATGTCTTTTCAGGACTCTGGCAATTCTACCATCCATACATATACTTCAGTTATCTAAATTAGCCCTTATCAGTGTAGGTACTTATGCCATATTTTAAAGAAGAATTTTTGTGGCTCCTTGGACTTCACATTTCATATCTGGGGAATGACGTTCAGATTTTGTTCAACAAGTTTGGGAATCAAGCAATTCAAACTCAACAAACATGCATTCTGTCATATCTTTTCGGCAAATGGACCACTTGTCCAGATTCTTATATTCTATTGTGGCAGGAAATCAATTTGATATTTGAATGCCAGTTGTCAGAAAAAGTTTCATTGACAGTTCTAGCTCCAAATCTTATAGTCAGAACTCATATCTACATTTCATCAAGTATGAAGAGTGGAATTCCCATGATAAATACTAGAGATGTTATTCATTAGAAAAAAACTACTAGAGATATTATTTGTGGAATGAATGATGCAGAGTTCTAATAGTAACGGCAAACACTTTCAGTTTATGATCTATTGTTCTGAAACAAAATCTAGCAGTATATTTCAACAAAATGATATAAAGGGGAGTCACTAAGAGATTTAACGACAGATTGGTAATTTGTCAACAAACATAACTAATAGCAGCAACGTAGGTCAGATTTAAAGTTCAAACTGAAACATAAACAAAAGCTAACCATCTCCTTCTGATCCATTGCACATCCTTCGCACCAAACGCACAATTAAGCTACTTGCAATGCTTTCAATTGTCTCATCTATCTTTCCAGTAGACGAAAGAGCCTTTAATGTGGCTTCATGGAACCAGAAAATAATGTAAGTCAAATAATAGGAAATATTGCAAGCCCAGATAAAAAAGGAAAGCCCTGGTATGTCACTACAAAGATTCTTCAGTGATCAGTTGTTTCTTTCTAGACAAGGTTCTTGTGAAGAACATAAAGATCAGAATCACTAAAAAGGACTTAAATGCTAATTAATCATTATGAATCCTTCTATCTAGAACAAATGTTCTCATGTCCTTTCAGGATGTCCACATTTCAGTTTTCTAGTAGTGAAATATAACACCATTATGCTCTCGAGGAAATTCTATTGGGATGAAGGTGGCAATTTAGATAATTAATCTTTAACAAGTATTTCACTGCCTTTTTACTAGTCGAAAGCCGTGTTACCAAACTTAAGAGTAGCAGAATAGAGAAACTTGACTTGATTTGGTACCAAGAATGAAATCTACAGCTTGATGTGACCAGTTCTTGAAATTGCCTTCCTCTACCTGCAAAACATACAGAAGTAACAAAAGAACTAAATAAGAGAAGCCAGTTGTAAATTCTCATCCACACAAATGATCAAAGTATGGAAGGCACACAGGGTGGAGCAACACACTTCAAGAGGAGAGGAAGTCTCACAAAGCTCCACAAGAAAATCTACTGAAGCTCTCAGTTGCTCCATTTCATTTTCAATTGCAATTTCTGCAAGTATATTAAAAGTAGCAGGAGCAGTAGATAGCAATTACCATCTAAATAGGCACCCACAGATAAAGAGAAATGGCAATGAAATCTTAGAAAACTCAAACTGAAAGAATATTGATGATAAGTGGCACTTCTGATTGGCTAACTAAACTTTTTTGCTTAAACTAACTCTTGAGACACGAACAAAATACTAGAGATAGCTTAACTAATAAGTGTTATTAACCAAATTATTTAATAATATTTCCAGCAAACACTTTAAACCATTCATACTTTTATTTTGCATATTAGGTTTTAGCTTGTTTACTGATTCCAAGGGAAACATTCAAGCATCTGAAAGCATGAATAACAAACTATTAAGCAATTTCACCTGGAATAGACGATCTTAACAATGAGCCATCACATCTGCTCCTCTTCCGCTCTCTTAACCTCACTGCAAATGGAACCAAAATCTAGATTTTTTTTAAATTAAGTGACAAAGGAAAGATTCGAAACATAAATACTACTAGACTGAAAGCAAAAGAAATACCAACACTGCTACCAACTGTGTAAGAGGTTAATTCCATTATCTCATTGCAAGGAGATAAATTGTAATATCAGAGATGAGAGAACCTTGTCTGAGAAATCTCCGACGAAGCACATCACTACACCTATCTTGATCAGATTCATGCATGGGGCTTAGCTGCCCCAGGGTATCATAGAAATAGCATTTGCACGACACATGTTGTGGAAATACATCTTGATGCACCCCATCTGGTCTAAGAAATTAGTAAAGCCCATTAGCAAATCATCAAATATCAAAAACTCAAAGTCTATGCATATCATAACATAAAAATAGATTCGAGTATCCTGTTTCAACTTCAAACATTTTAAATATACCGAGTAAACAACATCACTAGTCGTCAAAATCCGAACACTATCATATACACTAAAATCGAGAAATGTTCAATAAAAGAATAACAAAGTCTTAACTCTCAAAATCTGTAAGAGTATATTCAGACTTAAACATACAGAGGAAAACAGGAGAAACTGAGAAATACTAGCCTTCAGCAATTTTGAGATCTTCCTTAAGTCTAAGAATTTCTTCTTTCCGCTGTTTGGCCTAAAAGTTTTAAGAAATCCAAAATCAACATCTAAATCAATCCAGACCAAAACCGATTACAAAATCAAACACAGACATGAAACGACAGAACAAGGACAGGTTCAAACCTTCCGTTTCCATTTAATAGCATCTGATTCAGAGTTATTACAAGCGGCAGTGCTAGCGGCGGCAGGAGGAGGAAGCTTCTGGCGACGCCTAGACTCAGCGATAGCGACAGCAATAGCGAGCTTGAGAGAAGGATTCAAAGCGGCGTTTGCTTGGTTTGCCGAGACCTCCATGTTTGCGGAATTTGATTAAGCGCGGGATAAACTAACCTTAGTTCAACTGAGAGTCTATTCATGCTATTAAGAACTTAGAGTAACTACTTCGATTTACTAATAATATGAATTGCCTAAAGTACACTTGTATATTTAAACACACTAATCATTACGCCACGTTATCCTTACATGTATATAATAAATAATTTTTTATACTTTAAAATATGTTATAAATAAAAGTAAAATATATAAATCAATATATTATAAAATAAAAAGAAAGAAAGAAAAATAATAATTTATCAACTAATACAAATTTTGAAAACTAAATAAGTTTGTCGTTTTATCATGAAGAACATTTTTTACTTCATAAAAAATTGGTGCGACGGTGTTATATTAGTATAGATAATAATTTTTTTAGTTAATTGATTTTATCAATATTTTTTTATTTCATAAACATTTGGATTGTGGAAAATAACAATAGATAATTCATATATTATCTCATTAATAAATCTCGCGTATAATTAAAGATTATATCACACAAATGTTAAATTATATAGGCATATAATTGTGGATCAAATTAACCTTAAGTAGTGAAAGCATGTCGATCCATGTATACAGATCAACCTCGTCTACAAGCTCATGGATTTTATGGAGCATGAACGCATCGTCTTTCTCATTGATTTGAGCTCACCTCACAAACATTTTCAAGATCTCCCCACGTTGGATCTTGCTCCAAATCTTGTGCACACCACGAACGTACTTTACTCGCCTTGGTGGATCACTACTAGAGTGATTCAATCATTTACACACCTCAAATCTAAGGAGCCTATGATGATGCTCCAAAGAAGAACATAGAGAGAAAAAGGGGTGGGAGAGAGAATTGGAGAGAGTATTGTAGTCAACTTATTTTATATCACATTTATGTTTTTGTATTGTGATTTGATCACAACCATGTACCCTATTTATAGGTGTACATAACCATATCCCTAAAAGGAGTCCATACCAATACATAATTGGAAGACTACAAATTCTATCTTAAATAGGGTTTATCCCAGAAAAGTCTTTATCCCAACATGTATTTTGGAGACTCAAACTCTATCTCAAATATGGATGCATATTGGGTCACGGGTCCACTAACCCGACCCAATATCCAACATCTCCCACTCATACATATTTGACTCAATCTCCAAGATACTCATCATCTCAACTTCTCAATCTCACGTTCATCCCTTCATATAGGAAATGAGGCGTGTGACCAAGCGATAAGAAATAATGAGGAGAGTTATATTAAGTCATTACCGAACTAACATAACCTTACAACTCAACAACTCGCTATGTACCCCAAACTATGTGGTCGCACTTAATCAAGTATCTCTAGATCCCTAAATAAATATAGCATGCTTAACTCACTCAAATAGGTATCTATATTCATGACTAGTCGGACATATTCCAACACAGTCACTCGAGCTATGAACAATAGAACACAAGTGCTTTACCAACTTAGTTCTTTGTCGGCCTCATACCAATCAGCTTGGTTTTGATAGCTTTTCCAGACATGTTCCGACAGACTGATAGGATCGCATTTTGTGCTTATTTGATGTGATATTTTGACCTATTTTGTGATCAAAATGCTCCTCATTAAATATTATTTTGCAGCATTAGGACAAATGAAATGAAAAATGAAGAAAAGAACCAAAATAGAAATTCGGACAAGACTCAAACTCAATTTTTGACAAGAATTTGGAGTTGCTTGGACTACCTTTTGATGAATGAGGAGTTTAACTAGGATTATAATTTTATTTCCATTAGTCTTTTAGTTCAATTAGGAATCTATATTTAATCCTAGTAAAATTAGGTATCTAGTTATTATATATATGTGATGTAATTCACTTTAAGAGACAACTTTTGAATTCTTGAAAATTTCAGACCTTGAATTCTCGTCTCTCTATTTCTCTACGTTTTTATGATATTTTCTTATTTTGTTTTTCATGCGTTCTTCCATAGCTAGTTCTCTCATTCTAGTTGAAGACTTGGTGAATGCTTAATTCCAACAAGTTGTGAGATCTAATTTATGCTTTCTATAATTATTCATCATAGATAAATTATTTATGGCCATTGGTACGACCTAACGACCTCACATTTCCTTACCTTGTAGATAGTCAAAGAACGTCCATTAACTAAATCCCTAATCAGTAAACAACCTTGAAAACGTCCATTAACTAAATCCCTAAGGCCTACTACATCAATCTAGAAAAAAATGGGGATACTGATTTAATTACCATCATTGTCACAAATTATCTCCATAATAATAAAATATTCACATAATACATGAGCACTCAAATGTTAATGTCTATGTATTCATATCACAAAAAAATATTGCACATATTCTTAACAAAGATTGCAATAAACACATATTATTATGCAATTATCAATGAATGCATAAAAGTAATGAGAGCATTATTTGCAACAAAAATTATTGCAATAAAATGGACATGCTTTAATGTAATGAGAGCATTCATTAGCATATTTGCTTCACAAAAAATATATGTTAGCATAACTTGCAATCCAAATATTGCAATAAATAATAATCATATAGAAATTGCAACCTCAAATTTTGCAATCACAAAATAATCATATTGACATGAATTGCAATCACAGAATATTGCAATAAAGTCAAAATAAATCGATATAACAATTAATAAAGATACATATTTTCATGGTCAACATGTAGTCAGCCCTCAGTCAACATGCGATCAACCTTCAGTCAATACTCAATCAACACAACCTTAGTTAGGTCATGACTTGGCGCCACACAAGTGTTGAGTGTGTGCACCAGGTGCGTCATAAGGGCACGGCCAGCACGCATGTTGGAGCAGGACTTGCGCCCAGTTGGCACTCGGTCGGCGCGGACTCAGCAGCAGGCACCAGCGACCATTTCCGGCGACTTCGCTGGCCAAATTCCAGCAAATGTGTGTTTTTCGATGAAAATTTCAAAAATTCATATCTCATTCATTTTAAACCCGTTTTCAATGATTCATATACCATTTCAAACATCGTTTCATGCTCTACAACATAGCACAAAAATATTTTGACAAAAACCACAGAATCAGATTCAATTTTCTGGTCAAAGAAAGTAGATTAAAAATTAGGGTTTGATATTACTCACAAACCACTCATCTGATTTTCACCAAATTTTAACCACATGATCTTCATATTAACTTCTACATACAGTGAAAAATCAACAAAATAGTTCCATGCTTTCATATTAAAAATGAATTTTTCCAAAACAAATACTAGCATAAAAAGTTATGTGATCAGTTAGGCAATTCTAATTTGACTAACTTACAACGACTCTGATACTGCTGTTGGAAAATAACAATAGAAATTCATGTATTATCTCATTAATAAATCTCGCATTTAATTAAATGATTAGTGCAAACAGATGTTAATCATATAGGCACATAATTGTGGATTGAATTAACTTTAAGTAGTTGAAGCATGTCAATCCATGTATACAGATCAGCCTCGTTACAAACCTATGGATCATGAATACATCATCTTTCTCGTTGATTCGAGGTCATCCCATGAACATCTTCATGATCTACCCTATGTTGGATCTTGCTCCAAATCTTGTGCACACCATGAACGCAACTTACTCTCCTTGATGAATCACTATTAAAATAATCCACTCATTTACACAGCTCAAATCCAAATAGCCTATGGTGATGCTCCAAGGAAGAACATAGAGAGAAAAAGGGATAGAGAGAGAATTGAAGAGAGTATTGTAATCAACTCATTTTGTATCACATTTGTGTTTTTGTATTGTAATTTAATCACAATCATGTACCTTATTTATAGGTATACATAACACTATCTCTAAGAGGAGTTCATATCCCAATACATAATTGAAAAACTACAAATACTATCCTAGATAGAATTTTTCCCAAAGAAATCTTTATCCCAATATGTAATTAGAAGACTCAAACTCTATCTTAAATATGGATTAATATTAGAGCACGAGTTCACTAACTCGACCTAACATCCAACATAAATAAATATGATGAATTGCTTGTTTTATCTTCGTTTCAAAACATTTTAAGTTATTAGTAATGATTTTGAGGGAGGTAAAGGTATTTCGAGGATTGCAAAAGAGTAATTTCTTAGTTTAATTCTTGGAAAATTTGTGAAAATTTTAACACGTACAATTTCCAAAGCACCCGTCTTCTTGTGATTCACCTGCATCAATATCTTTTATACACCAATTGGTTGTTATAGCACATAAATTTTTCGTGTATATATAAATATTTTTTTATATTTTAAAATATATTATAAATAAAAAAACAAAAGATAAAAATAAGTATATTACACTAATTAAAAAAAATTATTAACTAACATAAATTTCAAAAAATTGAATAAATCAGTTATTTTATTGTGAGAGAGCATTTTAAATTCACAACAAATTAGTGCATCGGTGTTATTATCCGTCACATTTGTGAGTGTGAAAAAACTTTTCTTTTTATATTACTATAAATAATAAATCAATAATAATAATCATATCAATTATATCAGCATCCGTCAAACTTCAATAATTAGTGAGAACATTTCAATTAATTTTGCGACACAAACTTGAATCAAATTCCAAAATGAAGGAGGAATCCAATTCAAATCAAGTCCATGTGTGGAGAAAAATCTCTCGCCAACATGAATGACATACCAAACATTACTTTTACCATTAACTAGGATCTAGAAATCAAATTTAAGTAAAATAATCAAACTGAGACACAGAAGATCCACAACAAACAAAATTGCATCTCTCAGCCGAAAAATCAACTTCAAGCAAATTAGATGTCTTCCCTCGAAGAAAATAAAACAAAATATACTGTCACATTCTCTATTTTAGAATTGTGCATAGCCACATTATGACTCACAAATTTGACAAAATTTAATAAGTCGACGGAATAAATAAAGTTTAAAACTAATCAAATACAAAACAACTGGGTCCTTAGAGGACCCTTCATTCCCGAGCAGCCACAGGCGTCTGTTTAGCCACTCGGGAAACAAAATCTTTATGGACTAAACTTTAAATTTCTTTTTCTCTAATGAACACCCTTCTATGACCTCAAGAAAAATATACAGCCCACAACCGCCTGTTCTTCGCAGCTCCACCCACTCTGCTCGGTCTTCAACGGTACGGTGTAATTAGAAGCGCCAGGCGAAGGTGAGAAATAGCACATTTCTTCTATGAGGTTACAAATGTTTCCAGTAATTCCCATAACAAGGAGTGAGCTCTAAAATAAACTCTCGCAGGCAGCGACATCAGACGCCTGTGAATCGAGCAATGCCTTTCCTGAAGGATCAGAGCTGACAACCTTCACAGCAGCAGTAAATATGGCCTTTTGGTAATAGTCGTCACCTACTTTTGCCAGAATATCCCTTGCCACCTTGTTGAAGTCCAAGGCTCCAGCCAAAACAAGTTTCCCAATTATCTCACCAAAATGGGTTGGTGCTTTTGGTAAATCAATGGCGAGGTCATCCAGCAATGCTGCATAGAAGATGCATCCAGCGGCAATATCCTTTGCATTAATAACCTTCTTGTCAAACAAGTACTCCAGAAGTTTCCCAACTGGTTCAACGCAAGGTGGGCTTTTCTCCAATCCAAGGGAAATGGCCTCTTTGACAACTTCAGGATGATAAGCAGGGGATTTCAATTCTTCAACACATTGCAATGCTTCGTCCAAGAGTCTGACACTAAAATACTCCTCAAGAAGTGAGGTTGTTTTCCTCTTGAGCTCATCAGGATTCGATTTTGCAGGAGCAATTGGTTTTTCAGTAACAGGAGTAGCAGAAGCAGCAGCTGGAGCCTGTCTGTATGGAGCCGGAACTTGAGATCCAGGGTCCATCAAATATCCTCCATAGTTAGCGGGTCGGGCAGGAGGTGCACCACTGCCCTGCAAGAGGGCACTAGTTCTGCCACCCATGAACCCACCGCTACCTTGAGGTAGAAGCCGCTGATTCACTGCCGGTGACTTGCCTATCAGTGGTGACTGAACACGCCCAGCAGTCTGAACATTTGAACCATCCCCTCTTGGCATAGATCGAGACCTAGGAACTTCCCAATTGTCATTATCCATACCAGGCATCCCAGGCATTTTTCTTGTTCCTGGCATCCCAGGCATCATACCACCTGAACCAGGCCGATTCATTGGGAAGCCTCCAGGACTAATACTTCCTTGAGCCCCAGCAGCCATGGCCCGACTATTTCTAATGCTAGCAGTAGCACCTGGCCGCAATCCCAGATTTTTCTCAGCTTCTGAGTGGATCTCAGTGATGGTTTTAGCTTTCACCTGGTAATTCAGAATAGGGAATCACATAAGCTAAACATGGGAAAGAAAAAACCGAGAAGAGACAAGTAATAAGCTATGAAGATCACCTCTTCCCGTCTTGGCACCCAATTATTGGCACGGAGATCAATAACATCACGAACCATAAACCTCAATCGTGCAGCCAGTTGAGGGTTTGTCGACAAATCCTTCAAGCGATTGAAGTACAAATCATTTATACGCTTTGATTTTTGGCTCTCATCAAGCTGTTTACCAATGGTGTTGAAGAACTGACATATGGCCTCAACATTCTCTTCTGCAGGACAACTCTTGTTATCCGGTCCCAATAATTCCTGCTCAGAAACCCCATGTCAGGATAATCATGTTAGTAAGGAAAATAAAATGCCATAAAGAAATACAAGACAGCAGAGGAGATAAACAAACCCATTTGATAGCTCAAAAAAGACATATGGACAACAAAAGAGGAGAACCTGAACAATGTGATGGACAATCTTTTCTGGAACCATCTTCTGCTTCAAAAGTTCTCCAATTAGACGAATATTACCAAGTGTCCGGAGTTTGATTAACCTTTCCTTATCTCTTCGTTCCGCTTCTTGCTCAGGAGCAGTCATCTGCCTAACCTCTTCCCTCAATTTGTCAGCACCTTCAAATGCCTCCTGGCAAATATTCAAGAGCACGCGCTTAAATGTAATTTCTTTTCCACCAGGCTCATCTGATGGAAATGGAGGAAGCTTTTCATTTAGATCTGAACACAGCAACGCATACATGGGGCAAAATGTTGGCTCCAATACAGCCTTGTCGAATATCAAGGAGATAACTCCCTACAGAGAAAGCAAAAAAAAGCATAACATAAGGTCTAGCGCAAGGAATAAAACCTAAATTGCAGTCCAGAAGAAAAAAGACTACACAAACTAAAGGATAAATTAAATAACCTACTCCGGGATTAACAGAATATGCAGTACCTTCAGAATATCAGCAGTTGTGATTCCAGAGTCAATCAATTGACCCTTTAGAAGATCAAACTTCTCAGGAGTCAGCTTGTTCAGTATCCTGCAAGAAACATATAGCATTAAGCAAATCTCTTTCTACAAGAAAAGGAGGTAAAGACCCGCCTACTTCAATTCAGAAATCAGTCAGCAACCTGCAGATGTTCTTATCAGCCTATCATGAATAGAAACAACATTCGGTCTTTCTAATTTTGGACTGACAGAGCTAAAACTCAACAGACGTCATATAAGGTTTAAGAGCATGAAATCCAATTTCATATGAACCTCATACTAAGAAATTAAAAAGAAAAAACACTAAGAAAACCAGAGCATCTGTGATCATAAGTTGCAGCAAATGAAAGATGGATTACCCCTTGACTGTCTTCAGAACACGGTCCTTCTCAGAAAGATTTCCCCTTCGAGCAGACCAAGGTACTTCAGCCTTGATAAGAGTAGGTGCAACCTGATACATAGATACACATTATAGGGCATTCCCAGTACAGTTGAACGAAATCTATATCACTACCATAACACACTTGGAACAAGCATGCTAACTTAAGCTCATGACAATAGCACGACTACTGGAAATGCTCAACGCTAACCATCTTCATACACCAACATACAAACAATATCATGTTTGGTTTCCATCTATACAACTTTTATGTTACTATATGCATTTTGCAACCCTCTACATATATTAAAGAACACAGAAGCAACATTTGACAACCCTTCCATATGCTAAACCACTTAAAACCACTTGTAGAATCACACTGATGGGCATATTAGTAACTTTTGCAAGGCTACATATGAGGAGACAGCAATCATATTACCCTTGGGCTTGGTGGATAACTTTTAATATGTTTAATTTTGCACAATGATGCTGCATGACTTCAAATATTAGTACAAAAAGAGCTAGCTGACCGATCTAGACAGGCTCTCATAATAGTAAAACCCTATGCATGAAAACATAAAAAGAGTTGATCCGATGTAAATTACCCCTTGGTTGGAAGAAATTTGGGTTCTAGCAAACTGCGAGCTCAGCTGCTCTGTCTTATTGTACTGATTCACATCTTGTTGTTTAGGGTCAAACCGCCCACCAAAGTCTCTGTCTCGTATTGCCTCCCAGGATCTCTCCTCCGTAGGGGCAGGAACTTGTGCAGATCGGTTACGCCAGTCACGGTTATCTGGTTCAGAATAACGACTTTGAACCTGATTTGGGAGCTAAACAAAAAAATCTTATTAAGTTATTTTCAGAAAAAAAACAGCAAAAGAAGAAACAGAATAAATAGAAGAGCAAAAAAAGTAACATAATGTGCTGAAGGCGGTCATCATCTTTAGAACTAAAAGACATATCACCAGACATAACTGATAACCCATGAAATGAAGTACTAAATCAAAGCACCAAGCTACACTTGTAAATCAGAATGGTTAGGAAGTGCAAAGAAATTACTATGACGGAAGGAGAACTTAAGCTTACATTGTTTTCTCCACGACTCCAGCTAGGATCTGTACCAAAAAATTCAGCTTCAACTTCTTGTTTAACCTTTAGAATCTCCTCAGGGATGCTGACCGCCTACAAATAGATAATTAAAGACCATTGAAGACATGAAGAGCAACTCCATACTCAACACCCAGGAAGGACCAGCAAGAGTACAGAAGAATCTTTAATCAAAATCCTTTGCAATAAAAGCATGCAATTTAAGTAACTCAGGAAGACATGGAGTGCTTAAATGGAAATAAAAAGGAAGCAATTTCCTTCAATTGCCCTTTTTTACACCCCCAGATAGGATTTGACCCAATTAGCAGGTAAGACTCATTTAACCGGTATGCACAAAGAAAGAAGACTGGAAAAACAATGACCCTAGGGATGAGAGTAAAGATTCAACCTTTTTTTTCCTATTTAAGCTTATATTTATTATGTAAAGACCGGGAATTGAGGCTAAAAAAAATACGGTCCAATATGAACACATTTATATAAATAATACCAATTATTACAGTTCTGTACTTGTACACGCGTACAACACAAATAAGCCTTACCTCCCTTAGCTGCAGCAGTTGGTCTCTAGTGTAACGGATCCGTTCACGGCCCTCAAATCGAGACTCTCCAGTCTGTTATAAGATACGAGTGTGAATAATTTGTTAGAGAACAGACAAAAGAAAGTACTAAAAGTTGGATGATGTCATAAAAGATCAGATTCTCCTGAAACTGTGGGGATAATAACTTAGAAATGGCAGATGAGATTAGAAGATGCGTTATATATATCATGAACTGAAAAACACTAGCGCAACAAGTAATAAGGCTATCAAGATAATATTCAGATTATCACGTAACCATATATCTTAATTACAACCAAGTGAAAATAGATTGAGAATGACAGCAATAACATCATTTAAATTGACAGAAGCAAATATGTAGCTTATTAATTCCATTAATATTATGTCAAGAGCAGCACTATATGATGCCAATTGGAAACTGAATACCAAAAGCCACACTGCAATTACATGCTAAATTCCAAAATTTCCATATCCGCAGGTTTCTTTATGGACAGCGAGATGCTCCTTGCATGCCCACCTAAAGCCTGCATATTGCTTTCCGTCCATATTTACAGCAACCACACCACTTATGTGCAGTGCCAAGAATTAGGACAATATCAACAGATTCACATTCGCTTAAACAAGGTACTACTTCAGGACATCAAAGATGTTAACCTTTCAAAAGAGAAGCTTTTATCTGTTTACTGAACTCTCTTAAGTTCAAAAAAACAAAAAGAATAAGTAGAAAAACATACTTGCAATAAAAGAAACGACTTCAAGTTCTCAGGGATAAGGAATGCATACACTCAAAATTTCATCAAAACCTCATGGGACATCTACTTCAGATGCTTCATAGAAATATTTCTTTCGGATTCAAGTCGTGAATACACAATATTGACACATGCGTGCGACAATAGTATACTGGTTCCGCAGGAAATTTGGAACATATAGAGACAAAACACATGCATACGGACTCCTAATGTACCACAACTATAAATGTCAGAAAAAGATGCAAGACTTTAGAACTTCAAAAGGAGTTGTACAAATCAGGCTAAGAGATTCAGATAATACAGACTTAATAGATATAGCATACTTATGTACAAGAACAAGTAGCTGCATGAATAAAACTCACTAAATCTGAAAAACAAAAAGAGACATATTCCAAAAAAAATCATAACAAATTCAAAAACCCTAGATCTGATACAGAATTCTCAAAAAACAACCTTGAAAGTAGGGAGCGAAGATGCACCGGCACCGCCATAGGGACGCAGCAGCGGAAGATCAGAATTCGCCGCCGCCGCCGAGGAATCGAAGCGCGGGCCGAATACTCTGTTTCCACCGCGATTGCCACCACCTGGTCTCAAGCTCAACACCGTCTGATCAGCCTGCATAACTCGCAAATCGGAAACTCTTTGCCGTCCAATCTACCACAAAAGCTTTCTTACAGGAATATACGTGATCTATATATATAAGAAGTATATATAGATTTTTGCTACCTTTTCTTTCCGTATATATATATACGTAAAGATAGAAAGATAAAAGGGAGATGAGAAGGAGATAGAATTCTAGAGAGAGAGAAATTGGTTTCCTCTCTCTACTGGGAGAAGGAGAGGAGGTGGGAAGGGAGAGTATGGTATGTTATGTAAGGCAATGAAAGAGAGAGGAAAAAACCCTGATTTAGGGGGGCCAAGAAGACGCTTTGAGCAAACTTTTGGGGGTCTTTTGGGAATACCAAAAAGAATAATATTAGACTTTCTTGGGAGTAGATTTGTATATATAGGAAATTTTGGGAGTAAATTGGAAACTATAACAGTATTATGGCCCTGTCCGGAACATGATAATAACATACACCTACGCTAAACGATATTTTATCATTTTATGTTACAGGGAGAGATTTGGGGTGTCTGTGAATTTTATCATATTTTGGGGAGTGAATTAGCAATTTTACGATTGTGCTCTGGGGAACTGTTTCAACGTTTCTTGGCTAGGTTTAGAATTTGTTACTTATAGAGTTTGACATCAGCAACGGTGTTCTCTCTGAATGTGATATTTATTCTCTAATCATATGATCTTAGACCGTCCAAGCGCACTTGATGCAATACGTATATATAATTTAAAATTTTATTATATTTTTTAATTTAATAAAATAAAAAAATTGAAGACAAAATAAATATTAATTTAAATTGACAAAATATATTAATATTGAATATCCATAAATAAAATATGGCAATATACATTTTTTGTTATATAAGTGGAGGTTGTTAATATTTTTTGTATAACTTACTCAATTTACATGTTTAATCTTTTTTTATAAATTTAATTCCGAACATCTCACATTTGGTCATTTTTTTCGTAAAATTAATCATGTATTACAATTTTGGTTCTGACGACCTATAGTTACAGATAAAAAATTATACCTATTCAAGGGGACTTTTATCAATGAATCAACCAAAAGATTTCTTATAGAGGTATCATCTTTAATAAATAGTATATGTTAAGATTTACAAGTACGCACAAGTTTTTAACGAGTGATGGACTATTATTTATTGAATGAATCGATTAAAATCATCAATATCAAATATTTATATCTAACAACTATAACAATCATACACTAATCATCAATATCAGATAATTATTTTCAATTAATGCCTACTATTAAAATAGAATAACATCTCACACGTTGTTAGGATTCGGACTTATAATTTTATAAAGTCACAATAGTAGAATAATTGGTAGTGTTCGAACAAGTTATGGGGCTTCAATTTTGTCAATTAAAATAAATCCCATCGGCCCAATGAACACATTCTTAAGATTAATTTGTGCATACCTCAACGACTATCACAATTTGTGTTCGATTCAATTAAATCCCATTTTATATGAAAACTATCCATAAAATATAACATATGGTATAATTTGCAAAATTAAAAATATACATACAAAATTTGCAAAATTTGTGTTAGTGGATGTTTTTGAGCTCATATTCCATTAGATCACAATATTATGTTCACTTATTGGTCACTATCTCACTTTCTTGTTTAATTCACTCACTTTATTATCCACTAATTTATATTTATATATTACATTATTCTAATTCTGTGATATTTTTATGTTATAATTTTGGAACCAATAACTTGTCCAAAGTATATTAGAATCATAGTACATTGTATGTTTTTGTTTAATTCTATTTAAATTTTTATTATTTTTTTTGTTATATGAAAGAGAATAAAAATAAAATAAATAGCTAAGTTCTTTTTAAATAATATTTTAGACTTTAAATATACATGAATATAATATTATTGATAAAAAAAATCAAATAAAATAATTTTATATAAAAGTAATATGGTAAATAATATTTCGATTGATATAAGGAGGTATATCTTCACCTTTTATAAAGGTATCTTAGTTCGTGAAAAATTATTTGATTTGCAATGAGTCAGTAATAAGTCAATCGATGATAAATATAATTTTTGATTCAACCTTTTTGTCAATCAGCAAATTCAATGAATTTTTACTAATGGGGAGACTTATTTGTTAGATAGAAGCAAACTCCAAAAATAATAAATGCAATATTTCAAACTATAGAGGATCTATATATAATTACGCCAAACTTAAAGGGAGGAAAGTGTAATTATCCATTGTTCTAATAAACCTAGAAATTAGGCCCACAAGAGATTGGCCCAGTTACTTATGGGGAAGGACAATGAAGAGCCCATAAGTTCAAGCCTATGAACCACACCATCCTGGTAAACAAACCCATGTTTTTATTTTCAATTTTAATTTTGAAATAATAATTAAAATAAAAATATATTTATTTATATGTATTTCTATTAAAAATATATAAATTTGATGCCATAGTCAAATGTAAAATGCAATCTCATTAACAAATTCAAATATATTTTCATTTCACACTTTAACTTATACGAAATTAAAAACGTATTTTTCACTGAAAATTGAAAATGAAAACATAAATAAACAACCTAAGGGTTCCAATCACCTATTAATATTCTTGATGTAGGGTACATTGTTTTTTTTTTTTTAAGTAAGAGCGATGAATTATTATTAATTAAAATTAATTAATTACAATCATTAATGTCGAATATCAATATCTAACAAATCATTACAACAGTCATACTATGATCAATAATACCAAATACATCACCTACTATTCAATAGAAACAATACATCTATTATTTAGTAGAAACAACATCCCATACATAAAGTGGAGTTCGAATCCATGACCTTTAATATTATAGGGTCTCAACTTCACCAATTAAATTAGGCGTTATTGACGAGTACATTGTTAGGTAGATATTACATAAGGAGAGTGAATTAACTCCAGTTTGAAATTTGTTTTTCATGTCTTTGTCGCCTACTTTCACTTAAAAGAATTTCTTTTGGTTTTGTAGTATAAATCTTCATTTTGAATTCTGACAAATTTAAGTGTTGATGATTCTGACCCCTTCCTTTTCCCTTGATCTATATACACTTTCCTGTGCAGATTTCAGCGTTGCCCTTCACCAATTTGCTACCTAGCAACCTATAATACACGGACCTTTTGAAAAATTATATGGTGCACTGTTGGATACAGATATAGATATAGATACGCCTTGGACAAGCAGATCACGTGTCCAAAAAAAAAAAAGAATACAGTGTTGGGCACACAACAACAGGCATGTCCGACATATTTTGGACATGTTTTGGATTTTTTTATAGTTTCAGAAAGTTTTGGGCTATTATTTTAAAAAGAATTTTGACTAATTAAAAATTAAAAAAATTAACTCACTCCTCTTAAACTAAAAGTTTTGAGAAGAAATTAGGATGATCATGATGATTTAAGTAATTTGAATATTAAAAAATTTTCATTTCGTACTTTAAAATAAACTGATTATGTATATTTTTGAAGTCACATTTGAGTAAAAATACAAATGTAAGACATGCTTATTTTATATTTTATCTTGATATTTTTCATATAGCATATTTTAATTTGATGAGAAATTCAGAATATATATAATAAAAATGTATATTATATATAGTCGTGTCAATGCCGTGTCGTGTCCTATTTTTTTTATATTTTTTGTGTGGCATTGTTTGTATCGTATCGTGTCCGTATCCATACATTGTAGCTAGCAGCATATATAATTATAGATTTTATTTAATCAAACGAATATATCATGACAAATTAATTCTGCCTCAAACTTTCTAGTTTTAATTATATCATTAATTAGTCTTTTGTTAGTAAAAAATCTATTGTAGTTATTATTATTATTATTTATTTCCATTTTAAATACATCTCCCCCCCCCCCCCACTAGAACTATAACATCATATGACAATTTCGTGTATAAAAAGATAATATAAATTTGTTTTTACATAGGCACTACAACAAAATATAATACTAGTGACACATGGTATCAAGTAATAATTTTAAAATTATCATTAAAAATATATATTAATTAATAATAGTTTTTATCTTGTCATGATATAATTATTAGTGAAAAAAATTGTATATAAAGTTGTAACTGTAAATAATTAGTGACACATCTAAAGGGACATGAAATATAGTGAGGACAGTAAGTTATTATTATCACTTCGTTGTGGACTAACAGACGTGTCACTAATTGTTTCTAGTGACAACTTAAGAGGGTGTTTTCTTTTAAATATCTTAAAGATGTTTTAGGAGCTTATAAGATATTGGATCTTATTTTAAAAATAAGCTCCTGAAGTGTTTGGATAAAATAAGATGTTAAATCTTATAATATGTGAAAACATCTTATAAGATATTAGGGAGTTCGACATAATAAGGTGATAAAATGACTAAAATGGACATGATATCATTAGAACCAAATAAATTATTATTTCTTGACATATTTTATTTTAAAAAAATTTTAAACGCTTTTATAAATTGTACATTTTGGTTAATTTCAAATAAAAGTTTAAAAGATCATTTTTTTACCATAAAAAATGAATTATTACCTAAATTTTTGAATAAAAATAATATATATGTATGTTCATGCTAGTCGAATATTAATATGGATAATACAATTGATATTTTTTTTGTTAATGAAATGATTAGTTTTAGTCGTATAATTTATAATGTCCTGAATTAATATTTTTTAGTAAATATAATATTAATATCAATATTACTTATTTAACTATAATAATTTATTATTAAATAATGAAGTACTTTTTTTTTTTCGTTTGAAAAATTAAATAGGATAGACTCTAGAGTGTGTGTGTGTGTGTTGAGAGAGAGAGAGAGAGGAGAGTGTGTTTGTGTGCGTGTGAGAGAGCGAATGTGTGGGGTGTATGAATGAGAATATTTTTGTCTTATAATATACCAATTTTATATAATTTACAAAATCTTATAAAAATATTACGAAAATTAACTTTATTTTAAAGAGCTTATAAGATCAAAAACATCTTATTTTGACATTTTATAAGCTACTTAAAGTCAAATAAATATTTACAATTTATAAAAACATCTAATAAGATATTTTGAAGAGCTCAGGAACTTAACCAAATTATTACTATTAAAATTGCAAATGTTAAAATTCATTATTGTGATAAATTAAAAAATCTTATCACTATTTATATATAATCAGTGACATATTAAAGCTATCACTTAATTTTTTTGTCACTAATTTCTATTTTTTTTAGTGACAATAATATACTTTAAATGATTACAACTAGTAATTTTCTCATAGGACTATTCCATATACTCAAAATCTTTTGCTACGAACACTCTTGAACTCTGTCTTTGAGTAAAATTGGTTTTGACTAAAAATTCAAATATTTTGGCTACGCAATATTATTTTTAAAATTCATCTCATTAATGTCAAAATTATTGCTCCTCTGCACGTCTATTTGGATTTTGATTTTTTTAACTATAAAAATATATATTCTTTTGCTGATCTGGGAATTTTGCATGATGGAGGTTAAACATAGAAATTCTCATTAAATAATTCAATTTTTGTTTGGTCTAAATAGCATATATGATCAAGTTTGAAGTCAGATACTTTTACTGGAATCTTTACCTGCACTTTCGAAGGCTTACTTAATGTTGATTACGATGGAGAAACATATGCAGGTAAATGTAAGTAGCATGGACATGACTAGTGGAGCTGCTTACCAACTTTGCACAGAAGGTTTTAAGAGGAAAGGTTATATTGATAAGAAATGCCTATTTCGTGAACATTGCCAACAATAAGGTCATTCGAGGGAAACATGTTTTGAAATACACGGAGTACCAGACTGGTATAAGGATTTCATGGATCAGAGATAGAAGAATTCTGATAGGGGTAGAGGTTTTGTAGTAGTTGTTGCTACTGAGAGAGGTTGATTACAGGTTGATGGAGCTAATATTACACGCATCGTGAGATCTAAAATCAGGCGTATGATAGATGATGAGATGCCTACGGATCCACTAAAGGTTAACTTTGCTCATTTGGAGGAGTTTGCAGGTAATAGTATAAGTTTTTGCTCCTATAAAATCTAGTTCCTGGATCATAGATAGTAGTGCTACAAGTCACATTTGTGTTGATAATTGTTTGTTCATGACATAAACAACACCTAAACATTGCATGACCATTCACTTACCAAATGGTGACACAACCTGTTCTACAAATTGGTTTTGTATAGCTTGACCATAACATCACTCTTAACCGAGTTCTGCACATTCCTAATTTTTCTGTGAATCTTACTCTGTTAGACAGCTTTGTGTTGATTCACCTATTCAATTTACATTTCTAATACATGGCTCTTGCAGGACCAGAGGAATGACAGAGTTGCGGCAATAGGCAAGGTTGTAGGGAATATCTATATTTTAGAATCTCTTGTATCTCATGATAAAAGCTTACTTCCAGTTTCTTCTCATCGCAATCCACTTTCTTGTAATACGTTGGCTTGTAATAATGATGTATGGCATAATCGTCTTGGTCACTTGTCTACAACTTCTATGAAACATATTGCTAAATTTATCCCATGGCTAAGCTTCATTGACTGCCATTCCATTCTAGTGCTATTCGTTCTAATCGGTCTTTGATCTTATACATATTGATATTTGGGGGCCCTATAAACAAGCCACTAATTCTAGGTGTCAATATTTTCTCACCATTGTAGATGATTTCAGCAGGGCAACATGGACTTATCTTATGTGATATAAACACCAAAGTCTTAGTTTCTTAATGACCTTTTCCAATCTTGTTTCTACTCAGTTCCATAAACATAACAAATGTGTTTATTTAGATAACGGGTCTGAATTCTTGAGTGACTAGTGGCAATCCTTCTTCAATGATCCGGGAATAAGCCATCAGAAAAGTTGCACTTACACTCCACAACAAAATGGTGTTATGGAGCGTAAACATAGATATCTCCTTGATATAGCCCGTTCCATCATGTTCCATCCAATCCTCCTTGCTTAAACACTTTTGGGCTGATGCTATTCTTGTTGCCACCTATCTCACTAACAGATTGCCAAATGCTATTTTGAATTAGAAAAGACCTTTTGAAAACTTATACAATAACTCACCATCATATTCTCATTTTAAGGTTTTTGGTTGCCTTTACTATGTTGTTAATCTCGATCCTCAGAAATCTGAATTTGACAAAAGGGGTTCTAAGTGTATTTTTATTGGCTATCCTACTGGGTAAAAGGCTTATCACGTGTATGATTTGGATACCCATCACGTTTGTCTCTAAAGATGTTCAATTCCATGAATCCTATTTTCCTTTTGCTCATCATCAATCAGTTGAATCATCTTGTCCACTTCCATGTATTCCTCTCACTGCAGATGTGCTTGACCTAGGTTCCCCTCAACCCTCTACTTCTTTGCCTATTGCTCCTTCCTCTGTCCCGATTTCCATTAGTACTATTTCCCCTGGCAGGTCACAAGGCACTCACCACAAACCATCTTGTCTTAATGACTTTATTTGTCATTTTGATACATCTTCTTCGCCCATTATCACTTTATTTAACCCTGCATATTTGGGGTTTGTAGCATCACTATCTCTTTTGCAGGAGTCCAGAAATTATAGGCAGGCTTCTACTAGCCCGCAATGGGTTGATGCCATAAAAAATGAGTTGCTGGTACTTGAATAAAACCAAACTTGGGAGGTTGTCCCTTTGCCGGATGGGAAGCGAGCCATTGGCTGCAAATAGGTCTTCAAGGTTAAGCTCAAGGATGATGGTTCCTTGGATCGTTATAAGGGGCGGTTGGTGGCAAAGGGATACACACAAGTGGAAGGTGTTGTTACATTGAGCTTTCTCCCTTGTTGTTACATTGATAATCAAGCTGTATGCACATCTCGATATTGATTGTCATATTGTCCGTGATTGTTATAAGGATGGTTTTATTGTTCAGTTTTTGTGTTCAACAAGGGTCAATTGGCTGATTTATTCATTAAACATTGCTTAGTGCTGTTTTTGCCTCCTAGGCCCGCAAGTTGGGCTTGTTCTTTGGGTCTCCAAGTCCAACTTGTGGGGGGATGTTGGTCCTTCAGATCCAGATTGATGGTGTTGGTGCTGACAAACAGAGAATGGAGTTGAAGAATTGCAAGGTCTTTTGAGGAAGACACGTTTTTTCATCTTGCATTTTTATTAGTACGAAATGTGATTTCCTTGACCAGTTTTAGTTGGTTGACGTGGAAGGTGTTAGGTGAGATAATTACTTTGTTAGATAGATATTTTCTCTCCGTTTTGGCTCATCACTCTGTATTTAGATACTGCTGTAACATTTTTTCGATAATGAAATTTCTTCAGCCTTCCAATATTGCAGTCTTTAGTCTCTCATGGATGCTCTAACTTTCTCTTTCGGATGCCTATGTTTCAACAGTTCGTACATCATTGTCTCAATTCCAACTTAGCATCATTCGTGGCAAGTCGATGGCACACGTATGAATACAAATGAGTTCTTACATCATTGTCCCAATTCCAACTTAGCATAATTCATGGCAAAATTCACTCGTCAAGGCATCATAGAATTCATATATCAATATCATTTGAGATTAATAGAAAAATTAGGCATTATCCTATCATTATTTAATATTTACTTAGTATGACATCTTGTGTACTAACCGTTTTATTCTATTTATTCTTCTATAAATACATTCCCCCACCCCCTCCATCTAGAATTGTAATATTGATAGGATATATGACTAACCAGAAAATTGAAAAATATATAAAAAATTAAGTAAATTCCAACTATATTCAAATAAATAAATTTGATTATGCTCTTATTTTTCCATTGTCTGAAAGATTGGTAAAAAACACTTTAAATCTTTCCCTATTTCTATATTATTATAAGGAAAAGGGTTGCTATAAATACAAAATGGTGGTTTTGACACCGTTGCACCAATTTTTTATAACTGAAAATACCTTTCAACTTATAAAATAACTAATTTTATTCAACTTTTCAAATTTTACATTAATTGATAAGTTAGTTTTTTTTATATATTTCTTTTTTTTTTAGTATGATTTGTTAGTTTATATATTTTATTCTTACTTATAATTAACGATACACAACGCATTTCATGTGTGTGCAAAAATATTTAAAAATTATAAGTATTTAATATTTTTACTAATAAGTTGGTTATCAGTGGTTTGAAAAAACATAAGTGCCAAAAGTTGACAAAATTTCAGACGTATTTTAGTAAATTCATTAAAAAATATTGAAATACTATTATGATCAATTTTTTTCAAAAAGAAGGAATTTGTTTAAGGGTAAATATGAATACATCAACATAGCTCTCTTTTAAATAGTTTAGATACATTGCAAAAGTGTGAAAATTATAATTATATGTGGGCAGAAATGTCATCCCACGACGACTAGTATCTTTATAAACTACATAGATCAATGTATTTTAAAATAATTTTATTTATCTTACGCGTTGGACACTTTCATACACCAAATATATGCATTTTAAATAATTTCTTTTTGTTTTAAATATGACTTTGCTTTGTTCTAAAAATGAGAAAAAAAAAAAACAGAATGTTGCAGTATTTTTTAGCATTCTTTTGTCAAAATTTATCATCATTTTCAGCATTGCAAGATATGGAGGAGGTGAAAGATCATTATTGATAATTACAGAGATAATGCAGTGACAGAGACCTCATCACTCATCACTCATCACCCCTCCCTCTACTCATAGTTTTGTTAAGGAAGCAACCAACTCTCCCATGACAAAAACACATTGTCTTAACTTACTGCTTACCTAACATATATATAGGAAAAAAATGTAATTTACTCGTATAATATGACAATCAAGTCAAAAAATTCTCATAAAAAATAGAATAGCAAATTATCTCCTGTGTTTTGAAAAATAAAGTAAACTAACAGATAATTTGTTTCAGTTTTTGAAAAATAGGGACTAATTTGCTAATTCTTTTTTCACCGAGGGTATTTGCTCATTTCACATTTACAGATAGATATATCACATTTAATCCCATATATATATATATATATATTAGGGTTTTAAGTGCTGGTTTTGCCATCCCTTCGTATACGTACAATAAACACACCTAATACATAATAGGGAACAGTATTATTTTAGTCCGCTAAGTATGCTTAATTTTAAATTTAGTCCAATAATTATGTCCATTTTTGTTTAAGTCCAGTAACTTACGAAATTGCTTACTTTTAGTCATCTGGCAGATTTTCGGACAATTTTACCCCTATGAGTGCATATGGACTAAAACTGTATTTCAAAAGTTGCATAGGGGTAAAATTGTTCGAAAATTTGCCAGAGGACTAAAAGTAAGCAATTTCATAAGTTACTGTACCCAAAACAAAAATAGACATAATTATCGGACTAAAATTAAAATTAGGCATACTTAGCGGATTAAAATAATATTTTTCCCTATATAATATAGTCACTTTTAATTGTTAAAGAAAGATGGAGAAAAACATATTGCTATCTAAATTATACCATTTTTTTTAAACAATTTTTTCACCTAAATTCTTTTTCATTACACTTTGCCATTCTAGCTACATGAAATTCATATATTGTCATCTCAGATCATTTTCTAATAATTTTTTTACTGAAAAGTGATCACATGACTGACACACAATATTTTAAAGGGCAAAATTGTCAATTTTTTGAAATTTTCTTTTAGCCAAATCACCGATTAGTAAAATACGATTGTGAGATGATGAGTCGGAGATAAAACTAATCATGTTTGCGCGAGGAGCAAAAGATTAAAACCTTTTCCAACAAGCACGACTCTGAAGTTTTTAGCCCAACTCATTAATAAAAATTCAACTTGCTTACTACTGCATCAACAATAGGAGCTTTAGATGTAGATATATGATAAGGTCTTGGATGTGCTTTTCTTCTCCCTCTGGTTTCTTTTAATTGGTAGGTATAAGTCAGGAGGGGCCAAACAATATTGCTATTTTTAAGGTTATCATGCAAAGAAGACAAATTAACCATCAACATGTGCAAAGTTGAGAAGCTAAAATTGGTTTCTCAATGATTATCAAATTATAAGACTTCATTTTAATTTCTATTATATATATACTTTCTTTTTTTTTTTAGGTACTAATAGGGATTATTTCCATTTTTTTTTAAAAAAAAACTTGAATTTTGCTCATTTTTTAATACGAGTCTGTTAAGATTTTGTCTAAATACCAAAAAAAAAAAAGAAAAAAGAATAGTTTATGAATGTAAGAAACTCTACGTCGTAATCAAATTAGGATGTATTTATAATTTTTTAAATAATAAAAAGATATTTGTAATTATATATGATAAATTTTATAGAAGCCCGTTATAATTGATCTTAAACCATTATTAAGAGAATTAAGCTAATTTACATAAATGTTTAGTTTGGTAGGTGGGGTGGGGGTGGGGGTGGGGGTGGGGGGTAACTCCATGAAAGGGAAAGCTCAAGTTGGTTGGAACAGACGAAGCTTAACTTGTAGGCAATGGAGACTCTGCAACCAACACCAAAAATACAGCCCACCTTTAGGTGCAAAAAATAGACTAAAGAAAGTGATACAAATTCTACCAAAGAGCATTCCTTTAAAAGAAACCCTCACCATATATCACCTCCCATTACTTCACCTCTACATCTTCACTACTCTTACACACACATCCTCTGCCATCTACCACCACCCTCCGCTGCCAATGGAAGCCAGCGCGGGGCTTGTTGCCGGTTCCCACAACCGGAATGAGCTCGTTGTCATCCATGGTCATGAAGAGGTACGTACCTAAGCATGCATGCAACAGTAGCATACGCTCGATCCATCCAACTAAGATCCTAACATGCATGCTTGTATTGACATTATTATTGCAGCCTAAGCCTTTGAAGAATTTGAGTGGCCAAGTTTGTGAGATATGCGGGGACGAGATCGGACTGACGGTGGACGGGGAGCTTTTCGTCGCTTGTAATGAGTGTGGTTTTCCGGTGTGCCGGCCGTGCTACGAGTACGAGAGGAGAGAGGGAAGCCAACTGTGCCCCCAATGCAAAACCAGATACAAGCGCCTTAAAGGTACTACCTTCACTGGTTATCTGCAGTCCTTATTTTTTTATATTTTTTTATAAATGAAATCAATGAACTATTATTATTATTATTATTTTTTTGTATAAATCAATTACCACCATCATCGTCATCAAATATCTACGTCTAATAACTATCAACAACTATAATAATTATATACTAATCATCAATAACACCTACTATTAAAATAAAATAACATCTCATATGTTGGTTGGGTTCATCACATCTGCTATTTTTCTTCATAACTTATCAAAAATTCTTCTATAAAAAGTAAATCTATCATTAATTTGATACCGAATCATAATTTATTTTAATTATATTTGTATTTTGGATTGAATTTTTTATTATATTGCTATTGGATTTTTTATTCAATTAATATATACATGCTATATGCATAAAGATTATATAATTCATTTTATTAACAAATATGTTATATATATAACATGTACTCATATATTAATTGGAATTGAAAGAAGATTTTAGAACAGAAAAGTAAAATTGTCATTGCTTTAATAATGAATCATGATATATTATTTGTACGTCTGTATTTTGTTAATTGTTTTGAGCACTTATCTGTCTGCAACTTAATTTTTTTCATAACGTATTATATTTTTCTTTTCTACATAAATTACCAATACTTATATCTTCCTAGTATTTTTACTTCATTTATAAGTTAATTTATGTATATCTAATTATTTATTTTTAGCTAAAGTATTCAAGCTATCTTATATATTTTTATATGTATATTTGCATGAATGTCCATACCATATGTGCCTGTACGTGCAACATGTAACATTATATATATATATATATATGGGCACTATATATGCTAAAGAAAAACTTGTCATATTTTAGCTAAATCATTTTACTACCATCGCTAAGTTGCTAGAAGATCAAAGAACTATGATTACAACTAAAAGATGTGAAAGACAACATACACATTTAAAGTTAATTGATTTTATTAATTTTTATTCTCGGTTGTTAATTTTATCTATCTTCTTTTACATTCAATTAAACCAATATAATAAAAAGAAAAAAAATACAAGTTTAATCATGTAAGTTAGGGGTGACAATTTGATTTTTGTTTAAATTAAAATTCGTAATTTGGTCCTGTAATTTTAAAATTTAATGGCGATTTTAGTCCTTTTTCAAGCTAATTTGTCCTGAAATTCCATGTCACCAACTAAATTGGGGCTTCCTGCGAATTTGATGACATGACAGTCCAAAATATATATTTTTTAAGGAAATAACTTGGCACAAAAAAGAAAAAAATACCACTTGATCATATAGCAAGTTTTTTCAAGTAGCCCACAAAAAAAAAAGAGATGTTGGATTGTTATGTTATCAAATTCGTCGGAAGCCACAATTGATATAGATTTGTTTGGCCAAATTGGCTAAAATTGTCAAAAATTTTAAAGTTATGGGACCAAATTGCAAATTTTAATTTGAATAGGACCAACATTATCACCCCTAACTTAAAGAACTAAAATTGCATTTTTTCCTAATAAAAAATTAAATTAAATACATACATCGAGTGTGCTTCAATTACTATTTTGTTAATAATTATCCTCCACGTGAGTCAAAGTATCTATCTCAGTCTCAAAGAGGAGAAAGGCTCTAGCTCAATCCCTTTATGCCTATCAACTTTGCTGTTCACACACACATATAATAGCTAGCTAGCTTACAGTTTCTTGTGATCCCAATTTTCTTAATTAGCACTTAATATTATGTATGGTACATATGATGTGAAGGGAGTCCGAGGGTGGAGGGAGATGATGATGAGGAAGATATCGACGACATTGAACATGAATTCAACATCGATGAGCAGAAAACTAACACAAGTATTGCTGAAGCCATGCTTCATGGGAAGATGAGGTATGGAAGAGGACCAGAAGATGACGACAACGCCCAATACCCACCCGTTATAGCCGGTGGCCGCTCCCGTCCGGTGAGATCAATTGAGACCACTTTTACTTCACACACACACACACACACACATATTTATATATGATTTCATTTATGCAGATTTCTCTAACATTTCCTGGTGCTATAAACACAGGTTAGCGGAGAAATCCCGATTTCGAGTCATGCTTATGGGGAGCAAATGATGGGAGCTTCTTTGCATAAGAGGGTGCATCCGTATCCATCCATTGATGGTCCTGGTAAAATATATGAAATCATGTGAAAGTATATATGTCTTGGAGAAAAAACTTGTATAGTATGTCGGCATGCAATGCATGCATGTAGTGCATTAGGTGCATGCATGCATGTTTTTGGGTGATGATGTGCATACATGATTTGCAGGAAGTGGAAGATGGGATGATAAGAAAGAGATGGGATGGAAAGAAAGAATGGATGAGTGGAAAATGCAGCAAGGAAACTTGGGGCATGACAATGATGACTTTGCTGATCCGGACATGGCGATGTAAGTCTTTGAATTTCATTTTAATTTCAAAATTTGAATGAAAATGATTGTGTAAGAGCATAATAAGACATGGTTCAGAAGATGATTTCACTCTTCGATATAGAGAAATGATAAGTCATGACGTGTTAGAGAAGGTATGCCAATATGACAGTTAAATTTACAAAGAAAATTTGCAACAATACCAACTATTTTCATGTTCAGCAATCCATGTACAAGGGTCATCTTTGAATTAAGTAGCTAAAAGAATTCCATACATGTAATTAAATAAAAAACCAATAGTAACAATGTGATGGAACTTCATTCTGAAAAAAATCTGTATGAAATGCAGTGTAGATGAAGCAAGACAACCACTGTCGAGGAAAGTCCCAATTGCATCAAGCAAAATCAATCCTTATCGGATGGTAATCGTGACTCGGCTAGTGGTGCTGGCCTTCTTTCTCCGTTATCGAATCTTGAACCCCGTGCACGACGCCCTTGGCCTCTGGCTCACTTCTATTATATGTGAAATCTGGTTTGCCTTTTCATGGATCCTTGATCAGTTCCCTAAATGGTTCCCCATTGATCGCGAGACTTATCTTGATCGCCTTTCCCTCAGGTAAAGACCAAAAGAGATAAAGCAAAGTTATTCCAGATAATTAACCTACATCTCAATCATCATGTCTCCTCCTTTATACATTTTAGGAACATGCATGTTTCCACTGATTCAATTCCTGACCTTCCCTGGAGAAGAGCAGCAAAAGAGACATCTAGTACATATTATAGAGCAAATAATACACCATGGAGAATAGCATAACTGTTTCTGCAGGTTTTGCATGCAAATACTAGATCTCATGTAAGAATCAATCTTGGTAAAACTAACATCCAATCGTTAATTATAAGAGCATCCCACTACAATTGAAGTACGGTTTCTGAAGACGTTAGCTATCCGTCCATTGCAGCCAGAAGGATGGAGAAATTAAACTTAACAAAATTTTGATGCAGGTATGAGAGGGAAGGTGAGCCCAACATGCTAGCTCCAGTAGATATATTTGTCAGTACAGTCGACCCTATGAAGGAACCGCCCCTTGTTACAGCTAATACTGTTCTCTCAATATTGGCAATGGACTACCCTGTTGATAAGATCTCATGCTACATATCTGATGATGGTGCCTCGATGTGTACCTTTGAAGCGCTATCAGAAACAGCAGAATTTGCTCGAAAATGGGTTCCTTTCTGTAAGAAATTTGCTATAGAGCCACGAGCCCCAGAGATGTACTTCAGTGAAAAGGTTGACTATCTGAAGGACAAAGTGCAGCCAACTTTTGTCAAGGAGAGAAGAGCTATGAAGGTATATAATCTCAACTCTTTATGTATTGCTCTGCTTGAAAACTCCAAAACCGGGATTATCAGAATTCCTGAGTTGGATGTTAAAATAGGTTCTTGGTATGTGTGACAGAGAGAATATGAAGAGTTCAAGGTCAGGATAAATGCAATGGTTGCAAAAGCCACAAAAGTTCCTCCAGGAGGGTGGATCATGCAAGATGGGACGCCTTGGCCTGGAAACAACACCAAGGACCATCCTGGTATGATTCAAGTGTTTCTAGGCCAAAGTGGAGGCCTTGATGTGGAAGGACATGAACTTCCTCGCCTTGTTTATGTTTCGCGTGAGAAGAGGCCTGGTTTTCAGCATCACAAGAAGGCTGGTGCAATGAATGCTCTGGTAAAGATGATAAAATCTTTAATCAACTGTTCCATATATAGCAAAATACTAGATGCTGAAACAGAACATTTAGCTTCTTGTTTCATCTATCTGGGAACATTATGCAGAGGAATACAGCTTCCAGGCTCCTGTAGGAAAATTATGTTTCTTATGTAGTGAAAATTTGCAGGTTCGTGTCTCTGGTGTTCTTACCAATGCTCCGTTCATGCTTAACTTGGACTGTGATCATTACATAAACAACAGCAAGGCAGTGAGAGAAGCAATGTGTTTCTTGATGGATCCACAAGTTGGGAAGAAGGTTTGTTATGTTCAGTTTCCTCAGAGATTTGATGGAATTGACAGAAATGATCGATACGCTAACAGAAACACAGTCTTCTTTGATGTAAGTACCTCGAAAATATAGCATAAGATATCATGTATTAGAATTACTATAAGTCTATAGGCATTAAGGTTATAATTTCTTTTCTCAAATCTTTTTGGTAGCATGTTAATTTGTTCACTTTTATTTCCTTTTCTTCTCTTTCACAGATAAACATGAAAGGTCTAGATGGGATTCAAGGTCCAGTCTATGTTGGAACAGGATGTGTTTTCAGAAGACAAGCCTTATATGGTTATGAACCTCCCAAGGGTCGTAAGCGTCCCAAAATGGTCAGCTGTGATTGCTGCCCGTGCTTTGGAAGCCGCAAAAAGCTTCCAAAATACTCTCAGAACGGTGGGAATGGTGCAGCAGATATTCAAGGTTTTTGGCTGTCACCTAATGCTGTAGTCATAAGAATGTTAACTGCCAAGTTACCGTAACATGTAAACTTTACATCTCTTTTTGATGCAGGATTCGATGACGAGAAAGAGCTTTTAAAGTCTCAGATGAATTTCGAAAAGAAATTTGGACAATCACCTATATTCGTGACTTCAACTTTGATGATTGAAGGTGGCGTTCCACCTTCCTCAAGCCCTGCAGCTTTGCTTAAGGAAGCCATTCATGTTATAAGTTGTGGATATGAAGACAAAACAGAATGGGGTACAGAGGTATTGTTAAAATCTCTGCATATATCACATCTCATTATCCATCAAGATATTTGCTACTTTTGCCACAACTCTATCTTAATTTCACCTCTCATAAACATGCAGTTGGGTTGGATTTACGGCTCGATCACAGAAGATATCTTAACAGGTTTCAAGATGCATTGCCGTGGCTGGAGGTCTATTTATTGCATGCCCAAAAGGCCTGCATTTAAGGGATCTGCTCCAATTAATCTGTCTGATCGTCTCAACCAGGTGCTGCGGTGGGCTCTGGGTTCTGTCGAAATATTTTTTAGTCATCATAGCCCTGTCTGGTATGGCTATAAAGAAGGAAAACTCAAGTGGCTTGAACGATTTGCATATGTTAACACGACTGTCTATCCCTTCACTTCCCTACCCCTTCTTGCCTACTGTACCCTCCCTGCCATCTGCTTGCTTACTGGAAAGTTCATAATGCCAGAGGTAAGAGAACGCTACATTATTTTAACTTGATTGCTGTCATATTACTAATTGCTATCAACAGTCTATCCTTTACTCTGATCTTCTTTATGTAAACTGAATAGTCGTTGCTTCTCTCTTGATACAGATAAGCACCTTTGCAAGTCTCTTCTTCATTGCTCTCTTCCTCTCCATTTTTATCACGGGTATTCTAGAACTAAGGTGGAGTGGAGTTAGCATTGAGGAATGGTGGAGGAATGAGCAATTTTGGGTTATTGGTGGTGTGTCTGCTCACCTCTTTGCTGTTATTCAGGGCCTACTGAAAATCTTGGCCGGAATAGACACAAACTTTACAGTCACATCAAAGGCATCAGATGACGAGGATTTTGGCGAGTTATATGCCTTCAAGTGGACAACACTCCTAATCCCTCCGACGACCATTTTGATAATAAACTTGGTTGGCGTTGTGGCCGGAATTTCTGATGCCATAAACAATGGGTACCAATCATGGGGTCCCCTATTTGGGAAACTCTTCTTTGCCTTTTGGGTGATTGTACATCTGTATCCATTCCTTAAAGGTCTGATGGGTAGGCAGAACAGGACCCCTACTATTGTTGTTATATGGTCTGTGCTTCTAGCCTCCATCTTCTCTTTGCTTTGGGTTAGAATTGACCCCTTCATACTGAAAACGAAGGGACCTGACACCAAGCAATGTGGGATTAATTGCTGATATATTGCTCAGTATTCCTGTCTGAAGCTATCAAGATACATTCTAAGAGTACACTATGTACATCTTGAGGTTTGAGGATTTGATGTGTTGTTCTACCAAGCTGAGTTGCACAAGAAAGAATAAAGCAAGTGGTAAAAGTTTTGTGGAGCCTTATGTATAACATTCAATTTTGTACATGACTGAAACAGAATATATCATACTAGATACTTTTGTCTGGTTGCTGGATGCAATTTAAGGACGTCCAGATCCGGTCATTATTTGCAAAGGATTTTCTTTTTTGCCTAAAGCATCCAACAGGGGGTAGTTATATATGATGAAGATAGGAACAATTTCAGCATCTTGAAGGAAAATAATATGATTAAAAAACTAGAAAGTCAAAAGATTGATTAGAGAGAAGGATGGCAGAAGTACAGACAAGTTAAACTAACCTTTTTCTATATGAAATGACATGAACCTTTCGATAAAGGTTATTTTCATTAAGTAAAAAAAAAAAAAATTACAATAATACAATACAATACAACTTGCTTAATTTAAACGGTTTCCTCGATAGGTCAAGGAATCCGCTATAAGCGGTAAAGCGCACAAGTGCTAATAGCAGTAGGTAATTCTACACTAAGAATCCTCTGCTGCACATCTCGAACCATCAGCGCACCCACAGTGCGTGTATCTCTATGTACTCCATCAAATCGCTTAATGTTGCGCTCACGCCAGATATGATACATACACGAGGCCAAAAGAGCGCGATAGGCCGTAGAAACATAGTGTTTGCCTCTCCATCTGCGATAGGCCCATAAGACGTCAGTAGCCCAAACTCAATTTGGCCAATCGAACCGAAGTGTGCGCCGAATCACCCTCAAGCAGTCACATGAATAAGTGCAGCGTGAAAAAAGATGATTATGGATCTTATCAGTACCATCAGAACAAAGTACACAGGAAAATGACATGAACCTTACCCATTTTTGTACACATAAACCTGAATGGGTTTTTGAACTCTCATGATCAAACACATGGTTCTTGGATGCATATCCAGTAGGACCAGTAGTGATCTACATAACTTGGCAAAAGGTTTTGATCCTGACAAGTTCACATAAAATACTTCTACGAAAATTTTAGCTCCAAAAAAGTTGGTTTTGACATCGGAGAGGTCAATAATCACATTGAATCAAGACTGGGGAATACTAACTTAAAAAAATATTATCATATCACTATTTCTTCCATAAGGCCTTCTGGCTGATCCACAGAAACGTATTAAAACAATAGCTGCAAAAGCAAATCCAGTATCCTTGGAACTTCTCTGAAAAAGAAAGAAAAGACAGTGAAAAATATCATGAGATTAAAACAATTAGGTTTACAACACAAGCTCGATCAAGGTGCAACAGTTATAGGTTGTTCAATTTGTTCTAAGTTGCCACAGCTTGTGAATTGGTGAAGATAAAATTCGATAATTCTAAACTAAGATTTGATAGAAAGAACAGTTTACTGGGTCAACGTCTAATGGAGACATACTGGTGGGTGGTTGAAGTGTGTCGATTCTCATGTAAAAGGAATTTTCATCACGAAGTCAAGTGTGGGGTAAGATATGATCTGAAGTACACTAATCAACAGCGCCGGCCGGCAGGCACCAGCAGTCTGCTGCGATTTTTTTTTGTTTTTGATTTTTCTGAAACTCCTCAGTTTTCTTTTCCTCTAATTTTATGAATTAAAAAGAAATTAATTAAATTCAAAAGATCCCAAATCTCAAATTTCTCATGTCCAAATTAAATGAAAATTAAACACGTAAAACTCTAGATCTATATATGCAATTAATCACTAAATCTCATGCTTCATAAGCCGAATAAACATGTTTACATGCTAAATCACATGAAACATGTTCCATTCAAGGCTTAAACACCAAACTGGACTCTAATACAACTTGTAGGGAGTGGATCGATTGGGGAAGCGTGGCTGAAGCGCGAAAAATCAAAATTAATCAGAAAAGCAAGTATAAATCACCCTTGATCTTTTCCATACGTTTGGTGTATTAAAAACAACCTAATTGCATACATAGGCCAAGAATGACAAGAAAGCAACGAGAAAATAAACCGAATATATTATCCTCGTTGGTTTCTTAAACCAGCTTCAAATGTTGACTCCCTTCCGATTTCTACGTCGAGATCCTCCAAAGATATACACACTCCCACTAGGAGGATGTGGTTTTCTCGTGCTAGCACGAACAACCATAGAATAACAAGAGGTTAAAGGAACATTATTGAATTAATGTTTTGATCTTCATGATTTTTCTTGATCTCCAAGACCACAGAAAAACGATGGAGAGAAAGGAAGGAAGAGAGAAAACCGAGTCTAGAGATTTGGTATGTGTTTGTGTGCGTTCTCTAGTCGGCTAGGGGTTTAAGTGTGGTATATATATGACCTAGTATCCACACATATAGACCCTGGACTTGTGTTTAATGGACTGGACTCAATTAATTAAAATCAAATTAAACTCATATCTAAATGGACTTCAATTATGTCTTGGATAACTTAAGCTTTCTCATCAGTCAATCGTGATTGAGTCTTGAACAGCTTGAGCTTTCTCATCAGTCACCCGTGATTGAGTATTGAACACAACTCCCTTTTATACAGGAATGTAATTACTTTTATGGAGAATTTCATAAACAATAATGTTTGTGTTTCAGTGTTTTCCAACATCTTAACCCTATTCTAGATGAATATAGTCATGTATACACTAAACACTTTGGAATGCAACCTAATTGACTTTTGAGCTTGTTTTATGAAATCATACGCAGTACGGTCCTGACAAATAGTATATTTGAGTTATGTGAAGTCTCAAACCTAGTTTGAACTTCATAATGAATCATTAGGCTCCAAGCTATTGATTCTAGATGATGTCCCACATCGCTCCTCTTGATGTCTCATTGGATTATAATTCAATCGGTTGGACAATCAAGGACTGAAATGTAGTCAGTTTAAAGAAAAATTGAAATTGCAAATGACGTTGTCGAGAAATTGCATGAAAATAGGCTCCCTACTATTTTCTTGACGTGTGTAGGACTATCCTATTAACTCAAGTACTTTGTAGGATGAGGTTTGTCATAGAATAAGGGCCAAGTTGTTTCAGTGAAACCCCAATCAAACGAATCCAACTTAATTTAATTTCTTCCTTACCAGAGACCATTTAATCGTGGTCCCTTCTGAAAGAACTTTACTGATTGAGAATCATGTTCTCATTCTAGATATTCAAGAACTCTCATTAAATACACACTCTCGATCTAATCAAAAGGTTATCAGTTTGGTTCATCAAAACGAGTTTAATTCTTTGAACCCCTCAAACATCATTAGAATTGTGAACCCCGTATTGATCTTATGTATTTTGATGACCTACAAATGTCACATTGGATCCAGTCCAACATATAATTGGTAAGCTCATCTTGTCCCATAAAAGAGTTTTTACGGTCTTTCTCTTTCTCAGAAATTTTTTTGAAAGCTAATAGATCCAAATTGTCCATTCTAGTACTCTTTAAATCCATCATTCTATCTCACTCTTAACTAGAAGAGATTGACCTACCAAAAAATGTAAGTCTCGTTCTTAATTATCATTTTAATCCTTTATTCATAATCTAATTATGAGATAGTGTAAAGTTTTATGTTTCAACCCAGTCTACATGAACTCCATTTGATGTTAAATAAATAGCTTTTATTGATCAATATGTAATAAAAAATTGTCCAACAATAAATAAAAATATTATTTCGATCATGCTAGGTTACATAAATACTATCCTAGCATGATCACTATTAAGCCTAACCTAGTCCTATTCTTGCAGCAACAACCCTGCCATCGTTAAGCCTTAGGACCTTCTTGTTTCGGATTTTCTACTCATCACCACCTGCAAACCATTCGCAGATTATGAATTATAGGTATCCAATACCAAGAGTAGAACAGTGATCATGTTAACACTCAATTAAAGATTTACTTTCATTGAAGAGAAGTTTAGGACACTCCCTCTTCCAATGACCTTTTTCTCACTAATCCTTGCCCTTCGCTTTAGAGGTTGAAATATCTCCCACTAGCCCCAACAGTACATGTTTTTCAATTGTTGCCTCGTATTGGACCAACATATTAGTCAACTCATGGGCTTTTATCAAGCCCATTCATGTTATAGCTGATAATAAATTAATCCAAAGAGGAAGGAAGAGATTGTCGAATCACATCAACGTATATTTCTTCCTTCTCGAAATTAGCCTAGAGGTATTTGAGTTTCTCCACTAGGGATAGCATCATTACTCCATGCTCTCGTACAGATGATCCTTCAAACATTCTGGCATCGAAAATACCTTTGTCACGGTATATCTAATACGCTAGTCCGCTACAACATAAAGCTCTTTCATGCGGAGCATTATCGACCAGACATCACCGTACTTCTCGTACTATTTTCGAATCTCGTTGGACATCGAACCCAATTCGATACTGCGTATTTTCCAGTTATCCTCATGCCACTGTTCAAATTTTTTGGACATCAAATGTGCTTCAGGCCGAGACCCCTCCAATAAAGTCCGAGGTAGAGACTTATCCAGAACATAAGTCCAATTCTCGAAATTGAGGACTATCCTCAGATTTCTCAATCAATTAGCGTACTTGATTCCATTAGATTTATTTGCCTCAAGTATGAAAGTTAGTGGATTCTTAGATATCTACAATTAATAGAAAAATATTCAGTAGATTATCATAATATTGTGTTCAAGTTAAGGCGCTGGACTTCAATCATTAACCCTCCCATTATTTTTACGGAAACCCATCACTCTCAAATGGAATTTTGGTAAACCTTTTCCTAATGGGATTGAGGTCCACAAGCGAAATTCTCCATGCTCCAATTTTATGATTCACATAGAAATAACCTCGTGGGAGGTATCCAATACCATTCTCTATCTATGAGATCCCAAGATATTTTATGTCACCTTTTTCACGTGATTTCGAGGACGTAACTTCGAGGACTCCAAGCGAATCACGTAACTTGGTGTTAGACCCGATCCATCAACTGAATCATAGCGCAAACTATCACCTCCATGTCGTGAGAGGGAAATAGAAGCATATTAACTTCGTTCATAATAATAGTGCAGCTTCATTTCAGTCCAAACGTGTCACGACTTGTGAGACCACGTATCGGTGAATCAGTTTCCTACATTATTGTGGATGAAAGGCATAAAAAAAACCCCTTGTTTAAATTCCATTTTTATGGTGTAAAATGTTAACTTGGTCTAACCAAGTGAGAGTTATTAGATTTTGATCAAGACCCCATCACATAATTAATATCTTGCATGCTCAATATTCAAAATATTTAAAGCATTGCACGCAAAATAAAAGCCTAGCGCACCACTGTTGATGATTGCAAGTCCAAAATCTATGCGACCCACATAGCTCGCAGTGGATCTATAGTCAATTTAAAGGGTAGGTCTACGCTATTACAAGTTATGAACCCATTAACATATCATGGGCCTTGTAATCTCTCTTTATTTTCTTGATCTCCATTGTGGGCTCCGTCCTTCGGGCCCCTTTCCATGGATATCCGTGGACCGACCCATGACCTCTTCTAGGGGCCTCCATCATCTGGGCTTGCTTCTTACAATTATTATATAATAAAATTAACCTCTCCAACCTATCTACTCTTATTACAACTAAAAAGAAACCCCAATCAAAAGTTAGGGAGTACATAAATAAGGAGAAAGCAAGCCTTAAAATAGTTAGGCTAAAAATGATGAGATGAGAAAATAAAAGATACGTAGACCCTAACCCAACAAAAAATTAAACCATCCACAAGGTCCAAGAGCTTTCTGATCATCCATGTTAATCCAAATAACAATATGGCACAAAATACTCCAAGTAATCATTCATCATACACCAAATATGACATCCAATATCTGATAAAAATCACATATCTAATGCAAGAATTATATGTAAAATAATGCAACAAAATATGGACATAAGTGCAACCCATACAACATTAATTCTTGTTTGGAAACCCATTCAAATTAATTTAGTAATTTAATTTTAGAAAATACCAAATCTCAACTAAAACTAAATTCACCATAATTAATTATTTCAGAAAAATATAATAAAAAACTGTCAAAAAAATAAAATTTTTGAAAAAAAATAAAAAATCCAATTCAACTGACTGGACCAGTCGTCTGTTTGCCAAGCCGCGCGTACAGGCAGCCTGCCTGCTGCGCCCCCCCCCCCCCCCCCCGGGCCAGTGGTCTCGCCCACGTATGCCTACACACAATACACATGCTCGGCTTCAAGCGTTGACTTCCTTCCTCGGATCTAGATCTCTATATCCTCCAAAGATATCCACGGTCCTACTAAGAGGATGTGGTTTTATCTTGCTAGCAAGAACAACCATAGAAGAGCAAGAGATCAAAGGAATGTAATTGAATTAACATTTTGATCTTTTTTATTTTTCTTGATTGCCAAGACCACAGCAAAACGATGGAGAGAAGGAAAGGAAGAGAGAAAATCGAGTGTAGAGATTTGGTGTGTATTCTCTAGTCGGCTAGGATTTTCTGTGTGGTATATATATGACCTAGTCATATCCAACATATAGGCATTGGGCTTGTGTTTAATGTATCGGGCTTAATTAATTAAAATTAAATCAAACTCATGTCTAAATGGACTTTAACCAAATTCAATTTAATTACAAGCCCATAATTAGACTCCACATCTTTTAATCCAATTAAAAGATCTAAGCCCATTGTCTCGCTTTCAATTCATAAATCCAATCTAGAAATTGAACCAATCCAAATAAAATAATTCAATTAATTTAAGGATTAACTTAAAATTTCAATTGACCTAATTAATTAAATTTCAAGTCATTCATCCAATGTATTGATTTTAAATAAATGATCCAATTATTTATTCCCTCCAAGAATTAATTTAGTCCAATTAAATTAATCCAACTCTTTTGAAATTAATTCCATCCAATTCTAGTGATAGTGTGTGACACTTAAGGTTCACTTACACTAAACTTGGACGTGTGTGACTAACACATGGGTAGCCCCTTACTAGAAATAGTCCGTTACCATGGGTAGTTGTCTAGCAACAATTCATGGCAATAGAGATTAGTTGAATAGCGGCACAAACATTTACATTATGTTTGGATTAGTATTTTGAGTGTTTTGTTTTGGTATTTTGGAGATAGAGATAGAAAAATAGAGATAAGTAAGTATGTGTTTGAGATAGATGGTATGTTTGGATTGTGTGTTTTGATATAATATAAAATAGTTTAGAATATATTGATGTTGAGATTTGGGAGACATGAGTTACTGTTCATTGTCAAACCATGTCTTTTGAATATATATATTTATTAATATATATGTGTATGTATATAGTATTTTGTTTGTTAGTGAAATATAATATATATATTTATGTTAAGTAATATTCTTTGTTGAGGAATTTTATTTTATATTTTAAATAATAATTACAAATTTAATGCATAATTAAATACATTGTAGTATTGTCTCCAATATGATTTTGTTAGACTTTATCTTTGGAATGAAAAAACATAATATATAAAATTCAAATAAAAATTTTAGAATTAAGTATGTATTATTGGTTTATTGTCCTGAATTTTTAAATTTCTCAAAGATTGCATTGAAATAGAAAAAATTTTGAGTACAAAACATTAAAATAGCCTAGTTGAAAAAAAATGTAATTAAGAGTTAAATGCACTATACTAACATGTTGGTAATACATTCGTTAGACTTTTATATTCGAACTGATAAATTTTAATAGATAATTGAAGTAATAAAAAATATGAATTAGGTATATAGTATTGATATATTGTCCTCAGTATAAGCAACTGTTACAGTATTTTCATTAGGTAGAAAAGTTTTAAATACTTTTAACAAGTAGCATTGATAGTAAATATCTTTAATATCAATGGTTTCATAAGTTAATAATTATTTTCTAGTAGCAATTGTTGATTACATTTGACATATATTATATATTAAATAATATATAATACATATAATACACATAATTCTTAATAAAACAAATAAATCTCATTTGCTTTGGTGTGGAATGGATTTGTTTATATTAAATAAATAGATTATAAATTTAATAGATAAGTACATGCACTACATTGATGTGTTGAAAATAAAATCATTGGCGTTTATATTCATGGTGAAAATATTTACTTGATAAATCGAACAATAAACACTTTACATTACGCATGCAGTAATGATACATTGTCCAAATTTTTAAAATATCCCAAATATTTCGTTTAAGTAGAGAATGGTGTATTGAGTCCAAAATATTTAAATAGTTAAAGTTGAGTGAACTAGTATTGATTAGTTAAAAATAGAACAGAGGGAATATTTTTGCTCATACTATAAAGTTGTCAATTTCTAGGAAATTGTTCAAATCTAATTACACATCGGCACAACATATAAGAAACTAATGCGTTTGACAATGACAAAATGCTCGACTTGTTGTTCCATTTTTACTAATTAAATCAACATTTGACTTAGAATTTTCATATTCAACCATTGTATTTCTAAGGACCGTCACACTGCCGTGGTGGGAGTCCCTGTGGTCAGCGTGAGCGCGCTGTGCTGTCTCCCTCACTGTACGTCTGGGCACCCCGATCAGATTGCACGCCAAATTGACGAATGTAATTTATGTAATATACACGTAAAAAGTTATGTATTCAAAGCATTCAATATAAGTAAACATGAAATCAAAGCATTCAATATAATTAATTTTAACTCAATCCCATTACATCTGGCCAACTTATCCTAACACATAAATCCATCCCCCAAGTAAACACGGTTTCAAGGGATTAAAATAATTTTAAACAAAAATTTAGAGGATCAAACCTAGTAGTTACCCAATAAAAAGTTACGAATTCAAGTTACATACACGTAAATATATGTCTATTGTTATAACAATTTCTTATGTCTTTGTTTCCTTTGATGACATGTCAGTGATGTCACCCAAACCAACTTTACTGGGGTCCACAAACGGAGAAAGCATTATGAGAGGGAGGCCATTGACCTGAGCCGTGAGACTGGCGAGAAATAGTAAGTATATTTCAAACTCTCCATTTTTCATTTCTTTTAGATGGTTTTACAAAATAAATACATGAAGCGAAATGAAAAGATGAGCTCATAACGTTAAGACTACAAGAAGGTGGAAAAAAGGAAATAGAAGTGACATATTCTAACCTATGATTAGTTAGAAAAGTAGGAGAGAGGTAAGCAAGCAAAGCCGAGGTTGTTAGTATCTTTGTGGTCGTATCTTGTGAATTATCTTAATAACCAAACACAGCCGGTTCGCCATTACTCCAAGATTGTTTCATCTGTAACAGATGAGTCCTAAGGCTGTATTCTTCGACCTGCACAAGTACATGCAAGCTCATCAGCTATATCCTAAACCAGACCTACTTATCATCTTTTCATTCAAACAGGAAGCAGATAGCCTTAATCCTAGATTCCCGAGGTTTCTATCGAGCGCATAAGCAATTATGAGTAAATGGAAGATTTTGAACTATGATTGTCGAATGCCCTGGCAAGGCAAAAGTATCAGTTTCAATCTCATTGTTTGAAAAGATGCTAAACGAATCGTATATCAACGCTTATGCAGTTTAACATTTAAGCTGCCGCTGCATTCTTCTGAGCACTAATGAAGAACACAAGTCCAAGAACATCTATCACATGAGAATAGAAACTCTTTTTCTAGATTACCATTAACACTACAGATTTTCATCACCTTACACATGTAAGCACACCAGAGACAGGATGCGTACATGGAAATAAAGAATTTTATCACAGAACAAAATTGCATTTTTACTCACCTGCAATGCAGCTGTAGAACCCAAAATTGATTCACATTCATCAAGCATAGCTCTTTCAAGTGCTGCTAGATTAGCAAGTTCTGAAACCAAGCAGCTGATTCCCTCCACCTGTAATATACAATAGAAAAAACTTGCTGGTTTTTCTTTTGAAAGATGACTTGACCAATGATGATGACTTAGGGTAGCATCTGCCTCATTAACTTAAATTAGGAATAGGTTGGTCTGATAATTAAAGCAGATAAAATGGAACCCATTGGATTAAGTTGTAATTCAGGTTGGAATATAGTTATAGTTCTAGCAGGGAGGAAAAAGTGGATAAAGGAAAAAGAAGACAAGTGAAACTGCTGCATGGATGTTGTTCCTTGGGAGAACAGCATTAATCAAAACCTAGGAAAAATGCACGCCCACATAGAGGTATCAAGTTGGTTGCTATCAAGCAGAAGGTAGAAGGGTCTACTTATGCTGTGTTGCATGAATTGCAGAGTGGACTAAAGGAAAAGGATTATCATTACAGGCAATGCAAAATATTCTCCCAGTATCGGATAAAGTAGACTAGGATAAATACAAAGTTCTCACCTGTGGAAGTATGGAACTTAAGGAGGATCCCAGTGCCTGCATCACATCAACTGCAGAGCACAGAGCTACCTTTACAGTTTTAGCATCTGCCTGAAAAATGTAGATTGATTTAAGTGATATATATTTCATAAGATTGGGCATCAAGAATTAGTAGAGGCATACCCTTGCACCTCCAGCGGCTGGAATACGAAGAGTGCTAGCCTGCAGATCTTGGATGGTCCAGGTTAATGAGTTTGTATGATCCCTCTCAACTGAAGCCCACTCGTCAAGGAACGTCAGCTGAGCAGGTTGAATTTGAATCAGAAAACTTTTAAACATTCTGTGAACTCAAATGTCGGATATTAAGAGACTAAGATATACAGGAACATGCTGGATCACTATAATTTTGGAACTGATGATCTCAAGAAATATCAATCATGGGGATGTAGTGCCAACATGTAGATACAGAAACACACATCATATATTTGGATACACAATATAAAAAGTATACAAATTTTGAAAAAACAGAACATAGGAAGAATTTGCACAACTGATAATGGTAATGTATTTTGGCAGAGGCAATTTGAATTGTTCACAGGAACATAAAGGCAATACCAAGACAAGGAAATTGCTCAGTATGTGTTTCATATATTGCATAAAACGGAATACTACTAGGAACAAACACACACAAAAAGAGCAACCTAGTTATCCTGAGAAGATAATGCAGAAAATAAAAATGTTTTCAGAAATAATTCGTTACGATAAATTGCTTTCTAGAGCTAGGTACACAAAAACCGTACAAGAGTGCCGCACAATTTAACTGCACTTTTCAGCAGACATCCCATCAGTTTGCAATATGTATAGATGAAAGAAAGCCTACATAACCAAAATAATCCAAATTAAGTAATTTTCACATTGGGTAATCTCTCTTGGCACCGAGTTATATTTGGGAAAAAGAACAAATGGTGAATATTCGAACAGCCTCGCCAACAGAATTGCCAAACTTCAGTAAGTGATATAACAGACCAAGCAAGCAGCAGTTGCAGACTATGAGAAAATTCCTGGGTACAAAAACACAGCTCCAGGTGCCTCATGAATCTTTTGCCACAAAATTTGATCTTGCCCCATTGTAGCATAAAAGGTTTTCTACTCTTCAACTGTAGAGAAGTTCGTGGTGAACGTGATTGGTACCAAGTTATGGTTAATCCTTGTAGCACAAATTGTTTGTCAATAGACATATTAGTGATGATGGCTAAAATATGTGCTTTGCATATTAGACTAAATGCTATCCTCAGTATTGTGTTTATGCTTAGTTTTTCAATGTGCTTCCAAGCATGAAACCATATCCAAGCAAGATCTTGGGACCTTTTTTTGGTTACAGATATTGGGAAGTAGGGGTGGCACCTCAAAAACCCGTTAAGGAGGATTGCACCTGCACCATGTATGCCCCTTAATTGACCTACTATCACCAAGAACAAAGACTTAACCACGTAGAAATCATCACACAAGTCATGATGTACATTTAAACCCGCCAAACACTTTGGCAAGGATTCAAACCCACAGCTTGGATGTGGGAAGGCTCAGTCTTAACCACTAAGACAAGGATTGGTGGTCTACTAAAATAAAATCACACACCAGTAGAGCAGGAAAATTGAGAGTGAAAACAAGTATCCAACGAATTGAAAAAACACAAACAGGTGTTTTCATTGTCACTATGATTACAGCAAGGATAAGATTGCATTACTTGATTATCCAAGACTGAGTAAAGCTTCAATTTAAGTCTCAGCTGCTGGAGCTCAGACCTTTTCTCCTCCACTGAATCCCACAGATCTGCAATTGTCCTCCACACATTATACAGCATTTTCTGCACCATCAAAGTGACTAGGGACAATTAGAGACACATGAATTCGATTAAATCACAGAAATAGAAGTAGGTAGTAAGTCTAGTGACCAATCAACCCACACAGTAAACTTAGATCCATGGTTAAAGCACCCTAATGCACTCAAATTGAAAACAAGCTAACAGATAACTTCTACAGAAGTTAGATAACAAGAGATTCTATTAACAAAAATCTTGGAAAACATAAAAAAGAGAAACCTACGAGGAGACTTTTAGAACTCTTCAAAGACAATTAAGTAAAAAAGAGGAAAATCAACCAAAAAGTGAATATAATAGATTCAAAAGGAATATTAAAGTCTTAAGTTCCAAACAGATAGATGAAAACCTCTGCTTTTACTTTCTGAGAATGCAACGCAGCATCAGTTCGGGCATTTGTATATTGCCATTGAAGATGTCTATTGTATAACAGCCTCAACTGATGCACATCTTCAACGTTTTCAGCATTCTTTCCATCCTTAATATCCGCAATAAAACTAAGAATTGAAGCGGAATTCTGAGGTTGTCTGGACGGGCTGGATGGTCTTACCCTAGTAGGACTAGAGCCTCTAGAAGGGGGGTTCACAGCCTTCGATCGAGATTGACTGATCCCTCTAGACACTGAGGGTGATGGGGTCCGTGATTTGGGACTGAGCAACTGAGCCCTAGCTGCATTCAGCAATGATGTTCTGTCTGATGAACTTGAAGAGCCAGGCCTTCGTAGTGAAACATCATCAAGTATACTTCCATATGATATCTCTTTTCCACTGTCATCAAAAGATACTAGCATTAACAAATCGCTAGCCGATTTATGTAAAGGTTTGCTTAGCGCATCCAGAGATAATCTCCTGATGGAACGTGCGTCCATTTTGGTATGTGATAAAGATGAAATTTTGCTCATCTTATCAGTAATATCACATCTATTCAGGGAATTGGAGATTTTCCCACTTGTTGTGCTTGGCCATCGATGTTGATCTCGTAGACGAGCATTCAGACTATCAACAGGTTTAGAATTCTCTAACTGATCAGCAGAATTCTTTCCTTTTAGTGGACTCCTCTTTCTCTCTGATGTGAGCTTTCCTGAGGAAGGTGTTTCACCTTTCAGAGCTACATTTGACGATGGCCTCAGCGTGCGATCGGATGGTGTAGGAGAAATTGGTTTTTCTCTGTTACCAACAGGAACAGAAATAGTATCAGATTGAAAAGAAACGCTGAGATTCCGCATTGTGGATGGCCATAAAGACTCAGGCAACTTATTGCTTGCTGTCTTTCTTGATGCCAATAGCATCTCTGCAGTTGTATCCTGGACTGGTGTTGATGGAGATGGACTAGATCGCAATGACGGCGAGGATGGGCGCTTTCTTTCAGTTGATATAGCTCTCTTTGGCACTGATACAGTTGAGGCTGATGACGCTCTGCTCGCAGTTGGCGAGGGGCTGCGTCTTTGACCACTGCTTGCCGATAGCATCTCTATACTTGTATCCTGGACTGGTGTTGATAGAGATGGACTAGGGCGCAATGACGATGAGGATGGGTGCTTTCTTTCAGTTGATATAGCTCTCTTTGGCACTGATACAGTTGAGGTTGATGACGTCCTGCTCGCAATTGGCGACGTGCTGCGCCTTTGACCACTGCTTGCCAATGGCATCTCTATAATTGTATCCTGGACTGGTGTTGATGGAGATGGACTAGGTCGCAATGCAGGAGTGGATGGGCTCTTTCTTTCAGTTGATACAGCTCTCTTTGGCACTGTTAGAGTTGAGGTTGATGACGTCCTGCTCACAATTGGTGACGGGCTGCGTCTTCGACCACTGCCTGCCAATAGCATCTCCGTAGTCGTATCCCGGACTGGTGTTGATGGAGATGGACTAAGTGGCACTGATGGTGTGGATGGGCGCTTTCTTTCAGTTGATATAGCTCTTTTTGGCACTGATACAGTTGGGGTTGATGACGTCCTTCTCCCAATTGGTGAAGGGCTGAGTCTTCGAGCCCTGGCTGCCAATAGCATCTCTGCAGTTGTATCCTGGACTGGTGTTGATGGAGATGGACTAGGCAGCAATGACAGCGTGGATGGGCGCTTTGTTTCAGTTGATATAGCTTTGTTTGGGACTGATACAGTTGAGGCTGATGATGTCCTGCTCGCAATTGGTGAAGGGCTGCGTCTTCGACCACCTGCGGATGGTGTAGGTGACCTGTACCTAGAACTAACTTCTCTGGTATGGGACCTGCAGGTAGTTCCATTCTTGTTGTCAGCAGAAACAAGTACTCGAGCCTCTGGTCTAGATTGCCTCTCTACTCTTTTCTCTGATTGACATACGTCCATCCAAACTATGCAAATTAGACCTCATTAATGTCCCTTTCATATACTAATAACAAGTAGGAGCATGCATTTTCGAAGGGCTTCCTGTGAACTCAGTTAATCTATTGACCATTCAACTAATGTCTCTAAGAGCTGATCCTTTCCCGTTCTGAGAATCTGCCAGACAAATTCGCAGCCAAAAGTAAGATCCACAGATAGGAAAGTAGAGAAAAGAAGAATAAGGCATGATGTAAAAAGAAAAGATGTTCAAAAGAATACATCTTTACAGACACCCAGATCTTTAACAGATTGAATTTGATAATTTCAGCCAACTAACGCAAATGGGTCTTCTGTAATCATCTAACCCAACCCAAATTCAGGCAGATCAGACGTCTAGGCCATAGGAAGACAATTCCAGCTGGTGAAGCAGACATCGAATGTAAATTACAATCACTATAAAAATCAGAAGAGCTAGTTGATTTGCTATTCCCCAGCAACTGGGAAGAGAGGGAGAGGTATGGGGGAAAGGAAGCAGAATATGTAATGAGATTGGGATAAGAATGCCCTCCCTTGCTCCTACTGCTTCATGGATATAATTTTTCTTTTTATTTTCTTAATTCCACTTTTATTTCGGCCCCCTTCTTTATTGTCCCTCTCACGGAAATGCCATGGTTGGCTGGGCTGGAGCTGCATATGCAACTCACACACATGCACACACATTGAGCAAGTAAAACTCACCTTAGAAACTCTGCCCTGTTCCTTCTTTCCCCACTCAACTCCTTTTCATGAAAGGGAATTCACTGAAAATGATACCTTGGCGTCTCTGACTTCTCTCTCTCTTTCTCTCACACACACTCAGAGTGACACAAACAAACATGCACAGAATGATTAATTGTCACTAAATGCAGCACACATACAACGAGCTTCTCGTATTCTTACTCTCAACTGAATAAAAGTCAAAATAAAAAATCAATACATAGGTCAAGCCATCAAGCAGAAATAAAGACTTTCTTCGGTCCAAACGAGTTTTCCTGAAGCCAACAAGATTAATAAATCCCATCTTATGGTTGGTTTGCCTATACTTAATATTTGCAGTAAAAAGAAATCCGAAACAACAACGAAGAACCTGTTCCGCATAAAAGACTAATCTTATCCACAAAAATGAAAACAGGATGCCAAATAGTGCAAAATAATTAGAGGTATTTAGGGAACACAGAAATGGAGACCACGTGCTGGTAGAGATCATTTTCCATCCCCATGAACTCAAGAGTACCATAAACACACATAAAAACAAAAATTGAATAGTTACTTTAATTATCATTTGCCATTAATTTGCATTAATCAAACATTTTATACTCACAAATGATGACAATAAATAGCAAATAAAATAATCCGGTTTCAACCTTTTGTAATTTCTTTTCGCGGATGTAGGAACAAGAACCGATGCGAATCATAATTTTACAGAACACCAAAAATCAAAACCTTTGAGGAATTTTTGCATGAATAAATGCATGAAATAATAATATTCTGCCCCTTGTCAGGTTTTGTTCCTAAATTTCCCAACACAGTGGATTTCATGTGAAACCTCCATAAAAGAAGCTTCAAAAAATTAGTAAAAAAGAAAAGGAAAACTAAAGAACATCTAAAATTCTTTCAGATTTTCTACATTCCACAAACCCCTAGAAAAATAAATATAGCGAGAGAGAATTTTGCTTTTCAATTTCTCAACATAGACTCATCAAGGGATTTTAATACAAATTTCCACCAATTTCACTCAAAAAGGAGATACAACAAATTGATGGCAGATTGAACCCACGAAAAATTTCCAAAAAGAGAAAAAAGGCCTAAAACCCCTTATACAGAAAACTAATTACTCCGCCGTTGAATCCATACATCTGAAAAACAGGACCCAGCAAAAAATACCTGAATATTTCTCCAGCAAAGAAGAGAATTTTCTCCTCAATAATTCTCCAGACTCGGATGTAAAATATTTTAACACAGATATAAGCCTGATTTTCTTGGTATCGAGAGAAAAGTAAATAAATAAACAAAATAATCAAAAAATAGAGAGAAAATGGAAGAAATTTTCAGTTAAGGGGACGTTGTGAAATAGAGCGGAGGAAGAGGAGACGGCGGTTGTTTTGGCGCCACCTAATTATTTAATTAATTATTATTTGATTAATATATATAATTCCATAATTAATTTTCTAGGACGGAATTGCTCTTGGGATTTGATTGGATTTACTGAAATTTGTTGTTGTTGGGGTTAGCTAGAAGGGGTAGAAGAGGTATTACGCATTTTGGTGTATGGGGAGAGGTAGTTTTCTTCGGAGTAGGTATATACTATTATAGGGGGGTGTAATTTGGAAGATTGGAATGCATGAGCTACTCTTCTCTTTGTGGATTTGTTTGATATCAAACTAAATGGAAATGCAGCAATTCCTTCTTTTATATATATATATATATATATATATATGATAATTATTATTATTATTATAAAATTTATGTTGTATTTTTATTATATTTTTTTTATATTTCTTATATATAAATTTATTATTTTTACATGTAAAAGATTATATACGTAAATAAATGTAATATATACTAGCGAATGAAGCGCGTTTGATATGTGTTCATTATTAAATATTTATTATATATTTAATTGAAAAAAAAGAAAAAGATTGCAAGATTATGAGATTTTAAAAATTAAAATTGCTGACCAATGATATTTTAGTCTAGTGGTTGAGACTAAGGCTGAAATCCCATAAACAAGTTCGAGTGTCACCCGATGTTTGGGTATTTGTCTCACTTCATGTAAGTGTTTTTCTCACTTAATGTGAGCCATTGTAATTTGTTTATTCTTAATTATTTATTGAATTGCTATAATTTATTTATTGGTCATAGTCATATTAATTAATGTAGCAATTAAATCGATATATTACTTAAGAAAAATTAAAATGATTGAAAAAAATATATATAAATTTTTAGATGCAGTCATTTTTTTTCAGCCATTTTAATTTTTGAAATCACATAATTTAAAATTCATTCATAATGATGTCATTATAAAATTGCATATTATACTTTGCCAGAATTATATAAATTTAGCTAAATCAAGCTATTAAAAATGCATACAACCAACCAAATGAGTCAATAATAATTCCCAAAAGATATTCATTCTTCCTTTGCAATTTTGCCATTTTCGCACCCTTTACGTTCAATCATCGCAGCAAATCGAGTATAATAGTAGTTGACCTCTCATATATCGGTGCCTCTGGCCACATACAAATACCATATCAACTCCTTCATCGCTTCAAAGAACACGCATAAAACCTCCTATTGTGATTGTAGGACGTTTGCGACGTCTTCAAATGAGCAAGTCTCCGACAATAACAATCAATATATTTGGAATTGGTTGATGTTTGAGATATATTTTCTTATATGTATTATCCTAAGCACCATTATTTTTCTTTGTAAAAATTTGTATTGCTCTTTCCCATTTTATAGAGTAAATTGCAAAAATGGCACCGCTATCGGTTTTAATTCCCTCCAGCAACATGGTACTCTGTCAAACTATCAAAAACCCCGTTTGACTTTTGAAAAGTGATTTTTCATTCCTCATTTAACAGTTTAAACGGAGCTTGGACCAAACATTCATTATTTTCTTCTTGTGTGATCAAAAGTACTAAGTCTATAATTAATGAACGAAAAGTGCAACAGTATCTATTCAGTCGGAATAAAAGTACAATTTTCCCCAAAAATATTTTTTTTTTCTCTCTCCAACTATATGCTTCTTAGCATCATATCTATATATACCAATTAATGGTCGGGACACGTTTGATGTGCGTGCCTAATTAAAAAATGACTGGTCATATAGTTATTTTGAAATATATATATATATATATATTCACGAGTATTTCAGTAAACGTACATATCTTCAACCAAAATTAATTATTTTAAATTCGTACTAAATGGTATAAATTTACATCCCCAATACTTATATTCCTTTATTAACTTTTCAAAATTTCTTAAATAATTAATTTGCATTAATATTTGAATTAATAATTATTTGTGTGTAGTCGAATATACTCCACAAGAAGAAGATAAACGGCCGTTCATGAAATGCGACTTTATGTAAAATGACGGTAATAAGAGAACAAAAACAAAGCAATATTGTTCCAAAATTCGCATAACATAATCATAACTTTTGACGGTGTGCGTTTGGAATTTTTAGCATATAATAATCAATTTAATTTACAATTTAAGCAAACTTCTTCTCCCCGCAAAGAGTCGCACTTGGGTGAACTAACGACTATCGCCATTATATACACAATTATAATAATAATTTTGATTTTGAAAAATTAAATAGGAGAGAAAAAAACAAAATTGATTATCGATATCATGACTGGTTAATTTGTGTGGGTAAGGTTTTTTCAATTATTTCTTAAAAAATAATATTTTATTTTATTCGTCTTTTTATTTAATTGGGTGTAGAGGGTGGCGGGTCGATGAGAAGGGCCATGGCACTATGAAATTCTACGCAACCAATCAAGTTTTTGTTATTAAGTTCCGTTTGCTCCTGAAATTGAGCAGTTTAAATTAATTTATATTTTGAGTGTAAATATAACTGTTCTGCAATTTTTAATTTAATTCAGTGGAAAATTCATATTTTTTTTAAAAAAATTGATTGTAATTATATTATAAATTTCAATTATCAACAATCAATATATATTAACTAATAAAGCATAATTCAATTGACGAAATTAAGACCCCCCATGATTTTAGAGGTCATGGGCTCGAATCCCACCTTATACGTGAGATATTGTATCTACTGAATAGTATGTGTTGATTATATTTTATTTATTTGGTATTATTTATCAGAGTATGATTATTGTAATAATTGAAATCCAACAGGAATAATTGTAATCATTCTTACTTTAAAAAAAAAAAAAAAGAATCAATACATATGAATTTAATTACTATTGTCAAATATATATAACTAACTAATAATTATTATTACAATAGATCAACAATAATTATTAAAATAGACTAATGTCCACATATTGATGGGACTTGACTCCATAACCAAATAATAATATGACCTTAGTTTCACGAAAGAAGTTAAGTTTTATTGGCCGGAACTACGTTTTGGTAAAAGCTACCGTAATTATTATTTACTTAATTGTCAATTATTTAGATTGAAAATGTTGTTGCGTTTTAAAATAATTTGTTCCAAAATCATTTCCTTTATAATCAATTTTGCACTTATTAGACTAAAATGACCTAAGAAAGTGTTTAGGAGAATTTATAAAATTTATAATACAAGTTAAGATTAATTACACTTAAACTCTCTCTAAAAATGTGAAATTATAATTTTTCCTGAAAAGTTTTAAAATTACACTTAGACCCTCCAAAAAATTCACCATTTATAACTAATCCACTTTCGTTATGATTTTGACAAAGAAGCTGGCGTTAGTAAAAAAAAAAAAAACACATAATTTTTTTTTTTATTAACGTTAGCATTTCTATTCAGACCTTAACAGAAAAGGACTAGTTGTAAATGGAAAATTTCCGAAGGAGGTAGAAGTATAATTTTAAAATTTTTTTGGTGAAAAGTACAATTTCATATTTTTATGGAATTTAAATGTAATTAACCCTACAAGTTATAAGAGACTTCAAGCTATTTATTTTAGTAAAAACTCACATAAACATATACGTATATTTGTACATCTAGTGAGACTTGATATCATGCATAGAAACCTCTAAATCATGATGTTAAGGCCTCATCCGTAAGTCCACTGGATGTTGTCTAAGCTTTAGGTCGAGCTTGAGAAAATCCCAAAATTATTATACGTTTCTTTGTATGTAGCCTTCATCTAAGTCGTGTTTGGTTCAGATGATGGGATTATGAAGAATGTGATTAAATGGGATAGGATTGTATGTTGTAAGTTATTTCAAGATATATAAGCCCGTTTTTGGTTGATGGATTGACTAGTGTGATATCCAATGTTACATGACTATATCAATATTTCATTAAATTGAGCAACTAAGCAATGTATCGATTTGATTAATGCATCAATACAACTTAAATTATGAAATAAATAATAATATTAGATCACATAAATGAGACAAATACCCACACGTCTAATGCAACTCAAGCTTAATTATGAGATCTCAACTTTAACAGTTAGATTAAGATACTATTGACAATGAAATTGATTATTACACAAAATAGCATGCAAAAAGGCCTTAAAGGGTAGTTATTTTATTTTAAGAATTGTTGGGTATCAACCAGCCAATAGAGAAGCCCAGCAACCAAAACCAATTCAACTATTACAGAAGATAAATGGGTTCGAAAAACCCTTATACAATTATTATTATAAATCAACAAATAAAAGAATAAAGAAAAAATATTATATACAGATCTTAATAATATTAACAGAAAATAAAAGATCTCAGAGAAAAGGGCAAAGAAAGCCAAATCCGATGGCAAAAGCCTAAACACTTCAACCGCTCACGATTGCTAGAAATCCAAAACCACAAAAGCTTAACCCATAGAAGGTGAACTCAGTTCCATAGAGGAAGTAAGTTCATAGAGAATACTTTGAGAGTGAGGGAGAAGTAGAGTATTTATGTTTTCTGCTTTTTCTTACTATTTGCCAGAAAACAATCAAGGGATTTAAATAGGAAGAAGCCATTGATTATATATATATATATATATATATATATATAGAGAGAGAGAGAGAGAGAGAGAGAGAGAGAGAGAATAGTAAGCAGGAGGAGAGAACCAAGAACGACGGAGGAATACCAAGATTAGAGAAGAGAACAAGGAGACACGGGGGAATAGGGTTACGGTTTTGACCTTTCAATCAACAATTGGGTATTTAAAAAAGTGAGAGGCCGGGTCAGATAAGATGAGGTGGTAAGTGGACATGGGCTAGGCTTGAGGGATGGGCCAGCCATCCAAGTGAGTGGTGATGGGGATTTGGGCTGGGCCATTAGAATAGGACATATGCCACATATTTTTACATTTTCCACCTTGGATTATGTCCCCAAAGGAGGACCAAGCCCAAGGTGCCGGATATAGGTATTATCATTGCCCATCGCCTGGTTCCTTGGAGAGTTCCTGCAAGAAAACAGAAGAAGTAATTTGTTTCAACCTCAAGTTTAGTATGTTAAGACAATTCCTAAATTTTTCTATAGGTAGACACTTGGTCCCAATATTAGTAGGATTTTCTTCAGAGTTGATCCTTTTTAAATTGATGATTTCTTTCCCAACTATTTCTCTAGTAAAGTGTTTCTAACATCAATATGTTTAGTCCTATCATGGAATATAGGATTTTTACAAAGTTGAATACTAGATTGACTATCAGAATATACTGGGATTTTTTGTTTTCAAAAGCTAATTTCTTTTAATAAACCTTTAAGCCACATGGCTTTTTTGAAAGCTTTAGTGGTAGCAATGTCTTCAACTTCTGTTGTTAGATAGTGCTACAATATGTTGAAATTGTGATTTCCAACTAATACATGCTTCATATAAAGTAAACACACATAAGGCAGTGGACTTCCTACTATCCCTATTATTAACATAGTTAGAATTCACATATCCAATTAGGTTAGCACCTTCAGTTCACTTAGAGAATTTTATGCTAGTATTAATAGAACCATTTAAATATCTAAGTAACCACTTAAGGGCTTCCCAATGAGGAAGGCCAGCATTAGACAAGCATCTGCTAAGGCAACTAATAGCATAAGCAATATCTAGACGAGTGCTGACCATAAGGTACATGACAGAACAATGACATTTGAATAAGGAACTTTTTTCATCTATCTTTTTCAAGTTTAGTTTTAGGGCATTGATCCTTATTTAACTGAAAATGTGCAGCTAAAGGAACATATATGTGTTTTGATTCAAACATAGAAAACTTCTTTAATATTGTTTGAGTATAAGATGTTTTATTTATAAAGATTGTTGAGTCTTTCTTATTTCGATCAACAGACATACCCAATATTTTCTTAGCATCACCCAAATCTTTTATTTCAAATTTTCTACTTAGGCTTTTCTGTAAATCTTTGATTAACTTCAGACTAGGACTAGCAATCAACATATAGGAGAAGAAACACAGGGATATCACGGTCGTATTTGAAATATAGGCAGTTATCATAAGCACTTATTTTAAAATCCAAAGAATGCATAAACAAATCAAACTTTTTATTTCACTGCCTAGGAGATTGTTTTAAACCATAAAGAGATTTTTTCAGCAAGCAAACATGGTCTGATTTTTGTTTATTAATAAAACCAGTGGGTTGCTTCATGTAGATTTGTTCTTCTAAATCTCCATGTAGAAAAGCAGTTTTAACATTCATTTGTTTTAATTCTCAATCAAAGTGAGCAGTAAGAGCAAGCATAATCCTAACAATAGTGCAGGTGAAAAGATTTCAATATAATCTATTCCTTGCTTTTGAGTAAAACCTTTAGTTACAAACCTAGCTTTAAAACGGTTGGAGTTATTTTCTTGTTTTACTTTAAAAATCCATTTGCAATCAATGGTAGAACAGTTGCTAGGTTTAGGCACAAGAAGCCAAGTTTTGTTATCATATAAAGATTTCATTTCTTCATTCATGGCAATTAACAATGTGTTGAATCTTCAGAGTTTAGAGCCTTTTCAACAGAACTTGGTTCATAGTTTTCAGTATTAAGCGCCACTTGGAAATCTTTATACCTGGAGGGAATCCTAAGATCACGTCTGCCCCTACCCCTAGCCAACTAATAATTTTCTGAACTATATTCAAAATCATAATTTTCACTATTTGGTTTATTGTTTTGTTGATTTTCTTCCTCAATTACTTCTCCATGTTGGTTATCCTCTGAAAAAACCCTCCACCTTATTAAAGGTGGACTCTAAGTCAAACTTTTTATCTTTCTAGTTGAACTACTAAGACATGGCATATCAAACTCATTAAAGGTAACATCCCTATTTATTACGACTTTAAAACTTGGTTGACTTCTAAGCCACAATCTGTATCCTTTTACTCATTCAAGATAGCCAATAGATAAACATTTTTGGGAACTTGGATTAAGTTTATCAGTATTTTGAAGTACAAAAACAGAACATCCTAAAATTCGTAGGGAAGAAATATCAATATTTTTACCAAACCACACAAATTCAGGTATTTTTTCAATTAGTGGAACAAAAAGAGATCTATTAATTAAATATATAGCAATTAACACAGCTTCCCCCAAAAAGATTTTGGTAATCCAGAACTTACTAGCATGCATCTAACTTTATTTAGTAAAGTCCTATTCATGTGTTTAGCATCACCATTTTGTTCGGGGAGGGGGGATATAGGGATTATGCCTTTTAATTTCAAATTTATCACATAGATCAGAAAAATTTTGATTGCAAGATCTAACCCATTATCAATCCGTAAGGCTTTTAACTTCCTTCCTGTCTGATTTTCTACTAAAATTTTTCATTTCTTGAATTTTTCAAAAATTTCAAATTTTTGTTTTATTAAGAACACAAAGACTTTTCTAGAGTAGTTATCAATTATAGATAGAAAGTATCTATTTTCACCATGGGTAGCAATATTAGCAAGAACCCAAATATCAGCATTTACATAGTCAAGAACTCAAGATGAGAATGAAGGGTTAGGGTAAGGTGATGTAGTACAATGAACTTTATGTTGCTTTTCCAAAACACATTCATCACATAAATCCATTTTGTTTAACTTGTCAGTTAGAATCCCTGCCTTTTGCAATAATTGTAGGCCCTTAACACTAATGTAGCCTAACCTTTCATGCCACAAACTAGTTTTATCTTTTTTTAAAACAGGTGCGACAATAATATCATAATTCACATATTACACTATTTGAATAATGTATTTAAATTTATCGCCTTTAACAAAACGTCTAACAAAAATATTGTTAATCCATTACTAGAGTGCATTTAATTATTTATAAAAATGTATTTATATAAATTATATTTTTTTATTTCCGTATATATATAATTAGAAAATACTATTTATTTTAATCCACTCACGACAAAATATAATTATATACATATTCATACATATATATAAATATATATAAAAAAGATATATGATTTGACAATAACAGTACTTTTTGTCTCCCACTAACCAACATCGATCAAACATACCATACTTATTTTATATTATCTCCAAAAATAAATCCAAACATATAGGCATTGTTTGGATTCATATTTTTGCATTTTTCAAGACAAGATAAAACACATACAATATCTCTAACTTATACTTATTTATCTCTATTTTTCTCCCTCTATCTCCACAAAACACCCCAAAACAAGTTAAAAACAAAACCAAACATAGTGAAAATGTCCTATATTTCATATTTTCTTTATGAATCAACTTTGACTACTATAATCTAATTTAATTCTATTTTCTTCATATTTGATTTGTTATTTATGTGAAAATTATTTTATGACGCACAAATGTAAATTAATTTTTGCAGTAAAATATATTTAATATGTTTTGCGTCGGGATCCAAAATGCCCTTAGGACTCGTTATGGCTCCAAAAATCCATTCGAAACAGGGCGAGTGTGCATCTCCGAACCCCTTATTACACTGAGTCCTTATTTTGTTAGGACCACCTATCACACGAATCTTGTGCAGTGTAAATTCTACCTTGCGCAATTGTACTACCAAACAAGACCTTAGATTATTGGAATAAACTAGCATACATTTCCAATCTTGCTTTGCCCTGTGTTTCTTGGTTTTACCCTTTTCCAATGCGGGGAGGATGATTTCGAGGATGAAAAGGATTTTTCAGAGCAACCTTAATGATCAATTCTTGTCCTAATAAGTAATAACCACCCCCTGCACTGAACCTGAAGGAATAGCCGCAGAAAGGATGTGGTAGGACAAAACTCAAATATTAGGACCACTTTTGTTACAACAAATTTATCAATGTATTAAAATTGAATGATGATGTGCATAAACTTGTCCACATTGTCCACTACCATATATAGTTTCTTTCATCTACTAAAGATATATATATATATGATTACATATTACATCAATTGTAATAATTGATAAATAAATCAATTCGGTCAATAAATTAATCTTATATATATTCATATTAAATGAGACAAATACAATTGAAGTTAGGAGCCCCAGATTAAGACGCATGGATTGATCTATAGTGTCAAATGAGACCTATAATACTTCAGGTCTGACTCACTCAAGGTAACCAGCATTTATTGCTTTGACTTTTTGACTTCAGATCGCATATTTCTATCTCGACTATCAACTAACTTGGACGCAGAGGGTATTCATCGGGGACAAACCCGACTAGCCCGACATACTTGTTTAATTCCTCAGGACCCATCACAGACCTGGGGAAGATACATGGCTGAATCTAGATCATTGATCGCGGTCGCTTATTCGAGCTAGATCAAAATTGTTGATCAAAATGATAAGGTTTTAAGTGCTTTTGGTTCAAGTACTCAGTCGCATAGACGTGAGCGCTTGTTTATTTACAAAATAATTAGTTTACGTGATATAATTGATAAGGTCGTAAGGGGTATATAGGAATGAAATTAAGTAGCAGCGGAATGAATTTAGAAATGAAATCAGAATAAAAAAAAAAATGAAACATATTTGAATATCATTTCTATGATTGGTATACACAATAAATTAGACGGCAATGAAATTATCATTTCTTAGTTGATTCCATTCACATGATTAGTCATTAAAAAAGATATGATTTAGTGATGGAATAAAATAACTTTTGTGACAAGCTTGGCCTTTAATATATATGAGAAAATTTATTAGAAAAATATATATGAGAAAAATTATTTATTTACTTAAAAAATAATTTATTGATCGAATCCACATTGATAGTATTTTCTGTAAAAAAAAGTTATATTAATTGAACAATAAAATGAATTAATTCATTTAATCACAATGCACTTACATATACTAATCATAGACTAAATACTTTGGGTTCATATACAAGGTCTCATAGATGTAGCTATTTGCCTATTCACGCAATAGTTAGTTTATGTTTATTATTTCGGATAATTGATGAGATTCTATATATTTTGATGTAATTGGGTGCTTTTATAAAGAATACATGTGATTATTACACTACCCTCATGTGATATAAACTATTACATGGAGGTAACTTGAGTTTGTTTTTGCTTAATAAATAGACTCTTTCTATTAGTTAAAATTCACCGAATGTATTGATACTAGTAAAAAAAATTGAATAAAAATCTATATTTACCTCAAATTGACTTATTACTAACCAATTGTAGGTCAAACGAATCTTTACTCACCAAACTACATTTACACATCTTCACAAGCTAATGCATATGAGAAGATATATCTTCATTTACACATCTTGATAAGCTAATGTATGTGAAGAAGTATATTTTCATTCTTATAAGGCTGTTTTCATTATAAAACATTTGTTTGACTTGCAATAAATAAATATAAGTCAAAGAACCTATTTAGGATAAACAAAATCAGGACTATCGCATGTAATTTTTCAAATTATAGGAAGTTTACATGTAATGACACCAAACGTGACGATAGACGCTTTAATTGTATAAAAATAAATAAAAAAAACATGGATAAAGAAGTGTGATGATGGAGGGGCAAAGGGAAAATGATGGGCAGTCATGTGCCACAATACAATGACAAGAATCAATTAATGTATGGAAATATTCTTTCCTATGTCTTTAGCTTTTGGTATGGAGATGGGCCAATTTGGGTGTACCTACTACTTGTCATTTGTGATGGCCTCAACCTCTTAGTAAACAAAACTACTATTTGCAAATGACACTCTCATGTGCCCTTTTTCATTTCTTTGGAAGCAAAATCATTTGCAATCATGTTTGTCTTTGTCTTTTAACATGATGATGAGGTACTAATTATGATTCAACTCCTTCTATTCTTTTAAATACTTTTGCTCATTGATTTTTTTTTAACACTTGATTTACCCAATTTATTTATTTGACCTAGTCAAGGTATGGGACCCATGGTAAAATACAATCCCGTTAATATTAAACGGTCCTATAAATGCTACACCAATTGTTAAATATACTGGTTAGATAATTACATACACACAATATTTTAAAAATATTGGGTATTTGACAATCATCAAGATACCTAGTATACAAAACACCAAATATAAAATAAAGGGATGATTACACTCTTCCTCCCGTAAAGTTTGACGTAATTACACGTAAACCCCCTGTAATTTAAAAACTTACATCTAACACCCCTGAGGTTTACTTCTGTCTAATAAATAAGTCCCTCTATAGTCAAAACTCATCGAGTTTTGTTATAAAAAGATCTATATTTACCCCCGATTAACTTATTACTGACTTATTGCATGTCAAATAAATCTTTTTTAAGATTAAATTACATCCATACGTCTTCACGCATTAATTTATATAAGGAGATATATCTTTACTGTTATAAAGATAGTTTAGTCTGAAAAAAATTGTTTAACCTATGATAAGTCCGTATTAAGTCAATCGAGGGTAAATATTAATTTTCATTCAGTTTTCTTGTTAATATCAACAAATTCAATGAATTTCGACCAATAGAAGGACTTATTTATTAGATAAAAGTAAATTTCAGGGGTGCTACATGTAATTTTCCAAATCATAAGAGATTTACGTGTAATTGCATCAAATTTTAAAAAAAGAGAATGTAATTATCCCTAAAATAAATTTAACTAGTAAAATAGGCATGTTATTAATTGTACAAGGTAGTATATAAATAGCTTTTCTTTTTTCCTTTATGAAAAAAATAATCTACAATCTATTAACAGATTAGGAATCAGAAAGGTTGAACCATGAAAGATATATAGCATGACTGAGAATTTTAAAACAAAAGGAATTAACAGAATTATTTAGTCCAAAGACTTATGAGTTTACAAATGATGAAATAAACACTTATCAATTTATTATTAAAAACAGTATTTTTGTTTTACAATTCATATTTTTGAAGTGTTTAAATTAAATTAATTAAGGCAAAAGCAATAAACAATTTTCCATCAACTTTTACAACTTATTGACAAAATTATTAATATTTAAATTATTTTTCTAAACACTCAAGCTTTAATTATTTTTTTCACATTTAACTTTTATTCCCCCACACTTTTAATTTTTATTATTGCTTAATTTACCAACTCTATTTACAATTTATTACCACCACTAAGTAGAAGCTATTACGAACGTGGCACAAATGGTTTGAGATTCCGACTCAACATTTAAATATAGATGATGCTAACAGAAAAAAAAAAAAAACAATTAAATGTAGAGGACATTTAAAAAAAATGACTGACCAAGACATAAGGAGGGTAAAATTCATTTAATCCCTAACTTTTGATTTTAATTTTAAAATAGTTTTTATATTTTCAATTTATTAAAAATTAGTCCCTCTGATGGGATTACCTTTATTATTTGCTAAACAAACAAAAAAGCCCTTTTATTATAGACTTAATACAGGAAGATCCGCATGCCAACTCGTGGGTCACCGACACGGAATGACAGGATAAATTGTTACACCATTCGATTAGAACTGGGCAATATCCAGATTGTGATACGTGGCCCTGTCAACAATGTATATTTGTATCGTTAAATACTCAGATACAAATCATTTGAAGAAACATGCATTTATTGCTTTCGACTGTGTATCTTTTAATCGTATATTTCTATCTCGACCTGAACTAATTTGAGCGTCGGAGAGTTTTAGTCGGGGACGACCCTGACGAGCCTAACGTACATGTTTTAATCCTCAGGGTCCATTATCGATTTGGAGAGATTACGTGGCTGATTTTGGGGTTGCCTTAGGAGGTCGCATATTTCGAGCCGGCCACCTTCTAATGAGTGATTTTCTCATATTATATTTATGAAACTCTTTTTTTCCCCCCATAAAATCATGCATTAACTTTTTAATTTTTTATTTACAATTTGATCCTTCTACTTTTAAAACTTAGAAAAATATAACCATTTTAATTGAAATAAATTATTGTTGGCCCTCAAATAATAACCAGTTTAATGATATATATTAGTATAATTATTGTGTATCTAATGAATTTATTGATTTTTTCAAATAAAAAATTTAAATAAATAAGTTGGAGAAATTAGTTTAAATAAAAAACTTCTAAAATTAGGGCATAAAATTAAGAAAATAAATATGTCAGCTAATGAAAAATGAGGTATATAAAACTCCTTAATTCATTGAGACATTCTTTTATTTGAAAATTTTTAGAAATTCAATAAATTCATAATAATTGTATTGATGTATCATTAATCAAATTATTATCTTAACTTTATATAATTGAATATGTGTCTTCGATTTTTTTGTTTGTCATTTTTTATTTTTTAAATTATTTTATTAATTTGTGTTCTTCTTTCTTCTCAATTTCTATTTCAATTTTTCTTCTCTCTCTCTCTCTTTTTCAATAATTTCTCATAACTTTATTCTAATTTTTAATATTTTTTATTTATACAATTAATATATATATATATTTCTAAACTAATAATTAATTTCTAAACAAATTTAAAATTAAATATACACAAACATATGATTAATCGTTTAATGATAAATTTTCTAATAAAATAATTATTATTTTCTAAGCTAATGTATGAGAGATCAAATTGTAATAAAAAATGAAAAGTGAAACACTAAAATATTTTTTTTCTTAATAGGGATAATATGAAAAAATTTAACTACAGAAGAAACTAATTTAAAATTAATTAAAAAGACAGGAATTATTTTAAAATTGAAATCAAATGTGGGAAACAAAATAAATTTTACCCGACATAAGGATGGTGCTGATCAATAATTATATAATATAGATACTGTACATATTTCACATTCTACGGGTGTGCATACGCTTTAAGTATACAGAGTAGTAAATAAATATAAAAAGATATTATTATGTTAAAGCCTATTCTATTTACGATAATTTTGTGAATAAATATAAAGTTAAATACATTTTACATTCCTAAAATATATCATCCTCATCAATTATCGATCCTTTTAACTAAAGAAACCTTCGGTTACCCACATCTTTGTGATAATCTTTAAATTAAATAAAAATGGAACTATTAATAATATGATATATGCCTTCTATAGTTACATATATCAATCAATTTGATTTTAATTTTATTCATTTATGATGCTAATAAATTAATATTGGATTAATCACACACACTGATAAGATCAATATTAGTACTTTTAAATTAAAATAAATTTATAGAGTTGTATTTGTGCATTATACTAGATATAATTTTAACGACAAAAATATTGCAAGTGTCGTCAAACATATTGTTTTGGCAACAAAATGTCAAGTGAGGTAATCTGTGATTTAATGAGGTAATGCTTTTCTTTTTAATATATATATATATATATATATATATATATATATTCTATGCAATAACTCTATTTCAGCCCTTATCCTAACCTTAGATCCAACATGTTAGACACTTCAATTGGTATGCAAAACCTAAACCCAGACCCAAACCCATCATATACGAATATAATATTTTTTTATTAAATTTAGATTTGGATACATATCTATGGTAATAATTTTATTGGGTGGGTAATAACTTTTAAAATCGATTGATATATTTAACAATAGACGGCATTAATGTAAATATATTATATTATTAATAGTTAAGAATATTTGGTCTGTTATTATTTAATTTAAAAGATTATTAAAAAATAAGGGGTTAAATGAAAGTTTATTTTGTTTAAGATAGTAATTGACGAGGGTAACATATTTCGGGGTGCACAATATATTTAATCCTAAATATAATTTGAATAGCAAAAAAACAATTAATTTAACCAAATTAGAAAAGAAAGTAAGAAAAAAAAGGAAAAGAAAACAATTGAGAGAGGAAAAAAACATAATAGTAGAAATTGCAAAATAATTTTAAAACAATTGAGAGAAGAAACAATTCAAGGACACGTGTCAACTTTTAGGAGAATCTTGGCGCACCAAAGATAGAAGAATTCACGGAAAAATTGCAAAACTAAACCACAGTTTAGGGTCATGTCAAATTTGCCCCTTACTTTAAGGAGATTTTAAATTGAATCCCATATTCTGTAAAAAAAAAAAATACATAAAGAAGCCAAAATGTTGGAAAAAAACCTCAAAAATTAATAGCCGTTAAAAATTAACTGGGGAGAACCCACATAAAAATCACGTGCACATAGACCAAAAAATGATCAGTTGTTAATTTTAATGTCTTTTAGGGGAGAGGTATGATGCTTTTTCCTGCAATGTTTGACCTCGCTTTTGCAATTTTTAACGAAATATGGGGTTAAATTTAAAATTTTGTATAGAGTAGGTCAAGTTTGAATGACCCTAAACTGTGGGATTAATTTTGCAAAGAATACACCAATAAAGGCAATTTCAATTCCATAAGAGATAGATATAAAGCAATTACAATAATTTCTGACAAAAAACTTACCAGACATAAAAACATACCATACAATTTACATTCCCTGATAATTGATGAAAAGATTAATTCCTACACATCATATGTAACTCACCTTCGGACCAAAGTGAAGAACAACCTTAATATTTGACAACTCCAACATTCTGAGGCTTACCCAGAATTGAATCAATGCTGCCGTCGTAGAGACCAAGATTCCGAGCAATGGCAAAGCCGGCATGCATTCCATCCACGGCAGCACTCACTATTCCACCGGCATAGCCCGCTCCTTCCCCGATGGGATAGAGCCCTTTCAAGTTGGTGCTCTCCCATGTATCGCTTCTCCGGGTGATGTGGACGGGAGAACTAGTCCTCGTCTACAACAAGACAAATGATCGATGTAAAAAAATTAATTGTACAATGTGAATGAATAGAAATCAGTAACATGATATTCGATCAACATGGTAAATTCTTTACAAAAATAGGCTATTCAGGTTAAATTATAACAACTTTCTTTTCATAATTTACAACGTTTATATACTACCCCATTTTGTTTGAATAGATGGAAACACCAGGGTTGTCATTGCCTCTCTAGGCATCTGTCAAAAAATTTGTGCGGTGCACAAAGTGGGAAGGTATAGTACCTCGACTCCGTGAAGAAGGGCATTGTTGGAGACAAATCCCGGCAACTGTAAGCACCGTGATAGTAATAAACTTTAATTTCACCTCTTGAAGTTTACACAAAATGGCATATAGCTTAAGACAGATGAAATGAAAATGTAAAAGGAAGGAGATTGAACCTCCTTGTCGAACATTGAAACTGCGTGCTGCAAAGCTTCAGTAACACGAACAGGAAATAGTTTGTGAAGATTTGCGGCCTTTACACCTAAGCGGTAGCTGGAGGGCGGTACAGATGTTACTACAAACAAAGCCAATGAAGTCTTCAGGGAATTAGCTACTAGCCTACCGCAGCCGGAAACGGAGAAAACGAACAAAATAAACCACACACACACACACATATATATATATAGAGAGAGAGAGAGAGGTGGTTCCACCAGACAATCTGTTCTCAAGAAAATCAGTAGCTGTTTGTACAGGAACGACAAAGTTTCCACCACCCATGAGAGCTGCTTTTCGTTCAAATGTTCTCTGAAAAGTAAACAGATAATGCTAAAACAAAGAAAATAACAAATATAAACATGCAAAACAGGATAAAAGAAAAAAAGAGGAAACTGAAACATCACCGATTTAGAATAGTTTCATTGGACACTATTACCGTCCTACTTTAAGTTTAGAAAAGGGAGTGGAAAATAACTCTAAGTTCAAGAAACTAATAAAACAAGTGAATATAACATATTCAGATTTCAGACTGAAAGGTACCTGAAATTCAACCCCGGCTAGAGGCCCACTGAGATTTAGAGCATCAAAATCCTTTGAAGACACAGTCACTACAAGTGCTGCATTAGCCCACCTGGATGAACGCCGAGAAAAAGACATGCCATTAATACAAAGTTCTGATGGATCTGTGCTGGTGAGAACCACCTGCACAAAATGCAAACTGAAATATCATGTGACGTGTCTATCAATTCAAATGTGTTTTAGATGTCAAATGAGGAAATGCAAATACACATAGCAAATTGCTTGGGATTGTAGAGGCTGAATTTGGGTTATGGGAATTAAACGAGTCAAGTTTGTAGCATTGTGCATGTGCCCTGATTGACAAGGTGGCACCTCATGGTAACTTGATCTCAACTCGGAGACAATTTGCTGACACATAGAGGTGGTGTTTGACTAAACTTATAATATGACCAAAATATGAGTTTGTTGAAGTTTCAAAAATAAGTTGGAAACTCTTTACTTTTTTCGGAGAAGTTCATAAGCTCCCATCATCTTACTTTTGGATGTAATAAGCTCCTTCTTTAAAGATTTTAACAAACACTTTTCATGAAAAGTGTATAAGTTGATCCAAACACCATCTTTATATAGATTCAGGTTTCATGAAGACATCTCATCCTTGATATCAGATGATAAGATCCAAGGATGATGCCTTCATGAAACCTGAGTAAGACAGGTCATATACATCCACTGACAGAATAGGCAGAGTCCACCAAGATAGAAAAACTGAAACCAGACCGTGAGCACAAGGAAGACATACACTTGCAAGGAAGAGTAAATACCTGGCCTCCCGGACACATGCAAAAGGAGTAACAACTACGACTTGTCAAATCTGAATTTGACAGTGTATCCGCATCTCTTAGATTGACGTACTCAGCGACCTGGTAATCAGCTACTGGTACTTTCCCACGCCCACTCTGAACCTCGCTGGCTAACCCAGAATACTGCATCATTATGTTTAGGTCCACCCGTCATGTCAAAAGACCAATTCGTCGTGAAACATAACCAAATTAAGATCATAACTAAATCTACTTATACATCTGTAGGTAATCCTATAAGAAAAACATCAACTAATAGCTGGTATGATCCAAGAAATTGTAGCTTCATTTCCAAAGTTTCAGCAGTAAATTCAGTATTATAGCTTTCCATGGCTCTAAAATGAACAGAGTTTATCTGCATGTGACTATGATTGTTCCTTCTTGCTTTTAGGCCTGAGATCATAGTCAAAGTGCAGATTGTTTAACCTCTTTCTCCCATTCATGTCGAGTGAAACAATTAAAACAACAACTATGCATAATATCCCAAATTTTAAGAAAAAACAAGCAGCTGAAGATGTCCTGTCAAGGCTTAGAATTGGGAAGCAGTAGTTAATGGACACAAAGGTCTTCATTCAAGACTCATTTACTTAATTGAAGAGCCCCACATTTTACTGAACAAGTCACAAACCTGTATATTGTTTATCAATTCTTGGGGATGTTCTATTCGCAGGCCAACCTGTAAAATGAAAACAAAAAATGTTTGACATATCTATTGCAGTCATTCAACAAAATTAACACAGAAATTTAACTAAATAATCAAATACCAGGTATAGTTTAAGGAAGGACGATGATCTTAAGATAATGTTGGGGCCAGCCAATGCAAAATGCAAAGCAGGAGTCAATACCACAGACATGCCATTCAGTCTCCAAAATTTCATTTTGCTCTTCGAGTTGATTGTAAACAGTCTTCTTTTTGTAATAACATACTGAAGTCATCTTATAGCAGCAAAAGGAGTAACAACAGAAGACCAATGGAAGTCTTTTCTTTACTTTCTCTTTGTCTGTGTTTATCACATTACTTCACAAACTAAAACAATTTGAATCATGCCCTCTTACAGCAAATATATTTTATCCAAGTGGTTAATTGGTTGCATATCCTCTAAGTATAACCATTATGAGTACCCACTACCCAAAGTTTGTTGATCAAGGTCTCTGATAGAAAACATTTCTAGAACTTAACTTGAAAATAAAATAGAAAAAATCCACTGGATTATATTCTGCAGATTCTAATATGCAAGCCCAGCAGATAGTACTCTTTTTGTTCCAAAAATTTATCTCTCATCTTTTGGCATCTTTCAGATCGTCCCAACTAATGATCCTGGGATTAGCAAGGGCACATTGACAATCTTATGTGAAAAATATCATCACTCTTAAAATAATGAGATGACAAAACCACTAGCTTTGCATCACTGGAGGATAATTTATCTCTCATCTTTCGGCATCTTTTAATTAGATCGTCCCGAGTTCCCAACTAATGATCCGTGGGTTAGCAAGGGCATATAGACAATCTTATGTAAAAAATATCATCACTCTTAAAATAGGGTAAATTACAATGACCTCTCCTAAGGTTTGACATAATTACGTTTACTCCCTTTTGTTTGAAAAATTATAAATACCCCCCTTCCCCGATGTTTGGTGAAATTATGTAATCCTTGGTATGAATTGTCAACTTTACTCTTATTGTATTTTTTTTTCTTTCTTTTTTTAAAAAAGAAACTAAAAAATTGTAAAAAGATCGGATGGGGAGGATGGAATTTTTTTTAAAATAATAAGTATCCACTAAAAATTTTTAAAAATAAATAAAATCATAGTTCTTAGTCCATAAGAGCATTTTGGTCAATTCACGAAAAATGGATGGAAACCTAATGGAGACTAACGGATGGGGCTTATTGTTAGACGGCCATTAAAATCAGGGAGCTATTGGTAAATTTCCAAATAATAAGGGGGTATTCGTAATTATACCAAATCTCAACAGAGATCGTTGTAATTTATCCTTTTATGTAATGATATGACAACTCGGCATCAGTTGACGGTAATTATGCAAAGATACATAAACCTTTTAGTTGAACTCTCATCTAATACTTCATGTCAAGGGTACATAAAAATCGGAGGAGGTTGTAATTAGTTTGCTTCATGTATTCCAGAACAACTACTTTGGAAAACATGCATCACTTCATGTAGATGGCCATATAATTGCACAAGCACCAAAAGACAAAACTAGTTCATGGAAAGTAACTCACAGCAAAATCTTTTCGAACCACGTCCACATTATGAGAAAGAAGCATGTGATAAGTGTCCCGTGCAGAGTGCCCCACTGCAAGAACCACAGCATCACATCCCAACTTCTGGCAACAAGCATCTGACAAGTCTCTTGAATCAGAAATTTTAACACCTACAATATGCTCACCCTTCACCAACAGATCATCTACCCTTGTCCCAAATCTGATAGTCACCTATTCATATTGATAAAGGAAAGACAAATGAGAAAGCAAGCAAGATAGACAGCTAGAATAAACACAAGTAAAAGGATCTACTTATAAATTGCACGACCCCTAATGGGACTCACACCCAATTCTTGCAAGTATCCACGAAAGTTCCGGAGTAGTGGAACCAATCTGTCAGTTCCCAGATGAGGTTTTCCATCAACCAATATACTACATGGAGCTCCAAAATGAACTAATGTCTTCATAACCTAAAGATGCAGAATGTAAATTCAAAACCAATGTCTTCAGATCACAATATGAAGAAAGACCAACATCTTAAGAACATTATATGTAAGCCATTAATGTAAGTAGAAAGTATCAGGGAAATGAATCTGCAGGAAGGGGCATCAGATGCTACAATGAGAGAGCAATACTTACTGTTAAAACACTACTGTTATTTCTTCCAATTCTTGTTACCAGCTTCCCATCACTCCAAGTACCTGCACCACCCTGTCATACATAAGTCTTTAATGGATGAATAATGGACAGTAACAAGAGTAAAATTTACTACCTGTATATTCCTAATTTGCCAGATGCAGAATGGCAAAATGCATATGATAACTTTAAATATCTAAGTCAAGCTATTTCACATTTTACATAAAGAGAAAGAAGTCAACTGAAAATGCATTCAGTTGTTCTGCATTAAATATTCAAAGCACCCTTGGAGCAATATCTAATTTAAAAGCTTGAGTCATGATGAAACTATTGTTGTTGTTATTCTTTTTATATAGAGATCACATATTTGACTCAACTGCTGGTGCCTTTCAATTTTCCCATTTCGAGACATATTGCATAGTAAAAACAAGGAGTAGTCAGAGATACTGAAGAAATGTAACAAAATACACTGAAAAAACATTGCATTACTAATTGGATAAGGATATGACCTCCCCAAAGCAAAAATTGCTTTCCAATTGTAATATCCGACGGACTACCAAAGCACCAATATCACGTCCTCTTTGTTCAACTGCTTGCCCTCTTTCTATTAGTGTAACTTCAGCACCAACTTCAGCAAGCACAAGAGAAGCAAACAATCCTGAGGGGCCACTACCAACAACTACTACTTTGGGTCTTCTGGTTGCAGGGAACTTGTAACCTCTGATGACATGATTGCTGTGAACTTCTTCTCTAACAGATGCAGTATCATCTATCTTCCGGTGATTACGGATTGTACTCATCAGATCACCAGAAATGCTGTCGTGATGCAGAAACTCTATAAACCCAGCTTTTTGATCCAACTCAGAAATGAACTCCCAGGTACGAGGCTCAAGGCTTAGGAGTTTGCGAACATCCATATCCACAGTATATACAAACTTTGGCTCCTTCTGCAACTGAGATTATGCAGAACAATTAGCTGGTCTGCAAATGATTAAGTTAACAGAAAGAAACTAAATAAAAGAAATGAGCGAAGAGAGACAGGATGTGGTGTTTGTTTGGTGAATCTCAAATTTTTTATTGCTTATACTAGGGATCTTGGACAAAATCAGAATACTTTACGAATCAGTCTATATAGCAATGATCAGCACTTTAATTCATGCTATGCCCAGCAAATCTTTTCCTGCATGCTTCTTAAGCAACTGCAGTCAATGAAGACAACAACTATCTCAACATATCAGTGTTTTTTGAACAACCAATACAAGTTCTGAAGTGCAAAGCTTGCAGGCTTCCAAAGTGCACAAGAAATTAGATAGCATCAGTAAACTATAGACATCTTTGCTGTGCATACACAGGCATGTTAGCTCATTAAACGAGTTCCTTTATCTTTCATCATTTAATCTTTTGGCAGTATGTTATGCTTTAGTTTTGCAGTACTATTTGGTTGGCATTGAAAGAAATTTTAGAACAATGCAGTATATGTTGGATGCAAGACCTAAATTGCATCTTTGTTAAGACAACTTGAAGCTAGGTTAGTCTAGGTTGAAAATGGAATTGATGTGTTTTCTGTTCTAAGACAAGTTTACCAGGGCAAAAGGATCTTAAAAACTATTAGAGAGCTCTCTGGAGTTAACCACAGTGCTCTAGGTTTGGTCCGAAACTTTCTTTGCAGATCTTTACAGATGCTCAATCTCAAAGGACTTCCCATGTCAAATTTCAAGAAAAGAATGAAGTGACAAAGATCTAATCGATAATATGCAATACGCTATTCCTTTCACTGCAATTTGTTGTGGTGGGTTCCAGGTTGTCAAAAGATGATGTTCTGAACTTTGAGAGTTGTTGAGAAATTCAGGACCGATAGGCCAACAACAGCTACATTATTACAACCATATACAGTTGTCACTGTCTTTGGTGGCTGAGACTTAGAACTCTCTGTACAGATACTTACCAAATTAAGATTTCATAAATTCCAGAAGTAAACATCTAAGCTCTTTAGATATACAAAATTTTGCCTTTTCTGTTAGGGTTATGACCTGATCTGCAATTTCCAAAGCGTATATCCACCCTAAGTCTGCAAACCCAAAACAGTTACACCTTATTCCAGTCCTATGTGACACCATGAGACTCGGTGAAAATGGTTATAATGAACTGGTGCTCATGGATCCTTAAACCACTTCTAAGCCCATGAGACTTTTCTTCTGTCAACTGATGTGGAACCAGTTAAGGTTTCATAATCCCACTCTCGAACATCTTAGTCAAGATTAGACACGTGCAAAGCAGGAATCCTGTTTGGCTTGCAACAATCTTGATGATGTTCCATGGGTTCAGAAGGCAGCAACACCTTGTTCAACACAGCAGTTAGTTGCATGTTTGAGGGTCACCTGTAATGACACCATATCTCACATCTCTAAGACATAACATATCGTTTAATATGCGCCTCAAGATCACACAAGCACCATGATATTGGGTTAAAGTAACTCTCTGAAACCAAAAACCTTAAGCAACTGATACTCCAAGGTTGTAAAGCAACTATTTGCAGATGAGCCTATGCCAAGAACAATTCTCTCTGAGAACACGGCAAGTATGGCAGACTTCCTAATTTTATGCTGATTTCCAAAGTAGTAATTCCTATGCCAGGCAGGAAAAAGTCTTAGAATTGTAAGACCAACACTTTTCCACATAACAATTTAAAGCATTACTTGATCAGTTATGACTTCAGGTTTTGATTTCATAAGATGGATAAAATGAGATAAACAAAAGGTGTTTAATAAATCTTTGTTTAAAGTTTGAATCCACCTAATGTTATGGGTGTTAAAAAGCACAGCTGTTTTTCCAGCATCTTAAAGTGTCTAGCCAATAGGAAGTAGAGAATTGTACATTGATGCTGAAATAAACAATTCAGTTTTCTTCTAATGCAGTTATATTATCCGGAAAGAAAGACCATATGCTTCTCCTTTTCTTCATTGTGCTTCCTTTCCCATCAATTGCAGTAGAAATCTCAGATGTGAAAACCATAGTTCCAAGAGGTTTTTTTTCCCATGAGTAACTTTACCCTATTTTTTTTGGATGAATAACTTTTTGCTCATGTATTTACATGCCTGTTGATTGTCAATTCAGTATCAATCTAACTTTAAGGTGGACAAAATATGAACTAAGCTGCTTTCAGTAGACGGGAGAGATTTTTGCATGCCCGCATGCATTTCTTCATTAATATGTGAAAGGTCAAATCTAACTTATGTCTTCAAAGGCTTCATGTTTACAGTTAAGTCTACCAAGATGTGTGTTCTGACGGACATTATCGACCACTACTCGGTGGAGGACTTTTAGAAGTAATTGATGTAAGCTGTATTTAGTACCTGACCATTAGGACCTAATTCATGCACCTGTGTCATTAATGATGGTTTCCTGTTTTAGGGTTAACATTTACAGAAATGAACGAAAGAGAACAAAAATATCTCTTGGTTATTTGCAACAGGCACCAGAGATGCTGCAGATCAAAGGAGCTACTTTTCTTATTGTTTGGCAGTAGGATTATCTTGTTTGCTGCCCTTTCATAGGCACTAGGTAATTAGCGTGGACTTCCTTTGTTTTCTTTAACTGCGATTCTCCAAAGCATGGCTCATAGAGGAAAAGGATGCTTAAAACGAGAGTAGTTTGAGCAATGAGAACCCTTCTTTGCAAATCAGTCCTAAGAGTTGACAAAAGAAGTCTATTGTTATCCAAACCAGAATTCTGCAAAGATATGTCACTGGGGATAAATTGAAACAAGTCACAACCCCACCTACAACCAGTGGAAACTGAAAAGTCTCTTGCCATGTAATGGCACATTAACTCTGTGCAGCCTAACTGGCCTGGACTTTACCTATTACTAAATACTGTTTCCAAGAACTGAAATGCAGCATCTCAAACCTAGTCTTACGTGAGGAAGCACATACGTAGAAATAAGTTCATCAGACAAAAAAGGTGAGATAAATATAGCTTGCTATTTTGCTGAACTCAGCGGCTCTCAGCAGGAACTTGATTATTGTGAAGATTTCCAGGTTATATGCTCTGAAGATGTAGCAAAGCTCCACAGATTGGCAGAAGAAGAATGCATATATAATTTACCTTGATGGTTTAAACATGGATATGATGGATTAAGGGTTTAGATGCTTGGTAAGGAACCTTTACCTTATCTAAGACAAACTTATTCATATTGGCATCAATAGAGAAGTAGACGAAGTGCCTTTACATTATATATGCAGTTTCAGCGGACAAGGCAGGAATAGATGCCAATTCCATTCACGAGCAGCTAAAAGTCAGCAACCATAGTCCATCAAACAATGATCATTTGAACTGTGATTACTGTGGGAAGCAAAGGCATACCAACAAGAATTTAAGGAAGCTGCATGGTCGACGAACTAGGGGCATGCAACAAGACCACAAACAAAACAATCTCAAACAGTGGAAATACCTGTCTACAAAAACAACAACTACTAGGAGTTTTCTAGTAAGGAGATAAAACCATACGGATTCTTTCATCTCAGCCTAATTCACAATCAACCACAATGCCTCCTCCAATTTAACCGAAAGAATAATTGCTTTTATTGCCCATCTTGATGCTAATAATGTTCCAAAACTAATGGATTCTTGAGCTAATAAACAAATGTCAGGCTCTTCTAACGAAATCTAAACTTATTCTCCAAGTTTAAAATGATAAGCTTGTGTATCAGACGGGCTTTAGCCTCCATATATGGAGTAGGTTCTAAAAATTATTCCCACGGTTGATCCATTTTAAGTCCTTTGAAGTTTTAACTTTTCAATCTGAAAACACAAGTAAAACAATGGGCAACAGCAGACTACAAGATTATTTATATCCACTTGAGGATGGTTCATATGCCTGCTGTAGCCCAACCCTCTTAGGAGAATCCATGTTTGTTAACCAAGAAATAATCCATTGGCATAGACGATCAGACCACCCATCCTTTTTGGTTTCGAGATTATATTCCAGTATATACGAAAAATTGTAACTTAGATTCTACTATTTTGTGGTGCTTGAGAAGTTGCTATATACACCAGATATTCTTATCCTGTAATTAATAATAACAATCCAGTTCTTTCTATAACTATTCATTCTGACATATGGAGTCCTGCTCAACCTATTTATTGTCTGGTAATGTTCTAGATTATTTGCACCTTCATCATTTGTTGTACTAAGTATTGGACCAAATAATGAAAACAGAAACTGAGGTTTATCGTGCTTTTAATTATTTCACCAAATGATTTGTATACAATTTGATGAGAACCAAAAAGGTACAACCTGTATGGATGAGCATTTCCAACATATTTAAGACGGCCAGTATATTTGAACTAATAGGTTGCCATGGTTACCACACAAGGAAAATTAGGAATTTTATGAGATTGTGCCAATTCCAACTCAGTACAGGCAGGTTCAGCATATTACTAATTGCCTATTCATCGCCACAACAAGATAGACAGAACAGTATGCCTAAATTATGCGTGTCAAAGGATTATGAATGACTTTACAGAAGAATCTCTTATATATAGGACATTACGTCTTACCAAAAAAGTCTCAATAATAATTCTTTTCCCTCTTCTTCCAATCAGCAAACCACTCCAAGAATCAACACTAAAAGCTAACAGACAGGTATAAACTGGAAACTGATATATCAGGAATAATTTTAATGGCGTCCCAATCATTTCCAAAATCTAAATATAATTTGGATTGACTCGACTTTACGCCCTTACCATCTTTAGACAATTGAATTGGATCCGGTATGCATGATTATTATTACTGATATTAATGTCGACACTCTATAAATTCAGAACTGCATCCGTAGGAAAGTCAAATTAACCTGGTTGGAATTTTCGCCTCTGTTGAATCCCCAGTCCTAGAATTAGCAGTGGAAACCATGCTATATGTTACCAAGATGTTGAAAAATCCAAGTGAAGATGTAGAAGGAAAGAACGAAAACACCAATGCAGTGATGAAAGCTGATTCATCCCTAGATTTGAACCAATCTTTAGAAGAAATGGAACCAGAGTTAAATCTTGCACTTAACTCAAACTATGCCACCAAACTGAATTCTTCAGGGGCATCAGAGCCTCTACATGGTACGCATGTAATACATCTTGAGGAACAAGAATATAGCTGCAACTACTGCCCAAAGAAGTTCACTAGCAAGCAAGCCTTAGGCGGACATCAGAATGCCCACAAAATTGAGAGGGTCATAGAAAGACATGAATGGCAAGGGCATGAAACAAATTTTGGATACACAGGTAACCACTCTGTTACTGGCATGACTTCCTTCCATTTTCCAGGTTCTTTCAACCAAGCCCCTGGAGAACCTATCAGCCAATCCGTGATGCATAGCCCACATTACCATCAAAACATGCAGTATAAAATGCATACAAATGATTACACAGGTTTCATGTTCCCGATGTCTCAAGAATCTCATGCAGTGCAACCATTTCCACAACCAAGCAGCTTTTGCACAAGCCCTGCAAGGCCCCCGTTTATGCCATTCCATTCAAGCATGGGACAGAGCTCAAATACTTGGAAGGGAAAATCCATTGCCGGTGCAAACAATGACCAAGCTGAGCATTACAGCCAAAGCAATAATTCCGAGAGCCAGCACCTCGAAGATGTAGCCCTTGACTTATCACTGAAGCTTTGACAAGACTGGCTTCTATTGTTTTATTGTTCTATTCACAGTAAAGACTGGCTTCTATTGTTTTGTGTTGTATTTCAGTTAAGACTGGCTTTTATTGTTTTCTTGTTCTATTCTGTTAAGACTGGCTTCTGTTGTTTCATTGTTCTATTTCAATTAAGACTGGCTTCTATTGTTTATTGTTCTATTTCAATTAATTTTAGCTTCTATTGATTTATTGTTCTATTCAGTGTTTAGATTTAAAATTCATCTTATACTTCGAGCTTGTTTGGTTGTATTTTCAATGAGATTTTTTTCACTTTTCACTATTTTGGTAGGTGGGAATTTGTTTGGTCAAGCCATTTTTAGTGAGAATGCATTCCCATTTTAATTCTAAATTTCAAATTTATATAGGTCACATGGGCTTGTCATAGTTGTCTTTCTGTCACATCAAAAATACATATACCTATATTCAACATTCTCACACCTATATATACCTATATTTGGAAACAACAAATCCAAACATATTCTCATTTTTCGCACAAAAACCCATAAACCATTTCTACACATTTTCAATTGTTGGAAACTGAAAATAGAAATGAAAACACAACCAAACGGGCTCTTCAATGGCCATCAATAGCTGTCTTCAAGTTTTCCATTGTTGTAATCAATCAGTAGTCTGAAATACTCCAATGGGCATCAATTAATATTTGTTCGTGCTTGAACTTTAAAGTAAGGTCAGAGAAGTTACAAAACAATTTCTTCAAAAAATAATCATAAACTTAAAGAAAAAATCAAACACGTAGATTTCCCAAAAAGTGAATGAAATTCCTTCAAAGTGAGTCAAATTCCTTCACACGGCCCAATAAATTTGAACTTTAAAATTAAAAATAGATTCCTAACAAGCACTTTTAAATCGTCACTTTGTCTTCTTGTTGATAATTTTTCACAAAATAATCTGAACTGTAATGATTACAATAAGTTAGTAAAATGGGTTTAGGAATGATGATGAATTGAAAATGATTTCCATGTCAAAGAAAAGTTGGGGAATCCAATTAGCCATTTTCCTTGTTAAGCACTCATATTATATTTGATGTTATCTGAACAAAAGTAGAATAAACTATTTTATACAAAAATTATGACTATGTATGCATCCAAATTTTGTTTCATTTACTTTATTTTCAGTAAGTAGAGAGACAAAATGGAGATATGTCTTGTACATTTGGTTTTGTTTCCCATGGGACAAAAAACACTATTACCTGTCTGATCATGTGTTTTCTTTGATATGTATCTATTAGTCCCCTGTGGCAAGGCACGGTGAATGATATATTTAATAAAAATATGTTATTAGTTCGAAATTACTCAAGTTTATATGACCAATCTGCACCATCTGCTGCAGTCTTGATCACGCAAATGCAATCACCCTCACTCGTGTTATATTCTTCATTACCTAACTTATCCTTAAAATGTCTAATGGAATTGGTTCAAGATTCAACACCACCAATGCCTATCCCACCTCTAGTCTCCATCGAGGGGCAAATACCACGTGTCCCCCCATCACATGAGTCGCCTGTCTGCCGTGCCACTCAGAGTTGTGCAACCCCCCTTCCCCCCCCACCCCCATCCAACTTCTGGTGCACTCAACAGTAGGACCAAAATTGTATCTGCAGTTCTCTCATATAACCTATGGCTGTAGCTGATATCCCAATATCTCATACATGTTGCAATAACGCGACTCAAGATACAAAAAGTATATCTATGTCGACAAAGTTATGACAATATTAAACTAAGTACACAAATTAAATAAATCATGGCTTGGTGGTTTAGGACTCTTAAAGTTAGAACTAATTAACACTTATATATGGACTGTTACGAATTACATACCCCTGTTATAATATCACACAAATTTAAGAAGAAACTCCAACAAACATCTTTGTCATAATGTGTCCCTAAAGTATTCGTGATGGCATGGAAGGTACGGTAGTCCTCCTTGAACTTATAAATTTTTCCTCGAACCTCCTCCCTAGAAAGTCATTGCCAAAACGGCTTACATAACCCAAGCCCAATCCCAACAACACCTCTTCCACATTATCATTAAGATGAATACATGTGTATTGTCGTCTAGAATCATCCACATGAGCCACTTCTCAACATCCAACATCTAATATTCATCTTATGGAAACCCAACATTCTTTAGATATCTGTTATACACCAAGAGCAACCAAAAATTATTATATTTTTTTGTCATGATTTTAAAATATAATGACCTCATTATTTTGTATTGTGATACAATGGCATTAAAATAACTACATCAAAGGCTTATGGTACAAGATAGGCTGTCGCAACGGTGAACCTCAGGTCGCTATACTTTAAAGTCATGAAAAGATAACACAATGATTGATGTTTTCATGTAACCGCGGTGTATAGGAGACACCAAAGAATGCTGAATTTCCACGAGACAGACATCAAACACTCGATGTGCAACTCGTAGACTATTCTAGACAGCAATACACGTGCACCCATTTGGCCATCTCTGATTACAATGCAACATAGCCATTGTTGGGCCATAGGCCTCGGGCATCCAGTTGGCACTTTGGGTATAATTTTCCAAAACGGGGGGTTCAAGCAAAATTTTATGAGTTCAAGAATATTATTATAGCTTTGTGCCATCACAAATACTCATGGGATATGCAAGGACTCACAAACATTTCAGATTGAGTTTCATGTACATTTTATGACTGTATAACATGCGTGCATTATTTGTAGCAGCCACATATATAAATGTTATTAGTCCAAATTTAAAAGTCATAATTAGCATTATCCATTGATGCCAAAATATTTTCTCTATCATGAACCGTGATACACCATGTTACAACAATATGTGTGAGATATGGGGGCATTGCCAAAGGTTACTAGTCCGTTGTCCAGAGCAAATTGATTCCTATATTTTCACATTTGAATACATATATACAGAATATACATGTCAGCATGTGAAATCTAATATTTGGGAGGGCTCTATCATCCCATTTCAAATGAATGTTAGTACGCATGCCACTAAGTGCAATAGATTACATATATTTTTAGGTGAAAGTGGAAAACTATTTTTTCGATCTTGTATCTAGTTCAATTCTTGAATGTTCAGCTCTCACTTTTTACTGATAAATAGTCCCATTCCACTTGTCGTCTCATGAAGTTAAATGATGGCTTGTTGTTCAGAATGTTGTTTATGCACATGATAAAAAGTAGACTGATAAAAAGATCCCCCACCTGTCATGCCAAAGTACGTTTCCTAGTTTAGGCACTATTCTCGGGATGCAGCCTAACACATCTCGCAACAACGATACACTCACCAAAAATAACAGTCTAACGGCTTGACCAATCACATGTCCTAAAAATTCGACCTCTTTCCCCACCACCTTGATCTCTTTCCTAGATCAATTAAAGTTTGACTTATTCACGTTATCACTTGTATCTGGAGAAGGAAATTTGAGAAACTTAAGCAAAAGCTTACTGAGGCCTTGAGTCGGTGCACGTGAACGAAAATTTCTAAATAGAAAAATCGATCAAAATAGTTAAACGCCAATGAAGACAATAGAAAAATTGATCAAAATTAAGTTGAAAGTTCATGTGTAATACCATCCTATTATTCCATTATATTTAAAGCTATGAGTGTGATAGCCATGCATATCTAAATGTAACTACATAACAGTTATATCTATATTCATGTACTAAATAGAATTGGTGTATTTTAATACTTCCATGTCTGTTATATTTCTTTTATATTTTGGTTAGTTAAATATAATTAGTAAAGCTAGTTGGAAAATGAGGTGGCCAACCTATAAGTAAATTTAGTATTATTCACTCCATTCATAATTTATATATGCTATTAATCCAATTGAAATTAGTTAAACTTAATTCATTGATTATTAGTAGGTATATAATTTACACCTTCAACGAGTAGAGAATAGTATCAAATTTCTTATCTTAAATAATATCAATAATAATTATTCTTATATTTATCTAATAAATACTTGTTAATTCGATTCAATGAGCAATTGACAAATACTATATACTAATGAAAAAGCACAATTTTAAAAGGCAATTAAAATGATATTAAAACGATTAATTAATTTCTAATCGAATATTCAGTTTCAAGAAAAAAGAACACTAAGTATATTTAATTCATTATAGTTGGTTAATATAACTATACCTAACAATCAAATAATCACTGACTTAATATCAAATTAATCAATTAACTAAAGTGAGTTATTAGGAATGAATGAATCAACTAAAATTGACTAATTAATAATATCAGTAGAAACTAATAACGAAGCAATGGAAAGAAAATGGAGGTTAAGAAAAGGAAAGGAAGGAAAGAACCTGATGATGTTCAGGTAGGCTAACTCTTTCAAAACAATGTTTCATGTGTTATTACATATATATATATATATATATATATACATAATTATATTATAGTAAGTGGTGGCATGTTTGCAAGCAAGATGGCGTGGCTAAAGGATACCTTCTCCACAAATCTCATTACTCATTTGTTAGTATTTATTTTATTTTCTTTTATTTCAAATAAAAAAAAGAACTCTGGTGGAAATCATAATTTAGTCCTCTAATTTCTAAAGTTATTCAGTTTGACCCCAAAAGCTTTGTACAAATCCAATTCAATCACTTCGAATTTTAATATATGCAAGTTATAATTATATTTTATCAACCATTCAACTTCAGGTCTTTTATACTTACAAGTTGACCCCTCAAGTTTTATACAATTACTTCTATCTCCAAAATAATCTAGATAAACTTTTTATAAATAGTAATAATTCCAAAACAAGAAACATATAAGGAATAAATTTTTATATTATACCATGCGTCTAATAATAAAATAATTTTGATGAAGACAGTACGTAATTTTAGTATTACATGTATGGGGCGTCACACTCACCCCTTGTTAAAAGAATTCGGTCCCCAAATTCAAACACAAGTTTATTTGTTTTTTGAAGATCTATCATATTAAGCAGAATAGTTATGCAAATATAGGTAATTGATACTTACAAGGTTCCTTAGAGTCTAGATATTTAATACCTTAGACATGATCTTACTACATGACATATCACAATATACTCGAACCTAGTGTGTATATTAACATACATATATATTGTACTTCTCGTGCCAACAGGGTCTTACTATGTCAAGTAGCAAGATGATCAATTAAAATCTTCTCTCAAAGACATTAAACTACTTGTATTTATAGCTTAAAATAAATAAATCTTCAAAAAACAAGTCAATGTGTGTTAGAATTGGGGGATCGAATTATTTTAACGGGGAGAGAGTGTGACGCCCCTTATCTATTATATGATGCCCCTTATCTATTATTAAATAATACTATCATCTTTGATAAGTTAATTTATCATCACATATACGATCTATTCTTTTTCATATAATTCTTGTTTTTGAGAATTATTTGCAAAAGATTTATTTGATTTAATTTGGATATAGAAGAAATTATATGAAACTTAATGAATTATTTTGTAAGAATTACAAAGTTTGACTAGAAAATAAATTATAGAGTTTAATTCAATTATATTAAAATTTTAAGGGACTAAGTTTGGAACTTTACAAAGTTTTTCGGGTTATACATGTTTGGAAATTAAGGATTAAATTTTAAATTTTATGAAATTATTAAAAATAATAACAATACTAATAATGACATACATGCCACCTTACTTACAAGATGCCACTACTCGTATAATATACACACACATATATATGTATTATATGTATATCTCTATTATGACATTCTACCTTCATAACCTTGATTGGCATCTGCCTATCTTAGAATTGAATATGGATGATAATAGTCCAGCTCTTCAATAACAAGTAGATCATCTGCTTAAGCTTATGGCTACGTCTTCAACCAGCTTATATTAAAAAATAAAAGTTGCACAATTACCACCATTTTTAAAATGACAACTTGCAATTTTTCTTCTTTTTATTGCCATCATTTAAAATGACAACTCCAAGTAGTTACTTAAGTTACGATTCCAAGGATTTGTATAACAACTCAAAAATAAATCTTTTTATTACTTTGCAATTATTTTTACTTCGTAATTCTGTCTAATACCATGTCATTTAGTTCAATTTAACCATCATTTACTTTGTAATTTTGTTAATTCGCAATTTTTTTAATTATTTTATAATAATATATTAAAATAATTTTTTAAAAGATTCTTAAATGGGAGTGTCAAATTTGTTATTTACAATATACTCTTTGTCACAATTGGGGTACTGTTGTATCAGTTTATTTACATCATGAGTTAGACAATGCTAGTTGGAAAAAGAAAAGGAAATATTGGTTCTGCATTGGAGTTGCAAAAAGATTAACTATTAATGCACATGCGCTTGCATATTCTCTTGCGGTGTAAATTGGTATTTTATTAGTGAGTTCAACCCCAAATATATGACTTGCTATTGCATTTGTTGTAAATGTGAACCCTTGAACCATTTCTATCAAATCGGAGACCTAAATATAACAACCAGTAGTCCTTCCAGTCCAAATCGAATCTATCGGTATATGTAGTAGCCACTATATTACCATCAATTAGAAGTGCCCAAATTACTGCGACATCTTGCAAAGTAATAGTTGTTTCTCATATATGAAAACTGCAGCAATTAAAACTTTACCAAAATAATTCTTTTGAAAAACTTTATAATTTTTCTGATTTGTTGTGTTTTACATATTCATTACTCGCATTTCATAATTAGTATTTTCTAGTCCTTTACTAGTAAACTTTTGTTGGAAAAATGAGAATAAAAGTTTTTAAAATTAAATTATAAAGTCTACAAAATAATTTTTTGAAAAATTCCTAAAACAAAAATATATAGTTATTAGAGTGCATTGTAAATAATAAACTTGATCTCCTATTTAAGATTCTTTTAGAAAAATTATTTTAATAAGTTTTGAGAACTAAAAAAATAAAAAATAAAAAAAGATTATGATTAAATTGAGCTAAATGAGGCATTATTAGAAAAAATTACAAAATAAAAACAATTGCAAAGTGAATATCATTACCTCAAGTAATGACTTGGATTCATTTTGTACGTAATGACTCCAACAATAAAAAAGAAAAGGCAGTAATTATTTAAAATGATGACTTGCCTTAGTTTTGAAACATTTTCAAAACCACCTTAATCGTGCAATTTTTAATATTAAAATAGATATCCCTGCCCTTCAACCATATAGTCTTGAAAACAATCAAGTAATTCAGCACAAGTACTTGGTCTTCTATTTTTCATCAATAAGACTTTCTCTAAGTGGATTTAATCATTTGCCAGCACGAAGACTAAAAAATGCCGGGGAATGTTACAATTTACAAACTTTTCATCCACTTAAGAGGATGGAAAAGAAAAGGAACATCAAGATGCCAACAGTAATCAGTCAGTAGCTCGTATTGTATGCAAATCCTAAATATCTTTCAATAGTTATACCTAATATAAAAGTATGAATATCTTTGAAGGCTTCTTGTGATTTTTGACCTAACTAAAATGCCCCTTTAATTTGTTAATTTAATGGTAATTATGGAATTCAATATATTATTATATCCTAAAAGTAGTCGATAACTTCATATGACATTATCTTCTACAGAATAGGATATAAAGCCGAGTTGAACAAATAATTAATTGGAAAAACGTATAAAACTTCCGCAATAGATCTGTCCATTAAGGAAAGGAAAATTTATAATGTATCTCTTAAATCTCTATCTATCAGTATATTACTCAATTTCGTAAAGAATTACAGAGAACATACAATTAAAATGTTAACTACTGAGAAAACTTGAAAGAATTATTCTAGAACATCTATGATTGCATCAAGCAACTATACATGTGCATATGCAATATCTTTATAACATATCTATGTAATTAGCATATAATATATGCCCAATAAACGCAATATTTTATGTTACAAAATTAAAATCTATATAAATATTGTTGCTTACATAACCTTTTAACTAATATTATATTATTTACAAAGTTATCTAACTTATTCAATTTCATGCATCAAAAGATGAAACTATTTCTAAACATTACGATATAAAATATACTAATCTTAATAAACTAAAAGTATACGAATATAATTCTACGAACTTTACATATCCTTTTCCTTGTTATTTATTCATAGTCTTCTATCACAAGAATTCAAAACTTTATACTCATTAGATTTTATACTTAATGGCACTAATCTTAATACTTAATTAAAATACTCAATGAGACGCGCAGGGTGCTTAAATCTTGCTAGTGAAAATAAACAACTGAACTATTATCAAGATTTACATACCTTTCTTGCATCAAATGATTTCCTGACCACAGTGAACGCCTCCGGTGGCAACATTGATGCGACCTGCAAAACAAGGTTGGGAACGAGTATGCATTCAGAAAGGGAAAGCAAAAGAGCAAGCCACTACATTGAAAAGAGGAAAAAAGTGTTTAAAATTTTTAAAGCAGACAACAAAATGTGCAGTAAATGTAAGTCGAATTCCTTTAAACTTACAAAATTAGAAAGCCGTAAAATAACTAAATTCATGATTGGACAAGATAATCAGGGATAAACAATTTTAACCAAATTATGCAACAAATGGGAGAAAACGAGAAAGAAACATTAATCATCAAAACCCATTTCTTGTTTACTGAAATCACAAGAAAAAGATTTTCAAAGTTCACGGCTTCTCACCGGGAATTCAAGAACTCTGGCAATCTCTTTAAGCAGAGCCTCAGAAACACCCCAGAAGTCTTTTCCAGGGTCTTCGTGTACGCACACTCCCAGCCTTGAAAGCCTCCAAACACCTTCTAATTTTCTTGTCGCATCAATTTGGGTGTGTTGTTGAAGTCTCAACTTCTTTCTCTCGGATGGGTACCTCAGTTTTCCGGTCCGTTTGGCTTTCTTCGCACATCTTACATGAAGAGATGGTGGAAAATGGAGGGATTGTTTAAAAAACATAAACTGGAAGTTGCAGTTAGAACTTGAAAAGGGAAACTTGTTGGATGAAAAAGTGAGGTCGTGGGAGATAATAACAGGCATTGTTAGGATTGCAAGATGAGTTCTTTGCTTGGGGGGGAATTCTGATAAGGTGCAAGAAGAATGAGGGTTTTAAGATGGGGTTTTTTGATTTTGTTGAATTTCCTTTCTTTTATTTTTGTTTTCCTTCTTTTATTACAACAAAATATTTTTGATATGTTTCCGACAAATCAAAATATTCATTGCAACTACATTAAAACCAGTATTTTCAAATATAGAACGTTGATGGAATTAAAAAAGTGATTGGGTCGAGGTCATGGATCCCGTCATCGAGTGAACTGTGGTCGATATATCATAATCATGTTATAATAAAAATAAATATATAAATACAAAATTTTTAAAATATTATAGGAATAAAAAGTATACCAAGAATTGATAATAAATTCGTATATTAAAATTTTTAAGTCAAAAATAAAAATAAAAGAGTTGCATAGATTAAAAAATAATAATAATAACAAACTATTTAACATTAAAGTTAAGTTATAACTAAATTTTATTGTCAATAAATAGTTAGCATCTATCATTCTTAAAATAATATTGGCAAAATCTTACTTTTGGTTCTACTAGATACGGTCATTATCACTTTCGGTCCCGAACTTTACGAGCTAAGTACTTTTAATCCCAAAATCCTGAATTTTCAACACTGTTGGTCTTGTTTCGTTAAGTTTTGATGGAAACGACACGTGATTTGATACGTACCATTAATCAGCGATCAGGGTTCCAAAAAAATGCCCTATAGACATTTATGTAGCTTATTGAAGAGAAAAAATGACGCCAACAAGCAATTCTAGCCTATTTACACAATATTTTTATCTTTTTTTCGTCACTTTAATTTGAGAGCAATAGGTCAAAAGATGTCACTAATATTTTAAAATCTGATTAGTGCCTCGGATTGAAGTTTGTAAGTTGAGAGGGGCCGCCGAGAGTCCAATTTCATGTCCATGCACAAAAGAAGCAGATCATTAAATGGTATCCCAAAAATCGATTCAAGAAGCACGAACTCAACAAGAGTACATTCAGCACATTCAAGCTCATATAAATGCCCATTCTCAGAAATATGAACCCCAAGTTTTCCAATTGAATTATAGCTACTGAAGCATTAGAACTCATTTTCTTGAACCCCCAAGAATCAATAGCGCTCCACCACGCTAACCTAAAAATCAAACTTTTTTGCAGGTACCAGGAGAAGCAAAACTCAATCACTCCACTCCAGAAAATGGTTGACCAAAGATTAACCAATATGATGCTCAAGACCACCACAGTGCATAGCACAAACCGCAGAACCCACCAAGATTCTATCCAAAAAGTCCTAGAACCACGAACAATACTTGCAAACTTTCATCTCAGCGGCCTCTCTCAACTTATCAAACTTTCATCTTTTTTTCCATCACTTTAGCTTGGTGCCTTCTTCCTTAAATTGCTCTTTGCTCCAAAATATGTTGCTCTTCAAAATCTCTCCAAAAAGATCTTTGATTTTGTTGCAAATGCATCTTGGATTTTGGGATTTCATTTGTGGATTTAGGATTTATGGTTTTGATTTGGCCAAAAAAGAAGTCAAGTTTTTTTTTTTTTTTCCTTGTTCCGCAATGAATTGAAATGGCTAGCATACGACTCTACCTATTTACTTAGTCATTGACTAATGTGATTTGACACATGCCGTTTCCATCAGAACTTGACGGAATAGAACCAATTGTATTAAAAATTTAAGATTTTGGCACCAAAAGTGTTGAGCCCATAAAGCTCGAGACCAAAAGTGATAATGGCTCTATCTAGTGGGACCAAAAATGAGATTTTGCCAATAATATTGATGTGCATAAAAATAAGTTAGTCCAAAGAGGCACAAGCGATCCAAAAAGAAAAAGGAAACGAGAGGCCCGTAACATCATAGGAGGCCCAAAACGATCTGGCAGGTGGCTCTGGCGAGTGTTCCTCAAAAAATAGATTGGCAAAAGGAGGAGGCCCAAGACATCCCCCAACTCGGATTATGATCAAAGCCCAACAAAACATTCGGCATAAAAAGTCCACGTGGCATGCCACACTCCACTGTGACATCCAGTTGGCCTAGGTGTCAACAGCCACCTTAGAACCACATCAACCCCAGTAAGAAAAGATTTCCTAAAGGCTGGAACTCCTTGCAGACGAGGGATGTCCCCCCCAACACCCTAGATTCCTTGGTAGCTTGAACTCCCTAGCGGTTAGAAGTCCTTGCTGATGAAGGGTCCCCCAACTCGGAAATAAGCATTCAATAGGAAGATTAACAGAAGATAAGAGCAAATTATGGCTTATCTAAATGGCATTTATCCACTCTTCCCAAAAATAGAGGAAACGTGCAGAGCCCCATGCGTTCTTTGAACGTATCAAATATATAAATCTTATAATGTTAATTCTCTTTTTATGTAGCATCTTAGGTGATCACAAGAGATAAAAATAAATTAAATTACGGGCTTAATGAGTTTGTTCTTTTATTAATATATAGTTCAATAATTATCATAATGTGGCTGTCGGTTTGTTAATATTTCTCTCGTTTTTTATATAAAATTCTATGGTTGATTTAAAATGCATCAATTGTTGAAAAGTTTACAAAACCTAATGAACTGACCAGTTCACTTGATTTAGGACCGATTTACCGATTCAACTTGTGATTAGAGCGATTTTGAAGCTAGTTCAATTTTATGGGTTGAATCAAACTGTTTTACAGATCGAGTAACTGTTCAACCCATCAAATTGGTTGTTTTGGGTTGAATTTTAAAAATTGATTAAGAAAACTATTTTTTGTTTTAATGAATGACAAAAAAAGAATGTGTCTGTCTCACTAGTTAAGTTTGGCATATTAGACCCCAAAGTTTCAGAGCTTCGTGAGGTGTTTGTAGAATTAGTTAACTTAGGCTCTCAAGTTCATACGGGTACGATCCTTCCGTCTACCCTCTATCGGCTTAGTTTAGGGCATGGAATTGGGTGTCGGTTTCCATCCTGAACTAGGCGTCTATGCTTAATATTTGAGGTTGCGTTACACCAAATTGCTCGATATATAGGAACCTCTTTTTTCCTATCCGACTAATGATTGTGGCCATAGATTTGCAGAGGCGTAAACACATCTCCAAGTGTATAGGAGATACCTCTGTCACATTTTTTACAGGGACGGATCCTCTTCTTGGAACTCACCATCCTCACTACATGTTTTGACTGCACTGGACAAGGCTTATGATGACCATGTTTGGGACACGATCACCTCTCGCACGAATCCAAAATACAGTCATCGCATGCACGTAACTGCCATTATTCCTCAAGTTTGATGACTACTCCCATACTATCGGAGTCGGAGATTTGAGTCATACCGACCAAGCCTCTAAGGCTTCCATATGACGATCCCCGTGAGTCAGTTCAGGCAATTTGACACCTAGGAAATCGACCTATTAAGATCGGATAGACGTCCCACGTCTGTTATTGATGAAACATGGCACTCATCAAATGAATACGACTCTCAATGCCAAGTCTCCATAGGACATTCGATGCTCATTCTCGATGTCCTCGACTTAGAACATTTCAGACCCAACCCTAGACAGTTGGTTTCATGACCGTCATCCAATGCGCAGTCCAACTGTTGCACGGTTGTTAAATTGGTCTCTGGGCCTTATTGTGATATTTGAAAGAAATGCAAACATAAATGTAATGAGCGATGAGCACAACAAATGAAATGCCAATGGCGAATACTCATTTTATTTACTAAATAATATTATATAAAATCGAGTTTTGTCAGAATGAATTACATGTATACTAATCCAATTGGCTTTCAGGTTACCTATTCTAACAATTTGTCTACACCCCATCGTTGCCAGCCCCTCCCCTTTTGCCCCTTCTACCAGCCATCATGCTCGTTCTCGACCCGTCTTCCGCCCTTCCCCCTGTCTATGTATATATAATTGCAATTAATATATATATATATATTACTTATCACATTTTTTTTATTAAAATGAATTAGAAAATATATTACATAAATGTACAATTTAAATCTATACGGTTGATTTGAATTAAGTAAAATGTAGACTATTAATCTACTTAGATAAATTTGGATCTTTAATTCAAATTAGATCCAACGTTTCTTAAATGAGATTTATAAATATAATTTTAAATTAAACATTATAAAAATAAAAGTAATAGAAAAGCGCGTAAATTACATGAAATCGCGTCAAGGGTAAATTGCTTTATTTTAAAAACATAAAGAGATAATTTACTATTTTTTTTATAAAATAATAATTTATTCATTTATAATATTATAAGAACATAAATTACATTAAATTCTTTTTTTTCTAACTGGCAGAAAGTATCAGTGTAATCATAAAACATGAAAGGTGGTTTGTGTATTTTCACTGTATTGTAAAAGATGACAATGCAAATTATCCCCAACTTTAAATTGCTATATCAAAAGCACGATAATATGGGCCCTGTTGCAAAATAAGCTACGCATGCTTAATTATCTCTAACATGGGCCATTGATCATTAATCTTACTTAGCTATAATGGGGGATGTTTAATCATTCTCAAGATTGATCAACTTGGATGCACCCACCTCAACATCTGCCACTCATCATGGCTTGTTACCACCTTTTTCTTTGGGATTTGGGCTATTAGCCTGTGCTTATTTGACAAATAATTCTCATCTCATCCCATTCCACCAACTCAAAATCTAGCAAAAAAATTACATCCAACATCTTTGAAATTATAACTATAGTTACAAATACGTTTTTTATCTTCTAACAAAAATTTTTATAAGTACTCTATAAGGTACTATACTAACACCTACTGAGAGATGTACCCTTACTTAGCAATTACATAGAATGTTTATGTATTTAAATACTAGCGGTATGCTGCACACTCGATATGTATGCGAAAATATTTAAAAATCATAAATAATTAATATTTTTATTGATAAGTTGGTTATCAATCATGGATTAATGGCTTCAAAAATATAACAATGTCGAAAGTTGAGGAAGTTTGAGTATTTTAATAAATTTATTAAAAAATATTAAATTACTATTACGACCAAATTTTATTGAATAAAATGATTGGATTAAAGGGTAAATATGGATATTTAAAAATTAGTACGATGACAGAATTTTTTATTTATTTTTATAATAGTATAGATAACTTCATGGACTGTCACTATAATTTATCCTAAAATTCCTAAATATAAAGTAATGCTAATTTACATTTTCTAGGGGAAAATGTAAATTAGCAAAATCAGGTATGACGGAAATGATGACAATTGGACTTCTATAGTCCAATCGAAAAGGAGAGCCAAATAAACAAATTAAAACTATTAGTTTTGTAATTTGTAGTTGGGGAAGTAGCTCAAATGGTAGAGCACTCAGCGTTGTAATTATTTTGTACATTTTAAGATAGAAGGATTGAGAACTTCAAAAAACTCTCCTCACCTCTAAGTGATTTTTGTAAAAAAAAAATAAAAATTAATAGAGCACTCGTTTTGCATGCGAGAGACACGTGATTCGAACCCCCGCATCTCGAGGTTATCCTAACCCCCCAACCCCGCATCAAAATTGAGAAGCATCAGATGTTAATAACCCTAATTATAATTTTTTCTTGTCCTTTTTTTTTTGTTTTTTTTTTAACAGAAAATAATATCCGAGCTCTCAGCTTATATAAAACAGTGAATAATTTATCTCTGTAGTGTCAATCTTATTAATTCAATTTTTTTTCTTAGAATACCTAAAATAAGATATCATTTTCTGGTTTTTTTTAAGTTATAATTACATAATTATATTAATTTTTCAATAAATCAGCAATACATTAATTTAAACAAAACATTGATATAACTAAAAATAATAAATAAATTATAATAAACTCACATAAAGTGAGATAAATGCCCACACGTTCGATGGGAGTTGAACCCATGACTCCACATTATTGAAGTTATCTATATATATTTCATTCCTTTGTTATACATAGCACACCAAATATTTTTCAAGAATTTTGATTTGTTCTTCTATTAAATACCTTGTTTTATCCAAATATCTGCAATGAAATCTTATTTCATCTTCATCAATCCAAGCCCAATAACAGTGATTTTTTCATCTACGGCCTTCACCTTAGTAGAACTAATCGTCGTGAATCACAATCTTTGCCGTGATATGATAATAATTTTTAATATTTTAAAATATATTATAAATAAGAGTAAACTACACAAGCAAACACATCATATTTTAAAAGAAAGAAAAAAAAATTAACTTAAGAATATTATCGAAATAACAACAAAATTGGTACAACGTTGTTGCAAACTGATGTTTGTAAGTGACAAGCGTCTTTCCTGTTTAGATTAGTATAGATACCAAATTGATTTTACCCAAATTATACCAAAGAAAAAGAGTGGGTAAATTACAATCGCCTCCACCTCTCATGAAATTTGGCATAATTACAAACGTCTTATTGTTGTTTGAAAAAAATACTAATACCCCCCCTCCCCGAATTTTAACTTCCGTCTAATAGGGAACCCACTCCATTGGCCTCCATAAATTTCCTAACAATTTTTTTGTTAAATTAACCAAAATACCCTTTTGGATTATAAATTATAATTTTATATATTTTTTAAAAATTTATAAAATATTGGGTTGAATAATCTTGTACCCCTAAAATATGCCACCCTCATGAGTTACCCCCCAAATTAAATAAACCTTCACTTACCCCCCTCTCTTAGTTATAAACCTTTAAATTATATAAAAATTGACAAAAATACCCTTGACTATTAATAATATTATATATTCATTTTTATACCCTCTACAGTAAAATATATCAATCAATTGAATTTCAAATTTTATTCATTTACGATGTTAATAAATTACTGTTGGACTAGTAAATAAATTTATAAATTTGTGATTTTGCATTATACGTATTAGACATAATTTTAATAACAAAAGTATTGTAAGTGATCGAGCCTATGTTTTGGTGCCGAAATGTCAAATGACGTAGGTTGAGGGTCGATAAAATGATTGTTTTTCCTAGTAACTCTATTTAATGCGTTAACCTAACTTTAGATCAATATGTTAGGTATGTCAATTAATGGGCAATACTTAAATTCAGACAATTGTAATAGTTAGTAACCAGGCTCGTACCTAATATTTTTATCAGACTCCGAGACTCACCTATTCAAACAATTTTTCGAGGGAGATGGATAGAATCCATACACTAAAATATCCGTGAGTATGAATGATGGTATGCGAAAATTTTAATATTAAAAATGCATTTTTATTCATTAATGTGAAACTATTGAATATATAAACTTGTGCTAAATCAATATGACTATTTTCCACTCAAATTTGAAATAATTATTTTGTATTTAATTAATTTATACTAATTTAGTATTAATTTATAAACATCATAATTTCATAAAAATTGATATACTTTATTATAGAGGGCATTAAAATGAATATATTATATTACTACTAGTCAAGGATAATTTTATCTATTTTTATTTTATTTAAAGGCCAACAAAGAGAGGGGTAAGTGAAAGTTTATTTAGTACAGGGGTAATTGATAAGGGTAGTATACTTTACGGGTGTAAAGTGTATTTAACCCTAAAATCTTTTGATGGTCTAATACATTCCACGGATTGTTTATTTTATCCACACTCAATTTTTTTTTATATTTTTTTAAAATATTAAAAAAACTAGTAAGAGTAAAGTAGTAATGTCCGCTTCACTATTTAAAAGCTATATAATTATTTTTGTTTTGAGGGAATAGGAGTATTTATAATTTTACAACAAAAAATATTTATTTTTTTTTTAAAAAAAAAAAACAGAATTGAGTAGAGTCTTACCCTCACCCATAATTTTTTAAATTTGTTTGGTTGTTTATTTATTTTGTAGTAGGTTTGAATCATTCAATGTCAGGGGTTGATATTCCTAGGAGCAGACATCCTTGTCATGACAATTAATTGTTCACACTGCACATAGCCCTCAGGAATTGATCTCATTTTTGGAAATCTCTAGTTTATGTGTGGATGCAAAATTTTTGAGAAATTTAGTTATAGACAGACAAAAATCATTGATTTTGATCCAACATATGTGCTCCATGCCACATCTCATAATTATTCTGGTATTCCATGATTTCAAGAATGTATAGAAAAGAATATATACGTTTTATTAAAATTATTTATTTAAATTAATTGTTATGATTCTTTTTTTTCGGTAAAGATAATTTTCATTAAATAAAAAAAAGTACAATAGTATAATACAACTTGCTTAATCTAAGCGGTTTTCTCGACATGCCAAGGAATCCGCCATAAGCGGTAAAGCGCACAAGTGCTAATAGCAGTACGTAATTCTACACTAAAAATTCTCTGCTGCACATCTCGAACCATCAGCGCACTCACAGTGCGTGTATCTTTATGTACTCCATCAAACCACCTAATGTTGCGCTCACGCCAAATATGTTAGGATTCTTTACTAGATCTGAAATTGATAAAGTTATAATCCATTTTCTTCTATGTTTTTCTCTTGAATTTAAGTTTTTTTTTTTTTTATTTCATCTTATGGTTTACATCATAAATTTAAATCAAGTGTATTATGTCTTTCGATATTCTTTTAAATATGGACAACATAATTACAAATGGGGATTGGAAATATTACTTTAATTTCAGTCAACGTATTTTGGGTGGAGTGAAGTTGACAGCATGCAGGTAGATGCATGAATAACGAAATTATTTTACTTTTCTAAATTGTATTTTGTATATTTTCCTGATAGAAGAAATATTAATAAATTTGATATTATTTCAAAATACTCGAATTCCGAGTTTCCAACTTTAATGGTACTACTTTTTATATTTAATTTTTACTTGCTATTTGATTTTAAATAACTTCCATTATCTGCAAATATTATTTATTTTATGTGCATAAATATAGTAAGACAATAATAAAATTTTTGTATAAAAATTAATTATATACTTTAATATATTATAATTGATAAGTACGATTTTGGCACGGGTTCAAAGTTTTTGGGCTTTAATATTGGATTTGGGCTAATTGGGTGAAAGTTTTTGGAAAGATGACTTGCAAAATAAAAAGTTAGCACTCTGATACTTAAGTTAGTCATTAATTTAAAAATAGATAAATACAAAAATAAATTATGTGAGAGATTATGATAAAAGTGAGAATTCTGTATGTAAGAACACGAAAAGTAGCAGAGTAATGGCAAGAGAGATTCTCAAGTGTGGAAGAAAAGGGGCCTCCCCTGTTGAGGGGTACCTCCCCTATTTATAGAGGAGGAGTTCCTTTGTTTTAGGAGTCTTGTTGAGGGGGATCCGCATAGCCAACGAGAACAGCGAGATTCATGCTAAGGTTCCTCCTTATTCGTTTCTTAAGCAGTAAGTTTTCGGATGAAGGGGGACTCCTTTTTCGTGCAGACTCCTAATTGGTGATGAGTCCTTTCAAGATGAAGAGTCCAACTTTTTGAGGGCACCAACTTTTTTTCGAGCTATTTGAGGGCTTTAGTACTAGGCTGATTTCTTGGGCCAAACTTTGGTGTGCCCCCCCTCCCCCTAGCAGGTCTCTTCCTTGGGCCGGATCAGATCGTAGGGTGCGCCCTCCTTGGGTCAAACATGTTGAAGAACTCATAATAAAAAAAGGTTGACTCTGACTAGCTAGTTTCCTAGAGCACGAGTCTTTCACATAACTCATCTACATAAATATTATTTAAATTATAATAAATAGTTCATAATAACGTAATAAAATAAAATATTTAATTTACCATAAATAAGTTAATATAGCAATTAATTTAACCTAATTTAAAGTAAAATAAAGTGTACACCCTCAATTACATTATTTTCAGTCAGCAATATAATTAGTGTTTTGTTGTACGATATATTGTCTGATTTAACCTCATACGTTCCTCATAATTTTAGTATAAAAATATACATCACGAGGGATATGTGGCACGAAACTCTTCCGCAATCAATATAAAATGAGTACTTACATTATTAACCTCTAGACTTAGATTTTAGATAGCTACGTTGCCTCATTCCAACCAAATAAGGTTAAAATATTGTATTGGACTCCATCAATTTTTGTTGTCCTATCTATTGTGCGTTCTAATTTCATATAGGTCTTACAACACCTCGGGAGTTATAAACTAATCAAACTCATTGTTTGCAATCATTATATCATGCATGCCAACATCAATTTTTAACTATTAACAATAACCACATAAAAAAAAAAACTATTAACAATAGAATATAATTTATGGAACTCATAACGAGCTTTACTGAAATTTAACATAATTACGAATACTTATTTAAAAAATTACTAATTTAGAAAAATCATAAAAGCCTGAAATTTTCAATTTTTCCCTGGTCGTATTTTTTTTTAAAGAAGAAACACTAATGAGGTGGATGATTTTTTTTAAGGTTTTTAGATGTCAATCTAGTAGAAAATAAGGAATCAGACTTGTTGTTAGGTGATCGTTATAATAAGGGGATATTAATAATTTTTGAAAAACGATAAAAGTTATATATAATGATCTCAAACATCAGACGAGCTCGTTATGATTTACCTAGCAATTTACTTTAACTTCTCAATAAATAAATAAATATATAAATCCATCTGGATTCAAATTTAATCCAATAATTTTATGAAATAATACATCAATATCAATTATTAAAATTAATAGAGATTAAAGAAGGTTGATGGGAAAAAGACAAGACGTGGGAAGAAGCAAGAGAGAAAGAGAAACCTACTCCACCTCCAAGTGATTGAACAAAAAGATGCGCACGTGAGTCGTGGAAACAGAGTTAGTTGCACCTACCTACCTATCTTATTTGTCCTAGATCTGTGTGCTGTGCACTGCAGTGCACCGGTCTTGCCTTTGTCCACACATTGATTTTGCATGTTTTTTCATATTCCCTGGTAATAAAGCAACCCACGTGGTCGACGCCGTTATCCGCTCTACACGGAAGGCTGCCGCCTCTTTTTTTTTTTTTTTTTCATTCTTATGTTGAATAAGCTATAATTACATTATAAATTTTTAATTATTATTAGTAATATACATTAATCATTAATATTAAATAAAAAATTTACGTTGATAAAAATATCTTTGTAAGGATGACAATAGAATGACAATACATTTCACCACAAACATTAACATGTGAAAATATTTACAATTCATTTGACCTGTAATGAGTCGGTATAAATCTATTAAGGATAAATATATATTTTCATTCAATTTTTTTTTGCTAAGATCGATAAATTTGATAAATTTTGACTAATAAAATGATCTATTTGTTAGACAAAAACAAATATCATGAGTACTAAATATAATTTCTCAAGCCATAAGGAGTCTACATATAATTACACAAAATTTCAAGAGATGGCCGTGTAATTATCCCTATTAAATATGGATAACTAAGCAACAATTATTAGTACAATAAATCAATAGCTACTAATTAAATAGATCAATCCTTTTATATTGGTAAGATCCGAAACCCATAATTTCTTGATATAAAATTTTAATTTTATCAATTAAACTACATTTTATTGGGGGGGGAGGAGGCGGCTTCTTTGCTCCTAATTTATCTTTTTCTTTTTTTTAAAAATAAAATTAAAGGTGACATAAATTTCATTGTCGTGAAAAGATTGTAGTGTTATAGTTGGATGCTAATTGCTGGCCATTTTATGACAATTAAATATTAATTTTTATGTCAATGAGGTCATAAATTCAATCACTACGTGGATATTTATTTAGTAATTGTAATTAATTATTAATATTTGATATTAATAATTAATATATTTAATTTTTATACCTGTTAGTGTGAAATATTGATACAATTATAATTGATTTATTTAAAAAAGTATTTTTTTTGCTATTTGAATAAATTTATATTAAATGCTATTTTTTCTTTTTCCTATTTGAAATACAACTTTACTTAAGAATTGAAACATTAATTGTAATAATATATTTTTATTTCTCATATCGAATCAGTTATAATAACTAACAATTATTTTTGAATTTTTGTTAGTGCATTTTGTGGGACTAAATATATGTTCTGACCATTGTATTTATTTTTATGTGGTCAGACACTGATTCTCTTTCTTTCTTTATTAATAATGGTAAATAAATTATAAAAATCCATCTTGATACATTTAGAAATATCTCATTGTGACTAACAATAATTAATAAATTACAATAAGTCAAATATTCACACATCTGGTGGGATTTGAACCCATGACCTCAAATTTGTTTATAAAATTTAAATTTTAACCTTAATCTTTAAGTTAAAACATTATTAATAGACATTAATTTTTAACAACCGTATAAGAATCGCGATTGGCAGTTGACAAACATGTCGTAACACAATCTGCCCTAACTAGTAATTGTGATTAATTATCGATATTGGATATTAATAATCATTATACGTGATTTTTATATTTACTAGTGACTGTAACTTGGTTACAATTATAATTGATTTATTAAAAAAAATAATTTTTTACCAAATTCTGTCTTTTTTCCTATTTGAAATACAACTTTACTCAAGAAATAAAACAATATACTTTTATTTCTCATACCAAATAAGTTGTAATGGTTAAGATCAAACGTATTTTCACCCACAGATTGACTTTTAAACTTTGTATTTTGTGGGACTAAACATACGTCCTGATCAGTGCTTTGATTTTCATGTGGTCAGGTAGTGATTCTCTCTTCTTCTTTTCTCTTACTAATAATAATAAATAAATTAGAATAATTTATGTTGATACACTGAGAAATATCTCAACGTGACTAATAATCATAAATAAATTATAATAACTCATATAAAATAAGATAAATACACAAACATCCGATGAAACTGTAAGTAGTTATAAAAATGATGATTGGCACACATGTCCTCACCACAACCTGCACTAACTGGTCTATGGGACAAAACGGCAGGATCTTTATTTCCAATATAAAGGGGGAAAGGTGAACCGCATTTCTCTACTTTTCAGTGATTGTCACATCAATCTTTACTTTAGTGGGCATTAGGCCATGTTTGGTTCCTATTTATTTTTCATTAAATCAAAAGTTTCCCACTTCATTTTATGATAATTTTGTGATTTTTGGTCTAGTTCTATTAAAAGAAAAAGACCAAATCAATATTGTCTCACAAATTAAAATAATACAGAATTGAAAATGAAACCAAACAAGGCCTAAATGCCTGTTTGGTATTCAATTTTCCCAACTTCTTCTCAATCTCAAGGTGTGTATAACTAATTAATTGTTAAGTGGGAGAATATTTTAATGGCAATGCGTTTTTATTAATTGATTGCTTACATATATATATTGGTTGTGGATATTATCAAATAATAATTGTGATAAAACTTATAAAGAAAATATATAAGTGTTTTCATTATTTCTATTTTTTGTTATCCTAATAAGTGTGAAAATAATATTTCATGTTCCGTATAATATATTAGCGTCCGATTTCCATTTCAAGATGTTATAGGAATTTTAAAAAAAAAATCGATACAATTAATTAAGTCACAATCAATATATATTTATATTAAATATAATTTGTATTATTAGAAAATTCAAAAAGCATAAGTTGTATGTCTATTTATATTTATATTATATATTAAGGGAGAACAACCTCTTAGTATCTTTTTTTTTATATCAATCATTGCCGCACATGATTCCTACAAACATAAAAAAAAAATTATAAATTAAATATTAACTTATTATTTGAATATACTTTATTAAATAATAAATATTTTAAAAATATTTTATCTTAAAATAGTACGATGAAGAATGTTGACACTAAAAAAATTGATTATTTACTACAGTATATAAATGGTTCTGACTTAAAATCCATAGTAAATATATACTATTAATAAATGGTAAAATGAAACCAATACGAAAATTTGTCATGAGTTTTAGGTATGCCAAAACATTTGTAATGATTTCAGTTATGATTAATATTTTCGGCTCATTTGCAGAAACAACGACTAATAACTGTTGTGGCGTCATGATTAATTATATTGGCTACGATTTTTTCTTTGGGCATAAAATTTTAAGTGTAACAAAAAAATCATATTTATTTTAATGTGGTATATATACTTAAATAGTGTTAACATTTCATTATACTTGGGTTCAAATTTCTCATCTATCATGAGCCGATAACAAAAATAGAGTTTAAGCATGAGAAAATAGCATGTGCAAATACAATTTATTATTAAAAAACATACGTTATTTGAAAACTTTTACAACGTATATTGAAAACTTTTATTTGATGTTAATAAAACTAAAGAAGCGTCTTTTTATTTAAAAAAGAAAGAAAGAATGTTATAAAAGACAAGTGAAAAATCTTTTCGCATCCTAGGCAATAAAATTGAGACGATGTCACAATAAAAAAATTGTACGCTTAAATTTTATAATATAAGAGTTTAGGCTATTCTATTTTTATTTTTTTTCTCGCCTATATTTTAACGATATTTTTTATGCGTATCATAAATTAGGCCATACTATAAGGGTCGAAGGGTTTTCAAGTGATGTGCATTAATAAAAAATATTAAATTGTGAGGGTAAAAGAGTAATTTGATATGTATGAGGCACACCTTAAACATATATAACTCACCACATCATATAATTTCCAACAGCCCTATAAATACCAAAATATTAATTTTTTATAGAGGGGACTATTCATTGATTCTCTTGAAAACAGCACCCACTTTTCGGAAATTGCATTTGACCTGGTGTGCAATTGCGTCGTGGTAAAAATTTTAATTTTATGCTTTAGCAAAAAACCTCAACTACATCATCAAGAAAATCCTAAAATTATCAAAGAACTAGCATTCCAAAATAGAGGTTAGCACTCTAATACTTAAGTTAGTAATGATTTATGAATAAATAAAAGAAAAAACTTGAAATAAAGTGAGAATAATGGTGAGATATGATCAAAGATGATGAATGTTTGGGTGCTGTGCAAAATATAGACTTACAATAGCTTAAAAATTGATAGAACATAACGAGAGAAAGTGAGTTTGATTGTGAAGAACGATGTTACCAAGTGACTGCATAAATGCAATGTCTTTATTTATAGCGTGTACAGAATTGGATAAGGGGTTAATTGTTGAGTTTCTTATGACGTTGGAAAGCTCTTTGAGTGGCTGTTATCCGTGACAAACCGTTCGTCATTTGGATAAATATTAATTGAGATACGTGAGTTAGATTGAATCCTGCCAAGTTTGCTAAAAATCCTGGAGTTGGTTATTTGTAAATTTTTCAGCTCATTTGCCACCGATTTACTTGGAACCACTTGGAGATATTTTAAGGTAACGTGTAAAAATATCTTGGTAAGCTATATGACGCATCCTCCCAACTGTATGATGAGGTGTTTGGTTGAAATTGACCTATTTCTCAAGTCTGTCAGTTCAGTAAAACACCAGGTAAGCCTGTGGGTCTTCCTTCCCTGTTGATGTGATTTATCCATCTTGCTGGTGGGCTTTATCCGTCTTGCTAATGTGCTTTATCCATCCTGCTGGTGGGCTTCATCCATCTTGCTAATGAGCTTATTCGTCCTGCTAATAAGCCAGCTGGACTCTTAGCAGGTCGGGCTAATATGCTTAACTTGTGGATTTGGCCCAATAATTTTAGGGGACATCAATTTTAATTTTATACTAATATAGAAAAAAAAAAAGACCCTCTAAATTCACAAACAATAGTTAATGACATCGTTACATCAATTTTTAAATACGACCATTATACTGTTAGTTAAATAGTTTTAAAAATTAATTGTAATAATTATTTTTTTATAAAAGTAACTCCACGTTATTTTAATATCACTACACAAATTCTTTTATTGCGTTGATAGTCGATAATACTTTAAATTCACTTTTTTTTTATAAAATATAATTTTATTGGTTTATATATTTTATCTTTATCTATCACATATTTTAAAATATAATATATTATTTATTATATGTATGCATGAATGAAGATTTAGAGTGACGATTACTTTGAAAAGAAAAAAAAAAATTGGCTGTCGGCAATAGGAGGGATTTATGGGGTTTGGGGGTTAATAGTTTCCTTAAATCAAGGGTTTCCTCGCTGTCAATAATTATTAAAATATTTAAATATGACTATAATCAAAACAAAGCTTAAATTAAAAATTGTTGTTGTCACCTAATTCGGGCTTCAATCTGACACGTTGTTTGGCACGCCTTAATAACAGTGACTTGCATGCAAACAAGACTGCGTTGATATTTTATGGTACTTTTGTCAACTATATATTGATGTCACGATAATGAATGATTGACATGTATTTTTTTTAATATATAAAAAAATATATAATTAAATTAAATTATAATTTCAAATTTGAGTTGCATATAAATTATGTATAAGTATAATACCAATATATAATATAGAAATGTGATAAAAGATTCTTGATGTTATTTATTACAACATCAAAATAATAATTTGGGATAAATTACAGTTATAATTACGAATACCTCATCGTTGTTTGAGAAATTACAAATATCCCTTCAAAAAAAAATAAAAATAAATAACTATGTAGCCCTAGATGGTGATGTTGACACTACTACTTTATCCTCGCTTAAACTTTTTAAAAAAAATAAAAAAATATATATTTAAAAAACTATAAGAAAAATTTTAGGGTGGGTAAAATTTTTTTTATCAATACACTATAAAAATTGAATTGGGACCTAATGAAAACTAATAAAATGGCCTTGTTATTAAACGAATATTAAAATTAAAGGGATAATTGTAAGATATCAAATAATTAAAATGTATTTATAATTATATCAAATTTAAAAATAAAATAACTATAATTTATTACGATAATTTGACTTAGGAACCATCATAGTTCCAAGGAAGAAGTTGCGGACTCGAGTTGGACTAATCACTTTTGTCCAGCGAGGACATATCTGTCTCATGTCCCACCTATCTATTATAGGAAATTATTCTTATCATCAATGTTAATATATATTTATATTAATATTCGATCGATAGTGGACTTATGGATTGGTAATGGGGCTACGTTCTATCTTTGATAGGATCCTTGGCACCATCTTGGGCCCCTCACTGCTAGATTTTCTCATGGAGACTCCCTGAGCTTGGAATTTCTACCAAGTTCAGCAGCGTTATGATGGAGGGGCACTGGCAATGACCCCTCATTATAGACATAGAGTGGTTGGAGATTCTACAGTCATTGGCTCGAATTCATGGCGGTGTTAATCGCATCATTTGGCGGAATGAAAATGGTAGTCCTACATCTACATCTCTATACCAGTCACTGGTCCCTTTAGGACCCAAGGTAGGTTAGTCTTCACTACTCAAGATCCCCAAGCATAATTTTATTTTATGGCATGCTATATTGGAGAAGCTTTCGACAGCTGATAAACCATGATTCTCTTACTTAAGCGCTTGTGCTCTATGTGATGAAGGCGCGAATGAGACGCATAGACACTTATTGTTCCCATGCCGCTACGCCCGACGGTGCTGTATAGCTATTCGACGATTTGTTCGCTTCAATTGGCCGAACCAAGACTGGCCAATGGACATAAATTGGGCTACAAGAAAATATAGAGGATAACACATTACTATCTGGCTTATCGTGCGCTACTGACTTCATGTGTGTATCATATTTGGAAGGATTGGAACTTTAGACGTTTTGAGCAGTTTGAACGAGAATCGACCGCACATGCTGGACTCATTGTGGAAGAGGTTAGACAGAGGATAGTGTTTCTTTAGCTCGATCTGTTAGTTCTTGTGCATTATATAAATTTTGGCGTATCTCGTGGCCTGTCGAGGGAGACACCACTCATTGAGTGCTATTTTACTGTACGATTTTACTATTTATTTAATTAATCTCGATAGTTTTTTATTGCGTAAAAAATAGTTTCTTTTTTTTGAGGTAGTGTTGGCAATTTGACATACTGACATACGTGTATAAAATATAAAAGAGAAGGCTGGTGCATTGCTAATTTGAAGTCGATTAAGTTTTGTAGGGTTAAAAATAAGTACTTATTAATTTATTAATGGTTGAAAATAACATTTTTTATGTAACTTTTTTTTCTTTTGAATCTTTAAATTAAGTTAATTAAAACTAAAAACTCTAATTTCTGCCCATTAATAAAATAATAAATATTTAATTATTTTACTAAATACTCCAAGTTCACCTTTTTTTCTTTTACTTTTAAATTTTATTTTGAAACAATGATTTTCCTACTACTTAATCTATAATCTTTTTATAATTTATTTCTACTGCAAAAATAAAAATTATTGCAGATATTCCTTAATCTTATTTAGTTTTTGGGTAGTACACCCAACACGATAAACATATGGGCCATGTTGATATCATTAAATTAGTTATTGTGGCACATCATTTTTTGTGTACATATGATACATAATTTTTCATATTTTAAAATATATTAAAAAAGATTAAAAATATAACCAATATATTACATTAAAAAAAGAAAGAGAGAAAGAAAGAAATAAAGAAAATTAATCTATCAGTTAATATATATATATATATATATAATTTGAAAAGTTGAATAAATTAGTTATATTATTAGTTGAAGAACATTTTTGACTTCACAAAAATTTATGCGACGATGTCATTAACCTTTGTTTGTGAGTAAGAATGGCCTTTTTTTTTATATATAGTATACACATATAGATAACCTATTTCTCTTAATAATATTTAGGGGGAAAAATACACTTTTTCCGCTGAATTATTCTTGATATAATATTTACCCCCTAAAGTAACAAATGTAACACTTACCCTTATAATTAAATTTTTAGACAATATTACCCTTATATTATATATATAATTCAAAATTTTAATTTTCTAATAGTTTTGCATTTTAAGTTTAATTAAAATTTTCTTAATTAAAAGATACTTTTGTTTATTTAATTAACTACATCGAACGCTAGAGAACTCTAAGGCTACACCCTTTGGAACCATGGTCTTATTGTATTCAATCTTTAATTTATGTATTTTAATCACCGCTTCCACTTGCGCGTTTTCGGGCCGATCCACTCGTCCCTTTCATTAAGAACCGTAATTATAAAGATACGAGGAGTTTGATTTAAGCAATTTTTATGAATTGGTTGATAAATTAAATATATACCTGAAAAGTTTAAAAATTTTAGTTATTTAGAAGAAAATGGATGGAGATTGAATTTCGATATAAATAAAATATTAATATATTGGCAAAATTGTACGAATATTATTTAATATCTTATCTAGTATTTATGATATTCTCAATATATCGATTATGCGTATAATACTTTATTATAGAACGTGAGGATAAAGTAGAGATTTAGAAGTTTTTTGTCGTTTTAAATTTGAGGTTAGTAAAACTAATTGAATTTATCTATATATGGATATTATATATTTGATCGTGGATGTTGACTATTTATTTGGATTATCTTGATATCTATGAAATAATTATTATGTGCTTATTTATGGTTGTGTTATAAGAAAGTTAGATAAAGGATTATATGATTGTATAATTTATTATTGAATAAAATCGAATGAGAAAGTTCTTGACTAGGAAACAATTATTAAATGAAATTGAATGATGAAGTTAATGATGTTGATGTTATGAATTGAAATAATAAGATGATTTACCTAATGGGGAGCATACTGTGATGACTTATGATGATATGAATAATAACGAGCTGTGTGTTGCCATTGATCAGTGGAGATGATGTAGCACATCATACGAGTTGTGTACTGTGTGGCATCATTTATGATAGGGTATTATCCAAATTGTGTGTTATGTGATATCGAAAAAAAAAAATGAGATGAGATATTGCGAATGAGATGATGATGAATACCGGCGGAGATCATTGAGTGATTCACTCCAACTTGGTGAAGTAAGGCCCTAAGAAAATAACTATAACGTTAGATATTATGTCGTGGGCTGATATATGATTGTAGAGATATGTTATCTCTTACATCTATCGTTATTATATGACGAATATTTGTTGGTTGGTATTATTGTACTATATTTGAATTGCTGCATATGTATATATATAGATTGATAGCTATACTTATTGAGTAGGCAACTCATTCCTTATCACACATGTTTCAGGAGATAGGTAACATTGACTAGCCATATTGGATTTTGAGCCTGCCGTCACTTTATTAGTAGGGTCAATTGTGACATCAGAAATCGAGAGTTTGGGCTATGTGGTTATTAAACTTTTATCGCATTTGTGTTTAGAATTTTGTAGAGCTAGATATTTTGTTATTTTAGATTGTGTACTTGAGTACATCCATGGAAAGCTTATCATCTCTTATGATATTTATATGTTATAAAGATAAAAATAAAATTATTTTACTGGTTAAATGAAAATTTCTTAGAAAATTAGTTCTAATAAGGAAAGAGTGTAATAATAAGTAGTAGGTAAGTGTAATGATGTTGTAGGTGTTACATTTTGCCTCTCATTTAATATTTTCATATATATTTTTGTACTTATAAAGGAATAAATGTAATATATGTACACATTTAGAGTGAGGTTAACGTTATTATAGTTTTTCTTTCATAAGTACAAAATTATTATGGAAAAACATTAAATGAGTGATACAATTGAAAAAAGTTATATAATTTTTTTTGTTAACATCAGCATTTTTTCTCGAGTCCTAGCAAAGTGGGTCAAATGTAAACAATGGAAGTGCACTTTGGAGGTAGTGTAAGTATAATTTCTAATTTATTTGGGGGAAGGTGAAATCTTGCATTTTCAGAGGGGTCTAAGTGTAACTAACCCTTTTAATTATGCATCTATGCCGTTGAATAAAAATTTATAAGTTACATAACATACTTTTTTTTTGTAAAGTTATATATATAATTACATGTATTCTTTAACATAAATAATTTACTTTGTAAAACATATTTGCATATATTGGGCATGTAAATAATGTTTTTATTACATAATTCATAAAAATCTATAAACTTTAAATATTATTTTTAAAAAAATTGAAGTAAAATTTTAAACCACTATAATTTGTTATGGGACAGATATTTTTTAATAAAATATACTTTAGGGAGTAAAATAAAAAGTATAAGAGGTAAGTGAGAAGGGCATTTTTCTCATATTAATATCAAATTATATACTTTATCAGGGGAATATTTATTATCTTTCATATTTTAAAAGGATAAATGAAATTGTATAGTTCAAGAGTGAAAATTGTATTTTAACCCTAAAATGCATACAATGATTGACTATTTCTTTTGTAGCACCCCCTTTGCTACAAGGGCTATACCTACCCTAAACGTCATACTTAGTGTAATCCCTGTGTTTATATATATAAATGTACATAATAATTTAATCCATGTGTATACGTAACCCCAACATCATAATAGGTATTATCAACCCACAACATTATATATATATACATATCACACACCACAAGGTGATTCGTCACAAGTAATCCGTACGCTTATATTCTCTCTGTACAAACAAAATGTGGTTTGTACTCTAACTGACAAAGAGGAGAAAACTGCATACTGGCCCGACCTGCCTGGGTATAGCGCGTGGACCTATTCTTCAACAGTCAAACACCTCAAAGTCTATTCCTGAAAGAAAATGTCAGCAGGGGAATGAGCCTGCCACTCAGTAAGCAAATAACCAGTCCTATCTATATATGCATGTCAACCATAGCCCAAACAAGATAAACAAGCAACACGAATGGAATACAATCAATTTAATTCCAACATAATCAACTTTATTACACCACATGACTATCTCATAATAAGACAACTAACCAAACTCTACTTTTCCTAGTTTGCTTACCAGAAGGTGATTTGTGTTTTTCCCACCAACTCAGTCTCACCGTTATATAAATTTAAGTGAACCCCCTTGACAGCCGGCTCATCAATCTCGCACATAGCTGTTTCATTTCGCACATAGCATTTTCTTTTCGCACATAGCATCGCATCAAAGCTCTTTTCATTGCGCACATAGCATTTTCTTTTCGCACATAGCATTTTCAACACGTCAAGGGGTATTCACGCCACAATTATATTCAATTTCCACCACTCCCTCATTTCCACATATCACCATTCTTGTAAGCAACTAGTAACGTAAAACAATATATCATCATACTCTCATTCCAGACACCCACAACACAACATACAGCAAACATGATATTTCAACGTGTCTTCGCATTCCACATACACAATATCGTCAATCAAATTAAATCATTCACCACTCATATACTTTCAGACAAATCAATGTCAGCATGAACCACAAATTCAGATAACAGTAAAACCATAAATAAAGATACATATATAGATAATACTAATTATTTACTTACCTCGACCTTACAACGTTTCTTTCTACTCTGTCACTAATTGTCAGTCATTTTACTTCACCCCCGTATCCTATAATAAGTTATATCATACACAATTAATATATCGAGAATATCGTAATTTCTTTAAAATATAATATTGAATATCATTTGTACAATTTCTAATAATTCTTTAATATTCCACTTCTATCGAAGTACAAATCTTCGTTTTTCCTCTTTATTAGCATACCATTTATTAAATATAATACTCGGAATATTTCTATGAATTTTCTATCAATTTCTCACTATTATACTCTTTAATTAAACAATAATTCATATAATTACGTATTTGGTTAACAATTCCGATGGAATTATATAAATTGGCTATAGCAACATTCAAATCTAATAAATTTAACAATCTAATTGACCAATGATATCATTTTTATATCCAATTTGATATTTAATTCGACACTATTTTAAATAGCCAAACTCGTAAAATACTCCGATTAAATAATACATCGCTTAATATAAACTATATTTAATAAAAGAACTAATTAAATTATATTAATAACTTAATTAATCAATAATTTTACATTAATGAACTCATACCTGTTTCGAAACCCGCAGCTGAAATATGCGTATATCCTCTGAAATAAAGTGGCTGTGTGTGCGTTTTCCATATTTGAATATATATATATAATATACATATATGTGTTGTATTATTTAAAATGGTGGCTTACCTTCCACAAGATTAGTGGCAGCCCACGTGCTGCCATTTTATTTATATTTTTCTTTTGATTTTAATAATTTTATTTATTTATAAGTTGACCACAAACTTTTCAAATTATGCAATTCAATCCCAATTAGCTTATTTTATAAAGTTTCAATTTAGTCCCTAGGACTTTAATATATTCATTTTCAACTCATAATTTAATTCTCAACTAAATTTCTTTAATGATAGGCGATTAGTCCTACAATTATGTATTATAATTTTTGGGGCGTCACATCTTTTGCTTCAAATATTGTCTCACTTATGTTAGTTGATAAGTATTTCACTTTATGTGATTTTATTTAATTTATTATATGATGACATATTGCTCAATTAATTAATTTATTAAGATATTAACATAATTACGTAGTTATTGCTCTTTTTTGTCATATTTAGGTTAGAATTCTTCAGGGAGTAGTGTTTCTAACTATTAAATTAGCATCATTTAATTGCAAGATGAGATCTAAGTTATATTTCTGTAGAGGGCATTGGAAGCGTGTTTAATGAATGAGTTATATTTTCCTTTTAGGGTAAATTACGTTGACACCCTTTAAGTTAGGTTAAATTATACTAATACTCTTTATGTTTTATACTGCTATACTTCCTGAAAAGTGTTGGTGTAATGATTTTCAGGGGGTGTTTGTGTGTTTTGCATTTGAATAGGAGATAAAGTTATAATTTTGTAAAAAGTAGGGGGCTTTTTGTGTACCTTAACCAAACCTTGGGGAGTGCCCATGTAATTGACTCTATATATTAAGCAAGTATAATACATTTCTTGCAGAAAAAAATGACCAGACGAAAATACATATTTTACCTTCTGACAGCGCAAAAGGGGACAAAAACTGCGGGCATGAATCAAAATTGCTATTAATTTCGTTATTCACCAGAACCTGCACTAGGAAGTCCGTCGATCTGTTAAAATATTCTCTGTAATTGATTTGATAAGCATCTACCTGAAGTTAGTCAATATCGTTTGGATTTTCAAACTCATGTGAACTCGAGGATGAGGAGTGTTGAAGCAATGTATTAAAGGTATGGAGTCGGTATCAATCTCTGATGTGTTGATACTTGCTATCAAGTATAACTATATTTGAAGTCCAACCCTAAGTGTCCACATCGAAGACTTTTTTTTCGATAAATGTAAATTTTCGTATAGTGCAACAATATTCAAAGTGCGGGTTCTCCTTCGGAAGGCCAAGGGATACGCCACATTTATGATGTGTTCCCGCCAAATCGAAGACTTGTTGTTTATATACCTTTGAGGCTAAGCACAAACTGGATATACAAACAGCTGATTTATTTTGGAAGATTGAGTAAAAGAGGTCATTTTTTTCAGAAATAATTATACTCTCTTTTTATAAAATTTTTGGTGTAATTACACAGTCATAATTGCGATTTGAAAAATTACATCCAGTACCCCTAAGGTTTGCTTCCGTCTAACAAATAAATTAATTCACTGAATTTACTGATATTAAAAAAAAATTAATATTTATCATCGATTGACTTATTAATTAATTGCAGGTCAAACAATTTTTTTGGACTAAACTATCCTTATATCGATGAAGATATACCTTCTCATATGCATTAATGCGTAAAAACATATGAGGATAATTTGCTCATAAAAAGATTTATTTGACTTGAAATAAATTAGTATTAAGTCAATCGTGGGGTAAATGTATATCAATTGTGATTATCCCTTTTTTGTATCAGACCTTACCTAAATCAATTGAATAAAAAATTTGATTGCCACCTCGGGGATTCCCGCCGTCGGCTATTAATTACTTAATCTGTTTTTTTTTACTAATAATGACAAATAACTTACAATAATTTATCTTTATATATTGATCAATATCTCAATTCAATAAATACATCAATATAACTGGCAACGAAAATAAATTACAATCATATAGAGTGAGACAAATATCCACAAATCCAGTTTGACGGCTCAAGCCATGATCTCAAATTCATTCATATAACTTCAATTTTAATTTTAACCACTAAATTAATACATCATTGATTATTTTATCTATTCTTTTATCACTTGGATTGAAATTCAGGAACTCCCCTTGGGAAAAAAAATTTAGAGCTAATTAATTATTGACAGGAGTCAGAAAGACCTTATTTGATTGGTAACTCGTTAGAAGTATTTAATATTAGATTAACGTATATTAGTTATTAATAATTACGATTAATGAATAGTTGACTAAAATAAGTGTTAGGGAGGGAGAAAATAAAATAGATTATGTGCAGTGCATACCTTCAAAACGTAGGTATATAAAAATTTTTGGAGACGGAGGTAATTGGGATTAGTCCTATACTGACAACAACAATAAACTAATTTGCTGTCAATATTATTTTAGAATGATGTGATTTATTATATTATTTAATATATTAAAATTTAATAAATAAGTTAATAAATAATTTAAATTATTATATCAATTTATCATCTTAATTTTGCAAAATTTGTATTTTGTCATAAATAACTTTATTTTTGTTGATTCTTTTACTGAAAAAACATCACATGTTGTACATATATAAAAAATATCACATGACATAATAAATCTTTAAATATCACATGTGCACTACATGCGATATTTTTTCTACAAAAAAATTGGTTAGAAAACAGTTATAAATGACAAAATGCAAAAATAACCTCTTTTTCGTGAATTTAAGTTCTACTTTTATAATAATAGATTTTTTTTTTATTTCATTTCAATAGCAAAATATAAAAAAGTATAGTTCAAATGAAAAATATAATTTAGAAAATAAGTGTTTTTTCGCCCTTCTTTTAGGAGAAAAGAAATGCGTACTCGTGGTTACTATCATTTAGGGGTGTAAACGAGTCGAGCTCGATTTTTTTGACGATCTCAAGCTCGATTTTGAGTTTTCTGGCTCGAGCTCGACTCCTATATGATGAGCTCGAGCTCAAGCTGATTTTATTATTATTCTTATTCTTCTTCTTCTTATTATTATTATTATTGGATTAAATCCTGAAATCATCAAATTTTTACATAAATTTATAAGTAATAAAATAGATTGCATAATATGTATTATATTATAAAATATACCAAAATATAGTATGAAATTTTAATGTATTGTTATAATATAAACTACTGATTAGTTTAGTAACAATATAATTAGTAAAATATACCAAAAAAAAAATCATATTGAATAATTTAAAAATTGTAGAAAAGTATCCATTATTTGGAATAATGCAATTAAAATACATAAAAATATTTTATAGTTGAGATCAATATATGTTCACAATCTGCGACAAATTTATATATTTATAAATGTTAGTATTACATTGATATAACTATCATTTTACATTGTTGAATCACATGGTTGATCATACCATCAAAATTCAGATCAAATCGTTAGATATGATCAAACTTATAGAAAAATACATTTGGTAAAATTTTAGACTTATTGAATATACGGATGTTGAGATATCGTACTCGAAATATAAGAATAATCATTCAAGTAAATGTATCGTTGAATCAGGTCATGTGATTTTAAATCATACCGTCTCATATGATCTAATGGACATAGTCTTATATAAATATATATATAAATTTGGTATGAATCAGGGCCCGAATTTTAAGATATCTTAATTATTGATTAAACTTTTTGATTTCAGTATATATATAATAAAATAATTAAAATTGTTCAACCATCACTATTATTATTGTTATCATTATTTTTAGATTAATTCATATGAATCACTAAATTTCAACATAAATTTATAAGTAATAAAATAAATTGCATAATGCATAGTATGTATTTTGATATAAATATAAAATTCAAAAAAAGATAAAAAAATCATAAGTGAATTACTTGTCAATTTTAAAAAGTATAACACAATACAAATATATATTAAAATATAACATAAAGTTTATATGTGTCGTATTAAATAATAATTTTAATTATAAAAAATATTATAATTTACTAAGTTGTTAATTAAATTTATTGTATAAGATTAAATGTATAAATAAAAGTACCGCAATTTATTATTATCCAAAATAAAATATATGATATTGATTAATAATCATAATATATGACCAATTTTGAGTATAAAATTAATAAAGTATTGAATATGAAATTAAATATATAAAAATTTTATAAAAAAATATATATATAAAAAATAAAAAAATAGAAAAAACTCACAAGTCGACTCGCGCACTGATGAATAGAGAAAATTGAGCTTGTGCTCAAAATCGTACCAGCTCGCGAACCGGCTCAACTCGTCTACCAACACTACTAGTATCACTAAGTCTTTATAAATTATTAGGATCAAAGTGTAGATAAAAATGTTAGATAAAAATAAAATGCAATTATCGTAGTTAATTTGATATTTATATATAGAATTTAGTATAATTTATATTTTTGTGATATAGCAAATGAGTAAATTATTTTTATATAAAAAAGAAATAGCAATTTATCTTCCTGTATTATTTAAAATAAAGCAATTTACCTCTCTGTCCAAGGCGATAAATTGTTTCATTTTGAAATATATATGCATTTTTAAAACCTATTTTTTATAGATAAATAATTTACTCATTTACAATATCACAAAGAATTATTTGTAATTTTTTCCTTCATATATATATTTATATATATTTGAGTAATAAAATGTTTTAGAGTAAAATGAGATGAATTATCAGGTAAGCTCACCTACTCCCCATCAAAATTAATATAAGAAAAAGAGTCATAAATTAAAAGGCAAGTTGAGTTTAGGAGTGTAAGCAATGGGGAGTGGGTCAATTTAAATAATTATTTTGTTCAATTCAATGTTTGTGGTTTTCAAAAAACTCTGTCCAAATTCAACTTCACAATCATCAACATCCATCTAATTGGGTTGGGCTGAATTAGGAAATTTTAGTACAGAGTTAATAATTGTATTAACATTTTGTAACTACTTATACTTTGTTACAATTATTTTGTCATAATAAATGCATTTTCATGTATAAAAAAAATGATATATCAATTACAATGTGTAAAAATAAACAGTTATGTATTTATTTTAAAAGAATCCAAATAAATAGAAAAAAAGTTTACCAATTTTTTGATGAAAAAAATTCTTATTTCAAATTAACTATATAAGAAATTGATCATAATAATATATAAATATTAAATAAAAATTATTTAAAATAAGTTAAGATGATTATGAAATAGATTGTAATAAAATTATGATATCATTTATTTCAAGATTTTGCATTTATTCACGTCATAAAAAAATATAGAAGACTACCAATAACCAAGAATTAATGAACTAATCGATCTAAGTTATATACATATATATATATATATATGTATATATTATACAGTACCAAAAGAAAAATTTATAATTATTATTATTGTCTTGAATATTAGTTTGTATAATCAAAACTTATGTATAAATATATGAAGAATTTCAATATATTATTATTGTTCTCTTATTATTATTATTATTATTATTATAGAGGTCTAACACGACTTATACGGTCTACGTAAATATAAAATCAAATTCGATGCTAAAATACAGTCTTGTTTTAACTAATTCAAAACCAATTCAATTCACACTTAGCTCGATAATGACAATATAATTTGGATTGGATGGATTAGTTGGGAGGGTCTAACAATTTTCTTGAACACTCCTAGTTGAGTTAAATTCATTTCCACTATATTGTGTATAATAAAAAAATAATTAACTCAATGGATTTTGGCAAATCCAAGAGCTACCCTACTTAATTTTGGCAAAGACCGTTTGGTCTTGTCTTGGCTCCTGTCCGCCCCTGCCCTGACTCCGCTCCGTACCTGTCGGATCCGACCTACATGTGTGATTAAAATTTCTTTTTATTTCATTAATTGATCAATATAAATTTTGAAATAATTAATTTTTTTTTGTTAATAATTACTTAGGTGTTAATAATTAATAATTATTTTATCTTCAAAAAAAAAAAAAAATTTGCCCAATGATTTTCAAATATTTTATAAGATGTTTGAATAGTAGAGTAATATTGAAGTGGAGAATTAATTGTATTGAATGGTCAAAGTCTGAAATTTGGTAAATCACATAAAAAAACATGCAAAATGGGAAACCAAAATAGAAATTCAAATTGAATTTCACAGGTTTCCAAACATCTGAGTAGTTGTAAACCTACCACTCCCAACATTTCCATCCATCGCTTTTCTTTCTCTCTGTATTTGTATATATAGTGGCCTGCTTTCTTAGCTATTCCTCATTATTCCACTCACGCCTTCTTTCCTCCATTTCTACCTCTACTCTTCCACAATAATGGTGACTTTCAAGGCTACGCACATCGTCCGCCCGGCGGAGCCGACCCCGGATGAGATTTTGTTCTTGAACGCCTGTGATCAAATCAAAGACATTTCCCACACGCCAACTATCTATTTCTACAAGCACTCTGAAGCTTTGGACGCCGGAGATGCTATTCTCAGGCTGAAGGACTCGCTCAGCAAGGCCCTCGTCTTGTTTTACCCGCTGGCGGGGAGGTTGAACTGGGCGGCGGAAGGGGGCAGCAGGGTCGAGCTCCACTGTAATGGAAAAGGGGTCCCGATTTTCGAAGCTGAGTCGGAGTCGAAGGTGGAGGATTTCGGCGATTTCACCCCGACTCCGGCTATCCAGGCCTTGATTCCATCGGTGGATTACACCACTCCTATTGATGAGATCCCTTTGGTTATAGTTCAGCTGACGAGATTCAGTTGCGGCGGAGTTAGCATTGGTCTCGGGGTTTCCCATGTCATGGCTGACGGGCCAAGTGCTCTTCATTTTGTGGACGAGTGGGCGAAAATCTCGCGAGGTGCGGAGCCCATTGTTCCGCCGTTTCTTGACCGAAAGGTGTTGGAAACAGATAAGCCTTTGAGCTCGACTTTCGACCCGTCAGTTCTCCGCCCGCCGCCCACTCTGATAGGCCAGGAAGACAACCTGGAGCAGAGGAAGAAGCCAATCACCGTCGCGTTTCTCAATCTCACCAAGCTGCAAATCGAGAAGCTCCGAAACAAGGCCAACCTGGATGTCGACAAAGAGACCAACAGCCGTGGGTATAGCAGATTCGAGGCGGTTGCAGCCCACATCTGGCGGTGCACCAGCAAAGCACGTGGCCACATCGCCGAGCAGCAAACCAGCCTCCACTTCGTCGCCGATTTCCGGAACAAACTGAAGCCACCCCTGCCCAAAACCTTCTTCGGGAACGCCCTGATTCGAGTGGAAGCCACGGATAAATCCGGGAGCCTCCTCTCAAACTCCATCGGCACCGCTTCCAAGAAAATCCGTGAAGCCGTGGAGAAAGTTACCGACGATACCGTGAGAGCTTACCTAGACTTCCTCAAGGGCTTGCCGGATGTGGGCCGATTCAGGTCACTGGACAACAATGGCCGGCCGAAGGGCGATTTCTACGGGAACCCTAACTTGGCAATCATAAGCTGGACGGCGCTGCCGCTCTATGGCGCAGATTTCGGGTGGGGAAAAGAGATCCATATGGGGCCAGGATCCATGGGTTTCGACGGGAAAACTTTCATCATTCCGAGCCACGACGGCGATGGTTCCTTCAACATTGCAATATGGCTGCAAGAAGAGCATATGGGCGCCTTCAAGAAATGTTTCTACGATGATATCTGAGCAACAAATCAACTGTAATTTCTAGGTACACGAGGAGGATGACTGATTCTGCTTCTGTTTTCTATTTTTTTGTTTTCTTTAAATTTCTTTCTTTTCAATCCTCCCTTTTTGTGTAGATCTGCTTAAGCTAATTACTATAATGAATCATCTTTATGAGAAAAACTTGTATTTATTGGTTGTTTGGTATTTTGGTTTCATCGTCCTTCAGCTTCCTTTTTCTCTGCTTTCTCCGTGTTTTTGCTTTTTCCAGGTTAGATCATGAAAATCTTTAGCAGAATCAAATCAATATGTTACATTTTGTCATGTAAATTTTCTTAAATTGTACAGGGGCAAGTGTAAACTTGCTGAGTAATTAATTCAATTTCAACAAAATTCGATCTAAATTAGAATTTGTCAAATTTGGCTATACGATTTTGCTTCTTTAAGTTAGAATTTTGCTTCTGTCTACATCAATCTTGGCTGCTAAACATTGTTAACAATTTTGGCTTTGTTAGTCATACTTGACCGAAAATTCCACCCAAAACAAAATTTGGTCGAATCCAACCAGTAACACGATGTAAGTGTATTAAATTTGATCATACTTTTAAACATGTAAATTGTGCATCAGTCATATTATAAATATAATTTATATAACAAATAAAATACATTTATAGTGATTGGTGTAAATTTTACAAAAAGTATCAATCACATAGCAAGTGTATCACTTGATTTAATTTGATCAAACTTGATGAGTTATTTATTTTTTTATTATAAAAAAATGATTATATTAATATAAGTATTTTTAATACATTAATAATAATATGTCATGACCCGACAAAAAAAATAATTTTTTTTGCCCGGAAATGGCCAAGTCGTGATTTACATTCGCGACTTGGCCTATTTTTTTTAATTCATTTAATTAAATTTTATATAATTTAATTATATATAATTAATTTTTAACAATATATTAAAGTCCAAAAAATCATAATATTAAAATTGTATTAATTTAAAAAATTACAATTGAGTGTACAAATATAATAGCGTATATTTTTTTGTACAATTATAAAAAATACAATAAAGTATACAATTACAAATATAAAAAATGTACACCCGTTCCACAATTGCATCTGTGGCGTTGACGCCGAGGTTTTCTTATTTTCTCGCCCACATTTTGCACTAGCTCATTTTGTGCCTCATTTACATCACCACCGAACCGACTTGATGTTGTTGCGGAACTAGACTCCACATTGTCACGATATGCACTAAACGATGAAAATGGAACTGGTGAATACCAAGACCAAGGTCAAGATGTACTTGTGAAAAATAATCTTGTGTTTGGTTTGGCATATATGGAGTTGATTGAAACCAATCATCTTGAGGCGGTTGAGGCATGTAATAATCTTGAGACGGTTGAAGCACGTAATAATCTTGAGGTGTATATACTATATAAGGACCAGTTATATCTACTCCAATATTATGACGTTCAACTGAACAAGTAGATTTGGCTAAAACTTCTTCTTGCCTGTGGGATGTTGTGAAAGTATCATCGGATGGAGAAACAATTTGTTGTGGCTGTTGGGTTATGGCTTCCTTGATAATATGTAACCCGTATTCAAATCTATCCACCAATTGACTGTATCCATCAATATTTAGTGGTCTACATCGACATAAAGTTTCAAGGGCATTCACCTCATTTGCCTGAAAATTGTAGAAAAATAATGAGTCTTCTGTTGTAAAAAAAAATCTAAAACAATATATGTGATATTATATATCAACGTCCCACAACTTGCAATATAGGTGTTTCTCCAGGTTAGTACCCGCTTTCTACACGTCTATCAGTAGATGACGATGCGAAATTTCTTATTATGTTGTAGTACAATTCCCAATAACCTCGATCTGTTTCTCTTCTATTGGAAATGGGTGGTCTCTGTACAATCGTGTCATATCATCTTTGTCATCTAGTGATGTTATTATATGTGTTACAGGTACCAATCTGTGCTCGTGTGATTTTTATGGAAAATCTGATGGAGGCTTATATCTCGGGTATCTGTTGCTTCTGAAATATTTTGCCTCATCCCGAATTGGCGAAGAACCCGTTTGGGACGATGCATTTCAACTATTGCATAGAATATCAATGGACATGATGACTTCCACAACTGGGGGATCAAATAAGCGGCGTAAGCTATAATGACATCCGAGTCCACATCATACGGTTGCCAGATGAACTCTAATAAATAAAAACATGTAAATTGATACGTATTTAATTCACGGTATAAATATAATATTAAAAATAAGTTACCTGATCCGCCTGCATCTCATCCAGTATTTCTCTTATCACCTGGACATTCTCCGTACTGTTCGGCTGAACATGTGCTGACAATTCTAAATAGCACCATATGGTGCTGCTGGGAGTCAGCGATTGTAGTCCATTTGGACTTGGCCCATAAATAGTCGCTCTGCACCAAGTCCAGGACAAAGTGGAGTAATCCGTGACCATGCCCAAATCTGTACGAATAATACAAATATGTGTTATTAATTAATATTAATAGCAAAAAAATTGTGTAATAGTTATTAAATAAATTTTACCTACAACAATTGCAGCGCGCCACCAATTGCCGCTTTGCCTTTTGTGCTGGCATTGCATAATTCACGATATAAAAATGCCAGCACAGCACTCCCCAAACTATAGTTCCTAGTTGTTTCTATATCTTCTAATTTTGAAAGATATAGTAATGATACCAGGTTACCTGAGGAATCTGAGCACATCATTCCCCCCTAATAGAAGCAACGCAATAGCACGGGCATACTGGACGACGACGTCGTGGGGAGTGTTATGAGTGATATCGATAATTGCCAAAGAGATATAATTGCGGATATTTGCAGTCTTGAGCCCTTGAACGCATTTGTGTCCGGGCTAAAGCCTAAATAAGTAAAGCAATATTCTTGCAATTATTATGTTGTGCGCTTGATATCAACTCCAGTCACCGACTCGCCATCTATTGGGAGTGCCTATATTATTTGAATATCTTGTAGGGTAATTGTGGCTTCCCTACACAAAAATGAAAAGTGTGCGTCTCCGATCGCTACCTCTCCACTAATGCAGTGATTAGATGCTGATTTAACTGAAGGCGCCCGCACCTGTAAACTCCAAAAAATCTTATTTGATGTAGGATTTGTTGTACAAGTACGGAAAGATTATTTTATTGAAAATGAGTCCAAAAGGTACCATCCGCACGCCGTGCCTGTAGTACGACATTTAGGTCACCTTCGGGAATATCATCGGATCTATATTGGGCTTGTTGAGATAATACAGTCCCATCACGAGGTCCGTAACAGAGCGTCTATCCATTTATGTGAAAATTTGAGGCTAATATTACTAAATTTATTTTTGAAAATTCGAAGAAACGAAGCCAATATGTTGTAGTATATTTTTTAAAGTGATTGCTTGAAAGAAGAAATCGAATGCGTTTACATGGACGAGGATAAAAAAGATTACCTTCGTTTAAATAAATTGACGTGGCCCATCACTGCACGCCTGTAAATGCAAGGCTGTAAATACAAGGCTAACCACAACTTTGTGTTAAAATTTAAACACAAGGATGACACACGGTGTCAACCTTGTGTATACTCAGCGAAAATTTCGCTGTAGATTCAGCGAAATTTTTGGATGAATAGGTTTGATTTTAAATGATGATATCGTAGTCGTGTATAAATATGTCAATGTATGTGCTTCAAACAACACAAGAAGTAGCTACCCATTTCACTCGTTGCCATCCATTGTACAGTCTTGAAAAATATTATCGTTTTTTGCTAATCATGTCTACTTCATCTTCGCATATTGAAATTTTTGTTTATTTTGATGGTGAATTATCGACTGATGGATGGTTTGTATGATCAGACACCCATTGCGGTGATGAGGATCCCTCGTTCATACACCTACGATTAATTTCATTTAAAGATCTGTTAAAAAATTGGTGTTGATAGCTCCCAATATTCGTTGAAAGTGTCTGCAAAACATTCGTGCCAATACCTCAATTGAATAAAGGAAACACTCATACAAATTAAAGATGACGATACGTTGTCATTTTTCACCGATCCTGTAGGTGGATTCGCACTCATGGAAGCTTACGTTGAAACTGTACAAATCCACCACGATGATACTCCACAATTTGGCCGAGATTGGGGAGCTTTAAACCAAAATATGACTCAACATTGGGGAGATGATAACTCACAGATGAGTCAACAGTGGGGGGAATACATGGCGTTGTTATCAAGCCAAGGATTCCCTTCATCTTCCAATTTCAAAAATTTCACAGTACGTATAAGTTTATAACACCGATTTTGGTGTAGGTACTTCTAACATCGATTTTGGTGCAGGCACATCAAATTATGATACAGAGTGTTATACTCCCAATGTGGTGTTTGTTACGCAAGGGCTCGAAAATATTATATTCAATTACACAGAGCCCACCCACTCACATACTCACTCCACCTCCAATTTTATACCAAATGATGTTGAGGCAGAAAACCCTTCTGAAAATTTTGCACAAGATGATGCCGAGCCAGAAGACCCTTTTTCGGACACTTTGGCTTATGATTCAGAGGCTACTTCTGAACCGGATGATGTCGATTATCCAATTCCATCAGAGGATGGACCACAAGATGTTGACATAAATGTTGTGGTTGAAAATTTTGCACAAGGTACGTCAACATCCTCTAAATTACCTATGCTAGATTTAATTAATAATAGTGTTTGAGACTAGCCCAAGTCCAGCTGAAAGGTGAACATAAAGAGTCACACACAAATCACCGATAAGGGACGAGGAATTAATTGAGAATTAATTCCATAAGTAGTTGGATTACTTATAAATGATAGGGATCCATTGGATGGAGGAGCCCAAGACTAAATTAATATGATTAATTTATATTGGGCTTGTCCTTATTATTTAATAAGTTGGACTTATTAATTAATAAAGGTTTATTGAGCTCATATATTTCATTCAATTAAATATATGATGGACTTAATTAGGTGGATTTTAATTAAATTAGATTTAATTAAAATTAATTGGACCTTGTATTTTATTTTAATAAAATCGGCCATTCCACACCTAATTAAAATTTTTTGAAAAATTCTAGGAAAGGAAATTATTGACTAAAAATTATCACTTTTGCAAAGTGCCATGTTAGTCATCCTTTATTTGGAATAAAATATTTATTACCTTATGGATTGTAGAATGAACCTAAATACGTTCTAATACATCCATACAAGGTATATATGTGTATTAGTTATTTGGAATAACTAATGAATACAAAACACAAAAAACACAAAAATTTCCTACCCTAGCACCCCATTCGGCCGTCCCCTCTCCTCTCAATATTTGGTGTGTTTTTCTCCCGAATTTTTTTCTAGCAAATTGAATTGAGGGATTCCAAATTTTAGTGTGGTGTGGACGCGACTTTAGAGGGCTTCTACATTGAAGTCTCGCGTGAATGGATCAAACGAAGGAGGTTCGAAGTAAATCAATCAAAGAGATAGAACTTGATTTACGATTTTCTGGCACCTATTTTTTTCCTTTTACCATTAGCCCCATTTAATTTTATTGTTGTTATGATTAACTACATCGAACGTCCAAGAACTCCAAGGGTACACCCCGGAATCACGGTTTTATTACGTTTTGATTTTAATTTGCGTATTTTTATATTACCGCTTCCGCTTGCGCGTTCTTGGACCGATCCACTCGTTTTCATTGCTTTCAAGTTTTTCATTTAATTGAATTTGTAAGCATCCATTAAGTAAATGTAAGAATAATTACTATTCATGTTATATTAATCTAAGAAGTTTAATAATATTCCTAATTTGTTGACGTTATATTGTACATACATACTAATTATCAATGAATTAAGTTTGACTAATTTCTCAATTGGATTAATACTATAACTTACAAAGGACTAGACAATACTGAAGTTAATTAGGCTGGCTCATTGGCTAAATTTCTCATTTTTCAACTAGCTTTGCAAATTACATTTAGTTAACTAATAAAAATATAAAAGAAATATGATAGATTTGGATGTATTAAAATACCCCTATTTCATTTAGTACATAAATATAGAGGAAACTAGTATGTAGCTACATTCAGGCATACGTGGCTATCATACTCAGTTTTAAATATATTGGTAGAATAGGATGGGATTTGTAGACCACACTAATCACGTGGATTTTAAGGTGAGTGCCTTTTAAAATTATATCAGTATTTAAAAAATTGGAGGAATATATGTATATGGTGCATGAGTATACGTAAGTATCATAAGTGGTCTTGCTCACGACAAATTTGAGTAAAATGTTTCTTGAAATTCTCCATTGTTAAATGAAAATGAATATGATATTTGATATCTATTTGGATTTGAATGGGCCTTCGGAACTCTATGGACCAAAGTGTTATAATGTGATTATTATTCTCGTCATGTTGTATTCTGGTATTCATTATGAACTTTTATTGGGTGACACTTCTAGAGTCCATATGAATATCCATGAAGTCCCATTGATCTTGATATTATTCAATTCATTATAATATTGAATATGCTGTGATCTTCAAAAGGTCTATTTTGTATATAATTGTTCAACTTGTTTTGTGGATTTGATCATGTGGTTCTTGCTAAGCGATCAATGGCCCCAAGGCTGGACGGTTTGCGGGGCACGCTAGGGTAGCATTAGGCTACAAGTTGAAGCTTCCGCAAGAAAAGATAGTAAACGGTCTTCCATAAAGACACAATGATATAGTTGGTTAATTATTATATAGTATAATTTAATTAACCAACTATATCATTTTTATATTAAATGTGATGTTTAATTGAACATTAATATAAATAGCCAAAATTTTAAAATACTCCAGTTAAATAATACATCGCTCAATATAAACTATATTTAATAAAAGGACTAATTAAATAATATAATTTTATAAATTATTCACAACGAGATGGATCGGGCGGAAACGCGTGCAAGACAACAATTCCAATAAAGAAATTCTTCTACACAATCAGATATGCCGGTATTGAGTTGTCAAGAATAATTTTATACTTCATAGTATTTTTACAACTGTACAAAAAAATATACATAATATTTGTACACTTAATTATAATTTTTTAAATTAATATAATTTTAATATTATGATTTTTTGAACTTTAATATGTTACTTATATATAATTAAATAAAATTATATAAAATTTGATTAAACAAAAAAAAATAAAAAATTGCCCACCCACCCAAGTTGCAATTCGAAATTGTGACTTGGGTGTGTTTTTTTTTAAAAAAAATTAATCTAAATCACGACTCGTTATATTATTATTAATATATTTTAAAAAATATATATTAATATAACTTTTTTTTATAGTAAAAAAATAAATGACTCGGTTATAATGTGTAAGTAGTTTCTGTCTAATCTCGTCCCATCATATGTGGCCCACCACTGAAGCCAAGACAACTTCATTATCTTTCATTCACAAAATGTCTCCTTCTCCACTTGCTAGCTGCCAACTAAATGCATTGCCGCCATTGTATGTAAGGCTAATTCCACGGAGAAATTATTTAAACAATGCAGAAAAAAAAAAGAAAATTAAAGATTTGAAATAATTTGTAAACTTTTAAAAAAGTAAGTGGCACCGCGGTGAGTCCAGTGATAACAAAGAACGAAGGATAAAGATAGGAGATGCTACAATTATGGAAAAAATGATCATTTTATAAAAGATTGCAAAAGACCAAAACGGTTTAATAAAAAGGAAGAAACAAACGTAGTAATTGAAGTAGAAGAATCAACAGTTTATTGATTTTGTATCAATTCATATTTTTGTGTTTGTTTTGTGCTAAGTACAATGTTCCTTTGTGAATACCGTAAAACTTTGTATTTTGAACCTAAGTGGTTAAGTGTTTTAATTGAGCCTATGTGGATGTTCAATTTTGCCCATGTGGCTATGTGATTGTGCTTTAGTGGCCCATTGAGTTCTCTGTGTGCTTTGATGGCGTGAATTTGTCTAAGTGGCTAATTGAATCTTCTTGTAATATAACCGGTTGAACCTAAGTGGTTTGTTGAGCCTTTTGTGGCTAGAAGATTCTTTGTGAATGAGCCTAGGTGGCAATATGTTATAGCCTTTTGTTTGATATTAACTTAGTGTTAATTGCTGTAAATTGTTAAAAGTGCTTAATGCTAATCGAGCTGTGTGCTTTAGATATCTTGTTACTAACATCTTTTTCAGGTACACTGGAGCGGCCCCCTAGGCAATGATGAAATAGCCAATCCCTATTAATAAAAGACTCCTGACCAATGACCTTGTGTCTTTGGACCAAGGTGGAATATGTTAATATTGGTGGCCCAAAGTCCACTTAATTCTTTAGCCCACCTGGAGGCCCACTACTTCAACCCGCCCGGCTGGCTCATGACCCGCCCCAAGTCATCTCTCTCTCTCTCTCATATACATATACTTCCACCTAATCCCAATCTTCTCATTTCTCTCCAGAATCGACTACAATCCTCTCTTTCCCTCTTTTGTGATTTTCTTGCCTTTTCTCCTTACCGAGAATAATGGTGAGTTTCCTTGGTCAATTTCAATGGTTTTTGGAAAGCCATTATCACCTTCCTTATATACTTCACCCATACTCCTTTAAAAGGGGGATTCCTCTTCTCGATTTAAACATGAAGCTGAAAATTCTTTCTCTCGAACAAAATCTGTGTGATCATATACACCTTTGTGGGTCTTTGTGACAAAGTCATCTTGAAAGTTCAGAGAGATTAGAACTTTGTGGCGTTGGGTTCAAGGTGGAGCAACCGTGGGAAAAGTGTTCTTTGTGAACGGCCATTTTTGTTTTCGGATTGTGGGATCTGGCGAAAACTGAGCCTACTTCTATAGATTTGTGATTCTTAAGATTTGTTCTCATTATTTTCTTATTATCATTAATTTTTAAGTAATATCGATTTGTATTAAGGAGTTTCGTACTCCAATCATTTGTAATAGTCGATTAGGATTGTGAGGTTGCCACTCTACAATATTATACATTAAACTTGGATATCAAAATGATTTTTTACTCAATAATGGTGATCGAAAGGTGTTTCTCTAAATTCTTTTGGGGGAATCTTAATTATGTATGTTATAGAATGTTTTTGAAAAATTATAAAATATAAGATTTTACTTTACGAAATAAGTGTTTAAAGTGTTTGAATAAAATAAAATTATAAATTTTTAAATTATTAATAATATTAATTTTATAATTAATATAATACTGAAGAAATTTGTTACCATTTTAGAAATAAAGTTAAAACCCATTACTTTATTTACAGGAACTTAAAAAGCCTTGAACAAGTTATTTTCTTACAATAAGATCATGCTCAACAACAATCGGACCAATTCACTCATGTTAAATTTGCCCAAAATTATGGACACGTGGGTTGTGCTCAACAACTTCCTAATTTTTCTCATTATTTTCTTATAAATAGGAGATCGAGCAGGACAAACACGGGAAATAAGGGTGGGCATAAATTGTGTTTTTTGGGTTTCAGATATTTTTGGTCAGATACCCAATTTTATTGGGTAGCATATATTGGTAGGGGTGGCAACGGTGCGGGTTCAGGGCGGGGTTAGGAGGATCTGAGACTCACCCCACCAACTTTGGGACGGACCCAGGACCCGCCTTGCCCCGGTACAAAATCTACCAGGAACGGGTTAGACCCGATTATATTTTTATTTTTTATTTGTTATACAAATATAAAAAAAAAATTCAACATATTAGTTACAAAAAAAATTATTCCTCAAATATACAAGTCCAAAAATAATTTCTCAAATAAAAATGAATACAACATCATCATTCATCTTCTTCCTCGTCAAGAATTGTTGGATAATTTTTTAATTTTTCAACTGTTGAACAAATACCTGACAATAATCAAACAAAAAGTATAATATTTTATTAATATTTGTTCTACCACAATAAAGTAAAAGAAAAATACAATTAACATTTTACTTGCAATTTACCTCTGTAAGGAGTGGATCGGTCTCCGGCGTGTTATAGTATAACAAAAATACAGAAACATAAAATAGATTACAGGCCTTCCTATAAAAAATTACAAGTATTCTAAGGAATACAAAAACTGATACAAGGAATAAACCAGGAAACAGTAATATTAAGGAAATAGGGGACATCAACACTGTAAGGCTGAGGAGCCTAATAAAATCCAAGGCCTACATAAGGCCAAAGGTCACGAACCTTTCAGAGGTTGCACAAGAATACTTTAGACCACACAGGTATTCTGAACCACAAAGGTTCTACTAGAAATCCACTCAGGAATATGCCACGAATGCTTTGTAGTGAACCACAAAGGTTTGCCACTTAGGCTTTTCAAAGAGTTTCAGAGAGTAAGAAAAAGACAGTAGAAGAGTATTACCTTGTTAACCAAGAGCCACAACAAACCAGCCATTTAAAGAGACCGTTCATCAATGGCTCAATAATGATCATTATTGGAGTAAGAGAGAACACAGAACCCCAAGGGTTAATGGGGAGCCCAAGGGGTCCAGTTTTCTGGGGAAGGAAATTGAGGTTTATATCCCTATCGATCAAATTCTATTTTTTGTTTACTTCATTTAGCCCAAATACGATATTAATTATTAGTTGTGATAAGAAAAAGATCGAAGTCATAAAATTATCTATCTTATTTTAATCCCGTCATGCAGAGTAAAATAACAATTCATTTTTGTTTTAGTAGCGAACATTTGGCTTCATTATATGAGAGTTGAGCTTATCATTTGTCAGACTTGTTACTAATCCCACCAGACCAGTCCAAGTCATATTGGGCTACTAACGGTGAAGGAAGAAACCCAATTTACGTATGGTCCATATTTACCTTATCATGCGATATGACTTTCAAAAGTTTAGGGATTATTAAACAAAAAAAAAGGAAAAGCAAATAGCAATAAATTAATTAAAAGAAATACATTAATCATAATTACTTGTTATAGTTAATGATAAATAACTGTAAATGGGAGGCCCTACTGAATTAATATTATTATGCTATAATCAGATAAAATTGATACAAAAAAATAAGAATAATACAATTTTCTCTCCCAAAGTTTGGTGTAATTACACGTAAATCGCCTATAGTAAAACAGAGGTTTGGTTCCATAGGACAAATAGGTACCTCCATTAGTAAAAAAATTATTAAATTTGTTGATATTAACAAAAAAATTAAATAAAAATTGATATTTGCCTTTGATTGACTTATTACTGACTTATTGCAGGTCAAAAAAAAATTTTCGACTAATACCCTTATAACAGTGAAGATATACCTCTTCACATGCATTAATGTGTGAAGATATATGCAGGTAATTTGATCATAAAAAGATGTATTTTTGACATACAATAAATCAGTGATAAGTCGATCGGAGTAAATATAAATTTTTATCTGATATTTTTGTTAATATAGCAAATTTGGTGAAGTCTGACTAACGGAAGAATTTATTTGTTAAATAGAAGCAAACTTTAAAAATGCGAGATATAATTTTTCAAACCATATGAGATTTATGTGTAATTACACCAAGTCTCAAGAGAGGGGAGTATAATTTCCAAGTGTGGGCATTGTTAATTAACATTTGACATGTGTTTTACGGTAACAACATTTGACATGATTGCTAATATTTTGGTCTCACTTATAAAAGTAACGACTTACAATTCTTGTATAGTTGTGATTTATTAATATTTATTAGATTTTTTTACTTGTAATCATAATAATTAACCATTAAAAAATTATTCTTATAGTGATTATTTGTACAAATCTTATTTTTAGCACGTCAATGAAAGCTAGAAAAGGTTTACACCATTGAGTAATGGCCCTCAAAGTTGGGAAAGTTTTTAGGTATGCTTCTCCTCTTTTTCTATAGCTTCTTTCCTTATTTCTTTTTTTTTTAGTCTGTTTTATACACTTAAAATGAATAATTTATATTTTTTTTCAAGTTTTCTTATGTTGATGTTACCATAAGTGGCCGTCTAGCAACGATTTATGATACTAGAGACTAAAAGAATATTGGCATTAACATTTAAACTCTCGATTTCCATACGGACACTGTTCTTCCACAAATTTGCTTCCAGCCTTAGTTTAAGACATGGAATTAGGCGTTGGTTATTATGTTGACTAGGCATCTATGCTTAATACTCGAAATCGTATTTTTAAATTTTAATTTTAAAAATTCAAAATTATTTGAATTTAAATAAAATTTAATTTAATATTAATATTAATTAAATTGAAATATAATTAGATTAACATTTCAATTTAAATTATAAAAATTAAAAAATTATATATATATATTTTTATATTTTTAAGTAAATATATTTAATATATATTTTATTTTTTAGATAGATAAAAATACAAAAAAAATCACTCAAAATAAGTAAAAAATGTACATGTGAAATATATAAATACTATAAGGGTATTTTAGTTAAAAAAACATTAAGAAAAAGGGTCCAAAACAGTTAAAAACATCCTCAAATCCTTTTAGAATAAACTTTTAGATATGAAAATTAATTTGAAGAATTATTGAATGTTTATGGTTGATATTAATTACACGCACTTTTAGAATAAGTCCATTTTCAACCTGAGAATTCATGGCTCTTCTAAGATGCATTATACTGCATTTTCAAGAATTCAAAATTAATGATTTTTCACCAAATATGTTTTTATTAAGGAATAATTATACTTTCCTCCTCTGAGTTTAGTGTAATTACACATAAACTCTCTGAGGTTTAGAAAATTGCATCCAACATCCGCTTCCGTCTAACAAATAAGTTTCTCCATTAGTCAAATTTACCGAATTTGCTTATATTTAACAAAAAAGAATAGAAAAAAATTTATAACTTATTATAGGTTAAATAATTTTTTTTTTACAATCAAATTACCCTTATACTTTTTCACGCGTTAATACATCTGAGAAGGTTGATCTTCACCCTTATAAAAGTAGTTTAGTTTGGAAAAATTATTTGACCTGCAACAAGTCGATTAAGTCAATTGAGGGTAAATGTCAACTTTCATTCAAATTGTTTTTATTAATATCAGCAAATTCAGTTAATTCTAACTAACGGATGGATTTATTTGTTAGATAAAAGCAAACTTCTGACTTATTTGTTAGATGAAAATAAATCTTAAGAGTATTAAATTTAATTTTCCAATCTACATCAAATGTCAAATAATCTCAAAACACGACTTGATCGTGATTTTATATATATTAGTAAGCGTGTCACATTCTATGTATGTGCATAATTTTTATGAAATATTTAAAATAAATCTTTTTAAAACTATATTATTTACTTTTTATAGAGTTAAAAGTTACCTAAAATATATGAGATAATATATATATATAAGATAAAAATGAATGAGAATAAAAAAAAATCAAAAGGTAGTTATGAAAAATCATGATGAGTGAAAAGCTAAAACAATTATTTAATTTAAAAAAATAAAAAGTATAACATAGCAATAAATTGAAGACATCAATAGGGTGCTTTTCAATTATATATTGTGTATATATATATATATAAATAAATAAATGACAAAATTATCCCTACATACTAAGTCATGTGCTGATGACATAATTATTTTTCAGCCATATTTTTGCAAAAAAGTAGTTAAAATGATCAGATTGAGACAAAAACTAAATTTCAAGAATGCTAAAATAAAACAATGAACCTTAGTACTAAAATGATTCTAAGTAACTATACTAACCCTTATTTTTCAGTTTTTTCATGTAAATTTCATTCAAATCAAATTGAATATACAAACAATATTAAGAGGAAGGTAATCTCCCAAGAAAATTACAACAGAATTTTGGGAAAAATGCAAGCAACTCTCTTATAATATTGTAAATGAATAAAATTATCTTTTCATGATAAAAAAAAAATAACAATCCACCTCTTTATATTTCTAAAAGTACAGCAATTTATCCCCTTATATTTTTCAAAATGAAGTAATTTGACTCCTTAGATTGAGAGGTAAATTATTTTATTTTAAAGAATACAGAAGAATACATTACTATTATTTTTTTCACAAAATAATAATTTATTTATTTATAATATGACAGAAAATTAAATCCATAAAATTAAAGAAGAGAGAAAAAAAAAAAAGTAGCAATTACTACACTAGCACCCCCATGAATAAATTCCTCACACCACCCCCCAAGCATTAACCACTATATATACCTTTAAAATGAAGCAAAAGAGAAAGTGAAAAGCTTTTGGATAGATATGATGATAGGAGGAACATGCTTTCCTACCACATGCTTTCACATGTTGGGTTCCCCCCCACCCCCTACCCCCAACTTTATGGACCCCACTCTTTCCCCTAAATAAATTCTTAATTAAATTCAATTATGTTCCCTAATTACACATTATCTATCTAATCAAATTTAGGGTGAGTTTGACCCAATGGGTTTCAAAGTTACTTCTATACTCAACTATAGGGACAAGAGCTTTTGGATAACTAAAATCGCGTTCTATCAACACGACTTTGGAGGCGTCTAGCAACAACCTATGGTATAATCACTTTTGGTTTGTTTAAGTACGCTGGATATGTGTATGTAATTTAATTTTTTATTTTATTTATTTAATTAATAAAATTAAATTAATTAAAGAAATAATTATTTGTAAAATTAATTTTTAAAACTTTTTAATCTGTTATATATAGTATAAATTTTGTAAAAAAAAATATATTGAATTTAGAACTTTTGACCAACAACGATTTTTAAAAAACCAATTTTGCTAAATATAAAAACCCGTTTACAATCAATTAATTGAAAAAGTAGGCAAAAATACCCAAATTAGTAGAAAAAAAATTAAAAAATTACACAAAAAACCCAATATAAGATAAGATTGAACTATTAATACCGTATAATTCATGTTCGTCTAAGGAAAAAAATTATGATATTTTCATATTAGTACCGGATAATTTATACTATTTGATATTTTTATATTTTCAGGGGTCCGGAACCGATTATAAGTATTTAAAAAACTTTAATCATGTTCCTCTAAGAAAAAAAATAAAAAAAAAATACACGCGGAATGATTAATTATTATAATATATTCTAGGGATAATTATGTTTTTTTTTCCTGAGGTTTAATGTAATTACACATAAATTTTTGCGGTTTGAAAAATTACATTTAACACTTTTAAGATTTGCTTCCGTCTAGCAAATAAGTCTTTCATTAGTCACAATTTATCACATTCGTTAATATTAATAAAAAAAATAAACGAAAATTGATATTTACGTTCGATTGACTTGTTACTGACTTATTGCAAATAAAATAATTTTTCCAAACTAAACTATCATTGTAACGTTACATTCTCCTACCCTGAGGTTTAATGTAATTACATGTAAATTTCTTGTGATTTGAAAAATTATATTTAATATTTCTAAGGTTTGCTTCCGTCTAGCAAATAAGTCTTTTATTAGTCACAGTTTATCAAATTTGTTAATATTAATTATAAAAAAAAGTGAACGAAAATTGATATTTACCTTCGATTGACTTGTTGTGGATAAAATATTTTTTTTCCAACTAAACTACCATTGTGACGGTGAAAATATACCTACTCACATACATTAATGCGTAAAGACGTATGAAGGTAATTTGATCATAAAATATTTGTTTGACCAGCAATAAACCAGTAATAAGTCAATCGAAGGTAAATATAGAATTTTTTCCACTTTTTTTGTTAATATCAGTAAATTTTGACTAACGGATGAACTTATTTGTTAGAAGAAATCAAACCTCAAAAGTGCTAAATGTAATTTCTTAAACTACAGAAAATTTACGTGTAATTACACCAGATTTGAGAGAGGAAGAATGGAATTATTTTTAGATTTTATCAATTGACTGAAGAAGAGTTTATTCTTTGTTTATTATTAAGTTTGAGGATTGAGACAGGATTAGAATTATTAGGGCATAATTGTCAAAAGATCCAACGGCCAGAAGATTACAGTAAAAAATACATTAAAGTATGGAACCTTCCTTAAGCCCGTGGAACAGCTCCCAGCTTAAAAAAAGCTGTACTACCAACTCCTTTGTAGCTGTCACAAACCTTCCCACACTCCGGTCGGTGATTTTTTCTTTTTCAAAATTCCTTTGAAAGAAAAATAGAAAAAAAAATTAATTTTCATATTTTTAATAAATTTATTATAATTACATAATAAATTTTAATTATCAATAATTAAATAATTAATATTAAAGTGAATCGACACACTTATGAATAGAATTCGAACTTATAACCTCAGTTTTTTTTACTAGCATCTTGACCAATTTTCGTTCCATCTAAATTATAGAATTGTTGATAAACTATTTCCATCTTTTTCCGGTGGAATAATAACGAATATTATCGTATTTTATCTAAATCTAAACGGTACAATAAGATTGTTGAAAAATAAATGCGTTTGTTGGGTTCAGAATTACTTAATATTATTTTGCACTTGGTAGATTAGTAATAATAATTTAGGTTAATGAGGTCTTACTCAAGTGGTATGATTGACGTCTCATGACTAAAAAATTGTGAGTTCGAATTTAATAAATATTGGGTATATATAAATATATATGATTAGAACGGTTTCTTTCTAGGTTTTTGTTGCGTTCTGTTTAAATTCGAATTTGAAATTATTGATATATTTGATCAATTTAATTTAAATATATTTAATGATGCAAGGAATTGTATTTATAAAAAAGAAGAAGAGAGAGAACAATATTTTTAGAGAAACAGAATATTTACATAACTCTAAAAATTATTGCAAGATTTAGAAGCCTTTTGCCAATTTTGTAATTAAATTCTTTTTTTAGGAAAAAGAAAAAGAAATGATTATATATATATACACTAATTTTTAACTGTAACGCGGAAAGAAATTGGTTATATGTTTAGGCGTTGAAAGCAGTGAGTGTCCCACTGCAAAAACCCAACAGTCTTTGTCCACGGGAACGCACAAGTTTCCCATTTCACTCTTCAAATCTCTGCTCTGAATCAGTAAGAGACTTCAGACTGAGCCAAAATTCAGATACCCAACAAGATTTTTCACAAGTTTACACAATAAAATGCACGCCAAGACGGATTCAGAGGTGACCAGCTTGGCTCCGTCGTCGCCGGACCACAACCGGCGCCCGGTGTACTACGTGCAGAGTCCGTCGCGCGACTCGCACGACGGGGAGAAGACTACGATGTCGTTCCACTCGACCCCGGTGATGGGCAGCCCAATGGGCTCGCCGCCGCACTCACACTCATCCGTGGGCCGCCACTCCAGGGAATCGTCCACCAGCCGCTTTTCGGGCTCGCTGAAGCCGGGATCGAGGAAGATTTCCCCTAACGACGTCGGATCAGGCGGGAGGGGTCACGGGAAGGGCGGGCAGAAGAATCGGAAGGAGTGCGATGTGATAGAAGAGGAAGGGCTACTTGAAGATGAGGAGTCGAGCAAAGGGCTGCCCCGCCGCTGCTATTTTCTGGCTTTTGTTGTGGGCTTCTTTGTGCTTTTCTCGTTGTTTGCTTTGATTTTGTGGGGCGCCAGTAAACCTCAGAAGCCCGAGATCACTATGAGGGTGAGTTCATTTCTTAATCTCTCAATTCTTATGTTTGAAAATGAGCATTGAACAGTGGGATAGTTGCTTGCCTGTCTGCATACGTTGATTAAATTTTTAGATGTTTCTTGATTGCTTCATATGAATTGTAAAGTGGGTTTCAGTTAACACTAGTAATTCATAGCGTTCTCGGCTTAAAGATGTTTAGATGACTGTTCTTATGTGGATTATAACATTTTAGTGCTGCTTATGGACTACTGGATTTGTGGAATTCTGTTTGTTATGTGAGTTCAGATGCTCTGTTCTATTCATTGAGGTTTTTGCAAAAACTAGCGATCGAGATTAATCTTGTACAATTATGTGGAAACTTAAAGATTTCTTTTGATGTATTATTTGGCCTGAATTTATGGTATGCGTCTGCAATGGGTGGACCAACAAAAGTTTTATGGTGTTGTGTAGCGTTCTTGATGAAAAATCATAATTCTAGCCATTTGATTTGCCTTGTTAATGTGAAATGTTGAACTCTGAAGTTTGTGATAAATTTTGTTGGCAGAGTATTAAAATTGAGAGGTTTGTGGTTCAAGCTGGTTCGGATGATACTGGAGTTTCAACAGATATGATCTCCATGAACTCCACCGTGAAGTTTACTTTCAGAAATACTGGTACATTTTTCGGGGTTCATGTTTCATCCTCTCCTCTGGATCTCTCCTACTCGCAGCTCACCATTGGCTCCGGAGACGTAAGTCCCATGATCCGTGGCATTCTCATACCAGAATCAGCATGTTCTAATATGAGAGTTTTAGAAAATGAATTTGTTAAGAAGCTACTCAAGTTTGGCTGGCAAATTTTGTTCTGCTGATTGCTGAAATAGTTTTGGCATGTGTTATTTACTTTATTCGGCTCTTGAGTGACAATGTGAATTGGGTTTTGCAGATGAAGAAATTCTATAAAGGAAGAAGGGGTGTGAAAGATGTTACTGTAACAGTGATTGGCGACAAGATTCCGTTGTATGGAAGTGGAGCTAGTTTGAGCACCCCAACAGGGATTACAACCTTGCCGGTGCCACTAAAGTTGGACTTCACACTTCGATCAAGAGCTTATGTTTTGGGTAAATTGGTGAAGCCTAGATTCCACAACAAGATTGAGTGCTCGATTGTCTTTGATGCCAAGAAACTGAATGTCCCGATCTCCCTAAAGAAATCATGCACATACAAGTCATGATAAGCCTAAAATTGCTGAGGAAGGTTCGCATCTACATTTCTTTATTGGTATTGAAGAGGATAAATGATAGCTAACAACGCAGATTTGAACATAGCATGAGCACGAGGCGCCATCGATGACTCAAGGTGGAGAAAAGAACAACACAGGCTGGATACATCGGTGGCGTTTCATGAATTATGAACCATTATTGAGCACCACCGCCCGCGGGATCATTCTCTAAGATAAAACAAGACAATCATTTTTTCATATGTTTGTTTATGTATTACTATTTATAGTATATAGAGGTAATAACAATCTACAAGTCTCTCTCATTATACATTATTACAGACTTGTTATATGTTCTGTGAGTCACCTTCATCATGTGCTTGTTAAATTATAATTATGGTTCAGTAATTTGGCTGCTGGTTGTGTAAGAAGAATACTTGTTTTGTTTGTATGCATATGTAGAACTCAGTTGAGTAGTTTTATATCTTTGATGGAACAATGGAAAATTCAATGTATAGTAGATAAATCTCATGGCAATTCTGAAATAATATCATATGCTTATTGTTCATATCCTTTATTTTTTATTAGAACCCAAGTACCTGGATGGTGATATTTAAAAGAGGGTTTTTTTATTTTTTTTATTTTTCCCACTAACACACACGCTCCCAATGGGTTTCAAGCCAAATATTTTTACAATAAAATATTGAGCCTCAAATTATCCTGGGGTTCGAATCCAACATCTCCACGATAACAGGGTTTTGAATCCAACATCTCCACAATAACAGGATTTTGAATCCAACATCTCCATAATAAAATGTTGAACTCTCAACTACCGAGTCCCGACGAAACTTTAAAGAGGGTTGGAATTTAATGGATCAACCAAATTCTTAATGGTCCTACTTCGTTTTGTGTGTGTGTGTGTGTGTGTGTTTTCAATGTGTTTTTAATTTAAAGCTTTTAATATGTCAGATTGTGTATGTTGTGTTTTAAGGTGTTTTATAAAATATTTGAGAGTTTATAAAATGTAATAAAGTGGTTTAATTTTTCTTAGAGAAAATTTTATTAAGTCTAAAAATAAAGATGTTAGGAGTTTACAAATTCTTTAAAAAAAAAAAAAGGGTAAAAAGTTGTGAATTTATTTCAAAGATATTAACATTTCTTCTAATTGGTTGCAAATTTGTCATTACAATATTTTACAACCCTCATAATTTTATTATATTCAAATATTCTTTGAATTTATTTTTAAATTTAGATCTAATATCTTATAAGATGTATAAGCTTATAAAATTTTTTAGATATACTTAGTCGGACTCCCTCTTATATGAAAATAAGTCGTAAAACACTTTAGTTACGTTTGAAACAATGGAGTTAAATTTTGCTAAAAATTTAAAATAAATAAATAAATTTAAAAATAAAATTTAAAATGGGGTTTGGGGTATAAAAATAAGATAAATTGAGTCGAGTGGATGTTGCCAGGTTAGTGAGTGTGCTGAGTTTAATCAATGGACATATGGTTGAGTGGGCTGATCCTTTCAAGTGAGAGGTTTGGGATTTTGGGCTTAGGCCTACCAGAAAAGTCATGGGCCACATTTTCTCAATATTCTCCATCTTAGGCTAGGACCCAAAAGAGGGAACCAAGCCCAAAGCATTCATCGTTGCTAAAACGTCTGGATTGTACTTACAAAGCAAGAGAGAGACACTTGCACATATAAGAGTTAGAAAATATTTTTTTTAAAAAAAAAACCTAGAGATTATCATAAGTTCAAGATTCTAAGGCAAGTTTGAACTTTTCTATAAGTAAACATTTAGTTCCCATATCTGCAGGATTGGTCAGAACTAATCTTCTCTAAGTTAATAATTTTCTTACCAACTATGTCCCTAATAAAATAATATCTAACATCAATATGTTTAGTTCTATCATGAAAGATAGGATTTTTTGCAAATTTATAGTTCATGAGGGCATTTTGATCAGTTCATCATAAAAATGGATGAAAACCTAATGCTCATTGGGCTAATTATTGGACAACCATTAAAATCAAGTGGTATCGGTAATTTCTCGAATAATGAGTGAGTATCTATAATTATGAGCTAAATGCATAACCCCCCTCCCCCGTGTTTTAAAAAGTTCGCTAAAAATTTCCTTTTATTTTAAAAGTAGGAAAAACCCGCTCTCTCTTTTATCAAACGTAGCTCTTAGTTAAAAATCTAAATAACGGTGTTAAATTTTTATAAAATAATCATTATACCCTTATATATAGCCCAAATTGCATATTGCTCCCTGTATTTTGAAAAGTGAGTTAAAACCGCCCCCTGTTTTAAAAATAAACAAAAAAATCCCTCTATTTTCTAAACCCTATGCAAAATCCCCCTTCCATTAGAAGCTAATGGAAGGTGAAGTGCACTTGCGGGTGGGGCATGATTTTTTCGGCGAATTGATATTTTTTTACTACAAATTGATAAAAATACTCCTATATTGTGTTTAAAACTACCATGATCAAATATATTCATTTTAACTTTATTTTTAATTATTTTTTTTTTATTTTCATCCCTCCTAAAAAGTAAATAATTTTTTAAATATCAAAATACAAAAAAATAGATTTTTTTTTATAAATTTATAATTTAAATAAAAAATAAAATTAAAATCATAATATAAAAAGTAGTATACTGACTTCAATTTTTAAAATTTAAATATTATATGAATGTAAATGTTAACGAACAATAACAATATTTTTTTTTAACTAATTTAAATTAGTATTTAATTTAAATAATATTTTAATAAATTATTTACTATAAATAATTTAAACTTAAATTACTAGTATATGAAATTTAAATTTAAATTAATTTTTTTATCATTTTAAATTTTGTTTTTTCTTAAATTTAATTTAAAATCAACGATAAATTTATTAAAAGAACTAAAAAAAATTGAGCGATGAGGACGGTCGCATCACCATTGCCGAAAGTAGGGGTGGGCGAACGGGTCGGGTAGTTCGGGACCCGACCCGACCCGATCGGATAGCAACGAAGCGGGTCGGGTTTATCGGATAATTTTTCGGGTTCGGGTTCGGGTTGTAATTGTCTACCCGAATAACCCGATCGGGATAAAAAAAAATTAAGTCAGTTTTTGTTCTCTTCTCTCCAAGCTCCAAATGGGTTCCTCTCCTTGGTTTTTCTCTCTTCTTTCTTCCTCGGTTCCTCCAAGTCCAAGTCTCCCATCTTCTTCTTCCCTTCTCCGACGACCGAGCCACCACCGCGAGTCCGCGAGAGTGAGACCGCGACCTTGCCTTCTTCGCCGATAGAGTTCGTCGTCGCTTTTGCTAGGTAATTTCTTAATAATGGAGTTATGGTGATGCATATTTTATGAAATTAGATTAGATTTTTGGTTAGTTGTTGGGTTTGTCTTGCATTTTAATTTGAAGGTTTATTTTTATCTTTTATGCATGTTAAGTGTTTGTTGAAATGCCAAAATGAAGTGTTTGTTGATTATGCTTGAAAATTTGAAATGATCTAAATTATCCATATGATTGACATTATTTGTTGGACATTATTTGTTGTTGGACATTATTCTTGGGAAATGCTAATGGAGTTATTTGAAATGCTAAGGTTTAAATTGGACATTATTTGTTGTTGGACATTATTTGAAATGCTAATGGACATTATTTGCTTTAGGTAATGCTTTTATTTGGTAAAGTAGGAAGTAAAAGTCATTCTAGTCTTGTTGTATGGTATTATATGTAGTTCTAGTAGATGGGATAACTCTTATATATCATCTGAAATATATGTATATTGGACGAAGCTTTACTTTTTCGTTCTTATACTTTGCAGATTGGAAATATTGATTTCTCAATGGACGGAATTGGAAGTCACTCTCAATCTCAGTCTAACTCGTCACCGAATGCCCAAACTGTAAATATGGATGGATTGGAAAATCAGGTTAGTGGTGATCATCTTGAGCATTATATAGATGATAATATTGATAAGGAGTTGGAGGGAGAGGATGAGGAGGAAAAAAGATGGTAGTGGCTTCTAGATCACCGTGGTGGGATCATTTCATTAAATTTCATTGTGAAAAGGATAATGTCCAAAAGGCTAGGTGCAAATATTGTAGTAGAGAGATCAAAACCGATCCAAAAGCACATGGAACTAGACATTTGAAGAATTATTATGAATCTTGCAAGAAAAAACCCCAAGAAATCACCAGAAATCAAAATAGATTATCTTTCCAACCAACTCGCATTGGTGATAGAGATGCCCCTCTTGTTAATTGGAGATTTGAGCAAGACAAAACTAGAGAAGCTTTGTGTCACATGCTGGTTGTGGATGAACTTCCATTTAAGTTAGTCGAACATCCTGGATTTAAGCATTTCTTGTCTGTTGCATGCCCGATGTTTGCTATTCCATCAAGAAGAACAATAACAAAAGATATTTTCAATATATATGTGCATGAAAGAGCAAGATTGAAGTCGTTCATTAAAGATCATGCTCAACGGGTTTGCATCACTACAGACACTTGGACATCCATTCAAAAAGTCAATTATATGTGTCTCACTGCTCACTTTATTGATGATGATTGGAACTTGCACAAAAGAATTTTGAACTTTTGTCTAATTATCGGGCATAAAAGTGAAGAAATAGGTAAAGGAGTAGAAAAATGCTTGCTTGATTGGGGTGTTGACAGGGTTTTCTCTATCACTGTTGATAATGCGTCTTCCAATGATGGGGCTATTGTTTTACTTGAAAAAGAAGTTTGAAAATTGGGGGCAAAACATTTTAGGTGGGAGATATGTGCACATGAGGTGTATGGCACATATAGTTAACCTCGTTGTGCAGGATGGTTTAAAGGGTGAGCATGAAACTATCTCTCGTATTAGAGGGGCCATCAGGTATATTAGGAATTCTCCAGCTAGGTACAAAAAATTTCAAGAGTGTGTTGAATTTGAAAAATTGGAAACAAAAAAATTGTTATCTCTTGATGTACCTACTAGATGGAACTCTACCTACATGATGTTGGAGACGGTTATAAACCTTAAGCTCGCATTTGATGCTTATGAAGATGTAGATCTTGCCTATAAGACTGATCTTTCGAGACAACCATTTGATGGGATACCGACGGATTATGATTGGGAGAGGGCAAAGGTATTGGTGAAATTTTTAAAGCACTTTTACAGTCTCACTTTGCGCATTTCTGGTGCTTTGTATGTCACATCTAATCTGGTTTTCGTGAAATATGTGAAGTTGACTTGCTTCTCAGATATTGGTTAAGTAGTAATGATGTTGAATTAAATGAGATGGCAAGAAAGATGAAAGAGAAGTATGATAAATATTGGGGATCAATTGAGAAGATGAATATGATTTTATATTATGCCGTGATCCTTGATCCACGTCACAAATTGGAGTTCATTGAATTTAGCTTTGATAAATTGTATGGTGGTACTGAACAAAGCAATGTGATGAAAGAACAAGTGAGAGATGGACTTTACGAGTTGTTTAATGATTATAAGGTGAGATACGGTCATAGTCTTCAAGGAACGCTAGAAAGCCCGGGATCATCATTTAGTCGTGTTTCTTCATCATCTTCCTCTTCAGTTAGGACATCTACGCAATACACTGATTATGAAGCGACTCGTACGTTCACCATCGAACAAGAGTTCAGTATGTACAAGTCAGGTGGAAAAGGGGATCGAGTGAAATCAGAATTAGAGAAATATCTTGGTGAGGATGTTGAAATGCATAGAGACAAATTTGACATACTAAATTGGTGGAGAGTAAACGCCCAAAGGTTTCCCATTCTTTCCAAAATGGCTCGGGATATATTAGCAGTTCCAATCTCAACTGTTGCCCGGAATCCGCATTTAGTACCGGTGGTCGTGTTCTTGACACTTTTAGGAGCTCTTTGTCTCCTAAAATAGTGCAAGCGCTTATTTGTACTCAAGATTGGATACGAAAAGACTCCAAACCAATTAGCATTGAGGAGGATTTGAGTGAACTTGAAGTGGTTGAGAAAGGTATTTATTTATTTTTTTTCTTGTATTTTGATTATTGTTCAATTCTATATATTCTACTTATATATTTTACTTGTCTAACTACTTTCTATTTTGTTGTAGAGTTGACTAAGTTGGGGGTTGATTCAACAATTATTGACATTTAATGGTGCTAAGTGCTAACTGGTACTTGTAAATTTTTGACAAGGTATTAAAACGGTAGAACCTCATTGTGTAATATTAAATTTTTAATCTGTTTGACTTTCTCTAATAGTTTTTCCACTTTGTATGTTTAATGCTTGACAGGTCGAAGACTCAAGGATGAAAATGTGATAGGAGCTAGTTGCTTTTTCAGTCTGTAGGCATGGAGTTTTAGTTAATGGATGTTTTATATTATCTATGTTCATTGCACTTTATGGAGATGATTTGGAGATGATTTGTCATATGTATATTTGCAATGTATGTGCCCATCTTTTGAATTAATGATTGAAGTTGGATCATGTTTTTAGTCGGATGCTATACTTGACTGTCAAGTACTCGAACCCGACTGTCGGGTACCCGATTGGTCGGGTACCCGACTTAGTCGGGTTCGGGTTCGGGTTCGTTTTTTTCAAACCCGACGTGTCGGGTACCCGACCCGAACTACCCGACCCGATGCCCACCCCTAGCCGAAAGTCCCCGCTATGGTCACCCAAAATTGCGTTGAGGTCACCGTGTCACAGTTGCCAGATCAACCATGGGCCACCACAATGCACGGTCTCCAAGGTTGTGACATTGCCCTGCTCTGCGTTGGGTGGCGCAAGGGGGTAGGGCGGACGATGTGAGGGGGGTGTGGTGGGCGACAGGGAGTGAAACCTGGTGACGGGGGGTGGGGTGGACAGCGGGCTGAGGGGAGGGAGCCTAGCAGTTGGGAGTAGGGTTAATTTTATTATTTTTTATTTTTTTATAAATAATAATATATATCAAAATTGATTAAATATTTAACCCTTAATGTACTGAATGTTGCATTGATGGCTATTGGACCCCAAAAGGTATATCCCAAAATACCCTCAAATGGCTACTACTCCTTTATATTAGAACTTTCTAGTATATTCATCTTCCTCTACTCAAAGAGTTTTTGTTTCACATCCACTAGTCTGAATTATTTCATATCTCCATAATGTAGATTCAATTATTGATGTAAAAATGATTCTCGCTCGGACGGAATTTGCGAGAGGTGAGATGCCGATCAGATACCTTGGCATTCCACTAGCGGCACAGCGGCTTTCGGTCACCAACTACTCACCGCTTGTGGATCAAATTGCCAACTGCATTTCAAAGTGGACGGGCAAATCCCTATCTTATGCAGGCCGACTGGAACTTATCCGATCTGTAATTCAGGGGGTGGAGTGCTTCTGGCTCCAAGTTTTCCCACTTCCAGCGGCGGTCATCGAGAAAATCCACCGACTTTGTAGGAACTTTCTATGGAACTCTCGGAGGGCACCGGTCGCTTGGGAGGAAATCTGCCATCCCAAGGAAGAAGGTGGACTCGGAATTCGACACATACAGTCTTGGAATGTGGCCCTCCTTGCCCGGGTATTATGGAACATTCACCGCAAGGCAGACACGTTGTGGGTGCAATGGGTCAACGGTGTCTACCTTAGAGGCGCATCAATCTGGGACTGGCAACCGAAGAAGGGGGATTCTCCACTCCTCCAACGGCTTGCCGATATTCGCAACAGGGTGGTCACTGATTTTGGGACACCGGAGGCAGCAATTGTAGAAATGACGAGATGGTCCACCCCGAAGGGTCTCCAAACGTCGAGAGCTTATGAGTACTTCAGGCCGAAACTTGCGAGGCAGCCTTGGAAAGCGGCTATATGGAAGGCATTTATCCCACCGAAGTACTCATTCATCTTGTGGCTTGGCTTGCGCGGTAGACTAGCTACAAGGGACAGACTTGGATTCCTCCAAGAGGAGGCTTTGTGCTCGCTATGCATCAACACCAAGGAATCGGCTAAGCATCTTTTCTTTGAGTGTCCGTTCAGCAACTTCGTTTGGGCACGCATCCGGCACTGGATTGGCATTAACAGGACTATGTCAACCCTTCAAAGTGCGGTCAAGTGGCTCAAGAAGGAGAAGACAGGTTCTTCCGTGCAGAACAAAGCGCGACACCTCGCTTTGGCATGCACGGTGTACACACTTTGGAGGCAGCGCAATGAAGTCATTTTCGAGGGGTCAACGGCCTGTCCCGAGAGGCTTATAAATTTAGTCAAGGTTACATTGTATAGGGTCCTTTGGACACTTTTCCCACACGGTTTTGATCGTTCTTAATCTTTAGCGTGGGCTTTTGTATCTCTCCGGGTATGCCCGGAGTACATTGTACATATTATTCTTGGTTGAATGAAACTTACATTTCACCCAAAAAAATTATTGATGTAAAATGATTTACACTACTTGAAATTTTTAAACACATTTGGTATAAAATAATAAATAGTCCTACATAATAAATAGATTCTAATGTTTTTCAAAATACTATACGTGTCCTATGGGTGACGAGAAGCGGACAATTATTTCTTCTATCATTTCCAACAATTGACACGTCTTATAATCAGTGTACGTGGCTTAAATTTCGTTACCATACCGACTTTTGAAAATTCAATTTTATCCTTTAATTTATTTTCCTAACTTCCCACTCCCATTTTATTTTGGTAGTTATTTCTTTTTCTTATTTACTTTTAGACATCTTTTGTTCTCTCTAATATTATATCATATTTTTTTTTATCACCACTTCCTCATAAATATAATATTAACTTATTATTTATATTTTTTATTAAATAATAAAAAATTATGCATATTTTATTTATAATAATATTAAGCCAAATTACTAGTTATTATTATTATTATTATTCTTGTGTACTATACCATATTTGTTGTGCATTGTGAAAAAAAATGACAAGTGAATTATTTACTTTCTGATATGTTTTTCTTATTTTTCTTCTTTTTTCTCTCAATTGTATTATAAATTTTAAAATATGTTTGTAAATATATTCCATCGAATTTATGATAATCACCACATTTATTTATTTAATTTAAAAAAATGCAATACAATGCACATAATAAAAATTATATTTATTATATTTGATTAATATGTTATATAATTATATAACTATTAATTGAGTTTTTATTCTATTTTACATAGATTGAATTATTATTATCATCATAATCTAGAAAAAGCAACGAACTCTATAATTTTCCGAAACTTGAAGGACCAAATAGAAAAATATAAAACTTTAAGGACCAAATAGCAAAATATAAAAATTATTCTCTCTCATCTCTGAACCACCTCTTGCAACAGTATTCCTTGTTTCAAAGACCATCGCCATTTTCTTCTTTTCCCCTCTTTCGCTCTCCCAATTCGGCCATGGCTTCGTACCCTCAAAATCACTTTCAGCAATTTCTTCAGCATCCATCCTCACAGCCGCAGCAATCCAAACCCTTCTTCAGGTACCGTAACTGAATAGCATCCACCGCCGCACGCTAAAACAACACAGAAAAATCTCACGTTTCTTTTACATTAATTTTGTCTCTGCCACAGCTCTCAATTGATTGCACCATCGATTTCTTGTTTTTTTCTTTTTTTTTTTCCCTTTCAGGGATTTTAGCAACAACAACATGGAGGGGCAGATTTCTCAGCAAGTGAACTATTTCAACACCCCCAATCTCCTTGATCATCACCCCCCTTACATCCCTCCTTGTATTTTCTCTGATCTTTCACACTAATTTCATTATTTTGATGGAATTGATCGTGTTTTCTAATGCTTTTCTCTTTTTTCTTTGTGGGTTTAGTTCAAGTGGCTGGTTTGGCACCCGGCCCGGTTCAAGAAGAAAACGGGCTGGATTTACACTGGAATTTCGGGCTGGAGCCCAAGAAAAAGAGGCCGAGAGAGCAAGTTTTTCTGGAGAAAACTAACAATAATAACAATAATGATAACAAGTCCCAGATATCCTCTGCGGATTTGTTGCAGGCCCGATCAGTGTCAACCGGGCTCGGGCTTTCGTTGGAAAATTCGCGACTGGCTTCTTCAGGTGACTCGGCTTTGCTGGGGCTTGTGGGCGATGATCTTGATCGTGAGTTGCAAAGACAGGACGCGGAGATTTATAGATATATTAAACTTCAGGTGGGAGATAATGGGCGTTAATTTCATGCTCTGTTTTGGTTAAAAAATGTTTCTTTTTCAAGTTTGTCTATCTCCTGAGTGATTCGAATTTGTTTGCTTATGTGTGATTGGGGAAATGTTTGTGTGTCTCTTGATTAGTTCTTCCAAATTGGAAACTAGATTCACTGCTGTGTGATTTAAAGAACTCGGAGACTCATTCAGAATTATAAATAGCTATGGATAAAGGCTTCTCGTTTCAGCGTCCAAGCAGATGTGAAAATGAAGCTTCATTATCCTTCTCTTTCTTGTTTTCTTTTGGTGTTTCTCTTTGGTAGTTCATGAGTTTTTGATTTGCGATTGCTCCTACAAAGATTTGAAATATTAACATGTCAGTAATGGAATCTCAAACATTTTAGTACTGAATGATGTTTCACTTGGTATTTGTAGATTGATTCAAATGATCTCCAGGCTATTCTGCAGTCTTAAGTATTCAATTGTTGTTTGAATATTAATGTTTACAGGGGATATTTGCTGCAAATTTAGATTCTGATTATTGGAAACTGACTTGGAAACTTTTCTAACTGGAGTAAGTCATTGCTCTAATTAGAGAGTGCTTACAGATGCTGTTGGATGAAAGGTCTGATGTCACTTAATGGTGCATGTAGAATTAGATAACATTAACGGTTACACATTGACAGTTATGAATTTCCATGCAGGATGTATTTGGCTGCTTGAGTATATCTATAGAAAAGTTGGACATCAATCTATTTACCATGCAATACCTGTTGGCAACATGAGTTTGACACTCAAGATAGGCATATATGTCCTCTCCTCAAGTCAACCTTGCTCTTCTACATGTACTGATAAAGTCTGTCACAAAGCAACTTATGTATCCTGCTTGTAGGACATTTAATTAATTATCATTAAGAGTCATCCTTTCTATGTCTCTCTGAGACTCCTACTTCCCGTCTTGGGTTGGATAAGAATTAATTGCTTAACCAGCTCTAGCAAACACCTATTGCTTGAGCCTCTTAGGTAATTACTTAACTCACTTTAATAATTGCTTCGTACTTCTGTATCTTGAGGATCTTCAGGTTGGCTGATGGGCCTAGGCACGACAGTTTTGCTTTGACTATTTTATAGTAAAACAAACCTATTAAGACATTTCCAAGGATCCCAAAGTTAGCTTACCTACTTCTGAATGCTCTGTCCTCGTAAATGTGTTTCTAATTATATTTCATGGAATTTCTATAACCTATGATGTTAGAGTTGATCGAAGAAGGCAATTTAAGTTAAAAATAAAAGCTAAGGATCGTATTGAGAAGTAACGTATAAATTTTCCTATTTTATGGAATCTTATGACTTATAAGTACAAAGAATGAGAAAGATGCTTCCTGAAAGTTTGATTATTGATTCCCACTGTTCAACACTGACTCAAGCAAATTTTTTATGTAATAATTGAGTTTTCAATTTTCATGATTAGCCGGAGCTTTTGTACTGTTATTGGTAAGTCTTTTGTCTAAGCCTAGATTCAATATCATGTCTGATTCACGTGTACAATCTTTGACAGGGGGATCATCTGAGGCAAGCTATTGCGGAAAAGTTTCAAGCAAATCAACTCCAGATAATTTCACATGTTGAAGACAAGGTGCTTCAGAAACTTCGTGAGAAAGAAGCAGAGTTGGATGCTATCAACAAGAAGAATATGGAGCTTGAGTTGCGAATGGAACAGCTTGCTTTGGAGGCCAATGCTTGGCAACAACAAGCCAAATACAATGAGAACATGATCAACACTCTCAAGCTTAACCTACAGCAGATTTATGCACAAAGTAGAGATAGCAAAGAAGGGTGTGGAGATAGTGAGGTTGATGATACAGCCTCCTGCAGTGATGGTCGCCCTGTCAACTTCCACCTGCTTTGCAAGGATAGTAATTACATGAAGGAGTTGATGATCTGTAAGGTTTGTAGAGTGAATGAAGCATCCATGCTTTTGTTACCTTGTAAGCATCTGTGCCTGTGTAAAGATTGTGAAAGTAAATTGAGTCTTTGTCCGTTGTGTCAGTCCTCTAAGTATATTGGCATGGAGGTTTATATGTAATGGGATGATATGAATCTAGATGTAACATTCTTGTGACATGAACGGTTAACTGTTTTATCCTTGTAGGACCCACTTATCTTCGTATGATGGTTACGACCTGCAGTTTCCTGAAAAGTGTTTTTGTGTTTGATCATCATGAATCACTCTCTAGAACTCCTGTACTGCTTGATAACAAGTGCGTACTACATCATGTATGGGTAGATGCGTTCTGCATCTATAACTTCTGAAAAATGACTGGTGATTCAGTTGGCTTGTGGCTTCTTGAAGTGATATGTTCTGGATAATCTCATGAGCTGCAGGTTCTCAATGAATATTTTGAAAGTGATGGAAAGAGCAAAGTTTAAGAATTCTGTCTTTATCCATTATAAAGTACCTTTTCGTTTTAGTCCGTTTAGAATCTCCGGAACTTCTTGGCATGAGTTGGTTGTTCGTAACCTACTTATGTGAGTGTATTCGCTATCATTTGTTTGACAGTTCAAACACATATGACATTCTCTGCTGCTTGATGCTGAAAAACAGAACATCCATGATGAATTTTGTTGAGCATTATATGCTGGACGTAACAACTTAGTGAAAAATTGTAATTTGAAGACTCTTTCAGAACATCATGTGGTTATCCTTTGCAAAATTATTGATATCTCTCTGAGATATCAGATTGCAACTTGCCTCAATATATGATGATTCCTTTCATCTTTCTGATTAAGGTTATAAATGTCTGTTAGCATCTTGATGTATGTGCTTGGTGGATTATCCTTCTTCCATTCTAACTCTGGAGGATTTGCTTTTCTGTTTCTGTTCTCTGCCGACATGGTGCATGGCTCCTCAAATGTTGATGTCAGATATATAATCAGCAGAATTAGGCATGCTACTCCAAGGCTATGAAATACACCTCTCAATTTGTAATATGAAACTTGTGAGCTGACTGCCTTTACATCTTGCCTGGAGCACATTAACGTTTAGCTCTTTGATCTTCAAGATGAGATCTATGCGCCAAACACTTGATAAAGACACATTAGAGATCTCATGTAGATTTTGATCTTAGTAGGATTAGGAAAAAGGGGTGTTGATTTAATGGTATGCCATGGGAGGTGAGTGGGTGTTTTATACACTTCTAAGATGAAGGATTTTGAGAGCCTCAGGCCCTAGTCGATATCATGAAAATCGTCCAATTAGTTAAGACTTCTAGCAGCTGAAGGGGAGGCACAGATGGTAGCAGTGAAGGCACTCATCCAGGTTTATTTCTCACTTTATTTGGCTCTCTTGCGCCCTGTTTGACTTATATTCTTTTCTTTTGTTTCATTCCTCCAATACCAGATATGTATTTGATAGGCCATTATATGATTCGTTCAGGATATGTCCAAAGACATGGGTATATTCGCTCCGGTTAGTTTGTTTTCACCATTTTCTGTTGGTATTTTAACATGGTGTGTGCAGGGCTAGACATGAGACAGCTCGCCTTACATACCCCAAGAACTGAAACAAGAATATGTATCCTTAAATTGTTGTAGCTATATTATGTGCAATTTATAACTTTATTTAACATGCCTTAATTTCTTCACATTTCCGGTGCCGGCTATAAATGGCCTAGTAGTTTCAGAATACTGGCTCTGATGTTTATTTAAGGTTCTGTTTGATGCGTGTAAGGTCGTGCTCATCCTGGTTCAGTCAATGACACTGTCTGATATGCTTCGTCATTGTTCCCTGAGGTTGTACCATAACCTCACCTTGTGCATATTAGACTGACTGTTGCAAATGTAATCAGGTGGCATCTCTAATCCGCAATCGCCTTGGATGCTAGGATGATTTCCTAAAATCCTCTCTGTTATTTGAATGCTCGAACTCGCTGATCACAGGGATGTTAGACAGTTTGTTGGCGTGTACGTTAATGTTATTCTTCGCAAGGATTATTTGCAACTCTTGTTCAGGCAATGAACTTTAGAACAGATGAAAAGAATTGGCTGAATTTAGTCTGAGAGCACATAGTAGATGCAAACAGGAGTATTATGGTCTCTTCATTACATTTAGAGGTGATGAAGATTCTTCGAGACTCTCGAGATGTGTATACATATATATATATATATATAAATTACGCATATATTCTAACGATATTTTTGCTTCTGATTGATGTCGCTGTGTTTGACTAGAGAATCAAAATTATGGAGATCTTTCTTGCTACAACAGCCACGAACCTATTACCCGTTTGCAAAGGAGATACTGCAGAATACTGCTGGTGCTCGTGGTTTCAATCTTCTGCACCAGTGCAACGGCATTGGAGATCTTGAATGCTAAACTGGGCTCTTCTCCCCGTTTTACAAGAATCGATCTTCTATTACATTTTAGTGTCTCACATTATTCTTACACTAACGTGCAATTCATGTGTCCTTTCGTTCAAAAATATAATCAAATCAAACTGTAACTAAAAGTACAAGGCATCCCAACCATGCATTAATGTGTGATTAAAAGAATTTTCATCCTGTAATAAATGGTCTGCACTGCTTGCTTTAGATGAAACTAAGGTGGTCAAACAGACCTCGACGGAGAGCAAGACAAGCTAAACTGAAACTCTGATTAACCAAATAGTCCACTTTCAGTCCAATCCAACTCAAATTTGTACTAAAACCATTCAAGATTAAAGTGATTGCAGCATTTTACAAACATACCATGTCTGAATTCAAACTATACAAACCCTGTAAAAGTGGGTACTGAACTCTTTTTGCCTCTACAAAGTGATGAAAATTAAAGAGAAAGTGAAGATAGCAATTAGTAGTAGTAGGAATAGTATTGATGATGATTCCCATCTCCACTTCCACCGCATGCCACTCACCCCATTTCTTGTCCTATCAATGCTTTAATTTCCTACCTATTAAAGCTCTTACTTCTCCCAAAGAACTTTAACATGCGTATGCCAAGAAGATTCTATGTGTGCTTTGATTAAAAGATCTAGGTTGTTGGAGTATTCATACTTGATGTAGGCAAGTATTTCATATTTACTGCAAATAAAGAATTTGAGTGATTTATAAATTTTAAAGGCCTCTTCTTTTTCACGAGATATCTTTTTAGGACAAAAATCGTGAAACTCATAAAACAATGCAGAACGCCTGCCGAATCCATACCACATCAGTACTGGTGTCCCATTTGGACCAATCACATCAAACATGATGTATAAAATTGAAACTCTATAGCTCTCAAATAGGACCTAATGTCAGGTTGGCCAAATTTTGGTAAAAAAATAGCGTAGATTTTTGAATTATTTAAATATTTTACGTGATATTTTCATACTCATTTTGTTAATCAAGAAGTATAAAATCTATAAAATATTCATTGATGAAAAAATGACATTATGTCATGGTAAAAGTCACTACTCTGAAAGATAAATTTCAGCATATTGAGGTGCAGTAGTAACCATCTATGAGTTGGTTGAAATTTATGAAGCCACAGATCTCATATATCCTTTCAAACAAGGCTAAGTCAAGTTCCAATTCTTCTCAACAGCCTACACCGATCCATAATATGAAGAGAATGTGGAATAAAGAAAAAGGTAGTGCAATAGTCATTCCCAACATTCATAATACAGAATGTGATATATATAGAAAAAAAAGGCAGAGGCAGAGACAGAGGCAGAGGGAGAGGGTTGAATCATCACCAAAATGCAAAGCCTCCATATTCCCTATAAAGCTGTTGTTTAGGGTTGCTGGGTGGGTCATCTGCTCTTTTATACTTCCTCATTCTTCTGCAATCCAAATATGCATTCTATGCTCAATCTATTGTCAGCAGCAATAAGGCTCTAATCACAACACTCTCTCCACTTTTCCACATCTTTAAAATGAAATAGGATAAGTTAAATTATAAATACCCCTCTTAAAATTTGGTATAATTATGTAATTTTTGAATGGAGATCTGTAATTGTCAATTTTGTCATTTCTATTTTTTGAAAAACTACAGAAACCACATATGATAATCTTTAAATCCCAAAAATATCCCTATTAACTAGATCAACCTTCAAAATACTTTTTCAAGAACAAAAATGTCCTTAGAGGTATTTTTGTAATTATTAAAAGGAAGAAGGGATGCCAAAGTAATTTTTTTAAGATGAATAATATGACCCCATATATTTTTATTATTATTTATACAAATTCTTAATTTAAATATAAATTATTATATTAATTTTTTTGTTAATATTAAACTATTTAATAATAAATAAATTATTTTTTAATAAAATTATTAAAATTAAAAGATTACTTATTCTCTATTTCTATTTATAACTAAATTTTACTAAAATTAAATTAAAAATAATTGATATATTTTATATAAATCATATTACAATTAATAAAATAAATAATTTATTTATTAACAAATAAATTCATAAGGAAATGAATTTATTTTATTAATTCTAATTAGATTTATATAAAATACATAAATTATTTTTAATTTTCATTTTAGTAAAATGTAGTCACAAATAAAAAATAGAGGATAACTAATCCTTTAATTCTAATAATTTCTAATAATTTATACAAGTGTGATAATTTTTTAATTTAAATTTATATTCTATTAACTAATTTTATTTATATATTAATTAAATAATTTAATATTTTAATTATTAAAAGGTACAATTTTATATAGAGATTCAATAAAAAAGTTAATAAAATAATTAAAATTAAAATTAAAAATGATTGTAAATAATAAAAATATATAAGGGGCCATATTGCTCATATTCTTTTTTCTTTTTTTGGTGAATGATATTATTCATATTCATAAATATTTACTTTAACACCCCTTCTACCTTTTGATCATTACAAAAACACTCTAAGGGCATTTTTGTTCTTGAAAAATTATTTTAAAGGTTGATGTAGTCAACAGGAGTATTTTTGAGTTTTAAAAACTGTCAGGGTTGATTTCTGTAATTTTTCAAAAGGCAAGAGTGATTTGTGTAAAAAGACAATAGGTGAGGGGGTGGTTAGGAACTCATTTTATTTTAGTTTCACCTGCTTGTAAAATTAAATTAAAAATAAATTTATACATGTATATGTATTTATATATTTATTATATAATTAATAAAATCAAAAGGGCTAATAAACTAATAAAAAATGTAGATTAATATATATTTATATATATGATAATTATATAAATATGGTAATTTTATGCATGTACAAATTTATTTTAACTTGGTTTGACAAATAAGTAAAATTAAAAATAAAATAAGCTACAAGTACTTTAGGATACAAAATAAAAAGAGTTCGATGAACAAGTGAAATTAAAATTAGTCATAAGGTAATTTTGGTATTTTAAAAATATCTTTATTTTTTTTCACAAAGTAATTCTTGTAAGGGTAGAATGGACTTTTCAAACTTACAATATTAAACATAAGGGGGTTTTAAGGTTTTAATACTTTAAGGGGCTAATTGATGTGGGGTGGATACTTCAGAGTGGTAATTGTCCTTAAAATTATTACTACATACTTTGCCACTAAACTTATACATGTTCCACTTTTCAAATAGGTATTTATGGGCAAAATATTTTTTAGTCATGGTAGAATTTATTTTGGTACTACAACTATGGTAGGTGACACTTTTAGTTTCATAAAATTCAAAATCACACCTTTTTTTGTCCCAAAATCACAGCGCCTTTTTAGTTTTAAACGTCTTTTTAGTCCCAAAATCACAATATATGACTTTTTGAGATTAAAAATGTCTGATTATAAGTTTTAGGGAACTAAAAAAAGCACCTGCTATAATTGTGGTGCCAAAATAAATTTTGCCTATGAGATTAAAAAAATTATTTTGTCCACGTATTTATTAAATAGAGACCGAAAGTCATTTAACTTTTTATCTTGTGTCGGAGTGAGACAAAAGGCTTTAATATTTTTTTTTAAAATTAATTTAGGTATAATTATTAGAAGAAGTTGGTTTTTTGGCATGCATATCTCATGTCTATTAATATTGTTATGATCAGATGTGAAATAATTTGGATTTCTATTTGAGTATTTCACTATTTTAATAGGACATAACTATTAATTATCCATGAATTTTATTGATTAAATGATTAAGAACAGTCAGCCTAGATGCTTTGATAATTTCTTAATACGCCACTCATTGATTTTTAAATTAAATGGGTTTTTACTCAAAATATGATTATCTCGAAAATCAAGAGATAAATTGAAACACGAGGGGTTTAATACAAACTATAATAGTGGATCACATCTAAGAATGACTAAACTTGCACACTATCGCGTTAGAAAATTTCTAATTCGACGTTGTCACTCTAATAAGAATTCCTACAGAGTCATTCAATGCACTCGTTCTAAATGAACATCGATCCTCACACACATATTATTGTTTCCATACTAATGCCGCCCATGAAATAAGACGTTCCCTTCAAAAGAGTGCGTGTCATGTGAACAAGCCTCCCTTACACTTTTTCTTTTACCGTACCAAATCCTCACGCCAAAGGGAAGACATGGATCTTAAATATTTGGTATTTGGTATTAACTGATTGAAAGCAGTAATTTCAATCATTGCATTTGTTGGGCACTATAGAAAATGGGTTAAATGCAATTTACCTTCTGATTGTTCGAACTTAATTGAGTTTGATGATTGTTCGAAGATGTAGCATCCCATACCTCAGCGTGTTCAGTCGCATAACTATTGTTTGGAGTCTAGGATGCTACCGTTCAGAGAGCTTCAAAAAAGGGAAAATTGTATTTTTGGTCACATATGTTAGTGTTTTCTTAAAAAAAAATGCAAGCAATCCTCTTGTAATATTGTAAATGAGCAAATTACCCGCTATAAAAAGAAAATATAGCAATTTACCTCCATGTGTTTTTAATAATGCAACGATTTATCCCCCTGCGTTTTTCAAAATGAAGCAATAGAAAGGTAAAATTGCTTCATTTTAAAAAAATATAAGGAGGTAAATTGCTATTATTTTTTATAGAGGGTAATTTACTCATTTACAATATTATAGAGAGTTAAATTTCATTAAATCCATTTTGCAATTTAATCCCATTTGTTACGAATTTTTCATACTGCACTTCGTAACTTGAAAATTTTCTCAAGTTTAGTCCTAGTGTGTTATATTCTTCCTATTTTCATACATTTTTTTGGTAATTACTGGACATAGCATGTTAAAATTATTGGACATAGCACGTGAGGACTAACATTGAGAAAATTTTAACTTATGAAACGCAATCGAAAAAACACAGACGAACAAAATACGATTTTCCCAATAAGACTCCATATATACCATGTTCCAAGAGCTTGTGACAATTTTGGGAGAATTTAGAAAACAACTATGGAGTTTGTATTTTTGTTTAAGAAAATATAGTGCATTTACAAATAAAAATAACTCAAAATCGGCACTAAATTAAGAATTTAAAATCTATTTATCTAATAAATTTATTATTATGAATTTAAAATTTTTAATTAATTTAAAAGCCTTTAATTTCAATCCAAATGCATGAATTTGAAAGAGTATAAAAAGATAACAAGTCTTTTCAAAATTTTAATTTTACGGCACGGTGAAAAATGTAAATTCCTACATTCATAAAATCAAAGGAAACTGATCTTCTCATTCGGTGATTTGACGGATAAAAGCCATGATTTTTGCCTTTGGGATATATAATTGCAATTATATCCCTGATAATGATTTTATTTATGTACACAATCCATATATTTAGTGTAATTATAAAAATTACTTGTGACGGCTAAAATCATGGTAGTTTGTGTACGGACAGTTTTTAAGAATATATGTGTAATTTTTCAATATAAAAAAATGATTAACGTAAATAATGTTGATGTTTTAGTAAGTATATATTTAATTTATAAAAATATGAATGAAATTATAAATCAGAGCTATAGATATATAAATAATTAAGATGTAATTAAGAGTAACCAAAAATACGATGTTAACATCAATGTTATCCATGTAAAAAATTTAAATACAATATGTTCCTGAGTCGATCAAAACTGGCACCATAGCAAAGATAATATTAATAATAAAATATTATTAATAATAATATTAAATTTAATTTTCACTTTTTAGTTTTATGAAGTGAGGAAAATTAAAATATTTAATAGTTCAACTTCTCTTATGTTTATCAATAATATCAAAATGATTTGTTCATACAAGTGAAATATTATTATAATTAATTTTAATTCCTTTGATTAATTTATAATTTCATAATTAGTAAATCATGATTATGCTCTTCAAAACAATCAGCAATAATACGGCCTTTTCACGTACCCCAAATCAACGGCTGAGAACATTGATGAAATCCCCTCATATCATGAGATGTTCATTACCCCAATCAAAACAAAATAATAATAATAATTAAAAAGAAAAAAGAGGAAATCTTTTTAATTATTGCATGTAAAAATGGACCTGAATATTCCTTTGAAATGATGAATATAATGGTGGGACCCATCCTTTTTTTCTATTAATTTTACCTTTTATTATTATTTTTAGTTTCTTTCTTTTGAGGGGTAGAGAGCCGAGTTGACCCTCGAAGAGGGACAAAATAGTCAATTCACAAATATTATCATATATTTTGAGAATCAAATCACAAGTTCTAAAATTACATTTTTTCCAAAATAAATTTTGAAATTATATTTATATTCTTTTAAAAATTCTCTAAAATATTTAACCTTCTTCCGTTGTGATTTCATTGAAAAATATTGACGTTGCAAAATTGATTACATAAATTTTCAACTCTACTCTTCGTTTAATATTTTCATGTGTATTTTTGTATTTATAAAGAGAGAGAGAGGTTAACAATACTTAATATCATTATATTTTCTTCCTTATAAGTATAAAATTATTATACGAGAATATTAAATGAGAAATAAAATTAAAAATATATGTAATTTTTTTTCCTAATGTCGACATTTTTCATCCAAACATAAGACGAAATGGGGTCAGGTGCAAATAGTGAATTTTCATAAGGGTGTAACTGTAATTTCAGCATTTTGAGAAAAAACGTAATTTTACATTTTTAGGGAGTCTAATTAACTGAAATTAACCTAAATAATTAATTTTTTGCTATACTATAAATTATCAAAAGTTAAAAATCACAGTAAATCAATACAATCAATCATAATTAATATAAAAATTTAAATTTTTACCACAATTAATCAACATCAGCTCTGTTTTTAAATATACAATAACAAATATTTTAACATTATTTGCAAAACATAAGCTAATGATGATTTGTAGAACCAATTATAATTAATTACATAAAAATTATATTTCTTCTAGCAACGTTAACGGTTTGGGGGGGGGGGGGGGGGAGATTAATGTGGGGTCCAATTATTGTAATTGCAAGTCTCTTTTTTCTCGTGTCTTAAACGCTTGATGATCAGACACAGTGTTAAAAGAAGAGAAACAGAAGGATGGAAGGAAAAGAAAAGAAACAAAAGGTGATGTGCATGTGATCCAACAGCCTTTTTGTTCCCCTCCTATGATTTAAGGGATGATTAATATCCCCTATCACATTTGGTGTAATTATATGTAAATTTTTTATGATTCGAAAAATTATATTTAGCACCTTTAAGGTTTGTTTGTCTAAGTCCTTTTGTTAGTCGAAATTCACTGAACTTTCTTATATTAACAAAAAAGAAATAAAAAAAATATATATTTACCCCCAATTGACTTATTACTGATTCATTGCAGATCAAATAAATCTTCTTATGGTCAAATTACCCTCATACATTTTTATGCGTTAATGCATGTGAAGATGTATGTTTAGTAAGAAAAAAATTGTTTGACCTGCTATAATTCAGTAATAAGTCAATTGAGGGTAAATATCGACTTTCATTCAGATTTTTTTTGTTAATATCAGTAAATTTAGTGAATTTTAACTAATATGGGGACTTATTTGTTATACGGATGCAAACCTCATGGATGCTAGATGTAATTTTTCAAACCACGGGAAATTTTACATGTAATTACACCAAAAGGAGGAAGATGTAATTATCCTATGATTAATTACATGTATATATCTTGCTTATTTAATTAATTCTTGGCTTTTATTACTTACTGATCCACTATTTTTTCACTCAGTTAATCATATATGTTTTTAGGGGCTTTGGTCCTATGTAAGATAGATATGAAGTTATGAATTTGAGTTTAATTAGTGTATGATTTATTTTATTTTACTAATAAAATAAAAAAAAATAGAAGCATGATATCGACAAAAAAAAATAATAAATATTTGTTGCTTTTAAATGGTCCATATCATTTGTCAATTGTCAATTGTTAATTAGCCATGGAGATGTTTTCACCATAGCTCTTACATATGGCAAATAATTTTCTCATGATGAAAAAGTTAGTTTCTTACGTGGAATTTATTTAACTGTGGTTATGCAATAGTAATTTTTTTTTCTCGTGAGAAGAGATGAAGATGTGAATGTGTGGGATCTATTATCATGTTTTTCTATCACTTTCACCCTTTCCTTCGACTTTATCTTTCATGTTCATCACTTGCTCTATTTTCAATCGTTCGTGGGTTATTGTTTTTAAAACTTGTACTATTGTCATTTGATTGTGTGTCCGCAAGTGTTGCATTCCACGATAACTAGTGATAAAAAATGAACTTTTCCCATCTCATATTTACCTAATGAAGAGATTTTTGTGTGATCCTTATAAGCTCTTTAATTAGAACATTTTAGAATTCGTTTGCAAGTTTATAAAATATTATAAAGTATTTGATAAGTGTTTTAATGAAATTATAGACTCTAAAAATAAGATGTTTTACGAACTCTTTAAAAAATTTTAAGGAGTTGATAACTTTATAATACCCTAATAAATTCCTTTAAATCAATTAAGAATTTATCGTTACTAATGTCTTATAAGCTACGTAATCTTATTTTATCCAAACACTTTTCAAATTTATTTTTAAAATAAGGTCTAGAAATATCTTATAAGATGCATGAATGTATAATTTTTTTTTAATAAGCTTAGCAAATAAACCCTTTGAATAGGGTTAAATTTGAACTCTCCAATGGTATGATCCTGCAAAGCTTTTAGAAGTATATACTATCCGCATGGTATGTGGACTGACATAGGCACATGTCATACATCGATTGAAGATGAGAAGTTTGGGTGGTTTATAATACCTAATCAAGGCTTAATCTCTTTATTAATGCTCTTTTTCAGGATGAAATTGTGAAGTTAATATATAATCAGAGGATCAAGACCAAATATGTATGAATTCAAACGCATTGACAACGACCAATGGATAAATTTTAAAACCCTTCACGAACCAAAATACTCGGGATCATGGACTACAAATAAAAATAAAAGAAAATAAGTCAATAGATGCAAGTCACGACTTTACTAGCAAAGTGAGGCCTACCAAGTATCTTTTGAGATAGTCAAAGGAGTTCTGGAACTCTGATCCCCATTTGAAGTTTTTTGCCTTCCTCAGCACATTAAAGAAGAGCAAACTTTTTTCTACATATTTGGAAATAAATTGGCTGAGGGTCACAATCCTCTTGGTGAGTCGTTGCGCCTCATTGATGCTGAAGGGGTTTTTCATATCCAATACTATCTTAATCTTAAGTGGGTTTGCTTCGATGCCCCCTTTTTATAAACATAAAACCTAAAAACCACCCATCTTTCACTCTGAAGGTGCACCTGGCCAGGTTGAGTTTTAACATGTACCGTCTTAGGACCTCAAATGTTTCTTCAAGGTCAGCCATGTGATCACTGGCCTTCTTGCTTTCTACAAGCTACATATACCTCCATGTTCTTCTCAAGCTGCGGCCATAAAGTTTTATCCACCTGCCACTGGTAGGTCAGCATTTTTGAGCCCCAAGGGCATAGTGACACAGCAGAGCGTCCCTGTAGAGGTGATAAAGATTACTCTCTTGTGATCTTTAGAGACCAACATTATTTGGTGGTTACCCTATGAATGCATCTATCGTACTAAAGAGCTCACACCCAGAGGTGGAATCTACTAGCTGATCAATTCATGGGAGCGGATAGAAGTCTTTTCGATATACTTCTGCTTAACTTCGGGCTTCGGAACACATACCATTCAAGGGCTACTCGAGACTTGAATTTCTTTAATGTGGCATGTGATAATAATTTCTTGTCTTGTGTGTCTTTTCTTTTACTTGATAGACTTTATGGAGGGGTTTACATTGAAGTAGTGCATGATTCACCTGGATCAAAACCCTCTAACTCTTGAGGCATCCATGCAAATATGTCAATGTTGTGCTCGAGGCATTACAATAATTCTTCTTTGATCCTTATCTCCAATTGCGAGCCAATTCGAGTAGTTTTATCCGACTCTCTGGGGACCAACTCAATGTTTAGAAATTGTTCTGCAAGATAAACCTTGGTCGAGGCCTCCACTTCGATGGGGAGCCCATTCTCGAGTGCAGGATCTTTCCCATTGCGTATATGGGACTTTTTTAAAAGGAACTTCTTCAGGACTTCATTTCTATCCATTACGAACAGCTTGTACAAAACATTTTCGATCTTGTAATTGATCCCCTCTTACTTACCATATTTCTCCCCAAACAGGAAATTTAATCTTCATACCAAACGTGGTTAGGAAGGTGTTGAGTGTGGGCCTTCCTAATATTGCATTGTAGGCGGAAGGGATGTCCACAACCAAAAACTTCATCATGTATGTCCTCCTCCAAGGCTCCTCACCTGATGAGAAGCGCGAGCAACCATTCTTCAAGGGCGGACCATTTCTCCCACAAACATGTACCGGGACGTGTCAACAAACTCCAAACTGGTGTCTCCCAATTCCATTTAGTCATATGCCCCCTACCCAAAGAGAATGTTGGTCGAACTCCTTGAATCGATGAAGATTGACTAACTTCATAGTTTGCCAGCATAGTTGTAATAACTAGGGCATCATTATTGGGTAATGCCAGCCCAATCCTCTCGGTGCATCCAAATTAGATGATGGGGGTGTCAGCTATTGCTTCCACATCCAAGACGTCTGTGTGCACACTCTTCTCCAATTCCTTTATCTAGACCTTTCAAGCCTGTGAGAATTTCCCTTCATAGGACTTCATGCGATTATGCGAATAACCCCTTCCATGGGGATTAGATTCTTCTGGGCATCCCTATGCTGGGAGCTTGTGCCCTTTTCCCTATGAGGGTTCAGGATTGGAGTCCTCATATGCCTTTCTCTTATGGGCATTGCGCTTTTGATAGAGGTTAGTGCCTTGCGCTTTTTTTTTTTGCAAACAAACTCCTATAGCCATTCATTGTAGATGAGTCTTTCCATTTCTTTTTTCAAGTGACGAAATTCCTTTGTGGTGTGCCTGTATTCATTACGAAAATGACAATATTTGTTAGACCAGGTCCAAGCAGGTCCATCCTTACCCATTCTTGGCCAGGCTATGATTCTTTTATCTTCTACCGCCATCATTGCTTGAGTGATAGGTGCATCAGGGGAGTGTATGAGAGATACCCCTCTTGGAAGGGTTTTTGTAATCCCAAAACTCCATCTTTGGTTTCTTAGAGGATTTCTCCTCTTTGTGATCCTTCCCCTTCTCCCATTAGCGTTCCTTTCTAGAAGTTTGGGCCTCCTCTATATTGATATATTTTTCCATCCATGCCAAGAGGCTATCAAAGCTAAGGTCCAGCTTTTTCACTAAAGATTCGAACAAATCTACATCTAACAATTCGTAAGAGAAAGCACTGGCCCGCACCTCCACAATAACTATGGGGGCTTCTAAAGCTGCAGTGTTGAAACACTGAAGATATCCCTGGGAGACTTTGTCTCCTTCTGCTGAATTGTGGAGAGGCTCAAGGCCGTCTTCCTATGTCTCTTGTTGCAAGCGAATTGATCCAAAAAAAGAGAATGAAACTCTTGAAAGGTTTTGATTGAGCCATCTGACATTGGTTGAACCATTGTTAGGTTGCTTAGGTGAACGTAATAACCAATACCCGCATTTGATTCCATCTGCATAGCAGTGAAGCAAAACTGCATTCTCAAACCGGGACAAATTGTTCCTGGGGATCCGTGGTCTCATTATACTTTGCTATGGTTGGAGTCCAGTAACTGGAAGGGAGCTCATCTCCCATGATTTCCTCACTAAAACTTTTTAGTTGTTTTTAGGTGGATCTCTGTCGTTGATCTGGATAGTTTGTACAACATGATTCTTAATCATGATTATGGATGATGTATGAAGAATGAGGATTCCGTTGGAAGTCGGTGTTGCACGTCTTAGAGCCCCTCCTGCTGCAGAGGGGGTGGCCTATGTTCCCTGATAGGGGGCTCATCTGCAAGTTAGCCAGGGTGTCGCCTTCAGTACCAATAGGGACCTTTACAGCCAGGGGGCCGCAAGACGCACTTGAGGTACAACCGCCATTTGCACTTGCACCGTTGCAATCACCTACTGCATTGTTTCCAATAGTCCTGAGGCTTGCGGTGATGCAAGGGGAAGGAGATGGGGTTGTTGGCGGTGCTTGGAGAGGGTGATGGGGGCCGCAGGGCGCGAGGGGAGCAGCGACGGCGGCTATCCGTTGGAGAAAAGAAGATGAAAAAAGTATAATATATTATTTTCATAAATAACATATTTATATATATTAATATATTCAATATATTTAAAATAATATTTTTATTGATAAAAAATTATTTGTAATCGAATTTTAGAATCCATTCAATTGTTCCGGAGGCAATTCCCCTATCCAACGGCAGGCTCAAGGCCTGACAGTGTGTGTTGATCTTAGAAATTGAGAAAAATGGGGAATACGAGAACATGTTATATGTATAAAGATTTGAATTTAAAAGGATGTGGTGTGAGTCAGAAAATATTATGGTAATACAGGCTGCAGAAAGGGTCCAACAGAATGGACAAAAGAGAGTGTGAGAAGAGACAGCAAAGAACCTTGTAGCCTTGTCCTTTACAAATACTCTCTTTCGATTCTTTCCCTCTCGTTTTTTACTTGCAGTCGTTTAGTTAGTCCGGGGAAACGTGCCCTTGTTCTTTTCTTTCTTTATTTCTAATTTAAATATATACACACATACTAACATGTGTGCGTGCGTGTGTGTGACATGTTAGAGCCTTCTATGTCTAAGAACAAGTTTTATAAGTATTCGGTCTGTGTTTTTGAGCTGTCTCTCCTAGAAATTCTCATATACACCATTATTTTATCACTATACTATTGTTATTATTGATGAGATCGGGTGATCGTATTATATTTTCAAATTGACAAAAAATAAATCTAAAATCAACATAATAATTCACAAGTATGTACCGAGGTCTCTCTTAATAAAAATTAGAAATTTAATGCAATTTACCTCATTTTGATATTATAAATGAGCAAATTATTTTTTTATCATAAAAAAAAATTACAATTTACATTTCTATACTTTTAAAATGAAGTAATTTACCTCCATGTCTAAGGAGATAAATCGCTTTATTTTAAAAAATACAGAGAGATAAATTATTGTATTTTAAAAAATACATGGAGGTAAAATGTTATTTTTTTTCATAGGTGGGTAATTTATTTATTTGCAATATTTGCATTTTTTTTCTAAAAACTAGTGTGTGCAATTAATTTAAAAAATTTAAATAATATAATTCTTACTTTGTTAAAAAAACTACCACTGAAGATTAATATTGGAATTTGATAATTTTCAATTTACCCCTTTTCAAAGGAATATTTCATCCCTTATAATTTAGATTTTATTAAGTCTAATGGTCTTAATGGGACAAACTTTTAAGATAAGGGCCACTAAAGTGCATTTAAAAGATGAAGGATTAAAATGAGACAAAAAGAAGAGATGTGGGACTAACAACAGGATTTAGCCATCTATTTATATACACATATATGGGTAAAATAATACTTTTTCATTTCATAACTTATGGCATTTTCACTTTTGCTCCCATTAATTATGAAATTATCACATTTGGTCCTATAGCTTAAAAAAAGTAGCACCTTTCATTCAATGGAACCTTTTCGTCAAATATTTTAAAGGAAAATGTACGTGGTTGTTAGGACCTTTATACTTTTGATCTCACTGGTTATAGAATTCTTACTTTCATCCCATAATTTTTAAAAATAACAGGAAAAAATATTCTTTAGTCCCATAAAATAAGGGTAGAATTATTTTTTATACCACAACTATAGTAGGTGGCGCTTTTAGTCCCATAAAACTCAAAGTTATACCTTTTTAGTCTCAAAAGATGTGATTTTGGAACTTGTTAGTCCCGAAAGTCACAATGCTTTTTTAATCCCAATATCATGACTTTTTGGGATTAGAAATATGTGATTATGAGTTTTATGGAACTAAAAGCGACATATGCCATAGTTGCGGTACCAAAATAAATTATGTCTGTATTTTATGGGACTAAAAAAGTATTTTGCTCAAAATAACACTTTTGGTCCTATGCAATTAAGGCCACGTGGCCGTTAATTTTCGTTAAATATAAATATAGTCACTAATGCGATTTTGGTCCTCAAACAATTTCAATTTGCAATTTTGGTCCTAAAACTTTGATATTTTTTGCACTTTTGGTCCTTCTGTTTACTTTTTCGTTAAACTTAACGTAAATTTCATTTAAAGTGGAAAACATTGTTATTCTCCTCTCATTTTGTGGTGTTTTTCAAGTTGTAACCACTATATCTATTTTTTCATTTTTCTTCGAACTTTAAAAATGAATAAACTAATAAAACAAATTTAAGCAATAAATTTTTTAAATAATTTTAACAAAAAAATTATCAATGAATTTTAAAAAATTTATTGCTTTAATTTGTTTTTTTATTTATTCTCTTTTGAAATTTGAAAAAAAATAGAAAAAATGGATTGAATTACAATTTGAAAAATATCAAAAAAAAAATGGGAGAAAAATAGCAATTTTTTCACTTTAAATAAAATTTTCGTTAAGTTTAATGGAAAAAGTTATTGAAAGGACCAAAAGCACCAAAAAAAAGTTAAAGTTTGAAAACCAACATTGCAACATTAAAGTGTTTGAGAACAAAAATCCTATTAGTAACTATATTTGAGAACCAAAAATGTATTTATATCGAGAAAAATATTATTTCTCCCACACATATATGTATGTATTCATGTGTGTATATAATTAATATCGAGGGTGGTGATGCATGCATGTGAGAGGCGGTGGCGTTTCATTTCCCCACTGCCACCTTAGATATTATAGAATAGAATCTTCTTGTCTATATATATTTTCTTTTCTTTCACCAACGTCGACATGTATATACACATACATGAACGGGTGAGATCTATGCTTGTGGGCTCCTTTCGATCTTGTCTAAAATTCTGGTGTTATTACACTAAATTTTGGTCGCACGATCGACACATATAATTAAAAGAGTATCGTCATGTGATGATCATATCAGTCAGTTTCTTGAACCAGTGTTCATCATTACATCACAAACCCTAAAATTAGTTTGGATGTTGCTAAGTGGAGTTTGGACAAAAGTACGCTGATTGCTTCTTGTTGGGTTAGTTTATTCACATTGATAATTAATAGTATGTTTAAGTTTATTTATTTATACAGTAAATTACGGCTACATCTCTTGAGATCTGACAATTTAAAATATCATCTTGTTGTTTGATTAATTATAAATTAATCACCCTCAAACGAAAATGTGAGGTGAACATTACTACTTTACTCTTGCTGATTTTTTTTTTAAAAATAAATTATTTTTTAAAAAATGTACGTAAAAAATTTTGAGGGTGTGGTAAATAAATAATTTATAGGGAATATTAGTTCATAAAATGGGCTAGGGGGTGGGAGATGTTAAAATCAGAATGATATTTGTAATTTTTCAAATAACAAAATATTTATAATTTTAGTCAATCAATATTATGGCATCGAAAATTGATTATTTTACTTGGGGTGAACCGGAATAAATAGTATAAATATGTGTACGTAACTGCAAAAAAATAAAAAGATAGTTATTTGGTGTTCATCTCTTATGATATTTTGATGTCACATAATCTTTTGACGCTAATGGGGTACATAGTATCAAACAAATGATCAAAATAGCATAAAAATTCAGGATTCGTGCACTTTTTTGGGACTCGATCCAACTCACCTTAATGGCCGAAAATCTAAATCATCGACTCTTTGACAGCTCATAGACTAAGACGCTGTCGTGTGGACCACGCCTGTATGAACATTTGGATCTATAAATATTACTACTCCACTGTATTTATGGGAAGACACATTTACTCCAGTTTTGACCACATTTAATGTTTAGATCTCTTACGATCATCTTAAATATTAATTGATTTAAATATCGAACGGTTTTAATTGAGGACCTCCCAACTAGTTTGACGAGCTTCTCTTTTCTTAAAGACCATATATTTCTAAATAACCTCCATCGAACTCAACCTCAGCAACCACATGGAGCTGAGTTCATCACTTTTCGATCCAGATCAGACACCAATGTGATTTTTACATGTTTTGAGCTCAACAATGAGTTTTCGATTTACAATCAATATAAAAAAAATAACTGACTTTTTGTTATGGTAAGTATCACGGTAAAAAAAATAAAAAAAATGACGAATATTAATTAATTACGACTGCCAACGTTTATTGGTTGTTGTTTTTGTAGGCGAGACTAAAACATTATTCGTAGCAAATATGTTAATTAGTCATGATTAAAATCGTGACAGATATTGATTAAACATGGTCAAAACTTTAACCTTTTTTTTTTTTCATTGATTTGGTTTGGTTGTGCTATATAGTATTAATTTACTATGATTTGTAAGTTGTTTTTTTTTTATAATAGAGGGGATAATCTATTTTTCTATATACATAGTGAATTTATATTTGAATTATTTAAGTTAAGTTGATTTAATCCACAAGTTATAAGCAATTTTATATCAATATTTATAATTTATTGATAAAATCGTAAGCTATTTTCCTAAAATACTCCAATTCCAACTCTCTTTTCGCTTTCAAATACTTGCAAATTTACAATATTTTTTATAATTTATTCCCACTCCAAAAATAGAATTCGTCGTGAACACCTATTTAATTCAATAGATCCGTTTCAAAATTAAGGGCATGGGAGCACCTCTAGATCGATGCAACATGTGACATATTCCCTCCAGTGTAACATGAATCAGACCCCCTGTAAGAAAGAATATAGCCTTGGTAATAAATTAAGAATTAATGTGTGGATAGGGAAAAATCCAAGGAAAGTATCACGAGAATGCTGTAATAATTAACCCCAAGAAATAATTACATCTACGTTCTCTAATTTATAATTTATTTTCATAAATTACATCTATTTTTTTAAAAAGCAGTAACATCGAATTATTATATAAAGCACTCTTGTTTGAAAAACTACACGTACATTCCCCAAAAACGTCGATAACATTACATAAATTATCCTTATATTTTCTTTAACTTACCTTGAGTTGATTTTATAATTACACAAAGACACGAACAATTTACATAAATAAATTACAGATTAGGAGATCAACCCGATCTTATTATAAAAACTCTAACAAAGACCTCCTATAAATGAGCTGAAGTATTAATAACGAAAATATATTTCTAATTATAGTAAATTTGAAAAGGTGATAATTTTTTCAACATAAAATAAAATAAAAATAGAAAGGAGCCTAGTGGGTAGTCTCCATGTCAGCCGCTGGCGAGATTGAGGAAATCAATTTTAGAACTTGTTTGGAAAGTCTTCTTCAACTCCCTATTTCTGAATTGATATTGAATATCGGGACTTGAAGCTGACAGTGCAGTCCTGTTTATTTTCTACAAACTCTTTTTAAATACTTTGTAATTTATTTCAAACTCTAAAGATCAAAATCGAATAAATTCTAATTTATTGAGATATTTGACGATATTATTATAAATCATAATGTATATATATTTCTTCCTTGTTTAAATTGTACGGTTTAGATGTTTGAGTATGGAGTTTGTCTCAATATTATATTCCTTCTTAGTGATTATAAATTCAATTTCGCTTTGAGTTGGCGGAGTTGTAGGGAACTGACCTTTGGAAAAAGAAAAAATTATCAGTGGTGAAATTGTAATTCTGTAATGATTTGCAGGATCACTAATATATACTAGAAAAATTTTATTATTGCCTACACTTAGTTGCTATGGACTAGAAATCGTGGTAAATGATTATTATTAATTATGCGTAAATAAATTCAATGCAAAAACTTATCATATTCATCATGGCAAAAGTATTTCTTGTGGCTTTTAGCCGTGACAAAAACTTAGCCATGGCTCTTAGCTATTCCAATGTTTTAGTCATTTCATAAAAACCATAGTCAATTAGTAAGAATGGATCACTTCCAATTAGATAATTGTAGGTTTGATTTTCTCTACCAATGCAAGGCTTCATTGATATGATGCTCCATCCCACATGGATCAGGAATTGACAAGGCAAATTCAATTTAAGTTTTGATCAAAGAACTTAAGTGTATGCACTGAATATCCCTTTTCGACGAGTTGTTCATAACCAAATTTAGAATGCACAAGGTGTATTTGGAGGTAATTTTTGCATCCAACAAGGTTGTGGGGTCGAAGAATGACAAAATTGTATTAGATCCAATCACCAAGCAGAATTGAGAACTAAATATTATACGAAACAAAGCATTATCTTCAACTATAGGACAAAGTATTAGATGCACAGAGTTACCTCTTGAACCTATAGGAACTGCATCCTGGTGACTCATAATTTGTAAATACCTTTATAAACGACTCATAATTTCTTTTCAAAAAAAAAAAAAGAAAATTTCTAACTCATATTAAAGATCGAATCGAAACCACCCAATTTTTTTTTCCTAAAAAGAAAAAATCATTTATATCTAGTCCTTTAGTGGTGACACTATAATTAACAAAGCTACTAGCTACATAGCCACACACCAAAAATTTCCGGTTGTTAGACAAAGATTCATAACTGCAAGCTCAAGAAACTACTTTTTGGGCAGTCCCACTAATTGTATATATGGATAGATGAATGTGGAGAACAGCCACAAAAATCTGAAAAGAGATAGAAAGAAAAAAAACATCATGGGCGTGGGGAACTACAACAGTTGCAACTCTTTTCACCCTGTAATTATTATGACTATACTCTAAGGCTCCAACCCATCATCAAAACATTAATCAGTGGTGTATCTTGCTAAAATTATTGCTCATCATCATTTTCCTATTGTTTTGCTTTGGGCCCCACCTTAACTCATCAAAAATGAATCCATCACACAACTTTTCTTATATGCCCACCATGTGTTAGTTCTGCCCCAGTTAAATTTACGTTCATTCAGTTTTGCCAGGTGTTTTTCACTAGGAATTTTTGTTTTTCTCAATGTGTTTTTTTTATTTATATATATGTGTTATGTGTATAAAATACTTTATAAATGTTTTATGTGTAATATATGTGTTTAAAGTAGATAGAACGATGACGCTTCATTGTGTGTGATATTGTCAATTCTGATTTTATACGAGCCTTATGATTTTATTTTGAAAAAGCGTCTCAAACTGTAAGATTTATGCAGAATCTATACAGACAATGCCTCATGCAACAGGGCATCGATTGCTTCGCACTCCACGTCGTTTGGCGTCGTTTGTGGAAATATATAAGGTCATGTGTCCATCCTAAACCCCTCGCCTAGGAGCTGATGATGTGGGCACATGTCCTACATCAGTCGTGAATAAAGAGTCTGGTGGTTTATATGTCCTAAAGGCATTATTTATCTAGTGAAATGTCTTTTATAAGATAAAATTATAAGGTTCATACGAAACAAGAACGAACAATACCTCGTACAACAAAACACTAATCGTGCCGCACGCCACATCAAACACAAAAGAAGAAATTCATTCAACATATATATATAAAAAATTCTAATACTTGTACTAATATATATTAATTATGTACATATTGTAATTAATATGTTTTAGAATTACCTTTTGCTGAACTACTTCAACATATTGCGTGTATATATATGAAGGAAAAAAATGTGAAATTTAAGCTCTCACTACAAATAGTTAACCTTTGTCATAATTCTTTAGTTATGATTAATGTTTAATTGAGCTTGCATGCAGACACGATGACTAAAAATTATTATACAGTTATAATTAATTAATATTTTTTATAATTTTTTACTTTTAACTATTGTAGCTAACAACGACAAAAATTATATCATTTTCTAGTGTTATTTAATAAATATTATTGCGTTTATCATTTGATAAGTTGTATCCAATCAAAGTTTCTATAATTTTCCAGAATAGTCAAAGAAATTCATTGTTTTTTAGAATATATATATATATATATATATATATATATACAAAGAAGGAAAGCCCACAATAAAATCAATGGTCCGTGCATGGCACTGTGTGTGTACTCTGTGTTTCTTGGCAGGGAAAACAGGAATGTTACATATATCTATAAAATTATATTTTTGGTCCTATAATTATAGGTCGTTAGCACTTTTAATCTTATAATTTATTTCTTTTAAATGTTGAGTCTTATTCTTGACGAACTTAGTCATAAATATCTAATATTTGAATTTTTTTTTATAAATTTAGTTCTATTTTGATAATTTTAATGCTAGTACTAAAAATGAAATCTACTCCAGTATAAAGGAGACCAAAATTATCAAAATATGACTAAATTTGCTAAAAAAAAAAGTATCAGATATAAAATATTCATGACTAAATTCATTAAAAAATGACTAAATATTTAAAATAAATTACATAACCAAAAGTATTAACGATTTATAATTATAAGATCAAAAATATCATTTTATGTGTATATATATATAGAGAGAGAAGGAGGAAAGATGGAGTGAGCAGAGTGCATATATGTCTGTATATTTGTGTGTATTGGAGTTTGGAATATATATTATTGAAAGAGAAAGAAAACAATCGAAGAAGAATCCCATCACATAATTCGATGTGTGCCTTTTCCTCATATATATATATATATATATGTATACATACATTCTGCAAGAGAAGCAGAAGCAGTAGGAGTAGGAGTAGGGTGGGGATTAGTGTGTGTTCTGTGTGTGGTTTGGTGACCGCTAAACAACAAAGGGCTAAGCTACAAATTGGCAAGAGGACATCACTTGTTTTGTTTTTAATCATCATCACAATATTGCTTCACATTTCACCTCTATACTTGCAGTTAAAATACATTCGATCGATCGATGCTTGCTTGTGCATAATTTGAATTTTTATCATATGAATTTGGTTAAATAAATTGAAATGGAATAAAGATATTGTGAGAAATTGATGAAAACTGATCAGACGAATAAATTTAAATTGTACGTAAATAAAAAATTATTGATATGCATATTACGTGTGTGAAATGTTTTTTGAAATATACCAATGTTGGATTTTGTATGTATATTGCGTATGAAATAGAATAAGAGATTCAATATCTTGTAATAAGAGAATCAAAGTTGTGACTATCCAGTAGTATATAGTATTTGACAGACCAGTCAGAGAAGATTGCGTCTGCACTATATGTGCCGATCAAAATCTCTATAATTAACTTAATATCATCAACTTATACCTAACCATGTGGGAATCAATAAATAAGTGAGGACGTATCTATGTTGTTGATGTGTCAACGTTCGATCTTCTCTGATATATAAATTGAGGGAATATGTACAGTCTTTTTAATTTGCTTTCTTCGATCACAGCAACAAAATTTAATATTAATGATAATAAATCGAACGACAATATTAAAACATCATAATTAAAAATAGATATTAAGAGACAATAATTTTGATTCTTGTCGTTATATTATTAACTAGTGATAAAAATTGTGCATAGAGTTGTCGGTATAGATAATCAGTGTCTCATCTATAGTGACAATATTAATTATTTATTGCCATTAAGTCATTACTATATATATGTGTCGTTAATTATTTTTAGTACAAATTTATGCAAAAAATTTTGTCATTAATTCTTGCTAATAATAGTTTTATAAATAATAATTACTAATTAAACTATAAAACTCATTGTTGGGACAAAATAAAAATTCTTATTATTAAATATATATAGTGACAATATTAAAATTGATGTATTGATTGTTAAGGCTAAGGCTGAGGTCCTTTGAACAAGTTCAAGAGATTATGGGTTTAAGTCGGTGGGTATTTGTCTCACTTTATGTGAGTTGTTATAAGTTATTTATCGTTGTTAGTTATATTGATATATTGGTTGAAGTTACTGTTATTTATTCATTATTATTAGTAAAAAGAAAATTTCCACTTGTTTTTTTTTATTGCTTACTTTTTACTTGTTTTTGGGTGGATCTCTGTCGTTGATCTGGATATTTTGCTTATAACATGATTCTTGGGGCATGATAATTGCTACATATATTAATCATGATTACGGATGATGTATGAAGAATGAGGATTCCGCTAATTATGATTAGGAAGCCTAATTCATTAATTATGAAAAGAGGCACGACATAGAAAGCGCAATTAATACCGCAGAAGAATACAAAAATCGTCAAACAGTGGAAACGCAACACTGTCCAACAAAACAGCAGTATCAGTGTTTAAAGGCGAAGGACAAAGTATATGAAGAAAAAGTTTTTCCCCAAAAAGGACAGTGAAAAGGAACAGAAACCCCCCCCCCCCCACCCCCCACCCCTTTAATTAATTTCTTCTTCCTCATTTTTCAACTGTCCAAAAATTTCCCTATACACACAAAAACTAATTACTGCAATAAAAATTAATATTAATGGATACGATTTGAAATTCGATCGATATTCGTTGTACGAGATTTTATTGGTACTAATTAGTTTTGTAGGAGTCTCATAAGTTCATCCTCAAAAGGCGCCTCATCAGGGAGAAGAGACATCAGGGCTTATAAACTGTTCAAACTCCTCTTCTACAATAAATATCAAACGTTTGCCTACATATATAATTTAGTGGTGCAACATGCAACTCGACCAGGTTCTGTTGCCCAAGGCATCAAACGTTGTATCATTGTACAAGCCTCACATAGATGTTATAAAATAAAATATCTCGTTAGGGAGAGGAGACTTTGGAACTTATAACTCATTGAAACTTCTTATTTGTAATTGATGTGAAATACATGCCTACATAAATTAGCGACAAATTTAAGTAACAATCTTAAAGTTGCTGGTAATTAGTAAAGATGTCCTATAAGTGACAGTGGTTTTTATCTTATTACAATATAATTATTAATAAAAAATTATCATTAAATAATCACTTAAAATACTTAGGAACAATACAAATATAACACAATTATATTTGTTGTCATCACTGTGTCGTTATTTTGTTTATAGTGATATTTTATTTATAATTTTTTTTTCGTTACGAATATGCTAGCTAGTTCCAACATTTGCTTAATCGATATTGTCATTATTAAACTTATGAAAATTATTATAGTAATAAAATAAATTTCGTATGTATATATAATTAACTATAATTTTAGTATATATCTCATTTTTTTCATCCCTAATATTCTTTAATTTTTTAGTGAGAGAGAGAGAGAGAGAGAGAGAGAGAGATTATGTCACGGGCTTGTCTTGAGAGGCCCTTATTTCCACAATCCTAGACAAACAGACACATATTCCTCTCTCACTACTTACCCGAGGTCACCTTGGTAAATATAAACATTTCAACCCCCCCCCCCCCCTACTCAAAGTCCAAAAATCTCCATACAAATTACTTACACCTCCACTCATCAAAGCCCCCTCAAAACCCCAAACCCTCATTTGCAAGAATCCATCAAGAAAATTCAGTTCTACCTCTTTTTTTCTTGCATATTCTTCCATGGCCTTGATGCTCGACAACTGTGAAGGTATATTGTTGTCCTTAGATTCACAGAAAACTGTCCCAGCTCCATTTCTGACCAAGACATATCAGCTTGTTGATGATCCCACCACCGACCACATCGTCTCTTGGGGAGAAGACGACTCCACCTTTGTCGTCTGGCGGCCGCCGGAGTTCGCCCGTGACCTCCTCCCTAACTACTTCAAGCACAACAACTTCTCCAGCTTCGTCCGCCAGCTCAATACCTATGTAATGATGATAGTCTACTCCTCCCAGTTTTCACACACGCGTACTGATTTTATTTATATATATATATTTATGTGCATGAAATGGTGTTTTGATGATTCGGGGTTTGTGGGATTTTGAATTCGTTGTTTTGTTTGATGATGAATGTAGGGTTTCCGAAAGATAGTGCCGGACAGATGGGAGTTCGCGAATGAGTTCTTCAAGAAAGGGGAGAAGCACTTGCTGTGTGAGATCCACCGGAGGAAAACAGCTCAGCCGCAAGTGGCCCTCAACCACCACCACCTCACTGGCCAAGGTTTCTTCCCTTACCCCACCCGAGTCAGCATCTCCCCACCAGATTCAGACGAGAAATGGTGCGACTCACCGCCACCGCTCTCATCCGGTCCCACCCTGAACGCCGCCACCAACGGCAACGGCAACGGCAGCGTCTACAACAACAACTCCTTAGCCGCCCTTTCCGAAGACAACGAAAGACTGAGAAGAAACAACAACATGCTCATATCCGAACTAGCTCACATGAGGAAACTGTACAACGACATCATATACTTTGTGCAGAACCATGTGAAGCCAGTGGCTCCAAGCAATTCCTACAGTTCCTCTTTGTTTCTCTGCAACTCATCATCTGCCGCCGCCTGCACTCCCATTAATGGATCCTCAGCAATGCAGCAAAAGCCTTTGAATCAGCTCATTGGGCAGAACCAGACGACAGGCAAGAAGCAAGTAAATACCCTTTTCGGCGCTTTCAACCTCAACTCTTCTTCCGCTGCGGCCAGCAAGACTACTTCACAGAGCAGTCTGACGATTCTTGAAGAGGCAGCTGCAAACGTGGAACCGTGCAGAACTAAGCTCTTCGGGGTGCCACTGCCCTCCAAGAAAAGATTACACCCCGAATGCTATAATTCCTCGGTGGAGACGAACAAGACGAGATTGGTACTTGAGAAGGATGATTTAGGGTTGAATCTCATGCCTCCTTCTCCATGTTAGCTTCTGTTCTTCAGTTGTTTCATATATTCTTCTCTTTGATCTTAATTATGGTTTGGTCTCTTGATTTGAGTTCTGATCAGGTAGAAAGTGATCATCATCATATCTTGAAAAGATGGATGTTTCTGTTTGTGGGTGTCTGTGATGGATGATGATGATGACTTGTTTCTCTCTGTAAATATATGACTACTCATGTAGTTCGATCAGGTTTCATGATGTTCCCCCAGCCATGAATGCAGGTGGGTTTTGGTTAGAGAGTGAAGATTAGAGGATTATTACATTACAACATCAATTAAGTTTGAAATGAATCCTTAATTAGTTCGATGTAATAATTCCTTCTTTCTGTACTTTTCTCCTTTTTTCTCCACCATTGATGATCTTCACTTTCAGTACTAATCCAGCGTTTTAATCATGCATTCTCTATAATTGGGCATCTATAATTTGCCTTTCTTTCTCTCTTTCTGGTTTGTTATCTGAATGTTTCAGTCAGATTCAAATTAATGCACACAGATGAGAGAGAGAGAGAGAGAGGGATGAGAGAGAAAAGGGTTCTGAACCTGAAGCTTTTCTTGTTTTTTGTTCCATTAATGTATGGTACGTACACATACGTATGACCATGTCTCCAAGAAATTAGTCGTACGTACATCTCCTGAAAATTATGGGTTTTATATATATTTAATTCAGGTTTATATATTATAATTTCCATTTATATAATTCAAGGTACTTAGGTAGCTAGGTAGGTAAGTAGGTAGGGTTGGAGCATAGCTGAAAAGAGCAACATAGGATTTCACGAATCTGTATGTATGTATTTCAAAGGTTGCATTATTGCAGTAATTATCAAGTCCCACTGCATAAGAGTTGAAAAATTCTAACTCAATTTGAATATGATCCAATTTGATCATTATACGATAAGTATAATATACTTATTATATGATTAATATATAATTTTAAAAAAATAATTAATTATATGATAAGTGTATTTTACTTATTATATAATTAATTTAGTCCGATCGAAATATGATTTAGATAAAATTTGCACAAGATTTAAGGGAAAAAAGAGAAGAGGTAGGAAGGAAGCAAGCATCCATCATGTGTGTTCTCATTATGGTTATGATCTCCACGTCTCGGTTGTCTGAAACCTGCACAGTCCGACGTCGTCAGTCACGCAAAAGTGAGGAAACAAACACACAGATGAAAACAAAAACAAGAAGAAGAAATTAGCTAAGTATGCATAAACATATAGTGTTATTTGAATTGATCAGTGGTAAAAAGGAAAAGGGGTTTGTGCGTGTGTGTGTGTGAAAGCGAAATGTGGTAAGAAAAAACTGACTAAAAATGTTGTCTGAAATGTTTCAATCAAGGCTTCTATGCCTTCTTCTCCACCACCAGAAAACCTTTTCCTTTTCCTACTTTAAGTATCTGATCAATCCCTTTACAAACCTTCTTTGGATCCTCCCTTCTCTCTTTCCTCGAGAGAGACACAGAGAGATTTGTTGACTGTTAGGTAATAGGTAGTAGTGTGTGTTGTGCGTGTGAAAATATGTTTCTTGGATGATTCCAAACAACCTTTGCTGAAAATCCCATCTCTTTTTTCTCAATTTTACTTTAATTGCGTCTTCCTTTGTACATCTATGACATAAAGGGCACAGGTTCGATGGACAGTTTGACTAAGCGTTTTTTGTTTTTGGGACATTATAATTCGTATCAGATTCGATTAATTTTTAAACTAATTACATATGTCGACTATATTACATTATCCTACTATTTATATAAAATTTAAAGAAACTAATCAATCGCAAAATAATTATAATTACACTTTTTTGTTTAAGAAATTGGTTCTACCAAATCTGATCCGAATAAAAATTTGCTCTTGCTTTTTGTTTTTGTTAAATACTTGCTTGTTCCTTTGTCCTATAATAATATAAAGTGTGCACAGTTTCAATGGAAAGTTTGACTAACCATTTTTCGGAAAATTACAGTCACCGCATGAAAATGACTTAATAAAAAAAATGATGCTAAAATCAGCGTCAAGTTAATTAGCAAATAAAGTTTTTATTGCTAATTTATATTATTACTAATTCGATCGGACCATATTGGGTTGAATTTTCTATTGCATATTCTATTTCAATTAATATATATATACATGCAGTTGAATTTATCCTCTTAATGTATGAAAGATAACAAAAATTTCTCTAATAAAATAATTTATGTTAAAAGATACATATATGTGTGTTAATAAATAATGCATATAATTATATATATATATATATATATAAGCATGTTATATAACCTATGAATTTTTATTCAATTACATGTACACATAATTAAGATATATCATATCATATCTTTACTCATAAAATTACAAAATATTATAGATTAATTATATCATAGTTTTGTATATATCCGATGTAATACTTTTAAAATTATATTGATGATTTATTCTTAAAAAAAGTTCAATTTATAACACAAGAAAACAAATATTTAAATTTTTGAATAGTTATGTAAAAAGTATAAGAATTGTAGATTTATAAAGTTTATATAGATTCTATACTCATTATAAAACCTCATAAACTTTCAGTAGTATTTATTTTCAATAAATTTTTTTATAATAATTCAAACTATGTTTTAGGGGAATGATTGTAATAGACATACTTTAAGAAGGGGTTAATGTAATTTACTCCTCTGTGATATTATTAATGAACAAATTATCCTTTATGAAAAAAATAACAATTTACCCCCTAATCTTAAAAAATACAGGGGGCTAAATTGTAGTTTTTCTTTTTAGGAAGTGCAAATAACAAGTGCATTTTCATCGTAAAAAGACTACCGGGGTCATTTTATTATATTTTATAATTCAGAAACGTAAATACATTTTATACATAATTTAGATTTAAAACAAAAGTTTCCACATGTTTTCATGCTATATATAGGTTTTGGTAATATAATGTGAGTGTACATAGAAAAGGAAATTCTATGAAAGCACTCAAATGGGGGCAAGAATTACAAGTACTAGGTATAGGAAGAGAAAACGTTAATGGTAGGAATGTTAGACTGGAAAATCTTGGTCGTGTAATGATTTGGTCTTTATATATATATACCGTATAAAAAAAAAAACTCATACCCTAGCTACCTACTTTCCTACTTCTATGGGTACACCTAAGTGCTTTCTTATCTTGTCTTCTTTTCTTGATGTCCTAGCACGTGACCTCGAAAATGCACGTGCCCTCTGGCTGAATATACAACATCTATGAGACATTGATTAATTTACAAATTAGAAATAAAAGGAGGGGTTGGTGGAAAATTGAGAAAATTGCAATTTTAATTCTGTAATTATTATGTTGGGATGTCGATTTAGTACTATACGTATTCATTTTGATAGTTTTGTTCTGAAATTTATAAAAGTTTCTTACATTTATTATAAAAATATAATTTTTTATTATAGTTAGTTACTATGATTAAACGATAAAAATTTTGGTAAGTACAAATTAATCACGATTTTATTAGTTGTTTTTTCACAAATGAGGCCGAAATATTTGTCATGATTTTAACTAAAATTTTGCAATGGTCATCAGTTGTTGTTTCTGTGAACGAGGCCAAAATATTAATCGTGCCTAAAACTATGGCAAATATTAATTAGGGTAAAATGCGGACACCCCGCAACATATGGGGGCAAAGTGCAAATATCCCCGTATATTGGGGGGTACTGTCTGCATTTTACCCTATTAATTAACCTTGAAAAAGTTTAAATTTTTGCATTTAATTTTATTTTTTACTGCGATTATTAATATTGATTTATATGGTATTTAAACAGTGGTCATTTGTACTGTAGCGAAAAATTAATTTTTTTATCATAATTGAAAATAAAGATGGCAAGAATTTTCTAATATGGTCCGAAAAGTGTATTTGATCAGCTTAATTAGATGAAACTTTCTGACCATTTTTGTTCTCATATAGGGTGCGGAATTCTTAAAATTACGGGATAAAATTCCTAAACTATATTCTTACGAAATTAAAATTGGCACCTCATATACTTACAGAATTAAAATTAAAAAAAAAAATAGATGGTGTGTGTAGATAAAGTGAGAGTATAGGGATTATCAGGCAAAGGATGCTTTAAGAAGAGAGTGTGTGCATGTTGCTTAACAGCCCATTTTTTGAAAAATGGGAAAGGGGGAATTTTTGTGTTGGTTGAATTTTTGGTTTGTGTTTAGTCTTTTTAGTGAACTTTATTGACATTATATTAGAAAAAAAATCACTTTATTGACAATATTTAAAGTGTATATGGGTGCGTACAACTTTATACATGTACGTAGACCTAAAGTTTGCTTTAATGGAAGGTTAAAGGTCTCTTTTTTTAATTAATTGCAATTTTCAAAAATTCTTTTCAATCATTTTACGTTTGGATTCCTAGAAATGAAGTGATATGATTACCTAGTCAATGTAATGGTCTTGTCTTGTCTTGTTTAACTGGCTAAATTACAATGAATTTTTTAAAAAATGTGTTGTAATTATAAATATATTTTTGTGATTTAAAAAATTATAAATATAAAATAAAATAAATTTAATATATAATTATGGCAAAGTATCATAATTAAAAATAAATAATTAGAGTAAATAGTCATTGATTATGGCTATGCAACGGTTGGTTTTAGGAGTGTGGCTAAGCTAAAAGCTATGGTAAAAACATGTGTCATGGTTCATAGCTATGACAAAAATAATTTTTATGGTGGATAATCTAAGTTTTTTGAATCAATTTTATTTAACCACGATTAGTAATAATTAGTTAGCATGATTTTAGTCTATATTGAATAAAATTGTAGCCAATAGTAAAAAATTTTCTAGTGATTCCCTTGGAATTAATGGACGTCTAATAAATACCACTTACAATTTGCGTCATCCCCTTTCAACTTCACCTCACAAGTATCAGACACTGTTTTCTTGTTGTGGCACAAGAGATTGGGTCATCCATCTCACAAAGTTTTTTAACATGTACCAATTCTTAAGTCATCAATAAAATGTTGATGTTTTTCGCATTTGTCCGCTTGCTAAGCAACATCGCTTACCGTTTCCTTCTAGCAATTCTACTACACTTAAACCTTTTGAACTGATACAAGTTGATGTTTGGGGCTCGTATCACCAAGCTTCCTTGTCTAATTGCTATTATTTTCTTACAGTTATAGATGATCATAATACGGCTGCTTGGACCTACTTGATGCGCCATAAGAATCATCATCCATACTGTTAAATAGATTCTTTCAAAGTATTAAGACTCATTTGATAGCTGAGTCAAGTGCATTCGCACTGATAATGGTTCTGAGTCTTGGGTCATGATTGCCAAACTTTATTCACTTCATTGGGAATTACTCGTCAAAAAACTTGCTCATACTCTCCCCAACAAAATGGCCTTGTTGAACGTAAACATAAACAACTTGTGGAAATAGCTCGTTCACTTTTCTTTCAAGCCCGTTTGCCAACCAAATTCTAGGGAGAAGCCTTGTTGACTGCCACATATCTCTTAAACAGATTACCATCCTTGATTCTTTTTTGGAAACGCCTTATGAACTCTAACACAAACAGCCCCCATCCTATGAACATCTGTATATCTTTGGTTGTCTGTGATTTGCCACTCTTACTAAACCTCACAAACATAGGTTTAGTAAAAGGGCCTTACGTTCTGCCTTTCTTGGATATAGCACTGATCACAATGGGTTTAAGGTTTGTGATTTAGACATTAAACAACTACTCATCTCTCGTGATGTCATTTTCGATGAACTACATTTTCTTTTCAACTCTACATCATCTACAAATATTCCTTTGCCTATAATCCCTCTTTCCTCAGATAATGATGATGTTGTTCCTGTTGAATCCTCACAATCTACTATGGTCTCTACCAATAGTCCTCTCTCTACTCCACCCACTGCTAACTCTTCTCCTTCAGCTCCTCCTTCGCCTCCTGCTCCCATGCTTATAAGATACTCTACACGCCCCATTCACAAACCAGCTTGACTATCAAACTTCATTTGTAACCAATTCTCCAGTTTCTTGACTATATACACAATTTGTTGCTCAATTGTCTATTTTACAAGAGCCTAGGTCCTATGCTCAGGCCCAGGGTCGTGAAGAGTGGGAGAAGGCCATGGCAAAGGAATTGCAGGCACTTGAACAAAATTAGACCTAGAAGCTCACTTCACTTCCTCCAGGTAAAAATGGCATTGACTCACGTTGGGTTTACAAGCCGAAATTGAACCCAGATACAAGTGTAACTTAGTATAAAGTTCGTCTCATGGAGAAAGGTTATAGTCAAATCGAAGGTGTTAATTATTATGATAGTTTCTCACCAGTCACTAAGGATGTTGCAGTACACATCTTTCTCAGTATTGCAGTTGCATATTCTTGGCCTTTACATTAGCTTGATGTTAATAATGCCTTCCTCCATGGTTATTTGAATGAAGAGGTTTACATGTCTCCACCTAATGGTTATTTTGCTCCATCAGGACAAATATGCAAATTACAGAAGTCGCTCTACGGCCTCAAGCAAGCTTCTAGGCAGTGGAATCACGAATTTACTTTGGAAATTACTGAGTTTGGGTTCAAACAATTGCCGCATGATCATTTTTTATTCATTAAGTCTGTCCCGCATGGTTTCTTGGCACTGCTGGTGTATGTGGATGATATCTTTGTCATGGGGCCTTCAAAAGACTTGATTACTGAGGTAAAGCGTTATTTGGATGCTCTTTTTACCATTAAAGATGTTGGCTTTGCCAGGTATTTCTTGGGTCTTGAAATTGCTCGTTCTTCGGACAGTATGAGTGTAATCCGGTGAAAGTATGCTATGGACATTGTCTCTGACTCTAGAATGGCTGATACCACCCCTGTACTTACTCCTCTTCCACCTGGTCTCAAACTCAATAAAGATTTTGGGGCTCATTTTCAAGAGCCTGATAAGTTTAGGCGACTCATTGGCAGGCTGTTGTATCTTGGATTCATCGTCCAGATATTTCTTTTGTTGTTGTTCGTTACTTAATAGGCACTGCTTCTACTAGGTAGTTGTATCCAACTTGTGATTCTCTAAAATTGTCTGTGTATACGGATGCTGATTGGGGCGCCTGTGTTGATTCCCGACGCTCGATGACTAGTTATTGAGTTTTCCTTGGACCAGCGCTTATTTCCAAGAAATCCAAGAAGCAAAAATACTGTCTCCCGTTCTTCTGCTGAAGCCGGGGTACCGTGCCATGGCTTCAGTTGTTTGCGGACTTCAGTGGGTCTCTTACATCTTCATAGATTTTTGTGTTCCAATGGCTAAGCCCATTTCTTTTTGGTGTGATAATCAAGCGGCTCTTCACATCATTGCAAACCCCGTGTTCCATGAATGCACGAAGCATTTGGACATTGACTGCCATATGGTTCGAGAAAAATATAAGGATAGTTTTATCTCGCCTTCATTTCTGTCTAGCAAGTTGTAGTTTGCTGCTTTGTTTACAAAGTCCCTACCTAGCGCCTCATTTACTTGTCTTTTGTCCAAGCTAGGCTTGATACGCCTCAACTTGAAGGGGAAGTGTGAAAATGCAGCTGCAGCAGCAGAACAGAGCAGAGCAGGGATGCTGGAATGAGGAAGACGCGCATTTGTCTTTTCATTGTGCAGAGTAGCAATTTTATAAGTTGTGTGTTAGTAAAGACAGCATTCAAGTGGCAGTTTGTTGAGTTTGTTACCTACCGCATGTCCTATTTAAAGCACTGTACTCTGCATTCTTTGGTTCATAGTGAAATACAGAGTGCATATTCTTATTATTGTCTGCTATGGAGATTTCCCTCTCTACCATGGAAGTATGTTCAAAGGTGTAACGAGGGTAATTGTTAGACGATCATTAATTTATAAAGGGTATTTGTAATTTTTTAAATAACAATAGCGTAATTATAATTATGACAAACCCATAGTAATTTACTCTATATAAAACCTTTAGACGTTTCAATAATTAAATTAAAACTAATTGCGTTTAAGATGAAGTCTAAATATATATGATTTTACTTAATTTGCATTATATAGTTTGTAATTACTGATTATATTCATTTCGTAATTGAAATTATGAAAATTTTCGCTTTAAGTTTTACATAGTGCAACAATTTTCAGTACATTCCTTTGGTATCAAATATAGAACTAAATACAACCCTCTTTTGTACGTTTATCGATATACAATCTGTACATCAACAATGTCTTAATCTAGTGATGATAGATTCGAGTTACATTAAATAGTGTGGATATTTGTCTCAATTGATAATAAAATCTTATAAATAAATTCAAGGTCATAAGTTCAAGTTCCACCAAATATGTGCGCATATTTATCTCACTTAATAATAGAATTTTAATTTTAACCACTAAACTAAAACACCATTTCCTAATCAATTGGGACATTATTGTGTAATGAAATTTATGTTAGCATTTTTCACTAGATTCTTTGTACTGATCGTCCAAATCAGAAAACGATCAAATGTACCAAAGCTGCAAGTGTTAGGTAAATATTCTCAACTAGCTATAGTTTTATATGTTAAGCATTGATTACCAATTACAAGATTCCGTAATAAATTATTAGTAATTGTTAATTATCATCTGTTTCTCCTTTAATCTATCTTCTCTGGGTTTAATTAATCTCTTTATTAGCGTTTCAGACCCTCTATGATTTTGAATTTATAGTTGAGGACTATAATTAAAAACTGTAATAAAAAGTAACAAATACACTTATATAAATGAGATTCAAATTCAAGATTTTTATTAAGGTAAAATACGTTCACTATCTCTAAATTACCATTCAGGTCACAAAGTGGCCCTTAAATGACGTACCAACAAAATCTCTACTGTTTGGAACCGTTACATTAGCAGTTGCCATCTTTTCTAGGCGTTAAGGCCTTAACCATACGATTGATCAGACTATGCCTCTTCAGGATGAAAAATTATTTATTCTTTTCCGTTTTTTTTTAATTAACATGGTTGATGCTTAGGCGGAGGGTTAGGTATAGACCGTACCCATTTATTAATATCTCCCTAAATCCCTGATGTTTCATACAAAATAAGCGATTGGAATGTAAATAAAGAGTACTACTTTTTTAATGATGATCCAAAAATTTGTTATTTTTAATAATCTCCAAAATGTGTTCTATTTACACAAAGTTTTGAGTTCACAAAAATAATTATAAGACCAAAAAAAATATAGACAAATGAATTTTCTATTTAAATCAAATGGTTGCGATCTTTGGGAGAGACAATTATCCTCTGATTATTCTCTCCAAATTCTGATCCAGTGTCTGAAAGTTTATTTTTGAATCAGGCGTATAATTTCTGTGGATTTGAGGAGCAAACTATGGATCACCATATACGTGGAACCTTGTTTTGTAGCGCTTGGTCGTAATATAGAGTTTTGGTCTTACTTTGGACTTGAGCCATTGTAGATTTGTTGGTTATATTTAATGTGTGTTTCGAATGTCTTTTCTTATAAGCACAAGCAAAAAAGACGTATATAGTTTGTGCTCACTTTTATTAGACTTAAAAACTATCAACTCTGACCATAGCGGTCTGTACTTGAATATACTTCTTCAGTTAATCAATTCAAAATAAATATATATTTATTTATCTTGGATGGATGTATCAAAGTGGATAAAGCCCTCTTAATAATAAAATAAAGTGTAGATAACAATCAAATCGGCTTTTGTGATTAATCGAGGTTTAAAGTTATAATTTGAATAATTTAATTGCCAATGATGGGCTTACATTATAGGCAGCCCATGAAAGAGGAGTCCAGGATATTATTTTACAAGCCCAATTTGTCAGGGGTCATTAGAGTTGGGCCCAACTCTTTTTCTCATTGGTTTATCCATGGAATACTTCTATATGAAACATATTAGATACTTTTTTGAAAAATTGTAAATGAAAATTGTTAAAAATAATAATTAAATATTTTTCACCATTATTTTTATATGATGTATATTTGATTGAATAAATGAATTTACTGTTTAAAATTTAATGAGGAGACGAATAGAAAAACTAAGATAAAAAATAATTAATTTTGAGAGGGAAAATAAGAAATAAAAATTAAATAAAGATGATTAAAAGAGTATAAAGTAAAACCTTAAAACTTCTAATCTCAACATTTCAATAATTTAATCCATTTTGGGGAAAAAAGGTTCTTTTTCTTCACTTTTGAAATTTAGAAAAAAATAATTTTAGTGGATTAAAAAACAATAATTATTTGTTAACTCATAAATATAAAAAATATCACTTTATGCGATCATTAGGGGCCTTAGCTGGTGATCGAGTTGTTTCCCTTTCGACGATGAAGCTTATCCCCCCACCTTGACTCCTGTTACTTTGAGGTCATATCTAGTGTTCAAAATTTGCTTCGATTTAATACTACTCTTGCGGCCTGCACTGAAACAGTGCTTGACCCTTAAATGTCTAGTCAACTATTGCGCCTCAGTGCATTTTGGGGAGAACCAACTAACTTTGTGTTTGAGTTGCATTTCACCCTTCAACCACAACTCATTCGTTGATTTTTCAACATCAGTCGGTTCAGACCTCCACTTAATTTTTCTCAAGCTTCATCTTGATCATGGATAGATCACCCAAATTCCTTTACTTTGAATAAGTTGATTATAATTGGATAGATTGTATTGTGATTAAAGTTGTGATAACTTTTACATAATAAATGAGTTTTAAGTTTATATCTTAGTATTTTGGTGGGAATATATAATTTATTCCGTTGTATTTTATTTATTATACTATATTTAAATATTGGACTATATCAATGTGTAAAGAGTTTAATAATGAAATAAACTTGTCAAACTAATGTCAATAAAAAAAAAAAAATTAAGGAATTGAAATTTGTCCCCTCTTTCCCCTTCCCAAGCCAATATAAATGCACCAAAATCTAGTCCACCTCCTTTGGCTATTTATAGTCTGCTCCCACGGCAGTGGGTAGGGGTGGGCATCAAGTCGGATAGTATTGATTCGACTAGTTCGAGTTGGGTACTTAAAAATTTTTGTCTAGTTATTTTGATTCGAATTTTATTGGGTACTCAATTTTTCTTTCTTTTTTTTTTTTTTGAATTATGACGTCTTCATTTGTTGATTTCAAATTTTCGACAAGACTCAAACAGACAACAAAAACTCACTCCTCGTATATAAACTTCCAAACCCAAGCCCCCAAACACCAAAAATATTTATGCCAACTTTTATTTTCAGTACTCATTTTTTTTGATATATTTAGTCTATTTAAATAAATAAAATTAATTTGAAAAAATATAAAAAATAATATAAGTGTTAATTGATAAAAAATATATAAATAAAAGATAAAAATACATATAGTTTGAGAGATAAAGTAAATTTCGTAAAAAAATGGAATAAATCTATTAATTAAATACACTTAATTTTATATTTATAAATTTAATAAAAAAATTAACTCCAAATTTTCCCTCTCATTCTTCCTCCCTTTTAATTTAATATTGTAAAAAATAATTTATATATTATAATCACTCTTCTTCTATTTCTCTCTCGCTTCCCTCTGTCTGCCTCCCTTCCGCCGCCCCCCTCCCCTTCTCTCTTCTCTCTTTTTCCCTTCCGTTCCTCCCTCTCCTTCCACCGCCCGCCCCTCTGTGCTGTCTCACTTCCCGGCCTTCTGACAAGAGGTATTTCTCCTTCTGTGTTCGTAGCTATTTTGGCTTTGCATTTTCTCTGTTTTACGCCTCAAAGCATTTGTTTTGTTTTCTTGTGCATTGGGAAGATTTGGTTTCGTGATGGGTTTTGTTTTTTCTGACTACTTTTTCTGTTTTTTAATTTTCGATGAAACTTTAGATAGGTGGTTTGCGTTTCGGACGGATGCGTTTATGTGTTAATGAGAGATTTTAAACTTTATGCTGTTTTCAGTCAACCTCAGAAGAAATTGCATTTTGAATGCTTGCTTCCAGTCGTTTCACTAGTTTGGTTGAAGGGATGTTATTATATCTTTGATGCGGCTGTTTGTTGGTTGGTTGTAATTTTCAGCTGATCCAAGCTTTTACTTTTGGTTTACATGTGCATGTTTTGGTATGATTTAGTCTAGTACAAGTATGGTATGACTATTGTGAGATTGGGACTTTTCTTCCCTTATTTTGGAACTGTGGGTATTTTTTGAACTACTTTGTTTCTTCTTTGTGTAAAATACAGTCTAAATGTTTAAAAGAAAAATGTTTTCCCGTGTTCTTTCTTGTTTCTATTTCAAGGTGTAACATCCCATTAAATGAAGCAGTTAAGCCCCCTCAATCCTATATATGTGCTTGGTTCTTGTATTTGACAAAAAGTAGCTTGTACATTCTAATCCTTGCATGGTTTATTTGTTTGATTTCTCTAAGAATTCGTGTGGCATCAGAAACATGCTCGAATACATCATTATCTTTTTTATTGCAGCTTTCTCTCCAGTACCTGATAGTGACTCCCTTTACTCTGTGAATTTTTTATGCAAGTTCACTATGTTATGCAGCTAATGTTTTCTAGCTGTATGTCATAGCTATCCAGTTCTCTTAAATATGAGTAGTGAACTGCACTTTTTCTTTAGCTTGATGGATTTCTATTGGATTTTTCATGCTTTTACATCTAACATACATCCAAAACCCAATTGACAGGAAATTTCGAATCGTGGGGTCTTGTTCATGACCCTCTGTTACATTTTACTTCTCTGTTGTCGTCAATATTAAGTGAAATAGATGAAATGATGTACTTGGTAGCAATCTTATTTATCGGTTCCTAGTTCAGTGTGGGCTCCACTGAACAAGCTGCAGTGCTATGATGCAATTTCTGCAGTGACCTTGAAATCTGGTGTCTTAAGATGTTCCTTATGTTATGTTAAAAGAATCATTTGATCACGTATACCTTAGGATGTTTCCAGTACTTGCAATCTGTAGCGGCCTTGCAAAACAAAAATATGTTAAACTATGAGTCATGAGTCTGCTATGCTGTGTGTTAGAAAGATATATAGATAAAGCAAGAGTACTGGAAATTGATTCAGACTGGTATAGACGTAATGATCACTATAGTATAGTATGCTGCTAACAGAGGCCTCAGTTTGCTGCCTCTGTTAGTAGCAAACTAAGGCAGCAAACACGGTCATCTTGTGGTTTTAATGTTGCAGGATTTATTTGAGAGCCACAAATTTGGTGATTACAATACAGCACGCCCTTGTATCTTTTTTGTTTGTTTTACTTTATTTTTATTATGTACAGAATTGGGATTTTTCCTAAATTTCTTCATGCTGCGTCTGCCTCGTTTTATAAGTTTGAAAGTTTTGTTAGATGCTTGGAACTGGAAATATTTTACAAACCTAGCATCATTTTATACTGTTCAAGACTCTATTAGTCTTGACTAAAGCACATAACTGTATCTAGTATCCAGTAGAGATTTGCGAATATTACACTTACAAGCTTTTTGTTCATCTTTACTTCCTTCTTTAGCCAACTTAAATAGAAAGAAACATAAGCAGTAGCAGATGTATGGAAATTTGTATTTAGCTAAGTGATGTTTTAGTGTCTGTGACAGCAGCTGCACATTTGTATGCAGGGGTGGAAGAGCCCTTTACCTCCCTTCTAAGTTGGAGCTCGAGTACGATGTGGTTGTATTCTCATACTTGGTACGCTTGTTTTATCCATCATTGGGAATACGGAGAGAAATAATTCAAATGGAATTGTATTATTTCAACGGATAAAAAAATATTTCAACACAACTAGAAAAGTGCGAATACCTAAAACCCAATGAAGTTTAGTAATGTATTAATTTTATTAGAAATTCAAAAAATCTGACGACCCCTTCTAAATTTTACTAATTTATTTTCTATAAATAAAATTATATCTCAAGTTAAACAATCTAAATTCATATTAAAATAACTTATTTTTCTTTTTCTTTTTGCATTTTTTAAAAAAGTAACGGAAGTGATACGGAAGAAATATTAATTTCCAAATTATGAAAAGAATTTGAATATTGAATTAAGCTAATGAGATTACATTAATAGCCCCATAAAACCATATATTACGGTTATGCCATAACTAAGCCTAAAACCTCCTTCCGTTTGTTAGCTAAAACCCCAAAGCCGTTGAGTTAAAGCTCTGGTTGAAGGAGTTAACAATGGAAACCGAAGTAGTTATTGCCTCATCTCCGACAGACGCTGGAATCAGCTGTTGGGACCTCCACACCGGGGCTGAGCACCTCCGCTACAAGTCGTGCGCCTCCCCTTCCCACGGTCTTACCTCCGTTGCCGGCCGCTTTCTTGCCTCCTCCCAAATCCGAGAGTCCAAGTCGTCGTCTTCGTCTGGGTCCATTCTCTATTGGTCCTGGAGCAAGGTAATCTTAATTTGGATTGCATTTATGCCCACGAGGAGATGCATGGTTTGTTCTTGTGTTTCGACCGTGAAGATTCGATGAATGATATTCAAGGTGTTTTTGGTACTTCTTTTGTTTCAGTTAACCGGTTTTTGGGTGATTTTATGTGTTTTGATGAGTGCGAATCTTCCAAGGAGTATGCAGATTTGATGCTTTTATTTAGATTGTGCTTGGGGTATACTGTAATTTGTTGTTGAAGTCTAACAAGACTTTGTATTTGGGAAGAATGGGGTGACAATCAATGGTTTGTTGTAAATTTTGCAGCCCCAGGTTGAAGTTAGGAGCTTTCCTGCCGAACCCATAAAGCCACTTGTCTCCAATAGTCAAGGAACTTACATTGCAGGAGGAGGTGTTTCAGGGGATATATACTTTTGGGAGGTGAAGTATATCAAATAGTATTTCTAATTGGTGCCTCTATTAATTGTTTTAATGATGTAATGAATGGCGTATCTTTCATTACCCTGTAGGTTGCAACTGGCAAATTGCTCAAGAAGTGGCATGCACATTACCGGGCTGTTAGTTGCTTGGTTTTTAATGATGACGAATCCCTTTTGATTTCAGGGGCGGAAGATGGATCTGTTCGCGTTTGGTCACTTTTCCTGTATGTTCCACTTCCATGTGTGTTTTGTTATGTTGCCAGGTCATGTTAAATGAGTATTTAATGGATGTCCTTATACTACTGCAGGATATTCGATGATGCAAGGAGGGAAGAGATGAAACATTTGTTTGAGTACAGTTTCCATGAGCATTCTTTGAGGGTGACTGATGTTAAAACTGGCTATGGTGGATCGAATGCAATAATTGTGTCTGCTTCTGAGGATCGTACATGCAAGGTTAGTTGGGCCCTGTCCATCGGTATTTGATGCTCTGACATGGAAGCTAATTTAAGGAGGAACATAATCATGTCTTTACAGTTGTCATTATGTGCATACCAGTCTGCTACTAGTTTCTTTTTACTTATATGCAAACCATCTTGTCTCCTATACATTTCGCACCTCTCTTTATTTTATTTATGAGATGAACCACTGTAGCTGTGAACTTATTTTTTGGAATCTGATTAGAACAATATCTTTTTAATCATTCAGATATTCCTGTTTTAATTGCTTAATGTTGAATTTATCCTATAGCATGATGTAATTCTGGTATCAATGACATTGATCTCTAATAAATCTACTCTTATCCCAGGTTTGGAGTTTATCTAAAGGGAAGATAGTAAGAAATGTTGTCTTCCCTTCAATGATAGATGCAATTTCCTTGGACCCTGGGGAACATGTCTTTTATGCGGGTGGTAGAGATGGTAAAATCTATATAGCTGGATTAAATTCTCCAGTAACTTCCAACAGCAACTATGGATTGCATATAGTTGGTGCACTGTCTGAGCACAGGTTGGTCGACTTATACATATATTCTGGCTTCAGCTATTTGATTAATACTTGGAATTGTTAGGTTTATGGATTTCTATTTTGCATCAATGCAATGTATAGAGTTTCCCAAACGACTTCATGATGGCTTGTTCCCTCCTTCACTCTATATTTGCCTGATTTACTCCAAGTGCTCTTTAGTCTTTTGGAAAAGGTGACTGGTAATTCTACCACCAGTATTATTTTCAGGCCATAAGATCAATTTTATAGATGTCTGAGAGGTTACTAGTTGTTACTGGCAATGGCCTTTCAGATTTTGCGCAACTGCATGTCAGAACTAGGACTGCTAGGTTGTTATACTAATGTCTTTGGAGTTCAAGTAAAACTTTCTGATTTGTCAGATTTTGTGTTTGAACTTGATTATGTTTCTCTTAGATTTTCTGAATTGACCATTCATCATAAGTTGGTTTTATGGATGACTAACAAGATCTTAGTTGTACCCCGGCACCACCGTTTATGGATTTGCATTATCACGTGACAGCCAGATTGTTCTGCTAAAGTGTTGAGTTCAATTCTGTGTGATTTTGCTAGCATTCTGCATTGGATCTTGTTTTTATGCTACTTTATAGATGTCCTGAACTAACTTGAATGGACATCCTTGATCTGTGAAACAGCAAAGGTGTATCCTGCTTGGCTTCTAGTGCTGATGGATTTTTATTAGTTTCTGGATCAGAGGATGGCATGATTAGAGTGTGGGACACTAGAACGCGAAACATTATTCGGGTCTTTAGACACACCAAAGGTACTTCACATCAACCCTAGTAATGCTTTTTCATTGTGAACATTGTTTGATAGCTGACCTTTTACCTCAATAGAAGTAATTTTATGTTTCTCTTCGTCATATTCATTTTGATTCTGTTGCAACAGACCTCTGTGTTTATTGTATCAATTTAATTGTCTTCCTTTTAAATAATCATTTGTTGGAATAATTCAACTACTAATGTATTTTCTCCTGGCCTTGTCACCGCACAGGTCCAGTTAATAATGTTCTTGTCATCAGACAGCCGAAATACATAAATCCTCGTACATCTGCTACTTCTCTGGCTTCAGCAGCAAGGAGGCAAGGTCTGACATTACCACCTCCACTGGAAAAGTTTGCTAATTCCCCAGATGAGAGTCCATATGTTAAAGTACTCATCGGTCCTCAGACCCTGCCAAATCAACCCTTATTCTCTCCATACATAAGCATTCAGACAATGGAAGCTCAAATAAAAGAACTACAGGTTAATATTTGCTATACAAGTTTCTAGTAAATTTGTCCCGTTATCCTTATAATTTGAATCTATAGGCATCTCCGATGTGAATGCTTGAGTTATTCCTAATCCATGTTCTAATACATGCAGTATCTTATTTCTGATCCTTCTTTTAACCATGAAATCTAGATGGTATATATAGGATAGAAAGGGGATGATTTGTATGTAGAAATGAAATTAAGTGGGAATGGGATGAATTTAGGAATGAAATAAGGATGCGAAAGGAATCATATTTGAATAACATTCTTATGATAGCATATACACAAAAAATTAGAAGGTAATGAATTCGTCATTCTTAGTTAATTTCATTCACATGATTGATAATTAGAAAGGATTGATTAATAATGGAAAGAAATTACTTTTATGGAAAATTTGTTTGGTAATTTTTTTTAAAAGATTACTTATTCATATTTTGTTGATGTATAATAGTAGTATTTTGAAAAATTGCTTATAGACGGTTAATAGCAATTTATGATCATCTCATATGTTATTACAAAAAGGAAAAGATATTTATTTACTTAAGAAATAGTTTATTGATTCAATGAACAGGGAGATAGTATTTTTTTGATTTGACAAGTCTCCATCCAGTAAGAAACAAAAAACCTATAGGTGAAAATATTGTGACCTCCTATTAGAAGGATAATTTGTCACGAACAAAAAAAATAAAAAAAAACATTTCTCAACATGTTAGGAATAACTAATACCGTATTGGGGAAGGAATGACTAATCCATGCCTAGGGGAATAAGAATTCCAATACTATATAGGAATAAGTACTGCTAAACATATATCATACCAATCATAGATGTAGGAATCGACCTGGGCATGCCCATTCCATTCCGACTTCCTTCCTACATACTACTCTCCCCCCAAATGGTTTAACTCCTAGGTGTTTTATTTTTTTTTAATCAAGGATGAATTACACCCGACGAATAATCTGGTTCCAAGTTTAATTAACATTATCTTCTTGGAAAAATAGGTTTATGCCTGCAATTGCTTTTGCCTTTTGGTATACAAAATAGTTGTTTCTTCATTGTGCTTGTTAATGTAAATATCATGCAAGGAAAAGGATGTTTCATATTAATGATTAATTGCATTTGCTTGCCTGACTTTTAATGTTTTAGACAGTTTCTGTATTGCCTGCCAGTGTCTATAAGTATAATATCAATTTAGGTTTTGCTGTTTGATGATTTAGTTAATATCTGTTCTAAAAGTGGTTTCATTTCCCAATATTCAAGTAAGGTTTTTGCATCATCTCTCACCGTTTTCTCTAGAAATCCAATCAGCTTGATAGTTAGAATATTGAAAACCGATGAAGATGCCCTTACTGCATGTTTTACTCATTATCCATTGTGTACAATGAATTCTTGGCAACCAATATCACCTTGAAGTTTCTAACGTTCTGTTTTAATCTCTCCACAGAAACAAGGTTCTTCTGCAGCTGCTGAAGTGGATGTGGAAAGGTTGAAAAGTGAACAGCTGAGGTCTGTGCAAATGATCCAGCAATGGAAAAAGATGTATGAGAATCTGCATCAATTCTGTGTCAGCGAGCTTCTGGAAGGCAGTCACACTGAAAGTCCCAATGGATAAAATTTATGAGGTACCATTTAGGGTTATTAGTTTCTCGTACACTAAGCTGAAAAAGTAAGTGCCAATTGTTCACTTTAGTCTTTCCTTCTTCATTTGACTTTGAGTTCTCATCGGTACTGAGGACTCATTTAGCACAATTTTCTTATAGTGGAGGTTGTAATTCCCTAAATAGAACATTATCACGAGCTTGCATGATTCAAAATTTTTGGTATACTGTAATTATTTGAGAATTGTACTTTATATGAAGCAATTCTAAAACCGTCTTGCTCCTGAGATGTAGAATTGTGAAGTTTCAGCCAACTTAATGTCATATCGATCTTGATGCTATCCATGGTTTTCATGATTCTCTCCGGTCACTCAAATTCATTTCCAGAAGCAGTGAATGTGCATCAGATGTTGAAATTAGGTAAATTCATATTTAATATCCTGCAGAAGATGCATAAGAAAATGCAGTCCCATCTCATATAAGTGCTAAATCTTTTGGAATCCACCGGCCGTTTGCTTATATTGGATTATACATCTTGATAGGAGCAGTTGAGTTGAGCAAATTGCAATGCATTGCTTCTATTTCATCTATGGAATGAGTTTGATTGAGATGAGATTCTGTTTTCAGTATGTGAGATAAAAGTGTAATGCATTACAGTCGTTGTGATGTGTTTTTCTTGAAACTATTTGACATATATTTTGAAATCTTGCGAACATTTGGAGGAAGAATATCTCACTACATGAAATGAAACAATACAATCTCACAAGCAAGCATGCTTGCTTCTTAGAGTTGTCTTTTTTTAAAGAGGGTGCTGGTTCCTCAACAACCCTCCTAGGGACTAGAATTCATGACAAAGTCATAAGTGCAGCAAGCTACCTTGTTTCTTAGATTGAATGAGAATCATTTCATTTTTGCTTGTCTATAATTTTTCCATCTTCAACTGTAGAAGTTTTTTGTTCTATTGCTTATGTAACAGATCTGTTTGCACAGAATATTAAATCTCTGTGGCTGCGCCGCTGGTGTAGGCAGTATTGGGTTTTATTCTGTTTGGATCCACAGATCTGAGGTTTCAATCTTTAGAACATTTGTTCCAGTAATTTCATATTACAAATGATTTCAAATCCTTTTTTTTTTAATTTTAATATTTGAAGCGATAAACTGTTATTAATTGAAATAATTCGATTGCAATCATTTCTGCCACATATCGATATCTATTAAAGACATTACTATAATCATACTTTAATCAACAATATCAGATAAATGAAATTTAAACAATACCTACTATGTAGTAGGATAACATCTCATGCATATAAACTTCTAAAATTATTGGAGCTCAGCTCACTGCAAATTAATTATAATGTATGTCAAATCTTTTTAGTATCCTTAATTTCCATTTTAGTCCATCATCTTTCCAATATATCTCACTAATGTCATTTACTATTATATTTGAATTAAAAAATATTCTTAGTAGAAGTAAAAGAACATCAAATCCTTTATTAAACTTCCATATTGTGGCATTACATATTAACACCACATGTTATAATTTTCTTTGCATAAAAAAATTCATAAAACTTTTACATAAATTGTGGCCTATAGTAATGATGAAAATACTGATTGGCATTTTAAACTATAATATAATTTGATTATAGTTAATATTAGGAATAACTACACCGTCTTCTCTAAGGTTTAGTGTAATTATATGTATACAATCTGTAATTCGAGAAATTATATCTAATATCTTTGAAGTTTGTTATGTCTAACAAATAAGTTCTTTCTTAGTTAAGATTCAGTAAATTTGTTAACAAGAAACATAGATAAAAATTCATATTTACCTTCAATTGACTTATTATAGTCAGACAAATCCTTTTATGACAAAAAAGATTGTCAATAAATTTTTGACGAACAAGAAGACTTATTTATTACACAAAAGCAAATTATGAAAATACTAAATATTAATTTTTAATTTATAAATTTTTTTACATAGAATTACATTAAAATTTAAAAATGAATAATATAATTATCCTTTAATATTAATATGTGATAAAAGATCCAAACCATTGGGTCACCATCACGAAAGTCCATTGGGGAGTAGAAGCAGTTTTTGCTGTCCTAACCTAATCCACCTCGGAAGGTGTGCCAGTCCCAAATTGCACTTTGGGGTCCATATGGGGACTAGGGGGGTGGGGGTGGGGGACCTCTAAATTTTCAAGTTGGCCCCTACACTTCTAATTATATAATTTTTACCAACAAAATTCACCAACTTGTAAAAGGTGAATTTAATGCAATTATCTTCGAGTGAAAAATTGTGAATTATTTGATATTTACATTATGATATGAGTAAATAATATAGTGGAGATTCATAATTTTGATTGGGTAGAACCGAAGAAGATAATAATTTATGCTCATGTTAATGAAGTACCAAGATCGAATTCAGTGAACAGGCCCCATAAAATAGGAGCTCTGACTTAATTTGGATTCAAGAAAAAGTCAAATTTATCACACAACAAGTACACTATACTTAACATATTAATGACGATTTAACTTGAAAAAATGACATATTTACACATATATAACATATGTTATATAATAAATTATTCAGTGTATTCAAATTTTTATAAATAATAAAAAAATAGGTGGTTGATTACGCTTCGACCCTGTCCTGAACTCTTTCTTGGTGGCGAATGCGTCGACTAAGATATTCTAGATTTCATTGTTTCTTTTACTCCACTTAATATATATGTGCATGTAAATTACGTTATTTATTTTATTTAAATATATATACGTAATATGTATATAATAAATAAATTTTAGAAAATATATTTATATTATGACACGAGTCATGTGAGTGGGATTTTAGGCTACTCTGAAAGAAGTTAAATTTATTCCGAAAATTAGGAGGCATAAAATTTCAACTGCACCCGCATATTGGTTTCGTCCTAAGCGAATTGTATGACGTATTCTCGCCGACAAGTAAAGTTTAAAACATGAGAGTCATATTTGTTGGAGGAATTTAACTCTTTGACTCCCATCCCAATAAAGAGTTTCATGTTCAATATGGGACGAGGATATACACTAAAAATAAATAAAATAAAATTTGAACTGCAGTGTGTTGAAAAATATGCTTGTGGACCACCAACCAAGAGCACTTATAGCAACCATGGAACAGTTGGTAGATTAGATCTCTGCCATTGGTACAGACACTGTGGCCCAAATTCTCTGACAATGCAACATCGTTGTATATGATCCATCTTTACCAGATCTTTTTTCCTTTTTCAGTCATTTGATATGAAAGGAGAAAGAAAAATAAAGATTTAAGCTTATGAAAGGAGAAAGAAAAATAAAGAATTTTGAATTATAGTGACAACTTTTCTTCTTTAATTTCATGTTGCAAATAATTTGATATTTTAAAATTCCGTAGTTTTGTGATAGATTTTAAATATATTTATTATAAAATCGTTGGAAATCCTTTCCATCAATTTCTTCTTGAATTCAAATTCAAATTCAAATTGCCTTCAAATTGATCAAATGCATCTTGAAATTTGACTATAAATAACTCAATGAAAAGAGACAAGCGATAATGCATTATATAATTATATTTTTTTAATCAAGATGAAAATAATACGTATTTGATCAATTTCTAATCCATATAAAATGAGGTATCACAATATTGAAAGTTTGAAAGGGGCTATTCTTATATTGCTAGGTAGCACTAGCACGGCACGGGTGGAATTGGCGACATTCGACTTAAACAAGGGCTCGAGTTTGAGTACTATGATTGTAAAAATTTCTATATTAGGAGATTTTGTTTCAACTAAGTATGTAAATGAGTCGAGCTTGTCCAAAATTTCAAGCTCAAGTTTGAGCTTGCGGCGAGCTCATATTTTTTTTATATTTTTTGTTAAAAAGATATATTATTATTTATTTATAATATTAAATATTAATTATAAAAAATATAAAAAAACATATGATACATTATGTTAATCTAATGTTATGAATACATCACTTCATAAAATATATCTAAAATTAGTTTTGATAGTAACATAATCAGTAAAATCATAAAAAATATACATCAAAGTATCTAAATACTTACACATAATTTTGTAAAATTATACATACCAAATAAAAATACATTAGTAAATTATTAAAGGAATTCAACAATTTTAAAATTATATATGTCCAGAAAAGGTTTTTTTTTTTTAATAATTGAATCGTATAATATATTAATTTTAATAAAACAGATAAACATAAACTATTTTTTAAAAGTAAAATTAATAACAACGGTTATGAAAATACATTTTTAAAGAACAATGATCGCAGTTTTTAAGGAGCTCGTGTTTGAACCAATTTGACTCGACTTAAAAATTTTAAGCTCAATTTGAGCTCGGTTGCGAGCCTAATCAGCTCGTCTTGCACCACTAGGGCAGAACATCGGTCAAATCCAAATTAGTCGGATCCTAATGCGAATTCTAAATATTTAACGGTGAGAGGGACAAGAAAAAAGCTAAAAAATGCTAGCTAGTTTATCATATGCACCTAGCCAGGTTAGATCAGAGGAAAGAAATTTTAATTTGAATTGGGTATATGATCATTTTAAATAAATTATACAGTAAGTAAATAATTTGTTATGGAATTAATATATAATTCTGAAAATTAATAATTTAGTGAATTAAGTTTTGTTTTAGAATTTGTTAAATGTGGACAGACCTAAGTTGAGCTGAAATATTTTATTGGAGACATTTTTCATGCTTTATATGTCTAGGCTACCTTATATAACATGGAGATCGTGGGTACAAAATAATGTAATAAAATATAAGAAAAAACAAAAGAGTTTAAATACCATAATTTTTTGTGCACAAGGGAGATATAACATTGACGTTTTGTCTAAGTATAAAATTAAAATATTCATTTTAGCTAAAGTTTAACATGAAGGTAAAATTTGTAATATCAAATTAAAATGTGTACAAGAAAGTAAAACTTGACGTATGATGGTAAAACTTGTCCTCTCTCGTTGGAAGAACTCTCAGTTTATAAGCAATTCTCAGTCGGTTAGATAAAATTGAATCTCACACGGATTCTGTAGAAGATTCCCACCGATTTTTTTGAGCATTATCTCAAAATGGTTGAATAAGGTTGTATTTTCCACGAATTCAATGGGTCATCTACCATTGGTTGGGGGAACCCCCCACAGATTCGGTGCGTCAACTCCAAGCAATTATCTTTTGGCGGTTGGAGACCCGCGATTCTCGAGGGTGGTTGCAGTTCACTGAGAATGAGAATATCTTCTGGAAATAAGGATACTTTCTTAGGATTTTGGATGAGGTATTTGAGGAGATTTCTTCCCCAGCCTGAGTTCAAGATTTAAGGTTTGGAGGTTACTTTAGACTGGAGGCGCCACATGTCCCCTTAAAGGTGGTTGCTCCGTATTTGATTACTTAATTTTGTGGGGTGTGCCTTCAGAGGTCCTATGTGGATGCCACCTAAATCAATTACTTTGGTTGGAAGATTTCAGGTCTATAAGCTTCTCTATGAACTTATGGCCTTCTTGGATCTAGGTTGTCTGAGTTTCTTTCGACTAATTTATTCTGGCGTATCTCCTACTAGACTTCTTGAGGTCTCTATCCGAACTTGGTTTCTTGAGGGCACTCTGAGCCTCCTGTGGGGCACCCTAAGTCTTGCCTTTCTTTGAGCTCTTGATCTTATAAGACATCACCTTCCCCATGGAAAGCTATCTAGCCTTTTGAGTCAATCTATTTTTATGGATATTAATATTATTAACAACACAAGAAAATTAATTAAAAAAGTAAAAAGAAAAAATCCCTCAACTTTGTTATAAAAATAACATATCATAAATGGTGATGATCTAATATCATACAACTATATGTAAAATTATATAAATTAAAGTCTTGCTAAGTATTTTTATTTATTGAAATAAATCAATTATAATCATTTTTGTCGATCTCAATATATAACAAAAACTATCACAATAATTATTTCCTGCTCAACAACACTTATTACTACAGTACACAACAACCCCTACTAGTAGACAATATCCCACGCACATAGCAGCATCCAAATCCATGATCTCTAAAATCATAAAACCTCAATTTCACCAACTAAGTTAGACATAACTGACGATAAGGATTTTTTATATAGATCTAAAATAATGAACCACTTGTTATATATACCCTTCCCACTTGGTCCAATTACTCTGTTCTTCATTTCTTCATCAGACCACAACTGTATTAGCATTACCACTGCTGCTGCTGCTGATTCTCATAAAACTGTCATCTGTCTTTCCACCACTTTTCCCCACCGCGTGCTCGTTTTCCTTTTCACCCGAAAGACTTTTTTTTAAAGTTTACAGAGTCGGATAAATCAGTGGCAGCCATGGATGTCGACTTCGTAAACAAGTCAGCCGCTGAAGACCAGCTGGAAATGATGCTGATGCAGATCGACGATCTCCCTGATTTCTCCGACGTCGATGAGATTCCCGCCATGCTGCAATTCCCTCAAGAGTCTGATAATAACAATTTCTCCGTCTCAGAAAATCTGCTTCTTGATTCACCCACATTCTTGCCTGCAGCAGCTTCCAGGATATCTTTCTCCGGCGGGGTTCATCCGTGGGCGCCGCCGCAGCCCGGTTCAAGCGGTGGCAGATGGGAAAGCACGGATGAGTGTTCGGGGCCGGCCCAGAGGCGGCACTCCATGGCGGCGATGCGGGAGATGATCTTCCGGATTGCAGCGATGCAGCCGGTCCACATTGACCCGGAATCCGTGAAGCCCCCGAAGAGGAAGAACGTGAAGATATCTAAGGACCCTCAGAGCGTGGCGGCGCGCCACCGCCGCGAAAGGATAAGCGAGAGGATCAGGATTCTTCAGAGGCTGGTCCCCGGCGGGACGAAGATGGACACCGCTTCGATGCTCGATGAGGCAATTCATTACGTAAAGTTCTTGAAGAACCAGGTGCAGTCGCTGGAGCGGGTAGCGGTGAATAGGCCGCCTCCTCCGGCGGCCGGAGTTGGGTTCCCGGTGGCGATGTCCAGTGGGAATTACTTCCCGGCGGCTGCAAAAGGGTATCATCATCATCATCAATATGAGTCGCCGCCGCCTCACAATGTGCACCACTTAGCCGATGCTTAGTTAATCAGCAGATAATAATTCTTGCTTAATAGGTGTAAAGGAAGAAAGAAAATTCTTAGCCAAATTTGATCGAATCAAATAAATTATATGTCTATTTAATTGGTCATTTTTCTTAAATTCTTCATCAATTATACAATAATGTATTACAGTTATCATAAGTTCAAATCTTATCAAACTCGATACGCGTTAAAATTTTCCTAAAAAAAGAAGATTCTTGCATAATCATAGCCAAATTATGTCATGCATGTCTATTCTTATAAGAATAATATTAGAATTTTGGCATATATCTTTAGGGGAAAAGTATTATTTTAGTCTACTAAGTATGTCTAATTTTAATTTTAGTCCGATAATTATGTCCATTTTTGTTTAGGTCCAATAACTTACGAAATTGCTTACTTTTAGTCCTCTAGCAGATTTTCAGACAATTTTACCCCTATGCAACTTTTGAAAGGCATTTTAGTCCATATGCACTCATAGGGGTAAAATTGTCCGAAAATCTGCCAGATAACTAAAAGTAAGCAATTTCGTAAGTTACTAGACCTAAACAAAAATGGATATAGTTATCAGACTAAATTAAAATTAGGCATACTTAACGGACTAAAATAATATTTTTTTCTATCTTTAGAATTTCAAAGTTTGATTAAGCAAAACTCTATGGAAAAATAATGGGATCTATCTTAAATGTATATTACATGACCAGCGAAATATAATTGGCATGTGAATATATATACCGTATAATAAAAATAATTAATAATATAATAAGTATAATAATATTAAATTTGACTTGGACAAAATGTATATCATTATAAATTTTAGTCTGTATTTATTTTGACTGAATTTAAACAAATTATATTATATATACAATTTATGCTATAGTAAAAAAAATTTCCCTCATTGAAGTAAGAACATTACCAAAAAAACCTTTTCTTATTATCTAGTGTGTTTTTGTAATACGTACCTGATATATATAATTTTAAAAAAATACTTAATCATAAAAAAATACAATAGTTTTTCTATTACGTGATTGGTTGACTATCCAAACCTATTCTTTTACCAAATTGACAACACCAAGAAACTGAAATATTAATCCCACAACCAGAAAAAGTTGTAGTTTTAGTTTTGTAATTTAAGAGGTGGAATTTTTGGTTTTATATGAATTGATTTTCGTAATACAGTCCTATAATGGCTAATTTGGTCAAAAGCTCGTATTGACTTGTATGTGACCTAAATAAATTATAATTTTAGCCCTGTAAATCAATTTCTATAGGACAAAAAATGCTAATTCCTCTAGTTGTTAGACTAAAAATGTCGACGTTTCCTGAATTAAAAAAACTCAAAATTTACAATTTAATTGATCATATACAAAGTCACTTATAATTTTCGATCAATTTAACTAAAAAAATTGGCAAAGTTTTAGAATTATACAACTAAATTACCAAAATTAAAATTACTACTCATAAATTAAAGAAGTAAAACTACATTTGTTTTTTTCCATCCTACCACGTGATTAATTCTATGCAGCAAATCTTGGTGCAGGGTTTCTCAAATTAAATAGGAAAAATTGGCAGACAGAAGAAGTAAAATGAGGGTTTAAACTGTCTGAATTTCAGTGCAATTACGTATTACAAGAAAGGGATGATTATTATGATGAGCACTGATTATTATGGTGTCTGTGTCCTTACAAACCATGTGCGGACAATCCGCAGAGCAATTGTATTGTTTTTGTCGTGTAAGGAACTGATTAGGGCAGAAGAAGTAGAGAGAGTGATGGGAATGGGGTTTGCAGTAAAGGGATGAGAATTGGGACCAATGGTGCTGGATTTCCATGGCATCAAAGGTCAACTACCACTCACATGCCCCTTCAACTGCTAGCTTGTAGGCCCTGTTGAAAAATATACAAACTCTTAGGAGTTTTTGGGGGGCACCGGTGGCCGAAACATATCATTTTAACCAATGATTTTGTGTCATTCTTTTTAGGATGTAGTGAAATTGGTTGTCTAATATTGTGTAGGACATGCACCTACTCACATACACCCTTACAATTTGAATTATGTAAGAAGAGATTTTGAGATTCAAATCGTTGAATTTTGTTATTGTTTGTGTGATCGTATGTGTGTAAAGTTGTTAATATGTTAGATATGACTATTTAATGAGATATTTATATCAAGACATGGTTGTTTCGTATGAGGCGTATTTTTTAATTTTCTAAAGGTTGATTTTTAGTTCTTCGGCCATTCGTGGAGTTATTTTTGTTTGGAATTTAAATATTTATGTATTACAATAAATAGATTTGAAGAAAGAAAATGAATAAATATAAGTATAGTGAGAAAATTTTGATTGAAAATATATATTGTTACTGAAACTTGATTATTAAAAATGAACTTCTCCCAGAATTTATACATTTGGCTCAAGGGGACAGCGAAAATTAATCTTAATGGTTCAGCGAGAAACTTTAGAAAACTCTTTCACAAATATTTTTAAATACTATACAAGTTTCCAAGCTTATATATAGAACTCTTCTAAAAAAAAAAATTTCTCTCGACTTTTATATTTGTCTAAAATTTTGCATCCACAAACTTTCACAGTTGTATAAAATATTTTAAAATTATGATATTCTTGATTTTATATCTGTTGCATCTAATGCTTTGTGTATTGTATTTTTTTATTAACCTCTCTATATCTCTGTCGACCCCTTTAAAATATGTTATTTAGAAAAGTGTATACATCTCTCTTGTTCTTTTTCTAGAGAATGAAAGAGAGATTTTAAATATCCTATCACTTCAAAAAGTTTAAAACTAAAAAACACTAGCAACGTACATAATGTAAGAAGAGACATTAGTGTTGGAACTTATTTCTGGTGTGTTTTATTATGTTTTCTGGAGATAGAGGGAAAAAAAATATAGATAAATAGATATGTGTTGGAAATAGTGTGTATGTTTCGATTAAGTTTGGAGATAATTTAAAAGAGTTTAAAATAGGTATTGTATGTTCCGTTTTGTTTCTTAGGGGGACAAAATGTACTGTTCATTGTAAAATCACGTTTCTTTTATATGTAATTATATATTTATTTTCTTAGTAGGTGGATTGAATTGTGTATGTTATTGTAATTATATTTGTATGAAAAATTATTTACAATTTTTTTTCTTATTTTTGAAATAATAATTATATATTTAATAAATAATTTTATGCACATTAGTAAGGGGTTAAGAATATTTTTTTGGACATTCTATTCAGATTGATAAATTTAACATGCTTATTCAAATAATAAATTATATGAATTAATTAAATAATGTTATATTATAGAGTATTTCAAAATTAATTTGCTAGATGATTTCATTCAAATAGAAAAATTTAGAGTATTGTTTAAATGATTAAAACAACAAAAGTTAGTTATTTTAAGATTTCATTTTAATAAATTTAAATCAGTTGCGCCATGTCAATAAATTAATTATCGTAATATTTTTCTATTCTGCGATTCAAAATTATTTATTAAAAAAATTGTATATAAATTAATTATTCAAATATTTTTCTATTTAAAAATCCAGAAAACTCACAAAGCCAAAGCAAAATTAGTGAGAGTTCATTTCAATAAATAACATTATTATTTACCCAAAAAAATCTTCAAAGTGATAATTGATTAAATACTAAACCACAAACCAAACTAATACTAAATATTCAAACACAATTTTTGACTGGTTATCTTAAGCCATAATTTGGGGAAATTAAGATGGAAATATATAATAAACATCTTTATCACACATAATCAAATAAACTCATATTCCTATCATTCCTTAGTTTTATAATTATGTAACATATGACATGTAAATTAGCGAAAGCATAATTCAGACATCCAAATGTATGCCTAAGAATGGTCATGAGGCCACGATTATTGTCCATGTGGCTGCCGCGTTCAAGTTGTACTTTCTCCCTCATTAGCAGTGTGGCCTCCACAATTAGATTGCATCTGGAAGCGACGGATGTAATCCGTCCGTAATCTAATGTCGCCGACCTCTGACACAATGTTCAAATTTCGACGTGATGCTAATGACATACTGTGGGCCATTCGTGGGCCACCAACCTCATGCACTACCTAGCCCATTATAGGGGTAGTGGAATCTGAAATGACAATGAAGGCACCTTCTGCGCCTCTTGTCGAACTATGAATACTATTACTACTGTCGCTATAATGTGCCTCACTATGCTTCCGTGGAAACACATGTGGTACTCGAATAATTAGGCCCGACACCTCGACCATGCTTGGATAATATGGCTCTAGGTACTGATCATAGTAACATCTGGCTAAAGGGTAGTGCTGTATAGGGTGTAAATTAACAATCAATACTGTAAATATTTATAAAAAGCAAAATTTCAATTGTAATATCTGATTCAATTTATTATGAATAATAGTACATACTCATGTCGTTAATTCACGTAGTTTGTTGGGAAAATTCGTGCAAAAAATATTTCTACATCATACCATACTCTTGGTGTGTAAGTGATTTCGTGGAACTGATGAAATTGCTCTTTGAACTCACAGAACTTGTCACGGACCTTCTTTGTAATGATAGCCAAAATGTTGTCGTAATGCACAAGCCCAGTATGCCATGTGTGCCTTAGTACGAGCATCATTTCTCATAGGTACAAGCGATCATCCACATAAATAGCTACTCGACCTTTAAAGTCTAATAGTCTACTTGTGGAAATTCAACTTGCTCAAAATATCTACGAAATGCCATGTCTGCAGTAAAAATACTCCTTCTGGGAGGAAAAAAGAGTTGAGGCATTCCACGTAGAGAACTTTACACATTTGTTCATAATTCTAATTTGAAATTACTAATGAGCGCATGAAAAGTGTAAAACCCGCAACGGAGTGGGAAAATATTCTTAAATAAATGAAAATCACACAGTTTTATCCATCCTACTCAAGCCCGTTAAAGCTTTTAATACATTACACACATGGACAGATTACTGTTCCCTAACATCATTCCTAGTTAAGATGAAAAGATGCGACATCTGCACTGCTATGTTGTGTGTGTTTGGCTTCTATCTCAATAAAGTAGGATGTCCCCTATGATAAAATAAATCCATATCGGGCGAAATGTCATCTTCTAGTTTGTTAAAGATGGTGTCATCCTGACCAAACCTGCAGATGGAGTTGTGAAGGGTACAACAAGCAATGATTATATTGATATGGTGTTGGACAAGGTTGCTCTGCATCCCACCTGCAATATTAGAAATTGCTTATTCAGTACTCCAAAACACCGTTCAATTACATTGTGTAACTTAGAGCGGGCATGGTTAAACAGGTCATGCAGGGTACAATATCGATGACCATGTCTCCTGTACTCAGCTAGGTGGCACCTAGTACTCATCTAGTGGAGGTCCTACAGCGGGAGAGGGATCATCCTTCTGGAGGACGTATCCAAGGAGGTGTTAGCTCTGATGTTGGTTCATTGTTCTCACATCTTAGTTCTATATTCCCACTGACGGAGCCGATGATGCGAGCAAAAAATAGTGGTGCCTCAATGTAGTTAGGGTGCAAAATGATAAAGTGAAATGCTAAGAAATAAAAAAGTGTAATTGAGTGATAAAGAGAATATAACTACTTGATTTGCATGTAAAAATGAGATGTTGATACTGAAACAAAGCTTTCAATACGAAATTATAACATTCCCCTCAGCTAAAGTGGTAGCATGAAGGTGAAAATTATAGTATGTAGGCCCAAAGTGTAGAAAATATAACAAATATGTCTTCTCCCGCTGTAGGGAGTTCTCTATTTACAGGCAACTCCAAATTGATTTGAGTAGAACAAGAATTTGGGGAGTATGATCCCGATATTATTAGATAATGTTGAATCTCCTCGGATTTAGTAGAGAGTCACCAACAGTTAGAAGATCCCTCCCGAATTCGGGGGAGACAGTTGGAGGATCCCCCCCCCCCCCCCCCAGATTGAGTTGGAGTCCATTGAGAATAAATGCATCTTCTAGGGATAAGGATGCATTCCCGAATAGAGGGTTTAGGATATGCCTGTTGCAGCTATTGTCCAAACTTTTAGGGTTTATAGGTTACTTCTCTTTGGAGGCACATTCGATTTTGTAAGGTGTACCTCCGGGGATCCTATGTGGATGTCATGTCAGATATGCTTTGACCTTAGTTGAGAAATTCAAATCCCTAAGCTTCCTTATAGATTTGTAAGATCTTGGATCAAGGCCTTCTCAAATCTAGGTCGTTTAGGTTTTATTTAGTCAATTTATTTTTTGGAGGACGTCCACCGAACTTTTGGAGGCCCAACACCGAATTTCCTTAGGGTGGGGCCCTCTCTCAAATTGGGCCTCCTGAGGAGTGAAGACACCATAGGCCTCATATTCTTTTTTTTTTGGGACCTCTTTGGATTGACTCATTTTTATAAATATGATTAATATTGATGCATCTTGTAAGTACATATATAATCATCCATATCACATGAATAATTTGTGCACAGAGCCAAGAAACCAACGCTATAAATATGATTAATGTACTGAAAAACATTCATGTACTGAAAAATCGAGGGTAAATCTTTTATTGATTACTGTTTTATTACAGGTTAAATAAATCTTTTTATGATCAAATTACCCGCATATATCTTCACGTGTTAATGCATGTGAAAAAGGTGTATTTTCACCGTTACAAGGATAGTTTAGTTCGAAAAAAATTGATTGACCTGCAATAAGTCTTAGTCAATCAAGGGTAAACATCAATTCTCGTTCAGCTTATCTATTAATATCAACAAATTTAATAAATTTTGACTAATGAAGGGATATATTTGTTAGACAGAAGCAAACTTTAGAGATGCTAAATGTAATTTTTCAAACCACATAAAATTTACGTATAATTACATCAAATCTCAAGAACAGCGAAAATAAAGCTTTTTCATCGTGTTATACATCAATTGATTATAAAAATAAAAAATAAAAAAATAAAACTAAATTGCTCTAAAATAAATTATCTACATACAATTATTGAGTATTAAATGTTTTTGTTTTTGGCAAAAGGGGTAGGTTGCCCCCCAATATGGTAGTGTTTGTGTCTCAAGGTTCATGCTTCACTACTTCATTCCAATTCAATATTCCAGGATCATTCAACAAAGAACAAAATTGTTTTTATTTTATTTATATAGAAAAATAACAAGAAATAAAAATAAAAAAAGCTTCAATTCTTGCATGGAAGAAAATGGATTGATCAAACATTTCAAGGAAAAAATCCATGTGCGGAATCGAAAAGGCCCGTTATCCTGTTTTAGATTATATTTGGATTGATAAATTTAAAATTATGATTTCAAATTTCTAATAAATATATCTTACGATTTTATTTGGATAATTTTACATCATAAAGATTTCAAATCATGTAACTATTTATATTTTGTGTAATATTGGTGGATTTTAAATTTTTCTGATATTATGTTATTTGAAATATTTTTCTTTTTCCATTTAAATACCCATTTCGTTAAGTTTGGATAGAAAATGCCGACTTCAGTGGACAAATTACATATATTTCTAATTTTACACCTTATTCAATATTTTTATACAAATTATCGATAATATGTTTAGTTTATACATTTACCAACGATTACTTTTATCTAACAATAATAATTTGGGAGCAATATTTCATTACAATTACACCTTTTTTATTATATATATATATATATTATGTAATTAACCCCTTACCAATATAAAAATATTACGAGAGTATTTTTGTCAATAAACTATGGGGAATGCTTAATCAGTACTAATTAAAATTAAAATTTTATGTAAATCTTTTGTTAACTTCAGGTTTTCAAGTGTAATTAATCTTAATTCCGGTGGTAAAGTTATTAAATCATACTGGGTAAGAGTTAAGATAATTCTAAAAAAAAAAAAATAGTGCTTTTGTGTAGTTTCTTGATCAATCAAGTTTCGCCACGTATAACACGGCTTTACAGGATAATGCTCCCAACCCTATTCAGGCACTGCATGTGAGGTTTTATTTGCTGCGGACAACATCTCATCATATACTCATTTGTCAGCTTTTATATAAAATTTACTAATTCTCTTATCACATTCATCTCTCCAATTTTTCTTAATAAAAAAGATGTGTTTAATTTTGAAAAAAAAAAAAATCACATACACAATTTCACATCGTTTAATAATATGGTAAAAGTTTATAATGATTTTTATTTAATTATTAGTTATAAGACATTGATGCAATAATGTAATTATTGCTTGTATTTCTTGATACAATTAAGTCACAAAATTTTGTCAAAAGCATGCAACAGGTTGTAATTATTGCTTGTATTCCTTGACATGTCGAGAAAACCGCTTACATTAACCAAATTGTATTGTACTATTGTACTTTTTTTGTACTTAACAAAAATTACCTTTACCGAAAAAGCATGAAACAAGATCCAGCAACATGATTTGACCTCATCATTCTGCCAACAACTTGACACATTTCTGGAAGTAAACTAATTACAAGAGTTGTTGTCTGTGCACAACAATCCACCTTAACATTATCAGTAAGTTAGGTACTTACAATGTAGTTGTAATTGCTCTCACTAGATCTAACCAAATGGTTGAGCTCTTACACATGCTTTCCCAAATACATGCAATCAGAAAAGGTATGACTAAAGCTAAAGCTGTAATATCAATGTTTATATATATCAATATTTACATACACAGAAGACATATTTCTAAAATTTTCATTTTCTCCGTACAATTCTACGACATACAGAGCCCGGGATCTTGTTTACGTTCATCGAGTTTCAACAGAGATCCCACTGAAGAAATCAAGCCCACGAGGTCAGTGGACTCTGACATCGTCCATGGAATACTCAGGCAACCAAGTCATGTTGGGATCAAGAAAATAGGCTGTGACGGCCTTCAATTTGCCGTTTAAGAAGTTCCTTTCCACCTGAAATTACCCATTATCAGAATCATAAGGCGACCATGTCGTTCAGAAAAGCAACAAAAACGTATTTGAAGTAACTCATAGATTGATAGAATTTCTGAATGATAACCTCTAAAGACCATGGTGGAGTGGCTGATAAAGATAGTTCTGCTAATTGATTTATATCGACATTTCGCGGGAGAAACATGACAATCTTGGGAGCTATTCTCTTTCCAGCCTCGAAGAGAAATTGCCTGGTGCACAGAAGAGAAGCATAATATTTGCAGAATTTCAGTGAATAACTAAAATGAGTGGAGAGTGAAATTTAGAAAGAAAAAATGTAATACCCATCATGTGGCTTAAGCATAGTGCTGATATCAAATCTCTTTACTTTGGAATAATTGGGACCTCCCCAAGGTGGTGACATAAAAACTGTGTTCGCCTGCAAAAAGTTTCAACTTATAATATCAACAGAGGATGCCAGGAGCGGAGGTGAAGGCTGAGGAGATATAAATTGTTTTTCTTGGATTGGAAAAGACAGACTCAATTTGACTACATTATTCGGAACTAAGTAATTCCCAAACAAACAGAGAACGACTGGTTACATGTGCACATAAAGCATGCAGTGGTTTCACACATTAACCACTGCATATACTTCAAACGAACTGAGCAGTTTTCAGATCCATTTCCATTTAGTGGATTTTTGCATAGTTATGTGATATTTCGAAATCACAATTGTAGAATGACGCATACTTCAAGGAAAGGAAGGAAGTTGCAGAATTATATTCTCGAGTCACTTTCACAGAAACATTTGCTAGGGAGTGAATGCCGCTTGCTTCATGGACTATAATAATGATTATGAGTTACCAAGTCCTACATTATTCTCATTTGGAAGTTGAGGTCACTAAAATATGTAAAGATGTGGTTTATAAAAGTCATTTTCCCCTGAATTGGGAATTTCTTACCTTTAATGTAGGAGCCAAAGAAAAAGAATCACCCTTTATGAAATCTATGTTGTCTTCAACTCCGTAGATGGCAGCATTATGCCGTGCATAGTCAATTTTCTTTGGATCAATATCAATTGCGATCACATGTTTGCTCCTGAAACCAAGAAATAGTAGTCTTAGTCTCCAAACTAGTGTAAACTTTGCAAGTAAAAACAATTCATACAATCATATTCTTTCCCAATAGAAATAGTAATACAGCTGCATGCATCCTCACTGTGTCCAAATAAACAGTAACTGAGCAACTCGTTGTGTTAATTAATGATGATATAAGCCCCTTGTGCAGGGTTTTCATAAAACAATAGTGACACTAATTAGTCATTACACAAAAGGAGTGGTCCATGAAATTGTAAATTCCTCAATCTTGTTCTAACAAAAATGAGCACATTAAGATGTATCGAACACTGCCAATTTGAAGGCTTCTCCTAAGGGAGAAATTTTTGGCCTTAATTTGTTGATATTGGGAACGAAAGTGTAGAAGAATGAGTAAGTTGAAACTTCTGTTAAAACAAGCCATAAAACAACATGTACAAAAACGCAATTAAATTCAGTTGTCAGGCTAAATGATTGCAAAGTAACGTATTGATCTGCCATGTTGTTTTAACCAAAAGATTCATAAGAAAGATAATATGTTTAGATTGATGAGAAATTGAATAAAAAAACAGAATGCGATTGTTATGCTAACCGTCGTCCAAATTGAATTGCATTCCCACCCGCTCCAGTGAAAAAATCAACTATTGCACCATCACCACAACGAGCTGCATGATGCTTGGCTATTGGCTCCGGGGTAACAGAAAACCATCCTTCTTCATCCATCATAATGCCATCATCAAATTTGGAGAATAATAGGTATCTTTGACACCAGTATTTGCTAATACTTGGTGGAACTCCTTGCAAAACTCCTTCAAGCTCTAGCATTATTAATCAAGGAAACAACTCTAATCAAAACTGTATCATATCTTAGATAAAAGCAGATGGTCCTTGGTATGGAAATATAGATAAAGCAAATATACTTGAAAATCACCCCCATAATTGAAACCAGCTACAAACCCACAACCTTTTCTAATTACCGTGGACATCTAAATACGCTTACTTCAAAATTCATTAAGAACCAATGCAGCAAAGTTAACCCTTATGTAACCTAATAGCTGGTCCGTCTAGATTAGAAGTCTAAAACAGGGAAATGAAGTAAATGTGAAAGAATGAGACCCTTAAGAATGTTTACGGAGTAAAAACAGAATCTATAAGAAGTAACATTTTGTTCCCAGCAAAAAGGAAGTCAAAAATTTCAAAACTGAGGAGTAAAGCCTTACTAAACCCCTCACTGAACCACATGAAAGACAACACATGCTATCACTAAGAAGAAATACAATATGTCTGCTGTCAGCAAGCACTCAATGAATTAAGTCCTTCTATAAGTGACTTCCAGACTCTTCTATTATACATCTTGCTATTGCTTTCACAAATGAATTGAGACAATGCTCATCCACCAGAAAGAAACTACTTTGGCCAAATAGATGGAAGAAGTTATCCACTGTATTAGTATTGGAAGTTTGGAACCTATTTCAGAGGCCTCATAACTTACAAGCTGTAAGCATATAGAATAGGGAAATGGAGATGGTAATGCGGTTAAGTGACCCTGGATCTGTTTCAAATTTGTGGCAGGTAACATGACATGGAAATAGTGGAAGGAACAATCAAATGCAAACAGGAATACTAACCTTCACTGGAAATGGATAATTTCCTGTTAATTTTCGTTCTTCTAAGTTTCTTTTTCCTTTTTGCAGAATTGGTGCTAGTGACATTATCAGCTGAAAGCCAATTTCCTGCAACCTCATCCAAATGTTGACTTAATGACTGGTTATAATTTCCCAAATCTTCAGTCAAGTTGCAGTGAAGTTGTAGATCACAAGAAACCTGAGCCTCATCGGACTTCCTGAAATCCCTTTGATCATTATCTAATTCAGCCAGCTCATCCGATGTATTTATTGGCTCATCAACTATATTTATTGGCTCGTCAGTGATGTTAACATATGCGAGGTGCTCCACTCCTGAAGGAGGGTCAACAATATCACCATATGCAAGGTGTTCCATTCCTGAAGGAGGGTCCCATGTAGACTCCTCTGTTTTGACATTATAGAAGTAGGTTCTCATGTGAAAATCATCCCAATATGCTACCCATTCTCCACTGTCCCCAGTTTGATGGTTGTCAATCACATTAAAATTTGCCAGTTCAGACAAATGTGCATATGCTGCAACATCAGAATCTTGTATCACCTGAAGACTCATATTATTTGATTGGCCTTCAGCTTCATGGTCCACTGGCATAAGGGTCTCTAGATGAACAGAGTCCAATTCTTGTTTTTCCTTCCCATCACAATCAGCAACCTCATTTATGAGGCAGCTTTCTTCTGAAGTTCCACCATCTAGACATGGAGCGGTGGTCATCATCTCATTTGTGCAAGGGGTGGACTCAGCTTCATCCAATATAGGGTTGCCAAGTCCAGAGATGCGACCTAAACTATGATCACATCCAAGATCAGATACTTCACCATTATAGTCATGTTCATTGCTGCAGGTGTTGGTACATGCAGTGGAAGTCACTGAATCACCCCGTTCAAGAGACAGGTTAGACAAACCTTCCAAGTCTGCTACATTTCCATGCATCAGAATTTCTCTTCCATCTAGAATTTCGGAGGTATTACGTAAAAGAGCTGGAGATCTACTATCCAGCTCACTCACTGTTGTCAAATCTTGCATGTAGTCATCAATTTCGCTTGGAGTTTGTTGACTATTCTTTCTTCTGCCTTTCCTTTTCCCACTAGTCCTTCCATTTCTTTTCTACAAAACAACATTACATTCATTAAACTAGAAAAGAAAATCACCAAGCTTGATAATGGAAGTAACAAGGAGATGCACCCCATAGCAAGCATGTAAGAGATGGAAATTTCAACAAAAATAAGTCAAAACATTCTAAACATCAGAAACACCAGTTCAGTGCTCTCTTTACAAATTCCACGCCACCGACTATTGTCCAAAAAGAAGAGGGTTCAAGCAGCAGTGTACCAAATGATATCAACACTAATAGTCGGCACTAGGGCAAGCAAATGAACAAAATGAAAAAAGCATGCTCTTGTAGCAGCCACGAACTAGGGAAAAAGAAGCAACGGTGAAACATTGTTCTTGCATCAGACATTAATTGAGAATCAAACCCCATGCCAAATGCTTGCGTCATTTCACCGACAACCAATTATGCTTCCATGACCCAAGCCTAGTTTCCACAAGTTCGAATTTAGAACACCTAGATTTTATTCTCCCAAACAATCTTGGTTCTCTAGTTCATCCATTCTGCCCTCAATCAAAGTAAAATTCGACAGAACAAAGCATATTGTGCCTACCTCCTTGTTAGTATTGAAAGATAGTGGAAGTCCCAAATCATTCAATGTTTTGGCTAGTTCTACATCTTCGGGTAATGAACAGAACCCTGAAATTCGAAAAAACTTCAAACTTCAGATAACAACTCTCCATAACAAAAGCAAACAAAAGAATCAACCTTTGTAGAGAATTAAATTAATTCATAAGAAAAACCAATAATAAGGAAAAAGGAATAACAAAACGACAAAAACTTGCCCTTAAGACCTGCATAGTCGTTTTCTTCACAGTCCTTGTCGCCGTTGATAAGTTTCTGCGTTTCATATACACACAAGCATATTAAACACACACACACGCAGACACACATATATATACATATAGCACACCAAGAACTGAAACCAAGATTAGTTTTATTTTTTCCACCAATCAACTCCAAACATTAAAAAAGTCAAGCAACTCACAATGGGTTCTGGCAGAAAAGGTGATTCTCGCTCTTCAGTTGAGCCATCGTCCCTGTTAAGTTAAAACAATTTCCACAGTTGCATTTACATATAAAAGAAGAGCCAAACGCAAAAACCCAAAAGGACAAACACCAAAAACAATAAGAGGAAATTCTTGCCGACCATAAGTGAACTTCTGTGAGTTTAAACAGCGAACCAAGAGACCTGGCAGCCGGCGATTCATCAATTGAGAAATCCATGCTTCAATTCTTGAAACAGGTTTTCTCAAATAATCAACGATGGCTTATTCGAAATATATAGAGGGTTTTGGGGCTGCCCCTCTATAAATGCGAGGAAATCGAAAAGGCAGCAATGACTCAATCTCTACAAAAAGAGAAAAAGGAAAAAGCACAAGTCTCGACAGTGGAAGTCAAACTTTGGTCAACGGTTCAGGAATGCCGACCGCCGCGGAAGGCCGGTCGACGTCGCAGTGAAACCCTCCCTTTGCGAGGATTCACATTATTTCAGCAATCATGTCTGTAGATTATGTGATCCGCAGTTAGGCGATTTATTGTTCTTAGATTTTGGATAATAATAAAAGATTTAATTTATAATCTAATTGTTAACATCTTTAATTCAGATAATAATAAAAGATTTGCTTTTATTATTAAGTTAAGTATTTTTAACTCTTCTTTTTGTTTCTTTTTTAGTTCCTTAATTTGATTTGTACATTTAGATTTTGTCAATTTAGGCCCTCTTTATAAGGGTGATAAAAAAATCGCTCAAGTCCGACTTTTTAGTTTAACCCAAAATTTAGTTTGGGCTTTTTGAAAATCGAAAATCGAATCAAAACGGATCAGTTCGGTGAAAATTCGACCAAGTCCGATTTTTCAGTTTTTACCATTTTTTTTAATAATATATATATAAATAATTGTGATATTTTTTTAATTTTATCTAAAAATACAAATACCAAAATACCAAAGCATGCAAACATCTTCAACTTAAGTAAGAATCCATATATTTTTTAACTTTGTCATTTCATCAAATATTTTCAAAGTAAAATTGTAAGTAAAATTTTTTGAATTTTTTTTTTTTGTAAGAGAGCAAAACCTACCTGATAGTGAATCAAAATAGTGGTGGAGAGAGGAGGTCGCCCGTTGTCGTCGTCATCGATCGTTTTTTCTTTTCTTTTCTTTCTTCCGCACTCGTCGTCGATCGTTCTTCTTTCTTTTCCTTTTCTTTTTCTGTTTCTCACTTTGCAGTCAATTGACTCTATTCTATCTATATTTCTATATAGTATATTCTATAATTATATATATTAATATATAAATATAATATAATATAATATATATTAAATATTTTATTTAAAATTTCAGTTAATCTTTTCGATTCGATCACCGAAATAGCCAAAAATTGAATCAAAAATCGATATTAAAAAAAAAAAAAAATTTGATGCGGCGAACGAAAATTCGGTTTGATCCGGTTGGACGGTTGAACCGTTTTCCGCATACTCCTATTTTATAAGTCAAATACTACTTATTTGCTTGGGCTATGATATGGGCTCGAACAAGAACAGGCCCAGAAACAAATACGAAGCGGCCGACTCCACCAAATGGCTAATGATGCTTGAATAGCTATGTCGGAGGTCGCAAGAGTGTGAAAATGGAAGTGACGATGGCGGAGCCCGGTGAAATACTGCCGGAGCGCAATGTAGACATGGCGGCGCTCTACGACATGCTGCGGTCGAGCAAGGCTTCGGCGGAAGAAATCGTGGCCAAGATGTTGGCCATCAAGAAAGAATCTCAGCCCAAATCCCAGCTCCGGGAACTTGTCACTAGGATTCTCCTCAATTTCGTCACCCTACGTCAGGTCACGTTTTTCATGTGCGGCTTTGTGTTTCTTTTTTCCTCTTGGGCTCTCGAAATTTTTGTGGTTTAGGGTTTATTGCGATTTAGGACCCGTGGGATTCCCTTTTATGTCAATATAAATTAAAATGATTGCTATTTGAGGGTGTTATGGTTCAGGATGGGAGGACTGGACTTGCTACTTGATGATTAATAATAGAGTACTAATGGTTCACCAGGAAGGACGATGTAATTATAATATAACTACAGTAGGTATGAACGACTTTGTTTTGTATGGAATACTGGTTTGAACCAAAGATTTCAAGTTCGAAGTTTGCTGATAGTGTGTTAACTGGAGCTGAATGTGAGATATAGATAATTCTGGATAATCTATGGTATTTATGTAGGACAAGCTTTCTTCGTTAGGTCTGCTTATTTGGTTTACAGTGCTCTTGAAACAGGCAAATAGGTCTATCTTGCTTGAAGAAGACAGAGTAAAAGCAGATACTGAACGCGCTAAAGCACCTGTGGACCTCACAACCTTGCAGCTCCATAATTTGATGTATGAGAAAAATCACTATGTTAAAGCAATAAAAGCTTGCAAAGACTTTAAGACTAAATATCCTGATATTGAACTTGTACCCGAGGAAGAATTCCTCAGAGATGCCCCAGAAGACATTAAAAGCTCCACATTATCAACTGACAGTGCGCATGATTTGATGCTTAAAAGGCTCAACTATGAGCTTTTCCAGGCAAGTAATCTATCTCTTAGGAGTATCGTTTCCTAATTGATGCTTTTAATAGTGATGTTGGTTTATGATGACTGTGATTAACTTCATTTAAGATTTTTGTTTATGCATTTGTACTTTACAATTGAGAAGGTTGTTAGATTTAACATCTTTTGCAATACATCAAGCTATCAATTTTAAGTTGAAACCTGAAGCATCTAACTTAAAGGTTGGGTAAGACAATGTACTTGTTACTATAGTCGTTCAGATTGTAATAAACCAATTAGTTGATGATGTGTGAAAAGATACCAATTACTTAAAAAAGCCCTCATGCACAGGTCACTGGGATTAAGGTATAGTTTTTGGTTAGTCATCTAGACTTCATGACAAAGAAATCTGTAGCACTAATTCTTCTGTGATTTCTGTCTCAGATTTCTATGATTTGTTTGATGGTTTTTTCAATTTCTAATCTCGACTCTGTAATAAGATAAGGTAGTGTATGTTTATGGCATTACTACATATGCTTACTTTCCTGGCTGTTATTGAGTAATTTACATAACATGATACTATTGACCTTAAGTTAGTGTGGTTGTAAGCCATATCTGTATTCTATTTGATTTACCTTTATGGTGATGCATGTCTTGCTTAAGCTGAAGGTCTTGACCGAAGGCTAACTAACACACAGTTGACTGAAAAAATGCATCTTCTATACTAAAATGTTTTCTTTTAATTACTCACCGTGAATGTGCAGGAACCATGGGTGGGTTTACATTAAATTTTCTTACCTGTAAATCTTTGCTCCAAAAGTAACTTTCTGGTGCAAGGAGGTTTGGCTTCATATTCTAAAAGCAACTGGCTAATTGTTATGAATCCCTTTCTCAACTTTCTGCTATTACGAGTGTTGGTCTTCAGCACTGTTGGAACTGGACATTTTTTCTTTATGCATATGCTACAAGGCACTGACAAAAGCATGGTGTTGGTGCACATAGGCTTCTTTTGTTGATTGCCTCAGTGTTATATGATGGCTTAGAGCTTCCGATCCTATATATTTGTATATCTAAGTCATTTCTTTGGGTGGAGGGGTGAGCACATCCTCGTCCTGCATTTAGCTTGAAGTACTGATTTTGTGACATGACTTTGTGTTGTCTTATTTATTATGAGACTCCACTCTCTATTTCTCTTTACCAATCCCTCATCTCTTTGTCTATTTCCACTATGACTGTGTATTTGATGCCTGGGAAGCATTTAGAAGTATTGATATATGTATTCTGTCTCAGCGCAAAGAATTATGCAAGCTTCGTGATAAGTTGGAACTACAAAGAAAAGCTCTCGAAGAGACAATTGCTAACAGGAAAAAGTTCTTATCAAGTCTCCCTTCACACCTCAAAGCTCTCAAAAAGGCATCCTTGCCTGTGCAACATCAGTTGGGGCTTCTGCATACCAAGAAACTAAAGCAGCAGCAATTAGCAGAGTTGCTCCCACCTCCTCTCTACATAATCTACTCTCAGTTACTTGCTCAGAAGGAAGCGTTTGGAGAGAATATTGAACTGGAGATTGCAGGAAGTGTAAAGGATGCACAGGCTTTTGCGCGCCAGCTTGCAAATAAGGACTCTGGTAACGAAATGTATCAAGCAATTTAGTTAATGTTTAGGTTAATGATATATCTAAGCAAGTCCTCCCGGTCTCTGGTGGAATACGGCACATTATACAAACCTGGCTAACTTTAATTTTATCTGATCTATTAATTTTCAGCTATATTAACAAACTTAGAGAATTCCAAGTTGGAAGATGATGTGCCTGATGAGGAAGACGATGGTCAAAGGAGGAGAAAGCGGCCAAAGAAGGTTCTAAGCAAGGATAACCATGACCAGTCTGGAATATATCAAAGTCATCCTCTTAAAGTTTCCCTCCACATAAGTGATGATGAAGCTTCGGACTTGAACTCAGCAAAACTCATCTCCTTGAAGTTTGAGTTCTTAATAAAGTTGAATGTTGTGTGTGTAGGAGTAGAAGGCTCTGAAGAAGATCCTCAAAACAATATCTTGTGCAACTTATTTCCTGATGACACTGGCCTTGAGCTCCCTCTGCAGGTTTGGTTTTGAGATAGTTTGTACACTATGAACCTAACGTATTTTTTATTTCAATATAGTAATGTACAACTTTTTGCAGTCAGCAAAGCTCTGGATTGGCAATTCTTTTTCATTTGATGATAGGCGAACTTCACGGCCTTACAAATGGGTCCAGCATTTGGCAGGAATTGATGTCTTGCCAGAGGTTTCGCCACTGATTTCAGTCTCTGGAGACTCTAATAGTGAGACTACTAGACACGGTTCTGTTCTGTCAGGTCTGTCATTATATCGTCAGCAGAACAGAGTGCAGACAGTTGTGCAAAGGATTTGTGCTCGTAAAAAGGCTCAGCTGGCTCTTGTGTGAGTCACTGCCCTGATTGCTTATTGTAATCATAGATCCTAGAACAAATGGATGCTATAGGCATATTAAAATGTAGTTGAACTAGACTGCAGCATTTCCATTTTGATATTGTGTGCTGGAACATCTTCTGAAATTTATGGCTTACAGCTATTCTTCAGCCCCGTCTGAAACTCTAATTATGTTTTTCTGCTTTTTCTATATATATACTTTGCAATTCTGTATTTGCAGCCATGGGGTTTCTTTTATTTTATCTACTTCCAAAATGTCCTTATCTTGTATCTTCTTTATCATTTATCTTTGACATTCTCTAATGGTTCTGCTCCCCTGTATCTTAAGCACACTTCATTTAAAACTTGGTATCTTGGTTGACTTACAGGGAGTTACTTGATTCGCTAAGGAAGCTTACTTGGCCTACTTTTACCTGTGAAAGCGTTCCATGGGCTTCATACACTCCACACTGCAATTTGCATGGCTGGCTATCCATGACTTCAGCTGGTAACAGTACTACATCTCTGCCACTGGTTGATGCAGAACAGAGTCAGGGTCCTACAAGTGTCAATGCAGATAGAAACTCTGGTAGGTCCAAGGAGATGGAGACCACAACAGAAGATGGGGAGCTTCCATCTTTGGTTCCAGTTGCTAATGGTGTAAATGATGTTGGACTCACCCCCACAAAAGGATCTGAACTTGAGAATTCCAGAAGGCTGAGTTTGATTTCAAAAAGTATCATGTCCCCAATCAACAAGGGGAAGTCACCAAGTTTTAAGAAGCTTGAGGAGGATGTTGATCTCATGCTGGAATCTGATAATGAGCTTGATGAACCAGTTAAAGTGGAGGAAACATCTGATAATGCATCACCATTGGGAGAACTAGCATTTGTTGACAATTCATGGGCGGACTGTGGGGTTCAAGAATACAGTCTTGTACTAACTCGTAGGTTGGACAATGATGACAGGATTATGAAATTGGAAGCCAAGGTTAAACCACTTATCGCTTTTAACCTTCGTCCATATTTACCACCTAACTCATTACTGATTTTATTTGTTTTTCAGATCAAAATAAGCACAGAATATCCTCTTAGGCCTCCTCATTTTGGACTGAGTCTTTATAGTTCCTCACAAGGAGAGAACTACTTCGTGTCTAATGGTTCGAGGTGGTACAATGAACTTCGTGCAATGGAGGCAGAGGTAAGCATCTAGACTCGAATGATAAAACAGATGTCAATAGAGAAGCTAAGTGTAACTAATACTTGCATTACAAGGCATTTTGCTTGTCTGATGGTTTTCTGATTTTCAACAGTCATTAGTCAGTACTGACCTGAATTTTTTTATTGATAAGAAATATGAAAACCTATTAAGTGTTCTTACATTCATAATTTGGGCAGGTGAAAGAGCTAACTTGCTCTTATGAGTGATTGTTTCTGGCAGCACCATGTGCCTATATGAAAGCATGCATTCGTGTTTGGCTTGGTCATTATGTGCAGTTCTGTTCTTCAACTGGAGTGATGCTGATTTAAATTGTTCATATATTGTATGCAGGTCAATGTTCACATAATAAGGATGATACCGTTCGATCAAGAAAATTTAATTCTAGGTCATCAAGTGCTTTGCCTTGCGATGCTGTTTGACTTCTTCGTGGATGATGGGAATCCTTCTGAGAAGCGAAGGTCTACTTCAGTGATTGATGTTGGTTTATGCAAGCCTGTAAGTGGAAGGCTTGTCAGCCGATCTTTTAGAGGTCGGGATCGTAGGAAAATGATTTCATGGAAAGACAACACCTGCACTCCTGGTTATCCTTACTAGAACATGAATCATGAGGTGGAGATGCACTAATAGCTATGCTGTTTCCAGCTTGTTTGGCTTCAGAAGGTGGTTTCAGAAGATTTGTCGGAACCCTCTTGTGTTCAAACCAAGAAACTGCGCATGTTGTCTTTCCTTTGGCTCATGAGGTAAATTGCTGATGTTGTCAAGATACAGCTTGAAAATAGAGCTTAAGAGGCCATTAGCTTGCCTTCCGTTGTTAGCTGCTTGTTTGTTTACTACTTGGAAAAACAGATCCAGGGCCATAATGAAGTCTTTTCCAAGGAATTCGGGTGAAGATACTATTAGAAATCATCAGATGATAGCTTAGGTACATTATCAATCTCCATCTTGAGATTGTAATTTAAACGGTCATCATATGTTCAATTTTTATCGAAGATTTAGAAACCTCTAACGACGTTGTCAGTTAATCCGAGTTAAAAGATGGAGATATCAATGTAAATACAATGGTCTTCACGAGCATATGAATGTTATTGATTGACTTGTATTTTGACATCAATTCATAATTTGACGTGAGAACTTTATAGTTCAGATTTAGATAGATTTTTCCATTTTCCTTTCTAGTTGGTGGCAGTTGTCTCTTCTTCAAGAGAGAGTAAACTTCAAGAATTATATATATATATATATGGGGTAAATTATGATTTTTTTTTTTAAATTTGACATACTTACAAATATTCTTTTGTTGTTTGAAAAATTACGAATGCTCTCGAAGTTTGATGAAATTATGTAGTCCTTATATGAATACATGAAATTATGAATTTTGTCCTTATTTTATTTTTTAAAAAAAATAAAAATTAAAAAAATCAAACTAGGTGGATCAAAAAACTTTAAAAATTATAAAAAAAAATTATCCACTCAATCCATAAAAAAAAATTATAGAATTTTAAAAAATAAATAAAATTATAATTCTCAATCCATAAGGTTATTTTAGTTAATTCTCTACAAAAAATAATGAAAATCTAACGAATTAGTTTAATTATTAGACGGTCGTTAGAATTAAAGGGTATTGATAATTTTTTAAAAAACAAAGGAATATTCATAATTATGTCAAATTTCAAGAAAGATAATTATAATTTACCCTATATATCCTTCTTTTTAAGCCTGAAGAACTTATCTTGGAAATGACATCGATCAAAACGTTTTATGTATAAACAAAACTTCAACACCATACTTTGGAGTTTTCCAATATTAATACAGAAAGAAATTGACTTGGCTCAATGTGCCTTTTTCCCAGAAGTTAGACAGAGAGTGAATTCATCAGAAAACGTTGAAACCTTCTGACTCAAGTTTGAACTGAAAACTAAGTAGTTTTTTAGCAGTGCCTCTCAAATCAGAGTCAAGGAAGTAATGCAGCAACTTCTATTTCTAACTTTGAAAGGAAACAGGAAATGGAAATCCAGCACCAGATGATAACAATTTAGAACATTGTAAAGCTATAACAAACTGTCATCTATGGTATACGAACACGAGGATAGATACTAACATAACAGGCAAAAGCATGGTGTTTTGGACTAAACAAGTGTGCCTTCTATGACCATCTCTGTTTAACTGATACCTAAATAACTGCCGTGTAATAATTCAGGCAGTCTACCTATCAGGCTCAGAAGAAGGGAGGGCTGGGTAGCTACTCGTCATTCCTCTTGAACAAGAGGATTCATGTGAAGTAACATTTATGGGCAGAGCACTGCTCCTCTAATTTCTATTGATCTATGGCAGGAACATATCCCTATAGAATATTTACACAAGCATGTATTCTTATAGATATATTTAGTTGTTAATGCTGCATCACCATTTACCATGGACCTGTCTGTGTTCTTCTCAAGCACTGTCTTTTGGTCCCATTCTGCTGCTTCATCATCTCCAGGACCTGCCCATATCAAAAGTGAACTATGAGATGCTTTTGTTTGTATTTGGTGCAAACTTGAATGGTGATTGCATCATGTTCAAGGGATGGGTGTTTGGATCACCTGCTAGAATATTGCATAACAGATTACGAAATGTGTGAAAAAATAAGCAGAAAAATCAAACACAAGATACATAAATTTTGCGTGGTTCAGAAAATGCTCAGATGTCCAAGGTCGCTACTGGGACAAAATTCTGTACAATATATACTATCACATATCAACTACTGTAAAAATCACAACTTGCCTCTGGAAAAAAGTTGGATCCCTGATAATTTGGCCAAAGAGTAACAAATTGAGTCAGACCCTTTAAGCAAAACGTGGCCAGAGGGAATTCAAGGCTTTATTATTATCCTAGTTTGTACCTAGAGGAAGTGAAGTGTTTATTATTTTCTAGTTTGGACCCAAACCAAACCATAACACTCACTCTGTATCATACACTAAATTGACTCGTTCAACAACCTCTCTTCCTGGAAATCCAACTTGGCAAGGTTGGTCCCTTTCCCTTTGTTTCTTTTGCAATTGTTAACTGGTTGATGATGTGGCAGTTGTTTTCTTGAAGCAAATATGATCTAAAGAAGGATAGTGACTAGTCTAACCATCAAAAAATATTTTTTAAGTTATGGGGAATAGATGCTAATGAAGTAGAAGATATATTATTATATGCAGCCATTGAGAAATATTTCTTCCTGCCTTCTTGAACTCAAAGAAAATATCGAGGATCTTGATGGTAGAGACGATTTCAATTAGTGAATATCGGAAAAGAGAGTAAACCATTTGAAAAAATGCAAATACAACTACATGGGGAAGGCTAGACTAAACCATCAACGGAAGATTCAATAGAACAAATTCTCTGCAGAAATGATATGATAGCGAGGACATGTCAACTGCAAAAAAACTAGTTAGCCAAATGACTGGACACGGGATCCAACGACAGCTGGTTGCATCAGAGTAATATAGAACATAATTCATATTATTGGAGTATGCCAAGGATGTTTCAAATAGATACTGTAAAAGTTGTTTTTGAAGAGCTGAAGGTAGATGCAAGTGGCATACCTGATTCTTCTGCATTTCCATCATTTCGACCTGCAGAGCAGAAGAACAGCAAAAAGGTGTCACTTTCATGAACATATACAAGGTTGGGGTGGGGGTGGGGCGGGGTGGTGGTGGTGGTAATAACCTACCTGTTTCTTCCGCAATTCTTCGTGTTCCTCCTTTAGTTTTGCAACTTCTGCTTCCAATTCCATAGTGTATGCCTGGAAGAATCCAAAGACTAGTTATTACTATACATCATCTGAAAAGCAGTATTTCTGCAGAAAAATTATATTAAAACTTCACCACTGTAGCTGACAATTTAGTTTGTTTAGTGATTGCAGGCATAATACACGTTTAAGCCACTAAATTACCTTGTGACAAAGGAGACCTTTAAGCTTCAAGTGTAACTTGTCATAACTTTCATGTTTCGTCAAACTAGATTGCTATCACATTACCATTCTGCAGCATAAGACATCCAATTCCTTTATTGTAGTGTTTGGGGAATGTCCATGGATGATAAGATGGCACACTAGAGAGCAATCACATTACCATTCTGCAGCATACAACATCCAATTCTTTTTTGTGGATGATAAAATAGAATGTTTGAGAAGCAACCAGAAGATGGATATTGTTATCCTGTTTATCCCTCTATTTATGAAAGCCTGCTTTGTTATCTAGCTTGATATCCTTTTGTTTTAGTCTTCTACAATAACTAGAGGTTTATGTATGGCCTAATTACACCTGACAAGGCCACCAATAATATAAGAGATATTTTTACTTTGCATCGTAATGGTTAATCAAATAGCATAGTGGCAGTTCTCCTGATATGTAACAAGGTGCCATGGACACACAACTACTGTTTGAGGCAGAAATGGATGGAAAGAGTGATATCAGTCAATTTTGAATATATGTAATACATGAATAATCCCGGTCCTTCACATCGCTCTGTCATTTTCTCTCTTCTCTGTGGGCTGAGTCCTATAAATTGGTTTATTATTCTGGTATTCATCAGGTGACAAGCAGAAAATGGTGCGCAGTAAAGTCTATTTGGTATGGTATGAGGCAGCAAATCTGTATAGAAACTCAACTGGCAAAGCCACTTCAATGCATGGAAAAAGAACTGAAAAAAAATATTTTGAGTAAAACCAATCAAATAAAAGGTGAACAGATTGATACATAAACTTTTGAAGGAAAATATCAATTGAAGAAAATGTGACAAAACTCAAAAGTTAGGAGAATCACAGGGATGAGAGGATTATCATAACTTATTAAAAAGGAAATGTTAAGATTTCTTAGTTAAAGTGATAAAAGGTACTTTCTATATATAATAATATGGTTAGCCGAAGAAACAAAGTAGCACTGCAAAATAGAAAGCATCCAGAGAACAAATATCGTAAAATACAGCACCAGTTTGTAGTTTCAGAAGTTTTGACACAAATTGCTAATGGATAAACCTCATTGCATTATATTATGGATGGATAAGGACAGAGTATTGCCTGTTCAGTTACTGCATGAATCATTTCTAGCATCTTCAACAAACCCAAACTAATGATCAATCATGAGCAAGAAATTGAAATAATCACTAGCTTAATAATATGCATTTTGAAGCTCCTGTATGGAGTTATACCTATGGCATTCAACTTCTCAAGGCAAATGAAAACAATAGGGGAAGGCTAGTTAGAAGAGGTAAGCATATTTTACATCCTCAAAGACGCAATTATGGACAAACAAGGAAAACATTATTAGGAAGGTAGACTGAAAGCTGAAAAAGCAACTTTAGCTGAATAGACTGGAATGGAAGTGGCAGGAGAAAGAATAAGAGATTATCTAGATCCCAATTGTCAGAAAATCCAAACAGCACTGTAGAGCAAAGTTAAATAGAAAACAAATTACTAAAAGCACTTTTACTTTTAACTTAATCTTTTATATTGTTTCCAAAGTTAAAAGCCTACCGGACCAGAAATTATGAGCAAACAAGGCAACTACGTAGAAGCAATAATAGGACTTATTTCCTTCAGAAACTTCAAGCAACCAAGTTTTTTTACCTGCTTACGAGCCCGTGATCTTGCAGCTGACTCTCTGTTTTTAATCATCCTCCTCTGCCTCCTTTCGACTACCTTCTCCAGTGCAGCACTTTTCCTACCGCGTAAACCACCATTAAAAACATAAGGGACTGGCGAGACTGAAGATGTATCTCCATTACTCTTAGTGAGCCCATCTGATGCTGGAGATCCTACCGCAACATTAGCTCCTAAACCAACCATTCCTAGTCCTCCACCCTGTAGGGCTGCATTTTGAACCATACTATTGTTCATTGCCGGATCAGAAATCCCAACAATTCCACCCATAATCCGAGGACTACCCAACTGACCACTGCTTGGAATTCCCATAGGAGCACCATATGCCAAGGCAGACTGTTTAGGAAGGATTCGTTGCTGTTTTAGTTGTTCTTGCTGCATCGGGAGATTCTCCAGGTGCTGGGCAGCAGACCTGACCCCATTTATGTTCAATGGTAAATTACCAGCCGATTGCATAGCAACCTGATTATTACTTTCAGGAAACCTACCACTAACCAAACCTGAATTCCTACTAGCCTCATGCTGCTGGTTTCCAAATCCAAGACCAGAGGTACTCACAGCGTTCGACGAATCACCAAAAAATCCAACATTATTAGGCTTGGAAGCTAATTGTGCTTCCTCCCTCACAACCCCAGCCCGCACCAAGAACTCCTCAAGTGTAACCTCCCCCAGTGTCGGTTGCCTCTGGGGCACACCGAAACCACTCATGCTGCCACTGGAGTCCTTCCCCCCAACATACTCCTTTGACATATCCCGCCAGACCTCGTCAACCGTTTTCTGGCTCAGTGTCCGAGGAAGTGTCAATGATCCCTGCCTCTGCAAATATCCATTGCCATTCCCTTCTTGACCAGCATTACCATAAGTGGCCCCAAAGTTCTGACTTTCCTCAGCACTCCATATATTCTTCAACAACTCATCCATGTTCATTGACCCAAAATCCTTCCCACTTCCCCCAACTGTATTCTGAAACTCCTCAAAAGTCAATGAATAGACTGAGGACTGCCGTACCAAAGGGAGACTGCCCGGCGGCCGTCCACCACCACCACCATCTGCTGGCGGGTTGTTTCCAAAACTCTTGAAATTTAAATTACTCCCCATTTCCGTAAACTTCCTGTAGATATGTATCAAGAAAATCCAAATCCTCGTTCTTTATAATCACCAAATAAGCTGAAAATCAATTGTTAATCACCCGTTTTCGCTCCCTCTACAAACACACCAAGAAATGGATGTAAAAACGTACACATACGACCAGATTTATAGCTACAATCAAGCTCGGGCAAAAAATATTAGAAAGAAACCATAGAAAATCAGCCCTACACGGAAACCTCACCAAGTCTTAAACCATGAAATCCAAACTATACTGCCAATTATACTTCACTACCACAATTTCTTTCACACGATACAATTATCAGCAGAATCTGCGTGCTTACTACATCCTAACATTAACCCGAGCCAAGAATTTCAACGCGAAGTAAACACAAACAACTGATTTAACTCAACCCAAAACAGCAAAAATAAAGCAGAAAACTAAATTGGAAAGCAAATGCAAACTGAGCCCACATGAACTTATCCTTAAACTGATCAAGCAAAATGTGGGGAGAAAGGAAACAGCTGAAAAGGCATCGAGAAACTAACCACAACTGATTAATTCTCCAAAAACGACAAACAAGAAGTGAAAAATGAGACAAACATGTAGAGATAACACCGCAGACAAAAATTTCCTGAACCCAAGAAAGACGGAAAAATGGAGAAATATTTTTTTACCAAGATTTTCTTTTCTGGGCTCTCGCCATGTGTCTAATTATGGACTTTTGAAATTGGGATGAATATATATATATACACACACACACATATATGGGATGATAAAGATTATGGGATGTGGGTCTCGTTACGCTGAATCGTGGCCCAATCGTAGTTCTTGTGAAGTAGGAAGGTTTGGTGTGATCACTAGCCAATGGCCAGAAGCGAAGTGGGCTAATCTCTGCCGCCCACGTACAGGGAGAATAAACGGTTGATCTTGATTGGACGTTGTGTTTGTCGTTTAGTAGGTGTATTTTGCATTTTGCACCCTCTAAAATGGGGTGCTTGGAGATTTACACCCTGAAAATTTCAAAATTGACACTTTTCTCCATTATGATGAATAAAATTTATATTGTGTTCGGATCCATGCAATTGAGGGTAGTGATCTCAAATATTTAATAATAAATTTTGTCTCTTGTGCAGTACATATTAATTTTAATTTTTTTTTATATATAATTATTTGAAATTCTTTTCTTAAATCTTTCTTTGAAATTTAAATCCTCCCAATCAAATACGCTTCATTAGGGGGTGTTCGTATATATAAAATATAAACACTTATCAATTTATTGATAAAAACGATCTGAAAATAGATTTTTTATTTTTTATTTTATGTTTATTTAATTATTTAAATTAAATTGATTTAAATCAAAATTTACAAACAACTCCCACCAATTTCTGAAATTTATTGGTAAAAATTAAGTTGTTTTTGCGAGCACTCCAACTTGATCTTTTTTGCACTTGTAATTTATATTTTCACACACTTTTCACAGAGAAGGTCAAAATTATTGAAAAAACCCGATTAATATAATCCACCAAAATGCAAAAGTAATATATAAAATTCAAAGCTAATACAATTAATTTTAGGGATAATTACATCTACACCCTTGACCTATGATTTATTTACATATATATTTATCAGAAATGTCAACATCGTTTACACAAATTATTTTTTAAGAATTACAAGTACACCCTCCAAAATATCAACATCATTACACATACTATTCCTTTTTTTTTTTTTTTACTACTAAAGGTAATTTTTGTAATTACAAAAGAATATGGATGATTTTTGTAAATATATCATAAATCAAGGATATAAATATAATTATCTCTTATTTTATCGAATAAAAAGTACGGGGAAAAAAGCTAATAATTACACTTTTTCAACTCTCAATTAAAGTGAGCCGCCTCCACATTTATGTAACTTATGAAAGCTTCTGCCGACACAACTTGGGCTGTAGTTGGGCCTCAAGCATTGGTGAAGCCCAAACATAAAATTGACTGGGCTGGGCCCACATATTAATTAGAAAACAAAAATAAAAGCCCATGGCCTTTTTATTTTGGAAAAAGAAAAAAGGGAAAAACGAAAATGAAGAAGAAAAAGAAGCAGAAAAGGCTGCAAATGATTTGGGTACAGACGAATATGTCATTGTTAAAAATTTAAATTTATTTGAATTATTATTGAGTTTTAAAAATTGAATTTGAATTTGAATTTGATTATTAATTTAATTGAATTGTAATTGGATTAAATATGACTCGAACTCGAATAATTTAATATTTTTAAGTATATTTTTCTATTTTTACACTAATTGAATTTAGCTTTAGTCGAGTCTGAAAGTTTATCGTTTAAAAAAAATTATTTAAATTTGATTGTTAAATTTAATAAATCGAGTTCAAAAAGAGTCTTTATTGATGTATTTCAATTAGGTATACTAGAGTTTCAGTACATACAACTTTGGTAAAAATGATACTTTTCGCCCCATAACTTAAGGCTTTTTCACTTTTGGTTTCATTGTTGCGGAATTCTTACTCTGGGTCGTGCAACTATAAAAAAAAATAGTACTTTTGGTCCGTGGCACATTTTTGTTAGATATTTAAAGAAAAATGCCATGCGGTCGTTAAGTGCATGGGACCCAAAAAATGCTACTTTTTGAAAGTTACGGGATTAAAAGTGATAATTTCGTAACATATTAGACAAAAAGTGTAAAAGCTCTAACAACTCTTCGGTTAAAATATATAACAAAAATGTGTTATGGGACCAAAAATGCTAATTTTTTAGAAATTACGAGATTAAAAGTGAGAATCTCGTAATCAATAGAACCAAAAATAAAAAAATTCTAAATTACGGGATGAAAAGTTACATTCCTCCTTAATTTGGTGCAATTGTACAAAAATTTTCTGTGATTTGAAAAATTATATCTAACATTTTTTAAGTCTTCTTCTATCTAACACATGAATAAATCTGTCAATCAAAATTCACAGATTTTGCTGATATTAACAAAAAATTCAGATAAAAATTTATATTTACTTCCGATTGTCTTATTACGAATTTATTATAAATCAAATAAATCTTTTTATCATTAAATTACCATCATACGTTTTTGCATATTAATGTACGCAATGAGGTATATTTTCACCATTATAAGAGTAGTTTAGTCTAAAAAATTTATTTGACCTATAATAAGTCGGTAATAAGTCAATCAAATGTAAATATTAATTTTTATATATTAATATACTAACATCATCATATATTTATCACATAAAATAAAGGGAAAAAATAACGGTTGCAATTATTATTAGCGAGACCAAGAAGATCCGGTCCCCTATCTTTTATCGTACAATTCCAAACCATAAATACCCGTTCACCCAACATATGATATATAGCGTGACAATTCGTGAAGACCAGAGATATTTTGTTGGGCCCCTCATATTTTAAGACACTCCACATTCTGTCTTTTTGGAAGACACCTCGATGGTTTCAAAATAGAGATAACGTCTGATATAATTATACATAATTTTTTTATAATTTGAAAAATTATATTTAGTATTTTTAAAATTTATTTTCATTTAACAAATAAATTTTTCAGTTAGTCAAAATTCAATGAATTTGTTGATATGAACGACAAAATTGAATGAAAATTGATACTTACACTCGATTGACTTATTACTGACTTATTGCAGATCAAATATTTTTTTTTTCAAACTAAACTACCATTATAACGGTGAAAATATACCTCCTCATATGCAGTAATTTGTGAAGACGTATAAAGATAATTTAGTCATAAAAAAACTTATTTTACCTATTATAAGTTAGTACTAAGTTAATCGGGTGTAAATATAGATTTTTTTTTTATTTTTTTCATTAATATCAACAAATTTGGTGAATTTTGACTAAGGTATGAACTTATAAGCTAGATTGAAGTAAACCTCAAGGATGCTAAATATAATTTCGCAAATCATAAAGAGTTTACGTGTAATTAAACCAAACCTCATGAGAGGGGAATGTAATTATCCCTTAAAAATAAACTTTTTTTTTTTTTTAATATGAGATCTCATGTTCTTTTCTATGCGTGCGCATTGAGTGTGTGAGTGTTAAAAAAAAAAAAAAAAAAATTTACTTGACCATTCTACATATCATTGAACGCAGCATATCCGATTCGTATGGATAATTTATATTTTTATTATATTAATTTAATTAAATAAAAAAGTAAAACAGATAATTTATTTAACACAAGTAATTAAATAAATATAAATATATGAATTAAAAAAATATTTATGAAAAAATAAGTATAATAAGCGCATTTTAGAAAACTCACATTTTATCAACTATGATATAGTTATTGTATATATATTTCTTCAATAAATGGCACATATAATTGGTTGTTGTGGCATGTTGTATCTGTGTGCATATAATAAATAATTTTTTACGCTTTTTAAAATATATTATTCATAAAAAATAAAATATACAAATCAATACATCACATTTCAAAAGAAATAAAGAAGGGAAAACAACTTAAGGTTATTATCTACACAACAAAAAACTATTGTAGTAGTGTCACAAACTATCGTATATGAGTCAAAACAATTTTACTTTTTATATAGGGTAAATTACAGTGAGATCCTTTAAGTTAGGTTAAAATACACAAATATCCCATATTTTTTGTAAAATTATAACTACATCCTTGAAATTATAATTATAATTACATTTACACCCTTATTAAAAAACAAAACTCACAAAAATACCCGTTAGAAAATATCACACTAACATCTCTTTGGAGTTGTAACTGTAATTTGGTAACAGATAAGAAATGTTTCTGTAATTTGAAAAAATTTCAAAATTTCAGTATAATATAAATTTATATATATGTGTGTGTGTGTTTGTGTGTGTGTGTGTGGATAGATAATTAACTCCAAAATATCTTAGTTTCCTTCACTCACAACAGTGTGACCTATGAAAACGGAGATGACTGGAGCACAGATTGGCGGTCTGACACGTGTAAAGCAGAGACCACCTGGCACTCTTTTTCACCTTCTCACAACTTCAATAACACCAAACTCTTGCCAATACCATAATCCCAGAACCAATCTTCTCTTCTCCTCCTCCTAATATTCTTTTGATTTTTTTGTTGGGAGTTTGAAGGTTTTGGACAAGGGTTATGGAAGACTCGATGGGTTCATCTGGGCCGGCTGCAAGAATATCTGTTGAGCAAGAGGAGACTTCTACTCTCATGGTATATTACTCTTCTTTTGGAATTATGTTTGTAGTAGGAAAAGATGGAGTTTGTGATATGTGTCAATCTTTTTTAATTTGTTAATATGTGTGAAGTTAGGGTTCTTGGAACAACACTGCTGAGGAAATCATCAATCCAGAAAAGAATATATATATATATATATACATACTAATGTATTTGATCTTAAAAGGGATGACCGTCTTTGTCTGAATTTCTTTGATAATAATGAAATTTTAGGATCTTTTTATATTTCGTTTGGGGTTTCCATGTAATGTCATGTGGCTTGTGATCATAAGGTTACATTTCGATTGATGTATTTGAACTTAGAATTCGTCGGTGTTCAACAAAATATAATTCGAATTTAGAGTTTTAAACATTTGCAATCCTCTGAATTTAGGACTATCCAAGCAAATCCGAAGGATTTGTTATTAGGAACTTGAAATCCATCAATCCAAACGAGTCCGTTTTGTCATTTGTTAATGTTTGAGACTGAACTTATAAACTCTTCATGTTGTTGTGGATTTTGGAATTCTATATCTTATTTGAAACCATATTGAGCATGATGTAGCCGAGATCGGTCCATGGGAAACAATCTAAATACACTTTGATTGTTGTCTTAGTCTTGTTCTCGAAATACCCCCCACCCCAATGCTCATGTTGTGGGGTGTTATACATATGACATAATGTATTTACGAGGGCTAATATAAAAATACTGTTTCGTCTTCTAATTAATTGTATTAGTGTGGTTGTCGGTTCATAATTATGGTAATTCAGTAATTTGACAATACTATATCAGAAACGTGTAGTTTTCCTCTGGTCTTTGTTGGCAGTAAAAGGTTTTTTATGTGCTTTGATAGTTTTTCTTTCTCCATTGGAGCGATATACTGTTGCAAGAATGTTACCCTTGTCCTTCTGAACTCATGCGTTTTCGGTTCTTGATTAGTAGTTTATGTTTGTTCTCGCAATATGTATCTTGTACAAAGCTCTCCTGGTTCTATCTCAGGCAACAGAATCCGAGCCCATAGAGTGGACAGACGAGAAACACTGCTTGTTTCTCAAATCCATGGAATCTACATTCGTCAATCAGTTGTACAAATCAATAGATTTGTTTGGTTGGCACTCCCATAAAAACTGCCCATCTGGATTAAAACCATCGAAGCACAAGCTGACCAGCATTCGTGCTTCTTCTGGTCAGGTTGGATCTCTATTGCCTTCACTAACTTTTCACTGTTTCGTTCATGGTATTTACTCTTTTTCCATGCCAAATTCTAGACTATATATGTCTAGAATCGTGAATTTCCCATATTCTGATTAGCGACCCTTTACCTACATATGCAGTTCAAGGTTCTTCGTGATGGTTGTTGGTCTAAAATTGACTTCAGAAGAGACGAACCTAAAGTCAACCAAGAAGAGGAGTCTAAAGTCCCACTGAGAAATTCCTGGATCCAGCGTTTTGGGACTTCACAGACAGAGGGAATCAGAAACCGTCCGGCTTCCTGTGTCGAAGCTCCTTCCGCAACTACTGATACTCATGCTGCCAATAACTTTCATCTATGGAGGCAAGGCTCCCTAGGTGGCAATGCAGGTATTACATTTCGCTATCGTTTTCTAATGTCACATGAGAAAAACAAAATAAAATGGACGGAATCTTTCATCCTCTGAGTTCAGCCTTTGTTCTAAAAGCTGAATGTTGGCTGCACCTGTTGAGAAAGTCGAAATTTCTGTTAGAAGAATTTGTAGGTTTCTATTATGACCCCCATTGTTTTCAATCAGAGGTGATGGATCAGAACTTTAATGATGAAGCTCTTGAAGAAGAGAAGTCTGGCAAGATACATGACATGAAGAAGAAGAGAACTAAGGATAAAAGTTCGGGCAATGATCAAGTAAATAACTTGTTATTTTTGCGTCTGTCTGTTTGAATCTTATAATACACATTCATCTACCAGCAACAGGCTGATCTTATAGGACTCTGAATTTTTTAGGTTGTCCCTTTCGGCAATATTGTTCAAGTGAATGATGTTGGTGGAGACCCTGTCAATGTACTGCCTAAAGATTGACGTCCTGTGTATCTCAGACAGACGAAGATCCCTGATGTAAGCATGAGATATTTGAGGCGTATTAATGCAAAATACTCTGACTTGTGACTTTATATCAAATGTTGAAGAGAGTCGTGGAAACGGTATATGGAGGGAAAGATGCTGGATATCACCGCACGCCCTAGATGGATTATTGGTGTGATCGGCTATAGAAATTTCCCGTGATCAGCCAAGAAGAAAGAACAAGCGGCTCGGTAAACTAGCCAAGAGCCTGCACATTAGTTTGGTTTCTATTTAGAAGGAACTTCATCGCTTTCTGCTGGGCATATTGTTTCCATTCTTAACTGTAACAGAATGACTTCGGGACTAGAAATTAGATGTTTTGTGCAGATTGAACTACTCAAACAGGAGGAACGGGGAAATTGCACTTCTAGTCTCAGATAATAGGGTGAGTTGCACTTTTGGTCCTATACTTTACGGACTTAGCATATTTAGTCCCATATAATAAATATTATAGCATTTTTTATCTCATAGGATAAACTTGTAGCACATTTGGTCCCATAGTTTACGGGCTTAGCATATTTAGTCCTATATAATAAATATTGTAGTATTTTTGGTTTCATAGGATAAAAAAATGGCTATGGTTGCGCAGGATATAAAGTTGTTTATATCCTATGGGATTAAATGTCCTACTATTATATTTACTATGGGACTAAATGTGCTACAAGTTTATCCTATAGAATCAAAAATGCTATATTATTGATTATATGGGACAAAACATGTTATGCCCGTAAACTATGGGTAGTTTACAAAAATACAACGCATCCTTGATGCGCGACAAAAATGCAATTTTCCCCGAGGAGGAACTATCTATATTTTGAGCTAATATCTTTTCGTTTTTCTCTACTTTAGTTTAATTAATTTATATATCTGGTCAATCTATATTTGTAGATTGATCCAACTAATTGGTCAATGACCCAGTAAATTGTTTGGTTCGATTACTAAATATTTTTTGGGACCTATTTATAAAAAATTGGAACTTTGAAACTTGGTCTAGATAGGCTGTTATTTATAGTTATATTAATATAAAAAGAAATTTTTTTCCATTACTCACAAACAGCGCGGTTAATAAAAATATTGCACCAATTTTTTTGTTAAATTACTCAATTTTTTAAAATTTTATATTAATTGATAAATTATTATTTTTTCTTTTTATTAATGTAATGTATTAATTTATATATATTTTTTATTTATAATATAGTTTAAACGCGTGAAGTTATTGTATGCACGTGAGAACGACGTGTCACAATGGCTATTATATTATAAAGAGAAGAGGGTTTATAAAGTGGTTATTTTGATGCCGTTACACCAAATTATTTTAGTATCAAAAACACCATTTAACTTTCGGACTCATGTTAAAATAATAATACAGTCAAGTTCTTTAGAAAATTAATTTCATGCAATTACATGTTAAGTTACTCTCGTTTTGTTTAAGCTTATTCTTAATTGAACTTGAAATAACATATCAGTATTTGTTTTGCATATATATATAGTCATCTTTATCAATATAACATGTATTGTATAAAGTGTTAATTTTTAATTTAATTTGAGTAAAATACGTATCGATAATTAATATACTAAAAAGGAGTTGCCGCACAGTGTTTGTATATAAGGTTGTAAGTCAATAATAAATTTTTAATATGAAAGAACAAATTATGAGTTCGGTTCGATTTTTTGGTCACTGTTTGGTGATCGAGTCGAACCAAATAATCGATTTTTTAAATAAAATATATTATTATATATATTATATTTATATATTAATATAAATAGAATTAGAATAGAGAGTCAGACTAAGAGAAAGAAAAGAAAAGAAAGAACCAGCGGAAGAAAGAAAAGAACGCAGGCGCAGCAGCAGAACAGAAACGACAACGCCGAGCCGACGGGCGACCTCCTCCACTCTCCAACCGGCGGCAGAGCTCTCTCCACCAGTTTTTTCAATAGGTAGGTACTTTGCTCTATTATAAAGAAAAGAAAACTCAAAAAATTTAAGTTACAATTTTTACTTTGAAAGTATTTGATGAAATGACTAAGTTAAAAATATGTGACTTCTTGCCTAAATTGAAAGTGTTTTGTGAGGATTAACAACACATTGGCCTCTAGTTTATAATGTTGCTAATTATATTTAATTTTGGTATTTTGTTATTTGTATTTTTAGATAAAATTTTAAAAAGTATCACAATTATTTTTATATATAAACGGGTTTTTCGGTTTTTTAACCTGCAAGAATTTTTATCGGTTTTTAAATGATTCGGTTGATTTCCGGTTTTTAGAAACCTGAACCGAAAATTTCGGAAAATTCCCGAAAATTCGGTTCTGAAATGCACAGGCCTACTTGTCAGTCCTGTATTTCTCACTACACACCCCCACCCTCAACCGCCGTCGCCGCCAACATCACCGTCACCGTCGTTGCCATCGCCCGGTTCCTTCTCTTTCAATTTCAACACGGTACACGTAGGGATTAAAGGAGCTCTAACTGTTGATTGGTTTACCTGATCTGTTTTATTTAAACTTTCATGAGGTCTGACAGCCATCACTAGCGCCACTTGTCTGCGTATGATATTCACTTATTCAATTTTCAGAAATTAGGGCTCCTTATTCGCCGCATTATACAGAATGTCCGAGACGCCAGAACTCTTCTCTCAATTCGACATCTCAAACCATGTGAGTATGTGTTTTTTCTCCAATTAGTGTGTTTCTGTGTGTGAAAATTCAATTTCAACTTCTGTGTGAATGTATCTGTGCCAATATGTTTGTGGCACAGGAAAAGGAGAAACTGGTTGGGGAAATGATCCGCTATATCCTGTTCAAGACTGAGAAAAATTCAGGGTGTCCAATAAGAAGGGAAGAATTGACTCAGTTGATTACTGGTAAAGGGTACAAACAGAGAAATTTGCCCGCTCAAGCTCTCATCGATTTTTGGCTATGAAATGAAAGAACTTCAGCGGTCTCGGGCTTCTGTTTCAGTTAATCCAGGGCGTGCCTCGCAATCACAGCAATGTGAGCTTTTTTATTTGATTAAAGAATGTTTATGCAGACAAGTGTTTTGTTGGATAGTGAGAATGCAATGGGATGTCGTGTGATGCTTTAATTTGTTTATTTGCGAGGTAGGTCTTCGAGTTTGTAGGGATTAAAAATATCAACTTTGGGCTTATAAAATTAACCAAATTTTATGTTATAAGTTTCATGTTATAAAATATGAGAGCTTCCTCTTTTGCTGTTGGTGAAGTTTCTGACCTTTTTTTTTGTTTGTTTGATAAAAGATTGGCATTATTTATATTTGGAGGTCAGAGGTGACCAAGAAAAGTAATGAAATTTGGGATGTGGGGAAAAGCCTTAGTAGCATCAGGAATTATCTTTTTCTTAGTCCTTATTTAGGAAAAAGTAGTAGACTGAAAGAAGTAGGTATTTCTTCTAGGAAGCATATTAAACGTATTTTCTTTAATGTTGCTTTTACATCTGATGTATTTTGTTTTTATTGATTTGAAGTAGTTAGATTATTGTTATTGTCTCTTGTCCAGAAAAGGTGATTATTAGTATGTTCTTAGGGACTTCATTGAATTTAATTATTAAAAATATTGTTTTGTCTTATCTTGGCTTTGTGTAATGCAGATATCTTCAGAAAGAAAAAGTCAACGGCCCTGAAGGAAGTTCTGTATATTATGAGCTTGCTGAGAGGGCTCTAGATGGAACGATTAATGACAGAATCAAACAATATGTATCCCAGGTATAGATTACTAAGTTTCTTATTCTATTGGGTGTCTGTTGGATCCTTTTTTCATCTGGCACTCAGTTTTTAGTTAAGACAGTGCAAAACTGGATCTCCCCTATAATTTCAAAGATACAAGTGTGGGTTGGAAGATGCAGTTTAGTATCATTGTCCAAAAAGAGAAAATATTCACCAACTAGACTTGCTAGTTGGTGAATATTGTTAATTTCCAATATCCTCTGGCATTGTTGCATCTAAACTCCATGATTTTGGCATCCTACACAGAAAATTAATACTAACTGATTTACCCTCTTACTTCAATAGTTATCCAATTAATTTGTATTGACTGTCAACATTAGTGTTCTAAATAATGCTGTTTTCATTGCAGATTGTGCAAAAAGATGTCACCTCATTTGATGCTGATTAACTTTCTTTTTGGTGGGATTGTTTTTCTACAAGTTCACCTACCTAAAGAAGAGATCTTTGTCTATATTCTCAAACCAATCCACAATTGCTCTAATGTTAGCCAGTTTCAGAAACCGTGTAGTTAATGAAGGACTTGTTTTGTTATTAATCACCTCAGGAGATTTCCAGTTAAATTGTTTATATGATGTAGCCATTTGGAGTTGAAGCCTGTTTATGCTTGATAGAACTGTAATCTTTTCACTAGGTTAAATTACTTGTTCTGTCTTTAGCCGGAAGAAATTCCCTATCATCGTCTTTGCAGATGGAACAAAAATATCACATGAATGATGGTGCCAAAATTGATGAGGATTTTTCCTTTAGAATGTTTCAACTAAAATGTGTAGATGTCTGTTGTCGTTTCGTTGGTAGCTCTAGTTCAGGCTCAAATGCTGAGAGGTGGAATGTATTGATCATTTGCATATCAGCAGAACTGGGAAGTTCTGTATATTTCAAATATTCTCTTATATGATTTCTGAAAGTGGTTGAGCAATATAAATTTATGCACATCATGAACCTAATTCATCATTATTTCTTGTCATTCCTATTTCATGATATTGCGGCATCATTATGGATAACATTAAAATGTCGACAAGGAATAGAAGAATGGAGTGATATTTGGAATAGAAGAATGGAGTGATATTTCTTGGATTTCGTCCGATTTTTCCCGAGGATGGCGTCCTCTCAGGGGATTCTGGCTATTAAAAATGAGGTTGCAAGTGCAAATGATGCATGGCGTGTATCAACTTACAAAAAGCTTAAAGAACTTGCACCATTGAGCTTAAAGGTTTTCTTAACATCTGTAAGACGTCCTTCCTCCGCAAACGATTACTGTGTGGGTGACTTGCGTTGATGCCTGTACAGATACAAGAAGGAAGGTTTCAAACTCTCGAGCAGTGCCTTGTACATGAGTACAGAATGTCCGAACAAGCAATCTACGGGTAGATAATCGGTGACTTCTGTGAGGTGATAAACAACAAAACAAATCCTTCATTAACTAACAGAGAGTTTCTCCAACTGGCTGACATTCCTCACATCACTCATGTATTTCATCTTCATGCTCCTAAAATGTGTATACCAGCACTTCTTTGTATAACAATAAAAATAAAGTTTATGCGGATTATCCCTTGATTTAAAAATCTTTACAATTTCTTTCTTTACACAAAAATAAATGGGATAATTACACTCCTCTCCCTCAGAATTTGATGTATTACTTGTAGATTCTTTATAGTTTGAAAAATTACATCTAGTACCCCTAAAGTTTGCTTCCGTCTAATAAATAGATTATTCTATTAGTAAAAATTCACTAAATTTGTTAATATTAATAAATAAATAAATAAAAAATTTCGATTGACTTATTATTGGTAAAATAAGTTATTTTACGACTGAACCATCTTTGTAATAGTGAAGATACATCCTCACATGCATTAACGTGTGAAGACGTATGAGGGTAATTTGATCATAAAATGATTTGTTTAACCAGTAATACATTTGATGTAAACAAAACGTTCCATATGGGTTGCAAACAAGAAACTTGAATGGCTTATAAGCTCCAAGACCTCCTCTCTGAGGTGCTTTTTTAAGACAAAATAGTCACCGATCAAGTCGCAAGTCACATCAAAATGAATAATAATATCAACAAATTCAGTGAATTTTGACTAATAGACAGACTTATTTGTTATATAGAAACGAACCTTAGGGCTGCCAGATGTAATTTTCGAAATCACATGAGGTTTACGTGTAATTACATGAAACTCAATTGAGGAAAGCGTAATTATCCCAAAATAAATTTGATTTTTTTTTTATTTGATGATTGCTCTATTGATGCAGCTATTGACTTTGAAAGAAATGATAGGAGGAGGATGCAAATAAAAGGTCAAACATCCGTTCCATAAGAACTGAATTTCAGAGGCCTGCAGCCAGTTGACTTAAAAAGTCTCGTGTAGTAACTATGAAGAATGTTGTTTTGGTGACCGGCGCTTCCGGTTACTTAGGCGGCAGGCTTTGCCACGCGCTTCTCAGCCAAGGCTACTGCGTTAGGGCCTTCGTCCGCAAAACCAGCGACCTCTCCTCGTTGCCTCCGCCCACAGATGGCGGCGCGAATGATGGAGCTCTCCACCTTGCCTACGGTGATGTCATGGATTATCCATCGCTCCTCGAAGCTTTCTCCGGTTGCCACGTCGTCTTCCATGCCGCTGCGCTTGTCGAGCCTTGGCTTCCTGACCCTTCGAGATTCTCTTCAGTGAGCTTCGCTCCACATTGATTTTTTATTTTTAGTGAAAACCAGATTTGAATTGGACAAGAATGCCTTGGATTTGGGTTTATTGAGTGAAATTTGGTTAGGTTAATGTTGGAGGATTGAAGAATGTTTTGAAGGCGTATAAGGAGACGAAGACAATCGAGAAGATCATCTATACGTCGTCGTTTTTTGCTCTTGGATTTACTGATGGGCACGTCGGGGATGAGATTCAAGTACTGGCAATTTATTACTATGCATTTCAAGTTAAAATGATATTTAATAGAATATATAAATATATATATATATATATATATATTAATATATCTTCTTGGTTTTCCTGTGAATTGTTCTGTTGTGTGATCTTTTGTTAGATGCATTCCGCTAAGTTTTTCTGTACTGAGTATGAGAAATCGAAGGCTATAGCGGATAAGATCGCATTGGAAGCTGCAGCTGAAGGGGTGCCTATAGTGCCCGTTTATCCTGGAGTTATATATGGTCCAGGCAAAGTCACAACTGGAAATATAGTTGCACATATGGTAAATTGCATTTGCTTTTGGTCTAGTGGAGCTTGATTTTGGAGTTCTTGGTCAATGTAGATTGAGTTAGTCCCTTTAAATGGTTCTGATAATATATTTGTTCTTCATGCATAAGTTAAATTGAAGCAAATAGTAATGCTTAGTTAAGAATAAAATGTCATAATATTAAGCTGAAATTCCAGTGTTTACAAGAGTAGTACTGATTTATTCCATATTGAATATGTTCTTAGAGTATGATGTATTTTGTCTTAACTTCTTCTGGTGGTTTATCTTGGTTTCTATTTGTTTTTGCACTTGCATTGTGCTATATCTTTGTTCTGATGTTAATGTCACGAAATCTCTTGCTCAGAGAGATTGCGAGAGGGACTGGATGTTTGTCCCTAATAAGCATTTTCACATGTAATTGATCGTCTTTTCAACTTGAACCAAGCTTTAATATTGTGTCAGCTGGTGGAACGCTTTAATGGCCGGTTGCCAGGTTACGTGGGCCAAGAAAAAGGCTTTTCCTTTTGCCATGTCGATGATGTGGTGCAGGGTCACATGGCAGCAATGACCAAAGGCCGGCTGGGTGAAAGATATCTTCTTACAGGAGAAAATGCATCCTTCAAAGATGTTTTCGATATGGCAGCAATGATCACTCAAACAGCAAAGCCTCGATTTCGCATCCCACTTTTTCTTATTGAAGCATATGGATGGATATGTGTTCTTTTCTCCAGAATAACAGGAAAGCTTCCGCTAATCAGCCCACCGGTATGGAACTATTCAGTCTTTTTCTTGTTTTCTTTGATGATTCTGTTGAATGTAATCATTATTGCATGTATTATCTGGATCTAGAAAGTCTGGATTTCTTCATCTATTATCACATCTAATTCTAGCATATCATGAATCTCCATGTTTTTTGGGCTAAGATTTGTTGGTATCTCAAGATTATGCTAGAATCCATGAAATGCTTATAATGTCCACGCCCAACTCCATGTTTGGTCTCTCTGTTTTGGTTCTGCTTCATTTCAATTACTGTTTTCTGGTGTCCCAAATAAGTTTCTACCGTGACACTGTCTATTTCTGCTCTATGTCTAACAGATGGTTCACGTCCTCCGGCATCAGTGGGCTTACACTTGTGAGAAGGCGAAGACGGAGCTGGATTACAACCCTAGAAATCTGAGAGAAGGTCTGGCGGAGATGCTTCCCTGGTTAAAGAGTTTGGGCTTGATTAGATATTAGCTAACAACATTCTTGTGCACATAACTGATATAAAGTTGTTACCTCAACCGTACCTCTACTTGTGACCGACGCGCTTATCGTCATGTATCGACATATGAGAAACGAGAATGTTCACTTTGCATATATGAAATAAAGGATATATGGGTTATGTTTCCCCCCAACTTGAAGAAATTGTGGATATCGTGCATATTCCTGATTGATTCTGGATCAACAGCCACAAGAGACGAATTTGATCTTGTGAAATAGCCGGACAAATAAGATCAAATTTTCTATTTTAAATTCTGTTGCATCTCTTATTCCATCTGAACTCATCAATGGTGTTTACTTTACCCCGACTCAAACAAACGATGAATTTTAAAATTATATCCAGACTACAAAGAATTTGTGTAATTACACTAACTTTACAAACGATGAATTTTAAAATTATATCCAGACTACAAAGAATTTGTGTAATTACACTAACTTTACGATGAATTTTAAAATTATATCCAGACTACAAAGAATTTGTGTAATTACACTAACTTTAGGGAAAGAAAGTGTAATTATTCCAAAATTTAATGTTAAAAATTCCACCGTGCAAGCAAGAATCTATATTTATTACCGAGCACCCAGAAATGGGATTCCAACGGTCATTTCTGCCACCAACAATTTAAGGTACAAAGTGGCGAACTCAGCTCATCACTGTCTTTTCATCTCTCTTTGGCCCTTTTTCTTCCAAAACGTTCAAATCAAAAGCAATTTGAAACACAGTGAAGAAGAGGAAAATGGTGATGTCAAAGGTGAAATATGAAGCTCTACGGCAGCAAAGATTGGAGGAGAACAAGAAAAGAATGGAGGAACTCCATCTCCCTCTTCTCTCTCAAGCCCTCAAGAACGCCTCCTCTCCCAAATCCTCTCCGGTTCTCACTCTTTCCCTTTCCCTTTCCCTCTCTCTCCATCTCCACTCTTTGTTTATAATCTATATAATATATCTCTCTTAATGAATTTAAAGATGAAGAAGACGAAACCCCGCATTGCAAGAACTGAGCTTGTCCCTGTCAGAAGGTCAGAGCGATTTTCAAACAAATCAGCTCCTCAGTACAAGGAGGTATTTTGTTATACACATTATTGTTGTTGTTCTTTTCTACATTTGCTTTGTTCTTGGTTTAAATCCAAGAAATCCCACTATTCTGAAGTTCTTGATAATCTCTTGAAAACTCTCACAGGTTACGTTTTATGAGCGTGTGCAGCTGCCTAGAAGGTTGAATCCTAACTGTTGCATTTCCATTAATGTTAAACCAATTCTTCTGTTTGATTTTCTTGTAAATCTGATTTTTGGAATTGTAGATTGACGAATAGGACGAGGGATTTGTCGAACCGGGTATACGCATCAGATGAAGCAAGGGAATGTGCTATAAAGAAAGCAGAGGAGTTGGAAGCAACTCTGGGCTCTGATTCTCCTACCTTTGTGAAATCAATGCTTCCCTCCCATATCAGTGGAGGCTTTTGGCTGGTGAGCATCAGCATCTTAACTATACTTGTCCTTCAAATTTGCTTCAATGTTTAAGAATTTCTGAAGCAGATCAGCATATAAAAATTGAAAAGTTGGAAATTGGGAATACTGTGAATGAGACTCTGCATATTGACATGAGTAATTCTTGAGAGTATTGGGGGGTAGGACTCTGATGTACTTGAAACTTAGTTTTTCCCTGATTCAATGGAGACTGATGGGATTTTAAATACATCATATGCTATCTTTATCCAGCTTAGAACTTAAGAGCAAACCAAGAACAGCTATAGTTATCCATTACGACTTGAAAATGCAGGGTCTCTCGTCTGATTTTTGCAAGAGGAAACTTCCAAGGAACGACGGAGTAATGTTGTTGGTAGATGAACAAGAAGAAGAGTGGCCGGTGATCTACCTGGCTCGAAAAACGGGACTTAGTGGTGGATGGAAAAAGTTCTCTGTTGATCACGACTTAGCGGATGGTGATGCACTCGTTTTCCAGTTAATACGACCAACAGTTTTCAAAGTATGGTTTGTCTTTCTAGCTTCATGTTGATGATCATTCATTTATGTTCTTGCAACTTGTGTACTAGCAAGAATTGCCTCTTGGCTGAAGAATTCTGTGCCTTCAGCACTCAATTCTCGTTCTTTTTCGTATGGTTTGAGTCAGGTGTTTATTACAAGGGTGGATGGTTATGAGAAGACTGCCGATAAGAAAACAGACAAGGTTGAAGGAACTGAATTCTGAAGGCGGTGAGTTTTCTTGTATTGCCGTTTTGGGAGTTTTCTGGTTGATTAATATGCTAGACAGTATAAGAAGACAAACGTTAGCTCTTCTGCTTTCATCGAGGAACTTCAACGCGATCGCTGAAAGACGTACCTTTTTCAGTGATGAAGTATTACAGCAACCAGCAACTCAATTGCACTCTGCAGATATTGAAGGTAGCCTTCCTGGAGACTAGGAAGAAGTTGAACTAATTGATGCTGGGTGAAAAGTCGCATTCCGGTGTCACGCTTTTGTCTGTGTTTATTACGTAGATTGCTGACATGTATTTGACTCATTTATTCCTCTTGGCATTGGGCCAGTCATCACTGGATCAGTTAGTTGGTTAGGCAGCCGTTGTATTAGTTCACTTTGTATATATACTGTTAATCTCTCTTCACTCTCAGTTTTTGTAACAGAATTTACAGAGAAATTGAGTTTTCATCCATGGATTTCATTCATCTTGTTTGCTGGTTCTTTACTTTATGCAAATTTCACATGGTATCAAAGCCTTCATCATGAAGGTTTTTGCATACTGAGGTCGTTATACTGGCATTCACATCACTAATACTGAGATATGGCGGATTCATCCACGAATCCGATTAACAGAGCAGCTCGAACGGGAAGCCTTGTACATACTCTTTGGAAAACTCGAGCCTTGTGCTCTCCTCTTCTCCATTGGATGGTAAGAATTTCTTATCTTGGACTTGTTCGATTTACATGGCGCTTGGCACCAAAATGAAGCTCGGATTTATTGACGCAACGTTCTCCAAACCTGTTGTCGATTCTGCAATTTTTTAGCAATGGCGACTTGTAGACTTGATGGTAACATCGTGGATTTGGAATTCAATTTCCAAAGATATCATTGAATCGTTTATGTATGTGACTTCTTCTCACGAACAATGAAATGTGGCTCCTCATTCCTATAGACCAAGTAAAATTTATTGACATGGTCTACAAAAATATATCAGTAGAAAATCCAAATCTTTTGTAGCAGTTTTATATTCTACTTTTCATAATAAATTGAAGGGATAATTACATTTTTTTTCTCTAATATTTGGTGTAATTACACGTAAATTTTTTGTGGTTTGAGAAATTAAATCTAGCATCCCTGAGGTTTGCTTTCATCTAATAAATATGTTTTTTTTTTCAATTTTTTTGGTTAATATTAGCAAATTAAGTAAATTTTGACTAACGTAGGAACTTGTTTGTTAGATGGAAGCAAACTTTAGAAATGTTAAATGTAATTTCTCAAATCATATAAAGTTTACGTGCAATTATACCAAAACTCTGAAAAGTGTAATTATCCCTAATTTGAAATATGTGCAGAAAAACAAATAAGATTAGATAAATAGGTAAATATCCCACAGTACATTTATTACCGAACACCAAGAAATGGGATTCCAACGGTCATTTTTGCCACCAACAATTTAAAAAATCAAAAGGGTCCTCTTCCAGTAATGAATACAGCTCCTTGTCTTTTCATTTCTCTTTGGCCTTTTTCTTCCAAAACGTTCAAATCAAAAGCAATTTGAAACACAGTGAAGAAGAGGAAAATGGTGATGTCAAAGGTGAAGTATGAAGCTCTACGGCAGCAAAGAATGGAGGAGAACAAGAAAAGAATGGAAGAACTCCATCTCCCTCTTCTCTCTCAAGCCCTCAAGAACGCCTCCTCTCCCAAATCCTCTCCGGTTCTCTCTCCTTCCCTTTCCCTCTCTCTCTCTCCATCTCCACTCTTTTTTTACAATCTATATAATATACTATATCTCTTAATGAATTTAAAGATGAAGAAGACGAAACCCCGCATTGCAAGAACTGTGCTTGTCCCTGTCAGAAGATCAGAGCGATTTTCAAACAAATCAGCTCCTCAGTACAAGGAGGTAGCTTTCTGATACTATTGTGTAATTCTTGCTTTGTTTTTTAATTTAAATCCAAGAAAGCCCACTATTCTGGAGTTCTTGTTGATCCCTTTAAACTCTCACAGGTTACATTTTATGAGCGTGTGCAGCTGCCAAGAAGGTTGAATCCTAACATGGGTTGGATAAATTATGTTCTTGAAAATGCTATGAGACTACTGTGTTTTTCTAAGTGATGCATTTCCATTCTTGATAAAGCAATTCTTTTTTTCCCTAATATTGTAAATATGATTTGCGCTATCGTAGAGTAACGAATAGGACGAGGGATTTGTCAAACCGGGTATACGCATCAGATGAATCAAGAGAATGTGCTATAAAGAAAGCAGAGGCATTGGAATCAACTCTGGGCTCTGATTACCCTACCTTTGTGAAATCAATGCTTCCCTCCCATGTCAGTGGATGCTTTTGGCTGGTGAGCATCAGCATCTTAACCTTCAAATTGTTTCTATTTTATTAGAATTTCTGCAGCAGGACAGAATGTGGAACTTGGGAATGCTGTAAATGAGACTGTGTATTGATATGAGTGATTCTTGATAGTTTTCGGCTTATGATTCTTGTACTTAAAAATTTGTTGTTCTATGATTTAGTGGGAGACTAATGGGATTTTCAGTGCATCATGCTATCTTTATCCATCTTAGAACTTAAGATTAAACCAAGAACAGCTACAGTTATCCATTAAGACTTGAAAATGCAGGGTCTCTCATCTGATTTCTGCAAGAGGAAACTTCCAAGAAACGATGGAGTGATGTTGTTGGTAGATGAACAAGGAGAAGAGTGGCCGGTGATCTACCTAGCTCGAAAAACGGGACTTAGTGGTGGATGGAAAAAGTTCTCTGTTGATCACGACTTAGCTGATGGTGATGCACTCGTCTTCCAGTTAATCCGATCAACAGTTTTCAAGGTTCGAACTGTGTTGATCATTGATTTATGTTCTTGTAACTCATGTGCTAGCAAGAATTGCCTCTCGGCTGAAGAATTTTGTGCCTTGACCACTCATTTTCTTGCTGTCTTTAAGTCAGGTGTTTATTATAAGGGTCGATAATTCTGGGAAGACTGCCAATGAGAAAACGGACAACATACAAAGAACTGAACCGTGAAGGTGGTGAGTATATCTTTGCCTTTCTTTTGAACTACTAACATTTCCATAACTCACATTATATTGCTTTGTTGAGAGGTTTCCTTGTTAATTGATAAGCTGCACATCATAAAAAGTCGAACATTAGCTTCTGATTTTGGTTCGTTGTAAGGCGTATCTTTATCGTTATCGATCTATCTACTCAAATCTTGTGAAGGGGGAATAGTGTTGTCTACTAGAGGGAAGTTTGTTGGAAAATTGAAAGACTGTGTCGTGGAAAAACCACTGCCTTGAAAGCGAAATTTCGGTACTACCGTGAAAAATTGATAGTATAAACCGATCGCTCCCCAAGGTTAACACAGCTATTACTTTCTTACACGCGCACTCATGGAAGAAAGTTTGAAACAACGAACAAAATTAACACTCAGAAGTGAAATAAGAGGAAAGAGGTAGAAGATAAGAGACTCTCGATTTTTTGGTGTGTCTAAAATGCATAGAGGTTGAGGCTATTTATAGATGTGCCGCTCAGTTGCTTGAGAAAGTTAGACTCTCTACCAACCACAAAAATTGCCAACGGATATGTTTGTTAAAATATGGATAATATTTGACTAAGAGATTTAGTCATTTCCAACAAAGTTAACACTTGCTCTTTGTTCATTTACTTTGACAGGTGATAATTTTTGGGGTATATTAGTTGGAGGAACATTTTGGGGCCGCGAATGCAAAATTCAAAACTTGTGGTGGTGTTTTGTAATTAGACTAGAAATAGTGATTTATATGTAATTAAGCCAAGATATCGGCATTAGGTCAATTTGATTCAAACATTTAATGTGGAACATGTACGACGTATGTAATGAATGTTGCTCTCAAAGTATTAGCATTCATAACATATTAAGATCTTTTCTTCAGTCTTATCGAGAGCATGATAAATATTATATGAAACGTCATATTACAATTCAAACCTTCACTAGCGATGCCACAAATGCCCTCAAAATATCGTTTAATATCTAAAACGGCCTAAGATCCACATCATACTTATTCTGTCGTACCAACAGAAACTGATTTTAGCTTATACATCATACTTTAATAATAGACAACAATTGCATAATTCTATCATAACTATAAATATATGCCCTCGATTATTTCTTACATGCTCACTTATCTCTCTTAAAATTTTGCTGGCTAAAGTATTAAAGGGCTATGATCGAACCACAATAACCAGAATCCACATATATACATATTTAAGCCCATAAATTATTTGTTGTGGGGGTTGTTTGGTTGGTTGGTTAATCCAAATTCCTGGGTGAATGCTGTCTGAAAGTAAGTAGATACTGATAGGACAAGCAGGGCAGGTTGTTGATAGGAATGTGCGGAGTGTGGTAGGTGGACCCGGAAAGCCCCTTCTCCCCTAAAACAATAAGACCACAACATGTTTTTTTGAGCAAACACACAACAATACCATTTACACCATTGCTAAGTTTGTTCACTTGGTTTGAAACAAATACAAATCATCCACTATACATGATGTCATAAAATTAAGTGCGTCTCTCTCTTAAATTTGATATAATTATAAATATTTTTTCATTATTTAAAAAATTACAAATACCTGTGATATTTGATAAAATTATATAATTTTTAAATAAAGGCTAGAAATTATTAACTTTGTCTTTGCAGTATTATTTTCTTTTCTTAAAAAAAAATTGAAAAATTGCAAGAATATCGGACGAGATGGATGGAGAGATTTAATAAATTGTAAAAATAAAATATTTAATTAGTCCATAAAAAAATTTCAAAAAATTCTAAAAATAAGTAAAATTGAATTTATAGTCTACAAGGGTATTTTGATCAGTTTGCTATAAAAATTGATGAAAATTTGACGGGGACTGACAGATTGGGCTAGTTTATAGACGCCCATTAAAATTAAGGGGTATTTATAGTTTTTCAAATAATAAAAGAATTCGTAATTATGCCAAAACTTAAAAAATTATTGTAATTTACTCTAAAATTAATTTTCCTGAATTTTTTAAAAGACATACATAACTTGTTCCGGATTGAGTCGAATATCTCGTACGAATAATTTTTTCAAGATTTATTTTATTTATTTTAGTTGGAGTTTCTTGAAAAAATAGTTTTATGATTTTTTTTTCTTTAATACTTATTTGATTAGACTGTCTCTAGAAGAAACGTTGTATTATTTTTTACTTCAAGTCTCTCTTTTTAATTGCATCTATACACGGTTATTTTCTTTACTAGAATAAGTGTAACTGACTTATATTAGTCCATAAAATTTGTAATTTACAATTTGGGTAAAACACACTCGCTGTGTTTGGTCTCATTTTTAATTTGTTTTGGTGTTACGGTAGAGACAGAGAGAGAAAAATAAAGATAAATAAGTATATGTTAGAGATAATGTGTATGTTTGGATTTATTTTTGGAAATAATATAAAATAAGTATGGTATGTTTGATGTTGTTTAGTGGGAGATAAAAACTACTGTTCATTGTTAAATCATGTCTCTTTTATATATATTTATATATATGTATGAGTATGTATATAATTTTTTTAGTTGTAGGGCCTATAATTAGTGTAGGCTTTTTTTTGACCAAAAACAAATGATGCACTGTTTCGAAATATCTCAGAACACCACCAAAACTTCCAAAATAAATCAAGGCAAACATTTACAATGTTTTAAAAATGAAACCAAACACTATGACTTTGTCCCCCGAACTATTCTTAATGTAATATTTACTTCAAACTAACAAATGTAACACTTACCCCTGTAGTTAAATTTTTGGACAATATTGCCCTTATATTGTATATATAGTTCAAATAATTTCTCTTTTTTAATAATTTTTTACTTTAATTTTAATTAATTTTTTAGTTAAAAAATATCTTTTAAATATAACTAAGTAATATGTAATTAGTGAAGTAAATAGTTTGAATTTTATTATATTTTACAAACTCAAGTTAAGTAATGAATGAGTACAAAAAATACACAAAAAATTTCATAAAAAGATTTTATTAATTTGGTGTTAAAATTAAGTTATGAATTATTTATTCTTTTAGATAAAACTGATACTTAAATGGATTTTTTAATATATTTTCTTTAAGAAATATGATAAACTATTTATGTTTTATTCATTTTTTTAAAAAAATATTTAACTTTTGGTTAAGCAATATATATTTGTCAATTTCTTTTAAAAATCATATATGAATTTTTTGTGTATTTATTATGTATATTAACTTATACTCCACTTTTAATTTATATTTTTTTCTTATTGAAAAATAATTAATAAATAATTTGGTGAAAAGTTAATGTGCAAATATTAAAAAATATATTGAGAACATTATAATTATTCAAAATATGAGGGGCATTTTTGTTCAACCGTGGGGGTAAGCGTTGCATTTGTTAATTTAGAAGGGGTAAATATTACATCATGAATAATTCAAGGGGGCAAAATGTATTTTACCTTCACAATTTTACTAAAAATGTGTAGTGATTTGAAGGGAGGGAAAAGTATTTTAATTAATGTTGGTGGTTGACCAAATGAGTTGTAAATAAAAGGGTCAAAGTGCAATTTTATGATAAATTAGTTTAAAAAATTAAAAATTTTAATCACTACTACAAAAGATAATCTAAAATAATGAAAATAGTTTATAGGCAAAATTAAAATTTTAATTTCATAGATAGGGGTTCAACACTTTTAGTCAAGTATTTTATAAAATTTTTAAAACACTTTTAGCATTGGAAGAGCTCGACACATTTAATCTCATATCTAAGTTTTCGTCAAGAAATAGACGACGACAACACTTGTAATGCACTTATTTGTTAATTTGGTTGCTCACACACATATTGCATGTTTGCCTTACTGTCTATTTTTTTATGAAATATTGGACATAGGACCAAATATTTCAAATTTTCTCAATTTTGAGATTATTTTAAATATTTTGTAAAGCATAGAACTAAATATGTTGATTTTTTTTTTAACTTTTGGGCCATTTTAAAGAATTTCGTAAAATAGAGAACTAAAAATGATATATACTTTTCTTAAAATTTTTAAATTAATGTAAAAAAAATTATGTGATGAATTCGAGAAAAAATTAATAAATATTAGGTCGTACGAAATTTAATTTGTTTTTGCATAATTATGTAAGGTTCCCCATAAAATGAAGGGAGTATCCTCCCATGAAACTACTCATAAACTTTTTATAGTTTGAGAAATCACATTCAGCATAATGTTTTGACATTTTCGTATACATTAGTCATAATTTGATTATATTAACAAAAAAGTTCATATTTATTACTAATCAGTGGCGACTCAAATAAATATTTTTCAAACCCGACTATCCTTTTACATCTACACATACTAATGAATATAAAAATGCACGTTTTCACCCTTATAAGAGTGGTTTCGTCAGAAAATATTTTTTAAACCTATAATAAATTTGTAAGTCAATTGAGTGTAATATCAATAGATTTTGTAAATCTATTTATTGAATGAAAATAAATATCAAACACATTAAATATAATTTTTTAAATTATATTAAATTTAGGATAGCAAATCATAATTATAATTATCCCTAAAACAGATGATCCAGAGAGAAAAAGGCGGTCAGGTGATGGGATATTTGTCAAAATCAGACATCATAATTAGTTTTACTGTCCTAATTATTTCAATCTACGCGGAGTTCTTGTCTTATAATTTGACACCTAAGACCCAATCTCTGCCCTTACGCGCCTCCTGCTGTCTGGCATTTCTAATTTTTTAAATAATTACATTTCCTACCCTAAAATTTTGTGTAATTATATTTGAATTATTTATGATTTCAAAAATTATATTTAGTAATCCTAACATGTCTAATAAATAGATTAATTCATTAATAAAAATAAACAAAATATTTTAATACTAGCAACAAAGTTGAACAAAAATCCAAATTTCACCCGATTGACTTATTATTGATTTATTACAGATAAATATGCACTTCCTCATATGTATTTATGTGAGAATGTATAAAGGTAATTTAATCAAAAAGTATTTATTTAATTTGCAATAAGTCAGTTTTGAGTAAATATGAAATTTTGTTCATTTTTTTGTTAATATCAATAAATTCGATAAGTTTTTGAATAACGAATGGATCTATTCGTTGGACGAAAATAAACTCCAGAGATACTAAATGTAAATTTTTAAATCATTGAGGGTCTGTGTATAATTACACCTAAACTTCAAGAGAGAACAATGTAATTATCTCTGTATTTTTTAGTATCTATCTTCTATACTATATATTAAAAAAGAACGTCCTTTTGACGTCTCCCTTTTTCGATCTGCTTTTTCTTTCCATCCACTAACTTTCGTGTTTCCCACACAATCTATAAGTGATAAAAATTATTTTTAAATAGTTATTTATTTTTAATTAGATTATGTTTTCTCTTTCTCCTCTTCCAAATACTCTCTTTCAAATTTTTTTTATTATTATAATCATTTTTCCGACAACAAAAAATTTAAGTAAATGATATTTAATTATTTATATTTTTAAATTTTATGTGCACATGCATTAAATATGTCATATGCACCTAGTTATTATTAGAGATAATTACACTCTCCGTCTCTAATTACACATAAACTCTCTGTGGTTCGAAAAATTACATCTATTTTAAAGTTCGCTTTCGTTTAACAAATAGGTCCCCCAATATAGTCTAGAATTTACTGAATTTAATAAAAAATTAAACAAAAATTAATATGTACCATCGATTGACTTATTACTGATTGATTACAGGTAAAATAATTTTTTTCTAACTAAATTACTCTTATAAAAATAAAAATGTACCTCATCATATGTATTGATATGTGAAGATGTATAAGAGTAGTTTGATCATAAAAAAATTATTTGATCTGCAATAAATTAATTATAAGTCAATTGGGGATAAATATAAGTTTTTATTCGATTTTTTTTATTAATATCAATAAATTTTGACTAATGAAAAGATCTATTTATTAAACAAAAACTAATTTAAGAGGTATTAGAGTAATTTTTTAAATGACGAAATTTTTTTGTATAATTATATCAAATTTCAGATAAGAAAATTATAATTATCCCTATTTATTATGTGAAGGCTCGAAAGTGGTAATAATTTTGATAAAGATGGTAATTTGATGAGTGAGATCACGCGTTAGATGTGCGGTTGGAAGTGTGAAATGGGGAGTTGAAAGAGCAGTGTAAATGACGCTGTGGATGTCGGGAAGCGCTGGAGGTCTAACTCCAACTGGAGTCAAAGTCAAACCATTTGGTTGGACACATAGGAAAAATGGTACGCCCCACCCCCACCCCACCCCAATTTCATATATATATATATATATATATAAATAATTATAAATATGAAATATTTTGTTTTTTTATTGAAGTGATAATTACATTAATTTTTTAAATATATCAGTTAGTATTTTAATATAACATTCAAATCACGTATAACAATTATTTCAGTATATAAATTAGTACTTTAATATTATCAAGAACATTGAAATTATATATAATAATTAAACTAACAACCTCACATAAAATGAAATATAAATGTCAAAATATCTGATGAATTCGGATCAATAATTTCAAACTTGTTTACGAATCTAAATCTTAACAAGGCCCAAACCTTATTGATTATGATATTATATTGTTAAATTCTCTAAAAATTACATGTCTCTCGTACTGTACGATGATTAATTTCATATTAATAATTCTAATACGTTGATTGACATGAACGTCTTCTTTACGGCCTCTCCACTGTCTGAACTATGTCTTGTAGGTGTGTTTCCAATACGAACTCGATCAAGGACATTGGGTTAGAATTGCAACGACGTGACCATAGACTAGAGATTGACCGCGATAAATATTTAAATTTAAATGATCTACAATCAAAAATTAATTTCAAATCCCTAATAATAAATCCTTTCGATTTATTTGGATATATATTTACGTTTACAAAAAAAATCAAAATTTTCCATTTTCATTTTAAACTATATATTATGTGATGAATTTTCATTTTTATTCTGATATTTACTATTAAAATATAATTTAGCACTTGTCCAAAGCACTTGACTCTTTCTTGCATTTGTATAAAGAGCAGCCAACACGTTGATATAAATATGAGTAAAACTTGCATGCAAGATCTTCATTGGCTATTGGCCGACTATAGTCGGCTTAATTTATAAATACTATTACATGGGGTCCACCAGTAAAAATTTCGATTTTTGTGGTGGGAATAATTTATAAATTAAGTCATAGTAAAAGTCGAGAGTGTTTAAAAAATAAAATTAAAACTAAAAAAAATGAAGTTGGACGTTTGGAAAAAATTGCTTAATATTTACAATTTTATCAATAAGATGTAGAAAGTTGGTAAGGAGTTGCTTATAATTTTTTATTAAAATTAATTTAATTTAAAAGTAGAATATGTAAAATAAAACACTTTTTTCAACTTATTTTCAGTAATAAACTGATAAGCGTTTGAAAAAATATATCACTTTTTTTCTATAGTTAATTATCATAAAAATTATGGAGAATACTTATTTTATAACAACTGCTTCCCATTAACTATTAATCGATGTTTTCGTATACGAGGCCAAAAAATTAATCATAGCAAATATTTTGTCTACAGGTAAAACTATGGAAAAATAATATTCATTTATTATGATTTTTACACTCTGATATTTATAATGTACAAAATATCCATGATTTTTATATTTATTACATACTGTAACACATTAAGGTATTTAAACCGATTAAGTACATCAAGAAACTCGAGAAAAATATCGAAACCTAACAAATTACCATAAATACACAACACGATGCATGACCATAAATACACGACACATGTAGAAACTACTATTGAAGTAAAAAAAATATCGACGTACGTAGAACTCAAATCCGAAAAGATTTTTTTGTTTTTTTTCAAATATTGCAATACAAAGAATAATTTTATCCAGAAACCTTCATAATACTAACTTGTTCTTCCCAAAAAAAAAATGTATATTAATTTAAACATTGAGATATTTAAACCTATTAATTTAGAAAATTGGTCGAAAAAATCATATGCCCATCATGTGGTTGTTTTCCTTTCATTATGAAAAGACAGCGGCCGCATTATGGTATTTTTCATTAATTTCCTAATAAAAATGGATAGAATAACTAAAATTGAGTTATGAAATTATTTTTGAAAATTTTATAAACAATAAAACTAAAAAGTTACTAAAAAATACAATTTGTGGGCTCCATTTATTTACGTTCGTGCAGCACACGAAGGGGTGGGGGAGTGTAAAAAGAAGAGCACTTTTCACAGCTCAGATTCCAGCTATCTTTCAATGCCGAACAAAAGCATTTTCGGACATGAAAAAACTAACACACACATACAACAACAAAAGTCCACACACGTTAACAATTTTTCATTATTATACTTAAAATAATACCTTTGTAGAATGCTTACTCCCACAAAAAAAGCAGAATACAAGAAAAATTGCCGGACAACTTCTTCAATTACGCCCCCCAGCATTAACGTTCTCTCTCTCTCTCTCTCTCCCTCCAACATAGAGGAAAAACGCACAAAAATTGATTTTTCTCGCAGGGTTGGAGCCGAGCGACGCTGGGATCTGCGTTCTTGATGACTGTGACCCGACAGCAGTTCTCACGATTGTTTACTATTTTGTGGGTTCATTTTTCTTTTTGTTTCTCGTTGTTTTGCCGGGTGTTTGCTAATACTTGGAGAGGACCCTTCCTCTGTTTTGACGTTTTAAGACTATGTTTTTATCCACATTGTGCTGAAAGTGGACATCTTTCGTTAATCTTGGAAGTTAATGATTTTATGTGTTGATGGATGTTGGGTTTCCCGAATTTTGTTGTAATTCAATAGGATCTTGACGGTCGGTTCAGTTTTTTCGATTGCATTAGAATATGAAGAGTTTTTTTTTTTTTTTTTTTTCTTTCCTTTTGTTGTGATCATCGGAATTGTTGGTTTTTTCTTGGTTTTGATGGGTTGTAGATTTATGTTGTCTGATTTTTCGTCCCTCGTTTCATGTAATTCTGAATAGGGTTTCTTTGGATTTGCATTGATTGAACGAAGTGGAACAAACAGTAACAAGAGCAAGGGAGATTCGCTTTGTGGAAAGACTTCATTTTTTCGAATCTTGTCGAAAGAAAAAGGAACAAAAGGAGAATCTGTTGTTAATTTGTGTTCTTGGGATATAAGTGGGGGAGAGAAATGTTGTCCAAGATTGGTGACCATCAGACGGTCCCATTGTCCGTGTTGTTAAAGAGGGAATTGGCCAATGAGAAGATCGAGAGGCCCGAGATTTCACACGGGCAAGCCAGTCAGAGCAAGAAAGGCGAGGACTTTACATTCATCAAGACTGAATGTCAACGAGTCTTGGGCGATGGAGTCACGACATATTCTGTCTTTGCGGTATAGAAATATGACACTCCTTTATTTGTTATCTATTTAATACATCAATGTCATTATCCGGTTTCTTAGTTGTGTGCTTTGAGCATTTGATGTTGATTTAGAACGACCGAATCGGTCTTTTAATTATAACTATTCCACATAGTGGTTGTTGATGTATTGCTGTTAAAGTTGCCGATACTTGTTATAATGGACAAATTAGAATACAGATGCTGTGCCCAAAGAAAGAAATGAAACAGGCAAAATAAGAAATGACTGTTCAATGATGTAGGAAATGTATATCAGCTTTCTTGGTGGCGTGTACAAGCCTTCCCTTTTTAATCATTTAGTGGCTAGAATAGACATGTAACTTGTCGGACGCGATGACTTTTCAATCAAGTTCATGCGTTGAAGTTGAAGAAACAGTACATTTTGTGTTGTAATTGTGATTAGCGCGCATGATGTTCCCTTGTCTTGATTGATAGTAACTTTGGGAATCAAACAGCTGATAGCTCTAAGTATGCCAGTAGTGCCTATGGATGGATGTATGTTGTTCTTTCCTGTTTTAATGATGGCCACTTAAATGTGTTCTTTGATCTATCACGATAAGTGGTAATTTTGTCGTCTTGGTAAAGGGATTCAAAATCTTACTTTGCCTTCAAATTGCTTTGCTTTGCTTTCTTCTTACAGATTTTATTTTTTCCAAAATTCTTCTTTTCAGTTATTTGATGGTCACAATGGATCTGCAGCTGCCATATATGCCAAGGAGAATCTCTTGAACAATGTATTGAGTGCTATTCCACCAGATCTTAACAGTGACGAATGGATCGCGGCATTGCCCAGGGCTTTGGTTGCAGGATTTGTCAAAACAGATAAAGATTTCCAACAAAGAGGTATTACGATTTTGAAGCCAGTCATTCTCTAGGCCTTGCATTTAGTTGGAGGATTGATTGTATGTAGAATATGATTGCCTTTGAGCCCGCAGCATCAAGGAACTTTTTTTTAGATATGCACTGCCAAACTTTGAAACTGTGAATGAATAATACATGTAGAATTCCACCACATCTGGAAAGTTTTATATAAATTTGAACCGTTTATCTTGAACACATGAAAAGTCAAGCTGGATGCAGAAGCAGATTGATCATCAATTTGGAAAAGGATCATGACATTAGCATCCGAGAAAGAAAAAGTTTTTGCAAGAACGCCTAAAGTATACGTTCATTGAATCCATATTGATGGGAGCTTGTCAAATGCCAATCTCGGACTACTTCCCATATGATAAAATTTGACATTTTAGTAACTCTACATCTTTAAAGATTTCTTTGTGGTATTCCCATGTTTAATTCTAAAATATAGTTCTTTAAGTTTTCTTCTGATCTTATACATCAGAAATCTTTTGATGACCGTCTAACTTTTTTATGCGCACATTGGGATGAAATAATGAATTAAAACAAATCATTTTTTACCTTTTAGGCCCAGTTTATACATTTTCAGCCAAAATCATTTCAGATGTTGTAGATCGGGATATCAGTTGAAGAAATGGACATCTTTGGTTTTTGCCTTTCTACTTTAGTGATGAGAGCATGATACAATTAACTTCTAGACTTAAAATACTTCTAGTCTTAATCCTGAATTTTTACTAGCTAGAGCTAAGAGTTAACATTTTCCTTTTGTGTGTCAAATTTCAATCTTTATCCTCCGAAATTTCTGTAATACTTCTTGCCATCAGAGTCCTTTTGCTGTTAATTAGGTCGCAATTTACTTCGGTTGAGGTAGCATTTTAAATTACCTAATTCTTTCGTGTTGTTTATTTTTGGTCTGATGTCTCAGCACAAACATCCGGAACAACAGTTACCTTCGTAATAATAGAGGGATGGGTCTTGACTGTAGCATCAGTTGGTGATTCTCGTGGTGTGCTTGAATCTGCTGAAGGGACAATATATTATCTGTCAGCAGACCATAGACTTGACGTCAGTGAAGAGGAGTAAGTAATTTGTTGTTCTCGCCTTATTTACAGTATGGATGGTTCTTTTGCAATAAAATTTCAGATCTCCGATTTTTGATGGAACAGAAGGGAAAGAATAACTGCAAGCGGTGGTGAGGTAGGTCGGCTTAATACTGGAGGCGGCACAGAGGTATACTCCTCATAGAAAGTCAATTTACACCCGGTTTCTGATTAATAGATTGGAAAAAAGTATTGGACTGCGGAAACTATTCTACTCATGCGCATGCATGGTATCGCATGAACGATACATTTTCTCTTAGTCAACTGTTGTCTATCTTTGAAATCTTTTAGACTGCATTTGGATTGAGGGATTTGGAAAAAGAATTTCAAATAATTTTGTAGCAAAAGAATTTGAAATCCATTAACATTGAATAAAACATAGTTCAAAATTAGAGGTGAAGGATGCGAAATTCTTAAAATTTAAAATTATGCAAACAAATCTTTGGATTTGTTATTAGTTATCTAAAATCTATAATTTCAAATCCATCAATCCAAATATAATCTTTACATAATTTACTTATTTCAAAATTAAGAACTCCTATTTTCTGCCAGTGCAAAATTTAATTTGAAAATGCCCCGGTCCTAATCTTTCAATTAACTTTTCTCTTTTGTGTACATCTTGTAATCTTCCTAATGTCGCTGGTTCTTTGTAGATTGGTCCGTTGAGATGTTGGCCTGGTGGTCTGTGTCTTTCACGATCCATTGGCGATCTTGATGTTGGAGAGTTCATAGTTCCTGTACCTTATGTAAAGCAAGTAAAGGTTTGTTTCCGATCATGAAATTCTGCTTCCGAAATCAAATTCAGAAACTTTTGAACTATAATGTGATGGGAAGAATTTAAATGAAGGCATGTTTGGAAGTGCTTCTTCTTTTATGGAAATAATAATTTGTACAGAAAAGTGGAAATTTGTAGCAGAACTAAACGATAAAGTAGAAAAAAGCTAAATAGGACCTAAAGCTACTGCCTTTTAGAGTTTCAGAACTTGAAACTTTTTCTCCAAACTCACAGAAGTAGCTTCTTTGAAGCCAAATTAAGAAGTGTTTTTTCTTTTCAAATAGTTGCAAATACTTCCTAAAACGAGGATTGCTTGACGTAAGAAAATAAATATACGATGGACATTTCATGATTCTTCGATACCTTCTTATTCAATGTCAAACAGGAAAAGTTACTTTCGTTCATTTCATCCTTTAAGTTACGTTTTGCATGAGAATTAAGCAGTTGTTGAGCAAAGTCCAAAAATAGTTATGCTAAACTATTTCATGTGTGACACCTGCAGCTATCATCAACCGGCGGTAGGCTTATAATCTCAAGCGACGGTGTTTGGGATGCATTATCCGCAGAAGCAGCTTTCGAGTGTTGTAGAGGGATGCCGGCAGATGCTGCAGCTGCACAAATCGTTAGAGTCAGTCTTTCTACAATCTGATATCTCATTTGGTCTCAATGTTTAGTCGGTTATCTGATTTCGCCCCTTGTCATTGCAGGAAGCAGTACAGGGGAAAGGGCTTCGAGACGATACAACCTGTATAGTCGTCGATATACAACCTCCGGAGAAGCCTGATCCTCCAAAACCACATGTGAAAAAGCACGGCAAGAAAGTCTTTAAGAATATGTTTCGCAAAAAAACTTCAGAGTCGTCTTCTCAGTCCGGCAAGGAAGAATACTTCGAACCAGACGTTGTCGAGGAGCTTTTCGAGGAAGGATCAGCTTCACTTTCAGAAAGGTCTAAATCTTGTCTAAATACTGCGAAAGTGTTCCTTTTTCTCCAGAACACTGAACTAGTGAACTGAGATTTCGTTGGGTTCTTTTGTTTACTGTGTTATAGGTTGGACTCAAAGTACCCCGTCTGCAATATTTTCAAGCTGTTCATATGTGCGATTTGCCAAGTTGAAATAAAACCTGGAGAAGGCATTTCAATACATGCGGGAACGAATGATCCAAGAAAATCGCGGCCGTGGGACGGTCCTTTCCTTTGCTTGAGCTGCCAAGAGAAGAAAGAGGCCATGGAAGGAAAAAGACTTTCTGGAGGTAACATGCTTATTCCATTACCGTACACCATCTTAAATTGTTAAAAGTCTTACAACCGTATTTATTGCTGGTTTCCATCTTTGATTAGCTGGCAGATATAGTAGTGGAAGTGAATAGTCATACTTCTCGTGAGCTAATTTCGACCCTCAAGTCCTTGAACCGATCTCAACTGAGACGACCATTATTGTCTGAAAGATAAAAAGAATTCCCTTCCGTCGTCACAAGATGCGACGAAGCTGGTTAACCCTTTTGTCAATATCTAAGACACAATGAAATATTTTTGCTTCTGCTGTGTTTGGACTTGACAACAAAGATATTGAAACAATTCTGTGAAGTGAGTTGGAAACGCTTGACGACGATGGATGAAATCATGGGAATGCCTTCCTCCGAGTAAGTCTCTCCCTTATGTACGTACTATCACCGAAGAACAGATCAAAGATTTTAACTTATTTGCTCCTTCCCCGAGTAACGTTTACTTGTATACTCCCCCTCATGTAGCTAGCAACAATCGAAAGCTACCCTCGCTGTAATATTGCCTCATAGAATGTTGGACTAGGCGATCTTAGGATTTCTTTTTCTTTTTTGGACAACATCATTTTTTTCATTTTATCGTTACTTGTGTAACTGAGAAGGAAGATAAGCATTCAGAATAGAGAATCAGTGCATATCTTTGTCGAGTTGTTGTGTTGTGCTTTTCCTATCATTTTCTCTTTTGGCAATAGCCACTAGAAATCTGGTGTATTGTCTAAAGACAGAAAGAGTCTTAGGAAGACAAGCCAGCAAGCAACGTGAAATAAGACAAGAAGCTTTGCAGTCTCTCTTATCTTAAGATTCATGCAAATTGCTGTTTTTGAGTGGAGGAGATGAGTCTGTCCCGACCTCAAATAATGCCTCTATGATTGAGATGTTCACCTCTTTTTGACCAAACACAGCTTTCTATGACAACATGGTAATGGGACCATTCTTCTCTTGTACCAAACTATCATATGTTTGAGCTGTACTTGGACATGAGATACACAAACGAAACGAGTCGAGTCGAGCTGAGTAATTGAATATTCATGTCTGGTTTGAAATTCTTGTCGAATAGTTTGATACTTTTAATGATACTTTATCATCATTAACATTTTTTAACTGTGATGAATGGGAGGAAGGAAGGAAGGAAGGGTGAGGAATGAGTGTTTGTGAATTGAGACATCAATAATGAATGTGGTCTTTTCCTCGACATCCAACGAATCATTTGCATTTATATGCTCTCATTTATTGTTACAAAAATCCCAATGCTCTCTCTCTCTCTCTCTCTCTCTACATTGACTTCCTTCCCTCTCTCCATCTTCACGGGATCCCCAGTACTAATCATTTTCATATGTCAAATCCCAAATAATACTAATTAATAATAATCCCAACTTCCTTTATATTTCTCATACCTAATTTTTACATCCAAATCTTCTTAAATTATTATTGTTATTTGTGCCAAGAATTATTAATAAATCACCGTCACATTTTGAAATATACCCTACATATATATTGCATCTTGGTCCCTCTTAACTACATAAATTACACATTGCGACGAATCCCATAAATTTCATCAAAACCACGTTCGATACAATGTTCATCGTTGTTGCAATTAATAGACAAGTTCCAAATAAAAAAATGTAGTGCATATATGCTTTTCAACACCTCCACAATCATCACTCTCATGTATACATATTTTATGACTAACTACAGCACCTAAAATTATTATATATATATTTAAAAAAAAATAATAGCATTATTATCGAGCTTATAAGATTTTGCCTATTTCGACGGTACCTAAGTTTGATTAGAAGTCATTTAGTTTCCCGAGAATAATATATATTTCACGACACTATTCTATGTGATATCTTACTACCCAAAAACTAATTTTTTACATAATATATTAAACGACTACAGCTTAAAAATTATGATAAAATGAATGGTATTTACACTGCCAAATAAAATAAATACAAAAAGAGTTTTAGCCCGCTTGTAGTGCCAACGGCTAATAACGATAACGGAACAGTAATTAATTAGTATTCTCCATGATTTTTTACTTCAATTATATCAATTAACTATGACAAAGATGCCACATTTTAAAACATTACCACCTGAGATTTTTCATCCGCGTTGTATAGTCATATATATATATATATTAATAGAAATGATCAATATTGATTAAATATATCAATAACTTTTTAATAAATAAATTTTAAAAAAATAAAGAATAAATTATAAATTACTATAAAGTTGCAATTTTCAAAGTTTTTGCATGGGATGGGCAGAAAGAAAAGAAAATAGATTGAAGCACCCTTCCCAAAGTAGATGCTACCACATGAAGCCTATGTAAGTTGAAGATTATATGTATGCCATAATATAAATATTCCCAAATCCATAACCCTAATTAAGATTCTTCTTGAAATTGATGCAATTTGGAGTTCCCAACCCTACCCCCCTTTCAAGGAATCTAATCACTTCTACTCCAAAACATCATCATAACTTAATTAGTAAATTATTGTCCTTTTCCAACAATCTTTTCCTCTCAAATTAAGAGGGTCTTTTGGCCCCTCTTATAAGTTCTTGAAAATCGTTTGATAATTTTTTTTAAAAAAAATTAATTATATAAATTGAATTTTTTTATTATAATTTCTATTGCAAATTATATTTTATTTTATATACATGTCATGTGTATATAAATTTTTTTTTAATAAAATTAATATATTTGCACACATGATGTGTATGAGCAATTAAATAGAAGATGCAACAGAAAACAGAAATCGCAATGAGAAATCCAATCCGCTAATTATAAGGCCTGAAAGTTATATTTTAATAGAAAAGTTGATTTGATCTAATTTTCTTAAAACATCTTACAAACTCTATATGATTAGTATTTCGTAAAATAAAAATATTTTTATTATTATGGCTATATTCCAATCTTAGTCTTCACATATTACAGGTTGTTTCTAAACAACGAAGAGTTCTCTTTATCTCTCTCTCTCCAACCCTAATTTTATATGCCTAATAGGTTGTGTCATATTACAGGTTGTTTCTAAACAAGCTCGTAAAACATTTTATAAGATAGTAAAGCTTGTAAGATGCTCCAAACGGAGAATTCTAACACAGACCATATTTTGTCAAGTCTGAACTAATTACATGACAAGTATAAAATATATACTTATCGTGTTATTGATATACACTTCAGGAAAGATAATCAATTAGTGTATTACACTTATTTGATTCAATCAAATTTTTGATTCCGGACATGCTTAGCCAAACACCTTCAAATAGTTTTGATTTAGAAAAGGCAGCACTGTCTGTAGCTTCCATCCCACAGCCACCACATACCCATAAATACAATCGGTACACTTCATGCAAAAGACATTTTGAACCAAGACACAAAACACAAGAACACCCCACCCCACCCCACCCCATCCCACCCCCTATCTCCACTGCTTTCTTTCTGATTATCCTTATCTTGCACAGAAATATTTGTCAACACTCATAACTTAGAAAAAAAAAAAAAAAAAGTTTGTACCAGAGTGATTATTAGGCTTATAATCATCAGAGACATGGGAAGGCAGCAACAGGCGTTAATGGTGAGGGACAAAGCAGGAGAAGAGAAACAGCAGTATGAGGGACAACAAGCAAAGCAGCAGGTACAACTCAGTAGTCCAGCTTCAGCTTCATCCTCATCCTCTCCCTCCCATGAATTCTCCTTCACTATCTCCCTCCACCCGTCGGAGATCCAGGCCGACGCCAAAACTAGGTCTCCTCCTCCGTTTGCCATTGACTTATCTCCGGCGGATGAAATCTTCTTCCACGGCCACCTTCTCCCCCTCCACCTCCTCTCCCACCTCCCTGTCTCCCCACGCGCCTCCACCAATTCGCTCGACAGCTTCACCCTTCCGATAAAAGAACTTCTCCAAGAAGACAACAACGGCAACAACAGGACAAATTCTAACGACGAGGATGATGATCACCAAGAAAGCAGGCATGTTCTGGACGGAAAAGGGAGAGGGAAGTCGAAATCCTTCTCCCTGTTTGGGAGTATGCCAAAGTGGAGAAAAGTTAAGGACGAGCATGATCACGATCACGATCACGATCAAGATCAAGATCAGAGGGCTCGGAAACGGAAATCGAGATTCGAGGTTGTGAAGAGGTACATGAGATTGGTGAAGCCCTTTCTCTCGTTGAGAAACCGGAGAGGGAGTTCCGACGAATACCTCCGGCGACAGCCCTTCTCGTATTCCGGGAATTTGAGGGTGAGGAGCAAGAAGGAGGTGAGGGGAAGGAGAGGGGAACTGTCCGCGCCGGCGTCCATGAGGACTTCTCCAGGGAACAGTGGGGTGTTGGTGGGAAGTGGGAGTGTTACTCCTACTGCCAGCAGTGATAGCACCATGGAAGAGTTGCAGGCCGCAATTCAAGCTGCGATTGCTCACTGCAAGAAGTCAATTGCGACGGATAATCAAATGAGTTGAGCATCCGTCGCTGATAGGTCCGGATGGTTATACTGTAGAAGAATTTTTACTCAAGGTATTGATTTTCTTCTTTGTATAAAATGTTAGCGACGGAAAAATGAGCTTATATTAATTCATATATTGGATAAATTATTAGGGCCAAATTCAAGATATTGGTTTTATTATGATTTTAATTCTTGCTGGCTATTGGGGTCTCTCTTTGATTTCGATATATAAATTTATTTTGTCGATGTGACATGCAATACGATTAATATCATGTTGTATTATTATTTGCTTCGAGTTTATATAAATTTCACAAATTTGTTCTAATTAAAAAGTAACATTGCTATAGAGGTACACCTTAAATTATTCAAAATTTCTTATTTACAATCGACATAGTTGGTCCATTCCAAACATTTCAAGCACTGATATAGCCAGAGTTTTTCACGTGTTACAAATTAGCACCACATCATATACAATTTGATATGTTTAAATATTTGAAAATATGAATTAAATACATTCATCGTCTGGGTTCAAATTCCATGAGGTGGATAGTAAAGGAAGTTTGAATTTAGATGGAAAATATTGTCATTAGAAAAAAAAAATTATATAAATTTTTATTTAATATTTTTCTAGTAATATTTTTATGTTTATAAGGGGAGTAAATGTAATACATGTAAAGTCAAGTGCATCTTTACTCTTATAAGATTAGTTTGGTCATAAAAGATTTGTTTGACCTCAGTAATGATTTAATCGAATGTAAATGTGGATTTTCATTCCATTCTTTTTTGCTAATATCAACAAATTTTGTGAATTTTGACTAACAAATAGATCTATTTGTTGGACGAAAATAAACATCAGGGTTATTAGATGTAATTTTTTAAATTATAGAGGGGCTGCATGTAATTACATCAAATCTTAGAAAATGACAATATAATAATCACAATTTTCAAAGTTGGAGGAAAATGACATCACAATTCCAGCCATCTTTAAAAATTCCAACCAATTTTATTCTAAAATCGCAAATTAAAAGGTAAAAAACCATTTTATAAATTTAAATTACAGAACAAAAATATCAAATAATTAAAATTACAGAACTAAAAATATAACTAAGCCTTTTTATAAACACGTATCGAATGATATAACAGAAGATTTAGAGCTTATTAACACATTCGAACACGTTCCTGATCTATTCATGGTAATGGAATTCTTTCGCACCTATTTATACAAAAACTTAATTATTTTTTTAGGAATAACTACACCATTCTTTTCTGAAGTTGTATAACAATACATAAATTTTTTGTAATATGAAAAATTGCATCTAGTACTTCTGATATTTGCTTTCAATCTTCTTACAAACAAGTCCAGCATTAGTCAAAATAATCCAATTTACTGATATTAAGCAAAAAAAACACTAGATGAAAATCTATATTTACCACTATTTACGTTTTACTGATTTGTCGCATGTTAAAAAAAAAAGAAAATTATAAGCAAACGACCTTTATGTATCTTTACACATTAATGCATGTGAATAGGCATATCCTTACCTTTATACGGGTAGTTTAGTTTAAACGGATTTATTTGACCTACGATAAGTTTATCGAGGATAAATATCGATTTTCATTCAGTTTTTCTTTTTTTTGGTTATACCAACAATTTCAGTAACTAATGGAGAAACTTATTTGTTAGACAAAAGCAAATTTCATGAGCACTAAATGTAATTTTTCAAACCACAAGATATTTACTTATAATTACATCAATTTTCAACAGAAAATGATGTACTTACTATTTTTTTTTTATGGATATCATTCATTATATTGTTCAGTATATTCTAATACAATAATACTTTTAAATCAAATACTATATGAAATAATATATATATATATATATATATTAATTTGTTTTCACAACGACAACAAACATTCCTACTGCCCACACTCATCTCAACTAGGGACCATTTTCAGACCATACCTGGTCATAGCCTCCTCCACATTTTATATATGCTTAATTTTTTAAAAATAAAATTATAGAAAAAAGGAAAATATCAATGAGAATAAATTATTGTCATTTATATTAGAAGAAACTTACATTTATTCAGGATTAATTATCATAGTTAAAAACAAATAGCCGTAGTAAATAGCCATTGACCAAGGTCATGCACTCATTGTTGGCCGTAATTTTTGCGATCGTGGCTAAAATATCTGTTATGGTTAAAAGCAATGGCAAAAGCATCTGCAGTGGCTTATAGTCATGGTAAAAATAGTTTCTATGGTCGATAATATAGTTTTTATATCGATTTTTTTTAACCATAATTAATAATAATTATTATTTACGGTTATAGACCGTAGCCAATAATAAATTTTCTTCCAGTGTTAAAGATATATATTTTCTAAATTGCCACTTAATATGACAAAAGGGTTGTGGGTCTTGACAAGTTTGATTGAGGATGGAGTTTTGTAGTGAGTCTATGAAAGTACAAAGAATAATCAATGCAAACAATAATGGAATTGGGTACTTTTGGCCCCTTTCTTCTCTACCTAACAATTGGATTTTATTTGCTCTAATCATGACTATGATCAACAACTCATGATAGTTATTAGTGTAATTTAAATTAAAATTCTTGAAATTAGGTTTAATAACATAAATAATCTCTATTTTTTATAAAATTACTGGTTATCGTAGCATGATGTATCTATGTGTATATAATAAATAATTTTTCACCTTTTAAAGTCGATTACAAAATAAAATCAGAATATATAAACCATCACGCCATATTTTAAAAAGAAAGAAAATCAATTTAAGGGTATTATCGACATAATTATAAAAAAAGTAATTACACTTTCCTCCCCTGAGGTTTGGCATAATTACACACAGACCTCTTGTTGTTTGGAAAATTACATCCAGCACTCCTAAGGTTTTCTTCTGTCTAACAAATAAGTTCATCCATTGATCAAAATTAATTGAATTTAATGATATTAACAAAATTAATCGAATAAAAATTTATATCTACATTCAATTGACTTATTATTGATTTATAACAAATCAAATAAAATTTTTATGATTAAATTACACGTATACCTCTTCACACGTTAATGCATGTGGTGAGGTATATCTTCATCATTATAATGATAGTTTAGTCGCAAAAATTTTATTTGATCTGTAATAAATCAGTAATAAGTCAATTGAGCCTAAATATTGATTTTCATTCTTGTTTTTTTTATTAATACCAACAAAAATAGTAAATTTTGACTAGTGGAGGTACCTATTTTGTTAAACGAAAATAAAATTTAGGAGCATTAGATATATTTTTTTCAAACTACAGGAGGTTTATATGTAATTATATCAAATTTCAGAGGAAGAAAGTATAATTATCCCTAAAAAAATTAGTGTCGTAGTATCAAATATCATCGTTTGTTAGTGAAAAGAATTTTTTCTTTTTTTATATATGAATATAGATAAATATATCCCTTACGATTGTAATTGACGCTTTTTTAAAAATGAAAACTTACAAGTAGATTTTCTGAGGTAAATTATTTCGATACCATCTGAGGAGCACATTTGTAATTTTGTAAAATATGTGGAATACTTGTATAATTAAATTAAATTTTAGAGAGTGTTTATGTAATTTACTTTAATTATAATGATGAGTTGTAAAGAATTACCCAAATTATTAATATTTTTCTGTGTAATTTTTGGGGGATTTATTTGATTTTGGGAGAGATCAAAAGCTATGAATGGGAAAAGCCCCCAAAAAAGAGTAATTAATGGGCTCGAGAAAGGAAAAATTTTAAAAGACGGATCACGGATATGACGTTTTTAATAAAATAATGGATTAAGATGCGACTTCTTTTTTATCAGGTGGACTGCTATTTAAATAAACGATTATCAACCTATTATTAAAAATAAGGTGAAAATAGTATTCTTAGTTTATAGTTTTTATTTTGAATGGTTTGAATTAAATTGGTAAATAAAAAAATATAAATAAATTTCGACTATTTTCTATCACTTATTAATAAAATTATAAATATTAATGATGCTTCATAAATGAGCATGGTCCAAAGAGGTGTCCAACTCGAAAAAAGCCTAGTAGAATACACACGGTCCAAGAGAAGAGATCTCAAGCCGAGGCTCCCTAAAGGGATTTTTAAGTAAGGAGATCTAAAGAAAACCCCGAAGTCTCATTTGAAGCTCAAGTATGAGGCTGGTGTGGTAGCCACTTGGGCGCAAACACACCCTCGTACAAAAGTGACAGGATGCTAGCCAGACAACTTGGAGAGGTAACGGCCATGTGGCTACCAAGGGTGCCCAGGGATTTAGGTAGAACGTTGAGCTTGTTTTAACTACCCTCTAAGAATTCGAGAGGCTTATCCTCCTAGCAAATAAAGCCCCCAAGGGTCAGTACTCAAAATATATTTTCGAAAATTGTTAGAACTTATTTCTTAGCAACTGTCTTCCTGGGTTTCAAGAGGGTCAAACTCTTTCAATCATTGGGGGTAAAGGCTATAAAAAGCAGCCTTCTCCCCTTTCAATAAAGGGTAATAAATTTTTACAATACTCACACACTTAAGAGCACTATCATTCAAAGCACTTAGCACTAAATTACTATATATTGTTACAATTTTTTCAATGTAATCCCTATTCTTCATTATTTACTAATTTGAGCATGTACCGTTTTTTTTTTACATGTCCTCATTTCAAAAATTTTGAGAAACTAGACCCGAGAATTTCAAATTGACATGTCCAAACAAATAATTTTTTACTCGTATCAATTAAATTGTTTTCTCAAATACTCTAATTCTAATTCTTTCTTCTTTTCATTCTCTTTTCTATTTTATTTTTCAAGCATTCCTAGCTTTAGAACTACTTAACTGATTTTTTTCTTAAATAATTTATTTCTATAATAAACACATGGGAAATTGCATATTTGTTATTTGGGCCTCGTAGGCCAATTTTCACCTATTTTCTTGGGCCGGGTTGGTTGTATGTAGATATGGGCCCAATTTTGAGTATTCACATGGCCAAGGCAATCTATTACTCTTAGACAAATTGCATAAAAAAAGGTTTGGTGTTTGATTACAAAAAATAAATGAAATTGAATATATATGAAATTCTTCTCGAATTTAATTTTACTTCCATAAATAATTGAACAAAAAAAGTGAAAATATGATAAAAAAAAAAGACACAAAAGTATATACTTTATTTTTATCTCTTACACATATATATAACCTTTCTTCATTTATTTTTTCCTTTTTTAATAAAATACATATATGATCGTCGACGAAAGATAATCATATAAAAAATACTTTTGTTCTTGTTTGATGAATATTATTATTAATAAATTAATGTCAAATGTGCGTGAAAGAAAAATATTAAATTAATTAATAAAAAATATGATCATTTGTGAAAGAAAAAAAAGTATAATTAGTAATATTTTAGATAATTCATATTTTGTAGATTATGATAATTATTACAGGAATCTCCCGTTAATAAATAATATATATGCTAATATAGACGCGGACACATATGAGTGTGCCCTACATACCCAAAAAAACATATTGGAAAAATTTGACATGTGCATTTTTTCGTTTATGGCGGATCCCTTGGCCTGTCGACGTGACTGCTTAGCCTTTCATGTTGTTTGTACCGATATACAATCATTTATTTAATAAAATCTATATTTACCGAAAAAAAAAATAATTGACCATAATACTTTACTATTATTCTTTATCTGTCTATACTATTTATTAAATTTGAAGGGCTTAGAATAATTACTTTGGTAGATAAAATATATAAGTGTTTTAAAATATCCTTTCTTTGCCCTTTTCTTTTCCCCCATTCATACGTATCTCTTTTGAGTAATTATTTTTACCAATAATTTTTCATTCAAAGTTAATTAATTTATTTAATCAACAATATTTTTTAGTTAAATATAATAAAAATATAAATTATACACCTACATCGAGTGTGCTCTAATTGTTAATTTTATTTATTTTAAAAGGCAAATTACAATGAACTCTCCAAAAAATTTGACATAGATACAAATAGTTTTTCGTTGTTCGAGAAATTACCAGTATCCTCGATTGATTTTACTGGCTGTCCAATAACTGACTCAATTCGTTAGCCCTACTACATTTCTACATATTTTTTTTAGTGAACTAATTAAAATGTCATTGTGAGTTATCAATTATAATTTGATTTTTTTTAATTTTTTCTTGTGGAATAAAATGGACATATATATTTATAAATTTTAAATTTTTTCCTCTACCTCGTCTAATTTTTTTTTTTTAAAATTTTAATTAGAAGATTGCAACAAGAACAAATTGAATAATTTTAGTCTCCATTTAAAAATTATATAATTTTGTTATTTATTGAAAAATATTAATAATTTTTCAAACATAAAAAGTTAATTTGCTCTATTTAAAATGTTTATAATTTGTCAATGAATTTCAATTCAGGTGGCGAAATTGAGACCCCATGTTGTTGATTTTACTGAATTATAGAATATAATTATTATAATTAGATTAAAATAATTATAATAAATTTATTTTAATTAATTATAATTTATCGTGCTTATTTTAAAAAAAAATTTACAATTTGAGAAGAAACCGGCATATGACCATTGTGTCCCCACGTATTAAAATCTTACACCGAACTCATTCAAAACTGAGATGACGTGTCACTGCTCTCTTGCAAATCCAAATCCCATCATTCCCACTTTTCCAAGAAAACTCTCTACCAATATATTTATGATCCTATGATAAAATCACCCAAGAAAAAAGAAAAAAATAAATAAAATTTGAAAGTGGGAAATCCTTGCTCATCAAATTTTTCTCCCATTTATTCCTTTTTGTTCCTCCCTTTTGTCCATGGAGATGGAGCTGGAGGCACCCAGTCGCCTTCTTCTTTCTTGAAATAGTTCATCACATGTAATGTTTTATTTTGTAATGTATTATTATTTGTGGGTTTTCTAAGACCTCGGATGTGATGTAATAATATTTTGTAGACTTTTCGATTGCTTTTGTGGGGTGTCCAATCATTAGTGTGTGTGTGTGTATGGGGGCACATTCGAATAATCTACAAGGGAATATGCTTTCTACGCCAACTTATGATCAACGGACATCCCTTGGCGGTTTGTTGCTTGTATGAGTGTTCTTCGCATGTGGGTATGTCTTTTGGTTTCCGAATTCTTGATTAGCCAACTTTCTTGAGCTGGGTTTCTATTTTCTTATGTAGATGTTGCGACTGATCTTCGTTTCTTTCTTGTTTCCTCTTGGAATTGATTGTTCAGTATTGTGCTCTGTGGTCAGTAGCTTTATGTGATGTCTCTTTTAATATTTTAAATCCCTTTTCTTTAGGAATTGAAAATTTCTGCTGTGTTGATGCCAGTCTCTTGATAATCATCTTGGGTTCTTAAAGTTTCGACCTTTATGCTATTTCTTGATCTGGGTTGTCCTTGGAACTTGAATTCTATTGCGAAAAGCTGAGGAGGAGGAGGAGGAAAAAAATTAGGAGTTTGAATTTTTGATGGAAGGAATTATGGGAGGTAGGTTGAACCGGTTTGGACTATGGATTTTCTGTCTTGACTTGATTTCAAGATTCTGTTAGTTGGGAAGTGGTGAAGTATTCTATAATTCTTTCAAGATGCAAGCTGTGGGGAAGTTAGGTAGCTACATCAGTAGAAGTGTATATACTGTGTCTGGGCCGTTCCATCCATTTGGTGGTGCTGTGGATATAATTGTGGTGGAGCAACCAGATGGGAGCTACAAGTCGTCGCCTTGGTATGTTCGGTTTGGAAAGTTTCAGGGCGTATTGAAGACAAAAGAGAAGGTGGTTAGCATTAGTGTCAATGGTGTTGAAGCAGATTTTCATATGTACTTGGATCATAAAGGGGAAGCCTTCTTTCTGAAGGAGGTTGATATAGATGCAGGGGAGTCTCCAGGTTCTCCTCCATCCTCATTGGGTGAGGATATGGACAAGCAACCTCAGAGTAGGTTGCCACTGAAATCGAAAAGTTGCAACTACAATTCTGATTTCCCTGATTCAATTGGCAATGAAAGAAATGGGAATTGTGTTGCTGTCGGTAGGAGCACTTCTCGTCGGTCACAGATTTTGAGCCTTGTTTTTGGGAGGAGAACAATGAAAGAGGAAGGAGGTCAGGAGGAAAAAAATGCATATGATATGGTTAGAACTGATTCTTTGGAGCGTGCTGAGATTGCAGCTGATCTCTTGGACTTGAAGTGGTCGACTAATCTTGCTTCATCCAGGAACAGGAAAGATAATGCTTCACGATTTTCTGCTGTAGATACATCGAAAGATGAAGCCAATATAAATTTGCAGGTTGGTAGTTCTAGTTATGATGAAACAGGACTTATTTCTCATACAAGCTATCAGGAACTGAAGAGCACTCTTGAGGAGAATGTTGTTGAAATGAAATGCTTAAGCACCGAGTGCCTTGTTCAAACACCCACTAAAGCTGAAAGTGTTGGATATACTAATTTGTCAGATGCTGATGCTCTGATGACTGATAAACGCGGCCTAGCTGAAAGTTCTGTGATTACAGTCTCTGAGTTTGCGAAAGCTGGGTCACGAATTGAAGACTCTGTTGAGAAGCTTAATGGTTTGGCAGACACCAGTTTCTCCGAGTCGAATCCTAGAGATCGTACCCGGTCCTTATACCATTGTCAAGCTTCAGGGACCTCAAGAGTTGTGTTGGATGCATCTATTGAACGAAAAACCAACCTCATTTGTCATGGAGGATGTGAGGAAGTCTGTGTTCAGTGCGAGGCTGTTCAGGATATGGCTTTGAAGTCTGAACCAGAAAGAGACATGATACATGCACAGGAGAAGTCATTAACCATCCAACACGGTTTAAGGAAAGGGGATGGACTCAGTTTCGTTCAAGAAGAAAAGACGACTATGAACAGAGGAACTATATATGGTGCTTCAGAAAGCACTGTCACCGAATGCTATCCTGAATTAGTTCCCCTTCATCAATCAAATGATTACATTAAGGATGTCGACTCACAGAGTGTTGCAACTGCCTCTAGTTTGAGCTACTCAACTTGTTCGCCTGCAGAAGAACAAACTATTTTGGCAAAAGGTGAAATAAACAAGCATTCGACCTCTGTAGGGCCTGTTTGTGATACCCATATTTCAGTTTCCAATTTTGTTCCACCATGTATACAAGCATCAAGAATCTCAGAGGAAGAGCAGCTCCTCTTCGGTATCCCAGATAATTCTGGTTACATTGATGGCAAACAAATGGGGCTCAGTCATGCTGACCTTGAGGGGGAGAATGCTGATTCCTCATTTCCATCGGGAGTTGCTGGAGTTAATGAGTCTAATGATGCAACAGGTTGCTCTGTTTTTTCATTAGACCATTCTGTTATAGATGACTATATAAATGATGCTAATCTAGAGAGAAGAAAGTTAAGATCCATATCTGGTGATGTTTGCCTTAACAAAACTGGTCATGTTCAGTCCAAGGAACTCATGAGAATGGTGAGATCTTTGCCCAGTTTACCCCTCCGAAATAACCTTGAAGTAAGTGATCTTGGCCATGCTTCCAACCCTTCGCTGTATCCAGGTATGGAGGGAGGTGCCAACAGGAACAATCACCAATTACCCTGTGCTCAAACAATGGCTGAAGATGTTAACGTTCTAAAGGAGAACAAAGAGGAACATACTAACCCATCCATTGGTAAGAGAATTCATTTATCTTGACTAATTTGATTATGTTGTTATAGCTGCTATTATCTGTAGCGGTCTGATGCTTGCTATGATTCTTTTAGATATCTTACATGCTTACTTTGCTTCTAGAGTGAAGCAGCAGTTGATGTTATGGATATTATGATTTTCTCTGTTTTATGCTCCACATTATGACAAAGTCTCTTTTATTGTTGCTCCGCTCTTTTCTTTGAAATCTTAATTGGTAATTAGTGCAATTAGTCTTAGAAGTTAAAAGTTTATTAGTCAACGACCACGGAGGTCTTAAGTATGCCATTCTCTCACTGAGATTGTTCTTAAGAAATTGCTTTTGTTCACAATGGATAATGTCGGTATTTCCATATTCAGTGTCTTTCGCCTAAGGTAGTCTTTATGTTGTATATAGAATTTTCTACCCATTTCTTATACAAGCTCATCCTACTTTCAAGAGCAGTTCTAGTTTAGAATCATATGCGACGGGCTTATAGATTATCTGTGAAGTTAGTTGAAGTGTTGAACTCTTTGAAAAACAAGTAACTGAAGTTGGAGCTTCATACTACAATCTGCTGTCATTTGAATTTGCCACTAAAACCCACGAAAGATCCTCAAGCATTACATCTCAAGATTAAATTGGGTTTTCCAGATGAAAGTTCTCATATCTCACCATAATATTTTATCTCTACCTTGCAATGCGATCTAACTCTAGCTGTGCGATATGTTGTCCGAAAACGTTCTGGATTAATTTTGAAGGCACTCACGAATCTGCTAATATGTTTTGTAAAATTGACTCTCCATTCTTTTTATTCCTTGAACTTTGATTGTTCCCTTTGTCTTTTTCCTCTACTTTTCGTTGTTTCTTCTATAGTTCATTTACCTACCATATGGTAAATGGACTAAACGTATGCCTGTTTTCCGACTTTATTCTTTTAAGTTAATTTTGAGTTTCTTATTCATTCATGTCACTGAATGGGTATTGCTTTTTTCCCTTTTCTAAATTCACAGACTAACACTTACAAGAACTTTTCTTTATGGTTCAATTGCCTGAAATAAAGTGTTGTGTGAATTTATTGCATTATCTTAAAGTATTATGAGATTCGCCGTTGAGCAGCTGATTGAAGGCATTTGGTAAGATAACCACACAGTACCAGTGGCATGAAAACATGTGGATTACATCTTTATGCTGCCTAAGGTTACTGAATTATAACTTGTGACTATGTAGTGCAATCTTATTGTTTACTGTACTATCTAAACTTGTGTTTGTTGCTTCATGGGCAAACAGAGCAAGATCCTTATTTTCAGAGCGCGATAATAGAATTCCATTCAAAATGAAGGTTTTTTGTTGTTTGACCAGTCATAATGTTAACTAACACTAGTTTTATTAATAGGTAAAAAAGTGGAATCTGGAATCAAACTACATAAAGTCATGGGTGATGTATTATCTCAGGTCTGTATGAATTTATATTAGTTTCCGGCTTGATGATCAGTGTATATACTCAGGAAACCAACATACAAGAAAAATCCATTTCTGGTCACCTGAGGCTGAGCTATATCATAGCGTCAAACAGATGATTAAGGGTTATAAAGAATCTTCTCAAGTTTGATGATATTTTGTTGCTCAACCTCATAATTCATTCATCTGCAAACATTTATTGATTGCACACATTTATTAATAATAAAATAGAAACATAGAGACTATCCAAGTAGGCGCACATACTTTGATAGCCTGATTGAAATTTATTTTACCACATAATAAATATTTTATTTCTGTTTAAGTTTAAGTTTAGATAAGCGTATAATTGTTTATATTTATCCAAAGGATTCACCAGACTTTTTGGATATTTAGTTAGTAATACATTTATATTTTATTTTGATATCTATAATACTCAAAAAATTATTTTTTATTTTGCCACTTAAGAAATTATTTTTATTTTTTTTGTTTAGGTTTAGATAAGTGTCCTCTTGATTATTTTTATCCAAAAGATCAGCTCATTTTTCTAGGTACATTTAGTTAGTAAAATAATTTGAACTTAATTTTATGTTCAATAAATTTTGTGCTTTTATATCTATTAATTACTTTTAATTTTAAATTAGATTATTTATCATTTATTTATTTTTATATTTTAAAGTTACATGATTTATAATTTTATTTATTTATTTTTTAAAAAATCTAATTCCCCGTGTGGGGTACTAACTAGTAAGGTTAGTAAAAGAAAATACAAAGCAAAAGTCTGGTCTTACTTTGTAGTCATGTTTGCTGTTGCCCCCATCATATTCATATGCATGGAATGAAGCTCGTTAACTGATCTTCTTATCATGATTCGGATTCCCAAGAATCTGTATGCGTAGCAAGTAATTTAGTATGTTGACAGTAAGTGAAAGGAGATAGCAGAAACATATGACGGGTGTAAAAAATGCTCGAAAATATTTTATCAGTATGAAACGCAGATTAATAGACTATTTTAATGGCCGTCTACAAATAAGCCCAATTTGTAAGGTTTTTTATCCATTTTTTGTGGAGAACTAACCAAAATGTCCTTGTGGATTAAGAATTATAATTTTATTTATTTTAATTTTTTTATGGGCTAAGTGGATAATTTTTTTATAATTTTTAAATTGTTCCATCCACCCCATTCGATTATTTACAAATTTCTAGTTTCTTAAGAAAAAAAACAAAAAAATACTGTACAGACAAAGTTGACAATTTCATACTTCCATCCAAGAATTACATAATTTCATCAACCATTAGGAGGGCACTTGTAATTTTTCAAACAACGAGGGGGTATTAGTAATTATGCCAAACCTCGGGAGAGGTCGTTGTAATTTACCCTATTTGTTAAATTAAAATCTTTTAAGTGATTCCACTTCCACGAATGATACATTGCAAACTGGATATGATGAAATAAACAATCTGTATGGGTTTGTATTGATCACAAATGTTGGTAACAAGAAAAAAAAGAAGACAGAAACACTCAATGTGTATGTGACGCTTGTCAATTGTTTTATTTTACTTGGATGAGCCAAATAATTAATTGCTAATGGAGCTCGTGAATCTCTATTGCTTTGTTCAGTTAACACATACCATATGGTCATGCAGTTAGAAAAAATTGACCGTAAGGAGCAGAACATGCACAGATACACACAAAAGGACAGAAAAGTTTTAAAATAATCTGGAATAGTTTCTTTCTGGTTGGTGTTCTTCACGTTGTTCCAAATCTTGCTTTCTGAGAAACGATTGAGTTCCATAATGCCTTCAAGCACATAAGAGCATGGTCAGTCAGTTTGCTTTGTTTGTAACAAAAATATCCTATTTTGTGCATCCAAGTGTACGTTTTGAATGTAAACCTTGTGTAGTCCTTGAGCAAGTAGCTAAGTTTGTTGTAGGTATTAAACGTTTAAGACACATGGATGCTCTTAGAATTTGATGCTGAAAATTTGGTTCAAGTCTCACTTTCTTTTATCTGCTGCTCCATCAGATAAACAATTTGCTTTTAGCCAGAACTGCAGTCTGCTGCCATTGTCCTTTTATCTTGTGAAATGAGCTTGTTCAGACTTTCAAATGTTTATTTTTTGGGTAAATTTGAGCAAGATATTATTTATTATATTGAATATAATAAGTTTTTCAGGGAATTCTCCTAGATTTGTTGATTCTTTAAGGGGAAGCCGGAGAGGTTGGCCCTTCTCTTTTAAGAGATCGAGGAGCATGAAAGTTTCTCATGTGGACACAAACAGCAGTGAAATTCCTAGTGCTGTAAAGTTCCTAAATGACTCTAGTGAGTTGGAGGGAGGGAAAGATGTTGCCAATGGGAAGGTAAACAAGAAGATAGTAAGGACGCTTACTCCAACATCTGAACAATTAGCATCATTAAAGTTAAAAGAAGGGAAGAATATAGTGATTTTCACCTTCTCAACTGCAATGCTGGGCAAGCAACAGGTTTTGGTTCCTGAAAAACTCACTTTAAAGCATGTTTATTCCCCCATGACCCATCTTATCCATTTATCCATATTACATTTGTGTCTGCCCGATGGCTATACGTATGCTTGTTGTTTACTGACTTGAAGTTTACACATCCAGGTTGATGCTCGGATTTTTCTGTGGAGATGGGATGCTCGAATTGTGATCTCTGATGTTGATGGGACAATTACTCGGTAAAGATGTTCCTGCTTTCTCTCTAATTCCCTTGGCATTCCCTTCAATCGAACTATCCCGATGATTGCTCCACTTTATAGCATCCACCTTTTATGACTTAGTGACTTTGTCACTTGTTTGATATCGTTCATGTCTGTGCTTTCATGTCAATTCTATCAGAAGCATTTTCTTAGGTTAATGTGTAAATCTCGTCGTTCTCCCCCTGATTCCTGTTGATTATTCCTCTCGATACAGGTCTGATCTTCTAGGTCAGGTGATGCCTTTGGTTGGTATGGATTGGTCGCAGTCAGGTGTTGCACATCTCTTCTCAGCAATCAAGGTCCTTCGATCTCTATGTATTATCATGGCTCAGAACATCTTTTTGTCATTTCACGGGTGATTCTTGTATGATGAATATAATAGTTTTGTGTTGCTGCCATTTTCCAAAAGTGTTTTTTCAGTAATCTCTATGTATTGTCATGGCTCAGAACATATTTTTGGCCATATTAGTCATTTCACAATTTGTGTTTGCATGTCCTGATACTCTTTAATTGCTTATTAGGTGTTAAGAATATAGATGAAGTAAGCTTTTGTTAAGATAGTAAGCGCATGAAAGCGTGATGGTTTTTTTTTTTGGCTTCTGTGTGGTGCAGGAAAATGGATATCAGTTACTTTTCCTCAGTGCACGTGCAATTTCTCAGTCCTTTCATACCCGACAATTCTTGTTTAATATCAAGCAGGTACATTTAGCAATTTAAACCACTCAAATACTTCAACATCTTTTATTGAAGTTGTTATTCACTTAATCAAGATGTTACTTTTTTAGTTCTCCTTCCTGCTTTACATGGTCTCCTTTTTGGTATTATTGTGAACATTTAATAGTGGAGAAATCGACTCTTGGAAATGTTTGGATATGTATTTTTTTGGTTTGGCGGAAGTTTTTTAGGAGAGTTGATCTTGGAATGGTGTTGGAGATGTGATGTAGGTTTGGAAAAGTTTCTTTTCCTTTTCCTGGAGGTGGATTATGCTTTACCCAATGTTAGTAGTATCACAGTAATTTTAAAAATTTTGAATATACTTGTATCTATATATATATGTGTATGTTATATTTAGATAATACATATTTGTAATTATTGGGTGTTGTATATATGGGATAATTAGATGAAGTCTATATGACTGGCAGTGACAAATTTTGAGCAGTATGGGAGATTTTCCATCAAAACATGCTGGCCAGAAAAAGTCTTTTTGGGGAAGTTGGAGAAATCTAACTCCCAAACAAAATTGCGTTTGGCAAGCATGTTTTGGGTTTTTTTTACCTCTCAATACTCCGAAAGTCCGATTGTTATCAATCATGTGAATTTATATAATTCAATTATTAGATGTTAGATATATTTATACAACCACTAAACTAAAATATATATATATATACATATATATATTGGTATCATCTAATCATTACACATGCCTATATATTATATTTGCTAAGTTTGTGATCATTGATGTGGCCAATTGATATACAATTATATAAATAGATACCCTGAGACAAGAGAAAAGGACCTTTCAAATATAGAAGACATCCTTCAATATTGTTCCCAAACCAACTTCTGTTAAAATATTTTCCCGAACCCAAGAATAAATTTGTGTTCTTCCAACATATTTTGGGGGAAAGTTTCGCAAAGACCAACATTTGCTGCATTTTTATGGTTCATTTATTTATTAATATATGTGTATATTTATATACGATGTATTCGTACAACCACTGATCATTACAATTCATTACACCCATATTATTAATATATGTTCAAATTTTTTAACCATTGATGTGACATCACTGATACATCCACCCCCAAAGCACTATAAAGTAAAAAGAAAGGAATACATTCTCCAAACATACATCATAATTCTCCAAACCGTCCAGACCACCTCCTCCCGAGAAGTTTGTCCCAAACCCAAGACGAAGAAGAAAAATAAGCAAACATTGTTGATTTGCTTGAGCAAAATTAAGGTTTTAGTTTTCTTAATGTGTAATAATTTCTTTCATCTAGTTCATTTGTATTGCGCATGTATGCGGCATGCCCAATAATGGATTTCATTTATTCTTTCAGGATGGAAAAGCCTTACCAGATGGACCTGTTGTCATCTCCCCTGATGGACTCTTTCCTTCTCTATTTCGAGAAGGTCATTGATTATCTCCAAGCTCTGTTTCCCATTTGCATAATTATATTGTCTTTCTTGGTGCACCTAATATTTTGAAATCTGGAGCATGTCTTTAATTTTGTCTTGGTAGAAAGTGCCGCAGAGATAATTATAGTTACCCATGACTTCTTTACTCAAGAAGGACCTAATTTCTCAGGGTCGCCTTTTGTTTTCTATAGAAGAAAACAAGTAGATTCTAGCATCAACTTAGTGTGATAATCTCTTTGATATAATCTCTTTCTCACATGGAGCTTTCTACCCTAAGTTGTTATTGAGAAGCTAGGCTAAATGTTAGGCAAATCTGTGGCTGAGTTCATTACTTATAACTTCTCATAAAGTATTACCCAGATTTCACATGTCTTTTAACTGTCCTTACTCTTACTAACCACACCCAGATCTTTTCTCCTTGATGTCTCAAACATCATGTAGATCTTGAGTAGTGAAGATTGGCTTACGAAAATGTGACGCTAGGGCACCAAGATGACCTTGCTTATCTAGGCTTTTATGATATCTGTGACAAGACCAGGCTAGTTACCCCTTATTGGTCTGTCATAGTTCATCTGTTGAATCCAAGTTACTGAAGATCTGTTTCATTTTTCAAAATCCCATCTAAAACACTCACAGCCTTATTCCTCTGCTTGTTGTTCAATGTTCAACAAACTTGAAATTTACTTGTGATTTAGCTATAAGAGAAAGAGGTTCCAGTTCATGCCTTGGAAAAGCAATCGTTGCTACATATAAAATTCTAGTGAGCTGTCTGGGTCTCCACAATTGGACTGTTGATATTTACAGTTCCGAGTTTGGCTGTCTAGGGCAAGATAAATTTTACTTTTACATATTTTGCATGTCTGATGGGATGATACGTTTTTCAAATTTATTCATGCTCGACTAATTGAGGATCTCTCTGCACTTCACTTTTACAGTTGTTAGAAGAGCTCCTCACGAATTCAAAATTGCTTGCTTGGAGGTTTGTTTCTCTGTTCTCCTTTTCTTTCTCTTCTCAATTTGCTTAGATTCTTGGCCAATAATGTTATATTTAAACTCCTTTTACTAGAGTTAGTACTAATTCGGTATGCAAATTCCAGCTTCACTTGTAGCTTTATTTATTTCTTCTTTTTTGCGGGTACAAGACCTGAAAGATAATCTAAGGGAACACCTGATAATCAACTTTCTGAATGCCCTTGGAAAAGCAAGTTTATAAGATCCTATAGGCTGAGTGTATGAATGATCACGTGAATTTCAACGACGTAAATGAAAATACAACCTAAATAACCGATATAAGGTGTATATTTATATATATAGATGGAACCAAAATTAGATTACTATGGGGAAGTTTGGCATTAAAATGGAAGCAGAGAGGATTCAAGCTTTACTAGTTAATGCAATAATAGTTTTACATCCACCTATAATGGCAGAATTTTGAATGAGAATTAGCCCCCATTGTGGTATGTTACAATACCAATGTATGTAAGTATTCCTCTGAGAAAGAAAATGCATTTGTCATAACTTCAGGGCCATGGAGAAAGTTAATCATACTCTATATGTCATTTGTCTGTTTCCAGTTTGAAAGGGTCAGAGAGTCTGATTTCTCATTAAATTTTCCAGGACATCAAGGCATTGTTTCCTGGTGATAGGAATCCATTCTATGCTGGTTTTGGAAACAGAGACACTGATGAGTTTAGCTATCTTAAGGTTGGAATTCCGAAGGGGAAAATATTTATCATAAACCCAAAGGTACTTGTAAGAGATTGATTTCAGATTATATGGGGTCTCTCCAAGGTTGAGGATGTTCTCTGAATTTTCTGTGACAATATCTACAGGGTGAGATTGTTGTAAACCGCCGTGTTGATACCAAGTCATACTTGTCTCTACATGCCCTTGTACATGGCATGTTTCCCACCATGTTATCTTCCGAACAGGTCCGTTTCTGCTAATTGTGATTGTCTATTTTATCAGAGTTTTTAGCTGCTCGTTAAGTTTGATCGGGATCACTGGATTCTAATCACATTCAAGAACACTTGTTTCCTCGGCCGATTATTGTCTCAGGCTCCTTATTTTTCCTATACATTTTTATTTTTGAAAAAAAAGAAAAATATGAAATGCATCTCAAACACCACTTTTTTTCTCGGAAGGTATTCCTGTTTCTCGCCATTAATTATATGCCTAATATTTCAAAAGTGAGTTAGTGGCCTGAATTGCGAGTTGTGATGGAGGGGTAACAAGGGCAAAAGGATTTGTTAGTTGATTATTAATGCAGATAAGATATTCTTCCAATCTTGAAATTGTATCCAATCTTTGCTTCATGGGTAATATTTAACTCATTGTTTTTGGGTTTCAGGAAGATTTTAATTCATGGAATTATTGGAAACTTCCACCGCCGGCTATTGACGTTTAAAGGTTATGGCTTTGAAGTGGAGGAGCAGGCCGGCAGCATCTTCAAGGACTGTAATGTTGAGGTAACTCCCAATTGCTGCATCGCAATCACTTGTATGCGTTTTCTGATTGAGTAAAACAAGGGACTTTCGATGAATGTCATTTGATATTATACGAGCAAATGAATTACATTCATGAAAAGAACTATCTATGCAATTTAGCTTAATTTTTAATGAAGAAGAACTACATTTACAATAGATCTCCTTAAAGTTCAATTACAAGATCCCGCTTTTCTTCTTCTTTGTGATGTCCAGGGCATTTGATGGAACGGAGAGCTTCATACTCACATGTGATTACTATCGAAGTCCAATCGTCGTTGAATGGCTTGTAGCCTTGTACAATATTTACCGCATAATGGGACACATCATTTTTATCCTGCTGACCCGAGAAGCGGCCATATTCTTCTTGTATTTATGTCATGTCTCCTTAGTTATCGAAATGGTGGAGTAGCTGCTTTATTGCCTAAAAGATTGGCTTTGGATTGCTATTGCTAGGGAATTTGAATTAGCTGTTACGAACTCTTGTCAATTCTTGGAGCGCTAAGATTTCTGGAACAGTGTAACATATAATGTTACTATTAAGTTTCTTCGCATCAGTCTTATTTTGTAAATTGTAAATTTGTAAATTGTAGAGCACACGATCTATTGATATAAATAGTTCCACAGCATCACCCGACATGCTGAATAGAAATTTAGATTTGCTCATGCTCGTTTTTGTGCTAATCTGTTTCTTCTTGCTAGTTCACTGACTTCATCTACAGCGCGAGGATACCTTTATCTTTACCTTCTCCAGATTTATGAATCACAGTTCCTCTCTCTGGTATTTATTATGTCCACACAAAAGAGTCAGATGCTGAAAAGTTTCCATTTACAGAACCTTCGTTGTGCTTCCGTGAGCTTCTACAGCATTTGAATGAAGTGATACAGGTGAAGTAACCTAGAAAAACGGTTCTCCCTTTGCATGGATGTGGCTCTTGGAGCTCCTCCAAGCTTTGTCTGGCATCAACATTCTTCGAGCAGTCTTTATGGGCATTTAAAGAATATTGTCACTACCAGGTACGCGATGGAAACTTACTCTTAAGCTCCATTATTTTTACTAGTGATAGATGCATATGATGCAGACGATATTGATAGTGCCTTGCAATATGTAATGATGAATTGATGAAACATTGTCGGACGCAATATGTAATGATGAATTGATGAAACATTGTCGGACGTGTTGTCCGGTTCTGGATTTCGTAGAGTTTCTTTTGGAATGAAACATAATTAAGGTAATCTGGAAGACGATTAGTAGTATCTTAATGTTTCGACCCTCGTTACTCATCTTTGGTGAAAGTTGATTAACATCACCAGTAAACAAAGGGAGATTAGAACTTTTTTCTCCTTGTTCTTTTGGGAAAAGCTTGGACGATGTTCATCTTTCGTTAGCGAATCAAGTTTGTCTCACTGGTACTAGTTGCTGGAAACACGAAAGACGGTCCAAATGTATATTTAGGCTTCTGAAGTCTAGCAACACTACTATTTTTGCTCTTTTAAGAATGTCATGTAGTATGTAAAGTCCATCCACTTAAAGCATTTGAGAACTCTTTTGTACATCATTAGTTGTTTGGGATAAAACTTTTTGCTGGTCTTGATGAAATTGTGTCTATAAATAAATATAGTCCTTTAGTGTTTTCTTACATGCTTTAAGGTTGCATTTGGATACAAGAACTTGGATTTGATCAAGAAAGGATATGAACGAGGAAATGATTTTAAACGACTCAATAATAGGCGGGCTTCAAATTTGAGTTGCGTCCCTTCTCTCCTCCCCGTCGAGAACTTGAACGACTAATCTTAAGTCAAGGGGTTGAGAGACTCAACGTCACTATTCTAAAACAATTTATAGTCGTTTTTTTTTTTTTTTTGCACTATAATGAATAATAGTCATAATTAGATTCAATTGTTAATTGCTGCCCCTCTCATAATGCGGATTCGAACATCTTTTTTTACCCGAGCTTTAAATCTAGCCAGCTTTATAATATAATTTAAAATATAAAAAAAGTAATTATTTATTATATATACGTAAGGACGGGGAGATAAAAACTTGTGTTCATATGTTTTCATTTACATAGGAGGTGAGGAATTCATCTGCCACACTCCCTCAACTGCAGTAAATCATCTTAAGACTCTTACAATCACAGCAGGAACTACAATTAAAAACCGGGCGCGCATACGCACGCGCTCTCACCTACACACAACGGCTATATTACCATTATCAACGGCTATGTTTCCATTATGCTACGACTTTAGCTACGAATATCAAGCTAACTAGTTTTTTTGCGAAGAACAACTCCAGAAAACATTTGAGGGTCTAAAAGGCGACGACCTTAAAGCCGAACTGCTTTTGCGCAAAGGGTACAAGCTTGCTGATCTCATTGTCATCGATGATTCCATTGGAATTCATGTCGGCCTGTTTCATGGCACGCCATGCCTTCCACCTGCAGAGACGCCCTCCAGTGTCGTAGATGGCCTGCCGGAGCTCCTCCATGTTTATCTTGCCGTCCCGGTCCCTGTCGAATTTCATCAGCCATTTCTTGAATTCTTCTATGGATAATTCAACTTTGCCATCACTGCTAGCGATCCGAGGAATAATGTCACCTGCCATTCTTATAGTATGTAATTCTACCCTGTTGTGAGTATGCCCTCAATTTATAGTATTTTTGTAGAATTTTACTTATGTGGAATGAGAATCAATTAAAGAGGGGTCAAAAAAGATGTGGCTCACAAATAATCTTATTAAGAATGTTTGAAAGACCATAAAGATTTCGTATTTCTAAAGGTAAAATCATATTTTACGTCCCATTATTTAGGTCGTTTGTGATTTTGGTCTCGATATTACTGACCTCACCACTTTGTGTCCTTAATATAAAGATTTTGTAATTTTTTTTGGCTCGATTGAACTCTTTCTATTAATTTTATGATGGACTTAGCACGTGCCTCTCAGGTGCTCCGTTAATATTGGAGTTTGATAGTCTGAGAATTGTTTTTTTTATTTTTTTTATTTAAAATTAAGAGAAAATAATCTTTATCCTATTTAACAGGACGAAAAGGGTGAGAAAGAGACAATTTTTGGATCCTTTCGCAGTTTTTTTCCCTCCAAAAATTGTTCATTAGACTTTCTCCTGTAGGTTAGTTTTGTTCGCTCTCAAACGGTCGAAACTTTTTAAGAAATGACATGAGTGACACGAGCTAGTTCCGTCAGGAAAATAACAGAGAGTTCACTTGGGGCAAAAATTATAAAATTTTTGGAGTTAAATGATGCAATGTGGTGAGATCAGTAATATTAATTTATGATAAAAATAATAAATAACCTAATTTATGGGATGTAGAACACAATTTTTCCTAATCTGAATTCTTCAAATTAATATGCGTTGTTCCAAATTTTGTTTCTGAACTTGTTTTCTTAAATTTGACTTTGGATTTTCATCTAGATGAGAATATTATTGGTTTAATATATTTTTATTTAACAAAATTTGGTTGTTGGAGAATAGGATGTGATCAGAAATTTTCAAATTGAATTTTAGTTAGTAAAACATGATTCACACTCCTTACTCTTTTCTATCGTTATTTTTATATAATATGCGATTCATTACATTATTTAATACATATAAATTTATAAATCAAATTAATACGTCGATAATTCAAATTAATGAATATGTTCAAACGAGACAAAAAAACAACAGACTATTATAAGAGTAGGCAAATTCACGTATTGAGTGGGTGTAAATGACTGATGGGTATTTATACTACGCTGGCGCATTTATGATAGCCAAAATCGAGAAATGTAATATTAGTGACAAAATATCAAGTGACATTTTAAGGTTATTACCAAAAGTATATATTAAGTGACAATAATTTTGATCTTGTTACTTCTATAAAGACAATATAATATAATGACAACTATTATTTGTTGTCACTACTCACTAGATCATCACAATAGATGAGTCACTGATTGTATTTATTGATAACTTTGAGTATGTTTTTTTGTCACTAATTCTTCCTACCAACAATATTTACAAAATAATAGTAATTATTAAAATTATAAAATTTTATTATTGTGATAAAATAAATATTTTTGCCACTAAATATATAATTAGTTAGTTACAATATTAAAATTGTCACCAATCTTTTTGTCACTAATCTGATTCTTTTTTGTAGTGAATGATAGAACCTAATCATTTGTTTTTACCGATTATTCGGATTAAGGTCTTTTAGAGTGATTATTTAGATGAATGTCAACTAAAATGAGCCAACACTATATATATATATATATATATATATATAACTATTGTGTGGTTTAGAGTATTACGTGGCAATTCTTCGGCCATGAATGATTGAATGGGGCTGAAACTCTTGGGTTATGATGTAGAAATTGTAGGCTATGCAACAGTCAAACAACACGTGATTTGGGCTTCTGTTGAGGGAGATGAAGAAAATAGTACGCTTTTTTCGGCCATTTCAATGTCTACTCTTGGAATAAGAAAAAATATTTTTAACTCTATTATAAGGATGGTATGCAGTGGTGAGCTCCAGTCAACCCTCATCGTACACAACGGACAGTCGGTAAACTCTAAGATGTGCGAAGGCTGGTTTAAAGTTGGGTGTAACCTGAGAGTCTGAGATGCTGCACGGACCAAAAAATGCATTCCGCTGCGAGACAAAAGAGTCTGTCCATGACACGCGGGGAGGTGCTGGGTTTTTTAATCAAAAAAGATTTAACGATCATTAGAATATAAAAGGATAAATATTAAATAAGGGTATGATGGTCATTTTATAAAAAGTTAACGGCATTGGTTAGATTTAACGAAGAGGGGTGATTGTGCTACGTTTAAAAAAATAGAGAGGGGTTTTTTCTTCCAATTTTTACGATAGAGGGGGGTTTTTACTGAATTTTTAAAATACAAGGGAGTTTATGCATTTTAGCCCCAAAACAATGATCCGTTGTAAAATTGATGCTAATTCTGTTGCAATATTAAACAACTTTTGTGAAAATTTTTTATTCCATTGCAAATGTATATACACGTCGCAAATATATCAAATTTTGAGACAGAATATGGAAAAATCCATCGTAAAACCCATCCCCAATGAAAATTTTAAGCGCAAAAATAAAAATGTTGGTGAAAAATAGAATTTTAATACCTGTCGTAAATGTTGTCTAAAACCTATTACAAAATCCAAAGTTTAGGACACAACATCTAAGTGGACAAAATCTAATACGGACAAAATTTTCTGTATTTTTACGTCATTTTCTGTTTTTAAAAATGCAATTTTTTTGTATTATGTGATTTTTCTGAATTTAATAGAAATAGATTGTTGATTTTCTACAATTTCCGAAATTTCCTGAGATCTTTTGCAATTTCTTTTAAAATTTGCTGACCTAATGACCCGGTCACGACCGACGAGCCCAGTGATGACGAGAAGTAGGACAAAGAGGCCGCTTTAGATTAGGAATTTTTTTTTTATTTTCTTTATATTTTTGTATAGTTTCTTTAATTAATATATTTGTATATATATATGACGTTACTAATTCTAATTTTAATTTAAGTGCATTCGATTTATTTAATAATTTTATTTATAGAAATTAAAAAATACTTGAATTTCTAATTAAAATAAAAATAATTAAAAATAAATTAATAAAATTATTAGAAATAAATTATGTTATCAAAACAATTATAAATAACTAAAAATAAAATAAAAAACAATTATACATAAAATAAATTAAGATAATTCAATTTATTTTAACAAAAAGCACGATAAAATAAAAAAAAAATTTTTAAATTTTTTAGAGGATTTTGCAATGAAATTAGTAGCAAAAAAAATAAAAACAAGAATTTCACTGAAAAATTAAAATCTCGGTGCAAAATTCGTCTCAAATAATTCCGTCCCAAAATTTTCAACAGGTCCTAATGCAAAATGCGTCTTAAATTTGTCTCGTCTTTTGTGTGTTTGGGATGGATGTATTGCATCTGTCCCAAATTTTTCCGACACTATTGATACTGACAGGCATTATCCGTTTCTAAACCTGTCTCAAAATCGAACAACTCATCTCCATATTTTCTAAATCCATCCCCAAAATCGGTCATAATTTTTCTTTTTTTTTTCTTTTTTGGTAATGAAATTACGAATTAATTCTCTTAGTCGTGTAGCCCACAAAACAAACAACCATCCGAACCACATGCAAAAGACTCTGGGTATAATCTTTTGATACTTCAGTTAAGTAAGTCATAAGAGAAATATAAGTAAAGGCCGTAAAAGTGTCAAGGTAGTAAAAGCTCGATTTCTATTTAAAAATGGCAAGTGTGTATGAATGAAAATATTATGCTGTGGAATACAATTTGTATTTGGTTGGGTATTGTCGGGAATATTCAAATTGACATGTCACGTGCATAATATAAATATATTTTTAGTTAATTTATGAAATTTTTGGTTATGAATTTTGTAGAATTAAATTATAAAAATTAATTTCAATGAAACTAAAATTGCCACCCCCTATACCATTACAAGAAATAGCCATAATAAATAGTCATTAGCCATAGCCACACAATGATTGTTGATCGTAGTTTGAGAGGGTATTTATATTATTTACCATGACAAATAATTTTTTCAAGGTAGAAAATCTTATTTTTTATTCAACCTTGGTTACTAGTAGTTATTTTATCATAATTTTAAGTCATAGTCATTAATAATATAGTCAATAGTAATTTTTTTTATTCTACGTACTTACAGCACTAAAATATAATTTTTCATCAATAAACTAAACATTTTCCTTTACTTTTTATTAAAATTTTTGTTTTTACAATAAATTCAACACTAATTTGAAGAGATGTCTACATTGTTACGAAAAAAATTCTTTTTGTCGTACCAACTTCTGAATACTCAAATTTACCTTTTTATTCATTTTGTCCTTAAAATTTTTTTGGTCGTAATAGTAATTTTAATATTTTTGAATAATATGATAAAAAAAAATTTCTCTCTCGACCCAATACTCCGTGTTGCTCTCTGACCTTCTCCATGTCTTTTTTCCTCACAAACTTTCATATTTTCAATAAACTCACAATTATAATTTATTTTTCTTTCTCACATTCTCTATATTTTGTTTACTCACATACTTGTATATTTTCAATAAATTCATTTCACATTAATATTTTTTTTATATGCTCGTAAGAATTGCGTGCGATAACAACTAATAAACTGAAAAAGAAGAAAAGTATTAGTCGCATAACAACATAAACCAATAACGGCACAAACATAACTAGAAGAAATACTATTTTTGGTAATGACCAAAAGTAAAAAAATATAATAAATACTAATTAATTGTAATTGTGCAATGTCTATTAGCCATTGTTTTCGGAAGCGAGGTAGCTACAACTAAAAATCATAGTAAATATTTTGGCTATAGTTAAAATTATGGTAAATATTTATTAATCAGAGTTGAAATTTAATTTTTTTTATTAGTTTTATCGGACTGCAGTACCACAATTTTTAAATTGTCATAAATGTCGGGAATAATTGATTTTTTTTAATGATAGAAGATTTTTACTCATATTATTCACAACGTCTAAATTTTGGGACCACTCAAATTGATGACAATATTGAAAAATTTTTAGACCGAATCCAATTCGATAATAGAAAAGACTTGGAAAAGATGGATGATTGACCATCATTCGACATTACCGTGTTTGGATCAAAACCCTCATTCAAAATCATTCGATCCCTCGAATAAAAGTCTTTCAATCTAAATGCAGTCGGGATTAATTTACAAGATTCATTGAACCCGTGACTTACCCTTTTTGATAAGCACAAGAAATTGAATCATTATTTTAAAGTAATATTTTATTTTACATAAATACGTATAAAGTATTCTCCAAGTATATATACTAAAAAATACAAAAATAAATTAAATATTTGGCTAGCAAAATCTCCAACACCAAATCTGAAAATGTTGTATAACAAATAGCAACATGCGAATCTTAGAAATTTCAATATTCTAAGTGCATAAAAATATCCAAACAGTTCTTATGAATGATACATACTAAAGTTGTATTCAGACTGAATCAGATTCAAAGATGGAAAACACTGTAGAAAAGATGATCGGATATGATTCGGGTGTTAAATTCATTTTGACCCCATCTGATACAGAAAAATGTTAGAAAGTCTCTTATGAAAATTTAAATATTAAAAAAAAATCACTCTTATATTATAAACAATGAATCACATAGCCCCTGGTTAATTTGGACCTATTTTTTCAAAAACAATGATTAAAATGCCCCTCCTAGTCAACGTAGGCCTGTAAAAATATACCTATAATATATAAAATTATTTATAAAAAAATTTATATAGAAAAAATATATCTATTAAAACATACCTACAAAATTATTTATATTAAATTTTATATGAAAAATATTTTTATATGAAAAAATAATGAGAGGGATAGTAGGAAATCCACAACATCATATATTTACACCTTGTGTGGATCATGCATTAGTTGGAAATCCCAACTACAACATATTGTTGCACTATCAACAACTGAAGCCGAATATATCGCTACTACCGAAGCTTTCAAAGAAGCTATCTGGCTTGAAGGTCTTGTAAAAGAAATTGGTTTTCTTAAAAATCGTCTTACTATTTTTTCCGACAGTCAATCTTCTATTCAACTGTGCAAAAACCCCGTTTTTCACGATAGGACTAAGCACATTGACGTAAGATTTCATTTTATTCGTGACATTGTGAGTAAGGAGGTCATCAAATTAGAAAAGGTAAGATCTGAAGACAATCCAGCTAATATGGGCACCAAGTGTCTTCCTGTTGAGAAATTTCATGACTGTCTAAAAATTCTAAACCTAGCCCCCGACTAACTGTGCTACTTTATCCTTGCAGGTACATTGGGGTGAAACCCCTTAAGGCTATGATGATAATGCCAGAACCATTAATCTCCAGACCATGTTCCTTGAAGGAGCTTTGGTCCAAGGTGGAGAATGTTGTAAGATATGGCCCAAAGCCCACGGACCGACCCACCTGGAAGCCCACGACCCTACCCATGACCCGACCCACTTCATACCCACTTATAAGTTGCCCTAACCTATCTCTCTCTCTCTGGTACTGTCTTTCATTTCTTCTTGCGCCGCTGATTCTTTCTCCTTCTCTTCGGAAATCCGCCTGATTCCTTTCCATCTTCTCACCAACGGAAATGCTGACTTTCCTTCACCAATACAATGGTGATAGGAAAGTCACCTTGGCTTACCTTCTAGGGCTCTTCTCTAGTCCCTATTTAAAGGGGTATCTCCTCCCTTTGTGTGACACCCCGGCGAAAAACAGTGAAATACCTCCTTGTGTTATACTCTTTGTGAAATTGCTGAGAAACAGTCTTTGTGACCGACGTGAGATAACAAACCGAGTGTTTTGGAGTGTGGTCGTGATCTCTGGTTAAGTGGTGTTGCCGTGGGTCGGCGACGTGCGGGAACGGTACTCATAGTGACCGATTTTCCCTTTACTTGGTTCTGGCAGGTTTCTGAGCCGATTCATTTAAACTGTTTTCTGCTATTTTACCTTACTGATTATTCATTCATTAATCTGTAATTTTTGGCCTGTAACTATTAAGGAGTTGTGTACTCCAAAATCTTTGTAATAGTTGTTAGGATTATTTCTGATATCCACTTTACAAATATATTTATCATGTGATTGATATACAATTCAGATAAATCGATCAATCACATGTAAATACGTCATACTTATTTGTGTGACTAATTAGATTTGACAAGACCTGATCCTAATAGAATTTTGGTATCATCAGCAGGTTGAGATTATTCTCCGGCCTAGATGCTTTTTTGCAAACTTAACAAGGTTGCAGATTTCGTTTTCGTCGATGATTCCATTGTGGTTCTTGTCGGCCAGCTTTAGGCCGTGCTTGGCCTTCCACGTGGTGAACCACTGCCCGTTGGCTCGGATAGCCGCTCGGAGCTCTTCCACTGAAATCTTCCCATCTTTATCGGAGTCGAATTGCATCAACCATTTGATGAATTCTTGGACAGACATTTCTACTTTATCGCTTGGTGCACGGGAAGCGAACATAGCCATCTCTTATTAAGTGTGTGATTGTTGTTTGCTTTGTTGTGAGGAGGAGTACTATGGAGGGCGATCAATTTATAGTGGCTCGTAGTTCGTTGTCAATCTTCACTTTCTAGTGGAATCAGTCTTATGTGGGGTCTCTCAGAATTTTCTTGTTTTATCGAGTTTTTATGTTGTAAATTATATCTTTGATAGCATAATTTAGACTAAGTATGTTTTCTGTCCTATTATTTATAGAATTTCGAAACTAATCTCAAAACTTACAAAAAAGTCTCTGTTATCCCAAAAGTTACAAGCCTCAAGGAGAAGCTCAACACGAAAGAAGCCCAAGAAAGATCTAAGTGTTGGAAAATTGGCCCAGGACCAAATTTAGTAGGCCCAAGCCCACAACCTCAACCCACCACTTGGAAGGTTTGACCCGATCCACCCATTACCCAACCCTATTCTCATTTTTAGATGACTGAAACTCTTCGACTTCTTATTCTTTTTTCTTGGCCGAATTTATTCACCCTCGTATTCTTCCCTCTTTCTCGATTTTTTACGCCATCATCAATGGCTTCTCCTATTTATTCGCTACTTTTGGGAAGAAAAATAAAAGAGAGAAATAAGTGAGGAAAAAATAAAAGAGATAGGTAAACGTGAGTGGTTTGATGGTGCCTTAGTGGCCTTGTGTGTGCCTTGGTGGCGTGAGTTAGTCTTGGTGACTGTCGTTCCTTGGTGGGTTTGAGCAACCGCTGGTTGGGTTGCCGGTCTTTATGGCTATGGGATTCCCCAACAGATCCGACTCCCTGAGCCGAAATTATTTATCGTTGTTTTTTTCTCACTGTTCCTATTAATTATAATCATTGTTATATTGGTTTGTATTCAGTTGTAATAATTGTATTTCTTTGTGGCTCACTATGGGGATAAACTCCCAGCACTAAGGTTACAAATAACCCAAGGGAAAGATCCTAGCCTTCAACCCCAGGAGGAAGTTCGTAAAGTAAGAAGGCTTAAGGAAGCTTGCAGGGACCCTGGGGCATGCGTGGCTAGCCACGACAACACCTAGGGAACTTAACTGATATGTGGTCAAATTTCAATCAGACAACTTGGAGGAGTAGCTTTCTCCCTGTCACCGGGATGTCTGAAGATATAGGGAGGTTGTTTTCAAACCAACCCCCCCCCCCCTCACCCCAATGCGGGTGGCCTTGTTCAAAGAGGGAGTCTTATTTGTCGGGGGATAATTAAGTTCTCCTAAACAGCCAGGAATCTTAGCCTAAGGAAGAGACATTGGAGTCTTTAATAAGGAGACTGAGCTCATCTAGTTGGGAGGAGGAGGCTATAAAAAGGTTTCTTCTCCCAAGAGTAAAAGGTAACACTTTTTTCAACACTTACATGCACAAGACCACTATTGCTTATAGCATTCTATCACTAATTTATTACTCACTACTATGTCTTTTATTATTTTCAATTACTATTATTTCTACCATCATCTACTGACTTGTATATGAGTGCTATTCGTCCTTGGTTCAAAAGTTCACTAGTCCAGTCGGACCTACACATCACCATCGCCACCGCCACCAGCACAATCAAACCCAGCTATGGAGGACCACATCGGCCAGCTCGAGATGATGATGGCCGACATGATGACCACATGAGAGAGATGTAGGTCAGCTCCTCGTCATAGTCGACCGCCTCCACTAGTGCCCTAACAGTGTCTTCGATAGATCCCAGGCCCCAAAACGTGGACGATATGGACATTGCTGACTAGGAGGATTTAGATTAGGTTTTAATTTTTTTTAATTTTATAATTGGACAACATTTTATATTATATAATATTTTTTTCTTAATTATTCATATTTCATAATATTTATTACATTCCATTATTTCATATTTATTCAATTAATTAAATTTATAAATATAATTAATTAAAAAATTATTAGATTAATTATATATTAAAATTTATAAAAATTTTATTATAAATAAAAAGTTAGGAACGATTTTAGTAACTGTAAAGAAAATATTGCAAATCTAAACAAATGATCGTTTCTAATACCATTGTTAAAACGGTTCTAAATATGTGTTCCTAAATTATATTAACGGTTCCTAATACCATTGCTAAAACTATTTTAAATACGTGTTCCTAAATAAGGATGATCACTCCTAATACCATTGCTAATACAGTTTTAAGTATATGATCCTAAATAAGAACAATCGTTCTTAATATCACTGCTAAAATAGTTTAAATATGTGTCCCTAAATAAAATTGACTGTTCCTAAAACAGTTACAGAAGATTGTTTTAATTAAAAATTTGATCGTGCCTAATACTATTGCAAAGATGACAAACAAATCATTTCAATGACCATTCCTAAATATATCATCAATACAAATAAATATAATTTCAAAATTCAGACATGAGTATAAACCATTCCAAAAAAATAACCCAAAATAAATAATATAATTGTTCCAAATATCATCCAATCCGTTCCAATTAAAAGAAAAAAAAAGAAATTTTTTTTACACAAATTCAATATTAAGAATAGTCAGCAACAATGTGTTATAATGGTCGTGCCAAATTGGAGCAGTCCTTCATTAACCGTTTCTAAAAGAATTTGTAACACCGTCTATAAGGACGGAAGGTGAACCGTTCCAAAATTCAGTTCAAATAAATTCTTCAAACCTTCCCAAAGGAAGAAAAAAAAAACGTTCTTAAACCCGCCCAATATCCCGCTTTTGTTTTTTTGTGTGTATGTAGTGTAACAATCAAGAAAGATCAATATTATGTACCATAGGCCACCAACACCCTTCACAATTTTAAGTAGATTAAAATATAAAAACATACATAGTAATTCAATAAGGAAACACTTAATCCAACAAAGGTCAAGGGTCTATTATATACATATTAAATATATTATTAAGAAATCAAATCAAATTTAATTGCATCCTTGATCAATATTTGATAATTAGTATGTACTAGGTGCATAAACACAACTTAACTGTTAGTATATAGCAAAAACAAAAATTCACAATTATGACACTTATTAGTATTTAATGTTAGCAAAAAGTTAAAAAAATAAAATATCATAAGAAACTACATTTAATCATTCATATAAATTCAAACCTAATGAAAAATTCCTTTCAAATTATTCGTGTATGTCCGTTAAGGTTGCACAAGAGCTGGATCCTTTCAACAAAATCATTATCAATAGATTCAATAAATATTTAAAAGCATGATTAAGAGAGAACAAAGATAAAAAACAAAAAGACATAATAGAAATAGAAGGCGGTAAGAGAGAAGAGGAAAAGGGTGAAAAGATGTGGGAGGAAAAAATAAATGAAAAATTAGAGTAATCGTAAAATGAGCTTATCTTTGATATTGAACTCATAATGAGCATTCCATTGTTTTTGCATGAATGATTCACATGAAATCATATAACTCAAAATACTGATCTTTCATGTCTCGCATGCAACTTTTGACACCTTATATTTCCGTACTACTGTCACACTCATCCTATTGCAATCTTGACTTAAGCATCAAAAAGTTATAACTAGGCTCTTGCCAATGTAATTTTTACAATTTCTTACCTTGCAGGTTACATTTTAGTGAGTCGATCACAATTACATTATGAATTTCAATCATCAACCGTTAATATACCAATTATTGATATAAAAAATTTATAATTAAATAATCTATTATTACAATAGACCAATTACAACTATTAAAATAAATTAATTACCCACACATTAAAGTAAAAAAACACATTATAGTCCTGATGTCTCAATTTCACTAACTGAATTAGGTGTTATTAACCCAAGTTTCTTTCTATTAAATGAGTTAGAGTTCGATAATTTTGCGATTGAGCTAGCATGTATATAACACCAGACAATCTTGAGTAGTTTAATTTATACTAGTAAGTGTAGCTCATTCTATGTATGCACCTTTTAAAAATAAAATAAAATAGAATATTTATATAAATTGTATATTTAGTTTTTGTAGTTTAAAAAAGTACCTAAAAATATATATTAGGATAATAAATTAATATAAATATTTTGACTTATAAAATAAAATTGACAAATAAAAGATAATAAATAATGTAGGAAAATTGCATAAAAGAAAATAATCACCAAATGGTTATGAAAAATAATGATAAATGGAGAAGTTAAGAAATAATTAGTTAATATAATTTTTTTTAAATAAAATGGCATATCGAAATTAAGTGAGACACCAAAAACGTACTCCCACTTTATATATACAAGTGTATATGGCACACTAATATGTGTGTGCATAATAGATTTTATAAAAGTATTATAATTTTAAAAATATATTAATTAATTAAATGAAAAATGCTAGAAAAATATAAGAAAGTTATGAAAATTTATTGGAAAAATTAGAGAAGACAAAGAAATGTGAAATTTTTTTATTTTTAAATAGGAATATGGAAGTTGAGAATAGAAAAAATGGGAAGTTGAAGAGAGAGGGAATGAGAGGAAAAAATAAAGGTTAATAAACTAATTAAAATAAATTGACATAGTAAATAATTGAAGACACCAAATAGATGCTCTTCAATTATACTAGTCGCCATGACACGTTTTTTCTACGTGCATATAATAAATAATATTTTATATTTTACCATATATATTATGAATAAGAAAAAATATATATAAGTCAACAAATCACGGTGAATTATCCAAAAAAGAAAGAAAAAGAAAAAAAGCAACAAAAAAAATTTAGGGGTATTATCGGTATATAAATCGATGTCGTGGTGTCATATTAGTATAGATATAAAGCCTACAAAAAATACTACAAAAAGAAGAAAGAGATAGTGGAATCCAAATGAATGCAAGGCCCGAGAGACCTCAGCAAGATCGGAAGCCAAATCTAAGTAAGAGCACAGACAGGGGGTGTCCCTAAGGAGTCAAGCAAGGGTGCCCTTAGGGAGTCGGGTGGGAGGTGCCCTAAGGAGTCAGGCAGAGGACACTCCTAGAGAATCCAAATGGCAAATCCACATAGGACTACCTGTTCCACATCACTCAGAGACCTGTAGGCGCGGACAAGTTTCAGCAAGTAAAACTAGGTCATATGACAGTAGGAACAAACGGGCTGGAGACATCCCTATCCCTAAGGTAGCTGCTTGTCCCTAGATAAAATACCCCTCCCATGGATAGCCTATCACGTGCACAACATGTGCACTTTTCTAACTAATGTATATTTTGGGCCAGAATTATCCTCAAATCACTAAGATTGTGTTTGGATTCGGATTTTGGCCCATTCCCGAGATGGGCCAAAATAACAACAATGTTTGGTTTTAGTTTTTACACCTTGATTGAGTGTAAAAACAGAAATTGGCCGACTAACCTTTTTTTTTTTTTTTTAATTTTATAGACACATAGCCCATAACAGAAATCTGTTGTTTTTTAAAATATAAAATTGCAGCTCCTCTTCTTAGTCGTCTTCAACCTTCTCTCCCCATCTTAAGAACTCCGTCGATCGAACCAACCACAACCCCAGCGCTGCCATCATCAGCGTCAAACCCACTACGGCGTAGTTAAATGAACTCCATCGACAGCACAGCCCCAGTGTCGCTATCACCCGCGTCCTCCCACCTCGACGGTGTTACGATGACCAAGCCACAAACTCCGCTGGAGTCCGCCGCCACTAGCCGTTCACATCAAAGGTGTAGGGCCAGCTGTTGGAATTGGTATCTCATGCGCCACCTAGTCCTCGTTCCACACACCGCGTCAATCAAACGAAAAGGCAAATTTGAGTTTGTTAAGTTTGCTGAAAATTTCTTGTTATTTTACTTTAATTGCATGATTTCTTCCATTCAATTTTTGAATTTTGAATTTTCTGAAGATTTGAGAGTTGGGTTTGGATGAATTATACTAAAAAGTATGTACGGTTTAACAGTAGTTGCCTTAAATTATTGTTTGCGATGATTCCTGATTTCTCTGATCTTTCACATGTGCACAATGTTTCTTCTTTAAATTATTGTCAGATTTTCACTTTTTTCTGTTGTTCTTGTTTATTCACACATTGCACAGTGGTTCAATATTGTATTTACAATAATCTGCAAACAGTTGTCTATCTATATATACTATATATAGTGTGATATAAACACTAAATTGAAGCTTTCATAGTTCATATTTCTAAATCAATGCGTTATAAGATTCAGATCCCATTTTATAAGATTTTGAAGCTGCCAGTAAAGGCGAAACCTCAGTACCTTTCCCCGATGAGTAAAACTGAATGCCTATATTTGTATTCAAGGATGTGTTGTTATTGCCTTCATAACAATCTGATGTCTGTGATCTGTAGTGATGATTTATGTATAATGCAGTTATCACTTGGTTAAGTTACTTTCTATGTTAGTTCTATCTTGTGACATTTTTCAATTACTGTAGGTGTTGAACATATTTACTGTTTATGATAGTAGATATTCTTCATTTCTTTTTGTCTGTGTGATTAATCGGGAAATTGGTTGTGGAGTGCGTCCAATATTTTCCTGTCGATATATCTTTAAATTGAGTACTGGATTGTTTAGGTAACTATCATCTCTAACACTCTTGTGGCAAGCAATTGCCCACCTTTCTCAATATCTGTGTAACTCATACAAAGAGGTATTTTTAGTGCTATCGGAGGATTGAATTAGGGAGAAGTACAATGAAATTAAAGTGACTAGGCACCATGATTTCAGAATTTTGTAGTTATATGAGCTTAAGTTTGTATCAAATAATCTCTGTGTGCCCTTTAAGGTGCCCTTGTACAGGATAGATCATTATGAGAGGAACTTGCAGAGTATGATGATTGATGGTCCTGAACATAAACAAAATGATCAAAAGAGCAAGTCTTAAATAAAAATAGAACTCCAAGAATGTTATGACACTACCAGATGAATCCCATGGGAGAAGATGCGGAAAAGCTCACGTTAAATGTTAATGTTATCTAACTGGCTAGTCACTTTTATAGCACAGTGATGATTGCTCTCAATTTGCTTACATTGAACTTGTAGAAACTTTCTTAATGTATCATTTTGGGATAAATAAAGATTCGATATCCTGAAATTATATGCCGGTAGTTATGTGAGTCTCTCATTGTGAATAATTGATCAGATTTGTTATTTATTTTTGCTGGCATCCTGACATATCAGCTTGTGATTGAAATAAGCAATACACCATCAGAACGTTTCATGCTTGATGAACAAATTACCTAAAATGGTCTTAGGCATGTGAATTCATTATTCCACTATGTAGGTGCATGTTTGATACTATATAAGCTATTTTTCAATAAAGAGGTAAAAAATTTTCTTGTCAGTTTGAAGCCCTCAATTTGCTCCTTGTGGATCTCTTCCTATAAGTCTTCATGTATATGCTTATAATCCAACATCAAGGTGTTAGGTCTCCTACTAATAAATTATTATAATTGGTGAATATCAATATTTTTTATATAACAAAAATGTAGCTTGACTCTTAAATGTGAAATTTTAAAACAATGTTAGTCAATTTGTGCATTTGTACTAGGAAGGTGATATAAAAACTCCGTTTCTATTTAATATTAAGTGTTGTTTTTAATATATAATAGGTATTGATTGAATATAATAGTACAGGGGCATTTTTTACATGATTTTTACCTATACTATATATAATTGAAAAGCGGTAAATTGGCGTTTCAATTGTTTTGATATGCTAATTTTAATATTTATTTGAATAATTTATTTATTTATTAAATTTAGGTTTCTTTATATTATTTTTATTCAAATTTTCTTAAACAAATTTGTTTTAAGAAAATTTGAATAAAAAAAAACAAAGAAGTCTATTTTGTACTCTATCTCTTATTTTATCCTTAGGAACTATCAGATGAAATAGAATGCTTAGAAGAGATATAATAAAATTCTTTGATTGGCTCTTTCCATAAGCAAAGGAATGATCCATTTTTTATTTGACTGATGAGGCCAAAACACAATTAATTTAATATAACAAATATATATATAATTCTAAACTAAATCTAACGTAAATAAATACTAAATAATAGAATTAATAACCTAATAAATAAACGGTGCCTTCTTTTATTCGAAACGCCTCGTGATTTTCAACCAATTATGTGCTTCAAATTTTCACTCATTTACTATCTTTCAATAGTTATTTCTTTTTATTTTTAATTTTCATTCATTTTTTCTCACTATATTTTTTATAGTTTTAAGAATTAACTTATTATTTTATATATACTTTATTAAATAATAAAAAAGTATAAATATTGTACTTTAATAGAAATAATAATACATGATTTTATGTTCTACTAACTCATTAGCGAGATAATGATTGTCTGTTTATAATTTCAACCCTTTGTGAAGTGCGGCAGTTTTTTTCCTTATGGATATATGGAAATTAACAGCCTTATATGTTATGAGTAAAAATATTTTAATTGTTCTGTATTTAACTAATCAATGCTAGTTGATTCTACTTTGATTATTTAGATATTTTGGACTCAATACAATTTTCTATTTGAACGAAATATTTTTCAAATAATGCAAAATTTTGGGCATTGTATCATTACTGCATGTGTAATGCAAAGTATATATTTATTTGATTTATCAATTAAATATTTTCACCGCGAATATAAAGGCAGACGGAATCATTTTCAACATAATACTGTAGTGCATGTAATTATTTATTCAATTTTTACTTATTATTTAATATAAATAAATAAACTCCACACCAAAGCAAATGAGATATAGTGAATTTTTCTAAATTTTCTATATAATGTATATTATATATTATTTAATATATATGCTATATGTTAAATCTAAGCAACAATTATATATAAAAATAATTTTTAACTTTCAAAAACATTGATATTAAAAATATTTACTATCAATGCTACTGAATAAAAATATGTAAAAATTTTCTACCTTAATAAATTACTTAGTTTTGTATACTGAGGATAATACACGAGTAGTATATACGAAATTCATATTTTTCATTACTTCAATTATCAATTATAATTAATAAATCCGAATATAAAGTCTAACGAATGTATTTTCATCACATTACTATACTTCAATTTACTATATATTAATTACATAATTTTTCAACTTACACTATTTAAATATTTCGAACTCAAAATTGTTAATACTTTTGTGAAATATTTGAGAAATTTAAAAATTGAGTACAATATACCAATAATACATACTTAATTAAAAATACTTATTATTCAAATGTTTATATATTCTATTTTTTCAGTCCAAATATAAAGTGTAATAAGATCATTTTGGAGGAGAATACTACAGTGCAGTTAACTATTCATTAAATTTGTAATTATTATTTAAAATTTAACAAAGAAAATTATTTAATTTAAATATATGTACAATATTTCACTAACAAACAAAATACTATATACATACACAATTATATTAATAAATATATATAAAAAAAGACATGATTTGACAATCAACAGTAACCTGTCTTCTATATCCCAACATCAAACATACACTACTTATTTTAAACTATTTATATTATATCAAAACACAAATTCAAACATACCGTCTATCTCAAACACACACTTATTTATCTCTATTTTTCTCTCTCTATCTCCAAAACACCCAAATTACAAATCCAAATAATTGTCAAATTTATTTCAACAAAACCAAAATTACCACCTCACGACACTAAAATTACATTTTTCTCTTATAAACTAAATGCTTTCCTTTAAAAATTTCGTTAAAAAAATTGTTTATGAGTAAACACTAATTTGAAGAGATATACTAAAAAGAGAAAAAAGTGTTAGTCGTGTGCCAACATGAACCATAATGGCACAAACATAAGAGATCATTACACTTTTTTCCTATTTGACTTTATTCAAACTATTCTCAATGTATAAATTCGGGACCATTCTTGTAATAATATGTGGCTAATATGCTAGCAACAAATTATTTAAAATACATATTAAGTAATGCAAATTAGCAATGAATGTTTTATTTGCTAATTAGCTCGACGTTAATTTTAGCATCAAATTTTTTTCACAATTATTGAACTATTTTCTTGTAGTATAGCTCCGAACGTGTTGCCCAAGCACCTATTTTCCGGCATTTTTTTAGTGTTCTTCCGAATGTGGGGATCACAAATCCAATGTTTTTAAAGTATGCGGGACCTAATTTATTGTTTCCATAAAACTTGGGATTAGAAGTGTAACGTACACTCCCAAACAAAGGAAAGAAAAGTGCAATTTTTTTTCCGTAAGTTTGTCATTAGACAATTATCAATACATTTATAATGGTAATATAGTAACTTATTGTCACTGCGTCGTCACTAAATGTGTGTTAGCATTAGATGCTTTTAGTGACAATTTTATGAACTTGTTATTATTATTTTTTTTTTCTAATTCTTGCTAATGATAACAACTTTTATAAAATTATTCAGTACAAAACTATAAAACTCGTTATTATAAAAAAAAAGTATAAATTATTGCCCCTTGTGCATATAACTAACAACAATATTATATACTTTTTGGTAATTTGTTTGTATAAACTTTGTCTTAAATATACTTTTTATTATATTATAAATACTAAACTTATATCTATCCTTAACATTACATTAAATTTCGTATGTTGCTAATTCTTTAAGCTATTACATTGACGATCATCATTATAATTACTTTTATTCAGATTCAAATACGTACTTTATAAATTCAGAAGCTATTTTCTCAATTATTTTTTCGAAATTGAGAAGACATTCTTATCCCCTAAAGATATGTATCCTTATCCAAAGAAAATATTTCTGTCCGCCCCAAGGATTGCGGGACCCAACCACCAGGAGTTAACTCCGGGGGATTCGCCTTATTCAACCGGATGACGGGTTATCTATAAATAACAAGCTCCCCCGACAACTGTAATTTTTAAATTGAAGTTTTATACTTTTGAACTTCAATTTCAATATCACATTTGTACACAAAAAAGAGGAATTCAGTGCACATGGTCTTGATGACTCAGTGTAAAAAGTTGATAATCATATCCAATCATTTTCTTTCCCGGATCGGATTCTATCTAAAAAAGACTGTTGTTGGAAAAATACAGTGTATATTATTTTTGGAAAGATTCGTTAGTTAGAAGTTCAGACAGTGATAAGAATATTGAGAAACGTACTGCATTTAGTTCAGTGGAAACTATGTTCTAAACGTAATTCGATCACCACCCAATTAAGAGGGTGTTGGACTAAATTTTTTTAAAATATTTTATAAGATGTTCGATTCTATTTTAAAAATAAGCTCTTAAAGGATTTAGATAAAATAAGATGTTAAAATTTATAAAATTTGGCATAATAAGATCTTTAATTGATAAAATAGTTAAAATGGATATGATACATACAATTAGAATGAAATAAGTTGTTATGTCTTAATATATTTTGTTTTTAAAAAACTCTAAAACGGTTTTATAAATAGTACACTCTAGTTTAATCCCAAATAAAAATTTAATAGATAATCTTTTTTATGATAACAAAAAACTGACGAATTATTACCTAAATTTTTTAATAAAAAAATTATATATATATATACACACATTTGTGCTAGTTGAATATTAATATAGATATATATTGATATTTTCTTTATTAATGCAATGACCATTTCAGTAGTATAATTTATAATGTCTTGAATTTATATTTATCAATAAATACAATATTAATACCAATTTTATTTTATTTAACTACAATAATTTTATTATTAAATAATAAAGTATTTTCTCTTTTTCGAATGTTAGAAAATTTAAATCGTACAGAGAGAAAGAGAGAGAGGGTGAGGAGAGAGTGTGTGAGAGAAAGAGTGTGTGTGTGCGTGAATGTATGAATGAATTATGAGGATATTTTTGTCTTATGACATATTAATTTTATATTGATTATAAGATTTTATAGAAAAAAAAAAGTTAGAAAAGTTGATTGTTCTTTAAAGAGCTTATAAGATCTCAAAATAAGATATTTTGGATCTTATAAGCTCTTTAAAGAAAAAACAGTCAAAGAAATATTTAGAGTGTATAAGCTCTCAAACATCTTATAAGATATTTTTAGGAGCTTATAAGTTTAGCCAAACACCCTCTAAATTACACATACGGACACCAAAATTGGCATGTCTAACAAGAGAAACTATAATTCAGACTCGGTTTGATGGGATCTGAATTAATTATATAATAAGTATTATAGTATACTTGTTGTGTGATTGAAGTCGATTCATAAAAAATGACCAATCATATAACAAATGTATTACACTTTTTTATAACTAAATTTGATTTGAGAAAGAATTTTAAGGTCTAACTGCCACAATGCAACTACTTAAAACTTGTCACTCAAAATGGTTCTATGAGTTAGTGTTCATGGATGCAGAAAAATTTTGTCTGATGGGTTGGTTTTCTCATATATATATATATATATATATATATATATATATAAAGAGACGAAATCTTTCACGAGTATATAAAAAAAATTATGATACGAATAAAGAGAAAAAAGAAAGTTGTGAAAAGAAATTACGATGAGCCCTCCTAAAATTTAATATAATAACAAGTAACCCTTTGTTGTTAAAAAAATTACTACTGTTTTCTTATTTTAACGGTTGTCCGATTTGTAGCCCAATATGCTAGTTTTCATTAGGATTGCATCCAATTTTTTTTTTGTGAACTGACAAAAATGCCCGTGGACTATGTGTTTATAATCTTAGTTATTATAATTATATAATGGCAAAGCGGACATTTTCAAACTTCCGTCCAACGATCCAAGAATTACACAAGCTTATCAAACATCAAGGGTTTATCTTTTAAAGAAATATTGATCTAGCTGGGAAAAAAAACAAGAAGAAAGAAAGAAAGAGACTAATAAAAATGTTAAGTGACAATTTATCCTCATATGAAATTTCAATTGTTAACAAAATAATAATAATAAGAAGTACATAGTTGAGACATTTTGTATTTTGGGCTTCCTGGGCCAATAGTAAGAGAAGCCCATTCATCGATGGAAAATAATACAAGTAGCCCAGTCCAAACAAGATTTTGGGCCTTTTGGCCCATTAGGAAGATAAGCCCACTTAAAAGTAGTAGCATCGGCCCAAGTCCAAACAATATTATAACACTCAAAAAGTAACTCTCATCGTAAGCAGGCAACAATGGAGTCCTCTTCTGCAAAACCCTCGGTGGGCCCACCTCCCAACCCCCTCCTATCACTATCCACTTTCATCCACCGGCTCGGCTCTCAACTTGCAACTCGGCTCGATGACACCAAGCGGCTCGCCGCAGCTGCGTTCCCGGCTTTCCTACCTCCGGCGCCGCCTCACTCGTTGCCCTTTGCCTCGGTGTCGCAGCGTCAGGGAAAGCAAACCGCCGCCTCGGAAACGTCGCTCAATTCCGAGCATGTTGCGAGAAGGTTAGTTGGAACTTCGGTTTATACTGTAAGCAACACAAATAATGAGTTCGTGCTGGTATCTGACCCCGAGGGGGTGAAGTCCATTGGGTTGCTTTGCTTCCGCAAAGAAGATGCCGAAGCTTTTCTTGCTCAGGTAGTGTACTCAGAATGACTAATGTATATTTATGTGTATGAGGATTTTTTTTATGCATTCCTGGAGTAGTCGTGTCTTATATTAGTGTTTTTAGAATTTGTGCTGCATAATTTAGTGATACAGGATGATTATTAGAAGATGTAATTGGGATTGCTAGAGTCGAATTGTGTATGCTTTTGTTTGCTATAATGATTACGATATGTTTATTTTTTAACTCCGTTTTAGGTGAAGTCAAGAAGAGGAGAATTGAGAGGTGGGGCAAAAGTGGTGCCAATTACGCTTGACCAGGTGAGTGTTTCGTGGGATTCTTCTTTCAGGGACACTAATTCTGAAGTTCTTGATTCGGGAGTTCTAATGCTGCTTGGTGACTGAGGAAGTATGCAAAGTTGTGTGGAACTCACTTGAAACTTGAGAGAGATACAATCATGGTGCGGAATTAAATTAATGATCTCTCAGATCACTTGGTGTGACTATTATAGGTCTAAATGGTGTGCTGAAACCTTTGAAATATTTGTTATTTTAATCATGTAGAGACTCTATTTGGGAAACTCTAAAAATTGTGTTGGAGAAATTTCTTTGGAAGCTTGAGATTAAATGTCTTTGACTTACTAAGAGGATTAAACAAATTATAAGCAGTGGCGGGGTGCTACTGTAGGATTTTTGGTCCTAGTGTGAGTTCAAAATGTTGTCTTTCACAAGCTAATTATGTTCTTCGTTCCCTTTTTCTGTGGGAAGCTTGCCTATTCATGCTTGATTGAGTTTCTCTAGTTAACAAATTATTTACTGCAACTTTCACTTTGTAAAGGTGAAGCATATGCATTACATGTGGTTTTTTTGCATGTTTAAACTATTTGGGATTAGATTAATAATTTTATGTTTACTGAGGCTTTTTAAATTTATTTTACAAATTAAAAGTTTTGCCCTTCAATGATCGTTGTTAAGCATTAGTTCCCTCTAATCTTGCAGGTTTATATGTTGAAAGTTGAAGGAATTGCATTTCGGTTCTTACCTGATCCTGTTCAAATAAAGAATGCATTGGAGGTTGGTATTTATTAGACTATATTTGAAGTTGCTTGCATGTACATGGGCTTGTAAACCTATCTTACTTTTTTGTTAAGAGCAAAAGAACCTATAATTTTTAGAAGAGGTCCTTATATCAGTTGTCCGAACAATTAAAGATGGGGTCATGTCAAGCTTTTAACTGGCAGGATCATGTAACTTAAGTTTGGGGAGGAGGTTGAGTTCTAATATATAAATAATATTACTCACTCTTTTTTCTTATTTATGGTGTATTAAACGTGGCTCCTCTTTTTCGTATTTAGGGTATTTAGAAACGTAGTTCTCAGTGAAAAAGAATTAGTTTTTTTATAGTACAAGACTACAAAGTGAAGACAAAGAAAGAAATTTCAGTGAGCAGTAACATTGAATATTCTTTTTTTTTTTTTTTTTTTTGTCAATATCTGAAAAACAAGAAAAGATGAACAATGAAGGCGATAGAAGAAAGAATGTGACAAAGAGAGAAATCAAGTGTATCTAAGAAAGTAGAAGAAAAGAAAAGCTAGATGAGAAAAGGAAAAAACAGGGAAGACAGAATTACAGATGAAGAACAGAAGATTTAATAGGAAAAGAGATGAAGGGTGTGGAGGCGGTCTTATGCAAGCACTCATTTGTATCTAATGAGTGGACCTAGTCAGTTCTGAGTAATGGTATACTAGTGGATTTGTTGAATATGTTGTTAACAATAATGAAAAATTAGTTGAAATTTGTTTTCATAAAATGATGAGGAAGAATTGCATCTGCTTATAGTTAGCCAGCAAACTGGAATATATGCTAGCATAAATTTTATTTTCTTGCAAGGTCATATAGTCTCCATTTAATAAGTTGATGTTGAAGAGTTTTTGGTAATAATACCATGCATGACTCTTTTAGTAATCTTGACTGCATGAAGCTTATTTATATTGTTCACCAGCATGACAACTACTTCTTTCTTGTATGTACATTTTTATCCAAATTGTTAACTCCTATTCTCAGTTAGACCCACAGTGGAAGCACCTAATGTGCATTAGCTCCTTTTTTAAAAGCAATCCTAGAATCTCATTCTTGCATAAGTTTATTGAGTAATGTTAATTGTGATGTTTCATTTTCTTTCTCATCATATTGGCAAATGACATGGCTCACATTCTTTATTTTTAGCTAAAAGCATCAGATATCAAGAGTGGATTTGATGGAGTTCCTGTTTTTCAGGTATGTGCTAATAAATATGTGATTATATGACCTATTCCTTTCTTCTTTTCATCTCCTACCATGCTCCTACCATGTAAGTGCTACTTTATCCTGAAATGGCAGAAATCAAGTTCATGTATCAAGAATATGATTGAATGTTTACTCCTATATCATGCAGGTTTTGCTTCATCTACAAACAACCAATTGCATTCGTCTTCTTTGCATTACTTAATGGTCCTGAAAATGACAATTTTTGTTGGAGAGAAATAGGTGAATGGTCTTAATTCTATGAACTAACTGAACTTTTGGAAGCCCATAAACTGTTGCGACTTCATAGTCTTGACCACATATTTCGTGTTCTTGATTATAAAAGAACCTGGAGTGTGCTCTATTTAACATGTGTGCGTGCATATGCACACAGAAGAGAACATTTGATGAGAGAAAATAAAAAGGTGGTGGCACGAGAAGTATGTTCATTTGTTGAGTGGTAAAATGTCAAATTTCATTTTGTGACTTTCAAAGTTCAGTTTCTGGCACTTTATTAACTTGCTTTCTGAATGTAGTATAGACTAGGGACCCTGTATTTTGATGCATTTGCCTACAATAACTGCTTGTTCTTTTAAACTTACATGGACATTTTCTGTTTGCAGTCAGACCTTCTAGTTGTGAAGAAAAAGAATAAGCGGTATTGCCCCATCTACTTCCAGAAGGTACTCTTTTTTTCTGATGCTATTACAAAAGATTATCTTGAGTGTGGATGAATTGTTTTAGAGTATCATTTGTGATCATACAGGAAGATATAGAGAAAGCACTGTCAACAGTGTCAAGGGTTTCAAGAGGAGCTGGTTTTTCTCAGCATATTATGGTATTACAACTAGTTATTCAGTTTCAGCTTTTCTTATTCTTTTTTTTAATTTCAGCATGTATAAGTAATTTGGGGCTGGAGATTTGTGGAGAAACGGCTTTTAATGACCTTGTATTTGCTAACACAAAATGTTCTTCAAGGGACACACAGAGACTTAAACTGGAGTTATATAACTGACAATATTCACCTTTTCAGAGTCTAACTACCCCAGGAGAATGTGAGACCCCTATGCCTGCATGTCATGCTTAGTCAAAATATTGATCTTGCAAAATTTTTTTTGGTTAAAACTTGACACTAGATATGGACCAGATTCTGGTAGTGTGGTCCATTTGAATTTTTGCCTTGTACAATTCTGTTCTATTCAGATGAAAACCATGTTGAAATTTGCTGTCTAAAGTTCTTTTGAGAAAATGAACTCCAAGCGTACCTCAGTTTGTCATGTGTTTAGTTAAATACTTCCATATTTAACTTGCAAAAGGTAAATTATCTACCTCTCTTTTCAACTATTCTTAATGTGTTTGTACTTTGACAGGTTGGAAGTTTGGAGGATGTCCTCAAGAAAATGGAGGTAATTGACTCAAAATTCCTAATTCATTGAAGGGTAATATGCATATAGGTAGGGAAGGGCGATATAGTCGGGGACATCTTCACTGTTCACATCTATACAGGCACACTTGTCATCACATAAGGCACACTCTTCATTGACAGTATTTTGATGCTTTATTTTGATTTTTACATGAACGAGATGTATTTTTTACTTTTGGAATTTACAGAGTATTGCAACTTTTCATTCTTATGGCAGATAAATGGAAAGAACTCAGGCTGGGAAGATTTAATTTTCATTCCACCCGGTAAAAGCCATTCTCAACACATTCAAGACGTTACAAAATTATGAAATTTTTGGACGTCAAACTCCCATTGACTGCACGGCACATGCACAAGTGAGTGCCTAGTCGCATTGTACTGCCTTATGCTCAGTCATGAAAATCGATCTGCCAAATCTTGGTCCCTTTCCCTCCGTCAACTCATGAACATACAATCTTTTTGCCCCACCCAATTAAATTGTGGATTAGCTCAAAGACTCTCTTCCAAAACAAGAAGCCAATTTAATAGTTGATTTTACAAAACTCACAAAGGCTTTTCTTTCTCCTTTTGTATTTTTGTTTTTGATGTTTCCCTTCCCTTTTCATTGTCCATGCTTGGAGCATATTATCTGATCTCTCGGAATACACAGTATTGTGTTTGTACTTTAATCAATTGATGGTCCATTATAATGTATCTCGATGGCATGATTAGCTCTTGGAATCATTGATCGCGAAACTATTGTAATATTCATACACTGCCCTTTTCTTAAAAGAATTTGTTCATTGAGAACAAGTCTGGAAAAGACGATGTGACTTATTTTATTCTTTTTCTTGATAGTTGATTCTATTCTTGAGACGAATATAACCAGACGATAAACTCAGATCAAGTACCGAAATTGTTTGAACCATAATATGTTGTTTGTATCAGCATACCCTATGCTATAGCAATCACTGTGAGTTTACAGCCACTATTGCATAAGGTAACCTATCAGTGCAGGCTCAGCAATATGGTAAGTTATCGAACATATGTGAATCACAATAACCAAACTGCTTAGACGAAAAAAGCAGTTGGCAGATATTTTAATGTAATGATGTTATTTATCGTTTCTTTCAAAAGAATCAGTTCTACATTTTGTGGCGAAAATAGTGATGGAATAATCTAATCAAACTTCTATGATTTCTTCGTTGGAAGCCGAATATCATTAGCAAGGAATGTTACAACCTCAACAACCTCAAGCTCAAGGCTAATCATTTACTGGAATGACAATCAGAAGGCTGAGGTTAATAGTTCATCAAACTTGTCAAAGTTTGAGTCCAGAAATGTGACAGGCCAACGTACTCTATGACTTGTCTTTGGTCAGGTGTGATGTAATTATCAATGAAACCTAAAACACAAGTAGCCCAGATGAAAATTTTTAAAGTAAAAATCATAGACGACCAAAAGTTGGTAGATCCTCATGATTTCAAGGAATTATTACATTTATCATTGCATTTAGGAGGTTGACAGTGCAACTGAAAAGTTGGTGGCATTTGCAAAACTATACCTGTAAGAATGTCTCTGTTTTCGCCTATGCCCTTTCGACTTGCAAGTTTTACCATTTCATTCCTAATACTTTCTCATAAAGTTGCTAATTGCCAAAACTGAAGAAAAAATTCTTGGTAAAAGAGGAAAGATTAGTTCAAATTCTGTTCAATGTTTTATGTGTTCTGTATATTTTAAGATAATTTGAACGAATGAACATATTATATATATATATACACACACACACATGAGTTTGATCGTTTTAGAAAATACATATGCATATATAAGTTATTTTTATATTTGTTAATGTGCATTTATCAAAATTGTCTAACAAAAAGTATAGGAATGATGTCCCAACTAGATTTAATTAGACCATTTTTGTGATCAAAGTCTAGCCCTTAAGATTATATTTATATATTGTGACACAAAAACCAAAAACCTAAAGGATAAAAAAAAGATCATAATTGAAGGAACGGTCAAAATATTTAATAGTGATACCTTATTTCATGAAAGATAAGTTACGAGTTTCAGTCCCGATAGAAGTTCAAGTTTCGTGACAAAAAGCCCTAGGGGCAGTGTGGGAACTTCACAAACATCTTTCTGGAAAGAACAGACACCTTCAGCTTCAAGACTTGGACCTCATCAATCCACTGCTTTCATATACCCGTCTTGTTCAAAAATCCCCCTTCATCAACCCCTCCATTTCCTCTACTAGCTACACAATGACAATTCATCAGTGATCACCAATGTTTTAACTGATCATTTATACACATTTGAGGAAAAAAACTGCAGATAACCTCATAAATAAACAATCTTTTTCCCTATTATAGTCATGGTGTTCACAAAGATGATCAAGTCCACTTCTGCAAAAGCTCTGATCATCAGAATCAATCTTGTTTTCTTGGCATTCTTCTTGATTCTCTATGTGATCCTTCTCCTTTGCCCTTCTGCCTCCGATTACCACCAGCAGGCGGCATTGTTGGTTAGATGCTCGTTCCGTGACTGCCATCATAAGGTAAGGTGAGCTAACGTCAGAGATTTTAAATATTAAATGATTCTTCTCCCTAACAGCTTAAACTTTGCTAACTCATGATCTTATATGAGTTTCTTTTCTTTGTTATTAGATGGAGAATGGCGGGATTAAGATGAAAGCAGTGTTGGAGGAGCCAAAGCCTCGAAGGGAGTTGATCAAGAGGGAAAAACCAAGTTTCTTGAGTGGCATAGGTACAAGAATGAGGATAGGGATGGTGAACATGGACGACGAAGATGTTTCTGAATGGAAGGCTCATGGACAGGTCGTCCCAATACCATTTGAGAGAGTATCCAATATGTTTGAATGGAAGGCCTTGTTCCCAGAGTGGATAGACGAAGAGGAAGAATATTCCGGCTCAACATGCCCTGAAATCCCAATGCCGGATTTGGATAAGTACGAAAAGATGGACATGATTGTGGCTAAGTTACCATGCAAGGCTCCAGAGGAAGGGTGGAACAGGGATGTGTTTAGGCTTCAGGTCCATCTCTTGGTGGCGAATATGGCAGTAAGGAGGGGGAGGTGGGAATGGGGTGGGAGGATGAAGGTGGTATTTTTGAGCCAATGTATGCCGATGGTGGAGTTGTTCCGGTGCAATGAGATGGTGGGGAAGGAGGGGGAGTGGTGGTACTATAGGCCGGAAATGTGGCGGTTGGAGCAGAAAGTAACGATGCCGATCGGCTCATGTAACTTGGCGCTGCCTTTGTGGGATGACAAAGGTATGTTTATACACCATCTTAATTTACTTCAATTTTGCTTGTGTTTTCATTTCAATGAGGTTAAATTTATGATCAAGTTTTGTTCGAATCAAGATGTTATTGACTGCCACATTACATTGCCAAACCCGAAATTGAATTGAAAATTTATCATACTAACAATGAAACTGTGACAAGATTTACTTAAAAAAAAAAAAAAAGATAGAGAGAAAAAATGAAAACTCAAAAGTGAGCTAAAACGCGCCAGGTAGGGGTCGAACCTACGACTTTCTGCTTAGGAAACAGACGCTCTATCCACTGAGCTACAGGCGCATCTTTCGATTCTGAGCACATTTTATTAATATTTATTCAATTTGAAGCATGTTTGGTGCACCACCAAATCAGAATCTTGCCTTGTAAGTATACATTTCACCCCTTCACCAACACATAAAAAGAAGGCTGAAAGCTCTACTTTACCCTCCCCTTTCTGTTATTGTCACGTGATTGATTATTTTTTTAACTATAAAATTTTATTTATTGTGCTATAAGTAATTTGGATGACACGATGAAGAAAAATTTTGTATCAGTTATATTATATTTATTTAGACAATTTGGATTGAGTTATTCAAGAAGAATATTGAGTTGTATCGGACTTGAAACTAAAAATTAGGGCTTAATTCAATTTACTCCTTTGTAATATTGCAAATGAGCAAATTACCTCCCAATGATGCAAAAATAGCAATTTATTGCCCCGGAGCTTTTTCAAATAAAGCAATTTATCTCCCTATCTAAAAAGATAAATTGCTTCATTTTAAAAAATATGGGGAGATAAATTGCTACATTTTAAAAAAATATAGAAAGGTAAATTTCTTTTTTTTTTTCCTTTCTGTTATAAGGGGGTAATTTGCTCATCACCTGCAATATCACAAGGGGTTGTTTGCATTTTTTTCCTAAAAATTAGACTCTCATGATGCAAAGTAAACACCTTACAAGGGTGTATTGAACAACTTATCAAACCTAATAATAAAAAGTAAATAAAGCATGTATTATACTTATCATATAATTAGTTAAGGTCTGACTAAACCTAATTCGAGTTAGATTTTCTAGAAATAATTGATAGACTAATGAATACTCCATCTATGCTTTTGATTTTTAAAAATTATTTTGCTATTTAATTGAATAATTATATTTAAATTTCTAAAAAATAGAGTAACAACATAGAGATGTTAAAAGTAAAAAAAAAAAATTATATAATTCCATCATAACTAGTTTATTTATAAAATTCCTTGAATCAAATTAATATATACTTTCTTTCGTTGTACTACCTCCATGCATATTTTATTTAAATTGTAGGGTAAATTACAACATTATTCTTTTTTGAAGTTTATCATAATTATAAGTACTTTATTATTATTTGAAAAATTATAAATATTTTTTTTAAAATTAATACTGTTTAATAAATCAATATCTTCTCGTAACAGTCCATTGTAGGCCAACTTTTTGAATAATGTAGAATAAAAAAAATCACAAAATTAGAGTCATTTAAAAAGGTTGACAAATATAGGCAGGTTCTGTACACGCTACACCCGATACTTTTGTATATTCAATAGTTGAATGACTGACATATATCCAGCTTCTTGAAATTACAAAATATTGACAATCATCCAATTATTCGATATTTAAAAGCACTTAGTATAGTCAAAAGAATTGAATTTCTTAATTCTGTAGATATGGGGCGACAATTTTATGTTGTATGAATCCAAGGAATTTTTGTCGGAGTGTTTGAAAATTTTCACATATTGCGTAAAAAAAATGGTTAGAATAATTTGATAAAATGGCCGAAAAGTGTATATAATGTATACGCGACCAACTTAATTGCGTGTATTTTTTTAAGTTATATTAGCTAATTTTGACCATTTTTATTATGAATGAGCTGAGTTTTTACAATTACACTGATAAAATTACTACAATAGATTGGCATGGAATTAAAACTACTACCCGATTTGGACTATTGCTAATCAAGTATTAGTGGTATAATCACAGGAATCAACCAAGTGTATGATGTATCCAAGATCCGATCCATCACCGAAAACCCAAACCCGCGAAAGCGAGAAGCCTACGCTACAGTCCTCCACTCCTCCGAATCCTACGTCTGCGGTGCAATAATCCTAGCCCACAGCCTCCTCCAGACCCGAACCCGACGCGACCTCATCCTCCTCCTCGACACCTCCATTTCCGAACCCGCCCGCCAAGCTCTCTCCCGGGCCGGGTGGACCCTCCGATTCATAAAACGGATCCGCAACCCGAGAGCTGAGAAGGGCTCCTACAACGAATACAACTACAGCAAGTTCCGGCTATGGCAGCTCACCGACTACGACAAGATCATCTTCATCGACTCCGACGTCGTCGTTTTCCGCAACCTAGACATCCTCTTCCACTTCCCACAGATGTCCGCCACCGGCAACGACGGCTCCATTTTCAACTCGGGCGTGATGGTGATCGAGCCCTCGAACTGCACCTTCCGCATGCTGATGAACCGGAGGAAGGAGATCGTCTCCTACAACGGCGGCGATCAGGGTTTCTTGAACGAGGTGTTCGTGTGGTGGCAGAGGCTGCCGAGGCGGGTCAACTTCTTGAAGAACTTCTGGTCGAATTCCTCGATTGAGGCGAGCGTGAAGAATCAGCTGTTCGGGTCGGACCCTCCGAAGCTGTACTCGTTGCATTATCTGGGGCTGAAGCCATGGCAGTGCTACAGGGACTACGACTGCAACTGGGATGTGGCGGATCAGCGGGTTTACGCGAGCGACGCGGCGCACGAGCGGTGGTGGAAGGTGCACGACGACATGGAAGAGGGGTTGCAGAGGTTTTGTGGGCTGTCGGAGGAGAGGAAAATAGAGCTGGAGTGGGGCAGGAAGATTTCGAGGGAAATGGGGTTTCAGGATCAGCATTGGAGGATCAATGTTACTGATCCAAGAAAATTTATTTGATTTAAGGCTCATCAACTTTTTTTAGTTTGCACAGAGTTTTTTTTTTAAATTTTTTGAATTTTTTGGGTTTAATTTTGAGTATGATGGGATTATTGTTTCTTGTAATTTATGTTTTTTCTGTAGGAATAATTACATTTACATCCTTTTCCATACGACTAATTTACGCAAATCAATTTTATTTTTTAAAAAATTATATATATACCTATCAAAAACATCAAAATTATTCCAAATAACACTTTTTATTTAAAAAATTACACGTACACTCCCTAAAAGTTTGAACAACATTACACAAATTGCCTCTTTTAGATGTCAGGAGTGATTTTTATAATTACACAAAAACTAGGGTTAGTTTGTATAATATGTCATAAATTAGGAGGTGTAAAATATAATAATCCCTTTTTGTATCATAAGAAATAGGAGGCATAATTATAATTTTAGCCCTATAAGTATGAGCGGTTAGTAATTTTAGCTTGGGTAAAAAAAAAAATTAGTCCATTAACTTGGCTCTCGTTCAATTTTAGTCCACTAACTATGATAATTATCACATTTTATACACTATATTTGAAAAATGGTTCAATTAGGCGTAACTTAAGTTTTGGTGTCAATTTTCTGACCAATTGCATGAAAATTGTTGATGTATCAGGTAATTACTTATTTGTCAGGCGAAATGAGCTGTCATTTCTAACATGGCCAAGAAGTACACTAGGCATCCTACATGGCATAATTATATATAAATATATACATAATTATAAAATAAAATTATTTATATAATTAATATAATTTTTTTAAAAAGAAATCCGTTATCCTGAAACCTCCTTTCCCGATCCTCCTCCGCCGCCTCCAGCAAAGGAGAGTGACGTGCGTCGCCCAATGGTGGGGGTGCGGGTTATTTTTTTATTTAAACAGAGAGGCTTATTTGTTAAACGAATGCAAACATCAAATGTGCTAAATGTAATTTTTCAAACTATATAGAGCTTACATGTAATTACATCAAACCTCAAGAGAGGGGAATGTAATTATCCCTAATTTGTAAATATGGCTGATTTTTTGCCTCACCTGTAGGAACAACATATTAGTAACTAATAACCATTGCATACTCGTAGTTAAATTGTATTCACAATAATTTTTTACTTCTAATTATGATAATTGAACATGACAAAAGGTCGTCATTCTTCTAGCGACGATCGGTCCTACGAACTTCAGAGATGATGCTCTAGCTATCACTTTAAATATTGTATCTAGCCAATTATGTCGAGCAACAAGAAACATACCTTTGCGATATGTTTTTTTACGGAAAGAATTGAATAAAATGAAATATATTTGAGTTTGAATGTTTTTATATAAATATTTTCATGAAAAAGATGTGATAAAATGAAGTCTTGCGATAGCTTTTCGTAAAAAAGATGTAATATTTTATAATAATTTTTTTGTAAATTTTGAAAATGAAAACGAACAAGCACATCAGCATCCAAACAAAGCCCATGACTGGTGATTACGAAATGACATAATGATCCTGTGTGTAGCCCAGAAAAGACGAGAACAGCCCACTCCCATACCGTTTTGTTGAACGTGCACCCAACAATTTGGCCTTTCCATGACTCGATTATTTGGAGAAAATTGTATTTTTGGTCCTGTACGATAGAGTGTTGTATTTTTAATTTTATAATATATTGGCTTAGTATATTTAATTATATAGGATAAATATTATAGTATTTTTGGTCTTATAAAATAAAATTATTGCATATTTTGTCCTATAGTATATAAAATTGTGTCACATTTGGTCCATAGGATATAAAGTTGTTTATCTGGGGCCAAATGTGCCATAATTTTTATCCTATAGGACCAGATGTGTCAAATTTTATTTTATGGGATAAAAAATACTACAATATTTATTTTATGGGATCAATGTGCTAAGCCCGTAAATTGTAGGACCAAAAGTTAAAAACACCCCTATCATGTGGAATTAAAAATACAATTTTTTCTGATTATTTTTCTGTAAAATATGTGGAATTTTCATTCACCTCGTGCCTAAAATCCTTATAATTACATTTCAATCAATGTTATAAAATTGGGATCATTAATCGAATCAAGGTCACTAGTTTAAATGACAATGACCCATGGTTGAATCAATAATATCATAATAAAAAATTAATATATAAAAATATATTAAAGTAATACAATAAATATAATTCACTGTAGAAATTAAAAGTATTTCAAAATATTGATAGTAATATTAGTTTCGAAATAAATTCAAACATACACACTATTTTCAAAATATTATCTTTATTTCCTCTTTTTATCTATATAAAGCAAAATAAAACACCCAAAAATGCATCCAAGCATAATGATGAATTCTATCCGTAGGATGTTTTTTTGGGTTAATTACATTTTACAATTCGAACTATAACTGTTTTTATGTCAACTTATTATCTCAATTTTTTTTATGTCAACTTATTATCTCAACTTTACAAAACTTTACATTTTGTCATTTATAATTATTTTTTCATAAAGCTTTCATATGCATAGCATGTAATATTTTTCTGGTAGAAAAATCAACAAAAAGATCTTCATATATAAAAAGTGCAACTTTCATATAGTTGAGATGGTAAGTTGACACAAAAAAAAATTAAATACTAAAATATAAAAATATACATAGTTCGAATGACAAAATATAATTTACTATTTTTTTTTTGTCCTAAGAACATCCCAGTTTGGCCAATATTTCTGCAATTGTTTATAAGATAATTAATTATAAAAAAGAAAAAATAAGGACATTTGAATTTAAAATGCAAGTTTGACCTACTTAATTGCAGGATCAACCGAGCACCCAACCCTTTTGAGTGTTCACATCATCACATATAAATTAATATTATGTTTGTATCGAAAGATTTAAAATTAAGAATTTCAAATTCACTGTACTAATTTTGGAAAAAATGCAGGCAATCCTTTTGTATATCGTAAATGAGCAAATTTCCCTCTTATAAAAAAATAAATAGCGATTTACCTCCTTATATTTTTTAAAATAGAACAATTTACCCTTCTATAATTTTTAAAATGAAGCAGTTTGCCATCCTATATAAGGAGGTAAATTGCTTCATCTTAAAAAGTATAAAGAGATAAATTGCTGTATTTTTTTCATAAGAGAGTAATGTACTAGTTTTTAATATCATAGGGAGATAAATTACTACTCACCCTAATAATTTTTTCAACCTTCGTAGAACAATTTTGATACTACAAAGAGGTCCAATCCAAATGCATCATTGAAAGAATCCTAAATTACTGTCCTCTGAATCTTAAAATTGACCTCCCATGTAACTACCAATATTTATCTAATACTTAAAAAATTATTAAATTTTTTAATATTTGATTAAATTATATAATTTTTTAAAGTGGGCTTAGGATTGTCAACTTTGTCTTCATTATATTTTTTAAAAATAATAATAATAAAGTACCCGAATGAGATGGGTGAAAAAATTTAAAATTCACACAAAAATTATCCACTTATATTCCATAAAAAGCTAAAAAAATATTAAAATAAATATTATTATAGTATTTAGTCTAGAAAGACATTGTACTCAATTCCATACAGAAATTGAATGATAATATGACGAAAATTAATGAATTGAGTTAGTTGTTGAATAATTGGTAAAATTAAGGAGTATTAGTAATTTTTCAAACAATGGGGAGGTATTTATAATTATGCCGAATGTTAGAAAAACTCATCGTAATTTGTTTTAAATTAAAATAAGAATTAGTGAGCTTAAAGCTTTTATTCTTAAATAACCTGCCTAATATTCTAACACCAACTTTAATTATGGTATCTGAGAACTCGGACGTTAAAATGTGTCCTGATGACAACCAAACACGACACTAATCAAAACGTGTAATAACAAAAGCAAGGAGAAGAGCGGACCCTCACATTCCGTGATGGGCGGCGGCTTTATCTTTAATTATTACAGTAATATATAATATATTAATTTTTAAGGAAAAGAAAAGGAAAATAATGCTCAACTGATCAAGACTTTCTTGCTTCTCATGCAAACCACAAAAAAATAAAAATAAAAAAAACCCAGAAAAAATAAAAAAAAAGAGAAATTTATTTAATTTCAAGAAATGGGCCTATGGTTGAAGAAATCAGAGGCAGGAATGGATCTCCTTCGTCTCTAAGCCTTAGCAGAAGTAGGCTCCATACACGTGTTATTACACCACAGATGTGTGTTATATATATGCACAAACATATCTGTATGTAAATTCACCTTTCTGTTTAAGAAAATTTTACCTCTTGATTACTATTTTTGGGGGAGAGTGAATCTTGGGGAGATTGGAAGCCCAAAAAGGGTATTATAATTTTCTAGTTTTTTCGGGTAATATTGGGAAGTCATTTTGGAGCTTCTCAATTTGACTTGTGTCTCTTATTGTTTCTGGTGATTCTTGGTACGCTTCTTCTCCTTTCCTCTGCCAGGATTGTTCATCTGTATGATTTTCTCTTGTTATAGCTTTGCTTTTAATTGGTGGGTGTTGGGATTTGATTGATTTTGCCTTTTTTGGGTTCTGGTTTTGCTTTAATCTGTTTGTGTTGAATGCTTTTATTGTTTTATATGCATATATCTCTTAAGTTCTTGATTGAAGGGCTTTATTTAATGGGCTTGGAGATTATGGATGGTTCATTCATCATACTCGCTGGTTATTGAATCTTTTTCCATGCAGATAGGAAAAGAATTCCTGATGATTTGGATAAATTTGATGTTAATGAAAAATGGGTGTTTTAGCTTTTTGTGATTTCTGTGGAAGAAGCCAACGAACGAAGGCGAATTGTATGGTGGAGATGAAATAAGAAGCCGATGTATTTATGTGGATTTGCTGTTTTGATTTAAGATGTTTGTATTTTTTGATAAAGCAATGTCCTTTTCTTATGTTCCTAAATGCCATGTTCTGGATAGAGGGATTTAATGTTATGATGTTTCTTGTTTTGCTGTATTTCTTGGTATTTGATGATGATAACATGTTATATTCACGAGACATTTTTGGTGGTTTTCTTGGCATTTGACAATGATAACATGTTATATTCATGAGATAGATTAAAATTCATTATTATTTGAATGCTTCATTGCTTAAATCAAACACCAATGAAATGTGAGAATTTTTGTTCACATGATGTCGGCTGACATACGTAGGAATTCTTAAACCAGATGCTCATATAGGTTATCGTATGCGGTTGAGTTTGTTGGGTGATTACAAAAGATTTTTGTCGTTTTGTCTTCCTAAACCAGCGCCATGCATATTTTGCTTTATGAACACTTTAAAATGTCTCTAGACCTTATTATTCATAGTTCAAAACAGAACTAGATTTTTGGCAACTATAAAGTCCATGAAGGTATCTAGAAATTTGGTTGATCTACTTGACTCATGTAGAATTAATGATGTCTCTGTACTACGTAAAGATTACTAACTGGCATGCGCTTATCCATTACAAGAGTGATGCAACAGCAAAATATTACCAAACAGCATGTGTGATTAATGATTTATGACATTATACATTCTTAAGATCCTTTCGACCTAATTGCTGTTTCCAGTGCTGCACCGTTGAAATTATAGTGTCCTTTTCTTTCCCCTTTTTTTCTTGGTTTGTACTTCTTAATACAAATCACCCTTGTTTGTGGCTGAATTAGGTTAATATTATCTTTTTACTCCACTTCGTAGGGCCCTTTGTACCTATAGTCAGATTACGAAAATTGAATGACTCTGATACTGCACTCTTACCTAGGATCATTGTTGGAAATCTTCATTTGAGTATTTATTTTGCTTTGTTTATCTGCACGCTTGGACTCAGCTGGGGTTGTAGTATTGGGTGATCAGATGCGGAGAGTTTGAAAACATTTAAAATAGTTAGATCGCTATTTTACATGCATAGTTAAATGGATGATTCAATTGCATAGAAACAATTTGAAACTACAGCTCAGTCAATGCGAACCAAAAAGTTGCTCAATCTGATAGTCAAATACTGTGTTTGTGTTGATAACTGAATTTGAATTCGGTGGTCATTTGATTTTGCCTTAATAGGCGTTTCTTTGCATGCATGTTTGTTGGATTGATTTGCATTTTAGTTCTTTCAAGCCTTTCCCCTTCATTTTCACTTTCTTCCTTTTCTACTTTACGACGGCACACAAGATTTATTTGAATTTACAGTTATTATAGATCCAAATTTTCGAAGTTAAAGGACTCACCAAGTAAGATTGTTAGTCATGTCATTCTTATCTGTCAAGAAGTGTTTCCTTGAGTCGTAGACTTCAGTAAGCTCTTAAGTAAAAGTTCTTTTACGATCAAGACAAAGTTCTAAAAACCACATTCTTATTGTAGTTTTGGTAAAACAGTATTTATTCCAGAGTCATGAGAAGTGAAACTAAAGCAGAAATTGATCCATCCACATGTTGAAAGTTGGCCCATTGCTCGACTGATGAGATAGTCCCAAATGCCTTATGTATTTTGGTAGGTGAGAATTTGATACAAACTGTTGTTTATTGGCAGGTAACCTACTGAAGCTTAAGAGAGTGGTTCAGACTCCAGCAAGTTCTAACTGGATTTTGGTACATGTATTTTGGAAGGTAAGTATATGGAGATACATTCCATTATTATGTTGTAGACTTGTATTAGCTTTACTTTCACCTTCCTTGAGAAATGTGGTGGAAATAAACCCCCAAATACGCCTCTCAAGAATGAAAATGATCCCAAGAAAATTCCTTGAGGACAACCTCAAACGTCCAAAGTCGATCACTGATCTATCTCCTTCTGTAACTCTAATGTAACAAGAATCTGAAATCTTTAAGTAACCTTGAAAAAATTCCCAGTTCATTCATACTGAAAAATTCCTTTAAAATCCTCAATATGTGGAAATGAGTTCAATGGTGGTGGTGCTAGGGGGTGGGGTGGTGGGCATGTTTTGCTCTGGTTTTGTTTTTTACATTTTTTGTCGTTTGGTAACTTTAATACATTACACATGCATGCTTGTGCAACTTCCTCTCCTGTTGTCATTCCCTTGTATTGCATAAATATGACGGCTATTTACGTGAAACTTAGCTCTTTTCACTTACACATCTGCTTACTGGGATTTCAGGTTCTCAATTGACTCTTTACCATTTTAGCAGAATGGAGGGTGCTGAAGGTTCCGTAAACAATGCTCCTTCAGAATCTCCTCTTGCACCAGTAATTTCATCTCCAAAAGAGAATCAAACGGCTCCGGCTTCTACTGCTACTGCTGCTTCTACAACCCAAGATACTAACGGAGAATTGGATGTTCCCGAATCAGTACCAAAAGAAAATCCAGTTATAACTTCTCCAGTTGCAGGTGATGCGACGGAAACTTCAGAAGAGAAACTTAGCTTGCCTGGGGTCACCGAGGAAACTACTCTCACAGTACAGGAGAATAAAGAACCACCGGAAAGTCATGAAGATAACAATGTAGCGGTTCCTTCAGAACCCGTTTTGTCAAGTTCATTGGAGGCGAAGGTGGATGATTCCTCAGCATCATCTAGGGATGATGCTTCTGTCGGACATGCCATTGAGCAAGAATCCTCGGTTGCATTGGCTAAGCAAGATCCATCAGTTGCATTGTCCCTGGATTTAGAAGATTCCTCGGTTGCATCGGCTAAGCTAGATCCATCAGTTGCATCGTCCGGGAATTTAGACTCACCTAAGCCTCTGAAACAAGAAAAAGTAGAAGCCAAAATAGTTGCCCAGCCGCCACCAGTGGATGATCATATGCATTCGGTTTTGTCTCCTCGAGTGAGAAACGGCAGTGTTGCTCAGCTCGCTGCCAAAGTTGCAACAAGTTCCACCCCCCAGAGTCCGAAATCCTCCGAGCAACTTAAAATGCCTAATAATGTCAGCTTAAGTAGAGGTCACATTGACACGACAGCACCATTTGAATCTGTGAAAGCTGCTGTTTCTAAGTTTGGGGGCATTGTGGACTGGAAAGCCCATCGAGTGCAGACAGTGGAGGTATGATCTTTATCTTAAGTCTCTTTACGTTTCTTTATGTGTATTTTTCGCGTGGTGAAGAAACGAGATTGGATTAGAAAAATCTGAATCTTAGGTAATCACAATACACACACACACACACACACACGTATATATCTGTACGTGTTGCTGCATATGATTACTCCTCCAGATTCTTAAGAAACGAAGTTCTGCAAATTGTCGAATTTACTTACAACTCTAGTAAATTATCCTGGCAAAGATACAATTCTGTTGATGAGAAAAAGTGATTTCTGGTTGTCCATGCAGAGACGAAAAATCATTGAACAGGAACTGGAGAAAGCACAGGAGGAGATACCGTTATACAAGAAGCAGTCTGAGGAAGCTGAAGAGGCAAAAATACAAGTTCTGAAAGACCTAGATAGCACTAAGAGACTCATAGAAGAATTAAAGCTTAATCTGGAAAGAGCGCAGAAAGAAGAGCAACAAGCCAAGCAGGATTCTGAACTTGCTAAGCTCAGAATGGAAGAGATGGAGCAGGGGATTGCTGATGAAGCTAGTTTTGCGGCTAAGGCGCAGCTTGAGGTTGCCCGAGCAAGGCATGCTGCTGCAGTTGAAGAACTTCAAACTGTTAACAATGAATTGGAGCAACTCAGAAAAGACTACGCTCAGTTGGTAGCTGAGAAAGATGCATCAGTGAAAAAGGCAGAAGAAGCTGTCTCTATATCAAAAGAAGTTGAGAAGTCTGTGGAGGATTTAACAATTGAACTTATTGCTGCAAAAGAGTCCTTGGAATCTGCACATGCTGCACATTTGGAAGCAGAGGAGCACAGAATTGGAGCAGTTATGGCAAAAGAACAGGACATTCTCAACTTGGAAAAGGAATTGAAACAGGCAGAGGAGGAAGTTGAGAAACTAAACCAGCAGCTGTTGTCATCAAAGGATCTGAAATCGAAATTGGAGACAGCAACAGCATTGTTGCAGGACTTGAAAGCTGAATTGGCAGCTTACATGGAATCAAAATTAGACCAGCAAAGCTCGGGAGATGCACTCAAAGAATCAGAGAAGAAAACTCGTGGGGATATTGAGGAAGCTCTTTCTGCAGCAAAGAAGGAACTTGAAGAAGTGAAGCTCAATATTGAGAAATTAACCAATGAAGTTAATATCTTGAAAGTGGCTGCCACCTCATTGAAGGCAGAACTTGAGAAAGAAAAGGCGGAACTTGCTGCCATTCAGCAGCGTGAAGGAATGGCGTCAATTGCAGTTTCATCTCTCGAAGCCGAGCTGAATAGGACAAAATCTGAAATTGCTCTTGCTCAGTTGAAGGAGAAAGAAGAAAAAGAGAAGATGGTGGAGCTTCCTAAGCAACTACAAGAGGCAGCTCAAGAGGCAGACAAAGCCAAGGCACTTGCTCAGATTGCTCGTGACGAGCTCAGAAAGGCAAAGGAAGAAGCGGAACAAGCAAAGGCTGCAGCGAGTACCATGGAGAGCAAATTACGTGCAGCTCAAAAGGAAATAGAAGCAGCAAAGGCTTCTGAGAAGTTGGCAATTGCAGCTATAAATGCATTGGTGGAGAGTGAATCTGCTCAAAGGGACAATGATGAGGATTCACCGGCTGGAGTTACACTCTCTTTAGAAGAATATTATGAGCTTAGCAAGAAGGCTCATGAAGCTGAAGAGCAGGCAAATATGCGGGTTGCTGCTGCTATGTCTCAAATTGAGGTGGCTAAGGATTCTGAGTTGAGGAGCTTGAATAAGCTGGAAGAAGCCAATCGGGAGATGGCTGAAAGAAAGAATGCCCTACAAATTGCATTGCAGAAGGCTGAGAAAGCAAAAGAAGGAAAATTGGGTGTTGAACAAGAGTTACGAAAATGGAGGGCCGAGCACGAACAAAGAAGGAAAGCTGCTGAATCTGTTCCACCAGTGGTGAACTCAAATAAAATTCTGAGAGCCAGTCCTGAGCTGAGATCAGATTCCAAGAGGCTTGTCGGCACATCTCATTCTTCTGGTCTGCTTCAGATCTTGAGTCCAAAGTCTTGTACAAGCAACACGACTGAGTCATCTCCAGAAGTCAAAGTTACCAAGAAAAAGAAGAGATCAATCTTTCCGAGGTTCTTCATGTTCCTGAGCAGAAAGAAGTCATCTAAGTCATCTTAATCATTTGTTCATACTGCGACATTTGGGTTATCTTTCTCTTTCTGGCTTGAAATTACCTGCCTTATGATTTTGATTGGTTTCCTCGAGTTCACCTGAATCTGTCGTTTATTCTTGACAAAAGTCTATATATGTACAGTAGTATTTTTTCCTGTATAATATTTTGATGAAATCAAGTTAATTTTTTTCTCATAAGAACTAAAGATGTGGGCTTAAAGGATGTGTCTTAGTACATAGTTTGCTGTGGCTTTCTGGGATATATGAGGTGCTTCTGTACAGTATCCTCTGGGAATTCAGATCATTGTTACTGGATTGGGATGAAACATTTATATGTTCATTTATATATGCGATATATATTACTTGAATTGAATCTTGTTTGTTGATTTTTTTACATTTTCAGCAGTTCTCCATCGTTTTATTCTAAGTAAGATCTGTTTTGACAGAGAACTAGCTGGGAGAAAAGGTAACATCCGTCATCATGTAGTTATGCACTCTTGTTGAACAAAATCAGCTGCATTGAACTCTATACATCCTTGTCCAAATAGAGAATTGAAAAAATTAGATGAATTCTCTTTAACAAATCTTTTTCTGTATGATCAAGAATCAGATCCAGCAAGTGTTTGAATAATTGTTGTGTGCCAGGGATCAGAGAGGTGCTGTATGAGATTGTCAACTGGGCCGACGTGTGTAACATTAGCTTGAACGAAGATGCCTAGCATGGCAACCATTGCTAGTCGTCCTGCACAAAAGGAAAATAAGTAAAATTTACCAGGAAAAGAAAGGTTAAAGGAAGAGGGAAACAGAGAATCATCAAGATCAGCAAGAACAACCATTTTTTATCTCTTTCAGCTTCCATTCATGAGCATTCTTTATATCTTTAGCCAGGCCAAGAGGATTTAGCAATGGGCCACCAGGATATCTGTTAAGTAGCAGATGAAACTTGAAATTTAAATCTCTTCTATGGTCAAATTAAAATTTTCCTTATATTTGCAGAAAACATATGGGAATCCACAGTAATTTTCAGTGGAAAGCACAGGGATATTAACCAACCAAGATGGAGATTACCCGGGTTCCAGCCCTTCCAGGGCAGCTTCCAACCCAAAGAAAGATCCCTCTTTTGCTTGAGATCCAGGATTTCTGAAATCCATGTATCTTTTGGTTTCAACAAAACTGCACCGCAATGATAAAGAGGACATAATACTAGCTTTCTCATAAAATGATGTTTCTGGTTGAGAATTTCTGTGCAACGGCATATACAAATATGAGAACATTATAGTAGTACCCCATCAACAGTAGCTGAACAACGAGTAGAGTTCTGGTGCTTGCAAAATCAAATTTGGTGGCACCAGCTTCAAACCAGACTGGCAAATTGCTTATTCCTGTTACACGCAGTAGCTGCAGGAAAAAGCGGTAAGAACAGAACCTCAAAAATACGTAGTTCATCTAGATGATCTAGGTTGAAAGGAGAGATCAAGAGATAGTTAACAGATGTTTCAGTATAGAGACATGCTGCATTTGTATTGAAATTTGTATTCTTGAAATAATCAAATCACAAGTTATAACAAGTATAACACAATAAACGAAATTTAAATTTGGAACTTATGTTTTTCATGACTTGCATCAGTCACAAGGATTCCAGCAACTCCAGCCATGGCAAACCGAGCATGGACCAGCTCTGCCTGGACATACCACTTCAAGCTTTCAGGATCCTCACCAAGTCCAAGGGGATCGAATCCAAAATCTCCAGCAAGTCTGCAAGAATACCATAGTGATGCAGATATAACAATGATCCAAACGTAAAGTTGGGTGAAAAAACATTAGAAAGTAATGCGAGAACAGGGCCTCACGTTCCATCAAGATAAGGTGGAGGGTCGAGGCCGGGTAGCCATGTGGGACGGCCCTGAGCTTTAACCACCACCCGGTGGCAGCGCAGAGTAGAACCATTTTTCAGAAGCCAGTTCGTCTTTTTCCCAAATGCTGCTCTGTTTATGCTCTTTCTGGCGAAGGGAGAGGAGCCAGAGTTCACCAGAATTTGGAGGCCTCTTGCCGCTGCAATTTCCATCTTTTTCTTGTTTGCTCAATCAAATTCTTGCCAAGTACCTGGCAAGAAGAGGATGCAAAACAAGGTCCACAATGCTAGTTTGGGTTAACTGTAAGACAAACATGATAGCACGGGCCCACTTATCCTTTTCCTTTGAGCCCTTCATTTCTTGTTACATGTCAATTACTGCAGTACTAGATTAAAACATTTTATTCAAATTATAACTCATGGGATTATGTAACTCAACTGCACAAGATATGTCCAGCTCCCCTAAAAGAGACCAGCTCTATTTCACTAATAGCTAGGTGCCATTTGAAAAATTTACAAACTATTCCTCTTGGATAGGACAATTTTGATTTTATTGGTGTGGTTATAAATAGGCTCGGGTAAAGCTTGCAGTGGCTGAAGTACAAAACACTGGACAAGTTCATAATTTGACCATCCATCAAATAACACAATAAGATTGCTAGGTGCAACCAATCACTGTCAATTTGGTTCGAAATAACAGCAGATACAAGTCAATCCTCTGAATTGACATAAGAATTCTATAAGGTACCACTAAGTTACGCGATATTAACCATTTAAGCCTAAGGTGGCACATGAAGAAGTAACTTTGTTCACATGTGCAATCGCCTGCTAGAAATGCTGAAGGAGCTAACTTTCATGGGGGTCGCCACCACCAGTGGTGCTTCAGGTGAGTCACTGACTGCAAATTTCTCATGCATGAAGCGACTGTCAACAATTGAGTCATCTTTCAGCACTATCTTGTAGCAGTAGCAGCTTTTCAAGCCCACTTGATTCTGATAACATTCATGAGACCCATCCTTCACCTGTTGGAAATTCCATATAACACTGAACTTGCCCACAGTGGCAACCAGGTGACGCTCCTGCTTCCCGTTCTCAGTGACCTGGGCAATTATGCAATATTTTCAAGAATTGGTGAATTGTAAGAAGAATACAAGAAAGGTCATGAAGTTTAATGCACAAGTAAACAAGAACAGAGCATAAGTAGCAGATAGCAACTCTACAACATATTAAGTAGAAGAATTTCCAGACCTTAATAGACATGAAAATGCAATTTACAAATGTTATTCTGTTTTCCAAAACCCTAGAAAGAAAATTTATAAATGCATATGATTTAGAAAAGGATCTGTATATCGACAGACATTAATTTTATTATCTCTGCAAGTTTAGAAAAATTAAATATGGACCTTGCAATAATAATCTTAGAAATTGCCTTCCTACAGTCTCACCACCTAGGCCACCAAAGTTATGGCATTGATGAAATAAAGTAGAAAGGAACTACAAATCCTAAATTCAAGATAAATCCATGCATTCCACACCCAACCAACTTTTTACCAGGTTTTTACCATCAATAATTTTGTGTAGCTTCTTTGAATTGACCAACCGCATAGAATGCATGATGGAATCTTCGGAGGTCACAAAAAATTAAAGTGGACAAGGGGAAAACCTAACCAGCCAGCCCTCATGTTTTTCATGCTACAAGTGTACAATTAAGTCAAGGCAACTTCAGACACCTAAGATACGCTTCACTATATATACAGCAAGATAAATAAATTGTGTGCTTGAAAGCATGCCATCATCACTAATGCACATGAGTGAAGATGCGACAAACAAAATCGGATGAACAACATAAAATAATTAAGCCCAAATGCATTTTCATCACACCTTTGGGGTGAACTAAATTCTGATTAAAACGGAACAGGATGAAGCGTCCAGACCATGACCGATATATAGGATTGCAGATTTGTATGAAATGTAATTGGGGAGACAGAGGTGCCTAATAGGCAAGGAGCTCTAAAGAAGCTAAATGGTTTATGGTATGTCCAAAATCAGTTTCTGATGGTTAGCAGGTATATTATTTACTAATGATGCTCCAGCTCTCAGGTTGTCCAAAACATTCAACTTATCCAAACAAAATGTGTGTAAACTGATTTCTCCAAAAGAATCAACACATGAGTTGCATATAGGCTGTCTAAAAGCTCTAACAACAGATAGGCTTAACTCCGTGACACAAAAAACAGTAAAATCCGCTAAATAAACAAAAAGAAAAAAGAAATAGAAAGGTATCAAAGAGACAACAAGATTAACAATTTAAGTGGAAATTAGTTAAACATGCTTGAAACATGACAAGATGCAAAATGGTTACATACCCATGAGAACTGAGCATTGCGGAACTTGTTTGCTCCAGCCATATGTGAATCAAGAGGATTCAGCTTTAACAATCTCGGAGCTGCAATCCTATTCCCCATTCGCCCGGAAAAGCCAGTCTTTGTCTTTCCATCTTTGTCTGTGAACAGACTGCATATGAGAATCAAGTAAGTATCAGTAGTCCCCAAAATCCATTTCCCGTCGAAGGTGACATCAACATGAGTAATAGGTGAACCAAGTCCAGGAAATGCAGTCTTTGCCTGCCTCATAGAACTGGTGGAGTACAACCTAATTTTTCCATCAAGCGACCCAACCACAATCGACCCATCACCAGTGGTTGCAAAACACTGAAAATTAGTTCCTCTGGAGAACTGATGTCCCTGGGTCCAGTTCAACACAGGGGTGCTCTCATTCACAATATTCTGAACAATTCCTCTGCGGTCACGCATATCCCACCGACATAACCTATTGTCGTCCAAACCCAAGAAAGTTGATCCTGAGGGGTCCATCTGAGCTCCTTTACTATCATTTGTGATATCTCTCATCGTAATATCAGCCCCATCCTTCTCAAACCTCCACTCACTCACAACTTTCCCAGTTTCAATATCAAGCTGATGCAAACCCTTGGAATGTGGTTTCGATTCGTTCATAGGGCTCATGAGAAGCATATTAGTCTCAGCTTTCATAAGCAAAGCCTTCCTGGGAGTCGAATAACTGGCATTAGCACCTCTCCTCGCACTCAATTTCCCATCATCGAACTTGACATAAATGCCCTTCCCTTGAATTCCATGATTATAATTCCTAACAACCTGAATCCCTGAATCACTAACCAAGAAACTATTATCCAAAGCACCCAATGCTAAGCTCTGTATAGCACTACCATTAGTTGCAGCCTCCTCAAACTCCTCAGTCAAATCATGGCCTTCTTTTAATGGAGTTTTGGTGGGTGGAGTCCTCATCAACTTCTCCTCTGCATCCTCCCACATGGAATCATCAGCAGCCTCAGGGTTCGCCCACCCAAGAAAATCCTTCCCGTAAACCTTCAGCTTATTCTCATCATTAGCTTCATATCCATAAGTATTCTCGAACAAACACTCCTGATAAGTCTTAGTAAAACTATCCCACTCTTCTGGGCTGAAGAACTTAATCGCCCAAACCCCGTTGGCAACGAAATCCACTCGCCTCTGTTCCTTAAACGCCTTCAGTTGCAAATTCTCATCAATCTTCGCCCTGACTTTAGACCCAATTTTCAAAACCCACCAGGAATTCGGGTCAGAACCTTCTTCATTCTCATAATCATCATCTTCTTCATCATCGGAAGCCGTCTTAACAAATGCATAAGGAACGTGCTTCTCAGCCACCATCCATTTGGAATTCGCAGTGTGCCCGCCAACGTGGAGGTAGAGCTTCACCGCATTCTTCAGATTCGAGCCATTTTTATTGTTATACTTGAGTTTGAGTGCTTTGAGCCTTGCCTCAACTTCATCGAGCGACGACGGCGTTTGAGGGTCGGTGCGTTTGTGGTCGGAGGGATGTGATGATGGGGTGCCGAAGGTGTCTTCAGATTCGGATTCCTGATGGGTGGTCTCCTGGGATTCGGAGTCGGACTCAGTGTCGGAGAGCTCTAAATCTTCTCGGCTGTGGTTGGCTCCCATTACGACGCGTCGGGGGAGCGTTTGAGGATCAGGGGAAGAGTCGGAGAGTGAGAGAGAGGAGCGGGAGTATGCAAGTTTTGAAATTTGGGCGTTTGAGTTTTAGGGTTTGCAAGTGGCGGATATTTGAATTCAAGCTTTGCAGATCAAACAGCTTCAACGGATAGCTTCCAATTGAAATAAAATTTAGTATAGATATTATTTCTCTATGTATATAATAAATATTTTTCTATATTTTAAAATTTATTATAAATAAAAATAAAATATACAATATATATTAATTGAACAGATAGATTGCACATAATTCCTTTATGTTATACAAAATTAATTAAAAATTCACATGTGATAAAGGTATATGGCAAATTTTTTATATTTTTTGAAATTATACGCGTTTACCCTTGCATTAGTTGTACTTAACGATGTTAAAATTTTTACTGCATTATCCATTATGCCCTTATTATAATAATCACTTATTTTAAATAATTACAAATTGAACTATTCAAATTTCAAATAATTTTTAATTTATTTTAAACTTATATGCATACGCATATTTTACACCCACATTATATAATATATAATAAAAATATATATATATATTACATATAATATGAATGGGCGGCGATGGCCACCACCTCTGTAGGTGGCAACAACAATGTTGCCCAAAATTTAGGCGATGACGATCACCTAGAGAAGTGGGTGGCCACATCTTCATCCTACGAAGGAGGTCACATAGGTTGGCCAATGACACGGTACTAGCGAATTATGTTTAAATTTTTTTAATTTTTTATCCACAAAAGAATATTAAGTAATTTATCCTAATTGGACAATAAGTTAATGTAAAATTTGAAAAGTTGAATAAATTAATTATCTTATTAGTTAATGAGTATTTTCAGAATTACAAAGTTGGTGCACCAGGCGTCAAAACCATCACTTTGTGCCTGTTGCACTTTTTTTCTTTATAATAGTATAGATATTGATTTTCATTTCGTATAAAACGCTACATGAAAGTTTATATTTTTTATTGAATTTTAAAACTTATAACTTTGGTTGCTCATATAAAAAGTTTGATGGAGCATTAAGAATGTGTTTGGGTGAAATTATAATTTTTTTAAGATATCTTATAAAATATTTTTGTAAAGTACTTGATAATTTTTTAAAATATAAATTTACAACATCTAAAAATAAAACATTAAAAGACACAAAATAATTTGATTATTGACACTATCCTAAGTTAATAAATAAATTATTAAATAGTCAATTTGAAACCAATCATACACACAATCACAAATTACACAGAATCCATTGCAGAAAACCTCTAAAAGAAGAGAGAAACGTGCTGCAATATAAAAGAAGAGAATGTGATAAAGTTTTTCAACTTTTATATTTAATAATTAGAGGTAAAAGTGACTATTTATAAATCAAAATAGCTAAATCAGTCATAAAAATGGGCGAGTGAACAACACTGCGCTCTTTCCCTTTTTTTTTAAAGAATTTTTATTGTCATTTCCCAATATTTCTGGGAAATTTAAATTTATCCCTAAAGAAAAGGATTAAATACCTGACAAAAATACATCTTGAACACTTGCATAAATAAAAAATAAGAAATTATACAAATGGTCCTAAGATCCATCAAGCGTGAACCTAAGCATTTAATAAATATTGTTAATATTTAACTTTTTTAGATTTATTTTTAACTTGTATATTAAAAATTAATGAGGTAGATTTTTTTTATTTTATTTCGAAATTAGATAATTTTTATAAAATTATTCAAATTTTTTACTTTTTGTACCTGAGAAAATGGAGAAAGAAAAGAGAATATTTATTTTAAGTTAACCAATATATTATTATGTTCATAAGAGTTCAAAATTTTCATTATTTATATGAGATAATTAAATCATATTTACACAAAAAAAAAACAGTTCTTTTTCACCGAAAAAAAGAACTAATTTGATAATTTTTTAAATTAACTAATTTACCTTTAAAAAAATCAAAATCCAACCACATTTCATCTAAAAATTATCAGAGGGACCCAATTGAGATGAAATTAAAATTTATGAATATTAAAATCAAGAAATGAACATAAAAGACTAAAATAATTTTAAATACTAACTTAAGGAACCAACTAACTATTTATTTTAATTATATATTTGCATTATATACTGCATGTGCAAAAAAAAAATATATCATCAATTTTATCACATATGGTGACTAGTGTGCATATATTGTATAAAATAATATAATAAAACTTGAAATAAAAACTTCAATCCACAATATAGCACATAAACTCATAAATCCCATGCAGAAATTAGGAATAGTAGAGGCCTATTATTACTGAGGAGAGGCGTCTTGAGAATTTTTACACAGTGGAGTGTCCCTTCCCCATAATATCAGATTTTTTAGGGGAAAAACGCAATTTATATTGGTGATATAAAAAAATGAGTAAACAGAAACTTTGTGAAAAAGAAAAAAAGCAAATTTTTTTAATTAATGGTTTAGATAGGGGATAGATGTTTTTTTTTCACATAGTTTTTTTTTGCTTATTTCACATATCACAGGAGGGTAATTTGTAATTTACTCCAATTTTTTTTTAGTGACAGATTTAAGCCTCTAACAAGTAGTATCCGAGCTGGATTCCTACTAACAAAGTGGGAATCTATATGTTATGTTCGATATAGGGCTAGAACGTATGTAGATTGGGTGGGGGAGAATGTTACAAGTTTTTTTTTTTGGGTAAATGTAAGTTTCATTAATAAAACTAGATTGTACAGTACAACAGTGCTCAACTGGTGGTTTCCCCCTCGCAGTCCAAGGGATACGCCATAATCTATATAACGCACATGAACACAGAACGAGATAAATTAACACTGATAATCATCTGTCTAATATCTTCCACAATAATGGTGGCTATTATATTCGGTGGTCGCTCCGTATGCTCAAAGCGTCTCAAATTTCGTTCCCTCCAAATGTGGTAAATGCAAGCAGCCAGGAGTGCACGATAAGCCAAGTTAATCATATATTTTCCTCTCCATTTCCTTGCAGTCCACTCAACATCCCGTGACCACTCTCTATTAGGCCATTCAAACCGAAAAATTCGCCGAATCGCTGTCAGGCAGCTTCTAGCATAACGGCATCGAAAGAATAGATGAGTATGTATCTTCATTGCATTGTAAAAAATGTTATAAGTTTTTCATTCCACAACAAGACGGAGTCCACCCTGCACAAGGGTGTGCGCTACAAATTTGCCATTTCATTCTTAGAGCGGAATCCATATATGAGTGTCTGATGTAAGTCCAATTAAGAAATCCCAACCTACGTAACAACGTGGATTACAAGTTTCTCATTCTTGATGAATAAGGACAAGGTCCATAATAGGTATCCCTCCTAATTAGTAATCGATTTAAACTCCCTAGTCAACTTTATTTCATTTGTTGAAAATTTGTAGTAAGTAGTATAATGACTGCAACAATCTTCCAAATAACGCAGGAAAAACTAAGAGCATTAAGTGTCTATGAACACAATTTCATTGAACTCAATCATATCATGTTCAATACATTCTGCAACTTATTGAAGTGATGTTCTTACCATGCATAACTTCCCTTGCTTTGCATATACATATTTCAGGCCTGTTTCTCCCAAACAGCATAATCAATTCCAGAGGCAGCAACCTGAAAATCTGGTGGAATCAGGTTTCCAAGATCCATCTTCGGCCCGATTTTCGTTATGATTCTATTGTCAATCTTTGCCACATAGAGATCAGCGTCAGCAGCCAAAATCTCCACTTTGCTCGTCTCTGTTATGCCGTTCCTTGCCCTGATCGCGCTTAGTTTGGATATTTCATCCTTCTTACCCCAGTCGAAGAAGTGATCATAGAACTGTAGAGAAAATTGAACAGTTCAGTCAGACGAAGTGAAAATTACAGCTTGCAAAGACGACGAGCTAGGCAATTACCACTGATGGAATTCCAGGATGAGTGAGAATGTAAGCATATCCTTGTGAGACTTTATCTGCAGGGAATGGCCATATGTTCTGTGTCGATCCAGTGTCATGATTGTCGATAAATGTAACAGCATTCTTCGGTAATATGCCGATCAGTCCAGGAGGATTACCATTGGAATCCTTCAGTCTCCAGAACTCCCCTCCCACAGCAGCCTGGAGGATTCCCTTTGTGGTGAAATCAAAAGCTGTGACTTTCCCTCCTCCGCTCTGTGTCCACTGCGCCAGCTCGTTCCGATGCCTGTCTTGATTGTATTCCAGCTTTCCATCACTACCGTACGCAAGAGAATTCCAGAGCTCACCAACTGCAAAATCTGGATTACTGTTTTCCATGTAAATCTTGGTGATGCTGGGGGAGTATCCCTTGACAAAGTCTAATCTCCAACCATCAAACCCGATTTCATTCTTGAGCCAATTCAGCCAGTCTGACAACTCCTTTTGCACCCTTGGATTGAGATGATCAATGTCAGGAGCAGCATCATAGCCATCTCCTGAATCAGGATTCCCTGTGCCATCAGAATACTTGATGTCGTCCTTGCAGATGAACGACGGTCCCCAGTCAAGACGGTCGTCGGGTGTTCCTCCTTCGAAAATGCAGTATATTCCTCTTGCATCCATCTTCTCTGCTGTTCTGTGGTTTATCACAATATCGGCAACAGCCTTGATGCCGTTGTCGTGTAATGCCTTGATTAAAGTTTTCAGCTCCGCCCCATTTCCATATTTGGATGCATCAAGATCATACAGCCTGCCTGGCAGATAACCTGGTACAATAATGTGAATTATGAAACTCCTAGCAACAGAAACAATCCATCTCGAAACTGAATTTTGATGTTCTAAGCAATTGACAGACAGCAATTGAAGAAAACAGAAAAATGAATCTGATGAACAAAAGTGCTAGTCACCTTGAGGTGCAGCTGATTGTGAGGGTGGAGGGAGCCAAACATGAGTCACCCGAGCACTAGCTATGTCTGGTACAACGTTAAGAAGCGAGTTATACCATCCTCCTTTCCTGCCGCTCGACTCCCAATTGAATCCCTTATCCCACAGAAAACAAGCAAACACCAAATGATCATCACGATACGTTCTGACGGATACAGCTTAAGCTTTTAGATGAGGTAGTTATTCAACACCAGCACACTGGAATCAGACAATAATAACACACAATCATACATGAGAGTTGTCTACATACCTGAAACAATAAGGTAGGAGCTGCAAGAGAGGGGAACAAAGCAAAAGCGAGATAGAGACAAGAAGCTAGAGGAGCTAGAAAAGTAGTCATAGTTGATTTTTCTTCTTTGGCTATGACTTGGAGACAACTATATGTATGATAGAAATTGGAGAGCATAAATATTTCAAAATTCTAAGAGTGGAGAAAACTAATTTGTATTATCTTCTAACTTCACATCTTACAAAAATGATGGATACATGGGTATTTATAGGTGATACCCAAGATGTATCTTACACACATTCATGAATCAAAATTAACTCAACTACTAAATTATGTATTGACCAAAAGTTCAAAGATCATTCATGCATTCTCCAATGTTTATCCAAAATTTATTTACAAATTTTGACTAATTATTTAATTAATCTAGTTTATATTTTCAACAATGTATAGGTATATATATTCACTTATCCTATAAATTTTCAAGAATTGGTGTAATGATGACTATGTAAATATGATTTTCTTTTGTTAGAAAAACAAAGTTAGCTCAGTACAACTCTCTTAGGGATGCTTTTTCGACATGCCTTTACTAAACGTATGGGGCACGAAGTTATGATTTATACTTTACCTATAGGGATAATTATATTTACACTCTTAATTTATGATTTATTTACATAAATTACTCATATTTTACATAATTATAGAAACAACTCATTACAGCAAAAACCGTAGTTTGTATGATAATATTAATATGCCTGAAGTATATGTAGTTTTTCAAAAAGCAGAGTGGTTTGTTTAATAATATTAACATTTTTAATAGGTGTATGTTCAATTTGGCAAATGATTGAGGTAATCTATGTAAATAAAGCATAGATCAGTGGTACATACTGGAGATGATCGAACAAATGATGTGACTCCTGGGCAAGAATTTTCATCAGTCAATCCTCTGTTTCTACTTGTCAATATGAAACGTTGGAAAAACTTGGATCTTGAACAGGAAACGGACTTTTTTATTTTTCATGTATCTAGCAGAACGCGGGCCAGTTGGAACTATTCCAGAGACTTGGGACAAGTATTCAGCGCTCAAAATTCAGCCAGTTTATATGCAATTGAATGGGGACAATTCAGCGATGGCAAAACGGGTCGGAGCTCGTTAACCAGATTGGAACCACCCAATGAATTAAGGGTTGGTTCCGAGAATTCTGGGTACGGTAAGGGTTGGGTCGGACCCGTTGGCATAAGTTGAAGGAGGGTTGCTGTGAAGCGGAAATATGCATCTAATGAATTGATACTGATCTAAAATATATAAATAGTGTCCCATGAACTACACATTCCTGTTACCGGAATGCCATTATAGCTATCAAGATGATGAAATCGGCATGTTTCTGATGTATGGAACAAAAGCCTATTCATCACTATGCGGTGTAACACAGAAATTATTGGCTTCTCACGTGCAACAACTAACCATCAGAGTTTCTTCCACTACTAAAGATGCGAACTGAGGGAACTTCTGTAAGGATCTGGGTGTGGCCGGTTAGCTGATATAGATTTGGGCAAGAATTCAAGAAAGAACTTGGTAAGATGCAAGTATTCTTGGAACAACTTGGCAGCCACAATCAAAATCCTAGCCTTAGCTCACATACATACAGAATGATATGGCACTTCATTCATAACTTATGCGCTTGCTGTCTCAACCTACATCTTATGCAAGCCCCTGGAAACAATAGAATGCTTGTGGTCACCAACCACAAGCGATGCCACAGGAAAGAGTGGGAGATTGACAGGATTTTGAGAAGAGATTCCACTGTTCTTACACTGTTTTTTCCTTTTAGTTTAACCCCAGACAGTAGAAGTTACAAGGAAGCCGAGGATCAGTGATCAAGAGAGACTTTGGTCCAAGCCTGTATGAAATAGTAGACTTGATTCTTGGAAGATCAATTCACCATATACCTTGATTTTAGACAGAAAAACGGAACACACATTTCCAGTAGAAAGAATTGACATAGAAACAAAAATAGTTTGAGGGCAAGCCGACATGAGATTTATGCTTCCAATACCTGAAGTAAGCGAGCATTTTATAAGAATGTGTTGCATGAAAATAGAGCCTTTATAAGAATACGTTTTCATATGCAGGAAATTTCAGCTACAATATAACCAATCTGAACACCGAAAAAGGTCAATATCCTCAACTCGGTAACCTTTTAGTCCACAGTACCCTTACTGCTGCTCACATCTTTGACGGCTTGGGGAAAATGTCCGGAGTAAATTTCTGAGCTGCACTAATACTACCCTTGATCTTCATTGCACCCCTGCATTTATCCAAACACATTGATTGAACTTGGTTCAAATAAAACAAATTTCAGATATTGTTGAGTTGGAACAACATGGCACCTCATGAAAGCAATTTGAGGGTTCATCTTCCCAGTAGCAACCTTAACAAAATCGTCATCAGTGAATGAGAAAGTTGCATCTGGCTTCCCGTCTTCATACGTCCCTATGGTATTAGGTGTTCAACTCTTCATCAAACTTTGAAATAGTAGCAAACTTGAAGTAAATTCTTAACTGTTCATGCTCAATTATCATACTTGACAATTAACGAGCAGGTCTAGTTATTTTCAGATTCTGGATTAGTCTTCGAATATTCTAGTTACTTACCAAGGCAGATTGGGGGCGAAGCACATTACATGAACTGTTTCATTAGATTGACCAAAAACAATGTTAGTCATGTAATTACACCATATATGTTAGTCACATTGATATCTACTTCAACACGTCTTGCCCTATTTGCTATGATTAAATATTCAATAACAGTACTAGAAACTCCACCCATTGCCCATCCTCCATCCTCAGCTTCAAATCTTGTGTCAGCCACTACAGTGCTGCCTTATAAGAACACCTCAAACACTCAATGACAGTTCAGTCAACTAATAGTCTGCAGCAAAAAATCCTCAACATTTTTTTTTTCTCTAATAATCACAATCATAATCACCAACTGTCTGCTACTTCAAACAGGGTCTCCATCATTCAAGCATAATTTATTGAATCGCCTGTCTACATGGTTCATATGACATAGAACTGCATTTTCTCACACAGTTGCAACCAGAATCAAGTTTAACGAAGTATTATTCCAGCATACAACAAACAAAATCAATCATTTCATTTCTGCAACAAAAATAAAAGTTGATCAGAGTCAAGAAATAAACCTAACCTTCTTTAACCTCTCCTTTCTTCAAATCAACCACAAAAGACTTCTCATTAAACCCAATTTTCTGCGAATTGAGAACAGAAAATCATATTTAAAGAAAAGAAAACCCCCAAATTTAAAACTAAACCCGTTAACTCAACACCAAACACAAATAATCAAACACGCCGAAACAATCACTCATAAGAACGCCAAAACCAAACCTTAGGAGCAATATTGATTTGATAAACGAGTCCAATTTTCTTAACAAGCTGTTTCCCAGCATCGGTCGACATATGGAGCTTCATCTGCTCCATGATCGCATCTGACTTCAACAGAGTAGAGCTCGCCATGCCCAATTTCCCAGTGATGGCACGGTGGAATCCACCAGGGGGGCTTCTTTAATTCACGAAAGAGAGAGTATAATCAAACTAATAATCGAGAAAGGGAGGGAAGAGTAGGTGAAATGTGAAAGTATGATGATGTAGATGGGCTATAAATGAAGGTAATGGATAGGGTGGCGTGGGCGTTGGGTATGGAGGTGGACGGAGTGTTTACTGCCACCGGCACAAGCACGCAACTCTAGCCAAAAATGTTACAAAAATCAATGCTTGCCGACTATTTCCTCCTAATTTATGTCTATACTTGATGGGGGAAACTCCAATTTTAATGCAAAATACTGGAAATACCCTTAATGAAAGGTATTTTCGTCATTAGAAGGCTTAAGATTCGTGCATTCGGAAGGCGTGTTCGGTAGTCCACCTTCTAACCCATTTTATGACTGAAGACCCCGACACTCGAAGAGTCGTCCGATCAGGAAGCAGTTTCCTTCGATAGCAACACGTAGTGCAAACAACAGTATCTATATAGGTCTTATAAATACCTCAACACGCTATATTTTGAGGTAACTAGCATTAGATATTTTCGGCCTACATTCTTCTGTTCGCATATTTTTACCTCGAACAACTCTAACTTGAGCGTCGAAGGGTTGTTATAGGGAACGAACCCGATGAGACTCACGTTCGTGTTCTATCCTCACGACCCAATCACTAAATCTTGAAAGAGTATGCGACATTGATCGAGATAACAACTCGAGGTCGCATATTTCGAGCGAGATCAATACTAATATAAAAAATAAAGGTACTTCTCACTTATGAACACCCCTTCTAAAACTATATTATTTTTTATTTTTTTTTGAGTGTGTGAATAATAATCTTAAGTTAATTTTAAATAATTTATTTAATTTTGTGAAATGTGACATTTGTTTATATATTTTATTTTTATTTATAATATAATATAAAAAATTATCACATCATACAACCCTTAAATATCACATGTGTACTACATGTGATGTTTTTTTTATAAAAAATTTGGTGAAAAAAATAATTAAAAATCGCAAAATACAAAATTTCATAAAATTGAGATGGTAAGTTGATAAAAAAAATTATATATTAAAGTGTAAAAATAATTATAATTTGAAGGGCAAAATGTAATTATCCCTTTCAGTTAAGTTGGATAATTTAGAAAAATTGAAAATGAAATAACATTTCAAAAAATTTAATACTCTCCTTTCCGAATATTTATGGTAAGAAAAATTTAATATTTCCTACCTCATTTATTGCTTGAGGTCGCCTACTTTCCATCTTGAATTCAAATTGACTTGAGCGTCGAATGGGGCTAACATGCTTGTTTCTTCTTAGGAACCATTTTGATATTTTGGACTTATATAGCGAGCTCAAGCACCAGTATTGAAGAATTCGAATCAAATCTACAATGGAGTTTTTTATTAAGATAAAAATATAGTAATATAGTAACACCTTATATATTTTATTATAGTAATAAAATATATATTTCCGTAAATTAACAAAAAAAATATTTTAAATGTGTGTCAATTTTTGTATATAAATGTGTATGTGTATGTGTATATGAATTTTATGTATATTGAGGATGTTTTGTAAACTTATCTATGCATTGCTACAAAAATATCATTTTATTGCCACAAAAATTGTCCATCCCAATTTGCGCCGGTTATTGCAATGGTTTTGTGACAATCACGTCATCTTTGAAATAGAGTGGTCCGACGTACCGATGGATCGCCTGTCGCAGAGTCCGTCGTAAAATTGGATTTAGTCTATTGTTGTTGGAAAAACTGTCCTAGTTATTTTCCCGTCCTTATTTCGAGATGGAATTTTACGAGGGATAATAATAATCGCAACTTTGTGAATTTGCGAAGAAGTAATTACACGATCAAGGCAAGTAAGTCCATCAGTCCACACAATTGTCCGTGCACCAGTAGAAGATTCGGCAGTTACTGCGTGCCCTACTTCTCCTGCAGAACTCAAAATGCTGCCAAGATATTAGTATTTTGATTTCGTACGAAGAAGTAAAATAAGTCAATTTGTAAAACTAACATAATATCTCTGTGTACTTTTAAGATAAAATAATTTATTTCTTTACACAGGAAAGTAATTGCTTCATGCTATTTTCTTATATTGATGGTAATTTGCTCATTTACAATATTATAAGGAGTAAATTATGTTAAATTAAAAATTAAAAGGACATCAAATATGGATCATAGATTTAATTAAAATAAGACACTGGCCGTAGATTAATATCGATAATTATCAAGTAAATTGTCTTCAAACAATGGCTAATTTCCATTGCATAATTAAACAATAATAAAAAGAAAAAACTAGCATAGGCAATACAACTTAGATAGGGAGTTTTTACCAATACAACGAAGAAGTTTAGAGGCGTTTCTGATATATTAACATAATTATGGGGCTGATTGCAATAAATGATTAAAGCCTGCACTACAACAACCACTGAGTAATAATCGTCGCCTCTGTCCTCTCTCTTATCCAAAACTCTCTTTTGGTCATCGCGCGGAATTGAAGGATCCCGGTAAGCAAAAGTTTCATCAAACTCTGCCATCTTTTAATATTGCTAAGTTCAGTTGATCTGATTTTCCTAAGTTTAATCCCATTCAATGCTCTACATTATGTTTCTTGATCGTAATCTGTTTTTTCGGTGTTTGGTTAGTGATTATTGTGTTGAAGTAATGCCATTTTCTGCTAAACTGCTGCTGCTGCTACGTGTTTAGTTTCTTCAGTCTTGCGTTCCGATCGAGGACGAAAATCTGTTTGTTTCACTTGTTAACTTGTCGTTTCAAGAAACTCTACGTGTGAAGTTTAGTGAACTTTTGTTGACATGTGAATTGCTAATTCGTTATGCTTGTTTGTATGCTTTGTGAGTCGTTTATGGACTTCAAATTCATCAATAAATACTTTGGACTTATTATTTAAGTACTCATGATCCATTTGAATTACTTTGTCATTTGAAATCCTTAGCTCGAAACCCTTTTCTGCATATGAACCCTTCAATTCTACCTTATGTAATTCGAGTTGAGAAATTATCTTTGTTGTTTGGAAAATTCATATTCATATATATATATATCGATATATGGTAAATTACAATGAGATTCCTAGATTTCATCATAATTATGAATACTCCTTATTGTTTAAAAAATTACCAATATTCATGATTTTAATGACCGTCAAACAACTAGTTCAATCTATAAGCCTTCTTTAGGTTTTCCGTCATTTTTTTTATGGTGAACTGGTCAAAATGTCATTATGGAATATAAATAACAATTTTCTTATTTTTAAAAAAATTGAAATTTTTTTATGGACTTAGTGGTTTTTTTTTTTACAATTTTTCAATTTTTTTCATCCATCACGTCTGATTTGTTTTTTACATTTTTCTAATTTTTTATTAAAAAGGAGAAAAACAACAAGGCTCAGTAACAATTCCAGACCTCCTTTGAAAAATTACATAATTAAATCAATGAATATGGAGTATTTGTAATTTTTCAAACAATAACGGGTATTTATAAAATTACGCCAAACCTCAGAGGAACTCGTTGTAATTTATCCTATATAAAACTACAAGCACATAAATTCAAGGTTTATGATGGGTGAAAGAATCAAAGGCAACAAGAAGTGGAGTGCGAGGTGTAAGATGCTTGCTTAATTATTATACAGGATAAATATATACGTATAAGAAATGCATTATAGTCCTTGATTCTGCTGGTTTAAAGAAATATATCCAGTTGCTCTCTAGTGAGTAATATGAAATGTAATGGTTAGTAGTGACTTTGGATGTTGACTTCTTTTGTTTTTGTACTGACTACTTTCGTTCTTACTTAAACTGTGCAGAATGGTTCTCAGGATGAATGAGCAAAAGGCCTAAAATTTGTAATTTATCCTAAAAAATATTTGAGATTCTGCTTCATGAAATCTCATTCTGAGGCGAGAATTGAACTTTCAGTTCTTTGGATTGTTATTAACATGATATGCATTGATTCACATGTACAAATAATTGTCTTTCTTGATGTACATTGGTTTTCTTTAAACAGCTTGCTCATTGAAAGCTCGGAAGAATCTGTTATCCTGGTTGCCATCTCGATGACAGTTAAAGCTTGTAGATATAATTTCCAGAAGATGATACGAAGTATTCATAAAAGAACAGCTGTCTACTCTATTCTAAAGTTCTGCAATGAGACCCTCTAAAGCTGCATGTATGGTGCAGGCTCTGCTGTCACTTTCTGCATTACTTTATCATGCAAAAGCAAGGAATTCTTCATCAGAAAGCGCTCTTCAACTTTGTGACAAAAACCAATGGTCAAATCGATTTTGAGCATACCATGGGATTTGGCAATTTATTTTTGGACACAAGCATCACAAAGTCATGCCAACTGAAGGCAAGAATTCAATGCCTAACTGGAAGTGCCATTCCCATGATGAAGGTAACTTCTGCGTTAAAATTATCTAAAATCAAGAGTACGCTGGATGAAAATGTTGAAGAATTATCTGATGATGATGATGAGCTCTGTCCTGTCGATTGTGTAAGAGAGTTTAACACAGATGAGGAATTTTCAAGGATTCTGGAAAAGGCCAAAGAATCAAACGCATTAGTTGTTGTGGATTTTTATCGAACTTCTTGTGGAAGCTGCAAATATATAGAACAGGGCTTTATGAAACTATGTAAGGGGTCTGGAGATCAAGAAGCTCCTGTTGTCTTTCTGAAACACAATGTGAGTATGTGCAGTTGGTTTTTTGTTTGGTTCATACAAACTTAACTTATTAGCTTTATTTGATTGTCTTTTTCTTTACACTTTTGATTTTTTATATGTTCGCAGGTTTCATGTTTTAAATGTTGAATCTGTTGGTCTTTTAATTGCTGTAACTCTGTTAATAGTTCCTCATTAGAAATTCTTTGCTTTTATCACTTATATAAAGTATGCCCAATGTTCTTATTTTCAGTGAACTGCTGCAGGTACTTGATGAATATGATGAACAATCTGAGGTTGCTGAACGGCTCCGAATTAGGGTAAGTTACATTATTTGCTTTCCTCTAATATACAACTCCAGGAACTCGTGTGGAATTTTATTCTCTCTTTTTTCCTCTAGGAATAGCTGCTAGATAACGAATTTACAAACAAGAATGTAAAGCATTCTTTGCTCAATTACCCAATTTTCATTGAAAAGCAGAATGTAAAAATATACATCCTTCAATCATCTCATGCTAGTCGAATTTCTATAGAACCTAACATAGAAAAGAGGTTTTCCTTATGAACTTTCAGATTTCAGTCCAAGACTTGCAGAATGCCTGAAGTTTCTTGTTTCAATTTTTAACCTTTATTCGTTACTTTTGCCTACAACTGCATGTTGATGAATGATAAAAGTACAAAACGTTATCTCTGATCTAAACTGATTTGACACAGACTGTTCCGCTTTTCCATTTTTACAAAAATGGAGTTCTATTGGAGGCATTTCCAACCAGGGATAAAGAGCGAATACTTGAAGCCATTCTTAAGTACACAGCTTCTGCTCCTCAAGAAGTTGAGTCGACTTCCTAATGTTTATAGTTTTGGCTTTACTGTTATAGGACCGTAGTGATACTCAAACATAGATGATTTTTTCACTGTCACTTGCATCTGTAGGATAGTGCTGTTGAAACTTAAGACAAAGAAACATTGTATATGAACATATCAGTTTCATGAGTTGTACTATTAAAACAACGATGTTATCAGAACCAGTTATACTTGCATTTCTGGGAAAAAGACATTGAGTAAAACCCGATCATTTTCTTGAATTGTAGATGGGAAACATTATCTTGAGCTTTGGTACTTCTTGTGAAGCATCTGAACTACTTACTACCTTGAGCAATTGTAGAATAGCTGTGTAATCCTTTTTAAACTTCCTTGAACATAGTATTTTCCAGAAACCTGCTATGGCATTATTGTCTGAATTATGGCATTATGATAGGATTCGTGCAGAAAATATGTTGCATCAGTCTTCAAGATTGAGATAATAAGCTGTAAAAAATGCAATATGGACAACATATATAGTAACTATGCTAAGGTATTCATACAAACCTATGATTTTCAAACAATATACAGAACTTGCTTAATGTATTTATAGATCTCAATACAATATACTTTTATATTGTTTATGGATATATATTAGTGTTAAATATTGTACAACGAGGCGACATTGCATGCATTACGATTTTTGAGGAAGCGACCACCATATATGTTGGATTCTCCTCTACGTGAATATTAACATTATTTGAAAATGCAATTTATAGCTATGGATATTTGATTATTGGGACTATTATTGAGTCCAATTCGGACCGGTTCATTATTAATTATGATTCAATGCAATTTAATTCATGTGATATTATAAATGAGCAGATTATCTCTTTATAAAAAAAATAATAATTTAACATCTGTTTAAAAAGGTAAATTGCTTTGTTTTAGAAAATATAGAAGGGTTAATTGCTAATTTATTTTTTTTATAGAAATTAATTTATTCATATACAATATCATTGACTTGGCTTGCTTCTTTTTATTATTAATTATAGGACTGAAAATGCAGAAACCCACATAATTAATGTCACGCGAGTTCCTATTGAACCTTCATTCCCTCCATCAATCACAACTCACCACATGCTTCTCTGTAACCCTCTCAACACAAATATTATTTTTACGGCTGTTTTGGGTTTTATGTCACACAGTTATATTGTGAATTGATATCGCATTAATTAGCGATTTTATAAACTAAAAATATAACTAGATTAAATTATAATTTGAAAATGAAGTCGTATTCAATAAACGTGTGAATATGACATTAATATGTAACATAATTGTGCGGGAAAAAAAAAATTATGCTTTCACGGAGCAACATAATAGTGGTCTTGAGACAAGGTGGCCTCAGACACATGGAACAACATTTTCCTATCTATAAAACGACGTGTAAATTACATTGTCATTCATTGATGTTAAGTCTAATTATATGAATAACCCCTCTTTTGTATGGAATTATAGGTACACCCTCTAAGAAATTTCATTGTAATGTACCTAGTAGGTGTTTTGTATAATTTTTTCCACTATTTGTAATTACTTCTACGTACAACTTCAAGAGGTGTAATTATAATTTTACAAAAGACAAATAATATTTGAGTAATTGAATGTAATCTCAACAAAAAATTACCCTAAACTAATGAATTTATTTGATATAAAGTTGACATGTTAAGCCATAGAGTTTGAGATCATGGATTCCAACTCCACCGAACGTGTGATGTTTGTCTCACATTTGAGTTTATTGTAATTTATTTCATAATATTTAGTTATATTTTATGTATTAATCAAATTATTGTATTGCTTAGTTATTCAATCTATTCAAATATTAATGTATGATATGATTATGACTTCTGTTACAAAAAAAAAATACAAAATACAAAATTAAGCCAAAGCATAGAGGACCAACTGGTAATTTTCTCATTCAAAATTCTCATAAGACCACTCCCCCAGAACACTTAAAAAAAATATTTTTTTTCGTTATTTTTTTCATAATTAAAAGTAAAAAATTATAATAAATATATATTATATATAATTGACCAGTATTTTTTTAATGTTTTGATATGTCAATAACTATCTTATCACATAACTTTCTTTTCTTTATGAATTCCTGTTTTATCTCCATTGCTCTCTTTTTTCTCTTCCCAACTATTTCTTATCATTTTTTATTTTCTCGTTCTATTATTTATTTTAAACCATTCCTTATTCACGCATTAGGATTTTTTTCATATGTATTCATATATAATCACTCACACACAAGGAATGTGCAACACACTCTCAGAAACGATTAACCACAGATTCACAATGGCTATTGGCTGTTAATTCGTCATGTCAGGCCAAAACATCGCCGCAACTAAAAATCATTATAAATATTTGGACAAAAAGCTAAGAATCATGACAAATGCTTTAACCATAACTAAAATCATTTGCAAATGTTGTCCGATCGTGCTAAACAAGACCGAACCCAACTGGTCTATCATACTAATTTGATGTAATATTTAACTCCAAGTCATATGTAAAGTAAGAAATAAATTCATTTCTATTTTCTAGTAGTGAAATATAAATGATACAATTCTTGAGGGAGGACATAAATGGAATTCTCCTCTCTTGATCTTAATTTAAAGAAGCTAGGAGATGGAGGAAATTGAAAGAGATGCCCTAGGTGAGTTCTTGATGAGGGCAAAATGGGAAGACAAAAAAAAAACAAAGAAAATGAAAAACAAAGTTTGGTCAAGAAATGTGAGATGAGAATGGTGGCTGGAAATGTTTGTCCAAATCTCTGCAAAATCTGGCTGGAAGGCCATGCAATGGGACTGGAAATGGACTGTACTCAATTCCACTCTCACATCCAACCAATTCATACCTACACCCACAATCATCAATCACTTGTCGATTAATTATTGGACAAGAAAGTCACGCAAGGACTGAAAATAAAAAAAATTATAACTTATAGAATGCAATGTGAGAAAATTATAACAAATAAGACAAAATTAAAAACGAGCCTAATTTATGAGATTAAAAATGTGATTTTCCCCTAACTGTACTATGCATCCGTGGTTTGTTTCATTATTTCTTGATTCTAACTTTTAGAAAACTGAATTTTCGACAACTTGGAACCACATTTTCAGGTTAGAAGTGATGAAAATGTACCTGAAGTGAGAGGCTAAGTGGTGCACCAAAATGAGCATCTCTAGCTTGGCAAGTTCGTTGCCCGGGCAGGCATGCACTCCACTCCCAAATGGCATAAACGTGTTGGGTCGCAATGTACCCTACAAATCATACATATATACATATGTTCATTAACATTGTCAATTCTCTTGATATGTAAGAAAATCAAGAGAATACAAATTAAGGAATAAACCGATACGAGGTAGTAACTTGTGCCAAACATTGAAGAGTTATTACCGGGACTGGGACTTAAAAGGGCACGCACAACATGTTGTTGAGGGCTTGTATGGAAAAATAAAAGACGGTCATGTACCTCAAACCTGGTCGGATCAAACTTTTGAGGATTGGAGAATAATTCTGGATTTTGATGAATATTCCTGAACAAGGGCATGACTTTCCATCCTTTCGGAATAAGGTATCCTGATGCAATAACACAGGAATTTTCAGTTCCTAGGTATTTTAAGTGGTCTTATTTGCATGTGGAATCTGCATTTCTCTTAAGTACACATATATTTATACACACATATAGAGAGAGAGAGGGAGAGAGAGAGATTTCACCTTTATATTCTACATCTGCTACTGCCTCTCTGAATGTGAAGGAGATAATGCTAGCCAGTCTTAAGCTCTCCAAAATCACCTGATAACATTATCAATCACCAAGACTTAAACTTGTCAACATTATTGTTGAACTTGCATGCAAGTACAATTCTTGTCTGTTCTTACAGCCATCAGCCATATAACCAAACATCACTACCTTGTAAGTAACCGGCATTTTTCTTGTCTGATACCATGTCAAATGGCTCCTCCCACTGCCATTTGATTGGTAGATTGCCTTCTGTTCAGCCTGCACGCCGACATTTCAAAGATCAAACCCGATCCCCTAACGTAATAATAGGCCCTCTCGACGATCCCTAGTAAAATTATAATTTTCATTTTGAGCGTGACAGTACTCTTAGTCCACCTTTGATTTCAATTCAACAATGAAGAACATTAATTTTTGTACAAAATATTGCACATTAAGGACATCTGCATAGCCATAAACTACCAATTTAATTGAAAAATGGCCAAGAAAAGAGTTTAAAATGTCAGACTAACATGGTATTTTCCGGCCAAAGACAAATGTCCTCAATCGACATTTTTTCTTTAGAAAAAGTGTTATCCTTCATGGATAAGTTGAATTCAAGTTTACCAAACATTCCATTACCCCATACTTATAGGACAAAAATTACAATTTTCTAAAATACCTGGACATCTTCCAGAAGCTTCGGGCTGTCGTGGAGGTATTTGATGATCCATGTCATGGCACTGGCAGTGGTGTCCTGCGCAGCAAAGAGTACTCCAATTATGTTGTCAGCAATTTGATCCTCAGTTAGGACATCCCCCTTGTCATCTTTGTAGTTCAGCAGACAGCTCAAGAGATCCCTCTCAAGTAGCTTCTTCTCCTTCCTTTCCCTAGTTATGTTATTCAGAATTTCACTTAGCCTCTTCCTTGCCTTCAATAAGTAGTATCCATATATCAGCTTACAGACGCTATAAGAAATACGACTTTTGTCATGGCAGATTGCCATAACATAAAGTGATCAAATACTGCAGTAATTAACAACAGTTTCACAACACCAGTTGACAGTTTTTTGTTACAACGAGACCAAAACATTAGTCATAGTTAGAAAGAATGACAAATGTATTTTCCTCGTACCTTCAACGCCTTTCGATATCGGGTGCCTGGTAAATTTGTTGGAAATGAATTGTACCCTCTTTCTACTATGGTGTAGTTCTTGTGTAATTCTTCCTTGTAATGGGGCTCTAGATGGCCAAAAATAGCCAGTATACCGACTTCGAAAGAAAGCTGTTTTTCATGGAGAGGAAACTAAGGTTGGCAATTGTAAAAAAATACTATATAGGACAATTCTCATACAAACCAGGTATGTAATTCAAATCTGGTTTGGGCTAGAATTTCAGACAGGGAAAAGGCTGTCATTAGTAAAAACATGCATGTTTGAAGTAAGTAACTAGCCTTTATCATCTCATGGTAAGTGTTGATGACTCGGCCATGATCAGCCCAAGAAGTCAATGCAGAAAGTGTTAGTGCCTCAATGTCCACCACCAGCCTACGGAGGACCTCCGGGCACAACGAGGCCTGGACGAGTTTCCTCAGGCGCTTATGGTACTCGCCCCCGTGAAAAAAAAGGGCTGATGGCCCGATCAAGTTCTCCTTACTCCTCGGATACGTGGGCTTGAACAAGTGTGCCTGAGTCACCAGGACGAACCGGGCTGCCTCCGGGCTGGCCAACATGACACAAGGACAACCTAGTATGTGTGTCTTGAAGATTTCCCCGTACCTGGAAAGCAAAATCATGAACCAAACGTTGCAAGAAAAACGTCGGAATTCACCTAAAAAAAGGGCAGAAGATGGATCAAATTCAAAACCTTTTATGTCTGGAGGAGAGAAAGACATTGGGATGTTGAGAGTAGAGCTGGAGGGTTTCTCCAATGGAGGGCCATCCCATTGAGCCTGGAGGAAGTTTAGGTTTCTTTTCTTGCTGTTTTCTTCTTTTATTACTATGATTTAGACAGCTTAGTAGTGTGATCGCACATGTAAGAAGAGTGAGGAGAAAGATGAAAACAGGCGCAAGAAACGGACCCTTGTCCATATTTTTGGATCAAGCTAGCACGCAGTAGTGTGTGTTCTTGATTTGTTGTTGTTCTTACAGAATGTTTGAGGAATCCTAAATCGTTGTACATGGAAGAATGCAAGAGTTGATGGGTATATATAGGGGGGAACAAGGATGGACGTGGACAGAGAGGGGTCCCGGAAGTTTCATTGCATGATACTGATCGATGTCCTTGCTCTATTTGCCATATGTATCTACATCTATCTACACTACTTAGGAATACGTGCCGATATTCTATTTCAAATTTTATTGCAAGATTAATGTTGTGTTTTCTAAAATAAGTTTGAAATTTATGGGTTTGAGTCTTATCATATGTGGAGTTTTTATCTCATTGTATGTAGATTTATAGCAATTTATTTCATAACTTTTAGTTATATTGATGTATTGATCGAATTGTGAAAAAATATAATTTATTCCTGTAATTTGGAGGTAGGGCGGGGGAGTTTTGGTCGTGGACGAGTTACTTTTCACAAATTTAATCCCGCAATTCTAAAATCTTGACAACTCTCATCCTCTTCCGGTCAATTGTATGTGGCTTGCATTTGATTCAATTAAATAATAATTTTAGTCCTGTAACTTAGGAGGCGTTGACATTTTTTGTCCTGTACAAATTGATTTATAAGGTTAATTTGCAATTTAATTGGGTCATGTACAAGTCACATGCAATATTTTGGTCAAATTAGCCGAAAAAGGACTAGAATTGGCAAAATTATAAAGTTACGGAACTAAAATACAAAAATCAATTCGTACAGGATTTAAATTGCAATTTTTCCATCGAACTGATATATTGCACAGTTTATTAAAATATGATGTAATCATATAATTCTCGTTATTAAAGAAAAAAAATCATATTGTATGTTTTTAATTTATTTTAATTATATTAGTTAATTTAAGTTCATTTTTTCTCATCTCCTCATTCCATGACTCATTAAATAAATATTTAGTATATGCTAATTAATTTAATTGTAGGAGTATTTCTTATTTGCCTAAAACATAAAACTTTTTATATTATTTTAAATAAAAAAACTCGAATAAGTGAATAATTAAAAAAAAACTTGGTTTTTTCTCCAAAAAATAACATATGATATAACTAGTAATTGAAATGTTTCTTGAAAATTTACACATTGCGTGAGAACTCATCAGAAAAAAACTGAGAAATATCCAATTGAAATAATAATTTCTTGACAATACACAAAAATTAATTTTTCACTGCACTATAAATAATCACGACTTGAAAATTATGGTAAATTAGTACTGTTAAATACCATCCAACAAAATTAATTCAAAAATTTTAAATTTTTATCATGATTAATCAATATTTATCATGATTTTATCTATAGTCAAAATATTTGGCATAGTTTTATTCATTGCTAAATTTTTTACTTCACTTGTAAAAACAACAGCTAATGACCATTGCAACACCGTGGTTAATTTATATTCGGTACAATTATTTTTTTTCAGCATTGTAATTAATGTAGCGAAAAATAATATTTCTTGTTTAATTATGATTTTTCATTATATATATATATATATATATATGTACATGTATATTAAAGCTCAAAGCTTTTTGTGGATTGTGGAAAATGACTAAAATTAAAGAGAAAATAGTGAAAATGATGTATACCCCTTCTTCCCAATTATAATCGCAAAATTATAATAATTCTTTTGTTGTATATATATATATATATATATATAATATGAAATTCATCAAATTAGAGAAAAATAATCAATATATAAAATAAACTTTGGATTTGATCATATCATTGGCCACCAATGTCAACGGGGCGGGCCGTACCTTTAATTTCTTGATTGAAATCAATCCAAGGAAATGTGATTAGATCGAGCTGAAAAGGTTGACCAAATTTATGTACATAATCGGACTTTTCGAGGGATGAAGGTGAAATTGTTGTCTGATTTCAGGAAGAGATGTCAAGCGAATGGCCTGTCGGGACAGGTGCCGACTGCACTCTGATTCTCCGGCGCCGGTCATCGATGTTGCAAGTTAGCTTGTGTTTGATTTCCACGTTCAACTTTGACTTAATTTTGTATTTTTTCAACTTTATATTTTAGTTTTGGACTGGCAAATTAGGTGGGTATATCGGGAATTCTGTCAAAAAATCCAGAATGAAGCGTGCTCGTATCTAAATTATGGAGATAGGGTTCAGGGACGAATATTAATTTTACCAACCCTGTGAGAATTTATGATGGGGTTTGTGACTTGTCCCCTACTCACCCTAAATCCACCTTGAATCCATTCCGTATAGTATTTACAGATACATTTTAATTAATTAAAAATATTTAATTTTTATTTCATATATATGTTTGTAATTAATTTTTTTTGACATAATAATAAAAACTTACTAAATATTTACAAACAATTTTTTTAAAAAAGGTATATCAATTAAATGAAGAAAAAAGAAACATTAACTAGTTTTGGGGGTTAGACCCATCGGGTATGAAATCGAGACAGATTTTGGGTCCATTTAAGTGTTCACTAATTTCAGAAGAGAAAATAATTTAAGTTTGATTTTGTAAAGTTAATCAGATTGTGTACGGTAACCTTCTCATATTGGATTCAAGACCAAAGCCCACACGCCTTGCCATGGATTTAATGCTATTTACACTCTTTGTCGTATTATAAATGATTAAATTATTTTTATATGAAAAAAAATAGTAATTTATCCTTCTATATTTTTTAAAATAAAGCAATTTACCCTGTGTTTAGGGAGGTAAAATGGTTAATTTTAAAAAATATAAGAGAACAAATTATTGATTTTTTTATGGAGAAATAATTCGTATATTTACAATATGGCTAAATTACATTTTTCCCACGTTACCATTGCCAGCCACAAGGACTCAGTGCAATCAAAACCTCTTTAATCCGACAATGTGTTTTGTGACTGACGCCCCTGCAATCTCTATATATAGAGATTTTCTTGTTTGCCTTTGGAATCTTCAAATTTTCAAAATAGCGTTCCTCTAATTCTTATGGTATTTTGGTATAATTCCAAATACTTAACTATAAGTACCAATATGGGATAAGATTATCTTGAAAAATATATATATACATATATATATAGAGAGAGAGAGAGAGTTCAACTATTATCTCGAGTCCTCAACTCTTTAATAGTACACAACTATCGCTCTAATCTTACTAAAGATAATTGGGGAAGTATCGCTTATAACCAAGCATGATGATGGGACAATTATGTCTTAAAAATAATAATTATTCTCGTGCATCGACCTGTCTATCTTGACAATTTTCTATTTTCAAACAATCTTATAATAAAACTTTGTGCAAATTACACGCAAGCTACTTGTGATAGGCATATTAGGCAAAAAGCTTTTGAAAAATCAATTTGCAACAAACCCCCTGAAACTTTTAAAGATTGATATATATATATATATATATAGACCCATATGGTAATGTGTAATGGACCTGTGTTGACTATGCCTAGTTAACATATTTTTGGGATTGGTGTGCTGATGTATGTGGCCCTTGTTTTCCCAACTAAACAGTGTTCCTAGGTTTTTCATATGAAATTTTATCCTACAGTTGTAAACAAATAAGTTAAAATGCAAAAAATCCCAACTGATTTAAGATGCTTATAAGAAACTTGCACAATACATATCTTTGATCCTTATGATTGTTGATTTCTGACCATCTGAAACTTGTTTTTTCCTTAAGAAAGGATATAGTTGCATTACTTAAAACTTGTAGAAATATTACATTCACTCAAATATTAAGGCTTGTTTGTCATGAATTTTCTTACTCTTTCTTTCTAGGTTGTGCAGTTTCTTGATATGTTGGTGTTTCTTGTTGCAAAAAAAGTCCAAATTTAGATTTTAAATTACACTTAAAGAAATAAAGTTTTGGTTTGAATTAGTCCTGCTGCGGATTTTTGAGATGCTGGTGGGCCTTGAGATTCTTGAGTAGGCATTTCGTCATGAACTGTAGAGCCTTATAAGATGCAAAACATTTAAGAATGTAATAAAATACATAAATGAATAACCTAACCTTGTAGAACTATGGATTAGGATGCGTGGGATCCTTTCATGTCATCTTGTTGCGTCCTATCTCCAAGCAATTACTGCTGGTATGAGTTAGACCTTTTTTGATAAAAACGTTCTTAATCTCATCTGGACCCTTCTTCTCATCTTTTCAGTTTTGTCTCCCCCGCCTTCTTCAAGATTCTTAGGAGATTAACAAGTTTGGAATTATTACCGCCATTAGAATTAATAATTTTTTTCTTTTGTTTTGTACTAGAAATTAAGTAAGTTAGTACTAACATAATTTTAAATTATTAAAAAAATTTAAAAATTAAACATAAAAACTTATTAATAAAATTACAGATTAAACAAGAATAAGAATAAAATATTTTAAAAGCCAATATCTCAAGATTCAAAGTCTTTTTTATAGGTAAATTATGTCTTTCAGATGATATAGTACCATAAAAATAAAATATTTAGGAATTTATATTTTTCTTCAGCTTTATATTTCAATTTTTTCGCCTAATTTTGGAGAAAAATAAAATTAACTTCCACAGGAATGTCATATATATTCAATTTTATTTTCCCTCGGTGTACTCTTACTAACCAAAATACCTCTATACATCTCATTTTATTTTCTTTTGTTTTATACATCCATTTTTCAAGTGAACCAAATAAACTCCGAAGTATTATTTTTAGGGTTAGTTAAACTTTAGCATCTGAACTATGAGTGTCTTTATATTTTGGTATTTAATTATTTTTGTATCAACTTATGTCTCAACTTAATTCTCGAAATTTTGTACTTTGCTATTTATAATTAGTTTTTTTGTCGAAAAACTATCACATGCAGTGTATATGTGATATTTAAGTGTTATGTGATGTGATATTTTCCACATACGCACATGTCATACTTTTTCGATATATGGAAAAATGCAAAATTTTGAAAAATTGAAATGATAAGTTGATAAAAAAAAAAAAAAAACAACGCATCTCTATTATTAATTGAAATAAAATGATTAATAATATCCAACATTTGCTATTTAGTGAAAACAACACACTTACTGTTCAGCAGACACAACATCCCACGCATAAGACAAGGTTCGTTCCTATGACCTTAGAGGTCATGGGGCCTCAACTTCGTCAACTGAACTAGGCTTCACTGACAAGATTTGGCATTATTCATCATTCAATTGTTCCTTGATCACCCCAATGATAAAGTGGTGCTAACGAGCACAAAAACCATATTTTTAAGGAAATGATAAAAGCTATATTAATAAATTCTGGACTCCTACAAAACTTGTGACGGGAGCAACTCTCCCATAAAAAGAATTACATTCTTAATAAAATACCACATAAAGATAGAAAACTATCTCTATGAGTTATAAAATAATAAAAAAGATATTTTGACAAAAAAAAATGTAAAAGATTATAATCAAAATGATAAGGAAAAAAGAAAGATGTAGTGAAAGAAACAAAATAGTTATCATTTCAAAATTATATGTCAGAAAATGAACCAATAATCATTATAGGGTAAATTATAAATCTCCATTTGAGAGTAGGATATCAATTATGAAATTCCATTTATTATAGGGTAAATTACAACTGCTTGTTTTAAGGTTTCGTATAATTATAAATATTTTTTTCATTATTTAAAAAATTATAAATACTTTCTTGATTTTAATGTTTACATACCAACGAGCCCTGTTAAGTTTACAGCTTTTTTATGACAAATTAATCAAAATATCTCTTTAGATTATGAATTATAATATATATATATTTTTTTAAAATTTTCTAAGATGTTTTTGTAAACTAATATGTCAGCCCACAAAATTTTTATATTTTTTAAGATATTTTTTATTTAAAAATAAACAAATAATATTAAAGTAGCAATATTCATTTTACTGTTTAAGAGTTACATAATTATTTTTATTTAAAGAGATATTCGTAATTTTTCTAAAAGACTCATTCTTTTTATCAAAAAGAAAAAGAAAAGGCGGGGGTTTACTGGTAAACGGGTTGGCCCGGGAATTGCTGCAGTGCCATACAGCTCATCGGGTCGATCTTGGGGGTCCCACATTGGAAGATTCTGATGGGCCCGGGCTTTGAGCGGTCGGAGGAGGAGTGCACACATGGAAGTCTCCAGAAGTCGCCATCACGGGGGCCGCCCTTTGTTTTGTTGAACAGTGGGGCAAAATTCCCGTACAACGGCAGGTCAGGTGTTGTCACAATTCGGACACCAATGGATGACACCTGTCCTCATTGCGCTCCTCACTCTCCCATCACATGCTGGGACCCACAGTCCCTCTTTTGTGGTAGTCATATTCGAATTGAATAGCTCACTCAAACAGAATTTTAAAAAAAGGATTAAAGCAATTTATTATTATTACACGTAAATTTTTAAAAAAACTATATTTATTAAAGCAATTTATTATTATTATTATTATTATTATTATTATTATTATTATTACACTATTTTCTTAAAGATTTGATATATTACACGTAAATTTTTAAAAAAATTATATTTGATACTCGTGATATTTGCTTTTATTTAATAAATAGATTATTTCGTTAGTCACAATTTATGAAATTTATCAATATTAACAAAAATTTTGAGTGAAAATCTATATTTATCCCCCATTAACTTACTATTAAAGGTGAAGATATACCATTTCACTTGCATTAGCACATATAAAAATGTATATGAGTAATTTACCTTAAAAAAATTATTTAACTTACATTAAATCAATCGAGGATATAAATTTTAATTTAACTTTTTTTGCTATATCATCAAGATCGATGAATACGAGGGAGGATGGTCTAATTATCAAAAAAAAAAAAAAAAGAAAGAATTAATTTGGGAAGCATGCAGTGTATCTTATGTGGATAGTTAGAAATAGCTACACACGTGCCATATCATTATAACATATATAAGAAATATAGATATGATATATTTTGGTAATATTAATTCAAAAATATATGTTGAATTAATTTTACTTAGATTGATAATAGTAAAAAAAATTGCTTAAAATATAATCATTTACAAGAGTAAATAAGAGAATATTAATGATAAAAAAATAAGTTATGATGTGGGAATTATCTCAAAAAGGTTATCGTACAACCGTTTTACAATATTCAGACAAATTAGGGACCTATTTTTGCTATTCAATATATTTTTACAGTTCGGTTCCGACATACCCTAAATCCTAATATTTTTTTATTACGATTAATTTAACATTTGTCGTGAATTTTGATTATAACAATATTTGGACCTCGTTTCCAAAAACACCTGCTGAAATGGATTAAACATCGTAATTAACTTTTATTTGCAAGAATTTTTTTATTTTTAATTATAATAATTAATCATAATAGAAAAGTCAAACTTCTCATGATTCCTAAAATGAACTTGGATGCAATGATCATTATATATATTCGGTACATATCACAATACATTAATATTATCTTATCATAATCAAATAAAATCAAAGTGATAACTTAATTTTTGATGACCATTAATTAAATTTGGATGGTGTTCACTATGGTTATATAATTTGGCATGATTTTTAGCTGTAGCTAATATTTTAGTCTCGTTTGTAAAAATAATAGCAAATAATCATGGTGTAATCGTAGTTGATTACTATTCGTCTCGATTTAAAATTTTTTACTATGATTATTAACATAACAAAAAGTTCTTCATTTTTTCCTTATTTCATCAAATTAAAATTCATAAAAGTCGATTGTGCACGTACAATTTTTTTTCAAAATATTCAAAAAATTAAATATTTTCTCCAAATCTTTAATTTATTGAAATAAAAAAAAATATTGTTCGGTAAAAAAATTTATTAAAAGAAAAAAAAGTCAAGAATCAATTTCGACAAGCTAAATAAAAAAAATCTAGTAAAACAAATCAACCCGATTGGATATATATCTTATACTAAGAAATAAGGAATAATTTATTTTTCAATTAATTATTCTTTTAGGTGATTTTTAAATTAATTATTAAGTTTACTAGAACGATAAGTTGATCGAACCAATAATATCTTGATCTAGTGATTTATACTGAAATTTTATGAATAAGTTTGATATTATGGATTTAAGTTCTATTAGATGTATGGGTATTTGTTTCACTTAATCTGAATTGCTGTAATTTATTTATTATTCTTATTCATATTGATGTGTTAACTGAACTGTATTATTCAATTTATCAAGATATTGATATAATCACTGTGTAATTACCATTTAAAAAAATGGGAAAAAATCTTTTAAAATCTCAAATACTTTTTAGATATAAAAATAATTTTAACAAGTTTTTCTTAATAAATATCAATTATTTTATATATATAATAATTATATCTTGTGTTGATGAGCTACACGTGGATTGTTATTATTAAACATGTACAAGAGTTTGTAATCTTCCCATATAGAAGCATCAGCATGGGGAAGAGTCGTGTTTCGCAATGTGTGTGCCTCAAAACGGAATAATGCGTCCCTTTCAACGCTTGTAATTATTGCGAATACAGAAATCGTAATCATGGGAAGTTGCGATATTCTTGAAAACGTGTCATGCTCTACATCTCACTTTTCGTTCTGGTTGGCCGACAGGTAGCAGTGCCCACGTGGCACGAAATATTCCCAGATGCTAGGGGCTAAGGACGTGTTTGGTTGGTGAAAAGGGGCTCTCAACTCTCCGCATGTGTTTAGTTGAAGAACTAATTTTGTCTAATTTTAATGGTTTATTATTAATTCCTGAGTCAATTACGTCAACTTCTTCTCAAGTTTAATATTATTATAAATATTTTCTCATCATATGTAATATTATCAATATTTTCTTGATTTTAACAGCCATCTGACGGTTGACCCAATCTGTTTGTTTGTTTTTTTACGATGAATTATAATTTTATTTATTTTTTTAATATTTTTTATAGACTAATTGGATGATTTTCTTACACTTTCTCATACTTTTCCATCCAAGTTGTTCAATTTTTTCTTTTTTTTTTTTATAATTTTCTAGTTTTTAAAAAAATAATAAGGACAAAATTGACAATTTATGACATTCTTTGAAAGATTACATAATTTCATCAAAATATTAGAGGGTATTGGATAAAATTGTAATATTGGTCCCAAAAGTGCAGGGTGATTTGCAATATTAATCTTATATTTTTTAAAATAATCAGTATTAGTCCCACACTTTAGGAAAATATTACAAAATTAGTCCCAAATATTGCAAAATTGTTGACGTGGAACTAACTTTACAATGTTTTCGTGAAGTTTTTGACTAATATTAACTATTTCAAGAAGTATAAGATTTATATCGCAAACCATCCTATATTTTAGGTCAAAATTGCAATTTCTCAAGGGTATTGATAATTTTTTAAATAACAATTAGAGTATTTATAATTATATCAAATCTCAGTGAAACTTGTTTTAATTTACCATTAATTGTATATTATTTTAAATTATGAAATCTTGTTTGGCTATTTATTATTTTTATGATATTGGATTATAAATTTCAGAAATCCCATTCTAACACGTCTTTTTATATTAAAAAAATATTACAAAATATCACTTTTTTTTTTTTTTTATAAAAGCTATCGTAAAACATCCTAATTAAAATATATTTTCATTTTATACGTCAAAATTATTACAAAATATTATGATCGGAGCATATTTTTAATATATCATATCTTTTGGTAAGATTACATATCACAGAACATTCTAATCCAAACGAGGCCGAAGACACTTCTCTAAGCAAAGGGTTTTGATTCGAGTCCTATGTATGTAGGTATTAATCAATTTACGTAGTAAATTTTAGTTTATTCTTTTTGTTGCTTTGTTTATTTATGAAATTGTTGATGAACTCGATACGATTGAGTCCTCGTAATTGTATCATATAATTAATTATTTTTATTTAAATATATATATACACACATATATACATACAAAAGGCCAAAATATATATATATACACACATTTTTATTTAACTATGACTCTGCAACGGCCATTAACCTTTGTTTTTACAAGTAAGGCCAAAATATTAGTTATAGCTAAAATCATGACAATATTTTGGCCATAACTAAAATCCATTGCAAATATTAATTACTCGTGGTAAAAATTTAAATTTTCGCATTAATTTTATTTTACCTTGGTAAATACTATATTGATTTACTATAGGTTTTACAAAAACACTCTTGAGATATATTACACTAATACCCCTCATGGCTGTACCTGTAATTTTACAAAAAGACATGGGATGATTGTGCGCCAATAATATAATTTTATCTTAAATTAAATTAAGTTTAAAGTTAAATACAAAATATGAATTTAAATCAAGTTGAGCATACCATGATGTATTAGTCTAGTAGTTAAGACTGATTTTTCATGAACAAGTTCCAGGTCAAGCGTTTGACTCTCACCAAATGTGTGTGTTTGTCATACTTTATGTGAGTTATTATAATGCTCAATTTATCAAAATATTTTCACATTAAATAAAATAAACATCCGCATATTAATTAAAACTGATCACGCCTGTAAATAGATATGACGCTCTGGGCATAAAATGGAAAAAAGAAATAAAATGGGAGACAGATGATATTAACTACTTTTGGGCATTTTGGTCATTCACTAAATTTAATTAATATATTTTTATTTTTCTTTCTGGAGGAAAGGCAATGGCATTTAAATATTTTAGGGTTAATTATATTTTGGCATCTGAACTATGACTGTTTTTACACTTTGACATTTAAATATTTTTTTTATGTTAACTTACCATTTTAACTTTATAAATGGTCAGTAATATCCCCCTGTCTTATTCAAAATATATATCGTCGTACATCTTAGAAAATACACACAATCTTAAGATTTATTTTTTTGGAGAATTTATTATATTACTAGCAACAATGACATACTCGATGTGTGTGTTTAAATTTATTTCAAATGAAATTAAAAAGAATAATTACATTTTCGTCTCCTGAGTTTTTAGTGTATTTATACATTAACCCTCTGTGGTTTGAAAATTAAATTTAGTACCCATAATATCTGCTTCCGTCTAGTAAATAATCTCTTTACTAGTCAAATTTAACGAATTTGCTGATATTAATGAAAAATATCCTGTAAAAATCCATATTTATCCAAATTGACTTGTTACTGTTTATTACAAGTTAAATAAATATTTTTATAATTAAATTACTTCTATGCATCTTCACACATTAATGCATGTGAGGAGGTATAATTTCACTATTATAAGAGTAGTTTAATCAGAAAAAAATTATTTGACTTGGAGTAAATCAGTAATAAATCAATCGAGGAAAAATATCAATGTTCATCCAATTTTTTGTTAATATAAGTAAATTCAGTGAATTAAATAAATGTGATACTTATTTGTTAGACGAAAGCCAACATCAACGACAATAGATGTAATTTTCAAACCACGAAGAGGTCTACTTATAATTGCACTAGGATTGAACAGTAGGAGTGTGATTATAATAATTTAAAAATACTTATGTATCTTAAAAGAGAAAATTTTACTTTCGGAAGAACAGATGAAAAAAAAAAAAACTTCATTGATATTTTTCCTTTTAAGTGGGTTTAAATTTAGTTAATAGATTAAATGTATGCCAAAATAGTTATTTTAACACCTCCTTAATTAATATTATTGATTCATCGCATTTATATATTTACAAATTTTATTTTAATAATTATACATTTAAGCATTCTGGAGCGCAAATTAAGTTTAAAATTTATATCGCACCCAATATTTTATATATGGGATGTACGGATAATTGACACATACTCCTTATCTATATCTATACTATTATAAGAGAAAATTTATTGATCGTATCAATTTTTGATTACCCTATTTTACCCTTTCAAAATAATTGTCCGTCATAATAATTTTAATATTATTTTAATTATTTTATGATTATATTTTTTCCTATAAACCCACCACTCCATTTATTTCTCTCATGTTCTGCATATTTTTTGCCCTCACAAATTTTTATAATTTTAATAAATCCTATTACAATTAATTCTCTCTCTCATATTTTTCATATTTTTTTTTCTTACGACCTTCCATATTTTTAATAGGCCCACAATTTTATATATATCTTTATATATATTTGCTTTCTTTTCTCTCACTCCACATTTCTTTTTCCTAACATATTTTCTTTTTTACCATCTCACTGTGTTTTGTATCTTTTTATAATTTTTTTTTCTCTAATCTTACAGAGGTGCTTTTTTTTTTGTTTCTTCTTTTTTTCGGAAATATGATTTGTTAATTTGGGTATTATTCTTATTTATAATATATTTTAAAATATAAAAATTATTTATTATATGCACGTAAGAACGTGACTAGTTAATATAAAAAATAAAGATCATATGCACTCACAAATAGCGGTTACACCAAGACACTAATTTTTAAATATGATAATTATACCCTTATGACAAATATGACATGGTGGGTACTTTTTTTTTTTTTTCTGTTTCTTTCTTTTTCTTTTTTCCTTAAATGTGATTGGTTGTTGATATATTTTATTTTTATTTTTAGTATATTTTAGAACATGAAAAATTATACATACAGGGATGGGATGCTACAACCACTAATTTTTTTAAAAAAATAATAATTTATAGCACACTCTATGTGTGTCCAATTTTTATAAATACTATTTAAAATAAAATATTTGTAAAATTTTATTATATTATAAAATATATGTATAATAAGTTAATATTTAATTTATAAAAAAATAATAACAAAAAAATAAATTACTAGAAAAAGATAACGAGAGATTGGGGAGTTAGATGAAAAGTTAAAAAAATTAAATCCAAATAAAAATAAAAAAAGATAGACGTCATAGAGATACTCTTTCTTAATATATATGTAGTTGTTTGTGATATATTCGATGTACATATATAAAAAATAGCATATAAAAGAATTTAAAAATATATTATCCCTTAATATATAATATAGATAAGGTGAGGTGCGATCATCATTAGAAGGGGGACAATCGCGAAATGTTGGGCAACGACGTGTCTGTCGATAGATCCTTCTGCCTGGGGGCATACACTGCTCCTGCTCTCGTGTAGGAAATTCTTGGAGGGGGTTCTTTTGATCCGATGGCTGACATTATTATATTAGATAAAATATTATTATTAAAATTACATTATTTTATATAAATATTTTCTGTTCTTTTAGACCAAATTTAAATTAAGTATTTTTTAAATTATATGATTAATTACACTTAAATCCTTTTTGAAAATATAAATTTTATTTTCTCTAAAAAAATTGAAATTACAGTTACATTTCATTTGAAAATTCTTCCTTTACACTTGATACCATTCCGTTAGGGTTTGAACGAAAAATACTAATGCTAAAAAAAATTATAATTTTTTTTAATTTTGCCCACCATTTAATATTTTTGTACTTATAAAGGGATAAATATAATATATATATATATATGTGGAGTGAGGTGAACATCATGATAATTTTTTCCTTATAAGTACGACATTATTATACTGGAATATCAAATGAGGAATAAAATTAAAAATTTAGGTAATTTTTTTTTTTTGCTGAAATCAGTATTTTTCATCCAAACCCTAATGAAAAAGGAGTCAGATGTAAACAGTAAATTTTTGAAGAGGGTGTAAATGTAATTTCCAAGCCACTAAGACCTGGACCTATTCCTAGACTTGTTTAAAATTTTAAAACCCTCCCCAACCAGGGGAGTCCCGGCTTAGGTTCAGGCCCTGCCATCTCTATCCTCATCTCACGTTGGAAATAAAACTAATCAAGCAAGAGTGACAAAGCCAAACCCCTCCGAATAAGTGTGAATGAGTGTTTCGAGCTTTGCTCAAGGATAATTAGGTCACGTTGCTAAGACTGTAAATAATTCAAGTTGAGTCGAACACATCATTGTTCAAATTTGTTTAATTAATATCGAGTTTTGGAAATTTGCATTTGAATACATACAACTTGATTATTGCTCGATCTCAAAACGAGTTTTAATTGGATCAAACATGAGTTAAACTCAAGTAATCTGATTCTTTTAGGATAAATTATAACAAACTCTCCTAAAATTTACCATAATTACAATTACCCTCTTATTATTTTAGTAATTACACATATCCCCTGATATTAACAATCGTCTAATAAGTACCTCATTGTGACAGCTCACTAAAGCCGAATATTTGTTAAACGGTCGTTAATTCAAAGGGAGGTATTTGTAAATTTTTTAATAACGAGAAAGTATTTGTAATTATGGCAAACCTCATAGAAGCGCATTATAATTTACCATTTCTTTTTTAATCAAATCGAGCTCGAGTCGAATTTAAAAACTTATCAAACAAAAATTATTATTTAACTTTAATTTATTAAGTTTAGCAAATTATATTCAAATAAATTTTCTGAATCAATTTAAATAAAATATTAATAATATTAATTTGATTTTGAACCCTACGGTATTACTTTTACGTTATTGGAGAGGAGTTGGTCGTGGGATCTCTTCAGATCCTCAAAGATTTTCTTAAAGATGCTAAGCTATAGGAGAGTAAGATATTCATATTAGACTACGTAGGCAGGAGATGGAATTGACAACTCATGTCCTCATGACTAGAAAACGTGTTTCACAATACATTCTTTGATATTTGTATTCAATTTTTTATTTCTATTTTTTTCCCATGTTATATTTGAAAAATAAATTATTATTAATTAAAATAATTTAATTATAATTATTTTTATCAAATATTAATACCTAACATAAATAATTACAGCAATCATACACTAATCAACAACATTCTATGCATATAGTGAGGTTCGATCCATAATTTTTAAAATTATGGGATCTCAGCCTTTTCTACCTAAATTATTAAAAAAAAATAAAACTAATTTCTTTTCCACCTACCTTAAACATTTCATATGAATTATCACGTGTATCTTACGTTATAAAAAAAATGTCAATTTGATACTCATATTATAATTATTTTTTTCTTGGAAAAAAATGGATATAATAGAAATTTTTGAAACTTTTTTTTATTTCTCTGAACTTATTGTTATTTTTCTTTTTATTTGAAAATTATATCGGACAGATGTCATTTAATCGTTGTACATAGTTTAATTGCAATTTTTTTTTTCTAAGTTTTTATTTTAGAATTATTATGTATGCTATATAATTGATCAACACTCTTTTAGTGTCTTGATCTGCTATGACTACCTAATCAAATTCTACCTTTTCTCTGTTTTGAATAAGTGTTGGGATTTGAGAAAACAAGCAAATGTTAGGTTTGTTGGGAAGTTTTCAATCATACGATGCTTAACTTAATTTGAGTGTGAAATAGAGAAAAATAAATGTGAAGAATCTCTGAATAAATGTGTAATTTGGCCCTAAATGATGTTCGAGCATTTACAGACTTAGATGTTCATACTTGAATGGATTTATGCGTCGAAATCTCCGCCCTCCAAGTGAATAATGATCGATGATGATGGTTACGGGTCATGGGTATGGTCGAATCGGGTGTAATCGGATCCAAACAAAACTGCGTCGATCCTTATTCTGTTTTGACCTTTGAAATCCTATCCACAATATTTTTCTCCTTCAAATACCTTTATTAGACCCCATGACTACTCTTTATTTTAAATAAATTATAGGGTTAATTACACTTAATCCCCCTTTAAAATTACGAATTTTTTTCCTAAAATTTTTTTAAAATTACACTTACACCCTCTCTGAAAATTTACTTTAAACCTGACCCCCTTTTCGCTCAAGTTTGGGCGTTAAATGCGACGTTAGTATAAGATATTATATAAATTTTTAATTTTATCCCTTATTGAACATTCTCATATAACAATTTTGTACTTATAAGGGAAAAAAATATAATAATGTTAACCTCACTCCATCATAAATATATTATATTTATCCCTTTATAAATATAAAAATACACATGAGAATGTTGTATGAAGGGCAAACTTGAAAATTTATATGATTATTTTTGCTGACGTCAATATGTATTTTTCGCCTAAACCATAAGACAGGGGGTTAAGTATAAATATAGAATTTTTGGAAGGATTATTTAAAAAGTTTTTTAGAAGAAAGTGTAATTTCGTATTTTTAGAAAGATCTAAATATAATTAATCCTAATTTATAATTCATTACTTTTCTATTTATTCAAAGAATATTTGTTCACACAAAATCACAAATGAGTCTACCACACACCCTAACCAATATAAATTACCATAATACTACATCAATAATAATAATAATAATAATAAAAAAACTCTTTTTGATAAGTTTCACTTTCAACCAATAATAAAATGACAATTGTATATGGATAAATGAAATTCTTGGTACTCCAGTAGAAGAAGCAATGAATCAATTTCCCAGCTACTAAGCTACAGATCCAATCCCGATCAAGATGCACTTAGTCAAGTCAACCAATCCTTTTTTCTTTTTTTAATTTTATTTTGTGTGTTGTTTTATTTTTTAGTATACAATTTTTTATAAGGATAATTACGTTCCCTTTTCTTGAGGTTTGATATAATTATACATAAAATTTTTGTAGTTTGAAAAATTACATTTAACACCCCTAATATTTGTTTTCGTCTAATAAATAAGTTCATCTGTTGGTCCAAATTTACTGAATTTGCTGATAATAACAAAAGGCTGATTGAAAATTGATATTTACCCTCGATTAACTAATTATTACTGACTTATTACAGGCCAAATAATTTATTTGGACTGAACTACTCTTATATATATCCTCACATGCATTAACGCATGAAAAAGTATGAGTGTAATTTGGTTATTAAAAGATTTATTTGACCTACAATAAGCCAGTAATAAGTCAATTGTGGGTAAATATAGAATTTTTTCTGAGTTTTTTTGTTAATAGCAACAAATTCGATAAATTTTGACCAACGGATGAGCTTATTTATTAGGTGGAAGCAAATCTCAAAGGTGCTAAATATAATTTTGTAAACCACAGAGGGTCTACGTATAATTCACTAAACCTCAGGATTATAATTATCCCTTCATTATAAGATAAATTACATTAACACCTCCTGGAGTTAGGTCAAAATACACAACACCCATTTTTTCTAAATGTACACCCACATCCCCGAGGGGTGTTAGTGTAATATTTTTCAGGAGATATTTGTGTAAGCTTCGCATCTGAAAAGGCATAAGATGTTTGTATATTTTGGTCTAACCATATGGATTCCAATGTAATTTACCCTTTATTATACCATTCAATACATTCAAATTCAAGAACTAATTCAATACATTAATAATTTAAATTTTGAAATACGTTTAAACGAGACAAAAAAAAAAAAAATCAAACTATTATAGAATAGACATACATTCGCATTCATTAGACTCGAATTTACAATTTTTTTGTTATTAGACCTTAACCTTACCAATCTAGCAAGGTTTAATTGATCAAGTCAATCAATCATTGATGACACGTATTTGGGATTATTATTATTATTTGGACTGAATCAACTTTGGATCACGAAACAAAGATAATTAATTTATTATATAAGTGATTATTTTTTTTATATTGTCTATTAATCATATAATAAAATATTACACTTAATATATAATTGATCAGATTTAATCAAACCCAATTCAAATTTCAAAATTTGCACGTGTTTGGATGAGTCCCAATCCCAATCCCCACTCAAAGATTATGTATCCCTGTCTACCCATGTGGAAACACCACGCCGGGAAATTGACATCCACATTCCGAATACTCACTCCTTCACTTATAAATTCCAATTTTCCTAAAAGATTGAAATTATGGGTTCAAATTTTATTAAATTTATAAGTATTTATTTTATTTTATATAAATTGATTGTAATTTATCTCATTATTTTTAATTATATTTATATATTGATTAAAATAATGTATTGATAGATTTATTAAAATATCGAAATAATAATGTAATTACGGCTTAAAGAAGTAATATTAATATTCCAGCTAGTGGGGGGTGATTGCATAATTAATTATGAAATAAATTAATAATTTTAAAAAGGTGATTATAGAATTTAGATCCATAATTTCATAATTGATTATGCAAATATAAATTATAGTTAAAATTTCAAAATTAAGTAAAGGTTAATGAAGAATTAGGAGTTATTTAATAGATGTAATGAGTAATTAGATAAAGAACGGTTGAGGTGAAATTAAAAGTTATAAATGATCACAAATATCATTATTAATGAGAAAAATTTGCGTAAAAGATCATCATATAACAAACGCAATTATCTCTTTACACATATTGTATTTCAATTATCATTATATGTGATGTCAATAAAAGTTAAGTTGGTCCAAAAAGATCCAAATAGTCCGAAAAGAAGAAAGAGATGTTAAGAGTTTCTAAGAATGCAAAGCCCAGCTTGGGTACGGGTCCAGGGTGTCCCCAAGAAGCCCAATCCGAATAGAGCGCTTAGGGAGTCCGATAGAAGGTGCTCCCAAAAAATAAATTGGCTGAAAGAAGCTCAATTGACTCAAATTTGAAAGTGTCCAAATCCAAAAGTGTCTCACAGGCCCGCAAAGAAGTTTAAGAATTTAAAATCCCTCATATTACAGGACTTTCACGAATGACTTAAATAGCATCCACGCAGGATCTTTATGGTCAGAGTTTAAGTGGTAAAGTATGGGTTTGAAAGATACTCCCACATGCCTTGATCTAAATTGATGATTGATATCCTGGTGATCAGACGTACCAGAATCCCTTTGTTTAATCATTAGCAATGAGTCAATATCCAGGACAATTCCTCTCAAGAACTTGAAGAAAATGTGGGGAAAGCAAGCATCCCATACTAAAAGTAATTATTATTATTATTATTATTAGTTTTATAATGAATATTAATTAACCGCTGTAATTAAATATTCATTAATTATTGTTTCTAACGGCAAAGCCAAAACATTAGTCATACTGAAAATCGAAATAAATATTTTGGTAACATATAAATATTTAAGATTTCATGTTAATTTATTTGATCATTGTAGGTAGTATCAATTTTTTTTATAATTTTTAAATTATAATTATTTGTAATATAGGGAATATATATATTTTTTTCATAGTGAATATGAGTATATCCAATTCATTGTGCATGCATAGTAGGAGCAATATGTGCAAATGTTTTATTACATATTGGGGTCACACTGATTAACGCATGTCTCTTTTTCATCTAAACAATATATAATTAAATTACATTATAATTTAAAGATAAAATTATATTTTTAGTCTTGTAGCTACATGTCATTATCATTTTTGATTCTGTAATTTTTTTTATTTTTATATATATATTTTTTAAAGAATTTAGTCCTAAATATCGTGCATTTTGTCATTTTTTTTTGGCAAATTTGGTCCTGTGTGGACTATTTTAGTCCCTTCATACCGGGGTCGATATTATTTTTGACCATGTAGCTATAGGTCGTTCGGACCAATTATTATCAACACAGAACTAAATTTTTCAAAAAATGATCAAATTTGAGATGTTCAAGACTGAATTTGCCAAAGAAGGTCTAAGTGTATTAATAGAGTAAGTTACAAATTTAAAAAGACTAACAATCTATAATTATATGATCGAAAATATAATTTTTTTAATTAAAAATAAGTCAACATACAAAACACGCATAAATATAATATCAAGATACAATACAAAAGTGTGATTAAATCTTTAACAAACAACAAACATATCTCCTAAATGCCAAATTTTAGTTTAATTTAATTTATTCCAACTCAATATATTCTATTAATCACAGAGCTTATAAAAAGACGTATGGATTAATTAAGAGATTGTGGATTCGAATTCCACCTTGTAAAGTGTGAATATTCAACTTGTTTAAAAAGTGGATTTTTTCTCCATTTTGATATAATCTTTGATGCTATTTCTATAATGTACAAATTGCTTTTGATGTAATAAAAAAACATATTAGTCCATTGAGGATGCATGAAAAACAAGAAAACATAAGATATATATATATATATATATATAGTAAGTAGGCATAATTATGTCTTACGGCAATTAAAAAAGGGCAAGTTATATGGATATTTTTTAAAATTAAGTTTAATTATACAAATTTATTTATTTTTTATAAAATTATAAGTACATCCTTAAAGAAGTGTCGATGTAATTTATTTCAAAATGTGTACTTATAACTTGTAAGTTTTTGTCTTAGATAATGTATCGATGTAAATTATAATTATAACTATAAGCGGTGTACTTAAAATTGATTTATTGTAGATCAAATTATTTTTTGCAGACTAGACTACCCTTATAACGAGATAAACCTCCTCACATGCATTAATGCGTGAAGATGTATGAGAGTAATTTGGTCATAAAAAAATTTATTTGACATGCTATAAGTATACAATAAGTCAATCGGAGGTAAATATAGATTTTTTCTGATTTTTTTTAATATTAGTAAATTCGATGAATTTTGACTAATGGATGGACTTATTTGTTAGACGGAAAGCAAACCTCAAGGGTATTAGGTATAATTTCCAAACAACAGGAGGTCTACGTATAAATACATCAAACCTCGAGAGTGTAATTATCCCTAATACTTATGTATGATAAAATTAAAGGCAAATTATATTTACATCCCTTGAAATTAGGCCTAATTTCAAAAATACTTCTGTCATTTATAAAATTATAAATGGACTCTTTAAAATCGTAACTTATAATTACAAGTACACCTCTCAATTTAGGAAAACATTTCACAAATACAACCCTCGAGTTAAATTACATCGGCACCACCTGACTCGTAACCTTAAAAAAAGAAAAAGTATTTATGTAATTAAATCTAACATTAAGGAACAGCGACATAATTTACTTTAAACTAATGAATATCTATTTCAATATCCATTTCTCGCTCAACTGAATTAAATTATGAATCTATGGTTCAAGAGAATTCTCGTATCGATCTCATGAGTACCTCATAAATTATTGTATCTTTTCCTTTCTCCATTGCATGTTTGCATCCAAATTTGATAAGAAAGATGCTTTAACGTTGTACATGTACAACGATAAATCTCGAGACTTGATAATTACATACGATGATGATGACGGGATGATCGAATGAGAAAAGAGAAGGTATATCCGATCGATATTCATCTACAAAAACGAATCGAAAGTATTCATATGGTATGAATTTAAGAATGTAATTAAAAAAGAAAAAAAAATAAAACCCGTAGGAGCCAATGAGAAGAGAGAATTAATTGTCCAATGCCCGACACTCAATGTGAGTAGTTTTCCAGCTGGAGGAATGTGTTAAAAGTGAGAATGGATAAGGGCTTGGAAATAATGGAGGGGGAATGGAGACTGCAATGGCTGCAGAAAGTGTGTTAGAATTGGACAACTCTTCCAATTCCCACTTATGTTTTTTAGGTAGTGGTCGAACTAGATTTACATTACCACCTCCCTTCAATTATTGTCTTCCATCCATGTTGTCTATGCAATCTTTTTTTAGTATTAGTATGTCTTTACGAGTATATAATAAATATTTTTTTTATGTTTTAACGTATATATCATAAATAAGAATAAATATAAAAATTAATACATCATATTTAAAAATTAAAAAAATCAATTTAAGGGTATTATCGACACAATAAAAAAAATATATTACTATCATTCTCATCTCAACCATTATTTCTTTATATAGATGCATACCTACAAACTCTTTCCAATCATTAATTTTATAAACTAATAATATATTTTGATTTCATAATACTTTGATATTACATAACTACCAATTTTAAATCAATAAAATATATAATACTATCAATTTCATATAAATAAAAAAGTATATTCTATTCAACGCCGCTAACAATACAAAAACAAGAATATTATTTTCATCAAATAAAAATAATATATTGATCTGACACCACTAATAAAATGAAACACAATCTCATCAGCTAATTCAAACATTTTCTTTCAGATGCAAACCTATATGAAATTGGAAACCACCTTCAATTAGCCGTAGCTCTTGAAGTCCAACTATGTAAGTACCCATAAGTCGTGATATTTTTATAAGTCAATCAAACTATTGATTTAACCGTCGGAGGATTTTGCAGTGGAGTCAACCGTAGAGAGTAGTAGTTGAGAGTATTTCAATTTTTGTGGGTCCTCCGTGCACCTTAAATCTAATTGGACACAATGTGAAGAAAACATACATCATAAATATTTTTTTCCTATGTGGGAAAGGGAAAAGATACCTCAGCCTTCTTGTCAAATTTATGCCATAAGTTTCACTGGCAATTGGTGATCATCTTTTGTGCTCCAAGTTTCATGGTAGGAATTTCAGATGGATTTGAGTCTTTCAGAAATTTTCAAGTCTTACCACATGTTATCAGACACCACTTATTTCCCCACTCCATCTCCCTGTCCAAGCCTTGACATATACATTTCTGGATTGGATTCTATTTCGATTCATGTTATATCTTTTATTTTTTATTAACATATATACGACACATATATGAAGTATTTTTTTAAGTAAAATAAATGATGTCATTTTTGTATACGTGTATATGTAAAATGAAATAAAAAAATATAATAAAATTTAAAACAAAAAATTCAGTCCGAACATATATCTCCGTGCAAATAAGAAGATAGAATAGCTTCAGTGGGCTGAGGCTTTTCAACAATGCAAATGGCCCATCCTTCAGTTTGAATTCCACAACAAGATTATGAACATGCATTCTTGAATACAAGGAGTTACTCTTTTACCAGCCCAGGGACAGAAATCAGTAATGGGGAATGGGAATACTTCTAGGTCTATAAGGCTGTCTGTAAAGACTGCTAATTCATATTATATGTGATATACATCCTTGTACCTTTTTCACCCCTTCTTTTGAGCATGAAAAAAAACAAAAACAAGGGAAGAGGTGATACATTCCATCCTGAATTACTGATACAAATGATCCGAAAGAATCCCAGCATGGTGCGGTTAGTACCTTTCTTTCAGGATTCAAAGTGCAAATGAGATCGGCCATAGGGGTTAATCTCATATTGATAGAAGTTCAGAGAGAGATTCAACGGTGTTGGCTCGGTCGACATGATGGAAAAATTTGCAGACTTTCATATTCTCTCGTCATAAGTATTTTCAAGGATTGGTACCCCAGGTCCATATATCAGTCGACATCGTTCACTGAATGAACCAACAAGCCGAGAAACCACCTCCTTGAAGAACATATTTGCAATCTGCCACGCAAAATTCCATGAACAACAGTAAACGGTTTATATTGTTACCAGTAGAGAAACTAAGCACTCGTATTTCTCTGTCAGTGGCAATGTTTCATGGTTTCTTCTCTCCTAATGTTGTCAATGATTGAAAAGAACATGAATTGTAGGATGTCTATTTGTACCCCTCCTATTCCATCTACTGAGGCATACAGACTAAAAATTTGATTCCAGATCCTACCTTTACATGGATACTTATTGAGCAAGCATATCTGGCAAATTATCATAATAATAGTCATGAAATTTTTCCAAGTATGAAGCAATTGAATGCAAAAGACACAAAATGTATGGCCCAGTGGAGGTTAAACCTCAACAAGGTGAAATCCTAAATTTCCTATGCTTTATAGTACGTCACAATACTGCAAATCGGCTTATATTGCCATCTAGCTAACAGATGCCATGTATCAAACAACCAGCACCAGAGACGTAATACACAATTACACATAATAACTAAAGAGAATCAGTACATCTATACTATTCTTTTAGTTGTCACACATTGTATTGATTTTCTAAAATTATGAAGAATTCAGACTAATGAAGAAACTCACCTGTCGATAAAATGGTGACTGAAACTTAAAGTCCACCAAGAAATAAAGGTTGCAGGATCCTGGAACAGGTCCCGGATTAAATTCCCAGACATTGATCAAATGATCAAAAAGGCTACTCTGGGATGAAGTTGTCTGCAATAAAATGCAAGAGAGAACAAAAATCAACCATGACACCTTAGAAAATTGATGTAATACACAAACATGAAGAATCTTCTCACAAAGAACTATGGGGAACAATACCACGCTTGTGCCCAAGATTTCATGTGTCCATTTAGACAGACCATTTCAACAAGACAATAGTCCTTTTTAAAGGCTAAAAAGAGCCTTATTTAGTTCATATCACTTGGCTTAACACTTCCACATCACTAAATGCAAATTTTTAATTCTCACAGTTGGTTCATGTCAAACCTAAATTTCACGAAAGGGAAGGGCCAGTTAAGACTATATTCATCAATTACAAAGTTGATACAAGAGAACAAACTAAAGGAAATGAACATTGCAGGACAAGCCCTCTATGCAATCTATTCTAATAAGATTGTGGGTAGAAGTCATATCAGTACAGTAGAAAAATTAAATAACCTATTAGAGGTGCCAAGCATGTCTTAAGAGCAATTGGATAATTGGAGAAGAATAACAGCACCAAGCATCATAGACATGGGGTTGAATGGAAATTCATCCTTGACCATCAGAGTTTAATGGTGCATAGATCTCCAAATAATTCTTTCCACCATTAGTGGACAGGAAAAAACTGGGAAGGTTTGGCACCAATCGACCACCACTACATTTGTATATCAAATGGCAATTTTTTGCATTGATCCAGCTAAGAAGAGGTCCAAAAAATTGATATAATAAAGTGATTTCTGAGCCAAACTTGTGAAATAGACAACAAGGACGAGATAGCAATATTTCTGCATGAAATAGTAATCTCCTTGTTAACCATATGAACGTTTGTGCGGATGAGGAAACTGAAGCAGTTAGATGTACACTCTTGTGTGGTTCCTCCCACTTAATAAACCTTTAGACAAATATTAGAGGTTGGATCCTAACTCTTAACAGTTACTTGGACATCTTCAGAAAATGAGATTGCTATCTGTTAATCAAATTACTGGACCCGGAGGCATGAATGTTATCAGTGTCGTCATTTCCAGATTGCTTGTCAAAATCTTTTTAGAAATCTGAATGCCAACTATATTTTCAGAGAATTGCTAGATTCACTCTGCTATCTCCCTTTAGGTATTTGCTTCATTCCGCATTCTGCTCGTTCGAAACTTTCATTTAATGTTAAGAAACATAGGGAGAACTTGCACTACAGATGAAATGAAGCAGAGCCCCATTGCAATACCCAATATTCCATCAACTATTGAATTAGCACAAGTCAAAAGACCATACTGCTATCAGTTAAATATACACAAGACAAAAAAAAAAAGTAAAAATAAGAAAACATATATCAATCCTAATAGTACCAAGTCAAAGTCACTTCTCCAGTAATATCCCTAATCCCAACACCTATACATCACAAAGTACTAAAAGTGTTCTTCTTGCAGCTCCCTTAAGCACTACAAGAATGGAGAGTGAACGAATAGATGCATAATGGATTAACTTTAAAGCTGCAACCCACATATTACTTGGTACACTAGTATTGGGTACAGACCCAGAGAAGAAACTTTCTTCTTCAGTCACATACCATAATATGTTTTACTGCTTGATTTTCTAAAGATCCTACCCACCAACATAATTATATTGCAAAATCCTTTTTGATGCAAAAATCATTCCACAAAATATTGTTATGGTGTATATGATGACATCCTAAATCAATCGACCCAAATCTACCCTGCCGAATCCCAATGATCGGATAGAGTCATCTTGAAATTTTTCATACTCCTCTTTCATAGATATAATTACAACATATTAGCAACAGGGAATTACTATTGTAAATAATAAAAATAATAATAATAATAATCATATTTACATGATCAATGAATCCATTGAGCAAGTGATCAATGTATTGTAAGCTACTAACATTCATCTTTGCCCGTGAAATAAATTTCTACCCTGACTATATATCCTCTTTATTTCCAAGCCTCGTCTTTTATAACCTTAAACTTCTAGAGATGATCAAGTTGATATCCTACCACTATCCCATCTAGCTACCCCAAATCTCCAACCTGAAACTTAGCAGATCAAGTAAGGAAATGTTCTTGGAGAAGATATCTGCATAATTTCAAGCACATGTTGAAATGCGACATTGACACAACTTATGAAAACAGTGATAGTATACGGTCAGATTTAGCAAGAATTACTTATTTACCAATATATACTCCATCTCACCAGGGAAAAAGTGGGGAGAAAGAAAAACAGATGAATGAAAGAAGATGTCACAAACCTTAGCAAACAGAATAAGACATATGAAAAACAGAAGCAGCTAACACAAGCTGCTGAGAATCAAAGATTCAAATGAATCTTCACCTTAACAGATTTTGGTTTGTGTAGCTCCACATGGGAGATATAACTTTCAACAAGAAACTTGAAGCCAATTTCTAGCTCAGCATCAAAACTCCCATCAGGATTGCGGCGAATTATCTCTGATCGCTGACACCAAGGAAGAAAATCTTCATACATGTCAACAGCAGCAACCACATTGAACAATTGTTCTGGTGAATATCTAATAATCAAAAGATTAATCAGTAAACATAGCAATTACTCAGCAAACTGCAATATTTTAAAAAATAAATGACCCCTGACTGAATCAATAGCTATTTCGTGCAACTAGACATGAAAAAATCTACCTTGGAATCCCACCAAATATTCGCTAATACACAGGTACGAGTTAACTGTTCTATTAATCATCCTACTATACTTCAAGCTAAACTACGGGGCTCCAGTTGCCAAACCAAATTTTGAAATTCTTAAATTCAACCCAAAGACCCAAGCTTCCACAATTTCCTAAGTTCGATGCATTTCCACCAAAAACAAACGAAATTCGTAAGAAAATGTTTCTCATAACAAAAGAAAAGGCGTCAACAAAATCTAACAGCGAAATAAATAGAAAAGACACAAAAGTTACCCCAAAACACGTCTTTCTTCGTATACTTTGGAGAGCACATTCCCCTCTTGGCCATCACCACACCCCAGAAATCCCCTTTTCTGAAAAGCAACATTACTAATACTGGACGAATTCCCACAATCCAGAAAACTGCTATTCCTGTAACCTCCCACAGTTTTGCCCGCTGAAGCAAATACATTAGTCCCGGGAACGCTACTCAGACACCGAATCTGATTGTAACTGCAACAATTTCTCATCCGCTGCCGGAACCAATTCTGGCGTACCACCGAACGAGCCAGCGCCTTCGGTGCGGGATTAAATGGATGCATCGGAAAAATAATCGGAATTCTGATTTTCCCTTTTGGTGATAGTTTGGAGCAATTGGTACTCTAACGAATCGGTATCATGGAATTTCTTGGATGCGATTCTGTTGACAAGTACGTGGAGAATGAAGGCGAGATGCAATGATTTCGAACCGAATTTATATGGATTTTGATTTGATTTGATTGTGGGTAGCCGTCTACGACTTAATTTTGTCTGGGGTGTTTTTGCGCTATTTCTGCTTTCTTGTTCTTCTGCCCTTAACCTATGAAACTAGGTTTCCATTTTCCTAATTCTAATGTCTTTCCGAAGCGAGAGAGAGGCAGACGGAGTTATTAATATTCAAGCTTTTGAATAATTTTAATTTTATTATTATTATTATTATTTATCCCATGCACACAACCACTCGCATATGCTGCCAATATAAGAGATTATGCAATTTACCTTTTAAAATTTATCAAAATTACGAATATCTTATCTTTATTTAAAAGATTATAAATACCTCCACAAGAGTGCCCGTTGTAATTTACTTTCGCAAAAAACATATGAAATATTCTGTACATGCTAAAAATGTCCTAAGTTTGTGGCCTAACAAATAAGAGATTCTGAATTTGAATTTTAAGAATGTGAATCCGTATCCACTTTTATGATCATTTTTTATTTATGTGTTTACTCTAAATGTATCTGTTGATTTAAAATTTTCTTTGAATTTATTAAATGTGTAGGATCAAGATTTGAATTTAAATGATGTAATGAATAGCTCAAGATATAGATAGTTCCTCCTGTTTCAGTAGTTCAATCTGGGCAAAACATCCAATCTCTTCTCTCAAAGTCATTCTGTCTGAGTAGGAGAACAGTTAAGAATGGAAACAAAATGCCCAGCTGAAGGAATTGGAACGACAACGATTATTTTGTTGTTGAATAACGTTGCTTCTTTCTTCATAAAGCGATGAATTTCCCTCTCGATAGGAACCAAACCAATGTGCAAGTTCTTGGCTAGCTTACCGAGATGTTTTTTCCTTCTTGGCTGATCACAGAAATGTCTATAGCCAATCACACCAATAATCCTTCTAGGGCGTGCAGTGATATCCAGCATCTTTCCGTCCACGTACCGTCTCCATGACTCTCTTTGCCTCAGCATTTGATACAAAGTCACAAGTCAAGAGTATTTTGCATTAGTACGCCTCAAACATCTCATTTCTATATCAGGGATCTTCATCGGTCTGAGATACAGAGGACGTCAATCTTCAGGCGGTACATTGACATGGTCGTCACCAACATCATTCACTTGAACAATATTGCCAAAAGGGACAACCTGAAGAACAATTCAGAGTCCTATAAGATCAGCCTGTCGGTGGCAGATGAATGTGTATTATAAGATTCAAACAGGCAGACGTAAAAATAATCTAATTACTTGATCATTGCCTGAAACTTTATCCTCAGTTGTTCTGGTTTTCTTCATGTCATGTATCTTACCAGACATCTCTTCTTCAAAAGCTTCATCATTAAAGTTCTGATCTGTCACCTCTGATTGAAAACAAAACAATGGAGGTCACAATAGAAACCAACAAAATACTCCAACATCTTTCCAAAATTAAGGCAGAATTCAGAGGATGACAAAATTCCGTCTATTTCACTTTGTTTTTCTCATGCGACATTGGAAAGAGATACCGAAATGGCAGTGATGATACCTGTATTGCCGCCTATGGTGTCTTGCCGCCATAGACGAAAGTTATTGGCAGCATGTTGAATATCAGTAGTTGCCAAAGGAGCGTTTGCACGGGAAGCTGGAGACTTCCTGAGTCCCTGTGTTTGTGAAGTCCCGTAACGGTGGATCCAGGGATTTGCCAATGGAAGTTTAGACTCCTGTTCTTGGTCAACTTTATGTTCGTCTCTTCTGAAATCAATTTTAGACCAACAACCATCACGAAGAACCTTGAACTACACATGTACGTAAAGGATCATGAATCAGACTATGGAAAATTCACGCTTCCAGAGATAGTCTAGAATTTAGTAAGGAAAAGAGTAAATACCATGAAAGAAACAATCAAAAGTTAGCGGAGACAATAGAGATCCTACCTGACCAGAAGAAGCACGAATGCTGGTCAGCTTGTGCTTCGACGATTTTGATCCCGATGAGCAGTTTTTATGAGAGTGCCAACCAAACAAATCTATTGATTTGTACAATTGGTTGACGAATGTAGATTCCATGGATTTGAGAAACAAGCAGTGTTTCTCGTCTGTCCACTCCATGGGCTCGGATTCTGTTGCCTGGGAGAAAAGGAACGAAATTGTCCTAAATAGAACCAGGCAAGCTTTGTACAAGATAGATATTGCAAGAACAAATGTATACTACTAAGCAAGAAATGAAAACACATCAATTCAGAAGGACAAGAGTATTCTTGCAACAGTATATTGGTCCAATGGAGAAAGAAAAATTATCAAAGTACATATATAACACACTTTTTTATGTAACAAAGACCAGAGGAGAACTACACAATTCTGATAGTCTTGTTGAATAAATGAATTACCATAATCAGGAAACGACAACCACATGAAGACAATTAATTAGAATATGAAACTGTATTTTTATATTAGCCGTCACAAATTCATTACTTCATATGTACAAATACCCCACAACATGAGTATAAGTGGGAATTTCTTGGACAATGAGACTAAGAAAACATTCTTGTATTCTTGATATCATTCGTAGTGTATTATGTCCTGATCGAAAGCAAATACTATCTTCCCATGGACCGATTTTCATTACATCATGCTCGATATCGTTTCAAATAAGATAAGATAGACTTCTAAAATCTAAACAAACTACCAAAGAACTAAGAACCCTTAGGACGCATTTGGCTCGTTGGATTTCAAATTCCTATTAACAAACACTCATTTGGATAGTTCTAACTTCAGAGGATTTCAGAACTCTGAATTTGAATTATATTTTGTCGAACACTACAGATTTCAAATCCTTTTACAACGGAGTCATTTGAAATTCTTTCACCAAATTCTTCTCTCAAATTCAAATACATCAATCGAAATGTAACCTTACCATCACAAGCCACACAACATTAAATGGAAACCCAAAAAGAAATATACAAAGATCCCAAATTCAATCATAATCAAAGAAATTCAGACCCACCCACATCAAAAGATTAAGGAAAAAGGTCATCCCTTTTAAGATCAAATACATTAGTATACATACATATAATATACAGATATATATATATATTCTCTTTTTTGGATGGTGATTTCCTCTACAGTGTTGTTCCAAGAACCCTAACTCACACATATCAAGAAATTGAAAAAGATTAACACATATCACAAAACTCCATCTTATCCTACTACAAACTTAATTACAAAAAGAGATGAAAAGAAGAGCAATATACCATGAAAGTAGAAGTCTCTTCTTGCTCAACAGATCTTCTTGCAGCCGCCCCAGATGAATCCGTCGAGTCTTCCATGGTTGGTTTATGGGATTACTCTATGGTTGGACTTGGCGTTTAAGATTACAGAGTTTGGTGTTGTTGAGGTTGGGGTGGAGAAAGTGAAAAAGGGTGCCAGGTGGTCTCTGCTTTCCACGTGTCAGACTGACAATCTGTGTCCCCGTCATCCCCCTTCTCAAAGATCACATTGTTGTGAGTGAAGGACCCTCAGATATTTTGGACTGAATTATCCACATATATTTATATATATATATATATATATATACATATATTACTAAGGACAAATCCAATTTATTATCATGTAATGTGAGAAACGAACGAAAATAAATTCTTGTGAAAAATAAAATAGCATGTAGTTTGAAAAATGAAGTAAATCACCCCTTATCAATGGTTTGAATAGGGATAATTGCTTCAGTTTTTGAAATATATGGAGATAATTTGCTAATTTTTTTTTTCTCATGAGTATTTGCTCAATTTATATATTAATGGGAGTAAATTTTTATTCAACCCTATATTTCGATATTTATATTAATATAAAGAAATCGTTTTATATATACTATTTGATCTATAGTCAATTTACACAAACTATTCATATTTTTTGCATGATTATAAGAACCATTACTAACAGCAAAAAAATAGAGGTAGTTTGTGTAATATAACTGATTTTTCTTAGGTGCATGAGTAATTTTCTAAAAATAGGGCTGGTTCGTGTAAATAATGCTGATGTTTTCTGATAAATGTATGTTTAATTTTTTAAAAGATATGAGTGATTTGTGTAAATAAACAATAGGTTCGGGAATGAAAAAACACTTTTAAGTATAACCTGTGAGAGTGTTTGCGCGCTTTTCAAAAAAGCGCTTTTCAGCTTTTGACTCCAAAAAATACTTTTTCTCGTGTTGGGAAACCAGCTTCTACTTATGAAATAGCAAAAAAAAAGCGTTTTTAGGCCATGCTAGAAGCACCTTGAGGGGTGCTTTTAGCTGCTTTGATTTTTTTTTTTTTTTTTTTGTAAATAAATCCAACTTTGTGTTTTACTACTTTACCATAATTATAATAATCTTAATTCAACTTTACTGTTTTTAATTTATTTCTAAAATTGCATATTTAAAGTTGATATCAGAGTTTTCAAATAATTTAAATTTTAACAATAATTAAATTTACACTTTTACATATTTAATATTTTAAGTTTTTTTATGTTTCATGTGTTGTATCATCTAATTATATTATTTTGTTAACATATTATTATTTGATCAATTAATAAATTAATTATTTTTTGCAATCATGCAAATTTAATTATTGTATATGAATCAATGATTATATTACTTAGTGGAAGCATTACTAATTAAATATATTCTTTAATATTTTTGAAAACATAAATATGAAACACTTAGAATCGCAATAAAATTTATGATTTTTTATAGAAAAATAATTAATAGTGTCAAACAACAAATGAAATAATAAGTAAAAAGAGATAGTATTTTTTTAATACTTACGGACAAAACAATCTTTTATCAATTAAATTTATTTTAAAAGTGATTTTTCTTCAAACACTATCCAATTTAGTTTTTATCTGCTTTTTATCTTTTTTGACAAACACTACCTACTTTTGATTCTACTACAACTTCTAATGTTTTCTACAAAAACCACTATTTAAAAGTAGAAATTTTTGCAAACACTCCCTATGTTTGTGACATCATTATACTGATTTTCTTGTTATCTCGTACGACGAACAATAATATATATATATATATTTATATAATAAAATAAAAACATAAAGACTATATATAAGCGCCATATATACTCTTATTGAACAACTTCTTAAATTTTGTTGCGCCATGTAATTAGAAAATATTCTTTATTATTATTTAAATTTAGATGAGGATAAGATTATTTGTCTTTAACCAAAGGATTCACATATAATAACTTATTTCAAAGTTTATTTGATATAAATAATAATTTATATTTTTATATTTATTTATTATTTTTATTTTTAAAATTTGAATTATTTATACATTTTATAATAAACTTGAATTAGTTATATTTTTTTATTTTTTCAATATATAATCCTGCATGCTTACTTTGATTATTTATGCATGCTTACTTTGTATTTTATTTTGCCTCTTGAACAATTATCCACTCTTTTATATTTAAATTTAAATAAGTCTTTCTATTGTTTATTTTCTTATCCAAAGTTCACTTATTAATTTTTCTATGTAAATAGTTAGTAAATAATTTAAATTCATTTTTATATTCAACAACTTTTGTATCTTTATACTTAATAAAAACTTTATAAATTATTTTTATTTTTTTTAAAATAAAATTTCTCATGCTTAGCAAGGGATATTAACTAATTTATTATATATTTTAAAGTGTAAAAAATTATTTATTATATTTATACAAGGACAACGTATCGCGATAGCTATTTATTAAAAAAAGGTATTTAAAATAATTATATCGTGGTTGATAAAATACATTACAAGAAAATAGAAAGTTAGCGACCCAAAAAAATTAGTGATAAGTTTAATATTATCACTAATTATATATTCAGTGAAAAAATTAATGTTTTGTCACACTAATGAATTTTAAAATTTTAATACTAATAATTTATTTGTAAACATTGTAATTAGCAAGAATTAGTGACACGATATTATGTATTAATTTGTCAGTACTAGAAACAATTTGGAGAAAATTGCAACTTGGGTCCCAAAATGTAGGGTGTTTTTGTAATATTAGTCCCATATTTTTTGAAATAGTCGATACTTGTCCCATGCTTTTAAAAAATATTGTAAAGTTAGTCCCATCATTGTAATATTAATTCCCAAACATTGTGAAGTTAGCCGCAAACTTTGCAATTTTTTTATGATGGGATTGACTTAGCAACATTTTTATAAAGTGTGGAACAAATATTAGCTATTTCAGGGATTGATATTGCAATCATCCTATATTTTGGGATTAAAATTATAATTTTCTCAAACAATTAGTAACACATATATAATGACAACCTAGTGATAATAACCACTTATTGTCATTACGTTGTCACTATAGATGTGTCATTAATTATCTACAGTGACAATTTTACATATAATTCTTAATTTTTTTGTTATTAATAATTATACAATGACAAATTTAAATTATTATAACTCAATATATATTCTTTTTGATAATTTTAAACTTGCTATTCGATATATATCTTGTCACTAATATATATATATATATATGTATTAGTGATATGGGTTGTTCAAAATATTTTTAAATACACATATATCGAGTATATAACAATCGCTAACATACGTAATAGGAAAAAATGTAATTTACGTTTCTAGGATATGAGAAATGTACATAAAAATCCCTGTGGAAAATAAAATAATAAATTATTCCCTGTATTTTAAAAAATAAAGTAAATTATTCCTTATCTAAACCATTGATCGGAGGGTAATTTGCTTTATTTTTTGAAATATGAAAAGATAATTTGCTAATTTTTTTTGATAAAAAAATATTTGCTCATTTCAAATATCACACGTTAAGTTGCATTTAACTTCATAAGTAATATACTAGTTGGTACGTGGAGTGTCATAAAATATCAAGGGATACAACAAATACCTTCAAGCATTGTCAGGCAATATCACATGTTATTGTTGGATGAATTGGTCTTTATGGTTTTGATTTGTCTGAAAAGGACAGGAGATCGGACCTTCCTGGTCTCGGTAATTATAATTGCAAAAACTGTTTTCCTTTGTTTTTGTTTTTTTTTAATATAATTAGTCGTTGTGGTGCGTATATAATAAATAATTTTTTTTATATATTTTAATATATATTAAAAATAATAATAAAAAAGAAAAGAAAATATATAAATCAAAATATTATTTTAAAAATAAAAAATTAAGAAGAAATAAATAAAAAAGACTAACTTATTAATTAATAAAAATTTTGAAAACTTTAATAGGTTAGTTGTTTTTTGGTTGAAGGGCATTTTCAACTTTACAAAAAGTGGTGCAACGATGTCATTAAATGTCTTTTGTGAGTGTGGAAGACCTTTTTCTTTTTATATAGTATATTTACACTTCCCTCTCCTAAAATTTATTGTAATTATATACGAATTCTATGTGATTTGAATAATATATATAGTGCATTTGAAGTGTGCATTTATTTAATAAATAGGTTTATTCGTTAGTCAAAATTCATTGAATTTGTTAATATTAACCAAAAAAAAAAAAAAACTGAATGAAAATTGATACTTATCTTTAATTGACTTATTATTGACTTAATGCAGGTCAAATAAATTTTTTTTACTATACTATCCTTATAAAGGTGAAGATATACGTCATCACATTCACACACATTAACCTATGAAGATGCATGTATACGGACAATTTAGTCATAAAAAAAATTTATTTGACCTACAATAAATTAGTAATGAGTCAATCAACGATAAATATGAATTTTTATCTATTTCTTTTTAATATCAGCAAATTCGGTAAATTTTGACTAACTATTTGCTAGACAAAAGCAAACCTTAGAACTACTAGATATAATTTTTCAAACTATAGGGGTCTATCTATAATTACACCAAACCACGGGAGAGGAGAATAAATTAGTAATGAGCCAATCAACGATAAATATGAATTTTTATCTATTTCTTTTTAATATCAGCAAATTTGGTAAATTTTGACTAACTATTTGCTAGACAAAAGCATACCTTAGAACTATTAGATATAATTTTTCAAACTATAGGGGTCTATTTGTAATTACACCAAACCACCGGAGAGGAGAGTGTGATTATCCCTCTTTTTTTTTTTATATATGTTATTATTAATATTTCAATAAATCGAGCAATATATTAATTTAATTATTACATCAATATAATTAAAAATCATGAAATAAACATAAATTCACATATGGTAAAATAAATATCCACGTATCTAATAGAAGTTAAATTCATGTCATTGAATTTGTTCATATAAACTCAATTTCAGCCATTAAATTAAAACATGATTGATAATTTCAAACGTCATTAGACATAGGGAATATTGCACAAGTACATTGCATATTGACATTGTAGTTTTAGGTTGTATATGATGATTCTATATATTATAAAAAGAAAAATATGGAATACAATGAGATTTGAATATATTAATCAAAATCATAATGTTTTATTTAAATTAAGGAAAAAAAAAGTTTACAAGAATATAATATTTAGTATTTTGCATAAAACAGAACTAAAAGTTTGATACGAAGGTGTCACGAACTAACTTTTGCTAAATATTTATTTTGCTAATATTTCAAACTGATGGAGGACGAATTTGACAATGATTATTATTTTCACAAAAAGATGGAGATCAAGATCACACATTTTTAAATTAATATGTAATTATTAGATTACTTCTAATTTAGCGAATGTCGATGATTGGTGAATGAATTTACAACCCCCCGTTCAATTATTTTGGTCTTGTTTGGTTCTTGTGATTAGATATGATATAATTATTTATCGTGTATAATAATATGTTTGGTTGGCATCATTAGAGCCTGATATTAGTATTGGGCTCGGTCTTATTTATAAGAATTTATGGAATAATGGATCCCATCTCTTAAGTGGGGTACACAATCCCACCAATTATTATAAATTTGTCTTAGAAATATCTTTCCTTATTTGCTCTCTCTCTCCCTACTCTCTTCTCTCTTTCCGTCTTCACTACTCTCTCCTTTATATTGAAAATGAGCAAATGCTCGTTTATATCATTGTAAAAGAGGGATTATGAGCAATTGAGAAGAAGGATTTTCTGATTTGTGATGTGTGAAGGTGTTCAGGTCAGAACCTCTCTTTTTATTCCCGTCAACTTGGTGTCGTCTGTGAAAAATCTAGTGTAAGCATTGAACATGCAAACCACTCCACCAATGACTTCCGAAATGTGCACATAGGTTCTCAAGGGAAGCGAGATTGGGAGAGGTTTGGCACTTCGTCTCCACCACCACCAGTTCAAATGACACAGGAAACGCTTCACTAACTAACCAAGGACGCTTCTGCCTAAGTTGCAACTAGAGCGGTAGCCCAGTACATCGCGGAACATGGGCTACCCCGTAGCCATTCTCGCGAAGGTCGATGCCCCTAGCTCTCGGGGATTGTTTTTCAGAGGCCTACGATGTTCAAGAAGAGAGGAACTCTGAGGAGGAAGTGAACAACAGGATTTCTCAGACCTGCATGCGATCATTTCCTTCCACCATTCCCTAGGGAAGGTATCCATGAAGATAGCTACTTTCCCCGCTCGGAGTATTGCCGCAAAGAGGAGAACCTTAAAGAGAAGAGCTTCAAAGACGGAAGGTCAAGCACCTCCCGCTCTTGGAGGGTTGCCATCTCGCAGGAGAGAATCTCGAAAGAAGATGGGAGGCCAAGCACCGTCTCCACCTAGATTCGTCCGCTCTGCAAGATTGGGAGACTCCCAAACTTACTTGTTGGGGTTGCACCACAGAGGTACAGTCCTTTTGCACCCCACATTTTGGCCAAAGCTATACAACCCGGAATTAGAATCCCAAACCTCACGAGTACAATGGAATAGGAGACCCTTAAGACTACCTAGATCAGTTCCTGGCTAGAGTAGACTTACTAGTCATAAGTGACGTCGCTTACTGCAAGTTATCGTATAACTCTCTCGAATAAATCTATGAATTGATTTAACCAGTTCTTGGATTTGTCGAGATTTTTAAGCAGCTCTAGCAATGGTTCCTATGCCACTTCATGATCAAGACGTGGTATCCCGAAATTGCCTCATACTTGTTCACCATAGTCCAGTTGGAAATGAAGGTCTTCTGGAGTATATCAAAAGGTTTCCTGAGGCTGTGCGAGAAGTCCCATGCATGTGCACCCAAAATTTTTAGCAATTATCATGCAATAGAACCTAAGGAAGATCAGGTTCAAGGAATCGATATCGGGGAAACCCCCAACTACCCAAGAAGAGTTATTTGCAAGGACTGAAAAGTACATAAGAATAGAGGAAAGTGTAGGCACAAGGTAGATAACTCCAATGAAAAGAAGGTCGAATAAGGAAGAGAGAGTTATGCCCCCAACGACAGAGGAAGTAGATGCTAGAGAAAATATATGCCATCAAAGAACTCAGCCCGTTAAGCATTTCGTGAGCTGAAATTCTCACTATTGCAAAGAAACAAGGTCTAAGCTTGTGGGCTGCCACCAATGCCAGACAACCCTCTAAAAGAATAGAGTCTAATCGCTATTTTCAATTCCATGAAGACAGGGGGATAACACATAAGATTGTTCTCAGTTGAAGGAAGAAATAGAAATGTTGATCCAAAATGGACATTTCAAGAAATTTCTGAATCACATGAATGAGTGATTTTGAAGAACCACGATCCGACAACGATAGTTCATCATAACAGGAATTATTGGCACCATATACTGAATTCGGCGACAAGAATTCTTGATTAAAGGAGGTTGCATATTGATGGTGCAAATAAGTAGGGAAGAAGGGTAAAAGACTAGGAGGTATAACACTTACAGGCTTTGAGATGTATTAAGTTCTTTATTATTGCTTTCCAAGAAATAAAATATGTTTCTTATCTCAACATCAAATCAATAGTCTTTATTACTACCTCGTCCTTTTAGATGGACCAAAATGGCTTTCTCGAGGTGTTATAATGTAACACCTTACTTGAGGTGTCATATGCAACACCCCAAAGTCAAAATAAAAAATAACTTTCTCGAGGTATCATACTGAAAAACTTCAAACCCAAGAAAAACAACTTCTCTGAGGTCAAAAAAAAAAATAACTTTCTTGAGGTGTCATAATACAACACCTCAAAACCAAGAAAAACAAAAGGAAGATGACTTCCTCGAGGTGTCTTATACAACACCCTAAAGTATAGAAAGTGCAAGAAATATGATTTCCTTGAGGTGATATAATATATACCCAAAGTTTAAGGAAATAAAAAACAAAAAGACGAGAACAAAAACAAAATGCCTTCCAACTCAATTACTTAAGGTTATTATTTTGATCGAGTGTAGATTTGAAGCAATCTTTTTGAAAAAGAATCAATCTCAATTAAAATTTCTAAAGAGTCAAAGTGACCCTCAAACAATTTCTTAGGGAGTTCCATCTTGAGTTACTAGAAATTACAAACCCCCCCAAAAACTAAAATCAAATAAATGGAAGACAAGCAGACAAAAATTCTAGAATGCAGAATCGAATTTCTGGCTTAGGCATGCGCCTTGACTGTGCAATTCTGGTTGAGGCAAACCTCGACCTAAAAATACCAAATTTGGCAAGCTTTATCAATTATGTGAATGGAATTAACAACGAAAAGTCAATCCTAATTCTTTTCGTATCTTTATTCCTTTCCCAAATTCATAATATTCGTACTTAATTCTATATATACATACCAATCATGCATATTGCTATAGACAAACAACTACTATAAAAATAAGAGTTTTCCTCGTATTCTAACTATAGTTTCTGTGCTTTTGCAAAAGCATTCCGTAGATACTACAACTGCCCAATTCAACAGGCAGGAAAATTGTTCTTAATTTAATTACAACTTGATATGATCATTCTGTACAAGTAACTATTGTACATACAATTCTATATCTATTGAAAAAAATTCTTATCCAAATCAGATTAAATAGCACAAAACTAATCACATTGAGAATATTAATACATTTGTTATATGATCGGTGAGTGTCCTTATATTGTACAACAATCACATTACAAGTATAATATACTCGTGAGGATTATAGTTTTCATATCTACCTACGATTGGCTGCCTTCCGAATGCCAACGAAACCTTATGTAGCATTCAGCGAGCACGGACGAAGCCCGCATACAAATCCTCTTCACTATCAGTGCTCTTTGCAGTAGATCATGAATGCTAATCCTCTTCGTTCTCACCAAACGAATGACCGAGATGAAGAATGCAACTCCTATGATTCCACCTAAAACCTGGAACAGACCGGAGAAGGGCTCAGGGCCTAGTTTCATGTCATCTGCTTCATCACTGTTGGTTGATGATGTGCAATTTGAAGGATAAAGCATGTTTTTCTCTAACGTATTTACGTGTCCGCTCTGTGTTAATTTGAGTATTGCTTCTGAAATATCAACTGCCAACGGTGAGCCCTTCGGGAAAACCTGAGAACGAAGCACTGGAAATGGTGAAATATAAAAAATATAAAATATTTAAGTAATTTGATCTAATCTTAAGAGCTGTTGATGTAATTAACCTAAAAAAGGCAACATGGCCCTAGAAGCTCATGTCTTCGACGTTAGGGGGTCGTATTTTTGCCTTCTTTTTTTTTTTCTTTTCTTTTCAGGGTTGTTTTTGTCTATTGGTATTTTCACATGGGCGTTGTTGTATTTAACATTACGACTATAAAAAGCACAAAAATTGCCTGGAAACAAGAATTAAATCTTACAAAGCCAAAACCACCTAGTTTGATACTAGGCCCTGAGATGGTGTAGCCTTTGCAATACGTCGCAAGAAACACTTTCGCGTGTGGGGCGACGAAGAAAGCAGCTTTGATCTCCCCAGTTTCAAAAGCTCTCGGGTAGTCGTTGATGGAGTAGATTCTTTGGACATTTTCTTGCTTGAAATGTAAAACATCTATTAGATACCGTACGATGAAGGAGTTCCCGTTGCATCCAACGACAGCATTTGTGTTCCGAAGATGATCTATGTCCAGGATTGATGGTTGGAGCCTTGGCACTGTCATCATTGAACTCAAGACTGCGGTAAAACTTGCTCCCACAACAAAAACTATAGATATCCACGCTGCCAACACAAGCTTAGATGTACCATTCCTGATATTTTCTCCTGCATACAAAGGGCAGCGTCGTAGGCCTAGATCAAGACACCGAGCTTACGGCTGAAAATTTGATCGAACTACCAAATGTTCAATGCAAAAGCTTCGTTTGGACTTAATTTCTTAAACTCAATAAATCAAGTTTAAACACACTTTCTTTCAATAAGTTGAATCTCAGCTCAAATTCGATTTTGATTAGTCAAAGAATCATAAAAATAAATTTGAAAATATCAACCTACACGAACTCGATCAAAGCTCGTTTAAGATTCAATAATTAATGGAAAAACTCTCTTGCACACTATTTCAAGATGGTTAAAAATTCTCATATTTGAATAATAATGTGTCCGACTCAACTCAGGTCACTTCCACCGTAATAGTTACAAGACCGTTTGTTTAATTTGAAATCATGTATATAATATTTTGTTTAATCTTAAATAGTAGTAAGATTGAAGCTGAGACATACTCTGTGAGAAGGAGATAATTGTGATTGAAAGCCATAGGACGGAGCCAATGAGTTGAAGGAATGAGTTGTTGGCGAACTGCTCATTGCCTGTTGCATATTCACTTAGCCAGATGATAGCTCCTGTTGACATGCTCAACCCTGCAAGTTGGATCCACATCTTCTTGGTGAAGGCACTTAACGCTATGAACCTCGATTCTTTTAGCCGTGGTTTTGCTGTCACTAACATCACCAGCCCTGATTCGATGTAGGGTTGTGAAAACTCAGCGTACACGTATCGATCCGCCATTATTTCTGTATCACCTACTGCTGCATCCAGACTCTGTCGACATGTTCAAAACAAAAGTAAGGGCTGTATTACCATTTTTTCACAAGTCAACTGGCCTATGTTCTAGAGGTCTTGAAAGTGAAAAAGTCTAAAGACGTCTGCAACATAGCTGTTTTCTTGTTGTACTAAGTCTTAGAAGACTGTAGGGGTGTTTCCATGAGCTTATTTTAAGCGTTTATCATCTTTCTATAATTGAAAAATAAGCTAAAAAAAGGTTTTTGGTCTACAAATTTATGCTTTTAAACTGCTTAAATTAAGTTGATTTAAAATAAAAGTTATATGTTTCCTACTAACTTGTAGTTTATTTGTAAAATTGTCCGTATTAAGATGTTTTCTCAAATACTCTAACTTCAGTTCTCCCCACGTTTCAAATATTCCCTAGCTTACTACATCTGAACGTAGAAATCTTTTTACAATTCATACCATGCACAAAAGTAGAAGCTATTACAAACAACCTCTTACGCCATACCTTGTTGTGAACTTCAGCCACCATTTCGTCATACGAACCATAATACGGGACAAACACGTAATCGAGATTGTAAGGCAGTTGTTTAATGGCAGCTTCGAAAACCTCGATTGAAAATCCACTGATTTGAGTCTGGTTATGGCCTTGATCATATGCAACTTTCACAAACTGATTAAATGCACCTTTGGCAGGAACCCCTACCTTCAGAGGCTTCTCATTGCTTCCCATAGTCCATCCCTTTGGGATGGTTCGCTCACCGCCTGGCCAGTAGATAGAACTTATAAGTTCCCCCAAGAAACCAAACTCCGGTGACCACATGGTTACTTCTCTGTAGCTCTTACCAATCACGTTAACAATCCGAAAAATGGGCTTATGTGAAAGTAAACCATTTTTTAATCTTATTTCACCACTGAGGCCTTGAAAGTTGCTCGATGAAACATGATGCATTAGTTCTGTGGAATTAATCTTTATGCCTTCTGAGTTCTGGAAAGCCTTGACAAGGGCTGAAACTGCATCATAAGCACGTAAAGAATACACACTCGGGGACGAATTCTCTTCTTCTGTTGGATGCTTTTCCCTGTATTTTCTTCTGAATTTGGATTTGAACTCTTTGTAGTAATCGGTGGTGTCTGCATAGTCCGTCTTCAAACCAAGAACTCCTTGCATATTAAGTATGACCGACAAATCAACAGAATCAAGAAGATTAGCAATCTCATCTGATACAATCCACACGTAGCCTTTTGTCATCATTCCTAACCCCTTAGCCTTCTCAAACAAGATCACTGCAAAGTCCATAGACGACGGAGCAACCACGAAAATTCTACCACTCCTACTTCTGAGCTTCTTCAGCTCTTCTTCAACAACTGCTTTGGGATCTAGCAGAGAAGAGATACGAGGGAAAGACAAGTGATGCTCAATGGACGAATCAACGGCCCGTAGTGAGCCCAAGAGGAGAGTGAAGAGACTTGAATCTTCAGAGAAGCTGCTTTCTTGCTCATGTATCAACACCACATTTCTCCACCTGAAACGGCCGACGATTGCAGCTATGCATTGCATTTGGTAGGTGATTGGGCTAGTTATTTGGATAACAGATGGCGGTTTTTGTACCATTTCTTGAGGAGGAAAGGCTACCGGAGAAAGGGAAATGATGGGAGTGCTTCTGGCCATGGATGTCTTGAGTTCTGAGAGTATGGTGGCTTCTTGCTGTGTTACTGTTCCAAGAATGGTATCGACTTGATTGTGGCTGATAAGATCAATTGCTGAAAATACAGGGAAAATGTATAAGGGAATTTTTGAGATATAATTACTATATTATTTGATTTATATAAGGAGTGTTTGTAAAAATTTCTGCTTTTATAAAAGTGATTTTCGTTGAAAAAATTGAGAGTTTTAGCGGAATCAAAAGTGGGTATTGTTCATTGAAAAACTAAAAAGCAGATATAAGTTAAATTGGATAATATTTGGAGAAAAATCACTTCTAAAATAAATTTAATTAATTAAAAATTATTTTATCCCTATGTGTTAAAAAGATACTATTTTTGGCATATTATTTTACTTATTTTTTATCAATAATAATTATTTTTTCACAAAAAATAATAAATTCTATTTCGATTAGCATATTTTATTTTATTTCTTACAAATACTACAAAAAATGTGTTTAATCAAATAATAATATGTGAACGAAATAATAGATATTATAGCAAATAAAATATTGCTAAATTATTCAAATTATGAAGATTCCAATTTCAACTTTAAATGTGACGCCCCAAAGATTATAATAGTAATTATAGGATTAATTGATAAATCCTTATGAAACTTAGTGATTAGTAAATAAAGTATAGGTCATAATTGGAATATAATAAAACTTGAATGAATTAAATTGAAGTTTGTTATAATATTGGGGGTGCTACATTAAATATATAATTTTAAAAGTAAAATAAAAATAATAAAGTTGAATTAAAATTATTATGATAAGTAAAGCAACTAAAATAAAATTGAGGTGCTTCTAACTTTTGGCCTAAAAGCACTTTTCTTAGCCGTTTTAGAAACAGAAGTTGGCATCCCAAACACTTCAAAAGTACTTTTCGGGAATCAGAAGTTGGAAAGCACTTTTCTAAAGCGCTCGCAAACACTTTCATAATTTACAATAAATTTCGACATCCTGTTTGATGATAATTAATATTTTTATAATTATTATACTTTTTACGTTTGTTTGTATGACTCTCATTTGATACCTACAATTAGTTTTTGACATAATTTTTTATAATTCTAAATAAATAATAACAATATTTAATTTGTTACAGAAAAGTATCATTTGTCAAGTTATGAGCTGCGTAGACTACATATATATGTGTTCGACAATATTAGCATTTACAAAGTCAACTTGTTGAAAATGTCAAAATTTAGGTTTGAGTTAGTGTAATAATTAACCACAAAAATAAAAAGATTTACTTTGCTAATTGAACTTTACAAATCCGTATAATTATTTATTTAGTTCAATAATTAGTAGCAACATAACATGATTGATTATGTCAAAATAGTTAATAATATTATGGAGCATGCATGATCTAACTTAAATGAATTATCCTCGTAGGAATTTGTTAGTTAGAATCAGGCGTTTCTAATTCTTAATGTTGTTGATGGATTAAATCTTGTGGACGTTCCCAGGATTGTTCATTGATTAGGGATTTAGCCAACAATCTTACCTTAACTAACGAAAAGGTAAAGAAAGATGAGGTCGTTTGGTCGTACCAATGACTATAACTGGTTTATTTATTTAAACGAGTGTCATATTTGCATCGATGATCAACCAATGGAATCAAGCATGAACCCGATCTTAACCGAAAAAGTCTTCTCTTAATTTATCTCTTTTAATTTCATTATCTCTCTAGTTTAATTTAATTTTTGTTCTTCTTACAGTCAAACCCTCCCCCTACTATTTTTATTTTTGAAGGAATCGACTTGAAGCTAATCCCTAAGGAATCAACCCTACTCCCACTTCTACAAAGGTGTCCGTAAGAATTATTTTTTTTTTTGTCTCGACACTCATCATTTTCTTGGTTCATCTTGTTGTCTGAAATTAGGCAGCAAAAACATGGGACATCCAATTTTAAAAATATACAGAGGATAAATTGTTGCATTTTAAAAAACACAAAAAGATATATTGCTAAAAAAATCATAGGAAGTAATTTGCTCATTTGTAATATCAGGAATTTATTTGTATTTTTTTTATTATTTATTATATGCACACAAAAATAACATGCTATAACCGACAGCAAGTTGGAAATCACTTCTTAGTTGCATTCCGTGCAATTGAGGAGGAAAGAGAGTCGCATTCCAACCTTTTGAAAAGTCGAAAAATAGGAATTACGTACCCGCAGAAGCAGCAGGAGCTGAGCTCCCATGCGAAGGTCTTGGGTGCAAAACCAGGTTCAGACAAGGACGAAAATCAGCAACAGCCAATTCCATGGCTATCTTCTGCTCTTTGCCCACTCGACAACTCTCATCAATCACAACCCCGATGCTCATCGTGGGCCGATGATGATGCTGCTGCTTCTGCCGACATTCTTTCCTTATCGACGCTGTCGTTTCTGATTCCACCAGCACGAAGCAAAGGAAGAACAAGAACAAGTGGAGCTGGATATTCATGAGGACTGATCAGTCATGTCCTCCTCCTGCCTCCAGGGACATTAATGAAAGAAATTTAGGACCCACCACCCCATCAGTTTCATCACTTATTACTACGTAATTACATGGATATATTCCAATGTTGGAACGACTTATTCAAACTCAATATTTTTGTCTTTATTTTTAAACTATATACTGACTTGGATCCATCGCGCATTCCTTGATATTGCTTGGAGTGACTCTTGAGCTAGCTTAAAAGAATTGGACTGAAAATCAACGAATTACGTCGTTTTCGTATCCACGCAGCCACTCATATATATATGTTTTCCTGGAAAGTTTTGAGTGAAGATGCAAGACTAAAAATATGTATATAGTCAGGTTGACGTCTTACAATAAAAAGGCAGCACGATTCAACATTTATGAACATGGCTAGTTTGGTGTATAATATCTATTTTTTATTTAAAACTATCACTTTCGGTATTTTAATATATCGAATGACACAACAAATTGTATCGATTAGTAGGAGAAGGGGTTTAATGCAATTTGTCCCTGTAATATTGTAAATTGACAAATTATTCCTATAAAAAAAATAACAATAGACTTTCTTGTGTTTTTTAAAATGAAGCAATTTATCTCCCAAAATAGGAAGGTCAGATTGCTTCATCTTAAAAAATACGGAAGGTAAGTTACTGTATTTTTAAAAAATTCAGGGGAGTAAAATTGCTGTTTTTTTTTTCACAGAAGGTAATTTACTCATTTGCAGTATCACAGAAAAGGGTTGCCCGTATTTTTTCCAATAAGAGAAATATTATTTTCCGTCCGGTAACTGTGGTCTCTTCACTTTTGATTCCATTGATTACGGAATTCTCATTTTTTATCCCGTAACTTTTAAAAAGTAGTATCTTTTATCTCGTGACAGTTAAGTGCATGGGACCAAAACTGCTATTATTGAAAGTTATAAGTGAGAATCCCGTAAACAGTGGAACTAAAAAAAGTAAAAATTCTAACGGCCATATGTTGAGCACGTGATATTTTTTGTTAAATTATCAAACCAAAATATATCACGAGATAAAAAATACTACTTTTTAGAAATTACAAGACCAAAAATGATAATTTTATAATCAATGAGATCAAAAATAAAAAAAACTCTAAATTACAAGACGAGAAATACTAATTGCCCTTATTAAGAGTATTACAGATGTTCAACTAATTTGCATATATTTGCTAATAAACCAGACAGTTGAAAGTCAATGAATCCTTATTTTTGACTAATTAATGTCAAATGCAGACAGAGTTGGTTAGGTGATTGAACCATATAAATTTTGTCCTAATTAAAACATATATTTGTTTTTATATTTATTTTTAATTCTAGATGTGAGAGAAGTTAGAAGCCAGGAAGGTTGGAACCAATCCACTTGCACTAGTTAGGGTTGGAATTTAATTGTGTAGTTGAATTTCTAGAAATTAAGACCTGTTTACTTGTCCAAGGAAGAAGACAAGGAGATTGGTACTTGCAAAATAGCTAGGAAGAGATGATCATGGTTAATTCTCACGAGACCGTACATACTCGAGTTCAAGACGGTCCGATGTGGCCCCCTATATCAAGATCGTTTTTGTGTATTTTTTTACTGAATTTTTATTATATTTATTTAATTAAATAAAAAAATATGAATAACTAATCGACACCAATAAAATAAATTAACTTTAAATCTGTATAACTTACAGTAAAATTCCATTAATTAAATGAATTATTTTTTTATGGAGAAATTATTATATACATATACGGACATTTTAGTCTGTACACATTCGACAACCAAGATAATTATTACTTAGACATCTCCCCTTAATATTTACTATAGATATTTAGTATAAATATACTATATATATTTGCAACTAATTTTTGGAGAAATTCTTCATAATTTTAAAGGTAAATTACGTTGACTATCCCTAAGGATAGATAAAAATGCGAAATTATACTTTCTTCCCAAGGAAGTTATGAAATTACAGTTACACATTCTCTGAAATTCTCTATTTACAACTGATCTCGTTCCGTTAAAATTTGAATAGAAAATACTAAAATCACTACAAAAAAAAAAACAAAAAGTTCGTGACAAAAACAATCAGTGAAAAATTCTGATATCGTCACTAATTATATATATTTAGTAACAAGAATGTTTATTTTGTCACAATAATAATTTTCATGGTTTTAATAATTACTATTATTTTGTTAAAATTATTATTAGTAAGACTTAGTGACAAAATAACGTACTCAAAGTTGTCGCTAAATACAATTAGTGACTCATGTATAGTGATAATCTAGTGACAACAAATAATAGTTGTCATATAGTTATATCACTACTTGTTTTCAGTGATAATTTTAGGTACAATTTTTGTCACTAATAATTATACAGTGACAAGATCAAAATTATTGTCACTTAATATATATTTTTAATGACAACTTCAAAATAGTCACATGATAGTTTGTCATTAGTACTATATTTTCTTGTAGTGAATAACAAAAATAATTACATAAAATTTTAATTTTGCCCCTTATTTAATATTTTCATATAAATATTTCTACTTATAAAGGGAAAATGTATGTACATATATGGAGTGAGCTTAACATCATGATATTTTTTCCTTTATTTAATTAAAAATTATGTAATTTTTCGCTAAGGTTAGAATTTTTTGTCCAAATTTTTATGAAAAGAGGTCAGGTTAAATAGTGAATTTTCGGATGGAATGTAAATTTAATTTTAAAATTTCTTTGAAAAAAAGTGTAATTGTGTATTTTCAGAAAGGATCTAAGTGTAATTAACCCAAATTATAAATATATTCCCCCATTCAGTAAATGAGATTTTACACAAACATTTTCTGAAATATATACATTAACACCCCCTTAGAGGGTGTACCTATCGGTTCAAATTTTTTTTAGAATGTTTGTGTAATTAAATTTAAGTTCAAGGAAATAAGTGTAATTTATCCAAATTTTAAAAATAAATTAAGAGCTGCTATTTCTTTTTTCTTTTTTTTTTTGAAAAAAAAATGTAAATTTTTTTAGATTTTACAAAGTTCATTTTTGAAGAGTCCATTTCACATAAAAATCTATGAAAGTAGGTCATTTTTGTTCCAAGCCCAATTGAGCCTCCGGTCGTTGCCCAAACACCAGCCCGCCAAACGAAGGATCGTAGCACACTAGCCCTGCATTTCTGTCTATCTCCTCTGCTCTTCAACTGCCAAACGCAGTGCTGCAGAGTGGATGTAAACTGTCTTCGCGTTCCATAACGATCACGAAAATGATTATGTTTCTTGAATTTGGGGTATAATTATACCATATAAAGTATACTGCTTTTACTGTATCGCATTGTTAGATTGTAATGGCTTCAATTGCTTCTCCAAGTTGGGCAACCACTCGTTCGTTCCAGAGAAAACCCATCTCAAGAAACCTAATCTTGTTCCCCTTTTCAATATCTTTTCCATTATACAAAACCCGATTCTGCGCAATAAAGGCCGGGTTGGATGGCCGGGGGGTGGTTCGGAGCAGCCGGGAGACGACTGTGTATGGCGAGAATTTGTTAAGGAAGCCGGTGGTGTCGTCGCCTGCCGCTCTCGACGGCGAAGAGTCGGTGAAGGAGTATTTGGGTGGCGAGGGGAGCGAGCCGAAGGGTGGAGATGGTGGGACGTGGGTGGATTGGGAGGACCAGATTCTAGGAGACACTGTGCCCCTTGTTGGCTTTGTTCGAATGATTCTTCACTCTGGAGAGTAAGCTCCCCCTTTGTTTCATTTTTCGAATTCTTGTGTTTAATTGGGTATGTTTGTATAATGTATTCACTCGCCACTCTGACATGTTTTACTAGATTTTGAAGGGATATAGAAACATATAACATGGAAGTTTGAGTCATTGGTCGAGTTCCGCTTCAGATGCAGCGATCGTTTACTACTAGATAATCAAGAACAATGTTACTGTCTTTTAAATGCAATAAGCAAACAACGAATTAAAAGCAGCGAGGAATATACTGGTTCAGTTACTAAAGTGTTGCCAGAAAAGCTGTTTTGCTGCTGAACATGTTGGATGCATGATTTGCTAAATGTTAATATCTGTATGAGATCTCCAAGTGGGTTAGAATTAGGACTACGGATCCCCTTATTTATGGAACAAAGGGGAAAATTTGTGTTTCTTAACCTGGATGTGTGTGTGTGAACCAAGATTGAGATATTTTGGTGATCGCATAGGCTTTATTTGTCTTTCAAGGACTTCTGGTAGAATTCAGGTTTTAGTTTAGAGGATCACAAAGTTTGAATCGTGATATTGACAAAAGTTTGGATCTGGTTTTAATTTTGTTAGCATTATATGAGGGCGGTCTGACTTCTTCAAGAATGCAAAAGCCCTGTTAGCATTATATGAGGCGGTCTGACTTCTTGAAGAATGCAAAAGCCCGAATACCGGTTTTGTATGTATGACAAGTAATGTGAGGTGGTTTAAAGGTAAACACATGTTGGTTGACTTACACATTTTATTCATTTTTTTCCCGCAGGTATGAAAGTGGTGATAGGTTGAGTCCTGAACATGAGAGAACAATTCTGGAAAGATTGCTGCCATATCATCCCGATTGTGAAAAGAAGATTGGTAGTGGAGTTGATTACATCACAGTACCTCCCTCATTCTCTCTCTCTCTCTCTCTCTCTCTCTCTCTCTCTCTCTCTCTCTGTGGTCGTGATAGTTCTGTAGCCTTTTATTCTCTTTTATATTTCAAAGGGTCCTTTATCAGTCTTCTCACAGTTTTAACTTTTTCCAAGGGAAGCCTTAGGGGGAGAGAAGTTAAAATCTCTCTAAACCAACTTTGAAGTTTTCCTGGTTTAGAACCATTAAACCTTGAAGATAGCTTCATTGTGCATGAGTAGAGAAAGAATTCCAGTGCTGAAACTTCTGTGAAATAGTGTGTACTGAACCCTAGTAGATCACCTTCAGCATATAACAATACAGATCCTGTATAACAAATAGAAGACCATTAGTAAATTTCACATGAAGGAATCCACTTGTTATAAATGTTGTAGTATTTCCTGTATGGCAATCTTGTTTTGTCCGGTGATGTGTTGCAAGGCGTGAATATCTCAGATAAGCCCTTGTTTGGAACATTAATAGTTCCTGATGGCAAATTATACGTTATCTTCATCTCTTACGAAGTTGCATGGTGTAAATTACTCGGGCCAAATGTGTGGATGATAGCACAAACACAAGGAAAATGTTAACCAACATATTGGCTGGAAACGTCATTATTTGCGGGGAATTGTATGAGAAGAACTATTTTAGACTTACATTCAATTATTCACTATTTATGAACAGGAACCTTTGTGTCTGAAAGTATGCATTTGGAGCTCAATTGTATATCTAGAAATGTGTATTTTGATTGCCACGGCAGCTACTTTCCTGCCTGCCCAGATCACTGAGGCATACCTTTCCGCAGGGGCAATGAATTATTACAGTTGGCAAGGACATGATAGGAGCATACATAGCAACTTGAAAGCTAAACTGCAAATACAATAAAACCAAATAAAATTATTTAAAAGAAAACAATTTATGTCGAATCGTGTATATTAGATCTGCAGCTTTGCATATGTTAGTTGATTCATCATGGAAGCCAGCTCACAAAGAATAAACATGTCTAAGCAGACATATGTATTCAAGTGAAGCTGCCCTTTACCCGTATATGCATTGATGTATCTTTTAATTATCAGTCCAATAGCTAATTGCTGAATGTTTCTTGTTTCTGCTTCGCAGATTGGGTACCATCCTAATTTTAATAACTCAAGATGTCTATTCATAGTTCGCGAGGATGGAGAGTTGGTAGATTTCTCATACTGGAAATGCATGGAGGGTTTAATAAGAAAAACCTATCCTCTATATGCGGACAGCTTTATTCACAAGCATTTTAGGAGACAAAGACGTAGTGACTGAAGGTAAATTTTGTGAATCAGAGCTTGGTTATGCATTGGTGCCAAGAATTTTCTTTTCCTATTTTCCTTGGTGTCTCACCTCATTTGTTCCAAAGCTCCTTATATTAGGTAGAGCCCATGATCAGAACTCATGTAGCTTATGCAGGGGAGAAATAAAACATTATTATCCTCAGAAAAGCTCAGCCGGATTACAAATGTTTAAACCTCAGCATTCAATTGTTTGATAAAACTATGCAATATCCTTTCTGCTGCAGTCTAAGAATGCTCTCTTCTGTTTTATTGTACTATCTGCTTTTCTTGAGAAAATACTGCCATTAGAAAAGAAAAGATAAAAATAAAAATGAGAAGGGAAAAAGAGAATACTAAACTTTATTTGACTTGCTATAAGTCATTAGTAAGTCAATAGAAAGTAAATATAGATGTTTTTCTATTTTTTTAAATTAATATCAGCAAATTAGGTGAATTTTCACTAATTGAGGGATCCTTTCACTAAACTTTAGCCATAATAGTAACTTTTATCTTTTTGTTAGAATTTACTAAGCACCTTTTAAAATTTCTCAACTTTTGGCACTTTTCTATTTCGGGAGCTACTATTCCATAATTAGTAACGAACTTATTGATAAAATTATTAATTATTTATAATTTATATATAATAAAACAGAAAGATAGAAGTTATCCAAGTAAGCACCATGTATGCACATACTTGGATAGCCTCTTTAAATTTTATTTTGCCATGTAAAAAATAATATTTTTTCTTTAATTTAAATTTAAAAAACTGTATGATTATATTTTTTTCCATGCCAAGATAATAACAAGATTTTAAATATTTTTTACACACATATCAAATGTGTCGTCTACTGTTAGTACACTTATAAAAGAATGGTTAAAATGCATTTTACCCCCTTGTGTTTTGTTAAAATAGCTAAAAACTCCTTTTATGTCCTTAAAATTTCTAATAAAACCTCTTGTATTTTGTATAACTCAGCAAAAAATATCCCTTCAATTAGTAATTAACGAAAGGTGTATTATACGCGCTCATTGTGTGTTTGGGGGTGTTTTGTAGCTGCTTTTGACTTTATCTTTGGTGATTTTGACTAAAATACCCTTATGGTGTTTATATATTTACATGTATATCTTTTACTTGTTAGGGGTATTGTCAGCACAAACAATAAATTGGTGTCGGAATATCATAACTGCTGTTTGTGAGAGAGAAAAAAAAAAGCACTCTCTTATATATTAATATTAATCATTGTGGCACGTCGTTCCTATATGTATATAATAAATAATCTTTCATATTTTAAAATATATTATAAATAAAAATGAAATACAAACTAATACATTAATACAGATAGATAATACCAAGACTTTACCCAACCTCTTCAAGACCCAATGGGTCTTGAAATCCAATGCCATTGTTTTAGACACAAATCTTTTTTATTTTTCGGATGGGGCCAAGACCCATTTTTTTTTTCTTTTTTCTTCTATCTAAAACAAGATAATTAAAAAAACTAAATAAATTTTAAATTAAAACAAAAATGAAAGAATATATTAGATACATACTCAACAGAAGTTTATTTGGATCAAAATCACAAAAGTAAGGCACAATATATTAACTATTTATATTTAGTATCAAAATAAATTATTATAAAAAAAACAAGTTGCATTTAGAATTAGCAACACTTTACTATATACATTAGATTTATCGATGTATTTCTAATTTTTTCTTTTAATTTCTTATTTTTACCCATAATTTATCAATAAATTCATGATTATTGAGACCCAATTCACAAACAACTGTTTTTTTAATAGAATTTTATTAAAGAATATATCATATATTATTTTGTTTAGAAACAATCTAATTAGAATATTAAAAATACATTATTGATAGTGGTCAAATTTAATATTATAGAACTTTAAGCCCTAATTTATCACTTAAACCAAACAGTATTGCATATCAAAATGTTGAAAAATTATACCTAGCAAAATAATATATTTATATAACTAATTATTTTTTTACTAATTAAAAAATATACATGATTAAAGAATTACACAATAAATAATTTTATGATATCCTGAATTTTTTATATTTGTTCACTTGAATTTAGATAGAGTAATAAATAATAATCCAATTAAATTGAAGAAAAAAATAAAAACACTTTTTGGGTACAAATTCAATACATAAATCTACCCAAACCCAATTTTATATGTTTTAGTGAGAATCCAAGTCCGGATCTAATAATTTGCATTGTATTTGGATATCGTCCTTTTTTTATTATAAATCTGAATAGAATTTTACCCTACCATTAACACCCTATGTATGTCATATATATATATATATATAATTCGGCCAATTATACACCAAAAGTTGCATAATTCGGCCAATTATATGCCAAAAGTTGCAGTTAGCTGCTATTGTTGCCAGGGGTACAAGCCCTGCCCAACCCTTTGACACGCCTACATCATACACGTAATTCGACCAATCATATGCCAATAGTTGCACTTGTTGCTACTGCCTTGATTGTTGTCAGGGGTGCATATGGCATGAGATGACCCAAGCATGAATCTAACAAATCTTTACAGCATACAGAAACTTAGATGAGTAATGGGTCACTTTTAGGAGGTCCCAAGAGTAAAACATAATTATGGTCATCTACACTGTCAGTCTACATGGAGGATACATACTCAATAGAACACCAAGACATCCTAAGAATCTCACCTAGGCGACCAAGCGAGCTTCCTCGTCTTCTGGCACCACAATGTCATCTCTCATCATCGGCTTGTACTTGTTAGGAACTCGAGCGCCCGCCTGTATACATACTTCAACCACAGCTGGAGCCTTACCGTAGAAACTCTTTAACGCACTTGTTAATGGCGGCCCTTTTGGATCCTTGACATGCCACACATAATTTGGTGGAAACACTTCATCGACTGTTGCGTCTTGCCATCCATGCTTTCCATCTCTCCATTGATGCTTAAATTCTCCACAAAGCTTGGCATTGTGGCCCCAAGGGCCAACATGCACCTCCGAGCAATATCCACATGCCTTAACACTGTACTTTTTCATCAATTTCGTCACACCCCATTTCACTTTTTCATATGCGTTAACTGTCTGTTGTGCAATCATAGGAACATCCGACTCCTTGGGTGGAGGAAATCGACCAAGGGCCTGATGAGTGTCAAGTTCCATAATCTGTGAACCTGAACCACTAGGGCAGCAAATTTCAGGCTCCTCAACAAATCCACCTATATCTATCACTTTTTTACCAATCATTCGGATAGGCTCCGTCCTCCGTCGTGAAGGATATTCTGGCAACTCAACGCCAGCTTGGATGCAAAGTTCAACTACAGCAGGAATCCTGTCATAGTTAAATCTGGTTTCATGCTTAATTCGCCGGCCAAATGGATCATACATATGGTATGACTCAATAGGAAGAAGCACATCATTGATAGAACCCTTCACCCATGAATGAAAACTTTTGCGGCTGCCACTGGTTGGGCCACGGCAATCTTGAATGTCATGACCCTTTTGGGCAACATGAATTTCCGAGCATTCACTGAAAAAGAAGCACTATAGAGTTACTATTCACATTCCATATAAATTTATTCCTCCACTGGAAATAACTACAAATTAAACTGGGAGAAAGCTCCAAAACGTCTGAAGAAATTTCAATTTTAAGTGTTACCTACAAGCATGGACGGGAACAACATGCAAGATTTGTGCAAGTCCTCCAATCAAAACTTTCCAAGCATCAAGTACTTCATAAGCTACTGGAATTAGCTCAGGAACAAGCAGTCCATTCTTGGGAGGCTCAAGATGCTTCTCAATCCCCATTTGTGCCAGCTTCTTATCAGCCCTTGCCACCTGTTGAATCTTCTTTAATGGTATGGGATAAGGCTTCTTCTTCTTCTTCGGCAGTATTGGCGGAAGATCCACATTCTGTGGTAATATTTTGCGTTTCTTCATGCTATGACCATGGTTAGGCCTTTCATATGTGCAAGAGAATTTTACCGGTCTTATTCTGGCAATTGGATTGCTACATTCAAAGCCTAACTGCAAAAGCAAAACAGATATTAACCTTCATGAACTTGATTGAACACTGGAGCAATACAACTAAGATACCTTAACATATATAAGGTCAAACATTTCAAGGCAACCTTGCATATTAACAACAAATGATGTTTGGCTTGTGAGATCACAAATTATAAACACGGTATAAATGCAGTCAAGCTGAAAAGGCTCCTTTTCGGCTGTGCTTGAAATATGTGAAATATATTGCAACAAGATGAAAAGCACTGAAAAGGTTGAGACATGAATATTTTCGAGAAATATATTGCACTAAGCTTAAGAGCTGAAACAGGGAATACAAAATTCTTACAAAACTTTCTGATGAACAAATGATATTCTGTTCCCAGACCACTACAAAAAGAGACTAGGAGGAGCAAGGAAGCAAGTAGAACTAGTGGTGTCATACGGGCAATCAATGAAGTATGTCACAAATCTTTGAAGTATTAACACGGAGCTCTTTTCTTGAAAATCTCTCTTTCTTTGATAACATGATAATCTTGTTCTTCATTGGATTCGGCCTTTCCGATTTGTATTCACTAATCTAAAAGGAATATAGAAACATCCTAACAAGAAGGTCCTAAGTTACTTGAATTCACAATAGAAGAGTGGAAACGCAAAACAAATATGGCTCTTGGAAAGACAAGTAACCAAGAATGACAGGATTGAACCTTTAGCCTGTGAAAACTTGACTTAGAAACAGCAAGCTGAGACGTCTTAAATTCCACTAACCCAAGTGAAGTGCCTGAAAAGAGAAATAAGCATAAAGTATGAAGGATGTGCATATGATTTAATGCTTACCTTTTCTTTTAGAAGAAAAGGCAGTTGGACTGTTGGACTTAGAGCCAGAACTAGTTAAAATGGGTTGTTATGACCCACATCAAGTATCATCAAAGGTGTTGTATTTGTTTTCTACATAGTATATCATGGAGAAACTTTATCAGATTATGGATATGGAGTCCAACATACAGTTATAAAAATATAAGGCGTTACCCGTATTTGATGAAGTCCATGTAGCAAAAGAAACAACTGGTAATTGTTGGAGCATTATTCCCAGTCGGCCTTTTCCTTTCTGTCTCAAAAGAAAAGAAACATAGAAATCTGCAATTGAAATTACAAGAGTACTACACTTCATTAATATATAGCAAAATCAAGACCAAAGGTGGCAATTTTGATGGATTGGATGATAATAATTTGGATATGACGTAATCCAAAGAATAAGGTCCATTGGCAAAACAGATGTCATAAAACCCAGGTTGGTGTTAATATAATGGATCAATACAATAATAAATAAGATTAAATTTGATAATAAAACAAAAAAAATCACTTAAAAATCTATAAGCACATCAAAACTCACATTTGCTTCAAAATAATTAATACGATGTTTTTTTAGTTTTCTTTTCATTTAAATGCAAATGTCGTAATCACAGTTGTTAAAGGCGCATGGCACATCATGGCGCAAAGGTCCCCTAGAGCCTTGTAGCAATCATAAATTATACGGAATACTTAATGAGGGTAAAATTAGAAGTTTATGTAAACTTTTTCTTTTACTTGTACTGCAAATGAAGAATTCTCGGAGGGGGTGCAAGTCTAAATTTCAGTAATTTTCTGGGGAAGTGTAATTTCACTTTCGATAGAGTTTAAGTGTAATTAACCCCATATATTATATAGTTTTGATCAGACCAACTTTTCAAGGTCTTGTATAGTGTAATTAGAGTGTAAGTGAACTAAGCTAAGTTGAACACATTATTATTCAAATATGTTTGAACTTTTAGCGGTCTTGAAATAGTTGCATGAGCGTTTTTGCATTAATAATTGAATCTCGAATGAACTTGGGTCAAGTTCGAGTAGGCATTTTTCACATATATTTTTATCATTCTTTGACTAAAAATTGAGATTGTTCTGAGCATGGGTGCAAACGAGCCAAGCTCAATCAAAAATCTGAAATCGAGCTCGCGGACGAGCTTGAGAGAACAGGCGAGAATGTCTCAACAAAAATATGACTCTTAATCTTAACAAAGATGTCTGTCTAATACTTCTTTTCCGGCTCAATAAATGCTGCTAAATGAAGACTAGTTTGCTAGATTTCTTTCTCTTACAAAAACAGTGGTTTCTTCAATGCATATAACAATACACAATACACAAAAATCCAAACTCCATCTCCAATTCATATATCACTACATCATTTGTCATTCCCCAACTATACACAACAACAGTAATACAAAAATACAACCAAAGCCCAAGCACAACCAAGCAAAGTCAACAAAAGTTCAATCAGGCATTTCATCAAACACTTGAAAGCAAAACCCATCAAATTTCTTCTACAAACTACAAAAGAAATTTACGAATAAAAAAAATCACCCGTTAATGGTGGAGTGGGAGCGAAGGTGTCGCGTGCCGATGGATTCGTGAACGTGAAGATGAAGTTCTGGACTTCTGCAATTTTTTCTCACTGCCGCGCGCGAGAGAGAGAGTTAGAGAGACGGAGAGTTCTCAAATTTCAATAGTCAATTGACTCAATTCTCACATTACATATTTTCTTTTCTATTTCTAATTTTAATTTAATATTTAATATAATGCATATTACATATTTAATATTAATTTTTATTTGTGATTTTAATTTAATTTTTCAATTTTAATTTTATTTTTAAAATCATATACTTTTTTAAAAACAAGAATCCTCCTCTATACAAAATGAGGATGAGAAAACATTAATTTCTCTTATATCTCAAATAAAGGGTAAAAATAGACTTAAAGTAATGCATAAAAATGAGCCTATTTGCATAAAAGGGGAAATATTACAAAATAAATAAAAATCTACTTAGGAATATTAGCGAAAGGAGTTAACAAAATAAGTCGATGTAGGTATTGTTTGAAAATAATAAATGATAAATTAAAAAATAAATTTAACTAATAAATTTATTTAGATCAGGTTAAAGTGTAATCAGAGACTGGTTACGGTGTGCGACACGTGACAATCAAGTTCGTGACACGTAGATGATGATTGATGGTGCTCAATCATCACCCAATTGTTTTAATCAATTGAATAAGTGTCATTTAATTGAAATAATGTGTCTAAGTAATCGGAAGCGCGGGTCACCAAAACAACATTCTTCATAGCTACTACATGCGCTTTTTTAAGTCAATTGGCTGCAGCCCTTTGAAATTCAGTTCTTATGAAGGGGATGTTTGACCTTTTATTTGCATCCTCCTCCCACCACTCTGTGCAAAGTCATCATGTGTTCTTCAAATTCAACCAACAATGGCTGCATCAATAGAGCAACCATCAAATTAAAAAAAAAAATCAAATTTATTTTGGGATAATTACATTTTTCTCTATTGAGCTTCGGTATAATTACACGTAAATCTCATGTGATTTCAGAAATTATATCTAGCAGCCCTAAGGTTTGTTTTCGTATAATAAATAAGTCTGTGTATCAATTAAAATTCACCGAATTTACTGATATTAATAAAACAATTTATATTTACTCCCAATTGACTCATTATTGATTTTGATGCAGCTTGTTATTCGATCGGTGGCTGTTTTGTCTTAAAAAGGCGTCTCGTTAGGGAGAGAAGGTCTTGGGGCTTAAAAGCCACTCAAGCACCTTATCTGCAACCGTATGGAACACTTTGTTTACATCAGATTCATTACTGGTTAAATGAATCATTTTATGACTAAATTACCCTCATACGTATTCACACGTTAATGCATGTGAGGAGGTATATCTTCGCCCTTACAAGGGTACTCTATTTTTCTTTTTTTTAATGTCATGGAAAATTTTTCGCCTTTTTATCTATCTGTGCTCTTATATAATGGTTAAAACTGATATTTTATAAATAAATATGAGGTCATCATTCCAATTTACCAAAAATAAGGGTGTCATTGAGACATTATTTAAGGTATTCAGTTTATATGTATTTATCATTTCATTGGTTTGTTTAAATGGAGATATAATGTATAATTATGGCTTCTATAAAAAAAAAAAAAAAAAGAAAAAAAGAATGTGGTAGAGTGATATGTTAAATCATCACATTTAAGTTGGCTATTAAATATTCGGATTTGATATGTTAGAAAATAGAATACCTTTTTTTCCAATTTTTAGACTCCTTTAAAAATATAAAATTACATTTTTTTTTACAAAATATGTTCCTCTATATAAAACTATAAGTTTGGAAGAAGTTAGTGTAAATATATTGTTTTTCTTTAAACAATCTTAATATTTTGTATGAGATCAATGAATTGCGCATAATTAAATTTATCTGCAGAACCGGATAAAAACAAAATTTTGAATCGTATTGAAAATTGATATTTTGGTTCGATATTTGATACAAGTTTATCTAAAATTCGGTATTCGATTCATTTTTTGTATTGTGGGTGTCGGTTAAACAAATTGAATCAAATACTGAATTTTTAATTATATTACATGTATGTATATTATATTATATTACATGTATGCAAATATATGTGATAAATATTACATATTTATTTTTTTAAAAATAAATCTGTATTTCTATACACATATATGGTATATACATATAAAAAAAGGATTATATTTTTATAAAAAATATCGGTTTATTCGGTAACTTTACTGAATCGGATCAAAAATTTTCTGATAATTACCGAATCAAATCGAACATTTCAATTTGATATTCGGTATATTATTTTAAATTAATAAAAAATTTGACTTGATTCGATACCGTATTACCGAATGAACACTCCTTGATGAAGGGAGTATTTACTACTCAAACAAACACGATCCGAAATGAAAACAAACAAGGAAGATTCATGAGAAATTTTTGATCAATCCAGAAACAATAATGAGAAAACAGAGGAAGATGATCTCTGAAAGTTTTACTCCAATACAACGAGCGATCTTTACAGTAAGTGACAAAAGTCGTGTAAGTTACAGAATTGTGGGATTTGCAGATCCTTTTGCTGTACATTTGATGCCTGTTGCAAGAACGTAGGGTGACCAAGATGCCAATATTCATGTCCAACTGCTATCAGAGAGGGTGTATTTCATCATGGTTATGATCCTAGGTTGTCAGCCAGGTGTTTCTAACACCACAAAAGAATCAACTAATGAAATCATAATCTTGAGCGACGGATGCATTTCATTGGATTGAAAGCAGAATGCCTTCGTCCAGGAGCGAAAGGGACTCGTCGTCTCGTGGAGGGTGATGACCGTAGATCCCAGTCTTCAACATTCTTTGGGACGCATACGTCGAACAGGAACTGACCAAGAACCCCATGAGCACTAATTTTTGGTGGGCCAGGCAAGGGTATGTAGTGTTCTTTGCGTTCGTCCTGCACGGACCCGACATCCCTGTCCTCGTGAAATTCTAGCGAGGTGGGCATGTATAAATGGTCGCTTGAGTTGAGGTCGATCCTCTGGAGGCTCTGACTTGATTTTGCAGCGGCTTTTCTGAGGTTTGAAAATGGATCGGAGATCTCATCATGTGTGCCTTCCATGCCCATCTTCTCCCCTTCAAGTTGTCGTATTCGTTGAGAATAGATTACAGCAGCCTTTTGAAGTAGCTCGGTCACAGCTGCCCTGTATTCTTCTGGATAATGTCGAAAATGACCTGTGCAAATGTATAACAAGAGAAATGCCGTATCAAGACTTGATGATATTTCAAGTGTACGAGCTTTTTGTTTTAGCTTTTACTAGTTTGGTAACATGTTTAACAAGATTGTCGTTTGAGCTGCCATTTGAAGCATTGCTTCAGATGGAGACTACTCACTGAAGCGTTGCCTCTCGTTTGCTCCTGCACTCTGCTTAGCATATTGGTTACACAGTACATCCAAGTAGGGTATTTGTCATTCGCTCTCATAGACGAGATGGAAGCACTGAAAAGTCTGAAAGCGTACCTACGTGAGATGAGCTATTCCATTTGACCAGTTTAACATCAGCTCCAAGGTCTTTAAGCCTACTGGCAAAGTTATGGATAACTTGAAATGGAGCAAGTTCGTCGTCCTCCGAGCACAATATGAGATATGGAGCTCCAATACTCTGGTAACATTACAGTAATATATCGTGAAGAATGAAGCAAGAATTCAAGAAATAACTTCACGTTAAATCCAGTTGGAACTTACAACTGTGGAATACAGAGTTTGCCAGTAATCCGCTCGCTGTGATTCAAATCTGCTAAGAAAGAGTGCATCTAGAGTGGAAGAGACGCCACTTGCAATCCATGATGCAAGGGGTGGAGGACGCGACATTTTAAGAACAGTTGGGTGGAGAACGAAACGAGTGCCGAGATCACTTACAAAATCCACAGGAGTAGAATCAAAAATGTGGCCAGACACACAATCTCTAACGAGACGGTCGTCATCCTTCAGAGGAAAACAGACCACAAAATCAGCAAGTTTTTCCAAAAAAGCATGTAAGATTCTTGTAGTATGACAAAATGAAGAAATCTTACTCTTAAGCCAATACGGCTCCTTTTACCCAGCAACTTTCATTTTAAAAAAATAAATCAAAAGTTTCCACATCTATAACATAGAAGCAGCAACTCTGTAGGACGTCGTATTTACATATAAACTACCCACGTAATAGACAAAACTATTTGAAATATTACTAGGACGGTGATGGAATGAAGTATACCAGCATGATTTGCTCTTCGCACTTTCCCTCAATTATCTGCAACCAAATGGAAGATGGTTAAATTTTATCATTTTATACAACTTACAATATACTGACAAGATTAGTATTTACCTGAAGAACCTTGTACATGCAAGCTTTCGGGCCACCAGAAAAAGATGCAAACACAATGGGGCATGGCCGGACTTTCAGCTCCTGCTCATGATATTAAATGAAAACATTATATCACGTATAGAGGATCAACGAAAACATTTCACATACACAACAAAGTTCTAGCAACCACATTAAATATTGTCTTCTTATATATCTCGCTTTCTCAGCTTCTTTTAGTGTTCATTGTTTATCCATTAATTATTTCTTCGGAGAAGGGGAATTTTAAGATTACAATGTCTGAAATAATCAAGTAACAAGAAAGGCCAGTAAGGCAACAGGAGCACTGCAGGTTAGCCGTGCATGATGCTGCTGAAAAGCAATTACAACTACTAGCTTTATTGGTTCTCTTGTAACGCAATTCTCTTTTATTTTGGACAGGTCAAAAGTTCAAAGGTTTTATGGAGTAGCGGCTGTGTAATGAAAATTAAAAGAGTTGGTTTGTCAAAGGGCTACTACAATGCATTCATTTATAGTATGTTAAAGAAAAATCCGTACGGGCCACTGAATTTATAGAACTGACCTTTATGAGCTCATTGACTATTTCTCGTGCCAATGATGCAGCTTTATCCGGAAAGAATCTGCTAATGAAACAGATATTAGTATGGTGTAAAAGCTTTAAACGAGAGAATAAGATTTTCATAAATGTTGAACCCAAAATCCACAAGTCCTCGGTAGCAGAAGCAGGAACTCGAGGCAATAGCTTCGCAAACTGTCTAGCAAAGAATTATTCTCATCTTCAAACACATCAATCTTACTCAACCAATAAGCCAAAAGATCAACTCGATTTTTCCCCTACCCAATTTTTCTCCACCACAAACAAGGAAATTACGATTTTATACCTCGCTCTTCCTAATAAGAAACTTCGTCGATTTCTTCTTACAAATTTTTAGATAAAAACCTAATTCCCAAGAGATTTTGCTCTCTGACAGAGATTAAAGTTCCACAAAACAAAAAATCGTCACAGCCGATCATTTTAAGTCTCAACAAGTTCATTAAAGAAAACTCATTCAATAAATGATGCATCCAATTATATTAGGAAGTAGCAATTCAATATTAACACAACAGTCTGCATAATATGTTAGCTGACCAGCATTACCATACCCAATTCCATAAGTTGATCAAGTTTAGGTACCCATCAAATTACTCCAAGAACTGTTCAATCAGAACTTTGAACCATAAATTTAAGTTGGATTAGAAGAAAATTTGCTAGCACTATATCCACTACAGAAAGATTCTCCTAATTCAATCAACAAGCACGTCAGGATATAAGCTGATTATTGAATTCCCCAGCTAAAACAGACAAGAAAACATTAGTTTTATGCAGCGGAACAAGATCAAGAAAGCCCAGAAAAGATCAAATCTTTAACAAACTGGGACAAACCCAAGATTGTCCACAATCAAGAATCTACAAAAAGTTCAGTAGCAGGGATCAAAATCCATATGAACTTGGAGCTTACAGATTGAGGAACTGTGAATGGGTAACAAGGGAACTCCATCCAAGAGAAGAGTAAAGATCAACATAATTCTTCAAGTGCCTGTCCTCACTTGACATCCATGCAAACACCACAACTATCCCTTCCACTTTCCCCCTCCCCTTTCTTCCCCAATAATACCTTCCCCCAAACCCCCACATATCCTCTTCAACTCTCTCTCTCTCTCTCTCTCTCTCTCTCTCTCTCTCCCCCCAACCAAAGAGAAAGAACCCTAGAAAAATAAACCCAAGAATTCTTGAAAATCAGACACCAAACACTGCAAAAGCAGAGGTTTTTCAGCTCTCCCACCAATCCCGCAAACAAAAACAAACAAATCCCAGAAAAATAAAACCAAGAATTCTTGAAAATCAGATACCAAACACTGCACAAATCACAAGTTCTAGCAACTGTTCAATTGGCTAGCTTCTTTCCTTCAATTCCACTTGATAGGATTTGGAGAAGTGACAATAATGATTTGCCATGTTTGCATCTTTCTGGGTCACAATGATTGACCTTGTTTATATCTCTTCCGCTCGACCTTGATAAGTGTGCCGCATATTCTTTTGTAGGGATGTAAATGTTCTTTCAACCTTTTACTGTGTAACTTATTTGGTTGATTGTGTGTGGCTCCATTTTGGTAAAACACAAAAGCAGATGATCATTGATGTAAGACAAAAATGGTAATAAATATGAATAATGAGAAGCGGCCATACTCCAAAGTCCTGATTTTTGTTTGAGAACTGAGGCTTTGTGGATATGTAATGAGAAAAAAATCTTGTATTTCCAAAGTACAAGGTTCACAAAATTATATTTCATTTGATTGGATAATTCTAAAAAGAATTATAAATAAAAAAAATTGTATTTATTCTTGATACCGATTAGTTAATGGGGCAAGTTATATTTTGCCAATCGAATTATACTTATTTTTATAGTTTGTCATTTAATTTTTTTTGTGTCAACTTATCATCTCATTTTGCTAAATTTGCAAGTTACCATATATAACTATTTTTCGATCAAACATTTTGCCAACTGAACATCACATTGCCCCTAAATAACACATGTGCACTGCATGTGGTGATTTTATGATAAAAGATTTGATTGAAAAATGAGACCATAGCATAATATATGGGACAGCAAAAATGAGATTTTCCTGCTATTTTGCATTTGTAAATAGAATTTTTTTAATTCAAATTAGGTTTAATCTGATCAAACCAATCACAAAATTATGTAATTGGCCACTTTCAGTAAATTGTACGCTAATTACATCGTAAGTATACTGCACTTGTTATATAATTGGTTCAAATTCAAATTAACCCAATTTGAGTTAAAATTTCCCGTGTCGAGAATCATTTTGATTATTTAGCTTTCTTATATTTTTTCTTTATTGTAATTATGGTTGAGCTTACTCGTGATTAATAAATTATGTTTAATTATAACAAATATTAAAAGTAGGCATTTATGAAACTATTAATAACATAGGTTACAAGCCAGACACATCTAATTGACAAAATTAAATTCTGACTCTACACTTGAAAATACAATTAAACCCTAAGGATTAAATTCCATTTTGATATATTTCTATCTTTTCTTAGTTTTCAAAATATGAACATTAAAAATTAATTCCATTGATTCTCTTTATTAATTAGATGACTATTGAATTGATGATTATTTTATAGTATAGCACAAATAATGTTACAATAAAAATATGCTCAAAATGTCTATATACCATGATGTTCTGTAATTAATTTCAAAATCTTAATATATAGAATGTCTCAAAAATAAACATAGCTTCTTGAGAGTCAAAAATCCAACATCGCTAATATCGTGAAATTACATTTTTAATTTCATAGGATAGGATTTCAACCCTTTTAGTCCTCTACTTTATGGAATTTTCAGAATTAGTTTAAAAAATTAGAAAAACTCGATACATTTAGCCTCATAAATTTTATAAAATATAGGACTTTAAATGTGTCGAATTTTCTCGATTTTGGCACTATTTTGAAAATCTCGTGAAGTAGAGGACTAAATGTGCCAAAATTTTCCAATCTTGGGACCATTTTGAAAATTCATAAAGTAGAAGACTAAAAGTGTTGAGCCATCTAATCATATAGGACTAACAGTGTAATTTTACCTAATTAATAATCATAGCTCAAAGTATGCATTATGATTCTTGATAGTGGTCATAGTATAATTTTTTTAACTATGATTAATATTATGCTATCGCCTGCTCAAACGATAGTAAGTGGCTGTTGCGAAATTATAATTATTGCTATTTATTATGATTTTTCGTATTTAATTACGATAATTAACATTGACTCCAATTTCATTCAACAACAATGTTAACAAATTAATATTAATTTAGCATAAATGAAGTACAAAATAATAATTTGATGAAGTTTGGGGTAACAACGAATTAGGAGTATTTGAGACTTTCGGATTATAATAATTATATAAACGTCTGGTTTTGGATGCACGTTACACCATGCAATTTCGATGTTGAAATAATTATTAATTCATAAAAATGTTCATATATTTTTTAATAAATTACAACGGGCTCCCTTAAAAATTTTCATAATTATAAATACTCTCTCATTATTTAGAAAATTACAAATATATATCTGAAATTAATGGGCGTCTAACTGATGGAGTATTTATAATTATGACAAATCTCGAAAAAATCCTCTATGATTTATTCTGTATTTTTCAAAATTATTATTCAGCAGGAGAGCAACACTTTCATTTCAGCTATGTCAGTACCCCTCACGCTTTTAGGTGCTTCCCACTAGGAATCAATGAAGGTACTGTCCTCCTCTGCCCATCGAACGCAACTGCCTTAGCGTCTAGCTACTAGCAGCCTAACTCGAATGCTTTCCAAAAGCTTAGGAGCGTTAGCGACCTACCGATCGGTTTGGTGTTCAACCTAATTTCGATATATAAAAGGAAATATAGTTATTAACTTGTATCTATATATCATAATTAAAACAAAATTGAAGTCTACACTAGTAATAATTGCCAAATTAAATCTTTCTAATGATAATAGCATGTGGCCCCCTCAAGAGTCAAGACTGTCCTTGTCCAAGACTATTAGGTTGAATAGTTGAAGAAAATATGTGCTAAATAATTGATGTCTTAATGGTTAAGTTGAAATTTTATAAATAAATTTGAAATTGTGTGCTTGAATTTCATAAAAAATATAAGTATTTATTTTATTTTATGTGTGTAAATTAATTAGAAGTTGATTTATTGTTCAATTTATTGAAATATTAATATAATTTTAATAATGTAATTTATTTTTGTAGTAAAAAAATTATGTGCTATATTTGTATTATATATTAAGAGAGAGCACCAACTGATGTCTCCCTTATTTTCGACTTGGTGTTTTTTTTTTCTACCTTAAATATTCTCTTTCTAAATTAATTAATTTTTTTATTATAATCATTTTATATTATTCTTTTTTCTATGATTAATTTTTTTGTTAAATAATATTTAATAATTATAAATTATTTGTTAAATAATATATAATTGGATACAAATTATCTATTATTGTAGGGTTTGGGTCGTTCTATTTTCGGATATTTTTTTTCGGATTTTGAATTTGGTCAGACTTTCCCAAAATAGTATGTTGGTTAGGCATCCATCATTACCCAATCACTTTATGGTTGTCTAAACCAATCCATATAAACAGCAAAGACCCGACCCGACCGAGTCTTCTCACCCACCCAAAATCAAAATTCCTATTTAACAAGGAATTGACATTTTTCTAAATGGGTTTTTAGGTCCGAACCCAATGCACATGACCCAGATTCCATATGTGGTTTAAATGAATTAGAGTTAGATATAGACAAAGTCAAGGCCCACAGATCCTGATGATGGGTTGGATCCAATAGGTAAGTAATGGAGTTGTTTGGGCCCGGATCTGGGTATTATTTATCCATTGACAGGCCTTAAGTTTAAACTCACAAACTCTCCTACAAATATTTTTTTTTTCTTTTAAATATTTAAATGAGGACGAAAAGCTAATATTTCAACTCCCCTTCAACTCGAATCTATAACCTACTTTCCATAGAAATAAAGTGCCATTACTGTACCATCTAATCGTCCAATTTCCTACAAATAGGTTGAATTTGTACATATACTGCCAATTGTGTTATGTATGATTGTCGGACACGTGTCGCACTAGATGTCTTTCAAACAAATATTTAGTATTGTTTTTATTGCTCTTTTACTAATTTTTCACTTCTTATCTGTTATTGACTTAAACGTCAAAGTGGCAATCTCTTTTTTGAAATTCAAATCAGTAAAGCTCACAAAAATCTTAAAAATTTATATATAATCTACCGGACTCGAGCGATTTTTGCTCACATCAATAATAAAAAAAAAAACGATATTTAAAAAATATACATTTTGTCTATCAAATTAAAGTGTAGCAGAAATTTTACAAATATTATTATAAAACACTGATATATATATATATATATATGACAAAAGCACTAGTTCAAAATTACAGCAAAATAACAAGACAATTTCTAGCTTCTTAAAGGGTTTGTCTGTTGGGGGACTGCAGGTATCCCTCGTTGAGGGATGCTATTTGTATTTATAGAGAAGGAGTCCCTCTTTTCAAGAACTTTGGGGTGATCTGCATTTTCGAGAAAGATGGCCAAAATTCCAATTGAGGGAGAGTTCGTCTGCCATGATCTACCAGTCCATCGTACTCCGATAGGTTGGGCTCCTTCAGGCAGGCACTTGGGTCCTTCTTTAGGGGATTTGTAAGCTCTGTCCCGTATAGGCACCTAAACCCTCCTCTGCTGAGGCATCTAAGCCCTGCTTCCAACGTAAACCTTATTTTTCCTCCAGTGAGGTTCCTAAGTCTTGCTCCAAAAAGGGCCCCTTCTCAAATAAACCCTCCTTCGAGGAGGCACAATAACTTTGCTCCATGCAAGATCTATTCGTAATATATACATGTCTTTGTTATTTAACATTCTCCTGTAGAAAAATAAAGTCCTACATCAAAGTAGGCACAAAAGGCACTCGTTAAGCCCTCCTCCATGGAGACACCCTCCTAAAAAATCATGCTCCATACAGACACGAAGTAAGTTCTTCTTTTTCTAAGCATGCTTATGCTAATACCATATTTGCAGGAATTCGAAAAAAAAAATAAGAAAAGAAAAGTTAATTCTTCAAACCCCATCTTAGAAGATTTCCACTATAATATTCCACTTATTAGAGTAGGACCGCTATTGATGTGCATAAAAATAAATTGGTCCAAAGAGGCTCAAACTATTCAAAAAGAATAAAGAAACAAGAGGCCCCTAACATCCTAAGAGGCCTACATCATAAGGACATCCCACTAAAAAATTACTAGGTTTAGCGCAAGAGGGAAGCCTAGTACATTAGGCTCCCTCCAAGAGCGAAGCCCAGTTCGTCCCAAGAAAGAGACTTGGTACCAAACTTTGAGCATAGTCCATATCAATTGGATCCATATATTTTTTTGAACACATCAGAATCGTAGGACCAACCTATTTTTATGCACATCAACGATCAAAGAAAATATATCATTTCAAAAAATCATTACTATTATTTTTTTAAATTTTTAATGTAAAAAGTGAAATGACAAATCCATGATTCCCCTAGAAGTTTACAAACAAGCATTTTTAAAGGAGGTTCAGCTACAATTTTCATTATTTGGAGGGATAAAATGTAAGTAGACTATTTTAGAAGGGTCTAAGTGTAATAACCCAAATTAAAGAGTCCCGCTTTTTCCTGCCGATTTCACAAAACCAATATCCCCTCATTTTCCATTTTCACCCCAAGAGTTCCATCATTTACGAGCCTATACCCTCCCTGATCTTTGTTCATCGCGCAGCCGCTGCATTGCAGAACCCCCGTCGCAGCCTCCGGCGGCCGTAAATCCTCCGAATCCGGTACCGATTCTTGCTTTCGTCTAGGACTACCATCTCTCTCCTCAACTTGGACCTTGCTCTCCGCAAAACTTAAAAAGTTGCTGGTGTCTTCTGGAGAACTTTTGGATAATCGCTGGTTAGCCCCTTTAATCTCAGCTGATGAAATTAGAGATGAAATTCTGGTAATAGGGTATAAATTTTAAGTTTTTAGTTCGCTTAGTGCTACTGAAGGTACTACATGCGAATCTGATGTTGAATTCAAGATTTAGGGTGCGTCGCATTAGTCTTATTCGATGTTTTTGCCGCATAAATTTCGTTAATGGTAGATTGCAAGAATTTTCCGTGTTGCTGCATTGTGGAGGCATTTTTCTGCTGACTGAGTTTTTGCAAGAAATTTTCGTTTCTTATGTTTTTGTGTGCGCTCCAAAGAGTAATATTTTGATGATTGTGATGTTTTATTCAGCCATGGAAGGAATTCTGGCTGCTTCAGACCAAACTTTAATATTCAGTATCATTTGAAAGCTGTAGATCAGTATACAATGCACAAAAACTTGTGGAAGCTGCTCATATTAGTATTCCAATATTGTAATGGACTTCTCATCCTATAACTTCAGAAAATTGATGAATATTTGCAGGTTGTTGTAGAGGACAGGTTCTGGTGTTATATTGCTTTTTTGTATGTGAATGAGGTAGTCTAATTATAATTCAAGCAAGAAAGCAACAGAGCATATATACAATCAAGTTTTTTAGAATAAGGTTTTACGTATATCTGAATTACACATGAAACTAAATATTTCCGCTATTTCCTTCTTGATATGCTTTATACCATGCTTTGAAGCGTACAATGAAGTTCTTCGTAAATTTATGTATGCTCATTTATACGTTTAATTGATTTTACTATACTGGCGCTCATTTGTGGAAATTCTTCAGAATTTATCGTGATGCTTGTGTTGCTTTTGGATACAACCACTGACAGGTCATGATACTGAGCAACAACTTAAGCTGCAAAACCCATTATGAGATAATTGGTGCGAAGGAAGATGCTAGCCTAGAAGAAATCCGTAAAAGTTACCGGTCTGCCATTCTCAATTTCCATCCAGATAAACTGCAGAAACCATCTGAAACGTCCAATCCTGAAAGCGTGATGGGGAATCAATTTTTAGAGGTGCAAAAGGCCTGGGAAGTCCTTGGTGATCCAAGATCTCGGGCGCTTTATGACAATGAACTGAGAACATTGAGACAGGATGTTATAACTGCAGAAGACATAAGCTTAGAGGATATGGCTATTGAAGATGTTGGTGGTTGTTTGGAACTATCCTACCGTTGCAGGTGTGGTGATTTCTTCTCAATTGATTCTTCTGAGTTGGCAGAAATGGGCCATCCATTTTCCAGGGATGGGAATGGAATTTCTTTACAGGCACCCTCGTCTTTACCTGCATCCATCATTCTTCCATGTGGGTCTTGCTCTCTCAAAATCCGACTTGTCATTGATGCCGATTTTAAACTCCCGTCTGAACCGAATAGTTGATTATCCCCTTTTCTCTGTTGCCCTTTTTGATGCATCAGTAATTTTGACAGGTAATCTGATGCTTAATTTACACTATAATCTCCTGATATCCATGACAAGAATTTGGTTTTGTTGTTATTTGCTGGCTACTTTGCCATGTGCATGCCATCAGTTTTGCATTCTTTCCTGTCATAATTATGAGTATGCCACAAAACTTCAGTTCTGTAGTTAGTCCTGGAGCTATTTGTAATTTTGTGGGCATATGCCGCATATCAGTATGAACAAACTTGAATATTAAGGTTGTAGTAGTGTTTGGCTATAGCCGCAAAATTGCATTTTTGATCCATAGAATAGGAAATTTGCACTTTTTATCCCATACTTCACAAGGTTAACATGGTCCCTTAGAATTAAAAAATGTTGCAGATCACATCTGCAATATGTTTTAATCCTATAGGACCAAGCTGTTAATTTTGTAACATGTGGGATCAAAAGTGCAACATCCCTATTCTACGAGACCAAAAGTGCAATTTGCGGCTTCTTATAAAACAAGAGTTTGGTAATCCAATATTTTCTTACGGACTGTATCACTCGTCAGGAAAGTTTCAAAGGCAGTATCTTTAAGAAAAAGAATGTGATGAATCAAGTATTGTCAGAAAAATAACTATTAAAATAAACAATATTCAGTCATAAGTGAGATTCTATTTTGAAACTTCAATTAAAATATCGAGATCTCAATATTGCCATTGAAGCGAGCTATTATTTGACAGATTGCGACAACCAATAAAATAAGACTTTTATACGACCTGTGGTGAGCAAATTGAATTTTATGCTTCAAATTTTATTTAAATTTTCTATTCATTTAATATATATATATATACTAGATACGATGGCATGCAATATTTGCACGTATAAATTCAGTATTACTTTTGTTTTATTGAACCCATAATTTGTTTCTTTATATTAAAATTTGTCATTGTACTATGACATCACATATAAAAATGTCTGGTAATTTCTTTTAATACATTAATTATCAATACATATTTTACCCACATTAACTTAAAAGTTGACATTTTTTAGAATATATATTATATAGATAGCGATGATTATGTATACATGCAAAACACAATATTAATATGCCTTTTAAATTTCTATTAATAATAAACTTAACCAAAATGAGAGTAAATTTAATTTTTGAGTACCTATAATTGCATGGAATTAATTTTCTAAAGAAACTTGATTAAATTAATTTAACATGAATTGAGAAGTTGAAAGAAATTTTTGAAACTATAATAATTTGGTGTAGTGGCATTAAAATTATTACTTTGAGTATATAAACCCTTTTCCCTTTATAATAGTATGGATTGTGTTTATAATTTTTTTAAATAAAAAAATAACGTTATTTTTGTATACCTGTTGTACATATATCTAAGGTAAATTCTAACCTAAACGGGTTTGACTAAACCCGAATAAAGTATATGAAAAATGTAGTACGTTCGTTGATTAATCACATGATAAGTGTGATTGTATATACATATGGCATATGATTTGTTTGATTTGGCTAAAAGTGATTTGTGTTAGAATTTATTATAAACTTAAGGGATAATTACACTCCCCTTGAATGAGGTTTGGTATAATTACACATAAACCCTTTCTGATTTGAAAAATTATATCTAATATCCATGAGGTTTGTTTCCGTCTAACAATAAGTCCCTCAATTAATCAAAATTCACCGAATTTTGATATTAACAAAAAAAAAAAAGAAAAAATCTACACTTACCATCGATTGACTTATTATTAATTTATTGTGGGTAAGATAAATCTTCTTATGATCAAATTACCCCATACTTTTTCGTACGTTAATACATATGAGGAGGTATATCTTCATTGTTATGAGGGTAATTTAGTTGAAAAATTGTTTAACCTGCAATAAGTTAATAGTAAATCAATCGAGAGTAAATATCAATTTTTGTTCAGTTTTTTGTTAATATCAGCAAATTGAGTGAATTTTAACTAAAAAGGATACTTATTATTTAGATGGAAGCAAAACTCAAAGGTGTTAATTTATCAAACCACAGGAGATCTACGTATATTACACCAAATTTCAGGAAAGGGGAGCATAATTATCTTTAAATTTAAAAGATTGAGTATTTATGATTAAAAAAAAATCCATTTAATACTTAATGAATGCATTAAGAAAATTCTAATCTAAATTAAATTTGATTAAATTTAAAATCAATTATATGATAAATATAATATACTTATCGTGTAATTGACATACAATCAAAAATAACGACAAATTATATGATACATATAATTGTATACCATATTTATATGTGATTGATTTAGTTTAAACAGACCAGTAAGAATTTTTTATAAGTCTGTCCGATTAAGTATTTTATGCTTAAAAAAATCAATTCAATACTTAATGAATGCGTTAAGGGCTGGTGAACTAATGAGAAAAAAGTACTAACACTATATATCATTAACGCACAGAGAGAAAACAAAGAAGAAAAGAGAGAAACTCAAAGCTTATTTTCTTGACGGCAGGACCTTCTCAATCTTGAAGCCTTTAAAGCCCATCAAAATCGAAAAAGAAATAAACCGAATTCTAGATGGCAAGAGAATATAGATTACAACCCAAATAAGAGTTCCTTTTTGTGGTGAAATTTTCTTAAAGGTTCATCTCTCTTCACCTTCTACTGTTTCTAGCATTTTTGTAGCGGCTATCGTACGGTCTTATGTAATGGGTTTAGTTCATTTTTTCAGTTTGTTATGATGTTGATTCTTTTTCATCTTTCTGTAGTTTCTTATGAACTTTTACTGTGTGATTTCACCTCCGTGTTTTCCATTTGAATTTTCCTGGGGTTATTGTGGACGACATGGATAAGATGCTTGATGGTGGGCTGCAGTAAACTGCTGGGATTTTTAAGAATTTTGTGGTTGAACGCAATTAGGAATGCCTAACCTTTTTTTTTTTATTGAGAAAGAGAATCCATGTTCCTGCCTAATTTGTAGCAAATTCTGAGTTGATAAGATGGGTGGTGATATTAGGCATGTTTATCTTCAACTTCTAAGGTTGAAGATATGTGGTTGAGTTGTTTCTGATTATTGGATTGCTTTTTCTTGCCCTTACCTTGTAGTATTTCGTTGTAGTTAACATCTCTTAGTGTGCAGTAGCCGAGCTGCAAATACAGTATGCATTTCTTTGATGAGAAAGGAATTTTTGATTTTGTTGGTTACTGAAGTAGAACCGTTTTGTTGAATTTTTGAGACTGCATGTGTTTTTCCTCCAAATGTGGTGTTATTATTTTCTTTTCTGAAGCTTCAGAGGGAGTTTTATTCATCGTTGGTTTCTGTGGTTGGAGGGTGGTGTCCGTTGTTCTTCCTCACATACAGTTAATTCATAATAAGCTCACTACTTAGATAGGTGTGGTAGAGATTGCTTTCAGGTGCATATATTTGGTTGCTCTTATTCGTAAGACTTTTACAGTTTGAATTTATCAATAGTTGCATCTTGACTTAAGATAGAGAACTATGAAGGTGTTTGATAAACCAATTCCATAGAGTGTTAGGGGTTTGGTGGTTAACTTTAAATGGACTTTTGGATTAAGTTGCGTTCTTTTTGGATGTGTGTTCATTGTGATTTTTGAGTTATTTTTCTTACGCTTCTTTTAGATGTTCGTTTAAGTGCATTATTATAAAAAATTTGGCAATACCTAACTTCTTGAAAAGCCCATGTAAAAAGCATATGCTATAAACCGACTGTGGCCCCAGAGGTGGAACAAAACAAGCTTTTAGATTTATTGTAATCTTATTGAATAGGTGCTTTATTGTTTGAATATCTGCATTTTGGTCTTGGGAGTTCGGGCAGAACATCACTTTTGGTGCATTTTGTATTAATTTTATTTATGTTTTAAGGTATTATGATGATATTTAGCTCCAAAACAACTCTGTGTATATGGACATTTGCAGGATCCACAGGACAAATTTTTTGCCAAGAAGATTTTTTGATTAGGTCCTATCATATCCTTCATGGTTTATTTGGATATTGGAGCTAGACGACCCTTGCTGGCCTTTAACACAGCAATGTCTTGGTTTCTTCACAATTAAGGTCATCAGTTTGTTGTCTAAAGATGAGTTCTGGAGCAGAGAACCCTCCCTGGAATGTTTTTGAAGGTGTGAAGAGGATCCCTGTTTCTCCTGAGGCACTTATGGCTGAGATTAATTCTGCCATTACTGCTCTCGAGTATGCCCATGCTTCTGTTTTCTTGCAATCTCGACCTCCTATTTCAAAGACCAGAAACATTAGTCAAAATTTGACTTCTGAATATGATGCTGGAATGGCTGATGAAGCTTACAAGGCTGGGTTGGCATCTATGGCTGCTGGGAAGCTCGATGAAGCTGTCCTCTCATTGAACATTGCCCTCTCCAAGTGCCCGCCTGACAAGACTTCTGCTATTGCTAAGCTTGAATCTCTTATTTCTCTTACATCTCAACATCTCGAGATGTTTTCTAATTGATTCAACTGTACAAATAAATTCCTTGATCTGGCATGTCCCTAATGGTTTGATGACATACTTCCACTTGTACTGTAATTTCGCATTCTGCCTCCTTTAGATTATTTGTTGTAGTATGAATTTTGCGGAATTTTGACTAATCTACTTCATCTCAAGGAGGAAATTTAATGGTCATTGAGATTACCTGTTGGTTTGCTATTTGATGTTGCTCCTACTCCCTTTTGGAGTAATATACTAACCACGAGGGGCCTTCACGGGGATTTATATTTCAAGTTGTATTTCCCGTTTCTCTGCCCTTGTTGGAAAATGATTGTTTTGCTCCATGTGCTTGTAAATCATTCAATGACATTCTGATGTTTCTGAAAGAAGGTTTAGCTCTGGAAAAGCTGGTTGTGTTGCTGAAGTCTATTCAAGTCAGTAATCTAGGTAAAGCTCGGGTAAGCTTGTTTGTTGTACATTTAAATACTTTCTTTGGCTCTTGATCATAACAGTTACTTTATATAGCACACATATATTTCACAACATGCTACATACATGCATATATGTTCCTTGGACGGATGAAAATAGTGAAGTTTATGTCAAAAAGATGCCGAGTACAAAGGTACAGGAGACATGGAATGGAAAGAAACATCAACTCCTACAGTAAGCCTTACTCATAGCTATCTTTACTTGAAATTCTGATGCACTATACTTCGGTTTCGAACCAGATTCTGATTATTGTGAGATTAACATTTTGCAATTACGAAAACTTTTTAGAGTTTATACGACAATTAGCTAAAAAACTATACTCTTGGAGCTAATTAGTATTTAAGTGGGCAGTGTGAGAGTGTCACAAGGAAAGCTTGGAAACTGGTTTTTGCATCTGATGCCTATAAGCAATATATCAAATGTGGTAAAACTTTGGTATCTGCTTTTAACTTTTGCTTCACCCTAAAGATAGGAGTGTAGAAAATATGGGGTAGGGTGAGAGGTCACTATCACAAAAAGAACTCAGAATCAGACATGAAATCAATCACATATAGTTCTCTAACATATAAATCTCTTCACAACACACAATCACAACTCCTACACAAGTTATCCCCAGTTTTTCCCCATCATGACTGTTTTTTACCAAGAACAGCCACCAAACACCTCCAAGAAATGCAAATTTCTTGCCTCTGTCCTCAAGGATGCATTTGCCAAATGCCATTCTTATGGGGGGAACATCTCTGTTTCAAGCCCGGAAGCAGAAGAACCAGCCAGTTTTTTCGATGAAGAAGAGGAAGTAACTAATTTAATCTCTGTATTTCTCTTTGAATTCCAATGTATTTTTCTGGTAGTTCACTGGAAATTGTTTTGATACAGGTATTTGTTTCAGAAATCATAAGTAAATACGTGGAGTCAAAACTCAAGCGCAAGTCTACCGTTAGATGGGGTCTATCTCCAGAAGCAGAGGAGTTGATGGTCACACCAAAAGCAGTGCAAAGACATGGCTGCTGTGGAGACGAACGAGAGGAGCTTTTCTCTGCTGCTAGCCGGCTGTCTAGATGCTCAAGTGCCACAAGCTTTGATGAGTTCGTATCTGTGAAGACACGTTTTTCTCGTTCCTCAAGCTTGAACAAGATTGACTTTCAAGATTTCAGCAGACGGTCCGTTATTCTGGACCTTCTTCACTGTGAAGGGTGGCCGTTTGGTCTTTGCCGGAAGGCTTTGCTGCTGCCACCTCCGCTGAAATCACCGGCTGATTCTTGGTCATGGAAGAAGTCTGGTAGAATAGTAAAGATAGATGGATGACTTGATGACACCTCTGACAATGTTGCGAGTCTCGTTTATTATAGCATGACATATCTGTCGAATACTTTGGGACAGTATTGGTCCTAAACAGACACATGTAAAATTCAGTAATTATAAAGCCTTGAACACAAACTGTTTGGTAAACTGCGTGGATTTTGAGATGTTTTAACAATCTCTTTGAACTTTTATTCTGAACAAAACAATTGTTATACTATTCATAAGAATGGAATGGTCAATCTTTTCTATTAAACTCTGCTACATGAATGCACATTAAGGACCCTATAGTTGATAATATTTTTCATTACCCTGGTTCAAGGTGTATATTGGGCTTGGTTCAGGATCGGCTCGGACCAGCCTGCAAAAACTCGGTCCATGACAGCCTATTGTTGTCTAGTCCTAGGGTGGTTTTGGGCCTTTAAATGGACTTAATTTAGGTGCATTTTTAAACTCAAGCTCAGTCTATGAATGAGCGCGGTTGAGGCTCGGACAAGATTGGATTACGCTCTAATATGCCTATTTTATTTATTTATTTATTTTTAATACTATAGAGGTTCTCTATTGAATAATTACTTAAATCTATGGTTGTATTTTAAAACAAAATAAATAATAAATTAAATCACATAAAAATCACAAACAGAAAAAATAATAGTTAAGATTATGTGAATGAACTTAAATAATAATTCATTAATTTGACGAACAAGCTTACAATAATAAATTCAGATGATAATAAGTTTAAAAAGAATTAAAATAAACTTTAAAAAAACTAAACAAAGAGTATTAATTAATTGAAGTATTGAAAATGTACAAGTAGAACAATAAAGATAATATTTTCAGAGTTTTAAGAGTATAAAAAACCTACAAGAGTAGTTCGTTTTTAGGAGAATAAAATGAAATTTATACGTCATGTATTTTTTTATAAAAGAAAAATGGCCCAACAGGCCTGCTCCAGATCCGACTCAAAATCAAGTGGTCTTCGGCCATGTGACTGGGTTGGTCCCAGGTTTCAATACCTAGGATCAGACGATCAGTTCGACCCCAAACGGGTCTGAGCCAATCCAACCTATTTTTTTATTGGTTCAATTCAGCCTTGAACGGGGCTAGCCCAACTTGGCCCATTGTGCATATTGAGCCTTGATCATTTGAATTGTCCTATTTTGAGCCTGAATGATCATAAGAGTGTCGTGCACTTGACGTTGTTCCCCCATTTGAGTCTCCTAAAATTAATGATCCATTAGCTTTAGAATCAGAATCAGAATCAGTCCCTAAAGCAATTGTTCCCAATTTAAATCTTTAACTATTATTGTAAAACCTCTATAAATTAATAATGTTGGAACCCTATAATTTTATTAATTTAAAGAGGTATCAATTATTGATAAATTAATAAGTTACTAATTTAAAGAGTTTTTTTTTTTCAATTCAACGAGCCTAATTTATTTTTGACCCCATGTCCTATCAAAATTTGCATTGTTAGTCTAAAATGGATAGTAATTTTAGTCCCCCCCCTTTTTTTTTTGTAACTGAATTATTCAAAACTAGCGCTATAAGCATGTGATCTTCACATAGCTGTTAGCTGGTGATTATTTTTGTAAAAGAAATTATTATATGATCCTCATATGCATACAATAGAAAGCCAAATCAATGACCACGATTGTAAACAAAAAATCATCCACTAGATCATCTACTAATCCTTTAAAAAATGTCTCTAAAATCATCCAATTCTTTTTACATAAAACACTTGATGAAAGCAAAGATTTGGAAAGAATTTGTAGGGGATAAGCAGATGATTAAGGGTTAATTAAGAATTCTTTTTAGAGTTGGTTTGGATTTTATGCACCTGAATGGAATGTAGTGTCCCACTCAAAAGTCTCTAGCTAAGGGCCACATGAACTTACCATATTTTGGGACTATCAATACGAATTTTAATGGAATTTGGGGCCACATCAACCTAGGTGTGGTAGGCAAAGCAACAAGTCGTTTCAGTCTTCATCATCTCCACTACCCATAGCCTGTCCTCTGAACTGCTTTCTTCCTCTCAAAATGGCTGCAACGGATAACGAGCTCGACTTCGAGGTTCCCACATACTTCAGGGTCTACAGAAACGGCCGTGTCGAACGACTGGCAGGGAATGAGTCCCTTCCCGCCGGCGTTGATCCTCAAACCGGCGTCGCGTCGAAGGATGTAACAGATATAGTCCCTGGAACAGAAGTCTATGTCAGAATCTATCTCCCTAAGCTTAGAACAGCAGCAACACTCAAAAAGTTACCTCTCCTCGTTTACACCCATGGAGGAGCATTCTGTCTTTTCTCACCCTCTTCTGTGTTCTACCACAATTATCTGAATGCCCTTGTATCAGAATCCCAGATTGTAGCAGTTTCTGTGCACTACAGAAGGGCTCCTGAGCACCCTCTTCCTGTTCCGTACGAGGATTCGTGGGCAGCGCTCCAGTGGGTGGCTTCCCATCGTAGTGGAGATGGACCTGAGGCTGTACTCAACCAGCACGCGGATTTCAGACGTGTGTTTCTCGCCGGTGATAGCGCCGGCGGGAACATAGCCCATAACTTGGCTATGCGGGCAGGGAGTGCTGATGCGGGGTTAAACCTCGAAATTCTTGGAATTGCACTGGTGGATCCATATTTCTGGGGGTCGAAGCCTGTCAGGTCGGAGTTACTGGACCCGGATGGGAGGGCTTTTGGTGATCAGTTATGGCGGCTGCTGAGCCAGTCGTCGGGCCTGGATCATGATGACCCAAAAATAAACCCGGTGGCGGAGGGTGGGCCGAGCTTACCGGGGCTGGGGTGCAGGAGAGTGCTGGTGAGTGTGGCAGAGAAGGATATATTGAGGGACAGAGGGAGACTATACTTTGAGGTATTGGGTGGGTGCGGGTGGATGGGTATGGTTGAGATCCATGAAGTGGAAGGGGAGGGTCATTGCTTCCATTTGTTTGACTTGAATCATGAGAAGGCTAAGGAAAGGATGAGAAGAATGTCTGATTTCTTCAACAGACATTAGACCATATATACTAATCATCGGTCTTTCTCTATTCTTGAACAACATACTTACATATGATATCATGATGCTTAATTAGTTCTGTTCAATTACATTTGTTTGTCAATTTGAATGGAGGAGCAGTGTGTGTCTTAAGAGGGCTAGCTGAGTTCTAAGGTGGACGCAGAACTGTGGATGGGTCTCCTTTCTTGAATCAGCCGATGATAGTTATTTTTGGACACTTATCCCTTCAATTTCCAAATTTTAAATCGTAACAAGTGATTAGTTATAATGCACGATACACAATAAGTTTGTAACATATGGACGTGATTGATGCATGCCATCGTCTCTAATCAACCGAATAGATTTCAATCACGGAAGTGGTGTCATTTGGTTGAATTAGTGTGTCTATTCTGATGAAATAATCTATTCTTTGGGTGAAATGATGCATCCTTTCGGATGAAAAGTCATGATCATTTGCAAGTATTTTTTTTAATTGGACATGTTTATTCAATAATACCTTTCCAACTTTTATAAATAACTCGCTCCCATTTCACTTCATTCTATTAACTTGGAAAGCATTTTAAAACATTTCAAAATGTCTTGCCAAATCAACATTTTGTCTTGGGATAAGAGTGTTTCAAAATATCTTTTGATGAAATTATGTAATACTTGAATGGAGATATGAAATTATCAATTTTATCCTTACTATAATTTTTTATTTTTTCTAAAAAAATTAAGAATATAAAAAAAAACGAACAGGGTAGATGGAAAAAGTTTAAAAATTATAAAAAAACAATATACTTAATTCATAAAAAAATCAAAAAAATTTAAAAAATAAATATAATTATAATTTTTAATCCACAAGAGCATTTTGGTCTGTTCACCGCAAAAGATGGATGAAAACTAACAAATTGGACTAATTGTTAGACGATCAAGGGGTATTTATAATTTTTCAAACAACGATAAAGTATTCGTAATTATACGAAATCTTAGAAAATATTGTTGTAATTTATCCTATTAATTATAATATTATCATTTCTAATATTTTATAAACTCAATAACCTTATTTGAAGAATATTTTTCTAGTCCCACGCAATAAGGGCAGTGGCGGTATTGGTCTCAAACTTAAAAATATCCAAGTTTAGTCTCATATATTAACTTTTTTAGTTGCAAAAACAGTCCCCCTATTAAAAAACTGACGACAGAAGTTCGTGCTCGATATTCTGCATAAAATAATACTTATACTTTTCATCATAATGGTCAATCTTTTTAAATAGAGTGTAAAATTTAATTTAAATTATTTATAATAAATAATATAACTTAAAAAATTAGATGCAAATTTTTATGTATGTTGATGTTTAATTAATATATTCTATAAATAAATAATAATTGAATTAATTAATGATATTTTTTTGTATAAACATTTAACTTTAAAAAGTGAATTTTAGTACATTAATTTTTCTATTGTGATTTTTAAATTTGGAATCTGAAATTTTATTGTATATAATTTTTAGATATTTTAATACTTAATTAATATATTCAACAAATAAATATAATTTTGATGTGTACGGCTCAAAGAGACTTGACCCAAAAAGAGGTTATAAAGTCCAAGCTAAGTCATCAATCCAATAAAAAGGTAGCCCATCAGAAGGACCATAGATTCGGCCCAAGAATGAGGCATGGTAAAACGCTTTTCAAACCATAGACCTACATTCAAGGCCAACTAGGTAAACCCGGGAGAAGCGAGGTGCCCCCAAGATTGAGGGCTCCTAAACATAGATAAACTCCCCGTAGAATAAGAGTCCCCGCATGCATGGAGTCCTACCCCAAGCAAAGACGTGTTGCTGCAGGATGGTTAGTTGGAGATAAGATCAAATCATGCCTTATCCACACATATCTCGCCACATTTTTCGAGAATAAAGGTAGTGTGCAGAGTTCTAACAGTGGAAACACCCCCTCTATATATAGAAGTGTAGTCCCCCAACGGGGATATCTTACACATACACCTTACCAGACTACATAATTTTTATACCACTATAAGTACCAAAAATATTATTTTTTAACATCATCTACTATTCATTGATTGTGACCACACCTACCAAAAAACCCCCTTAAAAATCGTATTTTCACCTGGTGAGCTATTGTGTCGTGAGTAAAAGTTCTCATTTCATCATTTCGTTAAAATCTCAACCACGTCATCATTATTATTAGGGTAAATCACATTTTTGGTTCCATAAGTGGACCTATTTCTAATTTTGGTCCCACACTCAGGTCAATTCGCACATTGAGTGCCATGTGTTTTTTTTTTTCAATTTGAGAACCATCGAGGGATTTTCGTCCAATTAATAATGGCAGATGCTCTCTTCATTAGTCAATACAATCAAAATAAGGGTACATTTCATTTTAGTCCCATAAGTGGAGTTGTTTCCAATTTTAGTCCCACACTCAAGCCAATTCACACATTTACGTGTGAGACCAAAATTAGAATCAATTCTACTTATGTGAGTAAAAATATAATTTACCCTTGCCATTACTATAACACAATGACAGTTTAATACAATAGCTAAGTAGTTGATGTAAATATAAGACTAAAGCATTCATTACATTGTTAATTCGCATACCAATCACAACCTAATCTATCCAAACCCAATCATCTCCAAAAAAGTAAAGGGGCCTAAATCATCTTCTAAAATCCTTTTGATGGTTGGAGAACTTCTACTGTTGCGACGGTGGATTTGGCTTTTATATACGTGAGCGTTACATGGAGTTTTTTTAAGTGCAAATGGCCACATGAAAATTGCTATTAGTATCTAATGGCGGGAGTGAGGAAGGGATTAAACTTACCATATATGGGACTATAAATACTAATTTTGATTAAATATATATGTGACCAAGTATAAAATTTCATAAATCATAGGACAAAAGTAGGGGACCAGTATTTGAGTTTTTTGGTCCATGTCTAGCAAAGGTGTGGTAGGCAAAACAAGAAGACGTTTCAGTCTTCATCATCTCCACTACCCATACCCTTTTCAAAATAATTCATCTCCACTACCCATACGCTATCCTCTGAAATTCTTTCTTCCTCTCAAAATGGCTGCAAAGGATGACGAGCTAGACTTTGAGTATCCCACATACTTCAGAGTCTACAAAAACGGCCGTGTCGAACGACTGGAGGGGAATGAGTCCCTTCCCGTCGGCGTTGATCCTCAAACAGGCGTCACGTCCAAGGATGTAACAGATATAGTCCCTGGAACAGAGGTCTATGTCAGAATCTATCTCCCTAAGCTTAGCAACAGCAGCAACACTCAAAAGTTACCTCTCCTCGTTTACACCCATGGAGGGGGGTTCTGTCATTTCTCACCCTCTTCTGCCCTCTACCACAATTACCTGAATGCCCTTGTAGCAGAATCCCAGGTTGTAGCAGTTTCTGTGCACTACAGAAGGGCTCCTGAGCACCCTCTTCCTGTTCCGTACGAGGATTCTTGGGCTGCGCTCCAGTGGGTGGCTTCCCATCGTAGTGGAGATGGGCCTGAGGCTGTACTCAACCAGCACGCGGATTTCAGACGCGTGTTTCTCGCCGGTGATAGCGCCGGCGGGAACATAGCCCATAACTTGGCTATGAGGGCAGGGAGTGCCGATGCGGGGTTAAACCTGGAAATTCTTGGAATTGCACTGGTGGATCCGTATTTCTGGGGGTCGAAGCCTGTCAGGTCGGAGTTACTGGACCCGGATGGGAAGGCTTTTGGTGATCAGTTATGGCGGCTGCTGAGCCAGTCGTCGGGCCTGGATCATGATGACCCAAAAATAAACCCGGTGGCGGAGGGTGGGCCGAGCTTATCGGGGCTGGGGTGCAGGAGAGTGCTGGTGAGTGTGGCAGAGAAGGATATATTGAGGGATAGAGGTAGACTATACTTTGAGGTATTGGGTGGGTGCGGGTGGATGGGTATGGTTGAGATCCATGAAGTGGAAGGGGAGGGTCATTGCTTCCATTTGTTTGACTTGAATCATGAGAAGGCTAAGGAAAGGATGAGAAGAATGTCTGATTTCTTCAACAGACATTAGACTATACATCGGTCTTTCTCTATTCTTGAACTGAATGCTTACAAATGTGTCGTTTGTTGGACCATCGGTGATATGTATTCTAAATAAATTGGAAATATTATGGTTGTGGTTTTATGTTTGAACCGAATAATGGATTGTATGCTTTGGGCATAAAAACTGGTGGAAACTTGGACGCACTAAACGTACACATTATGTGTTGTTTATTTTATTGTTTATATCACAGATGCAATGCGATATTTTTGGTGACTAATCCATTTTATTTCGAGAATTCAAATAAATGGGGAGCAAAGCATAGAGTCTATCCAAGAATTGCAAATTAATATATAGGTTAAGTATGCCTAATTTTAATTTTAGTCTGATAACTGTGTCCATTTTTGTTTAGATTCAGTAACTTACAAAATTGCTTACTTTTAGTCCTTTGACAGATTTTCAGATAATTTTACCTCTATGCAACTTTTAAAAGACAGTTTTAGTCCATATGCACTCACAAAGATAAAATTGTCGAATTTTTTAGAAGGCGAATTTAGTGAGTGAATTTTCGGTCGTTGAGATTATAAAATGATAGTGCGAGAGACTAATTTAGTTATGGATGGTTCCAAATTTGATCTTCTTTATTCTCTCTGTGTTTCATCTCTAAAGCCGACAATTTATTATTTTTAATTTAGCGACATAAAATTTCATCTTTGAAGTTGGAAATTTGTGGTTTTTAATTTGGAGACAGAAACTCCCGTCTTTAAAGTTTACAAATTCTAGAAAAATTAAGAAAATAGAGAGAAAATAAAAAAAATAGAACAAGATAGTAAGATTAAATGAAAATAAAGGAACACATGTATATAAAAAAATTTGAAACGCGTACTGGAACACATATTTAGCAATTAAAAAAATAGCCGTTAATTTAGATTTTGCAACTGTCACTAGGAAGACTTTAGGAACAACTTTTTTTGACTGTTAAATTATAGTCGTTCTACTTTATTTGGAACAGTCTCAGTAATATAAATTAATAATACAAAAAAAATTGCTACAAATTATAGCGAATTTTGGAACGGTATTTGAAAGGCATTACGTCTTAAGTAAAACTCATAATTATGAATGATTTTTCGCATAATTAATTATGTGTGTACTCAAACCATTCTAAATTGTACCTCATTTTGGCATTATCTAACTGTTATATTTTGGACATCCATTGTCACACGTATAGGAATGGTCATTGTAATAATGTGTTCCCAATAGAATTTCAACCATTAACCGTTACTATTTTGAAATAGTTTTTGGAATTAATTTTGTAACTGTTTGTTTGTAACACATTCTGGAACAGTTTGGTCGTTCAAAATTATAAACCAAAAAAATAATGGGGATCATGACATCATCTATCAAGATCTGTTCCTTATGTGTTCCAAAACTCGTTCCAATGTGGAACGGATTTTCGAACAGTTTCCTTATCTGTGTCAAATCCAATTTTTTTTTTAGTATGTCAATATAAATTACATTTAGTAAATAAATTAAATAATTAATATATTTATTTAAATTAATATAAATTAAAATTCAAAATTTTCGTACTCGCAAATGTGTTGTATCTTCATTTAAAATTGTGTGTGTAAATTAAAATACGTAAAGGGGGTGAGGCGGTGGGTGGCATGCAGCACATGTTGTTGTCCCTCCCCCTATTATTTTTTTATTTTATTTAATCTTTTATATAATTATCATTATATTTTATTTAATTTTTTAATTAATATAATTTACTCCCGAATATTACAATGAGTTTCAATTTACTCCGTTCAAATTTTATTATATTTGAATTTTGACCTATAATTTATTTATAATTAAATTTAAATTTTCTTAATAATTACTAATTAATTTGTCAATTGTGTGTAAAATCCTAGAGACGTCACAATCATAATTACTAATAATTAATATTTGGTATATAAATCTATATACAATAATATATAAATGTTCAATTTTTTAAAATTTGGATCCGACATATCTAAGTAGTTGAGATTCCACTATTGTTAAATAATTGATCAGATTCAATAATTCTCATTTATTTAGTGAATGTCTGATTATTAACAACAGACAAAATCGACAGCAAGTAAGAGTATAACACATGATTCATGAAAAAAGTCAATGAATATAGGGTTTACGAAACAAATTTATAACCAAATAAATATTTTTTTAAAAAAATAAGACTCAAATTCATTATTATATTATTCAATACATTCAAACTCAAGTACTAATGAATTAATCATGAAAAAATATTTATTTAGTCTCATAAAATAAGGGTAGAATTTGTTTTGGTATGATAACTATGGTAAGTGACACTTTTAGTTTCATAAAACTCAAAATCACGTCTTTTTAATCCCCGAAAAATGTAATTTTGGGCGTTTTTAGTCCCGAAGTTATAAAATCTTTTTAGTTCCAAACAACGCCCTTTTAGTCCCAAAAACACAATGCGCATGACTTTTTGGGACTAAAAATACGCAATTATGAGTTTTATGAAACTAAAAGTGACACCTACCATAGTTGTAGTACCAAAACAAATTCTATTCTTATCTACAAAAACATTTCACCCAATTAATTATATAGATATTAATTAAGCAAAATCATGCTACTAAGAGTAGACAAACAAACAAACAAAGTAAATAAACAAAACATTAGAAAAGATATAATATTTAATCATAACTAATCTTTAGTTAAAAATAAATAGCTAACAGCAGTAAATAGTCATTTACCAAGGTCACATAATAGTTGTTGATTATAAATTTTACGAGTATAACTGAAATATTTGTCATGATTAAAGCCATCAGAAAAACATTTGTTACAGTTCAAAATTATGGCAAAAATATTTTTCATGCATGATGAATAAACTTAGTTTTTATAAAATTTTATTTAATCATAATTAATAATTATTATATAACAATTAAAAACTACACTATCCTAATTTTTTTTCCAAATGAAGAACCACGTTCTTCTCGTTGTATTGAAATCTTAAAGACCTAGGGAAAAATAAAAAAGTTATTAATTATATCATAACCCCAGTTGTTAAATGTCGAACAAATTACATGCTTCGATGTTCTTCACATGCCATAACCTCGGCATCAACACAATTACAGGTTGCAGTCTTCATCTCCACTACCCATAAACTGAACTCTGAACTGCTTTCTGTCCTCTCAAAATGGCAGCAACAGACAACGAGCTCGACTATGAGTTTCCCACATTCCTCAGAGTCTACAAAAACGGCCATGTCGAACGACTGATGGGGACTGAGTCCCTTCCCGCGGGCGTTGATCCTCAAACTGGCGTCACGTCGAAGGATGTAAGAGATATAGTCCCTGGAACAGAAGTCTATGTCAGAATCTATCTCCCTAAGCTTAGCAACAGCAGCAACACTGAAAAGTTACCACTCCTCATTTACTTCCATGGAGGGGCATTCTGTCTCTTCTCACCCGATTCTACGCTCTTCCACAATTACCTGAATGCTCTTGTAGCAGAATCCCAGGTTGTAGCAGTCTCCGTGCACTACAGAAGGGCTCCTGAACACCCTCTTCCTGTTGCGTACGAGGATTCTTGGGCTGCCGTCCAGTGGGTGGCTTCCCATCGTAGTGGAGATGGGCCTGAGGCTTTACTCAACCAGCACGCGGATTTCAGACGTGTGTTTCTCGCCGGTGATAGCGCCGGAGCGAACATAGTCCATAACTTGGCTATGCGGGCAGGGAATGCTGACGCGGGGCTAAACCTGGAAATTCTTGGAATTGCATTGACGGATCCGTATTTCTGGGGGTCGGATCCTGTCGCTTCGGAGTCACTGGACCCGGTTATGAAGGCATTTGGTGAGCGGTTGTGGCCGCTGGTGTGCCCGTCGTCCCCGGATTATGATGACCCGAAGATCAACCCGGTGGCGGAGGGTGGGCCGAGCTTGTCGGGGCTGGGGTGCCGGAGAGTTGTGGTGACTGTGTCTGAGAAGGATTGTTTGAGGGATAGAGGGAGGCTTTACTTTGAGGGTTTGAGTGGGAGTGGGTGGGGGGGTATGATTGAGATCCATGAAACGGAAGGGGAGGGTCATTGCTTCCATATGCATGACCTGAATAATGAGAAGGCAAAGGAGAGGATGAGAAGATTGGTTGATTTCTTCAACAGGGATAGTAACTGAATGCTTACATGAGATCATGCTTAATTACTTCTGTTGAAATTACATTTGGTTGCCAATTAACGTTAATGTACTTGTAATAATTTCATGTGAAATGAATTTCTCTTATTCCTCATGATCTTTTTCCTCTTGAGAAAGCAATTTCGCAACCCGCCAAGTCATAAAATATCATTACTGTATTATACATAAAATAGGTTATTGACAAAGTTCTGTAAAATTCTAGAGAAAATTTATTGCTTAAAGTTAGTCATTTCTTTTGTCTCTTCTCTATTCAGACTACTATGCATATGGTTTAACTTCAAATCCATGCTATGTGTTCTTCCAGACACCAACCACAGATTCCTTCCGGCAGGACACCTAAATAGAAAAGCAGACACAGCCTAAGTTCCAGTGATTGGCAAGTGAATAGTGATGGGATTCATGGTAGTCCTGCTGGGTAGTAGTATTTTGAGGCTGTAGGAATACCATACTGTGGTGAAACATAAATGTGCAGAAGAGAAGCAGAGTCGCCTGAGACGCTAACTAACCAACCAGAATTAGCCAACATTCTAAATTGCCAAGTCGTGGGCTGGGATGGAGGGCAGAAAACATGAGGCACTCCCTTATCGTGACCAAAAAATAAGACAATCCCGTTAACCATAGGGGCGTTGCACCAGAGAACATCCTCACCCATCCCTATAGCAACTGTTGCTGGTGACCATCAGAAGTCGTAAGAATTGAAGACAACAATTTGATCGTTACGATTCAGGGTCAACAAAATGGTTGGAACAAAAGTGCAAAGGTAAATATCATTCATCCCATATGAATACAAATGAGGAAGTTGACAGCAAAGTAAAATCAGAAACCATATAAAAGATAGTTTCGAATGAAAGTGAGCAGACGCCATATGTTAAACAACTATTTCCTATGCTCTCAACTCCAAATCTAGAAGACAACGGTATCCAGCATCGTCCCCAGTGTTTGAACAATGTTTGAAGACATCAAGTTTGAGACATGTTCCTCAAGATGCTTTTTAGCGTCCTGTTTCCCCACATTAGCAATAGCCAGTTTTTCTGGTGGCAACTCATCTTCCTCCTGGACTGCTTTATTATATTTGATAGCTAGATTTAGCATCTCCTGTGTTTGTAGCAAACAATAAAAATTGTTACATTAAAACAAGAAAACAGAGAGACAAGGTATGCAAGACGTCAATCACTTACCATTGTCCTTCCAGAATGACATTAGAATCTCAGAGATTTAATAAAAATAATTTCATGTGAAATAGATTTAGCCCAAATGGAGACTAGAGGCTGATATAACCCAAACAACATCTAACAAATGCAATTGCACATTACTTGACCCAAAATAGAAAGACAAAGTTATAATTACATAAAGCCATGTTTAATATGCTAAGAAATATATCAAGCAGTCAAACTGTAAATTGTGTAGTTCCTCCAAAGTGGTTGGTCACCAACCAATTCTGAGAGCATGACCTAACATATTATGTCCATTAAAAAGAATTAGGATACTCTTCTCAACAGATTGAACAAGAAATATTATGGAGAACTTTGAAAAGGAACACATTATAACTGTTTTTCAGTTAGGCGATCTGCATAGCCTACAGGGAAAAGCATTTCTATTTCATAGAATTGACATGCTCACACATGTTACCAGGTTAGAAAACATGGGTCCTTAACATTGACCAATCATACTTGCTTTTTTCGTGGCTACCAGCTATGAGAAAAATCAATAGAGATTTAAGAAGAAACCCCAAAGTACCTGGACAGTCTGCTCATTTGTTTTGGAGTGCGCATCAAAACGCTGAAGTGTCAGTCCATCTGTCCATTTTTTCTTGTGAAGATTCAGGAGCATCTTCTCCTCAAGTTCATTCTTCCGATAATTTATGGCAATGGAATAATAATGCCTGTTTAACCCATGAATTAAAGCCTGCAATGACATCAACTCTTCAAAATTAGAAACCAAAGTTAAATGAGTATGAATGAGAGTGTATGGACCTCAAAATTGGGGCGGCATTACCTGAATAGATGGTTTATTAAGATGCCCTAGGTTGGATGTTGTTTGCCGTGGCTCCTGACCAAGCATCATGGTTTGGGGGTTAATCAGACGGAAGGCATCAATTACCACCTTTCCTTTGACACTTTGAATTGGATCCACCACCACTGCTACTGCCCTCTGATTTAAAGCCTCAAAACTCTGCATGATAAAACATATAATACAATTTTACTTAAAGACTTATCAACGAGTCATGGTCTTTAAGTAGCTCGAGCACTGATTGTCTTTGTCACCCCCAGAAATTCCCATTCAGTGTGCGTTTGAATACAAAAGATTAAGGGTCCGTTTTGCTCAATTAGAGAAAAAGGGAAGCGAAAGGGGGAGGGGAGAGGATAATAATTTTCAATTAAGTTGTTTGACTTTGATATGATTGGAAGGAGAGTAAATCTCAATACTTCTCCTTGTTTAGTACAATGAAAATAGATTGCAAAGGAAAGACTAATTTTTTAAACTGTACTCTTTCTCTTCATTTTGTACAGAAAAAATAAACAAGTTAACACAATACTAAAATAATTTAAGTTAATAAAATAATAAAATTAAATTTAAAAATTTGTTAATAGAAATATTCACCAAACAAGAACAAGAAGATTTTTTATATGGTTATCTTTTCTCAAAGATTATGCAGGGGTGTAGTTAGAAGGAAAAGAAAAAAGGAAATGGAGGGAAATTATATACATGATTAATAGAGTAAATAAAAATAAACTATGTACTTTTTGTCTTTTGGCCTTGTACGTTCACTTTTCCACCCAATTTTGGATGGAAACAAAAATTGGACCCCATAAGGGTTCTATCTACATCTGGTTATACTTCCACTCTATCTATTCTCCCTAACCAAACACCAAACTTTTTCTTATATATCCCTTTTTACTTACTTTTCTTAGACACCCATTTTCACCCCAACCAAACAAGCTCTAAAGGTAGTAACTCCACTTCGCAGCTTAAGATAGAAGGAGAACTAACAATTGCACCAAATTAAGCATTAGAAAAGGTTGAGACAGTCATGGAGTATTTAACATCTCAAAAACAAAACAAGCAAGTCAGAAGATACACCAATATAGATGACATGCGCATGTGTCTAATACAGATATAGCATCAACAAATAAATGAACATATCAACACATAACATGTACGGAAGAGCATTAACCTGCTGAGTGTTAATGTCAACACCAGAAAGCCAGCATCCAAAACCAGGATGTGAGTGGTACCAACCAACAACCATCTCAGGTCTGTAACACAGAAAACAGAATCCTAAATTGCTTAATCATGAAAGGAGAAACTACTTCTGATTCCAGTAATGGTGAATAGACCAAATTGAATACTAAATAAAATGAGTAAATTTACATGTAAACTCAAAGAAGCCTAGGTTAGATGACCATGATATAGCCTTACGCTACACTGCAAAGGAAACATAAATCAACAATTTAAAATGCCACCAAACTCATAGGTGTAAAAATTTCTGTACCATTAATTCATTCATTTAGGCTAATAAGATATTAATTACATACAGAACATGACATCAATGTTATAAAGCAGAGGAAATAGATATACAGAAAGAATCAGATTACTGGCAAAGCTATACATAAAAAATAAACTCAACATAGATGAAGAAGTATAGCATCCAATTAGTGATAATTGTGCATTCAAAAGGAACTAAGATAGCCATTTTGAAGTATATTGCATAGATGGTTGACCAATTGACCAGAGATAAGCTTCTCTCAGAAACCAAATGACAAGAAGAAACTAAGTTTTCTACAAAATGACTACAGAAGATTATAGGTAATTGGTAACTTCAATTGTTGTCCTATTTAAATAGAGTGAAAATGCATAAGCATTGATACTTCAATCTAGCCATGTTATTTTCCATATTCTGTAACAGATTTCTGAGACCTTTAGTCCTAACAAATGAACACAGTATTGCACAAACAAGGCACAACAAAACCAGCTGCAAGTAGTGAATAAATCATGCAGAGATATCTAAACCATTACTGTAAAATCTTTTCTATGGTTAATTTCTGTGGGTGATGAGGAGTTACAGTTTAAAATCTCACAGGAATAACACAAGAACAAGATTTTAGTCCACATGTGATGATTGAAACAATTTAGGCACATTTTCCCAAGTCATCCAACAGGATTACCTACACCGTGATAACTTTTCCATCCTACTATTTATAATTAGGTTAATTTTTTTATCCATTTCCACTTTAAAACTACCAGAACTAGATTGTCTGAAACTACTGATTCTCCTTTAAAAATGGCCAAAAACCTTCACCATATTAATCACATGACCCACATAACAAACATATTAGAGTAAAAAGCAACACTGCAGTTTAAAAACAAGAGAAAATGAACTTCCAAGTCATATTGATCTTGAGAATTCCTTTCAGATCAAAATAATTTTGAAAATCCCTTCCAAATTAAGAATAATTTGCTACCTTCCAGTTTGCTTGAGCATGTCAAGCATATTAGTCTGGAAAACATGATCCACGGCCTCAACACTGACCCCAGTTCCACTTTGGGGCATCGCGAAAACGTCAACCACACGCACCGTATACTCGTCCACAAACTCCCCCAGCATCAGCCCCATCACTTCCATCGGCACCCCCGCCCTACCTGTAATAATTAATCACACGCACGCCCCACGAAAACCCTAATCGCGTAAGCACATTAAGAAAATCCATAGGAAGTACTGAACTGTTACTCCGAAATAGAAACCCTAGATTTACCGTGTTTGAGCATTTTGAGGAGGGCAAGAGATGAGATGTAGACTTGTTCAGATGAGTCGAGGGTGGGGGAGTCCGGTGGCGGATGGCCAAGGGCTCCGCCGGCGCCGGCGAACATCCGGTGTAGTCTTTCCATGCCCACCATTTCTTCCTCCTCTTTGTATGTCAGGTTTATTGCTTGGCAGCTAAAAAAGCACAGTTTTGAAGTTGGATTTCTTTGAAAACAAGGCAGGGGAGGTGAGGGTATTTTGGTACTATAACATTTTGCAGTGATGCCCTTATACATTTGTTAGTTCTTCTTTGTGGCAGTAATTTTACTGAACCTTCCCTAATTGGATTACTTTTGTTTTTAATAAAAAAATAGAGTAATTTAAATCCATATTTCTTGAAATTTGACATAATTAAAAATATATTTTTATTTTTTAAAATATTATAAATATTCTCCTGAATTTAACGTTCGTCTAACAACAAACTCATTTCGTTAGCTTCCGTTAGGTTTCTATCCAACATTTGTGTTGAACCGATCAAAATGTCCTTTGCATCATCAATCCACTTAAAATCTATCATCAACCCATGTAGAACCCATCATCAACCCACTTAAAATCCGTCACCAACCCATATAGTACACATAATGAACTTATATTATAATTTATACTAATATATTTTATCAATTATATTATATTATTAAAATTACTTTTGTTAAACTAATAGAAAATTAAACATAAACAACCCATTTTAGGATCCATTAGAATCCATATAAGACCCATAATCTATTTAATTTTATTTTATAAAAAAGCATATTAATTCCATGTTAAAAAATTTTAAACCCAACCCAACCCAACCCAGCCCAGAACTAGATGAGTTGGGTTGGAACTATGGATTTCATTTCTCACTCACAAGTAGCGGTTACTTACACCGCGACACTAATTTTTTAAATTACCAAAAATATTCTTATGCATTTTCAACCACCCGTATTCAAATTTTTTTTTTCATCCATATGATTTATACTATCTATCTATACTAATATGAACATTTCGCACATACCATTTTTTTTTGTATTGATAATATCCCTAAATTAGTTTTATTTTTATATTTATTTATTAAATATGATATGTTGGTTTACAATCTTATTTTATTTATAATATATTTTGAAGTGTAAATGATTATTAATTATATACACGTAGAGACGGCGTGCCGTAACGATTAGTGAAAAACATGCAATGAATTGTATATACAAAATTCAAAAATCGAATTAAAATGTAATAAATTATTTATTCATTATTCTGACAAAGAACGTAACAAAAGAAGAAATCAAAAGCCCTCGTAGGTTGCAAATACTTGATGTGGAATATTGTTCGCATGTCCGAAATAAAGTATATATTATTGAGGTTTAATGTAATTTATCTTTTTATGATATTAAAAATAAGAAAATTATTTTTTTATAAAAAAAAAATTATAATTTTTTCTCAGTATTTTTTAAAATAAAGCAATTTATCCCCTGTCTAAGAAAGTAAAGTGCTTAATTTTAAAAAACACAAAGAAGTAAATTGATGCATTTTAAAAGACATAGGGGGTTAAATTGTATTTTTCCCTATACTAATCAAATTATAAGTAATTTTATTATATTTATTACATAGTTGGTCGTATGATAAGCGTAATGTTTGTCTATTCATGTGGTCGATATCAATTGTCGACTAAATTTTCTATTTCAAATCTTGTTGCATCTTCTATTTCATACAATATACATATACCATGTGCATAAAGATGATATCATATATTTTATTTAGGGAAAGATTTTATACACATGACGTGTGTATGTTAAGTGAAAAATCCGTTCAGCCCGAATTGAACATACTCGATTTTACTGAGTTTTGGGGGGGGGGGGGGATTGCATTTTAGTCCCACAAGTTAACCCCTTTGTGTTTGTGATCCCGTTATTATTGATTTCACCACATTGCATCTCATAATTAAAATATTTTTTAAATTTTAGTCACAAACTTTATTTCCGTAAAATTTATGACAAAAACAATAGCCGACACCCTTCAACACTTAATGGAGCTCGACTGCACCTGATGTGTCCGTCATAGATTTAATGGGAAATAAGGCTTGGGATTAAAATTGCAAAAATAATTTAGTTATGGGATGAAATGTGGTGAAACCAATAATAATGGGAGCAAATTCATAAAAAGACTAATTTATTAGACGTAAAATGCAATTTCTTGAACTTTCGTTTCCGAGATGGAGTATCAAATTTTATCATTTCTGAGGAAATATTTTGGGTGCATTCTCAAGATAAAAAGGCTTAATATCTTTAGCGGCGAAGAAGGGACGGTTGCTCTTGTCCGGAGCAGCCGGCATAGCTGTCGCGAGACCGCCAGCGCTTGTTCCCGCTATGACATCAAAGTAGTCGGCCAGGCGTGCATCTTCACCACCTAATTTCTGGGACAAAAGCAAAAATCATTGTTATTACCATGGGACAAAAGCAAAAATAGGATGATATAGATAACTATTAATTAAATTATTGTTTAGGAGTGAAATTGAATAGATAGTCAATGAATAATTCCGCACACATAGATGTCATCTATCTATACTACATTAAAAAAAAAAAAAAAACCTTTCACACTCATAACTGACGGTTAACGACACTGTTGTACCAATTTTTTGTAAAGTTAAAAATGTTTTTCGATCGATAAAGTACCTAATTTATTTAAAATTTCAAATTTACATTAATTGATAAATTTAACAAATCAAGACAAACATTTACCATATTTTGGCCCATCTAGGAGATGGGCGAAAAATAAAACCAAACACTATGTACAAAAATAAAACCAAACACTATGATTGAGATTGGCAAGAAAACCAAGACAATGGCAGAAATTCAAATTTAAAATAAATTAAAAAATTTTGTATCAAATTCGTCCCAATAATATCCCAAAAAGTAGCTTAATTTTAATAGACGATATATCGACAGTAGGATATAAATAACTATTGGTTATGATTTTAATAGTTATGAACTAAAAACTATGATAAATAAAATAGATGCAAAAATATAAATATTTCACCAAGAAAAAATTATTTGTGAGCTCAGAGCTATGATAAAAATATTTATTAAAAATATTTGCCATAAGCCATAACAAATATTTTGGTTAATGACTATTTGCCAATAACCGTTGCATAGCCGTGGTTAATGACTATTTGCTAAGGTTATTTGTTTTTAACCATCACAATTAGTCATGGATAAATATTGCATTTTTTATAGTACAACATTGTTATTTTAATTCTTAAATGTCGTTATAATACGACTTCATGTTTAAATATTAACCATAATAATCCATCTCAAATGTATTTTAATTCTTAAAATAACTTGGGACAGTTTTTGACGATATTTTCATCACAAAATATAGATCACAATTTTTTCAACTAACTTTAGGACAAACTTTTCGTTGGATTTTTTGACGACAATATATCAAAATTTTCTATTCAAAATCTGTCGTAAATCCAAAATCCGTCCCAAATTTCGTTTTTCCACAGCACTAATGGACCGTTTGAAAACCGTTACAAATATTACCAAAAAAAATGCTTCTCCGTTTGAAATTCCGTCAGAAAAATTTTTCTAAGTCACTTGTTGAAACTGTCTTCCCTTGTCCCAAAATTGTCGAAAACTTTATTTGCGATGAACTTCCATTAGAAATTCCATCCCAACAAAGCCTTTCTTTGCCCCCCTTTTCTAGTGATCAATTCAATCAATAAACTCAAAATTATAATAAACTGATATTGAAATAACCTTATATTAATTGAGATACATACTCATTATGATACTCATATTGAATCAGATAAATACCTACAAATCTGATGGGACTCGAATCCATTAATATTTAACAAAAAACATAGTTCAAAAAAATTAAAATAAAAAGATTTGAAATTCTTTATATTCAAAATTAGGCAAACAAGTATAAAATATTTTCTGTTATACATTTGAAATCCATAATCGAATACAACCTAGCTAAGGTTCCCCCTATTCACTAATCGAGATTCATGACAAAGAGCGAGGTTGTAGATTCGAGTTTTACCAATATAATATATGCTTATACTTTTATAATAATTTATTCTTTATTCACTTTGAGTTTAGTTTGAATTGCATTATATCAATCTTTTAAATTTAAATAATATAATGAATTATTAAAAAAAGAAAAAAAAATTAGTACTCGAGATCCAAAAACATCAGTGAATCAGCATACCAAAATTCCATAACATACCTAATAAAATGGGCAGGTTATAAAAAGACACCAGCTTCAGTCCAATCAATCTGAATCTGACTGAAATTGCAACATGATAAAAAATAATTGCTTTTCCCTTATCCCTTATTATGCAAGCTTTTCGCATAACGTGTTTTTGTGATCACTAACGTTAAGGTCTTACAATTAAAAAGTCGTGAATTTGAATTTTATAGATATACGTGGGTTTGTAATTTAATTACTTTTAATCGTACACACTTGTTTACTTTAATATGTTGGTTGATTTAAAAATATTAATGTATTAAATTAGTACTCGAGTTTTAAATTTACTCATATAGCGACGAACTATTTTGATGAGAGCGATAAAAAAACTAGACACACATCCAACAAGTGAAACTCAAAGTTTCCGACACCCTCTTACTGCTATGAGTCCGCCTTAAAATCTAATTTGTTTATCACTGGATCAACAACTTGTTGGTAAGGAGGCAGAGGTAGAGCATGGACTTGGTTGTGAGTCATCATCAATAAGTTTCTGTTTGGAGGGATTCACTTTATGTAAAGTATGTCATAAACAATCAAAATTATTCACAAATGGGGGAGTTGGTGGTGTGGAGTTAATTATGTTTATTTATTTTCTACTTTTTCAGTTTTATATTTAATTTTTAGGTCAATTACGGACACCCTCCTCATGTTTGATGAAGTTATGTAATCATTGGATAGAGGTTTGTAATTGTCAACTTTGTTTTTGTTGATTTTTTTTTTAAAATAAAATATTGTAAAAAAATCGAATAAAAGTAGATGAAAAATTTTAAATAATTATAAAGAGAAAATCATTCACTTAATTCATAAAATTTTAAAAAATAAATAAGCTTATAGTTTTTAACGCACAACGATATTTTAATCAATTCATCATATAAAATATATAAAAACGATAATATGTTAGACGATTGTTAAAATCTATATTATACCAAAATGTCAGAGGAGTTCATCACTCTAACTTCAAATAAAAAAGGAAAGTGGAGGAAGGCTGCTAAGACAACAGTGCGTAGGAATTGTTTGTATTCCATTCCATATTCTTACATCATAATAAGCCAATAAGTAGACAACAAATGATGATGCGCCACCCCATCTTCCAATTCTCATAAATAACTTCTTTACTTGTGCAAATTATGACTGACTTTGATATTGCACCCACCAACAAATGTCCCCTCGAAAAAGTACTTTGACTAATTAATTTATTTGTTTTTTTTTTTCATTATTTTTGAAAATTAATTAAAAGTACATAATTTAGCGTATTTCAATTTGATGAATTATATTTTCGTTTCATAATACAGACCCGACACATTTTCAACCGTATTACTTACGGAATTGTTAAAAATATATAGTCTCATAACTTATACGGAATCTCATTTTCGATTTTTCTGCCAAGTTCAATTTGAAAATGAACTGAAAAAACACCATGTGACCTTCCTGTTATTATTTCCGTCAATTTTTGTTACAAAACTAAAAATAAGAATTTCTTTAATTCAAGAGTCTATTTTCGAGAATTTTATAAGTAAATGTGACAAAAACAATCAGAAATTAAATTACGGAACAAAAAATATCATTTTCTTTATTTTAATTTACTTTTTTAATACAAAACACAAAATCAAATATATTAAAAACACGTGCATATATATATATATATATATCTTAATTTCTCATTGTATTTACCAAAAAAAACATGAAAAACACCTAAAAAAATATCAATTGATTAGTCTTGTCTGTTTGGACTATAAATTTGGCAGTGCGAGCTGTTTACGTACATTGCTACTTCTACGATGATGAAGTAGCAAAATCCAAATTGAAAAGGTCTAGTTAGGTTAATGATAAAATCGAATAGCCAACTCAGCTTTTTTTTATTATTATTATTTATTTTCAAATGCAAACATCGAAATTCGAATACAAAACTTTCTATAAAAACAATTTATAGTAAATTATATTTTGTCATTTGAACTATGCATAATTTTACACTTTGGTATTTGTTTTTTTTTTTTTGGTCAACTTATCATCTCAATTTTGTGAAATTTGCACTTTGCCATATATAATCATTTTTTTCTTGATTTTTTTGCCTGAAAACTATCGCATATTGTACATATGTAAAAATACCGCATCATGCAGCCTTTAAATATCACTGTACATTGTATGTAATGTTTTTCGACAAAAAATTTAGTGAAAAAACAGTTATGAATGATAAAGTGCAAAACTTCATAAAATTAACATAAAATAAAATTTAGATGTCAAAATATAAAAACGATTACAATTCAAATGACAAAATATAATTAACCCAAAATAAATCGAAACTATTGTCCTGATCCCTGGAGGCACAAATCAATTAAATTCTTGTTGATGGGGAATAAACTAATAAGAATAAAGAATCCAATCGTATTCCGATACGTGGAAAATGTCAAGCTAGAAAAAAAAGATTCTTCAATTTGTACGCGACATTGCTAATTCTATGATGTTGAAGCAATAATGTTCAAATCGAATAGTCAACTATACTTCAATTCCTGTTGGTGGAGAATAAAAGAATAAGGGATAATTAGATATACCTAAATTTTTTATAATTTGAAAAATTATATTTAGTACTCTTAAAACTTATTTTTGTCTAATAAATAAATCCTCATATTAATCAAAATTCACTGAATATGCTAACATTAACAAAAACAACTCGATAAAATGTCATGTTTACACCACTGATTGATTTATTACTAAATTATTGTATGTCAAATGAAATTTTTTTATGATAATTTATATACATTTTCACAAGTTGATGCATGCGAAGATGTATATTTTCATCATTATAAGGATAATTTAGTTAGAAAAAGTTTGTTTGACCCATAATAAGTCAATTGATAGTAAATATCAATTTTCATTCAGTTTTTTCTGTTCTTATCGACAAATTTAATGAATTTTGATTAGCTGAGGTTTCTATTTGTTAGACAGATACAAACTTCAAGAATATTAAATGTAATATTTGAAACCACAAAAAATCTACATGCAAATAACATCAAATTTCAAGAAATAAGAATATAATTATCCCAAAGAATAAAGACAACCATGTCAAAAACACTCCCAACACATAGTAAATGTCTGAGTTAGAAATTTCTCTTCTTCAATCCAGTTGAAAGGTTCATCTTACAATGATCCGAATGTCTATTTATATTACTTCAAACATTTAACAGGGGCTGTAAAAATCACTGTTACTGCTCAATTAATTATCAATATATGGCCGACATGCTTTTGTCAAGGTCAATTTAGTAAATAGATATGATCTTGAAAGTGTGTGGTCTCTTTTCAATCTTATTTCGTGGAAATGAACTTTTTGTTGTCCGATATATATTTCCACCGTTGCTTGTGGAGGGTGAAAAAAAGTTAAAAAATATTTTATTTTATTTTAGGTATTATTAGAATTTAAATATGCGACATGTTGAACTGACCCATCACGTGCTCGCCATCACACCTATTCATTTATTTAACATTGTAAATAATTTACTAAGACTAAACTTTCTCTTCTACACTTGAAAAAACAAGAATCATACCAACTTTTCCTCCCTCACAAAGAGATTTTCTATAATTATGAATATTATTTTTGTTATTTAAAATATTATAAATATTTTTTTGAAATTAAGGACCGTTTAATTAATAAATATATCATACAATAAACTGTCACGATGAGGTATTTATTTGATAATAATTAATTTTGGGGGTACTTATAATATTTCAAATAATAAGAGGATATTTGTAATTAAAATTTTAAAAGAGTCTGTTGTAATTTACCTAATTTTTTTAATCACTTTTTGGAGCTGCGCACTGGTGTAACACTCATGTATGCATGTATTGTATTGGGCCTCACTTTGATGTGCTAATCACATATCAATGTTGATAAGGATCTGATAAGAAATTAAGGTGTCCAAAAGATAAGTTTATCCCTCATAGGATTTCAAATGCCTGAATAGGACTGAGATCTGCACATTTTTACCCATTTTGAAATCACTATCGTTGATCACTTAACACATGTAAGGCAGAGATTAGGATACACGGATCTGTACAAGTATAAACTTTTGGTACTGTAAATGTTCCAATATCTTTTGAGGCCAAGGTACGTTGATATTCTTTATCGTTTTCCTCCAATCTCTCACACAAATTAATTTAAGCATCGAAAAGTTTTGACTAAAAATCTTCCATCATTTGCTTATTTTCTTAAATTCCAACACTTAATTGGATTGAAACACTATCGAAAAGTCATCACGATCTCAAACCTAAGTAAAGTGTGTTGGTATGATATTGATGTGAAACAAATTATTGATAGGATCCACATGGACCAGACACAGTTCATTCCCACCCTAATTTTACTATACCGCAATCAATAAAAGGTCCAAATCCATGTTCTCAATCATTTTGGTCCCCTTCAGATATACCTCAACTTTGTGGTATAGTCTCTCCGTCTACCTCATTCTACGTTCATTCTTGAACATGGAAAGCTCGAAAGGTGAAGGACTAAACCAACCCCTGTTGTTAGAACCAAAAGACCTCGACAAAAACCACAAGAATGATGCAACCTGCACTGACACTAATACACTCCAAGAAAACAGCCTTCCCGCTAAGGTATGGGACGAAACGAAGCAGCTGTGGCACATTGTCGGCCCAACAGTCATTTCCCGGATTTCCAATGCCACCATGAACATCATCAGCCAATCATACGCTGGCCACCTTGGCGATCTAGAACTCGCTTCCGTTTCAATCGCCAACAACGTTATTGTCGGCTTCAACTGGGGCCTTCTGGTAAGAATAGCACCAAATCAATTAACTAAAATTCGTGTTACTTTCTGATGTTTGCTTCCTTCCGCTGACGACAATTCTCATGTCTTCAATCTCAGTTGGGAATGGCAAGTGCTCTGGAGACTCTATGCGGGCAAGCATTCGGAGCGAAAAAGTACAGCATGCTGGGAACATACATGCAAAGATCCTGGATTGTTCTCTTCTTGTGCTGTTTCCTTCTTCTCCCCTTATACGCCTTTGCAACCCCGATTCTGAAACTGTTGGGCCAACCCGACGACATCGCCCAGCAATCAGGCCACCTGGCGCTGTGGTTTATTCCGTTGCATTTCAGTTTCGCATTCCAGTTCCCGTTGCAGAGATTCCTGCAAAGCCAGCTGAAAACAGGCGTCCTGATTTGGGTTTCACTGTCGGCCCTGGTGATTCATGTGTTCCTGAATTGGGTTTTGGTGAGCAGGATTCAGCTTGGAGTTGTTGGAGTCGCCCTGTCTCTGGATATCTCGTGGTGGGTTCTGGTTTTGGGCATGTACTTGTACGTAGCTTGCGGCGGGTGCCCGCAGACCTGGACGGGGTTTTCTCTTCAAGCCTTTTCCGGGCTCCTGGAATTTCTCAAGCTCTCTGCTTCTTCTGGTGTCATGCTTTGGTCTCCATTTCTCTCCCTTTCTCATTTTTACACATACATATGTGAAAGACAAGTGTTTTCAGAACTCATGCCCAAACGAAAAAGAAAAACACCCACTCTCCCTCCAAGAAATATTACATTTGATCAATTGTTTCAAGTGAAAAACCATGATAAACAGCCATTACTCAGGACTACCGGGATGTTTTGTTTCAGCAGGATTTGGTTACATCTAAGACCATATGAAATGTTGATCCACCCTGAAGTTTTTGCATTGATTTATTTAACTGTGAATAATAATATTGATTTGTCATGATATTCACTGTAATATAATATAGAGAATAATCCATTTTATCAAAGTGCATTAATCATTTGTTTTTCTAAACATGAGTATATCTTGATGATGATTGTCTTTTTTTGTTCAGTTTGGAGAACTGGTACTACAGGATACTGATTGTAATGACTGGTTTCTTCGAAAATGCTAAATTGGCCGTGGATGCATTGTCAGTATGGTAAGAAAGGTTTATTTCTTGAAAACCATGTCCATCCGAATTTTTTTACCCAAATCGGGTTTAACTAAATCAATCATAAAACAAGTATGATACACTTATCATGTGATTGATTAATAAACTATACACCAATCACATTGCAAATGTATTGCACTTGTCAAATTTAATTTAGATTTGATCAAACCCGATTTGAATTAAATTTTCCATTCAGATATGTGACTGCGTGAACTCAATCTTTCCCCTCAATCTCAATCAATTTTGCAGTATGACTATCAATTCATGGGAGATGATGTTTGCACTCTCCTTTTTTGCTGGAATCGGGTAAGTATCATATTTCCGTTTCAACCTTTTCTATATCAACAAGTATTCATTTCTTACTTGGTGCGTGTAATAATTTTTCGTTTTCTGGTGAGAATAAGTTGCAAGAAAAATTATAGATTAAGTTGTAGTAAAAATGGAAGTGTTTGAAAACAAAAAATAACAGTAAAAAAAAAAAAAATCGTAGTTGGAGTATTAAAAAAAATAATTTAATATTTATAATTTGACCACTAAGTTGCATAAATTGATTAGGGTGTTGTTTACAAATTTTATTTTAAATTAACTTAATTTAAGCAGCTCAAACGCAGAAGCTCTAAAAACTATTTCCAATTTGCAGCTTTTCATCTAACCTGCTTAAATTAAGATTATTTTTTAAAATAAGCACTTATCAACTTATTATTGAAAATAAGCTGAAAAAAAATATTTTTATTTTACAGCTTCTATTTTTAACCTATTTAAAAATTAAGTTATTTTAAGTCAAAAGCATAAGCTACTTTCTATACCAACTTCTACGACTTATCGTAAAATTATAAATATGAGTTATATATTATCCAAAACACTCCAACTCCAACTTCTTTTTACTTTTCACTTTTAGTTCTAAATATTCCCAACTTTCACTACTGCTTAACTTATAATTTTCTTTATAACTTATCCGTCACAAAAGAAAAAAGTTATTACAAACACTCACCTCGTTCAAGTCTGAAGTTGTATGAATTATTTATAGAGTAAGAGTTGCAAATGAGCTGGGCGCTGGAAATGGGCGGGCAGCAAAATTTGCGACAAAAGTGTGCGTGGTGCAATCATCTCTAATAGGCTTATTCTTCTTCACCATCGTACTGATCTTCCGGGGCAAGCTAGCCTTCATATTCTCTTCCAGCACTCAAGTCGTCGGAGCAGTCGACAATCTTGCTTTCCTCTTAGCTTCCAGCATTCTTCTCAATAGCGTTCAGCCCGTTCTGTCAGGTACAAATTTGTCCTATCCCAAACCACGATTTAATAGTTTAGTTGGTGGAATTAAAATTTACAATCAGAAGGTCAAAGGTTCGAGTGCCACCAAATTATATATATTAATTTTTCTGAAAAGATGGCGTTTTTGGTTTCGCTTGATAGAGTGTGTTTTGTACTTTTGGTCCTATTCTTTATGAGCTTAGCACATTTAGTCCCATAGGCTAAAACATTGTAGCATTTGGGACGAAAGATATTTTTAACTTTTTATCCTATGGGACCAAATGTATCACAATTTTTATCTTATGGGACCAAAAATAATAAATTTTTTTATTTTATGGGACAAAAAATACTATAATTTTTTTTTTTATTTTATGGGACCAAATTTGACAAGCCCATTATTATTGGGATAAAGAATACAACACGCTCTATCGTGTGAGACCAAAAATGTAACTTTTTCATTTATTTTAATAGTAATTGTTAGTCTACTGTAATAATAGTTATTATGAATTATTTAATTATTTACATTTGATATTAATAATTAACGTATATTAATTATTGATAATTGAAATTTATGATGTAATGATAACTAACTCACTCAAACAAAAAAAAAAAAAAAGGGGGGGGAAAATGTTCTACCCTCATGTAGAAAAAGAGAAAAAACATACTATTAATGCATCATAACGCGAAAGAACTTCATTATTCTACTGTAATAGTTTTGGTATTTGGTTAGGGGTGGCTGTTGGATCCGGATGGCAATCGTCAGTCGCATGGATAAACATCTTTTGCTACTACATCGTCGGCCTCCCGGTCGGACTTCTCATGGGTTGGGGCTTCCATTTGGGAACTGCGGTATCTTACCTATACTATGTATTATTGAATATAGCTCAATTTTGGTCTATTATTTTTAACTTTCCAACTGATAACCATCTTTGGTAACGACTTGTTTGTAGGGTTTTTTCTCATACATTTATGTTTTTATATTGATATATTATCTTATTTTAGCTTATATATATTTTAGGCAATTATTAACTCTATCAAAAATAAATAAATATAATTTACAAAAATATTTTCCTTTAAATACTTAAAAAAAATTATGTTCATATATAAAATATGTCACACTTACTAATTTTCATTTAACACATCATATGATTCATTCAAATTTCATTACTAGTAGTTCAAAATTGTGTTCACTTTATTTTTTTTTAAAATAATATTATTCTATTTGTTGCTTCATTCACTTAAAAGTTCAATAGTAGGTGCATTAAAATCAATCAAAAATTATATTTGGTTTTATATATAAATGTAAAATAATTTAACATTATTGAGGCTTACGACTCGACTCGATCGGTGCCTCCATTAAACGAGCTATTCTCCATTCTGGATTTTGTATAGCCATCAAAATTTTGTATTGAAAAATCACCTCGCTGAGAAGAGAAAATTTTGATTGGAGCTTATAAACTATTTAAATTTTTTATTTTCAATTAATATATAACGATTTTCTACCTCGATTGATTGTATTCAAAAAATAAAATTAAATACGCACATCCTGTGGGGTACCAGTACTGATGATTAATTTGTCTTGTCTCTGTATGCATCAACAGGGGATCTGGGCAGGAATGGTCTTTGGTGGAACTGCAGTACAAACCCTGATATTGTCCATCATGACAGCAAGAACAAATTGGGAAGTGGAGGTACGCAATGCTGATGTGAAAGTTGCTACTTAACTAGTGCGCTTTCAAATATAGAGTTCTAAATGCACATAATTACAACGACTTTCAGGTTGAGAAGGCCGATAGTCGTGTCAAAAGGTGGTCAATTTCTGATGTGGAGTCTCACCAGTGACCGGATGATCAATCATGATATTTCCATTTTCAACGGACATGATTCGATGCCAACTTTATGCACCAATATTCTTCATTAATGTGGTTAGTGTAATGATTATTTTCTTTTATAATAATTATGGGGCCCTTTCTGTAATATTAGATTAGAAACACGAGGAGGATTAATATTTTAGTTGAAACGAGTTCACTTTATTACATCATATGTACACACAATATTTACGTACCATATACATTTCTGGACCTCTTGTTATATCAAACTAGAAATATAACTACACAAGCAGATATTATTCTCCAAACCTATAATCTTCTTCAATGGGTCGGAACTTTTCCGGTCAGGAAAAAGGACTAATTTGATATTTTTATAAATTTAAAAAAATTAAAGTGTGAAAAAAAGTAATTTACTAGTGCATAATAATTAAAATTTAAAATGAATAATATATGAGTAACATTTATATGCTAATTCAAATTTCAAATAAAAATATAATTAGAATAAATATAATGAATTAAAAGTATTGTTGAAAATTTTAAATTGTGTAATTTCCGATTAATTAATTTTATTTTAATATTAATGTTAGATAATTATTTTTAGATTGTAATTTTCTTCCACTATATAATCGTTTAAAGAATAACATGATTAATTTTATTAAATTGCAACTTTTTATACAACATTCATGATAAGGTATTTTGACTAATTGACTTTATTTCAATGTTGGATTTTTATAAATTATATTTTAATTTATTCCAATACAAATTATTAAACATAATAATTAGTAAATACAATTTTAATTGAAAAAACTTAAACATTTTTTTTAAATAATTTCAATTAAATTTAGAAGTGAATTACAAATAACAAAACTTTCAAATTAACACAAATTATTATCAATTTTTTTATGAATATAATTGTATATACTAACATTTCAATAATATAAATATAAGCAAAATGATGAACTTAATGCATTTTATAATTAATAAGTGATATAATCACCTCTAAATACACAATTGCAACACACATGATCCATACGTTCTAATTTGAAAAACAGAGTATTATTCTTTTTCCTCTGCTCCTTCCTTTCACTTTCCCCTGGTTGAATCAATTTCATTCTTGTTTAATTATTTCTTGATTTTATATTTTCTGGGATCAAATATGAACGTATCTAGACTATTATTCTTGGCTCAATTTTTCCATATTGAATTTAGCCCCCCACATATTTTTTTTATCCTAGATAAAATTATAGTAAATATTAATTAATTGTGGTCAAAATTAAAATATCCACATTAGTTTAGCCTGATATGTCACATACAGGCTCTTTTTGTTTCGTAGTAGAATATATTTTTCGCACGACTAAGGTTTTCGAATTGATTTAGTATGACCATGTGTCACAGACATACTTTTTTGTCTTGCTGCGGAATATATTTTTCGTTCGTGTGACATCCCAAATTACACCCAACCACGGCATCTCATACGCCCAACCTTTTACCAGGCTTCTACCATTTTGAGTCTTAATCCATCAAATGTCTTTGACATTTGAAGCTCACTAACATGATATATGAAACCCTCCTGGTGCGGTACTTTTTGCCTGAGAACTTGGTTATCCACAATGCCCATATTTGCTAAGGCACACAGCTCTTACTCCCTTGTGTGTTTTCATATCCGATCTCAAGTAGCTAGTTTGTCATCACGTATCTCAACTACAATCTTGGATCTATCCAATTCATTCCTCGATGGCAAGGAGCAACCTCACTCTCCTTCAGTATCCATCGATGCTTCCACAACGTCTATCTCATGCCCAATGCTCACTTAATGTATCCTTGGCGGTCTTTGCCATGCCCGTTTTTTATGCCTCACCCGAGTAGGAACACATTATAAATTCGAGACTCATTCAGTATGCCAACATCTCACATTGATCCGCCACGATATGCCCAACATGTTTTCTTGTCTGTTGACATAGCTTCTCAACTTGGCCACAGCGCCGCGGCATCCGATGACAGTATATCTTAGCCAACGGAACCCCGCACAAGGCTAGAATTCAATAACGCATGCCACGAGTTAGCTCACGAGGCATTAGAGCTTGTCTCAATTAGTGGTGGGCGTGGGTCGGGTATTTCGGATCGAATACCCGACTTTATCGGGTAGTATATTTGACTACCCAACACAAACTGATAAAATCAGGTACTCAAAATCGGATATCCGATTCTTTTTGGTTTATTTAAATGTGAAGAACAGTAGAAACATCAAATATATATTGAAAAGCATGTATTTTTTTTTTTTGAAAATTTTATACTTATAAATTGTAATTTGTACGCATAGTTTGAGTTTATTTTTAAAATAATATTCAAAAAATTAATTTAGATTATGGTTTCAATTTGTTAAGTTAAAAAATAGTATAACATCACAATTAATTTAAATTAATAAATAAAATAATCTAATTCATTTAGATCAACCAACTCATGTATCATTCTCTTTTTATTTTATTATTTTATTAGTAACAATAAATAATTTTATTTTCTATTTTTTATTTTTAATTATATGTTGGGCACCCGATTAACCCAATTGGATATTTAACTCTACCCAATAATCGACCTGATATATTCAAAATCAAAATTATAAAATTTACCTGACCCGATTTACCCGGTCCAAACACCCACCCTTAGTCTCGATTGTTCATTTTGTCTAAAGGTGTTCTCTAGAATTCCCGTAGTCCATATCAACATTGCATCCACATCAAGCCTCTTGGCACCTATGGACCCAATCCCGGCCCTCCCGGCTCTATGCCGTCTGTTTGGTTCTCTTTTTACCTGAGGTTCTAAACACTCATTTGATATACCTAAAGCTGGCTCTTAAAAGCCCCCACATGTCTCAAAAGTTTGCTCATTTAGTAGCTTGCTGCATGGGGAGGGATAGCTGAAACTCACCATGCATGCCCACCTTTATAATAGGCATAATAATATTTCCACTTGTTCTAGTAGTAGATATTGAAATGACTTGTGAGTGCACCTTTTTCACATCTCGTTCTTCCGACCTCCAATGAGATGTTAAAAAGGTGCACTGCTAAGTCATTTTGATATCTACTGTTGCAATAAGTAAAAATAGTTTTACACCTATTATCCTCACATAGTTTGTCTGCTGATGTAAAAAATCTTCCAATGAGGTCATTTGCTGAACAACTCCTTAACTTCGCTAATTCTGCCAGTTGTTTTAGGTTTTAGGTGTGATAAAGTGCTTCATTTTGATTTAAGTTGTTTGCTTACATAGCCTAACGTGATGACATACTTAGCCCCTTTTATGAATGTATAATCATTTTTTGTGAGAGAACTTGAATATGTACAACGCGAGGATAGATTAGTTACATAAACAATCTATTTGAAAATATTGCTTGAAAACCAAATTTTGTCAAATTATCCTGGTTTATCAATATTTGATAGGATAAAGATTTTGATTTGCAATATTATGTAGTAATTTGTAGTACTCAAATATTCTTATTATTTTACTAATTTTTATATAATATATGTATTTCATATCGCTTGACAATATCCCAATACGTTGCGACCAATGTAGAAAAATAACCATCAATATTATCGCCAATACCACGACTTTGAACCACAAAACCTCAAGGGAGTTCCCATTCAAACAGTATTGCAATTCCTAAATTGTAAGAGTCTCTTCCCTAGCCACTTGTGCATCTTCATGTGTGCCAGCATTCGTTTGTTGTCTGTACGTCCATCATATGCCATTATCGCTACTCTTGACTAAGACGGGACCGCTAACACCGTAGTAAAAAGTGTAAATACCATAATTTTTAAACCATTATCATTTATAATATAGTTGTGATAATTAAGAGGCCTATATCTAAAATTATGTGGTGACAAATTGAGTAAATCTTGAGTGATAGGAAACGGAGAGCTGTCCAGTGGGTTACAGCTGCAATTTTCACAAAGTTGGAATTCGGTTCTTCTGCCAAAGCTTTATTTCATGTCAACCCTTTTGGAAAAGCATAAGAATATATGTATATGGAAACAACCAAAATTAAATATATATATATATATATATATTGTCATTAAATTACCACCTCCAGAATGGGTGTTTCAGAAGTGCCATCCAAATTTGCCCCAAGTTTCACTACAAACAAAAAAAAAATTATTCCTACATTTTAAATGATTCTGATTTAATTAAAAATTATATGAAAAATCAATACTATCTTCGACGGATAACATTTATGTGGTCAAAATTATTTGCTATAATTTTAAACTATGATAAATTTTTTGCTTCGCCTACAAAAATAACGACTAATAGCCATTATCTAACCGTGGTAAATTAGCATTTGATATAATTTTGTATTTTTAACTATGATAATCAACAATGATAAAAAATAATACTTGTTCAAGTGCATGTTGTTTGATCAAGAAATCTAGTACCTAGAAACAACAAAATGAATAAACATGTACGACCTAGAAATGTATTCCTTTTTCTTGAATTTTCATATGTTCTTTTGGCTAATTTCCTCTTCAACAACGTTCCTAATAAAAAAAAATTCCATTTCTTTCTATAGATCTGTTTGCTAGTATAATCAAAATATAAAATATATTAATTAATTCAGAATAAAAAGAAATAAATCCTCAAAATATTGATCAACTTGTAAAAAATTGTCCTAATATATAAACAAATTTAAATAAATTAATAAAAAACTAAATTTTATAAGTAACAATATAACTTGCTTATTTTGAATCCAATGATGTTCATTAGTGTTTATCTCTTTTCATCTTAATTCTCGGTAACATCTTCTTGATTCTCATAATGGATTTTGTCATGTACGTTTTTTTCAAATTTTTAAGAGGTTTTTCGTTATTATACTATAAAAAAAAATAGAATTTGTAATGATTTTTTTGAAATGACCTTTATAGCAACTTTAGAAAGAAAAACAATTGTTGACGTCTCGTTTTTTGCCAAACAATTTCGTACTTTTTCCAGATAATAATATAGATTTACCATAAACCCTTTTTCTTTCTCTTTTTTCTTTTTCTCTTTCGGGATAAAATTCAGACAGGAAACATCATTTGCAAGCACGTTGGAATCCTTTTGACAACTGTGGCAGAACATACGAGTTTCTGCTAGTGCACTCATTATAATAATCGAAGCGGCGAAAATGCCAAAATTCTCCATCTGGGAAGACATCATTTAATCAAGATATATATAGCATCCATTTATTTATGTACACTTGAAATGACTTTAAACAGCTCCATAGGCATCACCAATGAATAACAATGATTACAATAATTAATAATATAAATAATAATAATGATCAGCCACCAATTCTAATTTACATTAAATTTGTCAAATTTGAATCAATTATATGCCAAATGTAATTCACTTAAGTAGTTTGTATACAATTTTAAAAAAGTGATTAATTATATGACAAATATATTATATTTACTTTGCGATTCATTTGATTCGATCTGACCAGATATTAAATAAGAATTTCTCCAGGAAAAACTCAGACTGTATGTGTCTTTACCGCTATAACTGAAGTGGGATCGTTCTTCACAAGGCGATCGAACCACAAAAACACACAACACCAAAACCCCCGAATTTTCCCATGTCTTGAACAATGCCTGCAGAAACGTGCGCAGGCCACAAGGTGTGTATGTTCATATTCTACGCTTTTTTAGTGTGTGTTTCTTGAACTCCAACTTCTAACTTTCTATATGCTTTCATGAAAAGGCTTCTCTCTTGAATAGATATCGCTCTTTCAGCTCTTCCCTTTTTAGATGTCAATAAATATACAATATCATCCTTTCAAGATCTTATTGCCGATATATCTCCTCTAGAAAGGCACCGTTCATTGTCATTCACTCAAGATCACAAAAGCCTCATGGCATTTGCTTGTTGAATGGAGCAGCAGACCCTTACTCCATTTCTTCCTAAAGTCAGGAAAGGTCGAGTCATTAACTCATTAATCAACTAACTCAATAGCTCAATAGTCCATATAGTTTCATATGAATGTATTCTATAAGCAGGGAGGCTATGTTCGTGCCTTCCAACTAGGAAGTCGCTCTCTCCAGACTACATTATAAAGCATAATATTTCGTTCTTGCATCTCATCCGAGAGTAGTTCACTGAATAATTGTGTATAGTTATCAATAATAAAGTAAAGATAACGTTTTTTTTTTTATCCCTCTGATTTTACAACAGCTTTTTCCATAGAATTTGACTTGGTTTTTTCCCATGACCCATTCAATTCTCCTTATTTTTCTAACTGTTGATACATAAATTCAAGATAACCCAAAAACCCCAACTTCTTTTCTCCCACTTGCCCATCATTTTATGACTCTGATGGAATTTTTTGGATGGAGGCTACAGGTACTCAGCTTCTGCACTAACACTAAGTTCCTCAACTCTCTTTGATTTTCAGCTCTAAAAATCAAAAAAGAAATACAAATTAGCTTTTCATGTGACATTGATTTTGCGAGTAACTAGGTTTTCCTGTACACAGGATGTATTCTTGGCAAAGGCATCGAAAAGGTCTCCATTGATACTAAGAATGGTGGTCTTGATTTCTGCCGTGGTCTGTGGACTGTACATCTTTTCAATCTGTATAAACCAAACAGATTACAAATTCAGACAAGCTAAACCTCTGAAAATCCAAGTGATTGATCGACGGAATCGCAGTAATTGTAGGAACACGGGAATTCAAGAACCTGATCTGCGTTATGTACATTTTCCTGAGCCTGAGAGCTTCAGCAGGTTCACACGACTAGTTTCTTTCATGTCCAACTTTCGATCGGTGGGTCGATCATGATGCATGCAGCAGTTGGTGTGCGTTATTGCATTGATGATATGATGGTGGATTTGGTTGATTTTCAGGCAGGAATGCGCGTGCAATCCTGTTCGGTTGTTTGCGATCGTGTCGATGCAGCGGTCTGGAAGTGGGTGGTTTGAGACATTGCTCAACAGTCATATGAACTTGAGCTCCAATGGGGAAATTTTCGGACCGTCTGAGAGGAGGAACAATGTTTCCATGATTTACAAGACGCTGGATAAAGTTTATAATCTTGATTGGTTTAGCAGTGCGTCCAAGAATGAGTGCTCGGCTGCTGTTGGCTTCAAATGGATGATAAATCAGGTAATATATATACTTAATCCTTGAACCATACTCCACACATGACATGCTCTCAATTTTTATTACATTTTGTTTGTTAAATAAATTAAATATTTGACTACAACTCATCAAATAAATTAACTTTAAATATGCGTAAACTGAGTTAGAAAAAATTGTAAGTTTAGTCCTGTAAGTATGGAAGGTGGTAATTTTAGCCATGAATTTATTTTGACAATTTTCTCCGATAATTTAAATTTTTTCCAGAAGAAATAACACTTTTAATACCCGTAACTTAGGGTCTTGGTTACGAGATTCTCATTTGGTCCTGTAATTTTTATAAAAATAGTACTTTTGGACTATTGTACCTTTCCATTAGATATTTTAGTAAAAAATATCATATGTTTAGCACGTGCTCTTTAAGGTCTTTACACTTTTGTTCATATTGGTTATGAAATTCTTACTTTTTTGTCTCGTAACTTTAAAAAAATGAGCACTTTTGATTCAATACACTTAATTAATAGCTACGTGGCATTTGTCATTAAATATCTGACGGGAAGATCTCAAGAACCATCCCTAACCAATGTGACCAAACGTGAAAAAGCCTTAAGTTGTGCGATAAAAAAAAAAAAAAAAATTAGTTCCCGATTTCGCATATTGAGGACAGAAATGAATGAAAAGATGTGCAGCCAGTTACGCGGGTCATTTTCATCCTCAATGCGTAAAAATTTTAAAATTACAAAATAAAATTATGAAAACAAATTGATAGATGAGGGAAAAGATTTGGACGTGTCAGTTAATTTATCCCTAATACTTCCTTGAAGAATTTGAGAAAGTGGATGCCTCTTAAGATAAAGAAATGAGGAGTGTAAATGCTGAGAGAAATGTATTTTATGTTGAATTTGAAGGGGTTGATGGAGCATCATGAAGAGGTAGCAGACTACTTCAACACAAGAGGAGTGTCCTTAATATTTCTGTTGAGGAGAAATCTTCTTCGCAGGATGATTTCACTGCTTGCTAATACATACGACAAGAATGTCAAACTCTTGAATGGAACACATAAATCCCATGTTCATTCACCACATGAGGTACTACTTCTGCATTTTCTGACGTAAAAACATCACTAGAACATCATCCTACGCATACGGTGAAAACGTAATTGTCCTAATTAATGAAAATGCAGGCCGAGGTACTTGCAGGATACAAGCCCACCCTCAACGTATCGACACTCGTATCCAACATAAGGTCGGCAGAGGGGACGGCAGCAAGAGCCCTGGAATGCTTCAAGACCACTCGCCACATTGTGTTATACTATGAAGACATAATTACCAACCACACGGTAAGATTCGTTCGTAGCAGTTGCAGGCGCTGTTGATTGTTCTTGATTCTGTGAAAACTGAGGTTGATGTCTCTTCCCTTTCATTCATTTTATTACAGAAACTAGTAGAAGTGCAAGAGTTCTTGAAGCTGCCCTCACAAAACCTTACGAGTGGACAGGTTAAGATACACAGCGGCCCTCTTTCAAGATATGTCGCCAACTGGGAAGATGTCCGGAAAACGCTCCAGGGAACTTCGTACGAGAATTTGTTGAATACAGACTATAAATCGTGATTTCTATGGCAATGCAATCCAGGTTGCATTGCCCATAGGTTTGTAACAATAAGGAAAGGGACTATGGCTATGCAATACTTATTGCGAATATAAATGTCTTGTCTGAAAATACACCCACTGATAATTTTTGAGAAAATTACACTTTTTGTACCACAATATAGGGTATTCCGCAATCTTGATACCATTCTTTTCTAAATGTGGTGCCATATAAAGGGTGTTGTTTACATATTACATAGTCATTAGTTTTTTAACGAAACAAGCACATAACCGTTAAATCTGAACATTTAATTGCATTTTAGTGCCACACTATACGATTCGCTGGTACCATATTTTTTTTAGTTGACCAAAAATAATACTACAAAGTTGGTCATTAAGCTTATTGTTTTGACACCCAAATTAATGTCATGTGAATTACACATGATGAAGCTAGCATCATGTCGAAAGGGTGAAACGGAGTTGCTGCCAGGAAATATATATGCATGTATATAGCCCCATTCATCCCGAAATCGATTTTCCATCTATAAACCCCAATCCTAAGCAAGAATCATCCAAATCAACACAAGGCTACATGTTAATTGTTATCAAGGAGTGTGATTAACATCAAGCACATAATTATGAAATTGTATAATGAGGCTTCGTTTATGGCTGAAACAGGTACTATTCATATGGGGATTTTCAATGACTCTTCAAATGGTCGCATGATTTTAATCCAAACGTTGGAAACGTCTCCTGAAGTTGTGTGTGTTGAGCCGACTCAATATTTGCGATCTTTAGAAAATTCAGCCAAACCCAACCCGACAACTTATAATTGGATTAGGAAGATTGTTGCTATATTTAGTATAAAGTCAATCACATATATAATTATGTTAGTATTTTGTGACAGTTTATGCTTTTATTACAATTATTGTGTCATAATATAATAAATGCATTTTTCTGTAGTAATAATTATAAAAGTTATAAAAATATGAGATACCCATTACAATGTATACAAGATAAACACTTGTGCATGATTATATGTTTATTTCAAAAAAAATACAAAGAAATCAATTTTTTTATGAATAAAATTTTGAAAAAAAAATTATTTCGAATTAAATTATATAAGAAATTCATCATAATAATATATAAATATTAAACAAAAATTATTTGAAATAAAATAAGATGATCACAAAACAAATCATAACAAAATCATGATATCATCTTAAGTTCGGACATTTATCAACGACAACACAAAGAATATAAAAAATTACTACTGATCAAGAATTAATGAACTAATTGATCTCATTTACATAATATATATTATACAATACCGATAAAAACTATGGTACTTATTTTTATAGTCTTGAATATTAGTGTATGTACTATTGAAACTATTATATAAACATTTGAAAATTTCTAGTATACTATTATTATTCATGTTCTTGTTCTTCATCATATTATTATTATTATTATTATTATCATGATCATGATTATCGTGGTCTATATAAATATAAAACCAAATTCAATTGCTAAAATACGATCTTTTTCTATTAACATAAGACCAATCCAACCCAACCCACCCTCTGCCAATTGCAATGTGATTTGGATTGAGTCGATCGGTTGGATGGCCCGGCGATTTTGTTCAACAAACCTAACTATGAATAGCATCGAATCACTCGACGTAGAATCAAAATATAGCAACTTCATCACGAAATAAAAGAAAATGAACAAACCCTGGTTAGAACTTTAGCTAATCATGTTGGATCAACAAAGATAACACAAAAACAGTATTCTTTACCTCTTTGCTTCTTTACATTCTACATATACTCTGTACACTTTCCTACCCTATTTTTCTTTTTTCTTTTTCTTTGTCTAAATGCTTACAACTCAAGTAATCAAACTCCACAGATCAATGAGTTACTGATCCATTAACAGATGAGAATTCTGGTTCTACTGTTTTTTCAATAACAAATTGGTCAACAATCCTTACAGTGTTAAGAGGATCTTGTTGAGATGAAGCCGATCGCCATTTGCTCGGAAATTTTCTCCTGTGGCTGAGGTTTTGCGGCAGTTTCGATTCACCTTCCCAACTTGGATCGAGCTTCCACTCTTTCGGTACCTTAACAGTGCACGTAGAACGAAGCTTATAACTCAGCCCGGGAAACAATAAAGAGAATTTTATAGATGGGATTCTCTTTTCTTACCTTATCTACTGCAAGGGTGAAGACTTCAAGATCACCTTTCAGGTTTATATGGAACCGAGTGAATGACTTGTAGTTAGCAATGCGGAGGGATGAGAAGGCTTCGTCAAAGTGTATGTGGAGCCAATTGATGCAGACATAAAGGTAGCTTCCGAAGACCAACGAGACTATGGGAGTGGAGAAGACCCAGAAATAAAGAAAGACGGAGGCATAATATATTGCAGCCCCTCCTCGGGAAAGTGAATCCATCCCATTTTTGCAGATATTATTCCGGCTGACGGCCATTACCTGAAAATTTGAAAGAGTGGGAGATGAGAAGAGATGGACACGGATGATGAAGTCAGATCAGAATAGTCGTGTAGCATTTTTTTACCTCTGGAATGTCAAATGCAGACATCAGATACTTAATGCACGCTGGATAAAGGCCAAACGTCCACTGCTCAATACGCGCCCGTAGGCCAGTTGGGTCAGGAAAATGCTCACTCTCCACAGATCGATACCATTCATACAGAGTGTGATAACCTGAGATTAAAAATTGCTTGAATCAGCATTGGCTATCCTAAGAGAGCACCCCTGGCATATACAAGAGCTTACTTAGATACTATTATTTCTGTTACTTAGAGAACTTCAGTAACCCAGTCACCTGAAGTTGCCAACAATTTATGTCTAATGCATGTCTCAATGCCCAATTCCAAGAGCACCATCAGAATCAAGGCAGCCGACAGGTGTGCAGAAACATGGAGAATGCCGATTATTACTTTCCTCTTTCGAGACACTTTTGAGGGCACAAAGGTAATAGCAGTAACTAGAAGAAAGAAAGCCCCAGCTGAGGATACATATGAGCTTCCGAGCATATACACAAAAGCATCCCATACTGTGCCAAAGAAGCTCTTTAAGTGACCAGAAAAAGTGTCGTCCTGTAGAATGTGATCTAGCTTACACTAGACAACGAGGGGAAGCAATCAGTCGTCTTTCAATAGTTCAAATTAATTCTCTATGAAATGTAGATGCCTTGGATCTAGATTGATCGATCAAATTACAGCTTTTTCAAGGCAAATACAGGCAAAATGATTACCTGTGGAAACATGGAAAAGGCCAAGATAAAGTATATAATGCCACCAATGAAGTCAAACTGCCAATTTTTCTTCCGAAACTTCAGTATATTTCCTAAAGCAATCTGCATCAGATTATCAACATAATTGGCGTCAAATATGATAAGGTTAGCCTTTGACAAAGTAGTCGTATTATGATACAGTTTATGTATACCCTGCTTGAGTCTTCAAAAGATGGATAAGATGCCTTGCTTTCATAAGATACCCCATCTAAACTGTTAAAACCACTAAAGACATGAGTCGGATGCAGAAAAGCCCCACCACAACCATTAACAAGCAAATGCTGCACGTATACAGGCTTCTCTGATGGAATGTATGAATGACGCATGTAATGATGCAAGTCCCCAGCCATTCGAAGCTTACACCTCCCTCTTAGATGGTCACGTATCAGGTGTGAGATGTTCTTCCCAGTCACATCATTCCAGTACCAATCGAGAAGCCAATTAGGTTCATGGGTCATGATAATCACAGAATCATAGTCCCCTACCTGGAAAATATTGTAAATAAATAAAAATATTCACCTGGCAGAATATCAGCCAAAAAGCAACTAAAAGAGCAATTACGATGCAAACGAAAAGGAAAGCAAGATATGGGCGGCACTTGACAATTTTCATGGATTTTATTATTTATGGATTATATTTCAAGAGGGAGTTTTTGTGGAAACACTTGTAGGATTTAGAAAATTACGTGCATTATTTCTCTGCTGCATCACAGGATATATAAACATTCAGGACCAGGAACAAGGTAATAAAGATATATCAGAGATGATGACAAAGTAAATTCAACAAAAAAGAAAAGTTAAAGAAGAATCCATTTTTGTTCACATCTGAATTTTTCATCATTATTTCTAGGTGATTTCTTCTGTTCTTTCAACTTGTAGTCAAATCATTTCAAGATAGACAACCGGCTGAAAACAACTAGAACGTGATTTACTCAAGCTCAAACATGCTCTAATTCATGTAATCAACAAAACTAGTCCTCCGGTCAATAGCTTATTTGTTCTAGCATTCAAACTTTATGTCTGGTTTAAATTGTTAGTAAATGCTCGCTTATTGCAGTTAGTCTTTTATTTTATGACATAAACAATAGTAAACCAAACAAATGGATTGTTTCAGCTCCCAGCAACCATAATATAACATTTACAACCAGAACCTAAAGAGGGTACCTTTTCCTTAATCAGTTCCGAGAAGAACTTGAATTGGTAGACATCAATATCACAATGGAGAGCAAGGTCAAGACCAAAGACCCACCATCCTTTTGGTAGCTGAAGGGCAAAATAGCTCTTCTTTTGAGGCATAAACCATCCGCCTAACCAGCTCTTGTGGCAAATATACCGCATAAATGTTTGAAGCCCATCAAACCAATCTGTAAACCAGCAAAGATGCTAAATCATGTCAAAATTGTACTGGCAAAGGAGGAGCTAAAGACAACTAAAATACAAAAATTAATTAGTGCAAAGCAATTATAGTTAAAAATAAACACAACATGCCAGTGATTCTAGAGAGTAACAAATGAAGGCATTAGAAGAAAGCCTGGATGAAGAACTAAAACCAACCATGATTTCCAGGTATGAGGAAGCACTGAGGCCCATCATACTGCTTAAGTGTTGACACCCCACAAGGCAATTCTGGTTTGTTCACAGCTATATGCTCCTCTTTATACCAGACAGGAGGCTGAAGAGCATATTCAAAAGGACGGAAAAGGCGTCTCTCATATGTAAATGTTGATGGATTAGGATACCTGAAAAACAAACATGCAATTCAGAATACCTACCAAATAAACTAATTTTGGATCCAGCAGGTGATATATCAGTATCTTATAATATAATATAGTAAACAACAATAAGATAGCAAGTTTGTTTAATCAACAAACACCTGCAACCATCAGGGACAAAATTTACACTTTCTCAGGCCATGCTAACATCAATAAAATACTCCTCTCCAAAATCAGAACTCGGATATTATTCAATACACATTTAAAATTAAGAGATTTTACATTGATGAAGATGAAAATAGTTAAAACTGTCAGCTCATAATAACAAGCCATAGTTAAGAAATAAACCACCGATTCCTAACTTTTAACATTATAAGACATATAATATGTATGTCAGTTAGAGAGTACTTTCAGATCAAAAAAAAAGTTTGAGGGTACTTAAACTAACATAAACTATCTGAAAATCCAAAATTGCAGTGATCTTAATCTATAATAGATAAGACCAAGAAATAACCAGCAAAGAAATAACTGTGTAATTGGCTTTTAACCATTTTGACAAGGATGATAAAAGTCCAAACAAACCCATTTTCCCAAGTTAAACATTTAGGTAATTTACAAGGTGGGATGGAGCCAGATAACGGGTCCAATCTCAACCTAGGCTGGTGTTTACTTATCCTTCCCAAACCTACCTAGTTCGAAGTTTACTAGCAAATGGTCAGACTTGCTATTGTGGCTCAATTAGCCGGGGAAAATTTATCCCACCTCAAGGGTGTGGATAACTTATCCCAGGCCTATCCCATTGGACCCATAGGGTGCAAATTGTCTGTAATGTCCTTCTAAATTGGGCCCACCTAAAGATTCTTGGGTCAATTTGGGAATTTTGCATTTAATCACACATGTTATCCTATGTAGTAAATGGTGTATTAGCACATACATAATTTTATCATCTTTGTTTGAGACAATGTAGTAAATGCTGAATTATTATCTTCTTGAGAGACAATGTAGTAAATGCTGAATTATTATCTTCTTGAGAGACAATGTAGTAAATGCTGAATTATTAATTCATACCTGATCCTATCCTACATTCAACCCCGGTTTTCCTATCCCCCACTTATCCCACCCAACAAAGCAAACAGAGCCTTAGATAAATTTTCATTAGCAGGCTGATAGGATGAATTAACAGAAAAGATACTGCTGACTACCAAAAAAACCAAACAGCAACATTTGTGCCTGTAATAAAATCTGTTTGTTATCTGGCAGAAGAAATTACCGGATTCAAGGAACATTGCACAGAAGCTAGAAAGATTAAACCCCATTAGTTTGCAGGTATATTAACCCTTAGACCAAACCAAAGGCCAGTGCAGCATAATGCAACAGGAGCAGGAAGCAACTAACTTACCAAATGTAGAACAAATGGAATTATTTTGTGGATATGATAAGAACTACGACTAATTATAGAAAATGACATAATCCTGTTATCAATATGATGGAAGCATATAGTCTTCTAGAATCCTAGCTATGCATCCGAAAGTAATGAAGACATGAAGTCCTATCAATATGCTATTTTACCAGAAAATTGATATGGTCCTTATAATACTGAACAATTACTTAGATATTAAGCTATCACAAGAAAAGCTTTCATTTACCTGACGAAACCTAAACGGCTAAACCAAAATCCAAAAAAACATTAGTGGCAGAAAAGAAGTTAGAGAGCTTACGCAAGATCACCCCCGATAAGGAGCAGGTTAGCACGTGGCAGTGTAACCAGAGAATCATTACTCCGAATTCTAACTGATGGCTGAGCAAGAAGCCGTGCCACACTATACGAAGAATTTCCACCATCACCAGTATCCGCCATAAAGTCAAACCAAAGTTCATCGTCCTCACTGAACTGGTCGTACAAAAGATCTTCTTGCTTCGCTCCATCTTCAACCCTACTCATTGCAGCCTATCAAAAGATGGCACCAACAATCAGTACAGCATCACAGAATAAAGCTATCAACTTACTGTTTGATGAAAAATTAAAATAATTTATCAAAAAAATACCAACAATTAGCAAAAGGAAGTATCCTTGTTACGAGAAAAAAGAAAACATTCTCAAACACATTGACTACAACTCTTCCTCCTGTTAGTAGATTCATCAACAAGAGATATATCTTTCGGATACACGACCAAGACTAAAGCAAAGTCCCAATAAGCAGGCTCCACTGAACTTATGTAAAAAGTGAAAGGGTAAGAAACCCTCATTGAAGATCAGTCGATTCGAACATACTAAAAACTATGTCAACAAGATTGAAATGTCATAGATACCTGCATCATACGCATGTCAAAACGCCCAACAAACACCGTCACTGATACCAGCAGGTCAAAGACTGTCTTAAATAAATCAGCAGATGTCCTACATCATATCATTAGAAAGGTTATCATGATTGAGAGTATCCATCTGATTGTAAAGAACTGCATCCATGTGTCTCAGACACACACACAGACACACACAGAAAGAGAAAGAGAGACAGAGAGATACCCTGAATACCAAGGGACCATATCCAAGAAGTCAGGCTTCATTTGCTTCTTTTTCAACTTCTCAAATTCTTTTTGCGACACGGGGTGAGTAAGGGCCCATCTGTTATTGTTAGACACCAAGGAGACAGCAGATCAATCTACTGACTAAATAAGAGATTGGAAACATGACGAGAGGGGACAACATTTCAAAAACTTCCCCAATATTTGCGCGATATACAACCTCCCAAGTTTACTTAAATAGTAAACAAAGAATAAAACAAACAAGAAATGATATGGATTTGGAAAGGCAATGCAATAGTGGCCAGTTGAATAGAACCAACAGACTACTCTTGAACTCATTGTTTGCACCCATTATTACAGCCTAACCAAGCAAAATAAGTAAATGAATGAAAAAGGATCATGATTAAATTAACCCACAGTCTCATGATTTATCTTTAATGCTTCAGAATGGACCTTAGCAGACAATAAAAAAGGCAAAATATGTTAAACTTATGAATTATACAGCAAGGTTATAAGTTAATTCTCACCCTGTCGATCTTTCGACAACATAATTGGCAATGTAGAGGCCTATAAAAGTGGCCCATAGTGAATATATTGGAGAAATTTCAGCTGGTGATTCTGCACACGAGCCACCGCTACAAGTCAGCTGAAAACGTGTAACACAAATGCACAGCAGCGTGAGATAATTAACCAATGATAAGAAAAATACTAAATAACAACGAAAAATCATACCTCGCCATAGATGACCCATTTTGATAAAAATGGATAATCACTAGCAGAACCAACCGGAGCAAACCAAGATGAACAAACTTGATCTTTAAATTGATTCATACGAACAAATTTTGCAAGCCATGAATTCCGCTCTTCCTTGTTCCACAGTGTAAACCAGCCCGAGTACCTCCTTTCAAATGTCTTTTCTCTCATAATAGCACGGTTACCACAGTGGCTATAAAATACACAACATGCTACACTTATAACCTACACAACAATAGGGGCAGAAATAAGAACCAAGCAAGTTGGATTTTCCTCACGATGCATTCTTAGTACATACCGCACAATTTTGAAGAATTGTCAGAATTGCAGGTCTCCTGCCAGCCACACGAGCAACGAGACCGATATACCAGAGCCCAATGAAAATAATGTGGAATACGAGAAGAAACAAAATGGAAGATACATAGATTGTCAAAAACAAAGAAAGATTCATCCTCAAATCAACTCCCATTGATTGAAAACTAGGAAGATGATATAATGCAGCCACCAATATCCAGGCTATATACCTGAAAAGTAAAACACTCAAATTATCAATGCTCATTTTACAGATCCTAGATTCCTTTTTTGAAATACTTAAAAGAAGGATATAAAAGAAATAGGTAAGATTTATTTTTGCAAAAGAAAATAAAAGAGATGGCCTACCAGCGACTGAAGTTAGAATAACTTGGTTTTATAGTCTTGCCTATAAATGGAGAAGAAAAGAAATAGAAGAACCCGAGCAAACAGGCATACATCGACCACCACTTAATATTGCTGTCGAGCTTCTGAATAAGCGTATGCATATTATCTGACGATATGAAAAACAGGCAGCCTATAAAAACAGCAATGACGGCATGCCGCGAATGCTCATGGGGATATGGGTATGTGTGGGTGAAAATAGTCCTGACTGTCTCCATGTTTAGAGTATCAAGTAAACCAACAGGATGTTTGTCGGATCCCATGATACTCTTCTGAAATATTTGTCACCTATCCTGATTCAGAAATTGCAGGCTCTTCTGTTTGTAAGATCCAACTGCACAACCAAGACCAGTTATTGAATAGTGTAGATAAATACCAACCATTACATAACCAACCACGAATGCAATCTGGGACATCTTAATTCAAATACCAAGCCAAAACAACCTCCATTTCACATTTCACATGGAATAAAACGTAAAGAAAGCAATTCATGTAATGAACATATGGTGTTAAAATCCCTCAATATACACAATTCAACACCTAGAAAAACAAGAAGTTCAATTAAGTGAATAGTCATTTTCTGGCCACTGCCAGTCCAACAAAACTCATGGAGTAACAGATATCAAAACCTCCAATTAGAATGACTGCCAGCAGTTTCCACCAAACAGTTAATTATCAAAAATCAAGCAAATCAACAGGCTAAACTCAGTAGCCACGTTCAAAAGCAATAATACTGGAATAAATAGTACACTTATAGGGAAAGTGAAACCAATAACTTAAAAAACAATAACAGAGCAACAGTAACCGCTGACACTAGAAGCAACAAAATAATCAGCAACTATCCACAGATTCCACACCACCAAGCACACCAAATTAGAATCCCAGAAACCAAATAACCCCAATTTCGGTTTGCAAGACAGAGAATTGACCCAAACAAACAAGAAAGCCGGATTGGGTTTCTCCAAATTCACATCAGCATTCAAAAATTTCAACCAAATCCAACAATACCACACTAAAAACCAAAAACCCTCGTGAATACCTCCCCAGGTTTAGACCATATTACATGCTCAACAATTATACAGCAGAATAGAAACCCAAATTGTACAAAGAACCGAGAGAGAGAGAGAGAGAAAGTTACCTTAATGAAGAAAGGAGAGAGAGAGAGAGAGAGAGAGAGAGAGCTAAGGAAGAAGGAAAACCACGCATGTGAATATGCTGAAATATATATATATAGACTTTATATAAAAAGCAGAAGGAAATTCAAGTGATTAAGAAATCGACTCAGCATATTTCCGAGAATGTCTGCAAGGAACCATTTTTTCCCATTGAATGGCATATTCCCTGTCCTCCCACCACCGACCCACCCCCCCCCCCTCCCTACCCTATTTATGACTTTGAATTTTGAAATTTCGGAAATGGGAGTTTTCCCGTCTGAGTTGTCGCGTTCGAACTCAAGCGGCGACGACGACGACGATGATGAGATTGTGGCAAAAACAAAAGATTACTTGTGCAACAACTGCAGGATTTTGGGGGTTTTTCGGTTTACTCTTTTGCTCTCTCTCTCTCTCTCTCTCTCTCTCTCTCTCTCTCTTTCTCACTCCCGAGGTTTCTTCTCAGTACACCACGGAACATGCGTGTTTTTCAGACCGTTGGATTTTCCAATGTTTGGCGGTCGTACGACCGCCACGTGTTTCCAAAGTATGGTTTTGGTCCAATCAAATATCGGCGCACCTCCACCGTCCGATTAGGTTATTAAAACCCAAGTCAAAATAGCGTACAACATGTAGTTAATTACTTAACTGAAGATGATAATGATCACACGTCATTTCATTAATTTATTCAAACCTACAAACGAAAATTCTTATCCACACGCACGCCCAATCAAATCAATCACACAATAAATATAATAATTATTATATAGTTAATATTTTATTTTAAATTAATCGTCATAATATATTATTTTTATACACATATAATAAATAATATTTTATATTTTATAATATATATTATGAATAAATATATATATATAAACTAACATCACAGTGTAATTATTATTCAAAACAAAAATTAGAAGGCAAAAAAAAAGAAAATAAACTTAGGTTACTCCTCTTACTACAGGACGCTTACCTAGCCAACGCTTGGATCCGGCTCTACCCAAACTTTTCTGGTTCGCCCCAACATTCCCCACTTGTCCGACTGTTGCTGAGCAATTTTTGGATATCAAACGGACCTCCCCAGAAGGTAATTTTAATGTGGCCGATTTCCCTTCTTTTGCAATCAGTTTCGTTACAGCACCCGCTGCTCTAACTAATTGTCCACCCTTTCCAAGTGTGATTTCTATGTAATGTATGGCCGTGCCTAGGGGCCCAGTGTAATTATTATTCAAAACAAAAATGAAAAGGAAAAAAAAAAAGAAAATAAACTTAGAGGTATTAGCGGCATAATAATAAATTAGTGTCGCGGTGTCATAACTATCGTTTAGGAGATAAAAAGACATTCTTTTATATATTAGTATAGATAAAAACGATAACATATTATTTATTGAATGAATCGGTTACCAATAACCAATATTAAAAATTTATATTTAACAATAACCGATAATTATAATAATTATATAATAATCATCAATACCATATAATTATATATGATCAACATCTACTATTAAAGTAGAATAACATCTCGCACATTGGTAGGGTTCAAACTCATGATCTTAAAGTCATTAATTTTGTCAATTGAGTCAGACCTCATGGGCCACTTTCATTGGATGTTATATCAATCATACGATAAGTATATTATATTTATCATATAATTAATTTATATATAGTTGAATCCAATCTGAATAAAAATTTCCCAAATAGTAGTTAAAGTTGGTTTGACAATTAAAGACAAATATAAACCTCCAAATCTTTCTCTTACCTACTCTTTAATGTAAATTTTTTTCTACTTCATTTTTCGTTTTTGAAACAGTGGTGAAAATAAAAATATGTTGATTGCATATTCTTTTTGAAAATATTTTACTATTTGAGATTTACTCTCATTCCAATCATACCAAATAATTTAATGAAAAACTATTATTCTCTCCCTTTCACTTTTATTTTTCTCACACTTAAACCAAACGAATCCTAAAATTTATACAGAATTGAAAACACAGATTGTTCACTTAAACCAGAAAATTAAAAATGAAAAAGAAAAAAGAAAAAACAAACATGGCCTTAGAGCCTGTAATCAATTACAAGACTAGAAAGATTACAAATAAATTAATTTTATAGATTTGAAATAAAGAGGTATCAACAATCTTCAAAAGAAAATCTGAAAAATAAATATTATTTCTGAAATTTTCTTTTTGAGCTTCGATCCAAGAGGTTAAAACTTATTACTGGATCGGATGAATAAGAAAGTTGTAAGAGAGTTTAATGCTAAGAAAGATATAGAACCATAGCAGTTACAATACGTCGTTGTCTTCGAAAACTTCGGACTTAATTTGTCGTTGTGTGGGAATGGAGCCTGGAGGCTCCCTTTTAGCATGAGTTGTGGCTTCTTAACTCGAAGTCATTTCTATTTGATTTAAACACTATAGTTTATTGTTTAAACGTCCAACCCGTTTAAAGGTTTGAATTATCAGAAAGGACAATTGTTTACTATTTAGTATGTTATAATGCCCCCCTCACGTGCAAAATCTGCACGTGGAATCTCTTTATATATATATATATAAATAGGTGGCAATAAGATTCAAACACAAAAACTCTTATTTAACTTGACTTGATAGCAGAGTAAAGAACATATCATCTAAAAATTTAAACTATTTAATATTTAATATCTTGATAATTATTTTGTGGGGGAGAGTCGTTAACCTAGCATGTCATATTTAAGCATTACTCGACCAATTAGCCAACCCAAAAGAGCACTTGCACTTTATTTTGGATCCATCCAGGTCGGAGGTTTATAAGGTCCAAATTTGATATGATCTTATTGCAAATTTATATTATAAAATTCAAATTTGAGATGACCCTATTGCAAATTTATATAGTTCAAATTTGATATGAACTTATTGCATAATTTGTACATTTTATCCCATAAAATCATGATGTCAACACGAGAAGAAAATTTATTATTTTCTATATTTTCATGGCTACGGACTATAAAGTCGTGATAAATAATTGTTATTAATTATAATTAAATAAAATTTATGCAAAAAAATATTCGTATAGATATATATTTATTTTGATAATAGTTCTCTCAAATTATTTATGTAATCTATAAACACAAATAAATTCAACGTTGATTTAGAAGCACATATTTTATTGAATTAATATATACTCCACATGTAATAAATGATATTATTAAATATTTTCACCAAAAAATAAATAGTCTTGAATTGATCAAATAAATAAGATTTTTTTTTTGGTAAATTATAATTTGTCATCCGAACTATATCCACTTTTATTTTTGTGTGTTAGCTTGCTATCTCAACTTTGCAAAATTTGTTATTTGCCCTATATGACTATATTTCGGTAGATTTTTTGGCTGAAAAAAATATTACATACAATGTTGCATATATGATATTTTACCCATACATTGCTCTTAAATATGATATGTGCATTGCATATGATGTTTTTTCAATAAAGAAAAAAAAATTGATAGAAAAACGTTTATATATGGCATAGTGTAAATTTCACAAAGTTAAAATGACAAATTAACATAAAAAAATAAATGATAAAATATAAACGCGAATATAATTCGGGTCACATATTGTAATTTACTCTTTTTTCTTTTTCCAATCAACACATTTTCTAGTATTTTACTTATAGAAGAATTTAATACAGGGGTTCATTTTTTTTTTTTTTGGGGGGGGCGTAACTATATGGGTTCGTTGATTAGTTATGTACAATATTTACAAAGTATTATGAATAATTTTTGTACATCTTACAACATCTTTGGACTGTAAATTTGTGATGGGAGTGCATTTTATTATAATTTCAAGTGATATTTTGTTATTTTTTGCGATTAAAATGCTCCTAATGAAGTGCTATATTTCAGTATTATCCCATAATGGATTAATGAAGTAGAAAAGGGAGAAAGAATATAAAAATCATCACTTGACAAATTTAAAGGATGAGTTAGACGCACCCACGCCTAAAACTGCGGGAATGCAATTGAAAAGGAAAAGTTCTAGAGATGAAATTTGGAAAGATTTTAGGCGAATTGGTATGTCTTTAGCTGATTGGAAACTACCTTTGCTGGAAAAATTTGTTTAGGACATTAGTTTTAATTCTTCAGAACTTTTAGTTTTATTAGGAATCAAATTTAGTTTTAATTAGATTAGGTAACTAGTAGTGGATATATATGATGTAATTTATCATATGGACAACTTTTGAACTTTTGCTCTTTCGAAATTTTATTCTCTTGTTTTTAGGACAAAATGTATAAAACCCCCATATATTTTAAAAAGTATACAAAAAAAAAAAAATCCTCATGTTATAAGAATAGGCTAAAAGTCCCATATATTTTGTAAAATTCAACAACAAACATCCCTTCCGTTGGTAATTAACGAAAGGTGCATTACACGCACTCTTTGTGCATATGTGGTATCTTTTTAACTTTTTTTACCTTTTTCTTAGGTTTTTTTACTAAAATGCCCTTTTTTATTTTTGTTTTTGTATTTTTTATTATTTAAAATTAAAATGTTAAATTATATTTAATTTATTCAATATTAAATATTAAACTGAATTATATTTAAATTCAAATAATTTTATAATTGTTAATTGATAAATCTAATTTTTTTTTAATTAACTAAAATATATCTTTAATTACAATAATTATTATTTTAATTACTCTTAATTAGCTAAAAAAATTAAATATTATAATTATTTAAAATGTTCTCAATTACCTAAAACATATTTTAATTAATATAATTATAATTAATTAAAAATTAAAAAAGAAAAAAAAGAAAAACCGAACGATTTTGTCCTTTTTCGCTGAAACTTGTTTCTAAGTTTCCAGCTCCGTCCGAACGAGTTTTCAATGGCCAAAGGTACCATTCGAATCCTCTTTTCAAGATGAACATTTTCATACCTTCAATTTGAGTTTTCGTCAATAAGAGAGATTGTGCTCAAGCCACGACCGTCAAACATGTTTTTCGTCGATTCGTCTCCGTCCGGTTGAATCTCGGTCTCAGACCACCACCATCAGACTCATCTCTTGAAGACGATTTTAAAGAAATCGGCTTCACTCAATTTGATAAAAAATTGACGAAAATACGACAATTTTAATAAACTGTGCCACCGCGACGAGATGGTGGTAGGGGCAGCACGGGGTAAGGGAATGGGGTGGGGTAGTTAGTTTTTTTAATTCGGGTTAAAAATTCGGTGAATGTTCAATTTTAATGAGCTGTGAGATCTAATCTATACTTTCTACTATCATTCATGTTTGTATTTGTGTTGCTCTCTATACTTTTATTACAAATAATTTGATTTATGAATTATAGGTACCGCTATATTTGTCGAACCAATTGAACCTACAAAACCATAGTTATTTATTTAATTTAATAACTAGTGGTAACGTAGCATAATTGATTATATTGTAGTTTTCAATTATATTGTGGGGAATGCACAATCTAACTTAAATAAATCCTAATAGAAATTTATTGGTTACAATTGGACCTTTATAGTTCTTAATATTACTGATAAATTAAATCTTGAGAATGTTTTCAAGGTTGTTTACTGATTAGGAATTTAGTCAATAGACGCTTCTTGACTATCGACAAAATAAGGAAATGTGAGGTTGTTAGGCCGTATCAATGACCATAACCAATTTATCTATGACGAATGATTGTCATCTTTGCATCTAGATTAACCGTGTGATTGAGCATGATCTTGTCTTTAACTAAAATATTTTTCTCATATTTACTCTCTTCTTAAGTGGTTCATTCTCTTTAATTTTAGACTTAGAGTTTAAACAAAAACCGTCATAATAGAGGCATTTTCATGTTAAAGGCCCCAAAAAATCACGCAAGGACACTAAAACACTCTCCAAACTGCATCTCTTGTGCATTTCATACACCTTCGGTCAGTTTCTAACGCTGAGTTTTATTTTGAAAATATAGGGAGATTTTCAACTTTCTTTAAAAAACACAGGTGGTAAATTAAAGTTTAGCCTATACATTATGAATAATTAGTTGTTAATTATCTTTAAAAGGTAAATTACGACGAGCTTCTATGAGGTTTGTATAATTATGAAGGCTTAAATATATTTTTAATTCTGTAATTTGGTACTTTGGCATTTTTATTATTTATTTCTTAGAGTTGCAAAATAATCCTATAACTTTATGATACTTCGCAGTTTTGGTCCTTCTAGTGTCGGGTTTTGTAAAAGTTGTTGGAATAAAATATGTGTCCCTCATGATTTTGATATTTTTATCATTTATCTTTATATGGGTTGTAAAAAGAGTCCTATAACTTTTTGACATTTCACAGTTTTGGTTCTTTCAATGTCGGATTTTACAAAAGTTGCCAGTGTGCCTCATTATTTTTTTTTTTAATTTCTCATCTATGTTGGCAAAAGTGAACCAATTAAAACAAAAACAACAATTTAAATAAACCACGTGAGGATCACATGATTTATTATAGCAATTTTTGTAAAATTCGGCATTGGAAGGGCCAAAAAAGTGAAATATCAAAAAGTTATAAAAACTTTTATAATTTTAGAAAGATAAAGGATAAAAATATCAATTCAAAATTACAGGACTAAAAATACATTTAAGCCTAATTTTGAATACCTTCTCGTTATTTGAAAAATTACCAATACCTCCTGATATTTTATAAAATTATGTAATTTTTGGATAAAGGTCTATAATTATCAATGTTTCCTTTACCGGAATTTGTTCTTTTTATTTAAGAAAAGATTAAAAATTATAAAAGAATCAGACAAGGTGGGTGGAAAAAGAATTAAAAACTTATAAGAAAAATATCCATTAAGTCCATAAAATTTTTTAGAAGAATTTAAAAAACAAATTTAATTAATAATTCATGTCCAGAGGGACATTTTGATCAGTTCATCATGAAAAATAAATAAAAATCTAACACGACTGTGTTATTATTAGACAATCACTATAATCAAGAAAATATTAATAATTTTTTAAATAATGAAACAATATATATAATTATGTCAAACTTCATAGAAACTGAATATCTATATGTGGATAGAGTTCTAACCCATAATTATAAAGTGATGCAACCTCAACTTTGTTAATTGTATTATGTACATTGGTCATACATGGAGCGCAGTTGTCTAGTTGGATTTGGCTGACCCACACAAAATCCAGTAAGAGAAGAACTCTTTTACATCTGCATGAAATCAACGGCTGAGATCACAAACCTGTATCCTCATCCGAAGGTTGGTAGAACTCAAGCGCAATCTCAGGGCTTACCATGTAAAACCCATATAAATCCTCTCTCTCTCATTCAACCTCCATGCAAATTTCTCTCTCTTTCTCTCTCAAGAAACTCAGATTTCCCCTATACATACAACTCCCCCATATCTATAACATCTCTGTAGAATTTGATAATAATATTATTATTTCAGATGCAAGCAAATAAAGGTTCTGAATCTCAGCCGAGTAATCATAATCCTAAGGAGAACAGTAATAATGAGGTGGTGGCGCCACCGCCGGCAACGGCCGCTGTGCAGGGGCAACGGTGGATGGCGATGCAGTACCCGGCCGCCGCAATGGTAATGCAGCACGGCATGATGGCGGCGCCGCAGTACGTGCCCTACCACCCCCATAATCCTCACCAGTACCGGTACCATCCGCCGCCTCCACAGCAGAGCAAGAAGAGCAATGTGGGAGGATCCAACGGCGAGAACCGCACGATCTGGGTCGGTGACCTCCGTAATTGGATGGACGAGGATTATCTCCGCAGCTGCTTTGCTTCCACCGGAGAGGTATATAAATATATATATATATATATGTGTGTGTGTGTTTGTGAAATTCTTTTTTTTTTTTTTCATTATCTTTTGCTGCTTTTTGAAGAGATATTTCTGTTTACTGCTTTTTGAAATGTGTTTCGTAATTGATTAATCGTGTCTAGACGATAGAACACCATCGTGGCGTTCTCGTTATTTAAACCAAGTATTTTATGTTGGAGTATGGGGTGGCCACGGGTTTAATTACCCAAACACTTCATATTTTTTATAAAATTATAAGTATACGTTCGGGTTTATTACACTTTAATTCTATAGTATATATTATGTTCAATACTTTTAGTTCTCTATTTTATTTGATTTTTTAAAATAATTTTAAAATTAAAAAAACTCGACTTATTTACTTATATGTTTTACGGAATTTTTATAATAGTTTTAAAATTAAAAAATTTGATACATTTATTCTCATAAAGTAGAGAACTAGATGTATCGAGTTTTCTCAATTTTGACACCATTTTGAAAATCCCGTTAAGCAGTGGATTAAATTTGTGGAGTTTTTCCAATTTCAAAACCATTGTAAGAATCTTGTGAAATATAGAACTAAAAGTGTTAAACCCTTTATTTTAGGGTACTAAAAATATAATTTTATCATATACCTCCACAAAGTATCTACATAATTTATCTTGATAATGTACTTGTAAAATTTAGTACATCTTCTGGCGGGATGAAGTTGTACTTTCCATTGTGTTTTGTTGTATATATAAAGTTTGTCAAAACCTCAACTTTTTACTCTTGTTGAAGATTCTTAACAAATACATTAGCAGCTTTAGAAACTTTATTACATCAAAATATTTGGTCCGATTAGAAATGGCAATGAGGTAGGTATATACAATCGAACCCAAAAACACCCTATTTAATTTTTTGCAAGGCTCGAGACTCGAACTGACCAGCTTAAAACCCCCTTGCCCCACTTCTCAAACCCGGCCCCGACTCCAAACACGATGTATCTAATTAACCCACAAAACTCGATAATTTTTTGTAAAAAATTATAAGCATTAAGTAAAAGTTAACAATTCTGAAAAAATTAAAATATATTTACAAATAGTATTTGGGAGTTGTCGGGGATGGATCTTGGCCTACAAAATAAAAACCCGTCCCCGACCCAAACTTAGGGATGTTGAGGAGGGCTCTGCTCTACCCTCCCCATTTGTCATCCCCGTGTCCGATCTGGCCTATAGCAATCTATCTTTGTGGATAGTGGGATCAATGTAATAGTGAGCATTTAGGAGAGAAAGCAATTTGAGCTGCATCAAACTATTAATACTAGTCAAGCAGGTATATATAGGCACCAATGACACAACATGTATGCTTTCTCTTCTTGATAGTAAAAAGTATATGGAAGAGAATATCTGCAGATGTATTCTTTAAAGATACTTACTATAAAATTTCTGATAATTGTTCTGCATTGTATTCTTTCAACCTTAAGTTCATATGTGATCCCAATATTTCTAATAAGAGTATCGGCTTCTCCACTTTTCACAAGTGTAAAACTGATCCTTGTGCAGGTTTCCTCCATAAAGGTTATTCGCAATAAGCAGACAGGGTTTTCCGAAGGATATGGATTTGTGGAGTTCTTAACACATGCTGCTGCTGAGAAAGTTTTGCAATCTTATTCTTGCATTGCTATGCCTAACACTGTTCAGCTTTTCCGGTTGAATTGGGCTACGTTTAGCATGGGGGATAAACGTTCAAATACCGGTTCTGATCTTTCTATCTTTGTAGGAGATTTAGCTGCAGATGTCACTGATATCTTGCTGCATCAAACGTTTGCTAGTAAATACCCCTCTGTTAAAGCTGCTAAAGTTGTCATTGATGCCAATACCGGCCGTTCAAAAGGCTACGGTTTTGTTAGGTTTGAAGATGACAATGAAAGATCACAGGCTATGGCTGAAATGAATGGTGTCTACTGCTCAAGTCGGCCTATGCGCATTGGTGCAGCAACGCCAAGAAAGTTGTCTGGTTATCAGCAACAATACTCATCACCAGGTGTTTTCCTTTTCAGTGCAAACTGCAAACTCATTGAATCCTCTCCGCGAGTTACAATTTGGAATATATATTGGTTGTCGACGTAGAACTCAATATCTTTTGAACCTGTTGAGAATGACTATTGCTACAAAAACTATTTATATGTTGAAATAGTGAAATGCCAATTCATCATATTAATTCCTATACAATTGTTTCACCAGGTGGCCGGTATTCAAACAACGTCTCCAGCCAGGGTTCGTGGTTAGATGGAGATTCATTAAACACGACAGTTAGTTATCTAATTCTTCTATCGGTTTTTCTGAACCTTTTTCATAATTTGTTTTCGACTAACATATCATTTTAATAGATTTTCGTTGGAGGACTTGACCCTAATGTGACGGATGAAGATCTCAGGCAGCCTTTCTCCCAATATGGTGAAATACTATCTGTCAAAATACCAGTTGGGAAAGGATGCGGCTTTGTTCAATTTGCCAACAGGTACTTTGACTTGTTAATTTGTACTCATTTATTGACTTATAGGTATCCCAATCTTGGCGACCTACTTAATCAAGTTGCAAAACATGATGAATCCATAACACATTTTGATAGAAACAACGCTGAGGCGGCATTGCAGCGGTTGAGTGGTACAACAATTGGAAAGCAAATCGTGCGCCTTTCTTGGGGACGTAGTCTAGCAAACAAGCAGGCAATTACTTCAACCTTGACCTCCACTTTTCTGTCAGTATTCCTATAATGTTTACATGTTTAAACGTAGCATCTGCCTTCATTTTTGGTGTACGTTCTCTCTCTTTCTCATAGAGAAACAATATGCTCTCTGGGGTATAAGCTGCTTGTATTTATTGTTTGCTGCACTTTCCAGTTAAGGGCTGATTACGGGCATCAGTGGTCCGGTGCATACTATGGTGGGACGTTCTTTGATGGCTATGGATATGCTCTACCGCCCCTTCACAGTCCAAACATGTATCCTGCTGCATATGGGGCTTATTCCATCTACAGTACGCACCAACAACAAGTGAGCTGAACGCGACGGCCCAAGAAAACAGAAACGTTCGCAAGTAGTAATTTTGTTCCAATTAATATTATAAGACATAAGTATTTTTATTCATTTTTAATGATGTTTGTTTGCATTTAATCGAAATATTAAAATCTGAACACAAAAGCTTAAAATTAAATTCAAAAACCATAATTTTATATAAATTTTTAAAAATTAAACTGAAAAATGATTTTTTTTCGAGGCACGTCTTGGAGTTAGTTTCTATATAATTAATAATCAAATAACGATTTATCTTATAAATATTTATAAATAAAATTAGTGGAAAATAACAGAAAAATATTATTATATGGGTACAGTTTTGGTCCCTATATATTCACTTATTCACTTTTGGTCCACAATATATATTCACAAGCCGTGATTTTAGTCCTAATATTTATGTTTTTTTTGTAGATTTGGTCCTTAATTTGACAACTGGACCAAATTTTATAAAATTTAGAAATATTAAGAGTTAAAATCGTGGTACATAAATATTAAACGAATAAGTGATTATATATAGGGATTAAAAATATAATTTACCTTTCACCGCCGCGACAATTCCCCCACTGCACCCATATTTTCTATTTTTTTTCAAACTTCAAAAGTGAATAAACCAACAAAATAAATAAATTTAAGCAATAAATTTTTTAAAATTCATTGACAATTTTTCTATTATTGACACTTTTTTGGTTAAGATTATTTAGAAAATTTATTGCTTAAATTTATTTTTTTATATATTTGAAGAAAAATAGAAAAAAATCGATGTATTAGATTACAATTTAATAAACACCATAAAATGGGAGGAAAATGCCCTTTAAATGAAACGTCCGTTAAGTTTTTTAACCAAAAAGTTAATAAAAGGACCAAAAGTGCAAAAAAAGTTAAAATTTGAGAACTAAAACCTTAAATTGTATGAGAACCAAAATTGTATTAGTGACTATATTTGAGAACCAAAAATGCATTATCTGTCTTACATTTAAATTTTTAATCAAATGTTGGCTTAAAAATATACTTAATCAGTTCATTTTAAAAAGTGCAAAATAATCTATAATAATCCAAATTAATTAAATCATCATTCACCATTTCTCAAATTTTTAATGATTTCATCCAAAAACTTTTAATTTAAAAGGAGTGAATTAATATTTTTTAATTAAGTCCAAAACTCTTTCTCTTCTTCTTCTTCTTTTTTTTTTTTAAAGACAAACCAAAACTTTTTGAAAACATGTCAAACATGTATCGAAAATGTGTCAGATATGCCAACTGGTGTGTTCGTGGTGTGTCCGACACTGTATCATTTTTTTTTATATATATTTTCAAACACGCGAATGCGGTATCCAATACATGACTAAAACATATTCAAACCTTATTTGTATCTGATCTAATACATGTTCAACATTGCAAAGTGTCCGTGCATTATAGTTAGAAATAAATAGGAAATTCAAGTCTTTAATCTCTCTCTCCAAAGAGAATTATAAATTTGTTTCTCTCTCTCAAATTCTTTTATTTCTTTTTCTTCATTTTAGTCTTTGATGCTTAATGATTTAGTGCTCCATTGTTGAATGGTTGAAAACTTGAAGTTATAAAATTGGATGTTGTAATTCCCACTGAGAATATTTTTGCATTCAATTTCTGCAAAAATGTCAAATTTTTATAAGTGGTGTTGTATTCAGTTAATTTTAACGATTGAATTAAAATTATTACAAATTAAGGGTAATTATAGCTATATTATTTGAAATTAGTCCTTAAACGGTGAGATAAAAATCATTACTTTACCTTTGCTGATTCTTTTTTTTAAAAAGATAATATTTGAAAATATGTATGAGAAATTTGAGGGTGGGTTTAAATAAATAATTCATTAAGAAATTAGTTTATAAAAATATTATATAAAATTTTTAGAAATATATAAATTATTATTTATATTTCAAAGGGGTATTTTAAACAGTCTACCATAAGAATTGGACAAAAATCTTATGGAATGAGTTCATTGTTATACGAACGTTAAATTACAGGGTATTTATAGTTTTTCATATAATGATAAGGTAATTATAATTATGTGAAATTCAAAGGAAGTGGTTGTAGTTTACCCAAAAATTAAAGATCAAAATCATATTTCAAAATATTTAGGGACCAAAATTAATTTTAACCTTAGTATAAGGACCAAAAATGTAATTTAACCCAAGTGATTTTGACGTCAACGTGGCGTTAGTACTTAAAATTACCTCGAAAAATATTTGGAGTAATCAGTAATATAATCACACAATAATCACTTTTAATTAAGTTATGAGATAATTATATTCCCATCATCGAACTTTGGTGCAATTACACATATATCCTCTATGATTTGAAAAAATTACATTTGGTAATTTTGAGGTTTACATTTATATAATAAATAAGTTATTTGTTAGTAAAATTCACTAAATTTGTTGATATTAACAAACAATTGAATAAAAATTGATGCTAGCCCTTGATTCACTTATTGAAGGTCAAATAATTTTCTTTTTTATTAAACTACCCTTATAACGGTGAAGATATACATTCTCATATATATTAACTTGTGAAGACATATGGGTGTAATTTGGTTAAAAGATTTATTTGACCTGCAATAAATCAATAATAGGTCAAACGAGAGTAAATATAGATTTTTATCTAACTTTTTTTTGTTAATATCAGTAAATTTGATAAATTTTAATTAATTAAAAAGACTTATTTGTTAGATAGAAGTAAAGATAAGGATGCTGAATATAATTTTTAAAATTATAAAAAATTTATTTGTAATTATGGCATAATTGAGGGGCTTAAGTTATTAGTTAATCCAAATTAAGTAGAAAAGCTGTACAAAAGCTGAAAGCTTAAGCCCTCAGCCAAACACGTATCCTCCTCAGAAAATAATGGCTCCATTTTCTCTCTCTACCTTCTCTCCGGTGCCACCTCCTGCAATTACTTGCTGCTCTTCTTCTCCTTTTCATCGGCAGTTCCAGAGCAGAAGATTTTTCCTTAAAATCGAGAGATTCGCGTCGGTTTCAGCTTCTTCGCCGTCGTCTTCGAACCCTAAGGTTGTGGTCACGAGAGAACGCGGCAAAAACGGCAAGCTCATTAATGCTTTGGTAATTTTGTATTCTATGAGAAGTTTTATGTATGCCCTGTGCAATGTATGTTGGCCTGATGTTTTTCGATTTTTGGTTTCGGAAATTTGACGTCTTAGTGTATTAAATTTAGAGGACTGCAATCAATTGTTTTGCTGTGGGGAATAATGTGCTTTTATGGTGTATTACTGTTAAAGCAGGAGAATATCTGTAGTTGGTACTAATTTGATGTGAATGGAAGTGTTTGATTAAATGTGGACAGAAATATAACTATTTCCGGCCAGCACATGTGGAGTAAAAAAGTGGAAATAAAATTGTTTATAGCAATGAATCAAGGGATGATGAAAGGTATAGTTTACACAACTTTTTGGTAGTGGGATCTCTGTAAAATATGCGAGAAAGAATTTTGTGGCTTAACTTTCCTTAACTGCCATTAAGACGTGTTCTAATGAGAAGGGATACAATGTGGTTGAACCATTGTTTTTATCCAGCAGATGAGCATGATGATATCCATGGCCAGACATTTATTTGAATAAGTTGATGAAATTAGTCAATATAGAAAAGTTTTGACCCGGTGACGTGCAAATTTCCAGCTCTCATTACTTATAAACTCAATTTCAGTATATGGCGACGAAGTCCAAATATCTAATTTGCACTAGGTTTTTCTATTTCCTTTCTGTTTATCAGTGATTACTATGCTTTAATCCATTTCATGATTTAAGGTCTTTCATTGTACCTCCATTGTTTATTACATATTTGCTTACTGTCAGTTTCTAACAAGCTACTTTGAATGTAATCTTGAGGTGTGTTAGCCTCGTGAACATGATCTAATTCTCTGGACTAATTTATTCTAAACATTGGTGTGGCCTTAACATTTTTTATTTCTAGGCAAGTTACGGGATTAACTGTCTAGAGCTTCCCCTCATCCAGCATATGCAGTTGCCTGATCTAGAAAAGCTTTCTTCTTTATTGAGCAGTAAGTTCCAGATGATTCCATGCCCTATTGCTCGATTGATGTGATTGTTGAAGAATTAAGACAGTTTCCTTTTCATTTTGACTGTTTGCTACTACCAAATATGACTTGTGCGAGAGAGTGCTTGTGATCTTATGTCGTTTGGGTCTTTGGGAGATGGTAATATCTGTGCGTAATCTGCTGAAGTTAATACTTTTGAAATTGCTTCTGGGTTGAGGCTGGGCTAGTGGACTTAGGGAAACTAAAAATCTCAAAGTCTGTCCAATATCAAGTCCTGATTCTCATGAAAATGTCTTATATTTGTCTTGTTTGAGTATAATGACATGGAGAAAGCTACAGCACTAAATCCTGTGTATTGTTTTCTTGGAAGTCATTTGGTAGATCATTGTGCATGTTATTTCTTGTGTGGTTGCTTTGGGAAGTGTCGTGGTCAGTTTACATGATATCAGAGCAAGGCAAAGGACATTCCATTTGGTGTTGGACATGCATTTGGTGAAAATAACGTGCTACCTTTGGAGAAATAAGTAACAGGTGTGCAACAATGGTGTACCGAAGATTCAGTATAACAAAGTTCTTCTTTGAACAACTTTTAAATTGTTTTCTCTGCCTGTTTGTATGTTTTTTCTGGAACTATATATGTTCTTGTTGTTTCATTTAGATTGTTTACAGTTCCATTGTTCGTAAATGTTTCTTATATCTAATTGATAGAAGTATCTGACATCTAGTTATTCTTTGTGCTACAGGCACTTCATTTGACTGGATCGTCATAACTTCACCTGAAGCAGGTGTAGTATTTCTTGATGCTTGGAAGTAAGGTTTAGCTGCTTTGCCAACATTTCTAGATACTTTCCAATTATTTTGAATCTCTTGAAGGAATTACTTATAGGCATTAAGGTGCAAAAACAATAATCAAAGTTTTATGTTGAGAAATATGCAGAAATAGAGGATCATGAGACTTTTGTTGCATGAAGTAAGAAAGTATCTGCAAACAGATAATAGAAAGTCGAATACTAGAAGATCATCTGAACTTAATCAGGATCTGCAAGTTGTCTGTTGTTCGGTGATTGGTAAAATTAATACTTTCTCTTAAAGGCATCTCGTCAAACATTATGCTTGTCATATCATCCTTCTGTTTGCTCGGATACTCTTTCAATTCTTAATGCATCAGGGGACAGCTTCATTTTTCCAGTTTTCCACTTTTCCTCTAGGTGCAAAATCCACTGTCCATGGCACAAAAATCACAAGGAGCTTTTCTGTGGCATTACACAGTCCAGTCACTTAGGACTTAGGTCTGCACACTTTTCAACTCAATGCATGCCTAGGCGTGGGCTTTGCTTCTCTCAAGTTATCTTCCACCGTACAGAAATATGCCCATTTTTATTTCATTGCTTCCTTTTTTAACAAAAATCTATCTTAATGCTCCCATGTGAGACACTAAAGTACATGTTTTGGGTCAAGCCAACATTTTCCCATGTTATGCTGCTGATCCTGCTGTTGTATTACAATTACTATTGTGGGCTTTTTAAGAAAGTTCAGAAGTTGCAAGAAACTTGTTCACCAGAAAATGCAGCATGCCTCCGAGACATTAGAACTATAAAGCACACAAGTCCGGTGTAAAGAATACATTTTCAAATTGTAGCTACTTTTTATGAGTTATATTGATATCCTGTTGGCTAATTTATTCATAAACTCAAGGTTTTGATCCACAGAGCTGCAGGAACCCCAAAAGTTAGGGTTGGAGTTGTGGGAGCTGGTACAGCGAGTGTATTTGAGAAAATTCAACCGTCCTTGAAACAAAGCCTTAATGTGTCTTTTGCGCCATCAAAAGGTGTTTGCTAGCTTCAGATTTCTGCACCATGAATAAAAACTATAGAGAGTTTGAGGGTCATTACCAGCATGCATTTGTTCACTATGTATCTTTTCTGCATATAGTCATTAGTCAGAAACATGGTTTAGTCTTTGCTAGTCGCAGCTTGAAGCAAAGTAACTTTAGTTGTGATCTTAGCTACTGGCAAGGTTTTGGCAGCTGAGCTTCCGGACTATGGAAATGCAAGGTGCACTGTTTTGTACCCTGCTTCAGCAAAAGCTAGCAATGAGATTGGTGAGTGGTCAAAATATCTGGTTCTTTCTCATCCTGAGTTGCTAGAGCAATATTTGCAAGTAAATTTAACCTTAGGGAAGGAAGCAAGAAATTGCTGAAAAATTATATTCTAAATTAAACTCGATTACTTCGGTTTTTCAAGTTGACATTATTCTGAACTGGCCTAGCTATTTAGGATGCTTGGTATGGCTGAGTTTATATCTGTATATCAGCTCCAAAAAGACTAAAGACTACTTGATAGTTATTGCATCTTTTGATGTCCATGGTTTTGTCATATTCCCTTTCTTGCACTTCTTCAATATGTCTACTAACTCAACCAGTTTGAGTATTTTGTTCTTTTGATACTCGACAAGGATTATGGTGGATAGCTTAGACCAATTTATAAGTAGCTGCAATGGGCTTCTGCTGCAGCTTAGCCTTACCATTTTTGTGGAGTAAGGATGAGTAATAAGAAGTTATTAAACATCTGAATTCTAATTTAGTAGAATCAATCTAAGATCACATCCATTTTGACGTACCAAGAGAGTAGCCCTGTTGAATTTTAATCTTTTTGTTCTGTTAAAATGTATTTAAAAAGTCATTGTCTACACAAGGAGCCTTAGATATTAGTCTGAATCTTTCAATCACTTTGTAAATTACTTAAATTATTTATTGTGCTTGTAAAGTGGATGTGCTTCAGAATTTAGATATTCTGAAGGTCTTTTATTATCAGCAGCCATAGACAACCAAAATGTATGGACTGGGTACTTGTCTTGGTATTTTTTATTCATACAGATAATCAAGTTCAAGTGGTAAAATAATGATAAATGATGGAAGGCCTGGAAAGATAAAGACAGCCATAGAGATAATAGAGCTTGTCAGCTAGGATAAGAGGTTTTATCATCGGCTTCCTGACCGCGTGATTATTATGTTCAGTTTATGAATAAAAAATCAATAATAAATCAATGGTGGCATTTTTTGTGCTAATTTAAATTTTCTGGTAGTTGCTTTGTAAATTTTATATGTTATGCAAACTAATTTTAGCAGGCTGTATGCATTTTCTATTTCAGAGGATGGCCTTGTGAAGCGTGGATTTGCCATCACTAGGCTGAACACGTATACCACGGTAAGATACTTGTATTGATTTCATTCTATGTGCTGCTAGTAGCGTCCATCCAGTGTTGGTGGGCTGAATTATAGTCAGCGGACATACTGGTGCATTGCATAAGAAAATTAAGTAAATGAATTATAGGATATTCTCCATCTCGTGGTTGCTTTTTTTCAAATTAACAATCAAGGACTCCTCTCCCTGTTACCCTTTAGGGCTTTGTTATTTAACAGACCTTACATCTGTGCTATAATATGATCTCAAATTTCAATTAACACCTTTCAGTTGCTTATACAGATGTGTGATTTTAACTAACTATAAGTCACTTGGATGACAATAATCTGCCCAAATTTTATGTGCATAATGTGTTTCTATCAGCTCATCTTCAGAACTTGGAGGGGTGATCTGTAACAGATCCAAAAGTCACAATATAATAATTAGTAGCACCTTGGGCTGGCCAGCCTTGAGCGTGGGCTTCACACCATCAGTGGTATGGATTACCTGGGATCGGCTAGTCCAAGGTGACACTAAGAAATTTTCTGTGAGAGAAGAAAAAAATTGTGTTTGGATATTTGCCTGTTGACATCACAAGTCTGCTTTTGCCCATGACCCTTGCCTCTTTCTCGGTCTTAAAGGGGATCATATATGAAAAGAATCAGTTAAGGTTTGGAGATATTTCATGTTTGAAAGTTAGTGGCCTGAAACAGTATGTGTATAGTAAATAAAAGACTCAAAACCAAAGAACTCCTGTAGGGGATTCAATGTCGTGAAGAAAATCTTGCATGGAAGGATAAGAAAGACTAGAGAGGTATGTTATGATTCCAAAAAGCTATCCTCTTTAATAGGAAAGGTTCCTTCAAGAAGCTAAAGTTTAATGTCTAAAACCTATCCTAAATCTAATAGGAGAATAATTAAACATTTGATATTGTGCAAATCGCAGTCGAAGAGAGCTCAGGAAAGCTCCCAAGATGGCTAGTTGTTTGCCGAATACTTCCATATTGATTCGAAGGGGTTGAGATGGATTACAAAAATTAGGATGGTTTTATAACATAGTCAAACAAAACTTTTATACCGTCAAATGGGGATTGTGAAGGCGTAATTCTATGCTTGTCCATGTCATAGTTGGACACTGACATATTATCACTCCACAAAATATAGATTTGATTCTGCTTAATTAGTTCTAATTATCTGGAAGCTTCTTGAGTGTTATTTTTCTTGCAGGAACCTGTTAGTCAAGTGGATCAAATGGTTTTAGAACAAGCACTTCTTGCTCCTGTTATTGCTGTAGCATCTCCTTCTGCAATTCGGTAAAATGTCTGTTATCCTCCGATAGCCACGATATGTGTGCCTTATGTTAGACATTCCTAACTGTTTACAGCCTAGAGCAACATCTGACCTTGTGAACTATGTTTCTCAAAATAAATTCTTGTTCAACCAATGACAGGATCTTTCTACTTGTACAGGGAGGCCTCTTCTTGATAGTTCTATTGAAAACTTGTTTAGCTGTTTGCTCTTCATCTTTTATTTGCTTAGCTTATGTGTATTTTTGTTCTCTACCAGTGCTTGGGTTAGTTTAATACCAGAAGCACAGCAGTGGGATAATGCTGTTGCATGCATTGGGGAGACAACTGCTGTAGCTGCTAAAAAACTGGGGTTACGGAATGTGTACTTCCCAGCAAATCCTGGCCTTGAAGGGTAATTCTCTCTTCACTTGAAGAGCTTCCCTAAAGATTGTGTATGCCATTATACTTCTTTCCGTCGGAGGAATTTGAATCTGTACTAAATGGAAGCAGTACGAATCTACATGAAATCTCAATTGTACCGAACATTGTTTCTGATATGCTTGTTTTTTTGTCAAAAGTATACTGTTGTAAAGAGTCCATCAAAAAATATTTAAGGCAAGGGGGTCAAATATATTTGTGTTCACATGCAGGTAAAAGTTGTTTCATAGTACTGTTAACAGGATGTGTAGATAAGTTGATGTTGAGTTTACATTATGTAGATGTTAAAAAGACCTAGCAACAAGCCCACTTCAGTTGGGGGCACCTGGGGGGCTTAAGATTATCTGGATTCCTGTTATTTCAACATCTGATTTTGCATTTTCTCCAGGTGGGTCAATAGCATTTTGGAAGCCTTACAAGTCCAAAACCAGTTACAGAAGGTTTGAAAATTGAGCCTTGGGGGCTTCTCACTGTTGACATCTGACCACAGTGCATCCAGGCGACCTTTTCCTGGGTAGTAATTGTTCTTTCTCTCTCGATTCATCACTTACAGAGTCGAAAAGCTAACGGGGCTTGCATTGGCAGGTCTACAGTGGCTCCAGCGGATACATGTCTTTCCATGCATAAATTTCTGGAGATGAGAAAAGCAGGCAGAACCGGTAACACGTAAATATTTCATTCTTTTAGCTGCAGGAGAGTAACAATGTATAGCAGTGACAGTTTTGCGTGAGGTAAGTGAAGGATGAATTGACAATGACATTCGAACGCGACAATGCTCAATAATTGTATGATTAGATACTATCAGTGAGTGTAAATATCTATTATCTGTTTCAACTTCTAAGTTACTGAAATGTCCAACTTGGACAGTGACTTTGACGCTAGCACCTACAAAAGTTCTTGGTTTGCATTTCTACTGGTAATCTTTTGGGCTATTCGTCACTTTCGTACATGTTCTTGTCACGTCAGGCCCCCAATTTTCAGCTGTTATCTTCTTGGTGCCAGTACTTCACCTTCCGCACTTAATATTCCGGGAATTATGTATATTTGCATATCATATTATTGCTTTCTCTTCCTAATATGTGCCAGATTATTGGCTCAAATGTTGGAATTGTGTGTGTTCGTGCTTGCCCTTGCAAGTCTTATCTCATTACAAGAAAATAGTGTTCATTTATGGTCACAGTAATGAAATAACTGTGACAGTTTTTACAGTACCTAATAAATGTTCAAAATTACAAACTAACTTTCTTCATAGGATGATCGTTGCTTCGATCCTTCTATTCTTCATTTTTGCTTGAAAACATCCTGCTTCATTTGTATGGTGCATTAGACCCAACTACCAAACATCAACAAATGTCATTTAACTTCTTCCTACTGCCCATTAGGCAAAAGTGTTCCTTTCTTCATTGATGTGTGTGTATGCAGTAGTATATGAATTCCTGAAAAAAGAATTACAAAAATGAAACGAATGGACCACTGGAGGACCATTACTGAAAGCTGGCAAAGCAAAAACCCAAGATGCTATCATTGGTTTACATTTTCCTCTACTTTGTCTTATTACTATTTTTCCACCCACATGTGTTGGAATTTTCCACTCATTTGACATAAAACTTAGCCAAATATAATAATATTAAGTCACAGGTTTGATGATGGTTTATTGGATTTGGTTGTGTCCATAAGCAGACAAGATAAACCATGTGATATTTGTTTGTACAATGTTTTGGACTAGACTTGAACTAATAAATCTACAACTGAATGCTGTGTATGTTTACTATCCTTCTTGGAGCTCTGTTTCTTCTGTTCTTATACCTATCTTGCTTATTCTTCTAGTTAGGGCTATCATTTAATTATACCCCAACCCAATCCTAAGAGTTATTACAACAATATATTCATTCATCCCGTGTATTGCAAAATCATAAAAAAAAAAAGAGAGGAAGCTTGGGCTTTCAACTGCCGCGTTCCCGAGAACTGTCCACACAAAGTCCGGTATTGGCCATCGGGGAGGTAATTGCCAGTCTGAAATAAGCATCCACTCTCGATACTACTCAGAGATGCTTGAAAAGAGCCCTCCTATATCCGAGGGGGTGCTCTGGACAGTCGATGTGATATTGACCATCAGATGAAGCTGTCGTAAAATATTTGTGCCACTAGATGTTTTGAACTCTACAAGTAATTGATTGTTTAAAGTACGTTAGTCATTAATGTTTTTATTAGAAACATGTCTGCGTATTGCACAAAATATGAGGGCGTGAGACTTAAAATTATTTTTACACCTTTTGTGAAGATGAAGCTCAAAGATTTGAAGTTTCTTGTTCATGTACACTTTTATAGCACGTCTCAATTTTGATTTTGGAATTCTAAACAAAATTATGTACCGTATTGAGATAATTTCGAGTTATCTATACCCATACTAGATTTATATTTGATACTTAATCTCTCTGCATTGTTATGATGCATCATTTATCACAAATGACACTATATATTAACGCAATTCATTGTATATACCAACAAATGAGATTATCTTAAAAACTTAAAAACAGATTGGTGAACTTATATGTTTATTTAAATCATTTGAGTTTTTTTTTTCTCCACTAATTTATTAAACTATTTATATAGGGATACATCTTTCGATCTTATAAGATGTTTCGAGCATTTTGGTATACATGCTAGGAATGTAAAAGGAACAATTTATAGTTTATCTTAGATTATACGATCAAAATGACGGATAGATCCATTCATAAAAGTCAAAATCCACACACGAAACAAAGCATATTTGAAGAGAAAATTCATTCGTAATTCAAGCCATGCAAGATCGATAAGATTAATAGACAACTGCCCATGTTAATACCTTTTAAAGTGCAAATGTTCCATTGAAATTCGCCTACAAATCATCTAATATTTTCTTGCAAAAGATCATCTGAAGCACTTATATTTAAACTTTATGATGTTGGAGTGTTGCTAAATATTATATGAAATCAGATAATTAAGAAAAGGAAGGGTTGTGATGTCGGATAAAGACAGATGAAGAGTGATTAGAATAGTAGTGATCCAATCCCAGGGAAAAATGTGGGTTTTGTTATAGACAACAGTGGTGGCTAAAGATCGAAAACAACTTTTTGGCATGTGGCTGCTTTCACCTTTTATTATTATTATGATGACTTCACACTCAAATCAAAAGCCTTTTGTGAATTATTTTGTGTCTTGGCCTCACCTCACTTCAGTGCTTGCAAAAAGTAAAAAAAGGTTTCAGAAACCCATGGCCCCATTCAGCTTCCTCCATACAGTGTACAACCATCCAAAACCATTGCTCCTCCCCCACCCCTACCTTTATTCTTGGGAAACTACTTGTTCCTTTTTTTAAGGAAAATAATTTATGATTAATTATAGCGACGTCTTTTGAAATAAGGTCTAATTATACAGACATTTCTCGCTAAAAAATTATAAATATATCAATCAAGGGGTGTTGGTGTGATGTACTTTAGAGGATCTCCTTCGCGCTTTCTAATGTTACAAGTATACTTTCTCTAAAGGAAATGTATTTTCTAGGTGTTTGTGTAAATTTTCGTCGTTGAATAGAGGTGTCATTGTAGTTACTAAGGTAGAAGGGTGAGAACTTGTAATTTTTTGTAAAGGGCAGTGGTATTGTGTATTAAATTTGACTTCAGGGGGTATTAATGTAATTTACCTAAAAATATAATTAAATGTCCAGCCCCTTTTATTGTCATGGCAATATATATAGGTCTCCGATATTAATTCGATCACAATCATCGATATGATTGTGATCGTTTTGTGTGAGAATACTACTCGAGCATTCTTATTCGTTTTTTATCATTTTCGTACTTTTTCGTTAGGGTAAAAAATTATAATAGGATCTTTTGAGATTTGTCATAATTACAATTACTTTCTCTTTATTTGAAAAATTGCAAATACCCACTCTAAAATAACGATCGTCTAACAAATACATATCTACAATTGGTTGTCGCGATGATGTATTTGTTAGACGATTGTTAATGCCAGAAGGGTATTTGTAAATTTTCAAATAACAATGAGGTATTTATCATTACGAAAAACTTGAAGATAGTATGTTGCAATTTACCCTTTCTATTATTCTTTGCTTTCAGTACTTATTTTTAAGTTATTTTGTTAATCTGTAAGGTTGAATAGTAAATTATTGAAAAATCTGGATTTCCCTCTCATTCATCATAAGTAATTGTAATAGATATAGCTTTGATTATTAATTCTTTTATTGATAAATATGGTAATGTAATAAATTAATGATGTGTTTGATTAAGGAAAAAAAGTAAATATTATTACATAATAATTAACCGTTGCGTGAATTTCAATTTAACACAATCATCATTGATGTCTAAGCATCCACCACAATTATCAATGGAAAAAAGAACAAAAAAATTCTAATAATTAGATAGCAAATATACTTTTGCATAAATGTGTGGCCCTATGGATTAAAGAAGAGATCATAAATAAGAAAAAGAAGGATTGATGGAAGTGACTTCGCTTTAATGAAATGCAGTACAATAATTCAAGTGGGGATATATATATATCCTCATCTTAATGCATCGACACTTTAATAAATTACTTCATACAGTGTCGGGCACATATTTGATGCCGACATATATATACCTCCAACATGACATTCTTGTGTCCGACTTATTTTTATATTTTTTTAGCGTGTTCGATTAAAGTTATTTTTTTCTTTCATTATCTATTTCATCGAGAGAAATCACGGGAAGAGAAGGCCGATTCTATATTTCAAACTTTATTTGCTTATAACAATGAATTAATTATGTATATTTTTGAAGCCATGTCGTGCTTGAAATTAAAAACTTAGGCGTACGACATGTCTGTATGATTTTAATGTTAATTTTTGTTCTTAATTTTATGGTATCAAATATTATATATTTTAATTTTATGAAAATATATATATATATATATTATAGCCATATTGGTACCATATATCCGAAATCTTTTTGGATCTAAGAATTTTAAATCCATCAAAACTATTTGAATAAATTCATGCCGTAAAAATTCCAAATCCTTGAACTTGCATATTGAACTCTATTGATTTCAAATTCATTTAATATAAATAAATTTGAAAATTTTCTTCTAAATAATTTCATCCAAATACAATCTTAAAATTTCCATATTACAGTATTGTGTTCGTATCATGTGGAGATCGTATGTACCCACTTAGAGGAAAAGACTTTTTTGTACCAAAAATTAATTGCGTGCATCACAGTTTTAGGATAGGCAGCTTTGGTGATGAAAATATGGTCCTTTGCAGGACACATTTATCCGTGCCTCTTTAACCACCCAATATAATATATTCATGGTCCAAATATCTTTATTGCACGTGAACATTATGCTCCTCAAAAAGGAACTTGTACCACTTCCTTAATTATCATCCTTTTTTTTTTTTTTTAATCACCAATCTAACAAGTTTGAAGTTAATTTTATGATGGTGATTAAAAATTAGAATTGGTAATTAATTAAAACCTTGAGTTAGTTGGATTTATTTAGTGGGGTTCGAGTTCCATCAAATTCGAATTAATTTTTAAGTTAAAGTCAAAATCGAGAAATTACTTCGATTTGAATTAATGTCTGTATAGTTGATATGGTACGGCAATGTGATAATAACAATGATTTTTTTACAGAATAAATAAATAAATAAGTTTGCGGATTTTTCCGGTGATGATTAATTTATTGCGACCCTTATGGTAACTATCTTTATTGATAAAATATGTGTATATTTTTTTAATGATGATAATGATTAAAATATTTATATATATATATATATATATTATATTTGAAATGGACGATTGGGCTCTGTTTTAATCACTACATATACATCATTTTCATTTGGCTAAATCCTTCATATGATTTTGTGATTTATGATATTTATAGATGATGATGATGATAATGATTGAAACAATTGTTTTAATTAGGTGGGAAATGTTAGGCATGTTACCTTAGCTGGAGAGATTATTTGTTAATTATTAGGTATTTATTTAATTAAAGCAAAAAAAAAATGGATAAAAAGGGATATGTTTGATTTCATTCTCAAGTTGTTTTTTTTTCTATTTTTGAGAGGTAAAGACAAATATTATTTTTCAAATAATAAATAATATTCAAATTATGTTCCGCTATTTTTCAAATAACAAAACAACAAAAGCAACCCACAGAGTTCTTGTTTGATTAAAAAAATAAATAATTTAATTGAACGACCACTACATCTAAACATTTAAGTCTCCTGCACACAAAAGCTTACTTCCATAAATAGGCGAAGCAAAAATTTCGAATCTAGAACTTTTATTTGATCTGACCGTAATACCATGTTAAATGACCACTTCATTTAAAAGCTCAAATTGTTAAAGAAGAAAATCATTCAATATTAATATCTTCACAATATATTTACATATCAAATTGAATAAGTATATTAACATTTTTAAATGAAAAATACAATAAAATAAATATTAATTTAGAATTTTGAGGATCATGAAGGTGAACAACTATCAATCAAGCCAAAAGAACTGGCTTTGTTCTTGTCTGGTAATGTATAAAACAATTATTATTATTTCTGAAAATATTTATTAAATAATAATGTGGAGATTGATATTTCATCTACCATATATACATTAATAAAAAGGATTGATGAGTAGTGTCGAAACCAAATACGAGATTTTGTCTTTATGTCTCTGATTGCCGAACCATTAAAATTTAGGTTATTTTGTTGCCATGCATATGCGTCTTGGTCAAACTTCGTCCTTTTCCTACCCCAAAAAGAAATATTAAATATTAATAATTTAAAAAGATTTTTGTACGTGCGTCACAAAAATACTATAATTAATTATTATATTTAAAATAAAAAAATTACGATCAATACAATAATTATTAGCCGTTATGTCTATAAATGAGGCTAAGTCGTTATTATAATTAAAAATTATTATAAATTGTTTTTTCATATTAAAACTGTAAATAATGTTGATTCATCATTTTTTTCATTTGATCGGACTAGATAAGATTATTTATCGTGATTTTTGAGCCGTAGTTATTTATAATACAGAGAATAATTTATTTATTTTTTTTTAATGTTATATTATATGAAGATAAAAAAATATATATGGATTGAGATACAAAGATCCAAGTATTACCACCAAGCACTGGCAACGAGTCAGGACATACCTCTAAAACTATAGTTCGGTTATAAGAATATTTACTGCATGTTTATCACTACAGTCCCGACATGGATAGAAGAAATCAATCTACGAGTAATCAAAGAAATTTATACCTACGGAAAGTAGTATTTTTTTGTGATAAATAATAAGAAAAAAAAATTAAAATTGGAGTGTCTGGTAAGAATAAATTAATAAAAAATAAAATATATATAAATATATAAATAAAATAAAAATTGCTTACAAATAAAATGCATCAAAAATCTACTTATAAATAATAGAGTTGCATGATCTGGCTAACAGTGTACAGCCTAATTCTTTGACTGGTCCCAATCCTTAATTACGTTGTCAACTGGATAATATATTCCATGTTGTCCGGAGAGCAGTCCCTGTGGCCCTATTATTATTTATTAATCATTCCTTACTACAAGAAATTATTTTTTGGACTAATCAAACTTTTAAATACCTAATTACAGTGAATAGTACTTATTAATTAACACTAATGATATTTTGTTTGAGAGGTCGTGAATTCGAGTTTTAGAGATGGTAGTTGTCTAGTCTACTTTCAATAGTGATATGTTTATTTATTTATTTATGATAATTACACTGTCCTTTCCTGGGATTTGGTGTAATTATGTGTAGGCTCTCTGTGGTATAAAAAATTACATCTATACTCTTGAAGTTTGTTTTTCTGTCTAACAAATAAGTCTATTCGTTGATCAAAATTTACTAGATCTAATGATATTAAAAAGAAATTGGATAAAAATTTATATTTACCCCTGAAAATAAATCTTTTTATGACCAAACTATCCTTATGTCATCTTCACACGTTAATACATCAGTCACAGAAAGATTTGTTTAACATATAATAAGTCAATCGAGAATAAATATCAATCTACATTCGCTTTTATGCTAATATCAACAAATTCAGTTAATTTATCTAACGGATGGACTCATTCGCCATATGGGAATAACCCTCCGGAGTACTAAATATAAATTTTCAAATTATAACTAATCTACGTGTAACTATATGAACTTCAAGAAAGGAGAGCATAATAATTATCTTATTCGGCGGGACGTCCGTTCTTTGTTTGCTTTAAATTATTAGTTGATTTAAAAATATTAACGTGTTTTAAAAAATAAAAATAAAATAAAGTAATCATTAATTAATTGTAAAGATTTCCGTGCAGGGAGATGCTGATGTCTCAACTTAAATTTTGAATTATGAAACATGATGGCCTCTCTTTCATCTAATCCTTCTAAAACCTAATTAATGCTTTTAGGGGACAATTAGGTAAAGTCAATTATTACATTTTGAGAATAACCATCATTTTTTAATTTAGGAAATTGGTATTAAATATATATTAATTATTAATGTTAAATATGTATAACCAATTAATACCCCTCTCCTCAGATTTGGCGTAATTAAGCACACATAGACTCTTTGTGGTTGGAAAAATTACATCTAGCATTCTTAAGGTTTGCTTCTATCTAACAAATAAGTCCCCATTAGTTAACATTATAGATGATTTAATATGTGTTTTTTTAAATAATAAATTATATTTGAAATATTTTTGTTTTCGAATAAAAAAAATTATTTTTACAACCAAACACTACCTTAACATGATTGAGATACATCTCACAAGGCTTATAATTGTCTCATTCCAAAAAAGTGTGTGAACGGAGGATAGTGATTTCGGCCAATCTGACCTGAATATATAAATACCTACATTTAATTGTTGTATTTGTGTTATATATTCACATATATAAATACTATATATTTATTATAATTATGTATATAGGTTTTATTCCTATCATATATACATATATTTAAACAATCAGTATCCGTTACGATACAATATACTGATATCAAATACGGATACCATACGAATACTGAAATTCGCCAAAATTAATTATCAATTACGAATTGAATTTTTAGTTCAATATTTGGTATGTACTGAATTTTTTAGTTCGATTTAGTACAATGAGTTTTCGACACCCCTGTATATATTTAATTCTCCTTTCACAAGGAAGAAATCCCTTTTTTTTTCTCGATAATAATTGTGGGGCAAGTACTGATGAACAAACAGTTAGTATTAACTAGTCGTTAAACGTCGTCTCTGCATGTATATAATAAATAATAATTTACGCTTTAAAATGCATTATAAATAAGAATAAGATAATAAACCAACACATCATATTTAATAAATAAATAAAATAATTTATGGATATTATCAATAAAAAAAAGTGGTATGGTAAAATTTTCATATTAGTATCAAATAGATAGTATAATGGATGAGAAAAAGAATTTGAGTAAGAGTGGTTGAAAATATATAAAAATATTTTTTATAATTTAAAAAATTAATTATGATACAAATAATCACTATTTGTGAGTGAAAAAGAAATTTTCGTTCTTATACAGTATAGATAATGAACACACGTGGTTGCAGATGGCATGTCCATTTCATAGTCCGTATACTATGACGACCACTCACTGTCCCACCGCCCCTCCTCATAATGCCTTTTTCCTTTTAAAAAATATGTAATTTATTGTATTATTCAGTATATTTAAATAAAAATATTATTTTAAATAATAATCTAAATTAATAAATATATTCAAACGAGACAAATAAATGACAAACTACTGTATAGATAAACATACAATTATTATAGAAATCAACATTCGTGTGATTCGAACCCACAACATTTTAATTGTGAAGACTCACACACCACACTGATGTAGCTTGCGACTCGATCGATGCCACATTGTATCAAGTATTATCCGCTTGAGCTTCTTATGAGCCTCACGATTTTGTTCTAAAAAGATGTATCGTTAGTGGGAGGAGGTCTTAGGCCTTTTAAGTTACTCATACTCCTCGTCTGCAACCATTATGAAATGCTTGCCCACATCATTTTGTAATGTACATTTCTAAGATATAATCACGAGGCTGAACGAAGTTTCAGAAAAATACCTCGAATGGCAGAATACTAAAAGTCGTAAGTCATATCACATGCCATCCCTTTCTTTCATTTCGTACCATTTTGCAAAAAATGAGATAATCGAGTTTATAATATGCTATTAATGGCAAATGAGTAATTAATTTTTAAAAAAATTAAATTAACTTATTAAGATTTTAGAAATAATTTGAAGTTTCTTAATTTTTTATAAGCTCATAATATATATATATATATATTTTATAAACTATTGATAGAGCGTAATTTATTTCTTTTTTTAAAAGACAGGGAAGTAATTTGCTCATTTTTTTTTTACAACGGGACATTTACTCTTTTCATATGTCACAGAGGCATATCCTGACATGAAGGGCCAATTTTATCACTACATATTTCAATCATAGTGTGTGTTTTTAAGGGTAATTACATGATTATATTAATATTTTAATAAAATTAAATAATATTTCGATTCAAGCAATATATTTATATAACTGAGAATAATGAAATGAATTATTATAAATTTACAAATTTATATAAAGTGATAGAAATACCAACACACATTGTGTGACTCGAATCCATTACCTCAAATATATTCATAAAATCTCAATTTTAATCATAAAATCTCAATTTTAATCACTAGATTAAGACATCATTGATAAATTCTAGTATTATTAGAGGCCGTTTCAGGGTCTGATAAAGAAATTCTAGGCTGTAGGATAAGTTATCCAACTTGTGGGTTTGAAGTATTATCCGACCATAGCCCATATTTTATCTAATTAGAAAATCATCAATAATAATTATTAATTTATTTTATTCCAGATTTTATTCGGTCAACCACTTATTGCACATACAAAAGTAAACAACCCTTGGTTATATTTTTATGGGTAAATCACATCTACCTTTCGAAGGTTTGACATAATTACGAATGTCCCATAATTATTTGAAAAATTACAAATATCATTCTCAAATGAAAAATAATTATGTAGTCTCTAGACGGTGAAGTTGATATTATTATTTTTTTCTTTGTTGGATTTTTTTAAAAATAAAAAAATATTAAAAAAAATTTTGTGGGTGGGCAAAATAAATAATATATAGGGAATAATAGTTCATAAAAATATATATATAGAATTTTAAATTATAATTTAAAAGGACATTTAGTCATCAGTTCATCACAAAAATTGGATAAAAACCAAACGGAATGAGCTCGTTGTTAGACGGACGTTAAAATCAAGAGAGTATTTGTAACTTTTCAAATAACGAGTAAATATTTATAATTATGTCAAATCGTAGGAGAGGTGGTCGTAATTTACCCTATTTTTATTGCCGTTATTGCCGTAAAAAGAGAATTCTCACGGGTAAAGTACATTAAATGAAAAGCAATAATTAATAAGAGCAATTGTGAATAATTAGTACCACAACGTGACTAATAATTGCACTCAGATTAAAAAATCTAATCATAAATTTAAATAATTAATTCAAATAAACGTTCATAATTAGAGAAGTCTTTGGTTTGACGAGATCTACAGTTGAATTAAAATTCCACCCCCCCCCCCCCCCTTTTTTTTTCAAATTTTTGTAGTAATGATGAGGAGATTGGTAGACATGCCATATATATATAAATAACAATAAGCATGTGAAATTGAACATGGGGATTGGAAATATAGTTAGCATCATAATTATTTTTCTTTTTAAATAGAAAAGATACTTACATAATTATATCAATATTTCGATAAATAGATATAATATTAATATAATTAAAAATAATAAATTATAAAAAATTAATATGAAGTGATAGTCGTACATCTGGTGGGAACTCGAGCCCATATTATGAAACTAATTAATAGGACCTCAATTTTAATCACTTGTGTTAATAGATCATTGATAACTACCATAATTTATTTTGAGAAGTAAAATGTATATAATAAAATAAAATAAAGTGAGTCAAATACCCATACATCCAATGAGACTCGAACTTATGTCACACAACTAATGAGATCATAATCATGAGAAGTAAAAATATAGGGATAATTTACACTCCCATCCCTTGAAATTTGGTGTAATTACATGTAAATTTCATGTGGTTTAGGAAATTACATATAACACCCCTGAAGTTTGCTTCTGTCTAATAAATAAGTCTTTTCGTTAGTCAAAATTCACTGAATTTGCTGATATTGACAAAAAAAAATTAGAAAAAAATTTATAATACCGACGATTGATTTATTTGATATATTATTGACTTATAGTAGGTCAAATAAATTTTTTATTATCAAATTATCCCCATACATCTTCACATATTAATGCATGTCTGAAGGTATATTTTCATCGTTATATGGATAGATTAGTTAAAAAAAATTATTTGAGCTGTAATAAGTCAGTTTTAAGTTAATTAAGATAAATATCAATTTCCATTCAGTTTTTTGTTAATATCGTTAAATTCAGTGGATTGTGACTAATAGGGGGACTTATTTGTTAGAAAGAACCAAATCTAAAAAATATTAGATATACTTTTTAAAATTATAGAAAATTTATATATAATTATACCAAATCTAAAACGTGTATATCCCTAAAACGTATATATAAATTAAACCCGCATGCCTTGGACTCTCATTCAATTCTCATAGCCTTTTCAACATCAGAGTACTTTAGTTGGCATCCATGTGATCTATGCAGCTTTTTCCATCCCACAGCCCTTCTCTTCCCCCCCCCCCCCCCCCCCTCCCCCCCCTTCCTTTCTTTTCTTATGTTTTATATGCATATAATATGATAAATATGATATAAACTTTAAAAATAAATTAATATATAATTAAAAATAAGGGATCAATGTGATAGTACAGTGAAAATTTAAAAAAATTAAATTATTTAAAAAATATAACTCGTTGTATAGATATAAATATTTAAAGGTATAAGTAGTATTTTAAAATTTAATATTACAGAGTCACGTACCATCATTTGTGAATGAGAATAATTTCTTTTTTAGGTATAGTATAAATAATTAAGACTTAAAAATCACATTAAATTAATATTAGCATTGACGATCAAAGAAAATCAATGAACAAACATAAGGTTTTTTTTGTTAATCCCGATTAATTAATATTTATCTTAGTTTTGTTTATGGCCAAAGCGTTTATCATAATTCTTACCTATGATAAAAGAGTTTGCTATGATTTTTTATTGTATATAAAGTTTCAGCATCGCTCGTTAAAATTATAAAAAATAATTATTGTTTGGACGTAATTAATTATTATTTATTATAATTTTTTATTTTTAATTATGGTAATTGATCGTGATAAAATATTGTATTTGTTTTAGTATGTTGATTATTTAATAATTATGAATTTTATTACATCTTAAATATTTTAATGGTTCATATTATTATATTATAAGTATTTTTCTAAAAGACTTGTCAGACTGATTATTATTTTATGCAGAATAATCAAATTGACCAGCCAATTATAGAGATGGAGCTTTCTTTTTCAAATGCAGGGAGTAATAAATTTGATTTTTTAACGAGAAATTACTTTTTTAATTGGAAAAAATATATTTTTCTTTTAAAAAAATAATCTTTTTTTTCACTCATAAGCTATAATATTGAGTTATTATGTAAAAAAAAAAACAAAAAAAAATTTCGACTCCGATCACCACAAGAATCTGACTATAATATACATCAGAACCATAAATTACTTACACGAGTACTTATAGATACATATCAGCACAATGTTTATGTCGACACGAAAAATCAAATACACGACTATCTTTTGTTTAAAAATAAAAAATAAAAAGTGGGTACATCACGAAAACTTCTCCGGAGTTATCCATCCTAGTACCACTCTAGCAAATCAAGCTCAACTTGGAAGTTTTGATGGGATTCGATGTTTTAGTGCTGATAATCGCACCCAATACACGATTTTATGACTGAGAGTGACTCATTCTCACGATTTGAGCCAATAAATATTAGTGTTACTGGAATTGACATGTTCCTACCAACCGAACAAATAAATATTAGTGCGACGAAAATTTTATTAAGATAGAGCTAAGAATCGTTGAATTAATATATAGTATTATTTTGTTATCTGACGGTACGTTAAGTGATGTAGATATAAACTCACATGAACAACATCGTCCCCCTCTTGGGGTATTACCGTTGCTACCCCCACGCATCCAAACAGGGAAAACTGAAAAAGGGCGCGAAACCAAACTGATAATTCTGTAATAGAAGTGAAAGGGAGGGGTATTTTCCGGAATTAGGCAAGCCCCGTATGAAAACTGCAGAGATTGTGCTGGTGTCAAAAGGAGAAGCGCACGTTAATTCATGATGACGCTAAGAGATGGCCTGTCTGCTTCGTGCGGTACTATACTGCGCCTTGGATGTGCATTTGCTTTTCCGTAACGCCATCCCTACCTTTGTTTATGCTTCTTTCTTTTTTCCCTTTTTTCTCTATGATATGGATGATTCCATTGGCCTTTCCTAATATTTTGTATAATTATGCCCAAATTTTTTGTAATTTTAAAAAATTATATTCAGTACGATTGACGCATATTTTCGTCCAATAAATAAATTAGTTCGTTATTCAAAATTTACAAAATTTAAAAAATTTCTATTTGCTCTCGATTTATTTATTACGGGTCAAATATACGTGTATATTTTTATCAAACTATCCTTATTCATCTTCACATGTGCTAATGCATGTGAGAAGGTAAATCTTCACTTATAATGATAGTTTGGTCTGAAAAAATTTATTTGATCTATAATAAGCCAGTAGCAATTTAATTATGGTAAATATGGATATTCATTTAATTCCAAATTGATATCAACAACTTGTGAAGTTTGACTAATGAATGAATTTATTTATCGGACTAAAATGAACATTATGGGTATTGGATATAATTTTTCAAACCACATAAATTTACATATAAATATGTCAAATCTCAGTGAAGACGGATGTAATTACTCCGTAAAAATAACAATTAATTTTTGGGTTCATACTTTATTAATCAAAGAACTTAGTTGAGAATTAGTACGAGATATTTGTCATAATTTCAAAATAAATATTTTTAGTAGTTTATTATTGAAAATGAGTTGAAAAATGTATTTATTATTACAATTTTTACTTTTAAACATTTTATATTTAGTTTATTTAAGTCAAAAGTTATAAACAACCCCTGACAAATTTCGACAATTTATTGATAAATTTATAAACATTAAGTTGTTTTTCGAAATACTCTAATCTCAATTATCGATTTAATTATTTTCATATTACCAAAATAATAATAAAAAAATAACTAAAATCAACTAACTAACACTTTTATACCAGATTTTTATTTTTATTTTTTTTATAAAAAAAGCCCCGAGTTAGGGACAATTGCCGTTGCCCCCCCCCCCCACCACTTATGTGTTGAAACGGGAAAAATGCAAGTAATCCTGTGTGACAAATTACCGTCTACGAAAAAATAATTTATCTCTTTGTGTTTTTTGTTTTGCAGCAATTTATATCTTCGTAATTTTTAAAATAGAGCAATTTACCTTCTTAAATATGAAAATAAATTGCTTCATTTTGAAAAGCATTGGGTGAAAATCGATACTTTTTTTAGAAAAATAATTTGCTCAATTACGATATTATGTAGAAATAAATCAAATTAATCCCATTTTTCCAACATCGCCAGCTTTAACTACTGATTAACTTACAAATTTTTCCACCAAAGTAAAAAATATTACAAAATGGTCTTTATTTTAAAAGATTTTTGTTCAAATGATGTACGAACTAACCCTGTTTTTTTTATTACTTTTATCAACTTAGGTTAAAGTTAACAAGTAATAATGAATCGGGGGAGAAAAGAACAAATTGAAATGCGATAATTTATGTTTGCTGGTAGATTATATGACAAAAAATCATAGATATGTACGAAATTTATTTTCTAAATTAGTTGTCCATCAATTAATTAAATTAAAAATTTATAATTCGAATTTCATTGATGTAAGTTGTTATTCTACTTTAATAATAATTCATTTTCTATTTTTGATGAACTATAGAAAGTTGATATTATTACTGATATATTAATTATAATTGATTTGTTTAACAATATACTCTCATCCTCTGAATTTTGGTGTAGCTGTACGTAATTTTTTTGTGATTTGAAAAGTCACGTTTAGTATCTTTGAAAGTTGCTTGCGTTTAACGAATAGGTCCCTTTATTAGTCAAAATATATTGAATTTGACGACATTAACAAAAAAACTGAACGAAAATCGATATTTACTAATTACTGACTTATTACATGTCAAATAAATCTTTTATGAACTACCTTTATAAAGGTGTAGATATACTTCATCAAATACATTAATGTGCAAAGATATAAGGGTATTTTGATCATAAAAAGATTTATTTGGTCTATAATGAATTAACAATAAATTAATGCGGATAAATATGAATTTTTATCTGACTTTTTATTAATATTTGGTGAATTTTGACTAATAAAAAAATTTATTTATAGATAGAAATAAATTTCAAGAATACTAAATATAATTTTTTAAATTACAAATAATCTATATTAATTACATCAAATTTTATGAAAGGAGTGTGTAACTATTTAAAAAAAAAAGTTGTCCAAGGATGAAATTTTAATTTTCTTGAACCAATACATATATTATGTACTTAAAAAAACTGGTCAAAATCAATATTTTTTAATTAATTAAATCCCCATCTTGGAGATGATATATACAGTTGTGCGTCCTCTTCCTCGCACCCCACCTCCACACACACAAGTGATATATCAAACTCATAGACAGCTCTATACATACATTTATAGAATATACACAAAGATTGTATGTATATGTATGTGAATTAATTTCTTGAGATATATAGATATATATATACACCCACAGAGAGAGAGAGAGAGAGGAGAGAGAGAGAGAGATAATGAAAAGTGAAGGGGTGATGAGGGTTGGTGTTGATATGAGCATATAGCTCACGCAGATCAAGAACACTTGCAGAGATTGGAGGGTGGTAACCAAAGAAGTGTGAAAGGTAGTTTGTCAACTTTGTCTTTGAGGTGGGCTTCAGCCTTCAATCCATTCCTATTCAATTCCCTCTCCCTCTGTCTCTGCTCTGCAGTGAATTCATTCCTCTGAACCCTTTCTTGTTCCTCCCTTCATTTATATCTCCATTCTTTTATTATCAATCATAAATGAAGGTTTTTTTTATTTTTTTTTTTTGGGTTTAATTTTTTGTGGGCATTAAAATGGTGCTGATGGGCTTATAATGGTGTGGCAGCTGCAGGGAATCATTCATTTTTTCTTTTTTAATATTTGTTTTGGTGGAGTGAAGAAAGATGAATAGCAGAGGCAGGAGGAGCAGTTTGCAGTCTGTGAAGGCATCTCTGAAGCAAGAAAAAGTATTAATTCACCCCTTTTCTTTAGTTGCAATGTTAATGTGTGCTGAGTGTGTGTTTTTAAGCACTTATGTGTTGCATTTTTCACCTGGGAAAATGGCTTCAAGTTGTAAGGGCAGGTTTCAGAAGATGAAATTCTTGACAAGAACTGATAAAGTAAGCATCTTTGATGAGATTCCCAGATGGGTTTTTGATTATGTTGGCATAAGAGATAGAAAAAGGAGGAGAGGAAGTGGATATATTCTGGAATGTTTTATTCCCTTTTCCTTTATTTTTCTTGATTTCTGAGTTTCTATAGATTGCAAAATACTTTTAAAGCTTCAGTGTAGCTTTTCATTGGCTTCTTATCCATATTGATCCTTTTCTTTTTTAAGAATGTGGCCTTGAGTCTAATTGAGCTTTATCATTGTGTAATTCCTTTCTTGTGGAAGCTGATTGTTGCATATACTTTATGATTTGCTTGAAGGAAAAAGGGGAAATGCAGGGTATCAGGATAATGAATGCTGAGAAACCTACGACGGGCCGTCGTCGAGGCTCGATCAGGGAAAGAAAGATGGCGTTGCAGCAAGATGTGGGTTTTTGATTTGTTAATGATGTTATCTGTAGGTATTCTACTCTAGATGTTAGAAATTGTATTTAGTGAGTGTAAAATGGTGCAGGTTGATAAGCTAAAGAAGAAGCTCAGACACGAGGAGAATGTTCATCGAGCTTTGGAGAGGGCTTTTACCAGGCCGTTGGGAGCTCTTCCTCGCCTACCGGCTTATCTTCCGCCCGATGTCAGCCTCGAACTTCCTAATTTGTCTTTGTTCTATTTTTTGGTTGTTTGTAGTTATGTTATACTTTTAGTTGGTAAAGAAAAGCTATAAATGCTTCAGTCGCATTGATTGAAGTACCAATTCTTGCAACTTGATGAATTGAGCGGAAGGTCAAATTAAATTGATAAAAAGATTACGTAAATGAAAGAGAGGAAAATGAACTTACTTTTTTTGATACTTGATCTTCATCAATGCGCATGCAAATTATTCATCATGTTTGACTGAGTAGTTCTTGAATGATATGTGCAGACACTCGAGCTTCTTGCTGAAGTTGCTGTTTTGGAAGAAGAAGTTGTTCGGCTTGAAGAAAAGATTGTGCATTTCAGGCAAGGACTATATCAGGAAGCCATCTACATTTCATCGTCGAAGAAGAACATGGACAATTCTGCTGATTTATGTGATCCTGGTCAGATTAACGATCTGAAACGGAAAGAATCCAAATTGTTACTTCAAACTGAGGCCAATTCTTCAGCAATTATTGGGAAGAATCCATCTTCCCTTTCTGGTAATGCAACCAATTGAACTATCTTTGCTTCATTTGCTTCATATCCCTGTGTTTTCTTTGATAATTCCATATTTTCTGGATGTATAAAACCTCAGATAAATCTTATACCTCTAATGTCATTTAGATGAAAGGAGGGGAAAGGAGAACCAGTCAAGTACCAATTCCTCGAAAAATAAGCAGCAATCGCCAAGTTCAAAAGTTCAAACAGTTCGCACTCCAATAAAGAGGGCTCCCATTGAATGCAGAGCAGCTGATAAACGTTTAGATCCTCAAAAATTACAGGTTCTTGTTTCACATATTTTTGGTCACTGGCACAGGGAAAAACTTAATATATTAGAATTAGTTTATTTATTTATTTTTGGAATTTTTCCAGTTGGAAAGTCGTTTAAAAACAGACCATGAGAGTTCAGAAGAGTGGAATCCTGTCAGCCGAGAGGAAATATCATCAGTAGACGACAGTCCAAACAAAATTTCTGAGAACATTCTGAAATGCTTAATGAACATTTTCTTGAGAATGAGCTCCAAGAAGAGTAGGAGTACTGCAGAATCTTTATATTCACTCTCCAAGCTGAATTCTTCAGAAACCTTCACGTATACGGAGTTTAGTGATCCTTACAGTATATGTTCGAAGTTCGGAAAGAGAGATATTGGTCCATATAAGCATTTATTTGCTATTGAAGCTACCTCTATCAATCCAAACAAGACAACGATATCTGTTTTCCTAGTTCAAAGATTAAGGTAATTTACTAAAGTAATTTGAGAATTTTTAGTTCTCTTGTGACAATCATGCATGTCGATTCTTACAACACCCTTGATTTCAGGCTTCTACTTGAGAAACTTGCATCGGTTGATTTGAAGGACCTCACCCACCAAGAAAAGCTAGCTTTCTGGATGAACATCTACAATTCATGCATGATGAATGTATGAGTGAGAACTATTCTCATTTTTACTAATCCATCCTAAGTATCTCGTGATTAGTAAACTCCTTTCTTTTTAACTATGCCGTGGTGAAAGTTTCCCGTTTTCTTCTCCTTGCGAGATTTCTATGCAAAGCTACTTAGTTATATTTGTTTATTTCGAAACCAAATTTCCTCAGGCATTTATTGAGTATGGCATTCCAGAGAGTCCTGAAATGGTTGTCGCCCTGATGCAAAAGGTAATGTTTATTTTATTTAGTATTTTTTCACTATCCATTTAATGCACTGCATAGTAGTTGTTCTGGTGGGAACGGTCGTTTAGAGATGCCAGACTAATATTCGCCTAAGATGAACAGTTTCGTTCATGCTATTAATATTAACTGTTTACACTACAGAAAGCATGATTATCAGAACTGATGAGGTTTAGCATCTTGTTTCTCAGGCGACAGTGAATGTTAGTGGACACATTCTAAATGCAATAACAATCGAACATTTCATATTGAGATTGCCATATCACTCAAAATATGTAAGATATCTAAACTTATAGCTCGATTTTTATCAATATGTTGCTCACCTTTCTGCCTGCTTCCGTTTGGTGAATAGAGGTTTGCCCAAAATTAATCCTGTTACTTCGTTCTCCTCAGACTTTCTCGAAGGGTGGAAAGTACGATGAGATGACGGTCCGCAGCAAGTTTGGCTTGGCATTGTCTGAACCATTAGTATCGTTCGCACTCTCTTGTGGAAGCTGGTCTTCGCCTGCTGTAAGTTATTGCTCAGCGTATACAGAATTGATTTAAAGACACAATTTTACAACTTCTGCATTTGCAAGCGACCGAAGTTCGTTGCCAGTGTTTACTTGACTTTTCCTTGACGCTATGTTTGGATTTGGAGTAAGGATTTCAAATGACTCCATATTTGATGAATTTGAAATCCATCACTAGGTCAAATTTAGAGTTGAAGAATTTAAAATCCTTTAAATCTAGAATTAATCCAAATAAATTCCGAAGGACCTGATTTCAAATCCATCAACCGAAATGTACCCTGAGTGATCATCTTGTTCAATAGAATCAGCTATTTGAGATGATAGATTGTGGAGAATTTTCACAATTTGATTGTCGTTTAGGGAATGTCAATGTAATTGTCCCATTTATGTAACCTCAACAACTGCTTGTGTGTCAAGTTATTGCAATCAAATTTAGATTATATCAACACCTCAAAAAATTCATTTATTTGTTCACTTTACATGATGAAGGTTCGCGTGTACACTGCGTCCCAAGTTGAGAACGAGCTCGAGAATGCCAAAAGAGAGTACTTACAAGCAGCAATTGGCATTTCGACGACCAAAAAAGTTATAGCCATCCCGAAACTACTGGACTGGTACCTTCTCGACTTTGCAAAGGACATCGAGTCGTTGCTGGACTGGATATGCCTCCAACTACCATGTGAACTCGGAAAAGAAGCAATGAAGTGCCTCGAGCGGTGGAAAGACGAGCCTCTCCAGCAGTCCCTCCAGATAATGCCGTACGAGTTTAGCTTCAGATATCTCCTGCACACATGAATAAGGTTAGCTCCAGTTTAGTCTTCTTGAAATCATAGCAATTTTACAATTAAGTTTCCTGTATACAAATATACAAATAGTGAAAAATGTAGAAATCCTGTCCTTGTAAGTAAAATGTCACTCTTGTCTGAAGTGTTTCTTTGAGGGGTTGATTAATGTAGAAATTCTTTCATTTCATTCAATCTGGGAAGAGTTTTTTAAGTACCATTTACATAAAAATAAAGGGTTAAAAAAATCATTTTCTCATAATACATACAATTCTTTTATTGCACAAACATATGTTGATCTCTAATTGCACTGTGTATTGTCTGTGAAGATTTGTAAAGGGGATCCAACAGATCTATCATTAAAGCAGTTTAGGTGTGAATGGAGACATGCCATCTGCTCTGGCTGCCTTATCATTGAATTTTTGGCAAATCTGTTTCTCCAACTGACAACATTAATGTGGGTTCTTAATAGAAGCTTAGGATGGAACAAAGACAAGAACATAGAGGGAAGTAATTTTGAGTGAACGCTTTTGTCTTTCCATTTATTTTTGGCAATTCTTGGGTTTTTATTTTTACTTTTGGGTTAATTGCACTTTGACCCCCTTTGAAATGCGACATTATACTCTCCTCCAAAGAAGTTGTGAAATTAAACTTACACCCCTTTGGAAATTTTCCATTTACATTTGATCTTTTTCTGTTCAGTTTTGGACGGAAAATGCTGATATAAGCAAAAATTACATAATTTTTTAATTTTAACATTCATTTAACATTGTTAGATAATTTTTTTATACTTATAAAAGAATAAATGTCATATATATATAGAAAAAATTACGACGACCTCCCCCGAGGTTTGGCATAATACTCTCTCGTTGTTTGAAAAATTACTCATACTCCCCTGATTTTAACCTTTTAACAATTAGCCCAATTCGTTATGTTTCTATCCATTTTTACGGTAAATTGACCTAAATGCCATTGTGAATTAAAAATTAAAAATTTATTTATTTTTAAAAAAAATATTTTTTTATGGACTAAGTGGATAATTTTTTATAATTTTTAAAAAATTTTCATCCATCTCGTTCGATCTTTTTATAAGTTTCTAATTTAAAAATAAAAAATAAAAAAATACAAAAAAGGTAAAATTGACAATTTCATACCTCCATCCAAGAATTACATAGTTTCATCAAACATCAGGGGATATTTGTAATTTTTCAAACAATAAGGGAGTATTCATAGTTATGCTAAATTTTAGGGAAGGTTGTTGTAATTTACCCTATATATATAGAGCAAGGTTAACATCATTATTTTTTTCCTTTATAAATCCAAAATTATAATATGAGAATGTTAAATGAGGGTAAGATTAAAAATTTATATAACTTGCTAACATTATCATTTTCCCTCCAAACTCTGATGAAACATGAACATGTTCAAATAGTGAATTTTCGGGCCCTTTAAGCTTTTAGAGAAGGTCTAAATGTAACTAAACTTCTCCTCCCCCCTCCCCCCAAATATGTGAATTGTGATTCTCAGTAAGGTTTTATAGATATTATATCCGATATTGAATACAGAGATTAGTTAAATGATTGTCACATATTTTAATTTTTTAAAAATAAGGGATATATGACGATCATCGATGCGTTTAATGCCCAAAGTATCAAGTGTAGTATGACCAGCTTGAGATTCAGCGTACTCAGTTCATACTATGTAGAGCTGTCATGTATTTGACTTAGTCTAAATATGCTGTTACTATATATGTTATGATCAACTTCATGTGCCTTGGATTATTCTTCATTATTGATTAATAATTCATATAAATATATACCCCCTCTATGCAAAAATGATTAAGAGAATATTCGACTGAGTTTATAAGCTTCTCAAAATTTTTTATAAGATATTTGGAGTTTATAAGGTCGTCAAATGAGATGTTTTGAATTTTATTAATTTTTTTTATTAAATAAAATAACTTCACACAATTTTTTATACATGTTATAAGTTTTAACAAAGTAATATTGCATAAGACAAAAGTATATATATTCTTTTTGGAATTATAATTATAAGTCACAGTATACGATTATTTTAACAAGTTCATCATAAATAATTGATGAAAATCTAATAAAGACAAGCAAAATCAAATTAAAAATATTGATAATTTTTTAAATACAAAAAGAGGATATATTAAATTTTAAGGTTTATTTATTGACTTTTTTGCTTTCAAAGATAGAGATGGGAGAAGTGTGTAGAAAATAAGAAAACATCATCATTTATTGCTATAATTACAAATGTGTAGATTACGTTTAAATAAAATTATGTTTTTGCCCAAAATAGAGAGCAAGAAATGGTCCAAGTGCACAAAAATTGAGACGATAAGAAATGAAAAAGAATCCAAGTTTTGTCGGATGCTGAACAGAGATAGTGAGATAGTCCTAAGTTTTTGTCCTCTCCTACCCACGTTGCAAGACATCATCAACCTATTTTTAAGCAAAACACCAAACCCCCTTTCCCCAAAATGACCTCAATTTGCATCACATGCTTCTCAAAACCCACTCTTATTATCACCGACTATCTTAACTTGCAACACTTCTGTATTATTAAATAGATACTGACATAGATTTTAAAAGATAAAAACTAATACATAGTTAAAAAATTTAAAGCAAATAATGAATATGAGTGAAAGACGTATACGTTGATGTATTTTAGATTTTTTGCCGCAGTATCAGGTGAAAGGATTTTTAAGAAAAATTCTAAGAGTAATGGAAATTAACCCTGTAAAATAAGATTAGTATTTTGATGATTAAGTTAGTAACGGTTTTACTGAAAAAGAATAAAGAGAATTTTCATTAAAGTGAGAGTAATAGTGTAGAATGATGATAGCGTGTATATGTTTGTGTGAAGTGCAAAATATAAACTTTGAGAGAATAAGTGAGAGTTTTAGAGTTAAGAATGATGTCACCAAATGACTGCAAAAATGCCTCTATTTATAGATATGTATAGAGCAGTATATGAGGGTTGTTGTGGAGTGTCGTGCGCCGCTGAAAAGCCCCTTTGAGTTGGCTATCATCCAAAAAATATTGTTTGTGATTCGGATAAATATTGAAAGAGATATGACTGTTTTACCAAATCATGTCAGGTCTGCCTGAAAATTTAAGAATCTGTTACTCATGGATTCTTAGCTCTTTTGCTGCAATCTACTAGGCACCTGGAGATATTTTATGATGATGTGTCCGTGTGTTGACAAGTTATATGACGTGTCCATTCAACTATATGATAACATGTTTGATTGGAATGAACTTGTTTGTAAGGCTTGCCAGTTCAGTAAAGTAGGAGGTAAGTTTGTGGGCTTTTTCTCCTTGCTGATGGGCCAGCTGGGCTCGTAGCCAGTTGGTTAATGTGCCTTATTTGTGGGCTTAGTCAATGAAAGATTTAGGTAGTGTCACACGTATATAGTTAAATAGATATGATACATATTTTAAAAGATAAAAATTAATATATAATTAAAAAAAAAAGAACACGTGATGAACATGAGTGGAAGTTGATGTTATCATAATAATATATTGTCGATAAAAGATGGCGGACCATTTAAAATGAATAAGTAATTATGTATTTTAAAATTTAATGTTATAGTGTCACAAACTGTCAATTGTAAGTAATAAGTGACATTCTTCGTATTAATATAAATATACTAACTGTCAATCATATTTGATGTATGCGTATAATTTAAAAATCTACTGAAATTACTAAAATATTTCAATTTTGGATGTGCATGAGTGGAAAATTGTCGATAAAACTAATAATTAAAAAAATGTGAAAAAATAAATATATTTGAGAATATTTCTGACAACCAAAATTTTGGTCACTCTATAACCCTGACAAGTAATTAATAATATATATTAGGAAAGTGCATCATATGAAACTTTTAAAACCAAGAAATGTATAGGTGGATAGGCCATTTCCCATGCAAGAAATAGCAAAATTCCAAAACCCTACATTGGATCTTGGTTTGTTTGTTAGAATTGTTATATGGTATGATTAAATTTTTTTATTGCAAATATTTGTACCTACATTTTATATTATTGCATGTCTTTTAGATAAATAGATGATGTATTTTTGTTAAATACAACTGAAAATGCAATGGGATCTGCATTTAAAAAAAAAAATTAGTTCAAATTTGATTGATTTGAGTCTGGATTTGATCAGCCTTCTAGGTCTAAATAATTATGGATTGTGTCTAATAAATCTCCGAACAAGCCTGTCAGACAGAGCTCGTAAGAACAATACCGGAAAAGTCCCGATTATAGCCCTTGATACTTAGATAAAAAGAAAAAAGGGGGGGGGGGGGTGATAGCCAAATCATTGCTAAAATTTTTAGCCCATTGAGCTTTACCAAAAATAATTTTTCATGGGCCTAAACCTCTCATGGGCCATGCACCAATGGGCTAGAACATTTTTTGTGACTAGGAATTGAAGAATAAGATGCTATGATCTTATATATATATATTTTTTAAATATTAAACAGACTCCTCCAAATTAGTATCAAAATTTTCATTATTAACATCTTATAAATTAATATTATTTTATTTTATCAAAATACTTCAACAACTTATTCGTAAAGTAAGATTGGCATCATATAAGCTCGAAAAGTATATTATAAAATATATAAATCTATAAGATGTTTTTAGATAAATCTATTAAAACACCCTCTAAAAGTAAGAAACCATCAAAGTATGACTTCTGAATGCGTGCTACAAATTGTCCGTGATGCATAGTTTAGTTGGTGAAACTGATGCGTCGTGAGCATAAGGTCAGTGATTTGAATCCCATCTTTATGTGAATGTTGGTCTACCTTAATAATAATGGTTAGTTATAAATGCCCGACATTGATAATAAGAATATTAATTATTAATAACAAAATTTTATAATATAATCAAATCACTAGGGAAAAAAAAATGATAGATTACAACGAGTTTTCCTGAGATTTGATATAATTATAAATACCTCTTTATTATTTAAAAAAGTACCAATGTTTTTCTGATTTTAATGTTCATCTAATAATAATCCAAATTCGTTAGTCTCCATTAAGTTTTCATCTATTCTTGTGGTGAACCGACTAAAATACCCGTGTGGATTATGAATTATAATTTTACTTATTTTTTTAAAACTTTTTTGATGGACTAATTGAATAATCTTTTTTATATATAATTTTTAAATTTTTCATCCGAACCTCATCCGATTTATTTTATATATATATATATATATTTTAAAAAAAATATAGTAAGGGTAAAGTTGATAATTCTAGATCTTCATATAAAAATTATATAATTTCATCAAATATCAGAGGGTACATATAAATTTTCGAAAAGATATTTGTAATTATACCAAATTTTAAGAGTGGTGGTTTAAAATGAGATAAATACTCACACGTTCAACGGGATTACGTTGAATCTGTTCATAGAATTTCAACCTCGACTAATAAACTAGGACATTATTGGTCTCTTGTTATTTTGTTTAATTAAAGCAATATTGGAAAACATCAGGAAGTGAATTTCAAATTACGAGTGCAAAAATAATGCAATACTGTAAACTTATATGAAGTAAGACATATGCTCGTACTTGAAACGAAATTCAAATCCTTGACCTTGTAAATTTAGAGTCATGGTTAACACTATTCGAGGGAGTAGGAGATATACGAACTTTTTTTTATTATGATTAATTAACATGATCAAGAGTGAAAAATCATAATGTGGCTTCAGCATGCGAGATTAAAATATTAATTATAGTTAAAAATCATGAAATAATAAATTATGACAAATATTTTTTAACCATGACCCTAATTAATAACCAGAGTGGCTCTATAATTGTTTCATAGGTGGTACATAAATGGGCACTCTAAGATACATTTCTCATATTCTATATGTAATATTATTTCTATAATAGTCAAGTGAAATATATTTAATCGCCGCATTTAAATATTTATATATACAAAAAACTTAATTATATGCACTGAGTGCCAGATACTAAATCATATGATACAAATATAATATCGACACAATACATGGGGCCTTAATTAGGTCTTATTATTTGCTATCTGCAAAAAAAAAAAAAAATTAATAATGAATTATTAAATGATTATCTTAAAAGTGCTATAAAAATTACATATTAAGTGACAATAGCTAGTTACGATATTATCACAATATAATAATTAGTGATAAGAATTATGCAATTTTTTCAATAAAGTTTTCCAAATACAAGAGTGGGACAGAAGATTACGACTTGAGGATACTTTACAAAGAAGTCGAATAAGTGCAAAATTTTAAATTTTTTATTGTATACTTATGATGCGGATAAAATAAGTGAACCCAACATATTAAATTGGGTCCAAAATATTTCGGGGGTAATATGGGTCTACAACAATAAAAACCCAAGAAAGCCCACTAAGTATATAGGTCAGCAGAAAATAATGGATGAGGAACACGCAACAACATTGCCTTGACAGACAGTGTTGTCCGTACAACTGATTTTAAGTATAAAACCCCAGTATTTAAGACGGTCAAGGTAACTATTTAAGATATTACATTTACTATTTGCACCGATACACGACTTTCTCATATAAACGACTTAACTTGATCGATGGGGTGCTCACACTGGATCAGGTCCGATACATGTCACTTTGTGCAGGTCCCAAAGTCATTTCCCATACCCGAGTCCAATGTCGAGCGATACATGATCTTTGGAGATCGAATCACATCAACTTATATCCGCGAATCGTTTTTATTTAATTTTCTAATATCATGGTCAAGATTTATATGTAGAAGTTATCAAACTTAATTATATTTAACCTCATTTTCAATGAGGTCTTTCCAAACACAAGTCCACTTGCACAAGAAACACATAGATTGTGATATTCAATTCCTGTAAATGTTACTATATATTGTCATTAATATAGTTAATTATCATCCTTATCATTATTGACAGTATTATCGTCATCAACATCATTATCACCATTATTCTCATAATATTAGGTATACGATCCAAAGTGTTAGTGTAATAATATAAGACCCCGATACATTCACATGTATGTATCGATTTATTTAATAAGAAGTCCTATGTTCGGACCACAGTGTGTATAAATTCTCTCAAGTTAACTGCAACTACAAATCACGATAAAAGATAGATTCAAATCCAGTATGTTTGAGGACACCTCAAGGGAAAAAAAACCATAAAAATATATATGCATATTAGGCATACTAAATATAAATGTATTTGAAAATTTTGCTTTTATTAAAGATGTTGATAAATAAATAGAATTTCATTATTATCTTTTAATAAAATTAATAAAATTTTAAATATTTTATTATTGATAAAATTGTAATAGATTTTTTTTTTGAAAAAAATATATAACATAGACAACATAGTAGTTTGAAGGGAGTGTTTGTAAAAATTTATGACTTGGAGAATAATAAATCTTAGGATTACAGAATACACTTTTTTTTTTTTAAAATTATAGGTCATGTAACAACTACTTCCCTAAATTTTCTATCTATATATTTTCCCTTCTTGAATTAATCCAGAGATAAATTTTTCGAATGCCCAAATTTAAAGCAAGGCGGATGCAAATTTTCCAAGTGGATTAGGCTAGAGATGGCAATTAGCCTCGATTATTTGGGTCCCGTCATGGACCTGCCCCATTTGGGACTGGTTTGATATTCATTTTGTCAGGATCGAGTCCGGGGTGGGGTACGGATTTCATACGGGACCCACCCCAATCCAAATTTTATATACTTTTTCATTATTTATTATTCATATGTAATACATTAATCATAAAATTGAAATTGAAAGACTCGTAGAAATAGTACATTTGAAGAATGTAGGTGCCAGTGCCTTGAGATGGGCAACTAAGACATGAGGAAAAATCGAAAGGAGTGAAGTAGAAAGGATGGAACTTGCTAGTGAGATTCAACACATACAAGTTGACCCTTTAGATGATAAAAAGGTAGTTGGAGTTGGGGGGAATTTGCTGAAGGACGAACTATAGGATTTGACCTGCTTCCTTAAAACAATGAAGATGTTTTTGAATGGGAAGAGGGAAAGTTTGCCAACATTGATGCAAGTGAGATGATGCATCAATTGAATGTCCAAGAAAGTGCAGCCCCAAAGGAAAAGAAATTTCAGTCCCCAGAGAAATTAGAGGCAAAGCACATCCATCTGAAATGGATAGCTAATGCCGTCTTAGTTCCCAAAAAGGAGGAAATATAAAAGATGTGTTTATCTAAACAAATTCTACCCCAAACACTCTTACCCTTTGCCTCACATACATCTTATTGCAGATTCGACCTTCAAATGTGAGAAGCTCAGCATATTAGATGCGTATCAAGAATACAATCAGATAAAACTTGCTGAATATGACCAAGAGAAAATGAGCTTTGTAATGGACCTGTGCCTCTATTGCTATAACGTGATACCTTTTGGCCTAAAAAAGTACGGGAGCGATATATCAAACATTGGTAAAAAGAATCTTTATAAAGCAGATAGGGAAAACTGCAAGTTTATGTTGGCGAACGACACTTTTGCTGATCTACATGATTGTTTTGATCAGCTAAAAAAATACGGTATGAAGTTAAACAAAAAAAATGTATATTCAACGTGGAAGGAGGAAAGTTTCTGAGTTATCTGGTTACTCAAAGGGGAATCGGGGCCAATTCTGACAAAATGGAGGAACCTTGAACCATTAAAAATATTCAATAGCTAACGGGAAGATTGGCGGCCTTGAATAGATTGATATCGAGCTCCGCGGGTTTGCCCTTGTTTAAGATGTTGAGAAATACTAATAACTCCCAACGGAATGAAGAATCTCAGGAGGCATTAGAAAACTTGAAAACTTACCTAGCAACAACACCTCCCGTGCTGGTTAAGCCTCAGGAGGACGAACGGATGTATGTATATTTGGTTTTGTCCCAACTACACATTGATATTTTCCAAATCAGCGATATGTTTATACAAAACTAAGATATACGAAACTACAATAGAAAAAAACACAACCTCGATTTCACATATAACGTCAAATGATGTGGGTTGTACTTGATCAGTGCTTCATTACTTGAGGTATTATTATTCACTCCAATTTTGTATGACTCCCATGATTTTATTTTTAAAACACGTCTTGCTAGTTTTTTAACTAACAATTAGGAATTATATCCTTATAAAAAGTAACATTTACAATTTTTTGATACTGGGATCAAATTGAGACAATCAATTAATTGATTTCCATTCTGTGTAATACAAAATAATCTAACAAATCAACATTACATGCATATCATTAATTAGTATCATCAGATTTTATTACCAATAACTTAATGTTATAACAACATGAGTAGAACAAAATTTTGGGATATGTTGCATTCTTAGAAAGATATGATGATATTGTTGTTTTTCTTTGATGTATCTACAACACTAAATTAACAAGTACTTGAATAAAATATTCTTTTACCAAAATAGTTATAACGTCATAATTATGTAAGTTCCAAACATTACGAAAGGGTATTTTAATCGGTACATATATATAAAAGCTAATAAATAGTTAGCAACAAACAAACCCGAAATTCAACTTTATTTTTTTTTTTATAAATATAAGTATTTTCCATACAAAATACTAACGACATCATCACGATTCTAGAGGGACCTGAACATAATAAACATTTTATTTAGCACACACAACATATATATATATATATATATATACATATGGCTCCAAATGTGAGAACACGTCGTATAGAGGCAAGGATTCCTTGATTAATCAATAACGACGTTGTAATTAAACAAATAATAAATACACGAATATCATTCTTAATTACAGCTAGACTTGTTTCCCACGTTGTTGTTGGCCTTTATTTCGTTTCAAAGCCCACCTCCCATTCCAAGAACAAAAATGTCATCCATGCATGTATGTGCATCTAGAAGCACATCAATGTTCAGGTCAGCATGATTGAACAACTAACGTAGAACACACACATTCCTTGACTTTCCTCAATTTCTTACATACTATATATAATCCCAAATATATATATACACACACATAGTTAATTACGTGCGATGATGAAAGTAATTACGACATCCGTGTACTAAACCTACCTTTCACTCCAAGTAAAATTCTCGCACTCGTGGCTCATCTCTACTTAGTTAATTTGTTTCTTTATTGCATAACGGCTATTAACTCGTTATTTTTATAAGTGAGGCTAAAATATTTGTTTCGGCTAAAAATCATGATAAATATTGTAACTATAGGTATATCATAGTAAATATTGATTAATTGTGATCAAAATTAAAATTTTCACAAATCGAAGAATATTAATTTAGTATGAAGTTTATGCTGTAGTGATTTAATAATATAGGAAATGAATCAGATTTTTTAAAGTGGAATTGTTTTCCAATTTATGAGTTGTAATTACGAAAAGACTAATCAAGTATATATATATATATATATAATTAAATAATAATTGTAAACTAAAGTAGAACTAGTTATTATTAAATTAAACGAATGAATACGTTTATACTGTCATTTGGTATCGGGCTATAAATCCCAAAAAATTTTCATGAAATATATAATTAGCTTGCATCTTTTAAGGATGAAAGTACGAATGAAGAAATAAGATTTTTCTGTTATCATAATTAAACGAAAAAAATTGTGACAAATACGAATCAATCACGGCTTCGTAATTTCTGCAGATGCAGTCAAAATATTAGCCGTGGTTAAAACCATGACAAATGTTTTGACTACAGTTAAAAACTAAGAGAATATTGATTAATCGTGGTAAAAAAAATTAAGTTTTTACTTTAATTTTACTTAACCGTGATTAATAGTATTGATTATTATGATTTTCAAACTGTGGTCATTTATAGTGTAGCGAATATTTAATTTTTTTTATAGTCCAATTAATCATAATTAAAATATAAATTTTTACATTGATTTTATTTGAATGAAATAAATATTGTTGATTAACCATAATTTTCATTTTATACATGAGTCATTTCAGAATGCACAGTGGCATGAAATTCCGTAAATGGGACAACTAACACTAGAAGAAAATTTATCATAGACTATACCTTTATTGTTTATATATTAAAATTATGACAAATAATTATTATTAGTTATGATTACATAAAAATTGATAAAAAAAAATTAATTCGATTATTTATTTTTAATTATGATAATTAATTATAATTAAAATGTTAAATTTTCTTTTAGTATAATGTGACACATAATAATATATAATAAATCAAAATCAAAATATATACCTTACTAACTATATATATGAAATTAAAAAATAACAATATTTGCATCATTGACTATTACAAAAATAGTTTAGCATTCACATATATATAAAATTATAATTAACTTCAAATCTTTTTATTAAATATAAAATCTGAACCCTAGTTTTCACTAGACAAAATTCCCTCATGCAAAACCTAATAAAAACAAAAAAATTAAAAAAAAAAGGGAGAATGATCACACAAGTAATAAAAGGCGGCTTGTCAGATCTCTGGAGTCAATATTATTTGCTGTCAGTTCAGCATCTGCTCCTTCTCTCTCTAACCCTTTATATTTTCCTGTCTTTTCCACTTTTACATTAGCTATCAGTTCTCTGCCGAGGATTTCAACATGGAGGTTGTCATACCTTCCCCTTCCCACACCTTTGATTTCGATTTCAACAGCGCCCGCTCGTCGCCGAACGTCAGCCCGCCCTCCACGCCGAAGCCCTTCGGCGACTACTATTGCAGTGCTCCCACCAGCCCTTCTCACCTCTCTCAGTTTTACCGCGATGTTGATGAGTTCTCTGTCGTCGGCAATGGCAGTCGTCGTGGCGGGTCCAGAGAACCCTTCAAGAGTAGTGTTGGAGATGATTTTGCGTTTGATGTGAGCGAAGATTGGGAGTCAGCCTCCGTGTCTGCTGATGAGCTTTTCGACGGTGGAGTGATCAAGCCCCTGAAGACTCCTCCGCCGCGGCTGCACCTCCCTGCGGCCGGGAGAGTCAGTGAACATGTGATGTTGGAAAATCCCGCCACCGCTGTTTCTGCGTCGCCGCTATCGCAGACTAGAAAGATCATCCAGGGCGCCTTCTCGCCACGGCGGCATAAGAACAGTAAGGAAAGAGAGCCGTTTCTAGGTAAAAACGCGACAAGAGCGGCGGCGGGGAGTCAACGAGGAAGAGAAAGAGGTGGAGATCTTTCAAAATCCTCCAGCCGAAGGGCGGCGCGTTCCCTTTCTCCGCTCAGGGACGTACAATATCCATGGGAAGAAGAGAAAGAGCAGCCGCACAATGCAAAGAGTTCCTCTTCACAATCAACCCTTTGTTCAGCTCTGTCGACAGCGCCGGCTAAAGGCGGCGGCTACAAGAAATGGAGGCTGAAGGACTTCTTCCTTTTCCGTAGCGCCTCGGAGGGACGCGCCGCCGATAAAGACCCCCTGAAGAAGTACACGGCGGCTTTGAGGCACTCAAGCTTCCGTTCGATCGACAGCCCCGGGTCAGGATCCGGTTCGAGAAGAAGGGGGCCGGTCTCGGCCCACGAGATGCATTACACGGTGAACCGGGCGGTTTCGGAGGATTTGAAGAAGAAAACTTTCCTGCCGTACAAGCAGGGGATTCTGGGCCGGCTGGCGTTCAATCCCGCCGTCCACGCCCTGGCCAACGGCTTTGGTTTTTCTCGTAAATGAGTACAAAAATTAGCCCACAATTTACAATTAATTATTTAATATATATATATATATATGTATCTTTTAGGGTTTTATTTTTATTATTATTTCTTTTGTGTTATGTTGTATAGAGTCTTTTTATGATGTGTACAATCCGCACATTGGAAAATATGAATCAACAAGAATTTTTGACTCATTATTATTATTAATATTTGTCCCAATAAATATTAAATTATGGTCCGCACAAGAAAAATATCACATTAGGCTAGAAAAAATTTATTATTGACTATGAATTAAATCATAGTAAATAGTTATTATTAATAATAGTTAAATAAAAATCTATGCAAAAAGTTAGATTACCCATTATGTACATGATTTTTTTCATGATAACGAGCTATAACAAAGTTTTTTGACATGCGTTCAGTCATACTCGCAAAATCATAACTAACAACTACTGTGTGGTTTGAACTGTGACAATTGATCATAATTAAATATTATATTTTTTTTAGTGTTACAATAAAAATATCTCCAAAAAAAGATTTTTCTAAAATGATATTTTAGATTTTAAAATTAGATATTTATTATGAATAGACAAAAAGAGTTATGTCTGGACATCTCTATATTATGAACATTAATTTTAAAAATGGTAATGAAAAATTACATAAAAATTTTCATCTCACACAAAACTCTATATGAAATCAAAATAATAGGATTAAAAAGTACAGCGTACATAGGGAATACTTATTATTAATTTATTACTCATTTTGTAACTCGGAAAAAATAAAAAAAAAATGTCTAGTAAACAATTTTATGGAGAAATATATATAAAAATAAAAATAATATTTAAATATTTTCCTTCTTTAATAAGTTGATTAACGTCACTCCACCACTCGATGACAAAATTTTTTTCTGGTCAACTTCTAGATGAGCAGAAGAGTCTCATATATATCCTACTTTAATTTTTAATTTTCCGTTGATTTTGCTATTATTTTTCTTATTTATTGAAAAATAAATATTTTTTCCTCTGACATATATAGAAAAAGTAATTCATTTTTTTTTTTACATGCATGCAACCAACCTACATGCACACACCTAAAATTTGAACACGAGATCTTCCATAAAAAAACTTTATACTCAAACCATTAAGTTATATCCCCCGAGATAAAAGGTAAATCAATTTTTATTAGCCCGTTTTTCAATAATTACTCTTGTGTTTGTCTATACTCAGATGATTTTTAGTATCGAAATCAATGGCACGAGTTCGATTCCCATAAGAACTTGTTCTTGGGGAGCATACAAAAAGCGACGTTGCTACATTTGAAGGGAACAAAATTTGAGACACTTTGAGCATACGGAGCAACCACCGAGCATCATAGCCACCATCATTGTGGAAGATATTAGACAAATGATTATCAGTGTTAATTTATCTCGTTCTGTTAGTTCATATGCGTTATATAAATTATGGCGTATCCCTTGGCCTGTCAAGAGGGAAACCACCAATTGAGCATTCTTGTACTGTACGATCTTATTTTATTAATGAAACTTACATTTACCCAAAAAGAGAACATCGTTTTTGTAATAATATGGTAAAGTATGTTGAGTTCTCATAAAAATTGATATTATTATAAATATATATTTATTATTTGAGAAATTATCGATACTATCTAATAATAATATTTGTCCAACAATTGACCCGTTTCGTTAGTTTCTTTTAGGATTTCATCTATATTTTGTATTGAATTGTGAAAATGCAGTTTTTCACCCTTCATTATAATTTTATATATGTATTTTTTAAAAATATATTATTTTGTATATAATGCCCATCCAAATAAGAGAAATACATAGTTTTTCAACTTTTTAAAAAAAATTAAAATTTCATTAACAATAAAGTTGACATTTCTACCTTATCGTAGGATTACATAATTATGTTATATATTAAGAAAATATCTATAATTCATAAATAATAAAATATTTATAAATTATAATTATATCAAACCTGAAAAGAAATGAATATAATTTACACTTAATAATAAGAATTGGACATTTAAACGTTAGATTATGGTCAAACAAATAATATTACAGGGCACGTCGTAATATAATTTGGTTTCACACAATACCTCATATTTATTGGATATACTATAGTCCACGACGTTGGTTGTTAGGAAATGGACAAAAAACATGTCGATATACATCCTTGCTTTAAATTTATAATATAATAAAATTGGAGAGGCTCTAATTTTTTGTATTCTTCCCATGATTGATTGTGTATTGGTTGCAATGCATTCGACTTGGCATTAATTTTAAAATTGTAAACAAATATATAAGTATTAGTACATATCAACGAGACAAGCATAATTTAATTGACGAAATTAATGCCCATGAATAAGAGTTCGTTAATTCGAATTCCACCAATTATGGTAGTTAAATTATATATATTTGACATTGATAATTGACGTACAGTGGCCAAATTTTCAACTGTATTTCCTCTACCGCGCATGCTGCTATGGCACTTGGGTCTCTGCATTTATGCTGGAATTTCCTCAAGTTTTTTCTCCATCCACAAGTGATACACAAACGAAGCAAACATAATTAATTAAGCTTATTGCACTTTATTTAACAAAAAATATGATTACATTTGGAATTATTATTTGATATAATAATTAATCATTTTCTTAAAGTTCAATGGTATTTTTGTCCGTTTATTATAACTTAAGGGTAAAATACACTTTGCTCCCCTGAATTGCTCGATGTGTAACATTTACCCTTAAACTAACAAATGTAACACTTACCATATTGGCTGGATAAAAATGTCCCTTATGCCTTGAATAATTATATTATTCTCAATATATTTTAATATTTTTCATATTAAATTATCGTCAAATTATTCTCAATATATATATATATATGTGGTAGACACACAACAAATAATATAACCAACAACTCATATATGTTGTTTAAAAGAAATTGACAAATACATATGCTTATTCAAAAGCTAAATATTTTTTTAAAAAATAATGAATAAATATATTTTATCATATTTAAAAAAAAAATATGTTCAAAAAATCGATATGTAATTACTCATTTTTATCTAAAAGAACGAATAGTTAATAAATTAATTTTATTACCAAATTAATAAAATCTTTTCATGAAAGTTTTTTATGTATTTATTGTACTCATTTATTACTTAACTTTGAGTTTGTAAAAAAATAAAATTCAAACTATATAACTCGTTAATTATATTTTACTTTACTATAAATAATAGATATTTTTTTTTCAATTAAGAAAATTTTAATTAAACTTAAAATACAAAATTACTAAAAAAAGAAATTCTTTGAACTATTTATATATATAATATAAGGACAATATTATCTTAAAATATAATTGTTGGGGGTAAGTGTTACATTTGTTAGTTTATGGGGCTAAATGTTACATGACAAATAATTTAAGGAGGCAAAGTGTATTTTTACCCTAAATTTAAAGGATAGTTTAAAAGAGAAGGGGCAATTGAAAATATTTATAGTGCAGGGGATAATTGACGATCATGGTATGTTTAAGGGTGTAAATTGTATTTTACCCAAAAGGAAAAAGGCTTAATGTAATTTAGGGGAATACATTGCTTCATTTTAAAAATACAGAGGAGGTAAATTATTAATTTTGAAAAATTCAGAGGTCTAAATTGCTATTTTTATTTTCATATGAGGATAATTTGCTAATTTACAATATTACAGGGAATATATTGTATTTTACGTAAAAGAAAGAAAATAAGAAGCAAAAGAAAATTCAAATGTTTATTCATCTTCGGTACTATTTATAACGAATGAATTAGAGTAATTAGTTTGATTGATAAAATATATATTAATCAAAATATCCTCGAGTAAATCGATTTTTACACAAAATTATCTATTTAAAAATTATTCTTTTCATGTGCATTTAAAATTAATATAAAATATTTTAAAAAGTATCAATTATAATCACTTATTTATTTTATGTTTTTTCTTTGATTATTAAATAAAAATAATAAAAATTTAAATTATGCACACGTATCGAGTGTCTTTCTATATATATAACATTGTAAAATTAGTCCCTTACTTTGGAGTCATTTAAAACTTGACCCTATGCTTTATGGAATTATTAAAAGTTTAAAAAAGGTCAAAGCATTGCAAAAAGCTCCTCCCACTAATGGACGCTAAAACTAACGACTGAACATTTTTCTGTCCGACGTGTACATGACTCTCACATGAGTTTTCTGCCGTTAATTTTAACGTCTGTTAGTGGAAGGGGGCTTTTCTGCAATAGATTGGTCTCTTTTTACAATTTCTAACAAAACATGTGGTTAAATTTAAAATCTCATAAAATATGGGTTCAACTTTAAAATGATCCTAAACTGTGGGACTAATTTTGCAATTTTACCACTTTCCGTACCTAGTATTACTAATAAGACATACAAATTGTGATTTTTACACTAGTTTTACTTTGGTTGGGACGTTGTACTTCACCTGCTGGGCAGTTCGGCTAATGCTCCTTCCCACAACCTTCCCGCCAAAATACAGGCACTGCTGCACTACGCTCCGCCCCCTCCTTCTCAAACTTTACTTCTCTTCGTCGGCAGCCCAGCAATGTCTCTCCCTAGCCGAACCCGAGCTCATCCACCAAGAACATGTAATTCCGGGCGTCACTTTCCCGTCAGACCCCGAAACTACTGCCCAAGTACTATCCAATTATCTCTCCTCAGGCAGGCACTCCGATACGCTCTCCCTCCTCCGCCGCATCCCACCCTCACGATCCAACGTGTTCTACTGGAACAGCCTCATCAAGCGAAGCGTCTCGTTGCAGGACCAAAGGAGGGCCCTCCAACTTTTTGATGAAATGCGGAGGCTTGAATGGATACCCGATGGCTACACTTACCCTTATGTTTTCAAAGCCTGCGGTGATCTTTCTTGGTTGGTTATTGGGGCATCGGTACACGCTCTCGCGCTTGTTTCTGGGTATACCAACTCCAATGTCTTCGTGGACAATGCTGCGGTAGCTATGTATGGCAGGTGTGGTGCGTGTGACACGGCGCAGCAGCTGTTTGATGAAATGCTTGAGAGAGGGGTGTTTGATACAATCTCGTGGAATTCGATTATATCTGTTTATGTGCGTGTTGGCGAGTGTAGAAGAGCTTTGCGGATGTTTGAACAGATGGTTTCAAAAGGTGATATAATGTTGCGGGCAGATGCGGTTAGTTTGGTAAATGTGCTTCCAGCTTGTGCTTCTGTCAAATCATGGAGGAGCGGAATGGAAATTCACGGGTATGCACTAAGAAGAGGTTTACTCGAGGATGTGTTCGTGGGGAATGCTATAATAGATATGTATGCAAAGTGTGGATTAATGGATCAGGCGAAGAATGTGTTTGGTAGAATGGAGCTGAAGGATGTAGTGTCTTGGAATGCACTGGTTACTGGATACTCCCAGATTGGGAAATTTGATGATGCTTTACTATTGTTTCAGAGAATGAGGGAGAAGGATATTGAATTAAACGTTGTGACATGGAGTGCTGTGATTGCAGGGTATGCTCAAAGGGGACTTGGAAATGAGGCACTCGATGTATTTAGGGAGATGATACTCTCAGGGTCACAACCAAATGCAATTACCCTTGTCTCAGTTTTATCAGGTTGCGCAGCTGTTGGTACATTGGTTCAGGGTAAGGAAATTCAATGTTATGTCATTAAGCAATTCCTGGATTTGGAAGCGAATGATCGCGGAGATGAGATGATGGTGATCAATGGGTTAATAGACATGTATGCAAAGTGCAAGAATTTCAGAATAGCTCGGACAATGTTTGACTCAATTGAGAGAAAACATAGAAGTGTGGTGACGTGGACAGTTATGATTGGAGGATATGCTCAACATGGGGAAGCCACTGATGCCTTGGAACTTTTCTCTGAAATGCTAAGTGATAAACACAGAATGATGCCAAATGGCTTCACAATATCTTGTGCACTCGTCGCTTGTGCTCGTCTTGGAGCCCATAGAATTGGCAGAGAAATCCATTCTTATGCACTGCGCAATCGTTATGAGGAGGCTATGCTGTTCATCTCAAATTGCCTCATAGACATGTATGCCAAATCTGGGGATGTTGATGCGGCCCGAGCTGTGTTTGATAACATGATAGAGAAAAATGCAGTCTCATGGACGTCTATAATGACAGGATATGGACTGCATGGTCGTGGTGAGGAGGCTCTCCATATTTTTAATGGGATGAAGACAGCTGGTCTGCCAGTTGATGGAGTGACTTTTGTTGTTGTACTTTATGCTTGTAGCCACTCTGGGATGGTTGAACAGGGGATTAATTACTTCAACAACATGAAGGAGGATTTTGGAGTTGTTCCAGAAGTTGAACACTATGCTTGCATGGTTGATCTTTTGGGGCGTGCCGGTCGCTTGAATGAGGCTATGAATCTCATTAAGGACATGCCAATGGAGCCAAATCCAATAGTTTGGGTTGCACTACTTAGTGGTTGCAGGCTTCATGGGAATGTAGAACTTGGGGAACATGCAGTTGATCAGTTGTTAGCGCTTAACTTTGAGAATGATGGCTTGTACACGCTTCTCTCTAACTTGTATGCCAGTGCTAGGCGGTGGAAAGATGTTGCCAGGATCCGTTTGTTGATGAAACATTCAGGAGTAAAGAAGAGACCTGGCTGTAGTTGGGTACAAGGGAAGAAAGGGACAGCAACCTTTTTTGTTGGGGACAAATCTCATCCAATGACTAAAGAGATATATAATCTCCTTGGTGATCTGATACATCGTATCAAAATCATGGGCTACATACCGGAGACCAGCTTTGCTCTTCATGATGTGGATGATGAGGAGAAAGGGGATCTTCTATTTGAACATAGTGAGAAATTGGCTCTTGCTTATGCCATTCTCACTACCGCTGCTGGGATACCTATTAGGATTACCAAGAATTTGCGTGTCTGTGGTGATTGTCATACAGCTATTACCTATATTTCAAGGATCATTGAACATGAAGTTATACTCAGGGACCCAAGCCGCTTCCACCATTTCAAGAATGGATCCTGCTCCTGCAAAGGATATTGGTAAGATGGAGTAGATTTCATGTAAGTCATTCATGGCTTCCAACATGCTTAAACCACATTATTGAGTTATCAGAGATATTGCGTGACAAGTGGGACAAGTTCGGAAAAGAAGAATTGGACAACATGGAAGTCGAAAAACGCTGTGTCCACCTTATCAGAATGATCATAGGCTGGTTATCATGTCCACTTCAACTTCTTGTGAGGATAAATTCTTCTGCCAATGACAAGGGTAAACGAGAGCAGGCCATTGATGGACACATGGCATTGAGGTATAAATCATTGTTGCAATCTTATTAGTTTCATTTTCTTTAACTATCAACATAGGTAAATTGTTCTGTATCTTCTATGCATTGTCTTTGTATGTTTGTGAAGGTGGGAGTTGGATTCATTATCGTTATCCTTGTGAATTGATCCATGAATTTAGTTGCGCACAATTCTCCATTGAAAGATTTGAACGATTATGACATTTTTGGAGATTCCAAACAAAGTATTCTTAACAGAGAGTGATTGTAGCCTTGGCTCCAAATTCTTTTATAGATCCTAAAAACTTCTCAATTTAATACAATATGGGGACTTGAAAGACTTGCACTTGATTTGACTTAGTCTTTTAAAAGTAGCAGCATTTTAAAGAAGCTCAGTGCCGGGTTATGTATTTAATAGCTAAAAGGTAAAATTAAAAATGTATGATGCCATTGGAAAATTAAATAAAGTATGGGCCTTACAATTTTTATGATGTTGTACTTCAACAACCATACTCGTAAAGAGATCTCAGAAACTATATCCATCTGTATGGAAGTTGCAGTTCAGAGGACAAATGTGATTAATCCAATGTCCCAAAAGCCCATTGATGTACTTGCTCTGTCTATTTGGCATGTCTAAATATATTGTAGTTGTGGACAAATGGGATTCATCCAATTCATAGTTTTCCTCCTTAGAAGCCCTTTCATGATTCCTGTCCATCACTTAGGCGCATCATATTAAAATTGCTGAATAGTGAAATAGCTGCTTGAATCTACATATTGGTGGCTTAATGATGACAATTTGAGGCTTGGGATCCCAGCTGGAGAAGGTAGCTGAAATCTCCTCTTTCAGAAACCGTCTTAACCAATAACGTAAATCCTTATTATTTCTTGGCAGGGAAGCAAGAACTATGCCGCGAGCTTTCTGTTCACAAGATATCATATCTGCGCAGCAGGTAAATTGGGGAGAGAGCATTTAGCATGTTCCTCATCAGGCCACTTATTTGATGATATATACCACTAACATATTATGGTAAGTTTACTCATTTCTCTCAATGGAAAACTAGGAACAAATTTACTCATTTCTCTCAATGAAAAAATAGGAACAAATTCAGAAGATCCATTGTGACCGTGAGATCACCCGATGCAGGCATTCGATTTTGCACGAGAAAATTTTCTCTGGCTCGACTGTCTGCAGTCCCAACTTCAACCAAATAGCTGCGTCCAACAGCAACTGTGCAAGCAAATCCTGTACCCTCCACAGCTTGACGTCATATCTGAAGTTAACAGCAGTTGGCCATGAGAATAGTATTGGCGGACTGCTTTTGCATTGCAGGAGACATGAGGCATGCAACCAGGCCTTTGCTTTCTTGTTGTAACAGTTTACTCGCGTCAATAGCATATTATTAAGGCAACCTTACTTGATATTTCACAGAGTTTACTATGTTTTTGATATTTTTTACTTAGTAGTTGGTTTACCATCTCGAAGTTCTATTTTTTGGTTAGTTACTGAAAATTCGTGCTTATTTTTGCAGAGAAATTACGTGCCTCGCAGTTGCATAATACAACACTCTTGATTCGGCTGACAGCAAATGATCACTATATTAATGCATGTTTTATTGCGGCGACAACTCATTTGAAGTGAAACTGTAATTAGTCTTATTTAATATCCAAGGTACCAAAACTACATCAAATTGTCAAATGTGGTTAAGAAATTGTAGACTTAGGAATCTGTAACGATGCGTGCATACACTATAAAGGTACAGGCTCATGTGGGATGCCTAAAATCACAGTCAGTCTCAATTCTAGTGATCTCACAAGTTTCTGGAACCAACCATTCCTAGGCTGGTATTCTGAAAGCAAACTTTGTTCAGTCAGCATACATTATAAGTCAGCAACTTTGTGGTGGATCGGGGCGTGAGATTAATCCAGATAAGTGGTGGAAACAATTAGCAGACATTAGTCGAGGTTATCAACTTTAATGGGAGTGATATCATCCGCGACTTTGAACTTTCCAACCAAGCGTGCAAAGAACACCATCTGCTGCTCTAGCGTGAACTTGATATTCTCAGCCTGTGTAGACGTTAATCAGCAAATCTTTAACATTGGGATACATGACTAGAATTGATAGTTGGCATACCTTGCGGAAACCATGTTGCTCTCCTTCATACTCCACAAGAGCAACAGGCAAACCTTTATCCTTCAACGCATGGTAAATTTTACGTGATTGATCAGGGGGGACAACCTGTAAAGTAAACCAAATACAACTCTTTGAGACTAGAAAATCATGGATATGGGATATCATAGGCATATGAAACAAGGACCAATTGATGATATACCACTCAAGATTTATAAAGAGACAAGTTAATTATGTCTTGGAGAAAACAAACAGATAGAGATAAGACAAAAAAGGTTGATTCATGCATACCTTGTCTTCTAATCCTTGAAATAGTATTAAGGGGCATGAAAATTTATCGACAAAATTGATAGGTGATCTCTTGAAGTATTCGCTCTCGTCACCTGCAATCATTCAAGTCATCTCTAAAATACACAGCAAATTTGCATGGCAAGAAGCATATAACAAAGTTTTTGGACATGCATATGCTCTGGTTCAGTGTTTACCTACAAGATTGTCGATATAGTGAGATTCAAACTTGTGAGTGTCATCTCTCAATGATTTCAAGTCAGCCACCTGTTTGTTGGCATGTAATTACTCATGTATTATACAAAAACACTTATTCCCAAATACATGCTAAATTAATTAACATTATTAACTAAAACTTAGATATAAATAGACAACAAAGACAACATGTCACATCTATAACAAAATTACCAAAATAATGGCTATTATGCACCTCGAATGAATTGACTATTCAATTGTTTGTGAATAAGGCTGAAGAACAATAAATGTAAGCAAATAAAAAATTATAATTATTAACTATGAAATGTGTAATTGAGACCATAGTTACTAGAGATAATAAGCACTCACCCCATACAAGGATGCTCCTGCTTTAAATGTGTCCCTGAATGCAAGTGCAGCTAGGGTTGTGTATCCACCCGCAGAACCCCCAGTGATACATAATCTTTCACCATCAACTTTTCCACTATCAACCTTGAAACCAAAAATTATATCACCAAAAAGACAGACTAAAGGTTGTACAGTCTAGTAGGAAGAAAACGGAAATTCTGTTACCAAAAACTTGGCGCAGCTGCAGCAGTCATTGACATCAACAATTCCCCAGCGCCCAAGTAGTCTATCTCGATATTCACGGCCATAACCTTTAGAATGTAACTGTAAGCATGAATTCTACTGGTAAAAAAAGAGAACAATGATATAGTTAAAAAGGTCAAGAACCATCATACCAGTGCTTCCACCATAATTAACATCCACAAAAGCCCATCCACGACTAGTCCAATACTGGACACTGAGATTTAAAATACCGCGGGTCTCAGCAGTAGGGCCTCCTGTACAGTGCATGATAAGAGGTTGACATTTTTAACACACTTGACAATAGAATCAAGTTAACTAATTCACCGAGAATACATGATGAGCATCTGTTCTTAGTAAAAGGCAATACACCAAGTATGTTGACCATCCACATAGTTCAGACAAGCAAAGCATTCACCTCACGTTATTTGTTTCACAATGTCGGACACAAACACACATGCTGCATGTTCTATTTCATTCACAAGATTTAACACACATGCAAATTTTAGCAAATTCATATACAAGAAACAAAACCAATTTTTCCAAACAGAAGACATTAAATAATAACTAATACCCTAGGATGACTTATCATGTTATCTTATATCCATTCTTGCTATAGTAACAGAAGACAAAAATATGAAATGAATGAAAAGTATTTAGCAATCCTCAACCAAGTCATTTGCACGTAAACCTAAAAAAATTTCCATTTACTACAATATCCTCATGTAGCCACTTGACCATCACTCTTGTCCATCACTCTGGTAAGAGAAGTTTCTCCAAGGTGACATAGAACATGCAATCACTTGTCACCAATTATGATTTCAAAACATCTTGTAGAAAAAAATTAAGCAGCTCCAGACACAGTAACATTTCTGAAATGCAGGTCTCAATTCTTTGATATAAAAATGTTACGGAAAAAGAAAACCAAAAGAATACCATGACTCTTTAACAGTAGTGGAGGTTTCTCCTCCGCACTGGCTTGAAACAGAGGGTTGGTTGGGGGATAAAAGTATGCATATGCAGTTTCCCCTGGGACTTCTGTCGGGAACTCTATTAGTTCTGGTGAGCTTATGTACGGCCTGTACGATGAACTTATAGAAGAAGAAGACCAGATAATACTAAAATCAATTGCTTTGGATTTCTGATCATCTAATGCCACCTGGAAAGAAATAAATGTCACTATCAAGAGCTTAAAGTTCCAAGTGTGATACTATAGAATAATAAGAACCGGCACCTTAGCTATTGATGAAGGAAGAACTGCAGATGCTCCTTCAACATACAGGCAGTCAGGCCCAGATGTCTGCATAAATTAGGCATGCCTGTAAGTAATTCCCATATTCACCTGATTCATCTTCAGAAGGAAATAAAGATTCATAACTAGAATTGAGGCAATGTTATTACTATATTATTTGTATCTGTGAAAGGAATATCAAGTAGCGACATCTTGTTCTGCGAATCCAGAATTCCAAGATATGACCTCCCATTCATCCTGTAGTCCAATTGAATAAATCCTTATACATAAGGTAAAAGACATGAAATTAGATAAATAGGTCCTGCTGACGGACAAGAATAACATATTCATGATAAACAACTCTATAGACAAATTTGTTTTCCCTAAGCAATACTTTCTTCACATCACCTGTAGCTGCAAGCAATTAAGTTCTTCTGACTAGGACTCTGAAGAAAGTCATATGAGTTCAAGCCAAAAACCCATAATGGTTTTGTGAACTCAGCATTCAAGGGATAAACAGGCAGTACTTCATTTGTGAATTCCACCTAAGAAATAGGAGAAATATGAAATCAAAAAGGCTGTATTGCCCGTGGGCAGGTACAACTATTATGAAATTTCTGTTTAAGTTGCATGCATTATGAACAGAATCCAACCAAAAGAAAGAGCCACCAAGATGACAAGATTCAGATTCGAAAGTAGAAAGGTTGGAACAAAACAAATTATGGAATTTCTGGAGCGTGGGAGATTGTTCCTGAAGCTAAAGGACTGTTAGCATCAATTTTGATGAGGTTTAGTTTGGCAATTTTCATAGCCAAAATTTGATTCCATTTTGTTAAAGAAAAGGACAAGACTATGACTCAGGATCAGAAAGATAATGAGACATAGCGACAACAATCTGATAGTGACCTCATATGAAAATTCAGGTATGTTCAATAAGCTCATTTTATGATCTTCATCACATGTCATTGTCGAGATTTCAGCAGTCAACTTAACATTTTTTTGTTGATGAGTCTTAATACCAGTGTTGTACTGTTATCTTCATCTTATTTAGTCAGTAATGTCGAAGCACCACTTTAATTAACATGTTAGTAGTTTCATAATCAAAGCTCATCCCTAGAAACCGATGTCGTCCAGTCATCCGTTGAAAATAGAGATACTGTCACCAAAAGAACAATGATGATTTCCTTTTCCAAGATTCTTACTTCTGTCTTCCAAGACTTTTTTCTTTATTTTCCATTTATTATATAGTTCTTCTACTTCGTAGAGTCTCAATACTATGAGTTCATTCTTCCTAAAGAAGTTCAATGTGTCAAAAAACCTAATTTCTATCACACAAACAGGGGAAACAGCCTCGTTTTCTCAAAATATCACCAATGGTAATGTTCATCTGCAGTCTGTAAGCCATCCATATTTTTCATTTACCTGATCCAAATTTCTAATATTACCCATCAATTAACTATCTAAAACTTCATGATTTCTCTTTGACGCATAAAGTATATCCATGTACTTAGCCTGCATGAGGTGAAGTGGCAAATATCCAAATCCACGGGGACAAATATGGGGGAATAAAACATAGGGTGGAGAAAATTGGAAAGGAACAGATTTCTCAAAGAATTAAAATTACAAATGACAAGATGAAAAATATACCCATCTGTAAATATTCCAAAACCCGCTTTGTCTATCTGTGACGAAGAAAAGTTCCCCTGAAATGTTAAGAATAATAAAACAATCTCAATAAGAACTTGAAAAGGAAGAAAGTGAATAACATAAGAAACAAAAGAACCATGTTCAAGATCTAAAGCATATATAGAAAAAGAATAAAGTGATTCTTGTTAGGTGTTTTAGGAGTTGAGAATGCCATTAGGGCTTTAATTGACAAAAGTACCTGATCTCACAAACAACCACTAAAGGCTGTAATTGCATTTTGTCATTAGAACGCACAAATTGGTTCATCAAACCTTATATACTTTCACTTGGGAAAAGGTAAGAAAAGCCTATCATGTTGCGATCAGATGTTCACAAGATGTATCAAGTAGAGTTTTTAAATAGTACCTTCAGGTGACCACTTAGGTTCAGTTGGTGATTCCACAATCGATGGATCACCACCAGCAACGCAAATCCGGTTTTTGATGTGTCTGGAAGGGAGCATTTTTGGACCAAGAAAAGAAACAGTCAGGATTTATCGAAATTTTGGCCTCTCAACTTGACCAAAGTAATCGATCAACACAATGAATGGGTTACAATAAGATGATGGCTGGCGAGCATCAGACAAAGACTTTTGTTAAAAGAACCTAGCGGTCTAACAAATCTTATATCATATTTGGCTGAGAAACAAGTCATGTAAAATGATATTGAAACTAGATAGTAGAATAGTACAAAACTAAGTAGCTTTCATGAAAAGTTTCAAACATCTAGAAATGGTGACTCTACTATCCAAACATCTGACAGAAAATTCTGACATCAACATTGGTGAGTTCAATGGTGTTGTCGAACTAAATATGACAATTGTTGCAATAGGTCAAAGTATGACACGTTGTAGGAGGTCACCTCATCAAAAGAATTTCTTGTTTCAGCTAGAATTGGACATGACTATACTTATCATTCCATGGAACTTGTTCACAGTATATGCAGCGCAAATCATTTATACTGACAACTGTCTCTCTGTCTTTTTGTGCATCACTTATTGATTGTTCAGGGTGGGAAAGGTTACACCAATTTTATATCATTCACAAAGTTTACGGGAACTTTAAGAAATCACTAGTGATAAAAAAGAGCAAGGGATCAGAATAGTTAGGTTCAAGGTGCAGGAAATCTAAGAGGAAAAATAGTGTCAGAACTCTATGCAAGCAATTAGACTGCTAATTCAAATAATGTAAACCTTAAAGAATGCCAATCAAGAAGAACGTTCTGCACAAAAGGAATCCACAAAGATTTTGTCAACCTACCCATTCTCAGAGAGATAGCCAACCCAAAGTTCAGATCTGTCCCATGGCATGTTGGGATGGCCCCATTCAATCCACGCTACTCGTTCTCCTTTGTGATCGATCCGAGGAAAAGCATAGAAGTCATTGCCTCCAACTAATATTTCAGGTTCTGCATGGTGAATGGTCAGATTTATCTATTTCCAGGGGGGAAAAAAGGTAAACTAGCTAGAGAATCAACCTACCCCTAGCCTCTCTCTGTAAAATATATTAAATAGGAGAATACAACTTCCACCAATTCTAACGAAATACTCACACAGGCACAAGCACAGATGTATATTTCTACCTTTTACATCGTTGCTGCTGAGATCAATTGAAACAATTGTTGTGGTGGCATTTATACTGCTTTCACGACGATCTATCAGAAAAGCAATTGGCAATTCAAGAATAAAAACTTCATAAGATGTCAGAAAGCGAAACTAGTTTAACTAATGAATTTTGTTAAAGAATGAGAATAAATCCACAATCTACCTTCCCTTACTGTCAGGTAGCGATTAAATCGAGAATCAAATACTCCATCAGCATAGCAGACAAGCGGCCCACCGTAGTCCGGCGTGATTGGCACTGGGGCTAAATCTGCTAGGATGAATTATTAATAATACAAATGAGAAAAACTCTTCACATGAGAAACTAAACTCTATACGAAAATTAAACTCAGTCAAGAGGATTAAATTTTATTAGGCTACCAATAACAATATTTTCTTCACTCTGATAACATAAGTAATTGAGAAACATTTGCTACAAGACAAATAGCTATACATATGCTCATAAAACAAGTTGAAATAATAATTTGAATCCAGTTCAAAACCAGACTAGTACAACTCGAATCCAAACAATAGGAGCCATTTGTGATATTAATGGGAAAGAACAGACTTAGAAAGGATGACCTTCGGATGAAATTGACTGCTTGTAGAGCCTTTGATCCTTGTAATTTGAGAAGATAACAGAGTCCCCGGAAATGCTAAAGGCCCCCCCTCCATATTCTTGTGCCACAGTCCTCACAGCAAAATCTTTAGGTGTAATATCAATTGGCTTGTCCTTTTCACTCTCAGCTTGTCTTACCAGCACATTTCTTCTGAAACTCCCAAAAGCTTCAATGAGTATGAAATGCAACACTAAATTTCTTGTGGTGTAAAGACAACCAAAGCCAATCAAGGATCAAAGTCGTTACAATGAAATATCAAGTCCTACTCCTTCGGGTATATGAACTAGAGGAAATTATACGCCAAGGAGAAAACTTCAATATTTTGGATTGATTAACTAAAAAAGAATACATCTCCACATTCATAAGCCTCACATGTGAGAAAGAAGAAATCTTTCAATATTTTGGATTGATTAACTAAAAAAGACTACGTCTCCACATTCATAAGCCTCGCATGTGAGAAAGAAGAAAAGCTTCAGTTACTTGCAACAAGTATCTCACAATCAAGAAATGCTAGTGTTTAATTATTTCAGTACACAATATACTCATCACTAGTCTTCCAAATGAAGAAGCATAAGAAGATAGTAGTTTCACAGTCAGCCAAATTTAATAAACACAGAGCACATTTCAAATGAAGAAGCATAAAAAGATTGTTGTTTCAACACAACACCTCATCTGACAACACCAAAACACTAAAATCAAATTCCTAAAATTTTAAAGCACTCGCATATTTAGCATTTACTATATCTTCGTATTCATCATGATATCGTTTTGTTCATCCAAATGACATGACTCCATTAGAATCCACAAGACTTCACAAACTGAAGTACAATAAACTCTATCAAATAATTACTGCAACAAAATCTTCATTAAGGGGTACACCACCACATACAAACACCACTTTTCTCAAACTCTCAGAGGGTAAAATCTAACAATAGCCAAAAAAAAAACCCAAACTTCATAATGTGGATGACATATATATCCCTCTCCAAGTGTACTAGCACAAGTACGACAAAAATTAGAATACCCAGATTCAGTTGGGCGTGATTCAAGCCAGAAGAGTCGGCCCGAATCAACCGCAAAGCCGCCCAGCCGTTTATCCGAGCCAGAGACAACGTCTGCGGTGATCGGGGACTTCCAAGAACCATACGGAGCGGAGACCTTGGTTTGTTCTGCTGCAGTTTCCGAAGCTGACGACATTATTGCAGTCGCAATTCGTCTTCTGCAGTGAAATTGGGGACAAACGGATGCTCTGTGAAATCTTGAAAGTTGGAAATGCGAGAGAAGTCGCGGAGAGTGGGAGTGATGAGTGAGAGTGAGAGAGACAATGGCACAAAATGCCATTTCCTAAAGTTTATTACTTCCATTTCTTGTGGCGGTTTTTTTATAAAGTTTTGCCCTTTCACTTGTGTTTGGGCCTATCTTGTTTGCGCCAATACGGACACGATAATAAAATATTTTAAAAAATTAGAATACTATATAATATATTCTTTTATTATATAATTTTATTTTTTTATAATAATTAAAATATAATATAAAAAAATATTAAGATAAAATATAAAATAAATATATTTTATATTTAAGTTTTTAATCAAAATGCATACTTAAAGATACACATAATTAGTTTATTTAAAAAGTAAGCAATGAAAATTATCTAGTCATCCAAATTATTTAAATAATCATAATCATCTTTTGAATTTGTAGTAATTTCATTACAAAATTTTTAGTTAAAGAGAATTGAATTAATTCTTTTTCTTTCTTATTGAGCTCAATGTTTTTACTTGTTTTTATGAAAATCCAAAACTTGAAATTATAAAGAAATCGTAAACGTGTTCAAAATGTCCAACATGCTAATAAATGTGTCTGACACTATGTCTTTTTTTCTATTTTGTAATTTTGGATATGTGGATGTTGTGTCCAAGCCATGTCCGTAACTGACACTACCCGAGTAATTTTGTGGAGTGTCCATATATTATAAGTTCAGACCCTCTTTATATTTCATTTTCTGTGTGTGAAAATATATAACTTTTTCAAAAAAAATAATAAAATTATAATTTTTGTCTTGTATTTTAGGACGTCAGCACTTTTTATTCTGTAACTTACTCTATTTATATATTTAGTTATTTTTTTACTAATTTTATCTTGAATATCTCATATTTAATTTTTTTATAAATTTAATAATATATTATTAATTTTAATTATTTTTATATTAAAATAGATCTCATTTTTTATCTTATAACGATAATTCGTATACTAAGCACAATATTGGCTTCTTGGCACTCTTCAGTGTGAGCTTGTCAGCAAGTGTGCTTGTGGGCTTGGATTTTAAGCTCAATTCTAAATTCAACTAACCTCAAACTTTAATTCTCTAATTAAATATAAAATTTAAAGTTGATTAATTCAGTTAATTAACTACAAGTCCAAATCAATTAATTTAATTAATTAAAAATAAATCTTAATTATTAATTAATGATGGTGTATATACCAATCATATAGGCTCCAAATTATTTAATTTTTCATGGACCAGTTTCATAAATCGTGCAATTAATTGAGTTGACTCCTTAAGTTAGTTGACAACTTTTTCAAAATTAATCCAATTATTAATTCCATCATGGATTTGTGTGTGAATCTTTAAATTCACTATTCAACTAGACTTGGACTTGAACACATACAATTTACTTTACAACCTTTGGACAGATTAATTGAATCATATCTTTAAATAAATCATTCTTGATTAAATACTTAATTCAAGAGGACCGATTGTACATGGATGATCACCTAACAATGTCCATGGCTCTTCATGAACCTGTAAATTGTGAATTTCGTGCAAATACCATATTTTCATTAATCCATCTCCAGACCGAAATTTAGGACATGAAATTTTCAATCGATTCCCATCTAGGACTTTGATAAATATGTATCCACTTTTTCTAGTGTTTCTCTTGTATCAATAAATTATTTGATCAACAGTCGTTAATTAAGAGAGTTCACAACGTAGAGAATACAGGAGATCGTCATCATCTCATGACAAACAGTGGATCCTATCTTGAACTTACCAACCTCCATGCACGATTTGACTATGTCTAGATCATGACATTTTAGCAACCCGGATGAATGTAGCTGTGTCAACCATGATCATGTTAATTTAGTGAACTTGATAACTCTTTATCAAGCACCCACTCAAGTGCCTAAACATCACACATCGTTGTTTATGAAACACGACAATCATCATATGAGTACATGATTTAGTGCAAGACCAATGCACGATTGCGGTAGAATAGAGTTGTAATTTACTAGTTATTCCAGATGCCCCCCAAATCTGAAAAAAAAAAAAAAAAAAAAAAAAACAAACAAACAAAGGTTACTTGTATTCCTCGGAAACCCCTGCCCACATCACCATTCAATATTTCTTGGCCCACTATTGCCAAAACACCCACTTGGCCTAATGTGAGTTGGATCACTTAGCCACACTTCATAATTAAAAAACGAGCACTGTGAAAGTACATGCCGCTCAATCAAAGAAAGATGATGGAGAACTGACCAAAATGGGCACTAAATACTTTTCGAGAGATCTCCTCCAAATCACTAGTATGGCTATCGAAATCATGAAGGAAAAGAAGTAGTTAAGCAAGCCGCCCTAGCTAGTAAGCTCTCGAAATGGTAGGAATGGAGCCAACAATAGAAGTCAGCTTAGTTAAGATATCCCCCGGCACATAAGATAGACCCAACTGGTACTCCATCTAAAGAAGAGAAACTACTAGGTCAATCATAAGCCCTAACTCAGGGAAAGGGAAGCAACAAATAATTATAGTTGATGCTCCATTCCAATGAATTCTCAACATGGAACATTCACAATCAAATCATAGAAGTTGATTTCATAATTGTCATCGTACGCGCACCCAACTCAAACGATAATGATTTAATGATTTGAACTAAATACATACATTATATTGTATAGAGCATAAGATGAAGATGGTACGAGAAGAATCCTCATTATTAACATTATCAATGAGCAAGATAATTTAGAATATTTTACAAACAGTCAGCAATTGACTTATGATCACCTATTGTAAAAGTTCCTTGCCACTATAAGAAAAAGTTCGAATAGCATCTATATGTATTCCTTGTAAAATAACGAAATTCATTATTAATTTATATTAGCAACGAATTTAGCAAAAAAAAAAAATATTTACTTACTGATTAGCTCGATGCTAATTTTAGCATCAAATAATTTTGTTACTGATCTTGCTACAAAATTTACTAAGGAAAATGAATATTTTTGTTCCTGATCACCAACAAATTTACTCTCGATCTAATTTTCATAGCTATTGACTATTTTCTTGTAGTTAAGTCAAATGCCAACTATGTGCTTTTTTTTTTTTTTTTTTAAATTATTGTCCTTAATTACAGAATTAAAATTGGAGGGGACCAAACATGTAATTTTCCTATATTATATCATATATTTGCTGAATATTGTGTTGAATATCTCATATTTTTAGAAGTATGTTTGATGTGAGAGATAGCACGTTCGACTTCTCTGTATAAAAAATATCATACGAAAAATATTACACTGTATATAAATTATACGAACAAATTCTGTATTGCATTTTTGTGTGAATAGTGTTATGGTGTAGATCTTATTATGAAAATATACCTATGCTTGAGATTGATAAAATAATTAATTTCTTTTAAACTTTCATATAGAATAAGATTTTCTAAAAAGATGAAATTCCAGAAGTACCCTTAGTGCTTGAAAAAAATTAAAAAAATCCATCACAATTACATAAAATAAAGTTCAAAATAAGAGTATAAAAATTCAAAATCCTTTGTTATAAGATATAGTTAAATTGTACGGAAATCCTTTGGGATTGATACTTATCATGAATTACTTTGTGATTTAAAAATTTGGATAATGTGTTATGAGGGTATTTAAATAATTTTATAAATTTTTTAAAATATTTTATCAGACAACTGAAAACTTATATATAAACTTTCAGAAATAAGATATTATAATTATTTGAATTTTCAGAAAAAAATTGTTCAACTCACCCACTTTCTGAAAATGGATTTGTATCAAGTCCATTACACATTCAATATTTTTTCAAATGTATCTTCTTGTTTCACATCTCCTTGGCAGTGGGTTAATTATACTTAGACTTTCTCTAAGGGTACGTTTTTCTATTTTTTTGAAATTATACTTACATTCTTTTTAAAAATTTACTGCTTACAACAAACCATCTTTTATTAGAATTTGAACAAAAAATATTAACGTTAGCAAAAAAAATTGCAAAGTTTCTAATATTTCATTTCATTTAATATTTCATGTAATAATTTTGTACTTATAAAGGAAAAAATGTAATGATGTTAACCTCCTCCATATATATATATATATATCTGTATATTATATTATGTCTTTATAAGTACGAAAATATACATGAAAATATTAAATAAGAGGCAAAATTGAAAATTTATATATATTTTTTTGCTTACGTTGGTAGTTTCTATCCAAACTCTAAAGAAATGAAGTTAGGTGCAAATCGAGATTTTTCGAAGGGTTTATAAATATAATTTCAAAATATTTTTAGGGGAAAGTGTAATTAACTCCTTCTCAATTACTTATACTCTAATGGTAAAGCTGAACCGCCCATCGTTGGCCTACTAACTGAAGTCAAATGTTGTCACATTCATAATGTGAATTTAAATTTTTGTTTAGGTGTTTGGTAGGGCCAAATGTATGTCATAATTCAAGATGCACAATAGGCCAAAATGCGTACCCAATAAAAGAAGCGATCAAAAAACTCGATCAGATCTTAAATATCAATAATTGGGATCGGCCCAAGAGTACCTAGAATTGGGCGTTGGTCGGCCCAATTTGGCCCATTTTTTTTATTTTATTTAGTTGATTCATGATATGTAATTTTTAGTTTATTTTTTAAATTTATTATATTTATAGCTTTTTCAAATTTTTTGAAATTCTTAGACTTTTATTTTTATTCTTCACTTTTAATTTTTTAGTATATTAATTTATTAATGCTCTTTTTTTAAAAAAAAAAACTTATTTTAAGTCCTTTTTGGGTTTGTTATGATCTAATTAGTTTATTATAGTAAACTTGTGAATCAAATTATTACTTAACTCATTATTTAATTGTAACTATATTTTTTTTTCTAGTTATAAATCTTTGTTTGATTTGATTTATTATTTATCTATTCCATAATACAAATATAAGTTTAAGTAATTGCTCAAAAGAATACTTCAATTTCACAAAATAATGATGATAATGAAGCAAGCCTAATTGCCCCTAGTTTGGGCTTGATCCGAGCTTGGAATTGGCTTCAATTAGGCAGTTCATGGGTCGGGCCTAAATTTAAATATGGACCCAATTAGACTCCATTTAAAAACCGAAACCATTCTAAAGACCGATTACAAATAGTATTTGGCTCACAGTGGACTGAGCTTCTTCAAATTGGTCCGCATTGGTCCCTAAGTATTGATTCTAATGCCGTTAGATTTTGATTCTCGATGATAGTAGATTAGCTATAGAAACTATAACCAGCATACATTGAACAGGCGCAATCCTTTTTGGTGAATTTGTGAGGTGTTACCCTAATCAGCACACATGGAACAGGCGCAATTCTTTTTGATGCATTCATGAGGTATTATCCTAACCAGCACACATGAACATGCGCAATCCTCGGTAACCAATCAATAATTGTGACCCTGGTTTCTCCTCCTTTGTGTAATAAAAAAGGAAGGGAAATGGTAAAACTGATAAGATGAGTCCCCAACCGGCTGTTGTGCAACTTGTACAAGCCAAAAAGCTGCCTTTATCATACTGAACTTTTGGTGTTCAATATCTGCATGTGATTGATGACTCATGATGCCAAATAAGTAGGGCAGTTTCTGGAGTTTGATTTCCAGAGAAATGCTGTAAGATAATGGATTGATTCATGAGTCGTGGAGCTTTATCCTTCTTCAATTCAGGTATAAAAGTGGAAAAGCCCTTTTCTTGTGGTTTCTGTTCCAGTGTTGGGCAATTTACATGAAACTTCGACACTCTCTTTGTGGAAAATTTCCAACTTTTATTTTATATTTAATATGATGAAATTTTAGGATTACTCGTTTACCGGAAGTATAACGATTGTAGATGATGAGAATTTCTTGCAAAATAATTAAATTTATTGTTGGTGTGTAGATAGCGATTAATTTCAGGTCTAAAAAGTTTCTAGCTAAATCGCTCTTACCTGTGATTTCATGGCGGCCATCTATGTACAATGAATACACATGCACTTATAGTTGTTTGGTAATGTATTTTAATTATTGTTGTTTGAAAAATTGATCGAAACCAAATAATGTTGAACATAAATAAGCGATTAAATTAGGCTAAATGTAAAGTTTATTGATGCTTTATATTCTTTTATGCTTAATTGCTTACTTGCGCACATAAATTATTTGCATCGATGGTAGCAAAATTAGTCCGATAAGTATTGGATTGACAATTTTAGTCTTGTAAGTTTCAATTTAGTGACAATTTTAGTTATTTCTCCTACTAGTAGAGAGAGAGAGAGAGAAAGGTGAAATAGGGGTCATTTTTTTATTTTTTTTATGTCAGCATCCTACGAGGATGCCACGTATTTAATTCGAGTCCAGTTGGCAGTCGCAACCCTAAGCCCCAATTTGTCCAGCTAAAATCTGGCAATTTTTGGTCGAAAAGATTAAAATTGTCACTAAATTAAAACATACAATATTAAAATTGCCAATTCAATATTTATGGGAGTAATTTTGTCACTCTCTATATATACAGGATTAGTTTTGCAATTTACCGATAAAAAATTATAGTTAGAACCGAACAGAATAAGAAGCGCCATCTAATGGAGCCTTGCTAATCTTTTTTTGGGTGAAATGTAAGTTTCATTCAACCAAGAATAATATTTACAATGTACTCCGGGCATACCCGAAGAGATACAAAAGCCCACGCTAAAGATTAAGAACGATCAAAACCGTGTGGGAAGAGTGTCCAAAGGACCCTATACAATGTAACCTTGACTAAATTTATAAGCCTCTCGGGACAGGCCGTTGACCCCTCGAAAATGACTTCGTTGCGCTGCCTCCAAAGTGTGTACACCGTGCATGCCAAAGCGAGGTGTCGCGCTTTGTTCTGCACGGAAGAACCTGTCTTCTCCTTCTTGAGCCACTTGACCGCACTTTGAAGGGTTGACATAGTCCGGTTAATGCCAATCCAGTGCCGGATGCGTGCCCAAACGAAGTTGCTGAACGGACACTCAAAAAAAAGATGCTTAGCCGATTCCTTGGTATTGATGCATAGCGAGCACAAATCCTCCTCTTGGAGGAATCCAAGTCTGTCCCTTGTAGCTAGTCTACCGCGCAAGCCAAGCCACAAGATGAATGAGTACTTCGGTAGGATAAATGCCTTCCATATAGCCGCTTTCCAAGGCTGCCTCGCAAGTTTCGGCCTGAAGTACTCATAAGCTCTCGACGTTTGGAGACCCTTCGGGGTGGACCATCTCGTCATTTCTACAATTGCTGCCTCCGGAGACCCAAAATCAGTGACCACCCTGTTGCGAATATCGGCAAGCCGTTGGAGGAGTGGAGAATCCCCCTTCTTCGATTGCCAGTCCCAGATTGATGCGCCTCTAAGGTAGGCACCGTTGACCCACTGCACCCACAATGTGTCTGCCTTGCGGTGAATGTTCCATAATACACGGGCAAGGAGGGCCACGTTCCAAGACTGTATGTGTCGAATTTCGAGTCCACCTTCTTCCTTGGGATGGCAGATTTCCTCCCAAGCGACCGGTGCCCTTCGAGAGTTCCATAGAAAGTTCCTGCAAAGTCGGTGGATTTTCTCGATGACCGCTGCTGGAAGTGGGAAAACTTGGAGCCAGAAGCACTCCACCCCCTGAATTACTAATCGGATAAGTTCCAGTCGGCCTGCATAAGATAGGGATTTGCCCGTCCACTTCGAAATGCAGTTGGCAATTTGATCCACAAGCGGTGAGTAGTTGGTGACCGAAAGCCGCTGTGCCGCTAGTGGAATGCCAAGGTATCTGACCCGCATCTCACCTCTCGCAAATTCCGTCCGAGCGAGAATCCCATCAAGCTCCTCATCTTGGATGCCTGCTGTGAAAATGCTTGACTTCGAGGTATTGACGGTGAGGCCGGATGTGTCCCTGAACTCTTGGAGACATTCCATCAAGACGTGGATAGATGGAAGGTCGCCACGAGAGAAAAGCATGAGGTCGTCGGCGAAGAAGAGGTGCGTGATTTTCAGCTTCTCGCACTTGGGGTGGAAGTTGAAGTGCGAATTGGTTGTTTTCCTCTTGACTAGTCGAGAGAAATATTCCATGCAAAGAAGGAAGAGGGCCGGCGACATCGGGTCTCCTTGCCTTAGGCCTTTCTTCCCCGAAAAAAACCCGTGAATGGAGCCGTTCAACGCCACTGAAAAAGAACTGCAAATGCATTCCATAATCCAATTTATAAACAGTGGTGGAAAACCATACCCGTGAAGCACTCGAGCGAGAAATGACCATGAGACCGAATCGAATGCCTTGCGTAGATCGACGTTGATAGTACATCGAGGTGAAATCCGTTTCCTCGAGTACTGCCGCACCATTTCTTGGGCCAAGAAAATATTGTTGGTGATATTGCGGCCTCCAACGAACGCTGCTTGGCATCGGTCAATCAAATGCTCCAAAACAGGCGCTAGCCGGTCCGAGATGATTTTCGTGATGGCCTTGTAGATCACATTGCAGCACGAAATCGACCGGTAATCCACAACAAAGGTGGAATGATCTGATTTCGGCACAAGGGCAATGATAGTGTGGTTGAGCTGCCGTAGCATCCGCCCACTCCTAAAGAAATCCAGGACGGCCCTGCAAACTCGATCACCCACAATGTTCCATGCTTTCTTGAAACAGCACGAGGAATATCCATCTGGGCCGGGAGCCTTGTTGCGCTAATGTGGAATATGACATCCTTGACCTCCAACGGTGTGACTGCCCGGCAAAGCTCCGCAGTATGCTCGGAGGTGAGTATGGGGCCCCATTCAAACACACCATCGTCGACAGGGAGGGTGTGAGCCTCGGTGCCCAAGAGTGATGTGTAGTAATCAACGAACTCTTGGGCAATACCCTCGGCAGCAGTTATAACAGTCCCGTCCGTCCTAGTGATCGCCCCGATGGAATTCCTAGCGACATTCCCTCTTCACCATGTCGTGGAAGAACTTGGTGTTGCGGTCCCCCTCCTTAAGAAAATGTATTTTGGCTTTCTGGTAGAAGAAGTGCCGCTCTGCCTCGGCAAGGAAAACGGCCTTCTTCCTAAGATCTCCCAAAGCGTCCCGTAGCGCCACATCTCCCGGATTAGATTCAAGTTGATTCTGGGCTTCTTGCAGGGCGAGCTCAGCCTCTTTCCCTTGGCGGAGATGTGGCTGTAGTGCTGCATGTTGAAAGCCTTGAGCGCGCCTTTAAGTGCTTTCAGCCTCCGACAAAGGCTGTATTGCGGCGTTCCTTCCACGCTCAAGTTCCATCTTGCTTCAACAGTAGCTAAGAAATCCGGATGATCTGCCCACATATTGAAAAAGCGAAATGGTTTTGGCTTAGTGGGTGCATGATCAAAGATAGAAACAATACCCGGAGAATGGTCGAAAAGGCATCCCGGTGGATTGAAATGGGTAGAGCAATGCAAACCAGCCTCAAGCCATTCATTGTTGTATAAGACCCGATCGAGCTTGCACCATACGGGGTTGCTTTCGTTGTTGGATTACCATGTGTAGTAGCAGCCCGTAGTGGGAACGTCGAGTAATCCAAGTGCTATGCAACAGTCTACAAAATCCTTGAGCTCATACCAAGTCGGTGCCACACCCAACTGCTTCTCCTCGAGAGATTTCACACAGTTGAAATCGCCCATAATAAGCCATGGCATGCTCGGTCCTTGTCCCAAATCAGAAAGTTTCTCCCACATGCTCCTTCTATTGACAACAGAATAAAGACCATATGTAAATGAAATATAGAAGGAGAGTTGAGAGGACTTATTCGTGGCACGGCAGTGGATCACTTGGGGCGATATGTCAACCAGGTGTAGGTCAATGACTGCCGGGTCCCAAACCACTAGGATGCGTCCGCCGGCAATGGTGTCAAAGTTGTTGGTTTGGCACCATCCCGGAAATGTGCGGCTAAGAATCTTCGGAATACTTGATGCTGCAAGCTTCGTCTCCAAAATGCCCAAGAGGCAAAGTCGGTTATTCTTAATGAGGTGGGCAACCCCATTGTGCTTGAGAGGCCGGTTAAAGCCTCTCACGTTCCAGAATCCTATCTTCATGGGGATTGAGGGGGGGACTCCCCTCCGGCCTTATTTTCCGGTGTGCTGCCCGATGCTGCGTTCACCTCAGTCGTTCTGCCCGCCATTTTATATTGTGTGGACGTCGACGAATCAGTTGGCGAGCTCTCAGAATCAGCCGGTGAAGGAACCACTGCTTGCTTAGGGTTGGTCGGTTGCGGTGCCTTCATGGTTAGCCGTCCCTGTTCCACCTTGTCGGCTGGTGGAGAAGACGGTTGCTGCACCTCCACTACCGGCTTGGTTGCGGTGACTGTAGCTTTGCCCTTATTCTTCCTCTGCACTACCGTCCATTCAGCATGCTTCATCTTTGTTGCCTCTACCGGCTTCGCTTGTGCAGCAGGGGTAGTAGTGGCATGGACGACTGCGGGGACAACGGCCGGTAGACCTTGACATGTTTCTTGCAAGTGCCCAAACCTGTTACATGCTGTGCAGAATTTGGGGGTGAATTCATAAACCACCGGCTGCTTTCTGGTTATGCCATTTGGCATAACAAACTCCACTTCGTCGATGAGTTTCTTTGATGCATCGACCTCAACCATGATTCGGGCGTAGGATATCCGTTCCATTTTCATCGTAAGTGAATCCATGGCAATGGGATTGCCAATCCTCGAACCGATCTTGCCAAGCGCATTCGGGTGCCAACACTCAAGGGGGAGTGATGGCAGGATGGCCCAAACCGGTGTAAGGCTTATATCATCTTCTTTAAATTCGAAGCAGTCAGGCATGTGCTTCAGAAGAAGGGGCCGTCCATATACGAAATAAGGACCTCCGACTAGTATTCGCTGTCTATCCTCCTCTCGGGCAAAATGAAAGATTAACCAACCGCTCCCGTGCTGCTGGAAGGTTGCTCCCCAAGAGTGAGAAAGTGTTCTGATTGCTTTTAGTCCGGGGAATTTGCCGGCTATGTATCCAACGAGGCAATATCCCAATTTGGCCCGAACATCGAACAAGTCGTCGGAACCCAAAGTGAGTGGGCCGTCGTCCACCGCAAATTTAGTGAGCTTGTGGTCATCGGTTAACTTGCGATTAGTGCTGAATAGACCGGCGAAGGAGACCGTTTTCTTGCCCGTATTTTCAGTGGTGGGCTCGATCGCCGGCTGTTTTGCCTTCGGCCGTGGATCGATTACGTTCTCTACATTATACTTTGCAACAAAGGAGGGGGAAGCCTCCAAATCAGAAATGAAACCATGGAAAACCGAAGCACTAACCTCGGCAGTGGTGGTGGTGGTGCTCGGTTTATGCCCGGCTGGTTTAATGGGCGGGTCATGGACTGTTGCAGCAGCATTTTTTCCAGTTTCAGCTGCTGCCGATGACCAGACGGAGGGCTGGCCGGAAGCGGCGTTTGCAGCAGTTTTCATTGCCTTCTTGTTCTTTGCCATGGCTGCTTTTTGGGACAAGGAGGGTGTGCAGCAGTGGCTGAATTTGCTGCAGGAATATGCAGCACTAAAAGAGGAATGTGCTGCAGGAATTGCAGAAAACAGCAGCCAAACAAGGAAAGCACAGGCTGCGCAGAGAAGAAGACAGTGTTTGTTGCTGCCAAAAATGGAAACTCCCACCTACCACTGGGCAGCTCTGTTTGGACGGAAAAAATGGCTGAAAAATGCTCAACACCAGCAGCAAAACGAAGGCAAAAGAGACAGCAACAACAGCAGAAAATAGCAGCAGAAAATGGCTGCAAAAAGTAGCAGAAAATCGCTCAAGCAGCAGCAGAAACTCGCCCAAAACAGCAGCTGAAACTCGCCCAAAACGATGGCAAAACACATAGAAACACCAGCAAAACGGCAAGCTGCAACCCGTGCAAATGGCTGCAAATAGCAGTAGAAAAACGCCCAAAACAGCAGCAGAAATCGCCCAAAGCAGCAGCAGAAACAGCAGAAAATGCAGAAACTGTTTTAACACTTCGGTGGGGGCTTTTCAGCCGGCAAGACGACTTCAAAACCCAAAATCATTCGGTAGAAACGATGATTAGCCGAAGGGAAAACGTTTAATCGGTCCGAAATTTGCAGAATCTTGAAGAAGACACATGGAAGAGCAAACTAAGATGAGACACTCTAGAGAGAAAACTTTCTAGAGAGAGAAAACTTTCTAGAGAGAGAAAACTCTTAACCCCACTACTACTGAGAGCTCTTTCTTAGAGCCTTGCTAATCTTGGACATATATTTTGTTGTTCAGTAAACAACAAAGACTTCACTAACATTGGAGCCTTGCTAACCTTAAAATATAATGTTGTCCAAGAAAAATGAGCGCTAGAGGACACAATAATTTTTTCAAAATATAATTATGGGTGAATTACAACCACATTTTTTAAAATTTGACATAATTATAAATATTTTTTTATTATTTGAAAAATTATCATTATTCTTGATTTTGACAGTTGTCCAACAACTAACCCAATCAGTTAGTCCCCATTAGGGTTCCATCTATTTTTCTTTATAAGCTGATCAAAATGTCATCATGTACTATGAATTATAATTTTACTTCTATTTCAATATTTTTTGAATTTTTTTTATTAACTAAGCGGACAACTTTTATTTTTCAATTTTTCAATTTTTTTCATCCACCTTGTTCAATGTGTTGTAATTTTGACTTTTTTTAAAAAAATATAGCAAGAGCAAAGTTGACAATTCATGCATTTACCAATAATCTTATAATTTCATCAAATATCAGAGTGAATTAATAATTTCTCAAAGAATGAGGTAGTATTTGTAATTATGTTGAATTTTAAAAAACTCATTATAATTTACCCTGTAATTAGTTAAGCAGCTACATCCAACTACAAAAACATTATGGTTAAATACAGTTACCACTTTGAAGTATCACGCCACATTAATTACCCCCTTAATTATTAAAACCTTAAAAAAAAAAACGTATGACCTTTAATTTTTAAGTTTTAAAAGTCCATTTTATCCTTACCCAAATTGCTTTGTGAAAAATAAATAAATAAAGAAATTTCTAAAATACCAAAATCACTATTTGTCAAAACTTTGTTGTAATTCTAGTTTTACTTGTTTATCTGGCTCTTTTTGTTTTAGTTTCACTTGTTTGTCAAACTAAGTTAATAATAAATTTATACATACCATATATATAAATTATATTATAATTTTTATTAGTTCATTAGGTCTTTCGGTTTATTAATTGTATATTTTTTAAGTAAATATATAAATATATACATATAAATATAAATTTATTTTTAATTTAGTTGGACAGACAAGTGAAACTAAAATTAAATGAGCTCCAAGTACTTAGGATTATGAAAATAAAAAAAGCTTAATAAATAAGTAAAAATATAATTAGAAAAAGTTTTGACATAGGATGATTTTGGCATTACACAAATCTCTTTTAAAAAAATTCAGAAAGCAATTTTTATAAGGGTAAGATGAACTTTTCAAATTTAAAAATTAAAAATTATGATTCTTTTTTAAATATTTAATACTTTATAGGATAATTAATGTGAGGTGTATACTTTAGAAGTAATATTCGTATTTAATCCCAAAAAAAAAACTATTTTAACATGTACTAGAATTCAATCAATACCCTCCAACAATCATGCAGTTGTTGGGTAGGGGGTCGTTTAAGGAAATATATAGCTTCCTACAAATTAAAGTAAATTAAAAAAGTAGAACAATTCTCAATAATTAAATTCCGAAAAGTTCTTTGTGATGATCCTTGTACTAAAACTAATGCATGTTGTTGCCTCCAGGTTGATATATGTCCCTTGCTTTGTTATTATTACATTATTATTTAACAGACATGCAAGGGCACTCTTGCTAGTGCTGCCCTTTATTTTTCTTTGTTTATTTATTTAAAGCACATACAGTGATATTTTGGAGAAATTAATATAAATAGGGGCAAGACCATTTCTGCCTGAATTCAACTCACCTACTTTATCAAAGCATTTTTGGGACAAATCTTTAATAATGCTAGGACAATTTTGGAACATTCAAATACTCGTATAGACTCACCTTCAGACACATTATGTCCATATTCATAAGCATCCTAACATAATGTTATTATTAAATCAGCACATACACGGGACCCGATCGTGTGGGATAGTGTCGGTTTTAATTTTGTATGAGTTTCACGATTTTGTCTTAAAAAACAACTCAACCTATTCGTTTGGGAGTTGATGTATCGATATGGAATGCATGACTATCATCAACTCCCAGACGAGGGATTTGGAACGGACACATGATCTTATTCCCATATTCAAAGTAATTAAAGAGGAAAAGAATCTTGCGTTCTAGTACATAATCAATTCAATTTAATCTTGTCCAGGTAATTATCAACGAAAGCCTCTAGAGTCGACGAGCTAGGGCCCGTATGATACAAAAACCTTGGGTGTACTATAGTTGTTGACATTATAGAAGACACTGATGGCCGGACATTGTGTAGAGGACACTCAGGATTCCTGCAAATTATTGAGTTTTCTGTAAGATAGTGAGCCAAATTCCCTGGACTAGGTACAGCAAATATCAAGGGGGCCGACATGGAAATGGACTAGGTAACTGAAAATCATGTTGTAAGGAGAGAAAGTGCTGTTACTTACGATGCTACTAATGACAGCATTTGCATTGAATCAAGTGGTAGTAGCTTTTCTTTGCTAGTGGAGCTAGTGATTAAATGTATTTTTGGTCTCGTAATTTAAAATATTAGTATTTTTATTCTCTAATTTTTTAAGATAGCACTTTGGTCCTACATTTTTTTCTTTTTTAAATTTTCCCTATTTCAATCATTTTGTCCATTGGAGTTCACCTCCACCAGTGAAAAGAGTGAACTTCGTCCAAGAAAAGATTGAAATTGTGAAAATTAAAAAGATGTAGGACGGAAATGCTATCCTAAAAAGTGAAGGACAAATGTTGGCAAAATGGGCCAATATGAACAGAAGCCCCACTTTTAAAATGTCACGTGAGAGGCACATGCTATTTTCCAGCAAGAAGGATGAATTCCGGTGCAAAAGTATTACAATTATAAAAATTAAAAAAATATAGGACCACGATGCTACCATAAAAAGTTAAAGAACGAAATATCAAATAACCTAAGTTACGGGACAAAAAAATGTATATTTGAATCTCAGTTAATTGGAGAATAGCATTTTACATCTATCAAGTTAGTCTCTTTGCGATTCTAGTTTTATTGTTTTGAACTCACCATATTGCATTCCATAACTCCAAAAAAATATTATAATTTTAGTCTAAAATCTTAATTCCGTTAAATTTATGACGAAAATAACCTTAATTCCCCTTTAAAACTTAATGGAGCCGTGTCATGCACATGTTGTTTCTGATGTAAATTTAAAAAAATTAAGATTTGGGATTGAAATTACAGTTTTTCTCAAATGATAAGATGTAATGTGATTTTGTGGTAGGTATAATACAATTATCCCCTAATTAGACCTTAGAGGTAGAATCCTGTACATAAGGAAATATATATAAAAAATAGTCATGAGTTGAGATCGATATTTACCATGAATAATCATGAGTTGAGATCGATATTTACCATGAATAATCATGAGTTGAGATCGATATTTACGGTTAAATCCTTGAGGTTATGATGTGATTTATGATCTTGAAGGGCCCACACTCATGGGTTTATACCCCTTTGATTTAATATTAATCATATCATTAATCAACCACCATAGATTGATCATTACAAATTGATGGTATTTTCTGCATAAAAAAGAAGAGGGTAGGAACTTTAATTAATGGCTTAAAAGTTTGTATTTTCATTAGGGTGTATTTTCTGTCACAAATTCCGTCTCAAATTTAATTTTGACGAATTAATTTATCAAAAATTAATCTCAAATCAGCTTTTTTTTTAAAAAAAAAAGAAAATAATAATAATAAAGTGGATCAATAAATGCCATCTCTAGCTTATAATTATTTCTTGCAAAAAGAAATTTCTAGTAATGAAACTTGTTTGGCTAAGTTGGGTTTAATTACAATTTTGGTCCTATTATTAGGCTTTTTGCACTTTGATCATTTTAAAAGTATCATAAAAAATTTAGTCCAGTAGTTTGAGTTTTCGTGGATTAATGACGCTCATCTCCAGAAATCTCAGAATTAGTTGAAAAATCACATGTGTAAGTGATCTGACGGCTTAAATTTGGGCAGTCACATGACTGTCACGCGCCCCACAGGCATACAGAAGGGAACGAGGAATTCTCAATGAAAAAGGTACGCTATGAACCGAACACGAAAGTCGTCTGATTTGAAAATTTCTGACAATAAATACCCTCAATCTGCGAACGAAAAAAAGAAAAGAAAATTAAACTGCCAGTAAAACTTTTAAAAAAGATCAGAATATCAAACGCGTATAAGTATATGATCAAGATTGCAATTAATACAGATAAGTTGCAATGGTGGTGCCAACCATGGGATGTCCTAATTACAGTACCACAAGGAAAACAAAATGTGATGGGAGGTGAGAGTGATGGAAAAGGAAAATCACTTGTTAGGCAAAGTAAAGTAGCAATTGACAAGAGGCTGAAAACGTATGGGGACAGAGCTGTGGTTGTATAATGGCTCATGGGACTGTCAAAGAATAAAGGGAAATATTGATAATGTTGTAATAACATTAAGGAGAGGAAGCACATGCAAATAGCAGCATCAAAAGACTGCTTTTTGGGCCCTCTTTTTTCTTCTTTGATGAAGGGCTCTCAGTTGGTATCTTTGTGGTTTGAAACATCCTTATCTTATCACAATTCAACCCCCATAAATAATTGTTTTCATCACCTTTGTCAATATCAAACTTCAGTTAACACTCCCCCACCCCAACATATATGTCACTAAACAAAGACTTTGAGTGATCCTTTCTTACATCCCTCTTCCTCCCCACCCACCTCCTTGTTTTCTAATGGATATTCATGCCATGAATGTCACTTTTCCATATATTTCCACTCATCGCTTGTTGAAAATGTCAAAAAATTAAGGGATAATGATATCTGTATCCCTTTATTTATAATTTATTTATACAAATCATTCTTATTTTTAAAAAAATTTACATATATACCTACCAGAAACGTTAAAATCATTTATACAAATCACCCTTACGTTTCGAAAAATTACACGTGCACCTTCAGAGACATCAATATCGTTACACAAACTATCCTTGTTTTTTTGGCTATCGGAGGTCGTTTCTATAATTACGCAAAAGATAGATGTGATTTGTGTAAATAGACCATAAATTAGAAATATAGGTATAACTGTGTTAATTTCACAATCTCGATTGTGGTAACCAAAATGGGGGCTTTGAGATTATCTGACTATCTAACTTAACTGCACCGAAAGCTGGAATAAATAACTATGATGAAATCAAGAGAGATGAATTCTAATCCAAAGGGATGTATCACCCCAATTATCACATTGATCCTTGGTCACAAATGATTAATTTTCACTAAAGCATTTAATTTTGATATCTATTAGGATAGTTATAATAAATTTTCGTTTTATTACTATAATTGATTTAACTCAAACATCCAAATCAAAATTTATTATCTCACTGACTGGGTACGATACCATTCCACATCAACTTGATAATAGCATGTACTTTTGTGATAACAGTTAAGCCTAAATCAAATAGGTGAAATAATTACAATTATATAATCTAGCTAGTTTTTTTGTCCCTACAAGTATCTATTTGCTACTTGTATCAAATGTTCATGATAATTACGGATTATGAACTCGTAAATAACAAATACAACAATTAATGTTGAATCGATTTATCGGATATGTTAAAAATAATTATCCAATAAATAATAAAATCAAGATAAGAATTAATTGAAAAAATCAAAAGTAAAAGAGTTCAACGATTCCCATGAATCATATAAGAGACACATAATGTATGTGGGAAAACCTTAAATTATGAGAAAAGGGGAGGATGATAGATGCTAAGAGGTTAATGAAAAATATGTATACTACATATAACTTAGGCAGCCACTATTAAGAAAAATTCATACGCTATAATCACTGTTATTTAAAAATTATAATAAATTAATATTATTTATCAATAAAATCAATTTAAAATTTAAATTTTAATTACGATTAATCAATATTCTATATTTTATTCATGATCAAAATATCTGTATTAAATGTTTTCACTTCAGTAACAGAAATAAAGACTAATATAGTCATTGTACAGTCATGATTAATTAGTATTTACCATGATTTTTTTTATTTTTAAACATGAAAATTAATTATAATGAATATCATATTTCTTCTGGTGATCGTATTTTCTGAAATTTAACTTGATTGTAGATGAGATTCTTAAGTTTGAAAAATTACGCAAAACCTCCCTTAAAATTTGTTCAAATCTAAGATTTGCTATACTATTATCTCAATAAAATAATAAATTATCATTAAACATCTAAATTAGTGTACATTTATTAATAAACTAAACCAAATGTCTAGATTCAAATTCAAATCAACCAAGTACAAATTTGGTCCATCGTCCTCTTCTTTTCCTTAGTTCTTACTCAATATTAAGTGTACAAATATTATATTAATTATTTTTTAGTTAAAGAATATTATACACATATATATAAATAAATAAATAAATAATATCAATCCAATATTTAAGACGCTTGTCTTTGTTATACACGAGAAATTTTAATTCGGATTAAATTTGATCACACATGAATTCATTATATATATTTATATTGAAATTGGTGTTTAGTTTAGAAAAGGTAATAAGTGACATTATAAGTGGGCGGAAATATATTTTTGGTTTTATAATTTTAGCACTTTGATATTTTTATCATTTACCTTTTTAGGATTGCAAAAGAGTCCCTATAATCTTTTTACATTTCGCAATTTTGGTTCTTTCGATGTTGGATTTTGTAAAAATCATTGGATAAATCATATGCGCTTCATGTGAATCATTTAAATTGAGAATTTTGTTCCGATTAATTCACTTTTGTCGATATGGATAAAAATGATATGGCACATGATTTATTTCGACAACTGTTGCAAAATCCGGCATTAAAAGGACCAAAATAGTGAAATATCAAAAAGTTACAGGACTCTTTTATAACCTCTAGAAAGATAAAGGGTAAAAATACCAAAATCGTGAGGGGCACATAATTTATTCCGACAACTTTTATAAAATCCGGCACATGAAGGACCCGAATCAATTAATGTCGAAAAATTATGAAAATATTTTACAACTCTTGAAATTAATGGATAAAAATATTAAAGTGTCAAAATTACAAAACCAAAAATATATTTAAACTTAATAAATATATTATACTTATTTTATAATTAATTTAATTTAATCAAATTTGACTTAAAATAAAAATTTTGCACCTATATATATATATCCCAAGTACCTGAAATGGGATGAGCACATGTTAGCAAACTTTGCTGCCCTCACTCTTCCCACCTTGAAAGTTTTTTCATCATTTTTCCTCACACAACACACACTACCCTCAACAAATTCAAATGCCATCCGTCCATTCCAGCCCATTCCACGGCATGGAAAACCCCGCCTTACTCTCCCTCCTCCACCACACCACCCGCCACACCTCTGCCAAGAAACCATCAAAAACCTCCACCGGCAGCGGCGGCGGTGGCGGCCTTCTCCGCATGTTCAAACTCCTCCCCATGCTGACCACCGGATGCAAGATGGTTGCCCTGCTAGGCGCCCGCCACCGCAAACCCCTTCTCACCGACAAGGCCACCACCGGAACCCTCTTCGGGTACAGAAAAGGACGCCTCAGCCTGGCCATACAAGAGGACCCCCATCGCCTGCCGGTGTTCGTGATCGAACTCCCCATGCTGACCAGCGCGCTCCACAGGGAAATGGCGTCGGATGTGCTGCGGATCGCCCTGGAAACCGACACCAAAACTCACAAGAAGAAGCTCCTGGAGGAGTTCTTGTGGGCTGTTTACTGCAATGGGAGGAAGATGGGGTACTCCATCAGGCGGAAGAATATGACGGACGATGAAGTTCACGTTATGCAGCTGCTGAGGGGAGTGTCGATGGGCGCCGGAGTGTTGCCGGGACCGTCGTCGGAGAAGGAAACAGGCGACGGAGAGTTGACGTATATAAGGGCCAGATTTGATAGGGTTGTGGGATCCAAGGATTCGGAGTCGTTGTACATGATCAATCCTGACGTCGCCTCAGCTCAAGAACTTAGCATCTTCTTTCTAAGAGTCCGCTGAGACTTCATTATTCCCCAAAAATTCTTACTTCACCTTTGATCCAGCCTAATCAATTATATAATTAACAAATATGATATATTTCTTATGTTATTAATTATTCTTTTTAAATTATATATTCACTAATCATACACAAAATATTTTATATTTGTCATATTATTTAGTTTAACTTCGATCAAACTTGACGTGGACTAAAATTTCAATCGAATCTAATTTTTTTTATCAGGGACTGCAATATAACGCTGAGTTATAACAAATTCTGAAATATTTATGATGTATTTGGGGTCCATGGTGGATATTTCACCTATATAAGACATAGATTTTGTTGTTGATTGAATTTTTTATTTTAAATTTTTGTTTTATTTTTTTATTATATTATATACATATTAGAAGGTGCATAAATTTTTAATAAAATAAATAAGGTAATTATTATACACATTATGCATGTAAATTAAATATGGTTGAATATTAAATAATTGAATTTGGAATATAAAAACTCAAATTGGAGATGAATTCTCTTAGCCCACCATTATTTGTTCAATCGTTCAAGTAGGGTGATTATTAATCACAGACTTAAATGTATTTTTGTTGTGTAATTTAGAGTATTTGATATTTCATTCTTTAATTTTTACAATAACATTTTGATCTTACATCTTTCAAATTTTTATGATTTTGAATTTTATTTTCGGAGTTGACTAATCATCTAAAAAGTACATGTGCTCTCATGTGACATCTTAAATTTGGGGTTTTTGTTCCTATTGATTCATTTCTGTCATCATTTTTATCCTCTAAATTTACAGGATAGTATTTTGGTTCTATATCTTTTTTAAATTTACAATTTTAGTCATTTTTTGCCAATATTCACATTTCTTTCCAGTAGAGGTAAATCTCGATAAATAAAAGGACTAAAATCGCAAAAATTAAAAAGAACTAAACCCAAAATGCTATTCTAAAAATTTAAAGGACAAAAACGTCAAAAATTTAAATTATGGGATAAAATATGTATTTAATCCTTAATCACATTATAATTATAAAAACATCTGACATTTAATCAATTAAGCTCTGATTAGACATTTTCCGAACAAAAGGTTTCCATTTAGGTACTTGAAGTGGCTTGTCTGGACTCCACAAATATCAATCTTGTAATAGTTTTGAGGTTAACTGATACCTACGTTTGGAAAAAGATTAAAGAGAAAAGCAAAAAAATAAAGACTTTCCCCCCCTTATTTTTGCCATGTGATCATGTTTTTCTAACCATTTGACAATATATTGCATTAACAAAAATAACATTTAATTATAATTAAAAAAATAATTCTAATAATAGTTATTTATCAGGACCATGCAATATTTATTGATCATGATTTTTTACGAGTGTGGGTGAAACATTTATCGTGACCAAAAGTAATGATGAATATTTTGTAATAATTATGAACCATCTCGAATACTTTTCTCATGGTGAATAATAAATTTTTATTTTTATTTTATTTAACTATGATTAAATAATAGTATTTTATCATGATTTTTAATTCATAATAATTAAAATACATGCAATAGTAATTTTTTTGTAGTGTTGTTGGAAACCATGATGATAATCAAATGTATCAAGAGAAAATACATTAGTTCTATATTTAGTATCAAGAAAATATATAGTATATTTATTAAGGAATTAATAGTTGTAACCTATATATGTAATAGTGATAAAATATTTTGTTTTGCTATATAATAGTTATTCAAGAAAGTTGAAAAATAATTGTTGTGTCTAAATTATTAATTATGATATGCACAGTGGTATATTTGCAGCATAAATATGTCAAAAAATTATATTAAATTTTTTATTATTACAAAGTTGTTATTAAAATTGAAATCAAATTGCTATCGACATTCTTGAAGTTAAGTCAAATTACACAAATACCCTTTGTGTTTTACATAATTATTGATATGCCCCTTGAGGGGTGTTGGTGACATGTTTTCCAGAGGGTGTTTGTGTATGTTTTGCATTTGAATAGGAGGTATAGTTGTAATTACAATTATAACCTCCAAGGGAGCTATAATTTTATAAAAAATAAAAAAATATTTGTGTATTTTGACCCAAGCTCAGAACGTGTCAATGTAATTTACCTTTTTAATTATAAATGTATACTTTCTAAATCAATAGCATTTTTTTTTCATTCTATAATAGAGATTTGGATTTGGTGAACTTTCTATATTTATTTTCTTTAATAATAATTTCTTCATGTGTGAAATAAATAAGATTTAAATATATTTTGCATTTGTGAACTTATTATAAAATTATTTTATATATATATATATTTATTTTTGCATTAATTCTGATTCTAATTTCTAAGTGGACTAGAAAAAACTAGGATCGAACGAAAACATTATTTGAATTAAAGCTGGCTCAGAGATTATTAAGCATATATTGAGCCTGACCAGTCCAATCACTATATAAGGGAGCTCCATTTAGTCGCATATAAAACAGGCCCAATGGACTTTGTGATGATTGATAGGTGTGTGTGTGTGTACACAGATTTAATGAACAAGAACATTAGCTATAAAAATTAAATGATAATATTAAAGTATCAATAATTATATATTGATTAGAGTTTTTATTTTGTCATTATAATAATAATTACATTTTTAGTAGTCACTATTTGTTTAAAAGTGTGACGTAAACTATACCTATATATAGCCACTCATTTGCTTGTGGTCCCTAATGTTCATGTTCCACGATTTTAATTCCTAATATTTATAATGTTTTCTACATTTGGTTTGACCGTCAAATTGGCCATCAAAACTAACCTCATTGCATGGCCTAAAATAACACTTGGTCTGTGCTTATATTGTGCATCTTCGTGTTTTATACCATGTCTATAGGATGAGGAACATAAAAATAATATTGTAATATATATATATAAAAAAAAAAAAAGAGTCGTTGCTTTTCAACCAAATCATACCTCAGCACAAAAGAAAGGAAGAAAAACATAAAAAATAAAATTTTCAATGGTAGCAAAAGCTATCTCTCTTCCTCCACTCACAGCTTCATCTTCATCAGCAAAAACCTAATTCTTTACCAAAAAGACTGTTTGTTTATCATTATCATCATGTTCCATAATACTGGGAGGTTCAAGATTAAACACCCTAATCTTCAAGAAAAGAACTTTAAACAGTGGGAAAGGGTTTGGAGTAGTGCAATGCATTGCTGGTATTGCACCATCAGTTCTTTACAAGGTACTTTTGTTTGATTATGATGGTGTGTTAGTAGACACTGAAAAGGATGACCACCACATTTCTTTCAATGAAACTTTTGCGAATTTTAGTCTTGTGGTTCCTCTGTTCTACTTCTATTTTCCATTTTTTGTTTCCTTTTGGTTTCATTATCTGTTTTAAGGAATTTACGGGGTAATTCTTGTTCTATCTTTCCCTTTTGCAAGTGTGAAGTATGCCGCTTTTGTTTTGATGGTTGATTGAAAAATAATTATCTTTTTTTTAGCATCTATTTATTTACGACTAGATGAGTGGAGATAGTGGCAACACGGTTGTGCTACTTTACACAGCGGGTACTTGTTCTTCTTGGTCTGGTTGGGACCAAATGTGTGCAAGGTCATGAGTTACACGATGTTCCCGTACTCCATTAGTTTTAACAACTAACTTGACAATCACACCAAATCTGCAAAAAATTATAAATATTAGGAAACAAAATCGTGGTAGATGAACATTAGAGACCAAAAGTGAATAAATGGCTATTTATACGGACCAAAAATATAATCTACCCGAAGTTGTCACTAGCAATAATTAATAACAAAAAGTTTATGCACGAAATTGTTGTTATAAGCAATCAATTGTGTATGTATAGTGTGATAATAGAGTACGGACAACAAGTATATTGTAATTATATTTATTCTAATATTAGATTATCATTATAATCATTAATTATTCATATAAATAATTTCATGCATAATTCTTTTTACTAATAATTATATCATGAAAAAAAATTGAAATTATTGTCATTCAATATGTATTTTTAGAGAAACCTTCAAAATTGCACTTAATATGAAGTCTAAGCCTCCTAAAATAACTAATTTGAGGTGCAAAAAATGTATAGTTCCTAAGTTGCCATCATACTTAACATTTAAAAAGGAATAAAATGATTAAAAAAGTAAAACTTTCATCCTAAAATATAGTTTATCAAATAACTTCCCAATTTCATTTTTTTATCATTCACTTTCAACGTCTCTTCCATGACAAAAAAACCTATAGATCGAATTTGATAGTTGAATTATTTATTATCGCAGAAAAAAGAGAACTTATTAATCCTGCAAAACTCAAGCAAAAGAAGCCGCGAATCTGTCTCTCTCTTTATTTTCACAAGATTAGTGTTAGTACCTTCTCTCTACGAGCAACTTTTTTTTGTGTGTGTTTTTCTTTTATTCCCACGATTACTCTTACCTGTTCTGACAATATGTGCATAAAATTTTTCTTTTTTCTTTTTTTAATAATAACGGAACTAGTAAAATATATGCACGTTGCGTGTGAGGTGTATTTTTAAATTTTTTAAAATTGATTTTTTTGTTCTTTCTCAATTCTTAAATAACATGTTAAAGTAATTAATATAAAGATATATATTTGTTTGGAATTTATAGTTACAATAAGTATATTTGAATAAAGAAAATGAAAAATAAGTAAAAAAAATTAATGAAAAAATTTTGGTCGAATTGAAGATATTGATACGGAAACTAATACTAAAAATGAACTCCTACCCTATATTTATACATACGGTCTCCTTAGGTGAACGGTGAAGATTTTTCTTAATCGTGTGGTGGGAAGCTCTAAAAACTATAGCAAAAAGCTTCTAAACTTAGATACAAAACTTTTTAAAAAATGTCTCTCAAATTTTATATTTATCTAAAACCTTGCATCCGCAGACTTTCACATTCTTAATTTTCCTTATGATAAAATTCATTCAAGAATTGATCAAAATTTTTTACTAAGAATGCTAAAGAAAACAAAACCTAAATGGAATTTTACAGTGTACACCCAATTTTCACATTCTAATCTCTATAGTATCTCTATACTATATACTAAGTGAGAACCTCTTTGCTGTCTTTATATTTTTTGGTCTGTTTTTTATATTTAATTTATTGTTTTTAAATTTTTATGTAACTTCCCATTCCCCCATTATCTTTCAATAATTTATTTATTTATTTTTTTAATTTTTATTCATCTCTTCTTTTTTGTCACGATTTTTTTATAAATTTAATATTAACTTATTATTTCATATATACTTTATTTAATAATAAAATTTTAAAAATATTTTTTTTTAAATAACATTTATAGAAGATGCACACACATAGGATGTGCCACAAATTACTGGTTAATATTATACTTGAGCATGTGTTTAGTTCCATCTTTAAAATAAAATTAATCTTTAAAATTTAAATTTCCATCTTAACTATTTATATTATATATATATATATAACTACATAATTCTTACAAACTATTGAAAAAATATTTACTTATTATTTATTAGTTCAATTTAATCATCTCATATAATCCATCGTATACATTCATATTGTGTAATCATTTTTTTTAGAATTTTTATAGACTATTTTTATAGTGAAGTTTAATAGTTTTTATTTATTTTTAATATTTCAATCTTTTTTTATTTTTATTGTTTGTTATGCTTTATTAACAAATAATTCTATCTCTGTGATTCTTTTACAATTTTTCAAAATTCTATTTTCAAAAATTAAGTGCATTATAATATGTGAGCATACTCTATAGCTGTATATGAAATAAAATAAACTATTCAAAACTTTGAATTTACAAAACTAATTGTTTATTATATATTAATAAATTATCATAAGAATAATATCTAAGTTATTAATTTGAAATAAAATTATATTCAACATAATTTTATTTTACTCAATAGATTATACACTGCATAATTGTAATTATCTTTTGGAGTGCTCTTTTAGTTATTTTTTTAGTTAAATTAATTAGATATTTTTTTTTAATTATCAACTTATATATCTTGTTGAAACTGATTATAAGTCAGAGAGAAAGAATAGTAATTAATCCCACATGAACTCAATTGTTCTTTTATATGTTTTTTTTTCTATGTAAAACAAAATTTGTATAGTAGCGCAAAATGCTTTTTAAGTCCCATCAAACATGGACATAATTTATTTTGGTACCACAATTATGACAGGTGTTGCTTTTAGTCCCATAAAACTCATAATATTTTTAGTCCCAAAAAATAGCAATTTATCTTCCTGTATTTTTTAAAATTAGGCAATTTACCCCCTAGAATTGCTTCATTTTAAAAATACAAAGGAGTAAATTATAGCATTTCAAAAAACACAGAGAGATAAATTGCTAATTTTTTCATATGAAAATAATTTAGACATTTATAATATCATAGGGGTGTAAATTGCATTTTTGCCGAAAGACTTATGAAAATTGATTTTAAGGGTTCTTTAAAAACAAGAAAGGCATAGGTAAGCTTATTTCATGATATATTGTCATATTTCTTGGATAGGAGGGAATATGACACAAGTAAGAAAAACTTCAATTTAATTATTTATTTTAAAAGCCAAAATTCGGAAAAAAAAATTCTTATTTCTTACTGAATAATATTGCGTCATTGAATAAAAGAACATAAAGAAACGAAACCAAATGGGAAACGAGATGTTATTTTGGTACGTCATTTTCAGTAAATTAAAATCGATTTTATCGTATCGTAACTTAATAGTTATCTTTTTGTCGTATTATTCTGGTTTGAAATATATGAGAGATCATGGTGAAACTGACGTCTAAGTAGTATAAATTGAATTATGTATTGTTAGAATTTAATATATTCTCAACATGTTTATTGTTCACCTATTTACTATTTGCTATATATGGTTTTCTAATCAACACCATTGTGGCTTAGAGATATTAATTAATAGGGCAAAAGACAATTTTCGTCCCACAGTTATAGGCCATTTTCGTTTTAGTCCCGTAAGTATCTAGGGTTTCAATTTGGTCCCGTAAAACTGAAAAATTCGCAATTTCAGTCCAAATTTCGCCGGAAAATTTTGTGGGTTGTCGGAAAAAGTCACATGCGATGCATGTGACTTTTAAAATTGGAGGCTCGATCCTGATTGGCTGAAAAAACTGACGTGGCGCATACGTGTAAATTAAAAAAAAAAAACGACTGACGTGGATTTTTAATCCACGTCAGCTGCTGACTAGGATTTAAACACAACATCTGGCAAAGATTTTCCCTAATTCTCCTAATTCTTTCAAACCCGCGCCCTAACTCCTTCAAACCCGATTCCTAAATCACCCAATTCTTTCGAACTCGAGCCCTAATTTCCCTAATCTCCTTCGAACCCAAGCTGCGAAGACCTATCTACTCCCCACCATTTGTGAAGACGAACAAGATCAAGCCACTTTGGAGCGAAAATGGTGTTCGTTCGGCAGGATAGGCATATGAATATGCCTCCTCCTCAATACCGTAAGTATTCTCCATTTTCACTCCTCGTTTTTTATAGAGATAAATTGACCCTTGCCGGGTTTTGTTAATTGTTGTTTATGTGGACCCTTGCCGGGTTATTTTTGTTTATTATCTTTTTTGTGGACCCTTGTCGGGTTTTTTATTATTTGTGTTTTGTCATTGTCGGCCAACTGTCGAGCATGGTGCTTTTATTTGTTTGTTTTATGTTTTTAATGGTGTGGTCCCCTACAACTGAACCTGCTTTTGTTGCTTTGTGTTTTTTTTTTGTTTTAAACAGACCCCGACACTGATTCCATAACACTATCTCTACATTATAATGGTGTGGCTAGACATATACCTGAAGCTGTGTATGTGGGGGGTAGGGTGTCTAAATACGATTATGTATCACCCCAAGAGATCAATATTGAAACTCTAAACCTGTTTTGTGATAGTCTTGGGTTAGGGAAGGATAGGGCATTTTACATAATTGTGAATAAAGGCTTTAAGTTGTTGATTGATAATAATGATATGATGAGAGCATGGAGGAGAATTAGGAAGAATGATAGAGAGATGATGATTTATGTTGAAGTTATGGTGGGTGAAGGGGCTGTTGAGATAGTTGAGGAGGGTGAAGGGGTTGCACAGATTGTTGAGGAGGGGACAGGGGTTGCTGAAACTGAAATGGGTGAGGGGGGTGAGGAGCCCTTTACTTTTTTGGGGGCTGAAGTGAATGAAGGTGAGGGTGAGGGTGCTGAAGGTGAGGGTGCGGGTGCTGAAGGTGAGGGTGAGGGTGTTGAGGGAGATGACTTGGTAGATAGCGATTATGAGGGAGTTGAGGGTGAATTAGAAGTTGGTGGTGAAAATGTGGGGGTTGAAAGGGAAAGTGGGAGGGTGGAAGGGGAAAATGATAGTGATGAAGAGGATGGTAGAGGTCCAGGAGACCGAAAAAGGCTAGAAGAAGAGAGAGCGATGAGCCTCCAGCCAAAAAGAAAAAGAAGACAGCACAGGTGCAGAAGATAAGAAGGAATCAGAAGACGGTGCATTGTAGGACGTGCGGGGGGGGCTGGACACAACAGTACCAGCTGTCCTCAAAGAATGCAAACTGAGAGTCAACAGGTACTTTATTTGCTTTTTTATTTGTAACTATTTCATTTTACACACATGTATTCTAATTTTCAGCGTTGCATGACAGGATCAAGCTTCTCATGAGGTTGGACAAACTCAAACTGAACAACACGAAAGAGCGACGAAAAAGGTACTTTCTATTATTTGTATTTAATGTTGTATCATCAAGTTTATATTACATATAATAATGCTGCTGGTACTTTGTATTAGGCTGGAAAAAGAAAGGCAACTGAACCTACAACTGAACCTGAAATTGAACAACTGGGACAGGCTACATCAAGTGTAAGTGCACTTTTACATGAAGTTATATTGTTACAATTAAAGAGAATGAATTTACATTTAAGTGCACTTTTACATGATGATTATAGGGATCTCGGCATACAAATATTCTCCCACCGTTGCAAGTACAAGATGAAGATGAGCAACCTGAAGCATGCTTGACTCAAGATCAGATGCAACCTGCACCTGTACCCCCTCTACCAGTGTTCATGCCTGGACCATCGATGTTTGAGCAATTACACATGAACAATCCAGGGACAACTTTGCAATCAAGAGTCACAATCCGTGCACCTCCACCTTTTAGAGGAAGACAAATATTGCCGTTATTTTCTACGAGGCCACAAACTGAAGCAAGTGAAGCAATATTGAAAGAAGGAGGGCAAAAGTTTCTAAAGTTAAACAAGTGATGTATATGACGATGTTTTTATTGTCTAGTGGTGTATATGACGATGTTTTTGACAATGGTTGTATTTTGTTCAATGTTATATACAATTTCAGATTTTTGCTTGCGACAAGTCAGTATTTTGTTGTCTAGTGGTGTATATGACGATGTATATGACGATGTTTTTGACAATCCAGTTATCGCAATGACAATGACAATGACAGTATTTTCATTATGTCCATTTCGTACAATTTGCTATCGCAATGTTTTGATGTTTTGATGTTTTCGCTATCGCAATTTTAATTAGGAAATTAAAATTGGGGAAATTGCATTTTCAACAGACTTTGTGGAAAAACTGAGACTTTGTGGAAAGACTTTGTGGAAATTAAAACTGATGTTCAGCCTTTTCATTTCATTCCAAAAAAAAAGCTTACATTTCATTACAAACTTTACAACCAAACTAAACCAAAAAAAAAAAAAATTAAAAAACAACAGAGAGAGCCCATCATCATCAACTTTCTCATAAATCGGTTGCTCGTGCGCAAGGCTTCAACATCTCCTTCCAAAGCATTGATTTTTCTTAACAATCCGGGAATAATCACCCTAGCTCTTTCACACATTGGTGGGTCCTCCCATAAAAAAAACCTACACCCTCCTCTCTGCCAAAATGGAAAACCAAAATATTATTTTCAAAACTAAAACTTTAAATTAAGTTAGGAAATTTACCTTGTAATTTCGACATGAAAGAAACCTCCTCCCCGGATTGCCGTTCGTCCATGACGTGCGCATCATAGCTGCCACTCCACAGTTGCATTCCGTCGTGCTTGTTACAGTAGACATTGCTCTTCAATTTTGTTGGGTGTTCTAGGGTTCTTCTTGATTTTGGGGGAAATGGGTGAAAATGGTGAAGACGCTGCAATGTAAGAGAGAAATCCCGTCTGTTTGTGTTGTTCTTGTGTTTAAATCCTAGTCAGCAGCTGACGTGGATTAAAAATTCACGTCAGTCGTTTTTTTTTTTTTAATTTACACGTATGCGCCACATATGCGCCACGTCAGTTTTTTCAGCCAATCAGGATCGAGCCCCCAATTTTAAAAGTCACATGCATCGCATGTGACTTTTTCCGGCGACCCACAAAATTTTTCGGCGAAATTTGGACTGAAATTGCGAATTTTTCAGTTTTACGGGACCAAATTGAAACCCTAGATACTTACGGGACTAAAACGAAAATGGCCTATAACTGTGGGACGAAAATTGTCTTTTGCCCTAATTAATACAAGCACACATATGAAGAAGCTAGCAATAACTACTTTTTGTACATTATAACATGTCGGGTCATTAAAATTAAATAATCATAGTAAATAGTTATTGATCGTCACTATGCAATAAATTTTTGTCGTAATTTTCGTAAAGGTGGCTAAAATATTTGCCAGGGCTTAGAGCCATGCCAAATAATTTTCTTATGGTGGATGAACTAAGTTTTTATATCAATTTTATTTAATCATAATTAATAATAATTATTATGACTTTTAGTCCATAACCATTAAATGCAGACAATAATATTTTTTTTTCTAATGTACGTTATTTATCTTTTGTTGATATTATTAGAAAATTTATATTTTAGCTAATGCTTTCTTATTAGTTGAAATTCAATTATACTTTTTTTCACACTTATATTGAATAGTGCCCATAACCGTTAAATTGCAACTTATGCCACGTCCCCCCCCCCCCCCCCGCCCCATTTTTTTTTTTTTTTTTACATTAGCCACCACTTGTGTCATCTTAATTCAGCTAATAAGATGTGTTTCCTCAATTTTTAACGAACACATACCACTTCCAGCCAACTCAAAAAGTTCCAGCGAAACTTTTCCTAACATCACGAAATTAAAATAGATAAATGACCATTTACAACTCTAACAAGTTACGTAACTAAAATGCAAAACGAACGTATTTACAGAACTAAATGGATTTTGAATTTTTGACCATTTTGGTTATGGAATGTCCCAAAATAACTAAACAAAAGTACAATATGTTCTAACATAGCCCATTTTAAAGTAGGACCTATATGGAATTCGATTATAGTGGCAATTACTTCTTCTTCTTTTTTTTCTATAGTAATTTCAAATATTTATCATCACAAAGTTCCCAACAAAATTATTGCATGTTAGAAGTAGGTGTTTGAACAATGATATCTTAGTCCAGTAGTTAAAGTTAAGGTCTTATGAACAAATTTGAGGTTACGGATTCGAGTCCCACCAAACGTATGGATATTTATCTCATTTTATTGAGTTACTATTATATGTTTATTGTTTTTAATCATATTGACGTATTTATTAAATTGATGTATTATGTAATTTATCGAAATGTTGATGTAATTATGTATGTAATTGTCACTGAAAAAAGGAAAATATTTATAAAATGTGAACTTATAAGATATGTTAAGTGCTGAATTTACAAGATAGAAATTTAATTTAAGTAAAATAAGACATGACGATCATGTAAGTTACTTAAAGATGAACATTATAAAAGTTATTCTTATATACAAAAGTAAGCATATTTCAACATCAAAGCATATTATAAAATGGTATAAAGGTAAAATTAAAAGAGTGTTTGGTTGAGTTTATAAAATTCCTTATAGTATCTTATATAAAAATAATGATTATTTATATTTTACTATTCGAACTATTACCGTTTTTTTACTTTGACATTTAAATTTTTTTTTGTATCAACTTACCATCTCAATTTTACGAAATTTTGCATTTTGCCTTTTATGTGTTATGTGATGTGATATTTTTCACATATGCATAACATGTGATTTTTTGAGAAAAATAAACAAAAAAAAGGTCATATATGACAAAGTGCAAATTTGACAGAGTTGAGAGATAGTAAATTGACACAAAAAAAAAAGTTTAAATGCCAAAATATAAAAAAAGGTATAATTCGAATGGCAAAATATAATTTACCCTAAAAACAACAACGGTCAAAAGGCTATAAACATAGATTAATTAGGATTGCTATGTTTTATTAAATCATATATATATATATATGTGTGTGTGTGTGTGTCTTTTCATTATTTAATCTTGAATATAATTAAATTTCTTATTTTTTGGTAATAAATCATAAATATGTATTTTTAATAAATAAAAGAATTAAGAAATAGTTGCAGATTTCATCACAAAGCCCATCGCAACATCCATCGCAATTTATCGCAACATGTTGTAACAAATTAATGATAATTAAATTATTTGCAAAGCTTTATCGATTTGGTAAATTGTTCATCATCGTGAATTTGCAATGACTTTTGTGTCCCAAAACTCTCGTTGCAATTTCATTGATGAAAACCATTATGTCAACATTGATGTAAATTCATCGACTAATTAGCAAGGAGTTGGCTGCCGGAATGAAATTAATTGTTGCCATTGAATTGTCACAAATTTCCCAAAATAATGAAATGAACTTTGGGAAGGAATTATAGTCACAAACACACTCACAAGAACTCAATTCTTTTTCCTCAAAAGTTCCTGTCACAAGACAACTTCCGTCACAAATGATGTTTTTCTCAACATAGAAAATTACTGCACTTTGTGACGGGCTGTCACATCCATCGCAAAATCTTGCAACGTTTATCTTCCTTTCACTGCAAATCATCTCCGACAACCCTATTTCCTAGTTTCTTTTCCATCCCTCCTAATTATCATTCTGCAACGAGTTTTTCATAAACCCATCGTAAATTTCCACCCCAATTAACCATTTTTTTTTACGGCAACCAAAACTTTTACCAAATATTTTTCATCAACATCTTATAAACCACTAAAACAACTCAAACACATCACATACACAGCCAGACACCTCTAATAATACAACCAAAAGAACCCTAATTATGCAAAAATCTGCAGCAATATTCTCAAAATTTGGTAATGGACAAAGGGACCAATCTAAAGTTATTACATCTTACCAAACATAGGGCACCCAAACAAGGTAAAAACATATGTGCAATAACCATTCTTGAACACACACAAAAACAAGAATGAGCTGTCTGTGCTAGATTTGCACCAACACACATATATTGTGGTCAGCTGCACTCTTGTCCATTATTTTTGGAGGAAGGAGAATGGAAACTTCCTCCTAGATTTAAACAAATAATTAGAGTACTTATATGTGTAGTTGCCCTAGCAAATAATAATACCTTAGATTCTTGTCTCAATCTCATTCGTACATCAATTAGTGGGACTCCAATTATGTGTAATTGCTTTTGAGCAAAGTTATTTGTTTGTATACATTGGAATGTAATCACATGCCCCCCAAATTATTTCATGAGGAATAATTTAATTAGGGCTAAGTCTATATATAGTCAAAGTAGCATTATTGTAGGGAAATTAATAAACGGGCGTGTAAGATTTTATTTTTCATCCCGTAGCTTAAATTTTGTGTATTTTAATCTCATATTTATGAAATTTCTTAAAACAGTCTCGTAATTTTACAAAATTTTGACTTTCAATCCTCGTATCGACTCCCTTGACGGAGAAAACCAGGGTCGTTCACTCGACCGTTTCACTCTACTCTGAAAAGATAACGGCTACGTGGCTTGCACATGATTTTTTCCGTCAGTTTCCTAAAGGAAGCTGGAAGGAGAACTGAAAATGAGATTTTTTTTTTTTTTTCAAAGTTATGAAACTATTTTTTAAAAAAATTTGTAAATAATGAGATTGAATTATGAGAAGAGAAATAGAATTTTCCCTAATAAGCCCTTATGCATTTTTGTTGATTAAAGTATTTGTTGATTGTATTGGATAATGAAAAAGATAGATGACAAAAGAGTAAAGGGACTTGTTTTGGAGTATGATGAGATGGGTAATTCAAGAATCATGAGGTTTCTTACCAAGAATGACTGTGTGAATATTTTAATGTGGTCTAAATTAGAATCTTATTACTTTATAAATTAAAAGTTGTGTTCAAGGAAGATTAATCGTCTTTGTAGAAATGACTAAGGGTAGATTTTTAGTGAGTTTGTCAGTGTTTGAGATTTGATTTTCTTAGACTTTTGTGGATTTTAACTTTACTCTTACAATTATAAAAATACTTTCTTTTTCGATAATTTTTTTTAATTATGATAATTAAAACATGTAACTGATAAATAAGATCGTTATTTTACAAATTTATCTCCGCGTGTTTTAAGTTTTAAAAATTAAAAAAATTATATAAAATCATGAACAATCAAGAAAATCTTATTTCAATAGTAAGATCAAGACCTTGCAATCGAAATACTTATATTAAATATTCACTTAATATTCTGTATGTAATATAATAAAAGATTGATAACATAATTATTATTATTTTAACAATTAAAATTGTAAATCAAAATAAAATCAGTCATTATTAACTATAATTGACTAGGCATGTCACAACACTTATCGCTGTCTTCAGTGTTATCTGTATTGAATTATTCGAGTCCGATTAGCCCCATGACAAGACATTTCTGAATTAATTTCATGCACCTAAGACAGATAATCTTTTTTTCCCAAGAAATTCAGTTCAATAATTGAAAGACATATATATATATATATATATATATTGATAACAATTTTTTTTAAAAAAAAACATGGTTAAAATAGATGAACAACCAATCGTACCAAATTGGGGTTGACCAATTGAGGGTGCAGACAAAAAGTACAAGCACGGAGGACGCGGAATTGGGGTTGCAACTGTACAACAATTGAAGCATGCATGCGGCCGTAATACGACAACGTATGCGGTTGGAGGGAAACACATGTGGGTCTCCTTCTCATTACCAGATATCCACCCTATCTTTTTGGATTTGGATTATACTTATATATATACATATATATATATATATATTGTGTATGGTATGTACAAGGTTTTTATAAATCCATAATTTAAGATTTTACTTTTTAATATAGACGTGATGATTTAGTATAATGGTTAAGGTTGACATGTCATGAACAAGTCCGAAATTATGAGTTTGAGTCACAAGATGTGTGGATAGTTGTCTTATTTTATATGAATTTTATTGTAATTACTTATTTTATTGTTCTTAGTTATGAAAATTATCATATAATAAAATCGAAAAATCGATTGTAATTTATATTTATTTATGAGAACAAACTCGAGGCAATTAATCATTAATCAATAATTAGATTACCATTTCATTAAATATAAATATATGTCATAATTTATTAAATTATTGAAATTCATTAGACAGCAAAAATAAAAGATTATTTAAACAAATCATCGTACCATAAAAATCGTCATTTTTTATTTCCCAAAAGTGATTTAAGGTTTTAGGCTTTAGGGGCATTGCTGCAAGGGAAGGGGTCGGTGGTTGTGGCCTACGGACGTAGACCGTGCGGCGGGCGGTCGGTGGAATAGTCAGCTGACAGCTGTAATGCAATCAACTGCCCAACTGCTTCCTAATTGCTCATTTTCCAATAAAATCACTCCACGTGGATCAACATCCCAAGACTCTGCCACGTCGGTGGATGCGGGCTGCACTGTAATAATCGCTCCATTTCCGACTACACGGGCGTCCGATCTCTTAAATCGTCGTCCACAAAGCGCGTGCACCGTAATTGCTCTCTCTTCATTCATTGTGTGAATATTTTTAATTTGGTGGCTGTCCCATTTTTGTATGAATTTATTATAATTTGTTATTTTATAATTTTTAATTATTTTTTTTCTTAGTTAAATTATTGTATTGTTCAATTTATTTAAATAATATATAATACATAATTATTGTTTTTATCTATTAAAAAACCCAAATTGAACGTTTAGAAAATAAACAAATAAATAAGTAAAAACAATCCAACGATAAAATAGAAATAAGAGGTGTAGTATTATTTTTGTCTTATGAGGTAATTATAATTATATTTTAAGTATGTTGTTTGTATCAAATAGTAATTTGTATTTTAATTTTGAGCAATAATAATGAAAAATGACATTACTTTAGATCTTGTGAAATTTTATCTTAATCGTCAAATACATAAATGCTATTTTTAAACCAACAAGTCATCGCTCTTGATCAAAATGGATGGTTTTTTGTGATAAATGACCTACAACAAAATGATCAGTCATTGAAGAACCCTTTCATAGGGATACTACGACGATCAAATTAGTTGAGTTTGGAAATGAATATCTGGAGCAATAGGTTATAAACTATTAATGCAACAACATACCTAATAAATAGTGTTAAGGAAAACCAATAAAGATTTATTTTTCGATTACAATCATTATATTCTCACTTTTTTCTTATAATATAAATACTATACCATGTATTTCAAAACCTTCAACTACTAAATAAATGATAACCAATATTTTCTTATTTTCTTGCACCAGAAGAAATATGAGTTTTCACTACAGTTAATTATTATGTTCAAAAGAGAACACTTGTTACGAATATAAATTAACCACAGCTCCGCGACGATCATTAAATGATGCTAAAGTATTAATTATAGCTAAAATCATAATAAATTTTTTAATTATAGATAAAAAGTTATGACAAATATTAATTAACTATGATAAAAATTAAAATTTTTGTATTTGATTGTAATTAATAATTTTCATTAACCATTGTTTTTAAATCGTTGTTATTTAAAAAATTAATTTTGTAAAGAATGTTTGGGAAGAATAATATAGAAAAAAAAAATATAGATATAGATTTGCTTTTGTAGTTGATATAATATGTTTTGCCCAATTAAGGGAAACAAGTAATTAAAAGGTGTTTAATTAGAGGGTAAGTAATAATAAAAGGCGCGGACACACACGCTCCGCAGCGGCGAGTGGGCCCTCGAAAAGTCAAAGGCGATTCAAACTGGAAGCACGTGAGATTCTTACAGGCTGGGAGTGGGACCCATCCTACGTGGAGGCCGTTGAGGTCATCCTCAAACTGGTTAATTTTGATTTCTTGCCCTTTTCCATCTCAGCCGTCCGATCCCAATCTACCCAGATCTGGGGCACAGCTGTACGCAGGATGCAAGCCTTAGTCAAAAAGCGTGGCTCCCACTTGTCCTCATCCAAGAACGCCCTCCCCCCGGTTTGGTTTTTGTTTTGTTGTGCGGTTCTGTACTGAAATCGCGTTTTGGTTGCTCAGAGAGAGAGAGCATGAGATAATGATGGTAAACAGCTCTCTCTTCACTGTCATGTTTTAAACGCTCTCGCTTGGGTGTGGGAATGATTGCGTGGAGTTATTTGTTTTTACCTTTTTGTTTTCTCGAGGATTTCTTTTTCTTTCTCAAATCTCATTTTTGCCCCTCCCCCTACTACTTACAATGATTTTTTTTCAAAATTTACTATAACTATAATTATTTTTCTTACAATAAATACTTTTTTAAAATTAATTATCGTTAACAAATACTTTCATTATATAAGAGATTTATTAGACGATCGTTAATCTCAAAAATATTTATAATTATAAAAAATTTCAAAACAACTCATTGTAGTTTATTTATTTTTTTAACGTTTTATTTCCAAAATACAGATATTTTAATCATTAATAATTATTATAATATTATTTTCATTAAAATTCCTTGAGGTTATTTTTGAATTTGAGGGAAGAATTAGAATAAATAAATTTAAAATCCATCACTACTCAACAAAACATATATAGTTCAAGTTCACAGTTGAACAATTCAAAATAATTTAAATTAAAATTATTCAAATAATTTATTATTAGAAATTCGAAATCCATCGATCCAAATGTAGCACGTGTAGGTATGAGTTTCTTGAAATTTCAATGCACCAAATTTGGCGAAAAGAAGCGCAGATCAATTGTAATAGTTTGGAGCAATTAATACACAAACACGGATTTCAACAGCGTATCCTTAAGATCCCGACCTTAATTGTGCTGCATATCTCATTCGAAGAACCCACAGGACAATAAAATCAAAGGTAATGAAGCCCGGATCAGTGATCATAGTTGTTGTCCTTGCATTGTCCGAATTAATGTTCAAGGAAGATTGACATGTTGGTGTACGGACGCAGGACAGTATCTGAAAAATTCAGTCCAATGATTAAAACTTTGAATCTAGACAAAGGGCTGGTGTGCTCAGTCATTAATCTCGCATTCAATGAATGTCGTGGAGGTTAATGTGAGGGAAAATCGGTGTTTGGGGGATAATGTCCAAAAGCGTCAATTTACAAATAACGACGAAGGCAGAACCAGTTATGACAATATCTGCAGGGGAGGAACAGAATCCGATATTTGTATTGCAAATGGGCAATGGGTGCCCATCTGCTACACTCATTCTAGTTACAAACCCCCCACCTACTTTACACACTGCAGTTTCCAAGAACCAACCCCCCCCCCCCCCCCCCGCAATCCACCCACCCTCTCCCTTTCTACTTTTGCCCTAAAATCGCTATACCCCAAAATGCATGCACACCCGACCCCACCCCACCCCACCTCCACTGTATGCATAGATTACTCCTGTATCTATATATATATACTTGTTTGCCTCAGTCGAACTCATCCCACTTGCTCTGTACGCCCAAGAACTCTCTCTCTCTGCTTGCAACTTTCTCTCTCTAAGATTCTTGAGGGAGAGGATTTCTTTTGGAAAAATTATGGACATTTTTAATAGGTGTTCATCTGGGAGTTCTTCTTCCTCGGATACATCGTCGGAGTCGTCTTCGTTGTCGGGGAGCAAGAATGTGAACAAGTCGGAGAGGATAAAGGGTCCGTGGAGTGCGGAGGAGGATAAGATCCTGACCCGGTTAGTGGAGCGATACGGGGCCCGGAACTGGTCCTTGATAAGCAAATACATAAAGGGTCGGTCGGGGAAATCTTGCCGGTTGAGGTGGTGCAACCAGCTCAGCCCGAATGTGGAGCACCGCCCCTTCTCCGCGGCGGAGGACGAGACGATCTTGGCGGCGCATGAGAAGTACGGAAACCGGTGGGCCACCATTGCGCGGCTGCTGCCCGGCCGCACTGACAATGCCGTCAAGAACCACTGGAATTCCACTCTGAAGAGGAGGTATCAGCAGAAGCAGAGAATCGGAGAAGAACCCAAAGACATGGGAGGAGAGAACATGGCCTCCGGGTCTAGCGTGTCCCCGGCGAGTAGCAATAATTTCGACGATTATGATCCAATGACGACGTTGTCTCTGGCGCCGCCGGGGATGGGCGGTGCTGTGATACCGGAAAGGAGGACGGAGACGATGCCAGCGGGGTTCTGGGATGTGATGAGGAATGTGATAGCGAGGGAGGTGAGGGAGTACGTTACGACGTCGTTCCCGGAGGCTTCCTCGGGGTTTCGTTTATGATAAATCACAAATGTTGTTTGTTGCGTAGTAGTTAATTAATCCCTTAAACCGGTGATTAATTTGTTAAGCTTGATGTTAATATTAATAATTATTTTTAATCAGAAATTCAATCATTTCTCTCAATTAATAATCAGTTTATGATTATTTTTCATTTTAAAGAGGACCAAAATTAATTTTTAAAATTTCCCTCAAATTCGAACCCGCAACTTAGTTTTTGTAAAAATAATGGAATTTAATTTAATACCCGCACATATGATAAAATTAATAATTTAAGTACACAATTTGATTTGAAATTACTAATCATATTTAAATAATCGATATAATTGAAAAATGCAGTATTTGGGAAGAAAGAAAAAAGAAAAAGAAGTTGACTGTGAATAAATTTTGAATTATTTACGAAAAATACTAAAAACAGTTAGAAGCACCGTTTTCACATGAGAAAAAATAGAATCAAGAATTTATGAAAATGTCCCCCAAACTTTTAAATAATTAAAAATATCTGTGCGTATCTTAATTGAGTCATATTGATCCGTCCCGACCCAAATTGAATCTTGGGTATGTAAAAAATCATTATAATCATATAATTATCATTCAATTGATAAGTTGAGTCAATTCTTACACTTGACGAATGTTTATAAATACTATAAACTTTCCTACCCTTGGTACAACTAAGCACTCTTACAACCTTCTATGTTTTCTCCTCTTACATCAGAACAAATTGTTACCTCAAATGTTCTTACGACTTAGAGGGATCCGTAATCAGCCCACCTCAATTGTAAAAGACCACACAAGAAATGAAGATAACATTTTGATCACTACTAATTCTAATAATCACAATAACAAGGGAGCGTTTTCAAAAGCTTCTGCTTTTAGAGAAGTAACTTTTGTAGAAAAAGTTAAAAATTGTAGCAGAATTAAAAATGGGTAATGTTTGTAGAAAAAAGTGAAAAACAGATAAAAGCTGAATTCCATAGTATTTGAGAAAAATCACTTATAAAACAAACTTAATTGCTAAAAAGATATTATTAATGTGATCATATGACCACCTTCAGTTTAAACGTCCAAATATATGATTTTCAACTTAAGCATCAAAATATTTTTATTACACCTCTCACGTGTATTCTGATCTCAATTTATTCCTAGCAGCATTTTAAGTGCAACGACAACTCTTCAATCCTGACCAACATACACGTATCTAAACAATCATGAATATTCTAATATAATTTTCATAAATAATACACTATGATAATTTTTTTTTTCTCAAAAATTCAAGAAATGGGAATGTCAAAAGAAACAGATATTAAGTTTCAGAGTAAAGTTCATAATAAATTTTAATTTTATCTTTTTAAAGATGAATAAATTTGTAATAAGCCCATATATATATTAAATTCGGGCCTCACATATTTTGATGGATAGATTCAGAATACAATATAAAGCTCTTTTTTTTATTTATTTATTTTGAATTGATTAATTTAACTAAAGCATGTTCAAGTACCACTCATTGAGAGATTGGTCCGTGTCAAAACTCGTGGAAACAATAAACGCGAGCCCAGACAACCTAAGCCTTGCTCATGCCTACGAAAATGGGCATCTACACAGTCAAGAACACCACAACAAACATGCTCACGTACAACACATTCAAGTTCCCAAGTCCAAAGCTCTCTAACAGGATGAAACTGTACAACTGTGAAGGTCCTACGTCTTTCTTTATCAAACCCTCAAGATCTTGACACAATATATTAAGGTATGTTGCTCGTAATCCACATCCGAAAATCAATTTTCAGTCGTTTAATCGACATTAAGAGAAGAGAATCAGAGGACAATCACCACTTTCAAAAATTGTAACTTTTTTTATTTAAATTTATAATAAATTCATTTATCATATATTTCTAATTTTATAATTCTTTTACGAAAATTCAAAATTTATGTCAACAATTGTACTCTCGTCAAAATACTAAAATAGGCTAATATTACTTCATTGATCAGCTAAAACACTGAAAATAAACTTATAACCCGTTCTTGTTTTTTGGATAAATAATAAAATCAAACCAATCGAACTACCATTTTCAAGAAGCCTCAAATATATTAAAAAAAAATGCAAATAATTCCTCTGTGATATGTCGTATGTGCATAACACTTTTTATAAAAAAAAAAAAAGAAATAGCAAACAGACTTCGTATATTTTTTAAAATGAAATAATTTATCTTTTTAGACAGAAAGATAAATTCATCCATTAATAAAAAATAAAAAAATAAATTTTTATTTTATTACAAAAATATAATTTATTTATTTTCAATATCGCTAACGATAAATCACATTAAACCCAAATAACATAGTATAGAAACAATTCATCTCATTAATAAAACGTGCTGCTTATGTGGAATCATGTAGAACAAAACACAAAAGTGGAGACGCAGGTGTTATAAATGTAAGGCGGCAAAGGCAAAAGCGTGTGCAGAATTAAATCAACGTCGGGCGGGGTCGGGGTAAGGGTAGGGCAGCAGACATGTTCAGGCTGTCTTTTCAGGTAGGAAACACGTGTTCTTTGAAGGGAATGTTCCCCATCCTATATTATTTTCATGTGTCGGCAGATGGATCGCTGTAAGATTTAAGACAATCAACGTCCATGGAGCCAGTGCCTTGCCTTGTTCTCAACGTGCCTGCCTCCTACATGCAGATACTACTGCTACCCTCACTCTGTAATTTCGTAGTACCTGCCGAGGGCTATCCATTATGTCACCAATTTTTGTCCATTTTAATTATGATGTGTGTGTTTTTATTTGTGTTGGATTCTGTCAAGTATCGATATAATTGATATGTAATTAGAGTTTTTTTTTTTTGGCGGAAAAGTGCATGCGCATCTTCGTGGGGTTACCATGCCCATCGTTCATTTCTACTAGCAATTTTTTGTCTTTTAACATTTTATGATAGCATTTTGGTCTTATATTTTTTGATATTTGTAATTTTGTACTTTTTTTTTTTTTTGCTAGAATTCACTATTCTTGCCGGTGGCGGTGAACTCCTGCGAAAAAAGAGTTGAAATTGTAAAAATTGAAAAGTTGTAGGATCATAATGCTACCCTGTAAAGTGAAAGGATGAAAACATCAAACGAGTTAAGTTTCGGGACTAATAATGCATTTTATCCTTCCCTGAAACTTGAATTTGTGACCTATCTTTCACAGGAATAAGGTGCCACAATTAAACCATTTGATCGTTCACATGTTGTTGACAATTATTGATTCCCCACTTCTTTTATAGTCCGAATATAGCCACATGAAATAATTTAGATATGTCCTGAAACATAAGACGACATATAAGTACTTGCTAGATTGTGTGATTTTACATTTGCGGTTCTCACTACTCTATTAAACTTCACACTGTTAAAAAATACATCAATATCTACGATAAAATTTGATAGTAAAACATATGTTTATTGATAAATATATATTATGGTGGATAATTCAATTTCAATCCATATCCACACATTCTGTAGCACTGTGTTTGTTTATTTGTATGGTACTATCACAGGATGTGTTGTGTTATTCGATATGATACATTAATAGTTATTCCACACATTATACTATACTTTTCCTCATATGATTGTTTCTAGATTTTATCATTTTATAATTTTTTATATGGGTTAATTTGACTTAATTTTTTTTTAAAATATAAAATTACACTCGTTTTTATTTTTTTTTTAAATTAAGCTTATATCCGCTCCAAAAATTCACTGTTTTCATCTGACACCCTTTCGTTAGGGTTTGGAAGGAAAATTCAGACGTTAATAAGAAAAAGACAAATATTTTTATTTTATCTCTGATTCAACTTTTGTCTGTAATTTTTATTATATTTATAAAGGGGTAAATGTCATATATATAAAGTTAAAAGGGTGTAATTGTCATAAAATACTTATAATGCCAAATTCTCCTGTTACAATACTTGTTCAAAATTATTATAACCCGTTCCAAAAAGACTAATATTTTTTTTTTAGTGTTTGTGAAATGTATGGATATGAAGACATTAGATTACACTTACATTTTATGATAAAAGGATGTTAAAATATTTTATTATATAATTAGATGTTTGCTTAGCATGAAATAAATTGGGAAAGATTTTGATTTTACTAAAATGCCACACAAAAAGAAAAAAAAAACAAAATCGCATGAACAAAGATAAGAAAGGGGTAGAGGGCGTTCTTGAAGTCAACATCTTTGTCAGATAGCCATTCATTATTGGCCAAGCCTTTATGATATTTTTCTCAATCGGGACAGGTTCGAGTTCAAATCTATCCATTGCCATTCCTAAATAATTTAGACAAAACTCGTCACAGATTATGGATAGAACTGACAACAATCATCCGATTATCCCAATTTCGAGCATTTAGTACTCCATCGCGGGCTCAGAATATTAAAAATAGATTCGAACAAAGATTAAATATTGGACGTGATATCCGACCAAAGTAAATAAGCCCTTAAAGTGCATCCGTCTCCAAAATGACTCCTCATTTAAGACAAAGTGCTGCAACATCGGTCAATTAAAAAGATCTATACCATTTATTTTGCAAATAGTACTAATACATCATGTCTCTTGATTTGTATTATTTAGGACAGAAAAAGATCATCAAAGTTTCAATATAGCAGCAGCAACAATAGATCATTGCTCAAACATTTATTCAGTATGTCTTAGTTTTCATCTACTGTTTCTGTGAACTTAATTGAACCAACGAGGCAGAGGAACAGCAAAGAACTTCATCAGCCCCTCTTTGCAGTCACTGCCGTCGCCCTCTCCACTGGCCAAGTACTGAGGCCTCCACTGATTTAGCACGTAAGAGAAGGCGTTCCCGTCCGCCTCGTTCAGGTTCGATAACAGCCTCGCGTTGCTGAAATCGCATGTCGCGTAGCTGTAGAGATTCGGCAGCAGATACACACTGTGCGGCCGGCTCTCCTTGCTCGGAGGACCATACTTGAACACTGCAATATTTGATCACAATGCCGACCGGTTTATTATTTATATAGGCCGAAATTACTTTTCTAGTTTAGGATAAAGGGTTTAACACTTTTAATCTTTTGATTTATCAAATTTTTAAAATGGTCCCACAATTAGAAAAACTCGATACATTTAATCTTCGTGTTCAAGTTTTTATCCAAAAATAGATGGTAAAGATACGTACTATTGCATATCCATCAGTTTTTGTGAGCAGCCAAGCTAACGAATATGCACATTGCACTTGTCCTTACGGGTTTACTTTTTTACAAAAACATGAATGTAGGACTAAATGTATTGAGTTTTTTAAATTTTGGGATAATTCTAAAAATTACAAGTAGAGAACTAAAAGTATTAGAATTCTCTATCCAACGCGACTAAAGTACAAGTTATGTGGCTGTTATTTTTTATAATGAAGAAAAATGGCCACATAACTTGTACTTGATTTTTCCTTCAATTTCCTAATAGAAATTAGTACGACTGAATGTGAGAATTTTTTAATGTTATGAGATTATTCTCAATAATCACATAAATAATGGAACTAAAAATATACACGACCTAAATTATGGGATAAAAAATACAAATTTCCCGGATAATGATAATATTGAAGTGATTATGGCTATATTGAACTAATGAACTCTGGTAGCAATCATATTTATGCGACATACTCATAATCTAACAACCTTAAATATGAATTAATAAAATCATGGTGGTTACCTAGAGTGTCGTTAATGTAGAAGGGACCATGTTTGAGAGCCCAATCGGTGTAGTTGTAGCCGTACCGCCACCCCTCCGACCCACCAACGACCACCGTTTCAGCTAGGCCAGCCGCCACCACGGTGGCTATTACAAGGAGGAAAATTGCACTAAAATAATTGAAACCCATATTTTTCTTGGAACAAATCAAATTATTTGCAAAGGAAAATGATGTAGTGATGAAAATTAATGTAATATTCTCAGAATTATATAGACATTGATTTTCTGGAAATTTTGAATCAGTCTTGATCAAAAAATCATATGGAAGTCAAAATTGTGTAACTTAATTTAGTCATGCTTTGGTCTTCCACTATGGTTTTCTTGCAGGTTTTGTCAATGCCGTTGGAGGATTTAAGGTTCCCACTATCTCGTAGTGGATGTAAATATTTTCTATATATACAATTTTATTTTTAAAATTATAATTATTTTTTGTGCCACGTTGTCCATATATGTATAATAAATAATTTTTTATATTTTTAAAATATATTATAAATAAAAATAAAATATATAAACTAACCCATATTTCAAAAAAGAACACCAACTTAAGGTATTTTAACACAACAAAGAAATTCATGTAGTGATGTTAAAATGACGTAGAGTCACTTCTGTAATAATAATAATTACAATTAATTTTAAAAATTATCTAATTAAGAGTTTAATAATCTTATTTAAAAACTGGTGCAGTGGTGTCACTAACCGTCGATTATGGGCGTAGAGGATCTTTCTTTTTTAATATCAGTATAAATAAATTTAGTTATATTTTTTTTGTTTGAAAAAAAATATGTGGGAGTCACTCATTTGTGCTATACTAATATGTTATATAAAAGTATGACAAGAGATCCACGTCGATTATATTAGTGGAGAAGGAGAGGGGCAAATATGTAAAATTGGATCTTGACGAAGAAAATTTTCAGAGAAACTTGTTGGAGGACGAAGAAATATTATGATATAAGCATAATAATTACATGGGTTGAAGTCAGTTAAGGCAGCTGAAAATGGGTTGATGAGATAGTTTTGTACATGTCAAATATTTCCACCGACTAATTCTAAAGTTATTGGTTCGGACCGTACCAATGTGTGGAATATTAATTTATTTTAATAATAGGTGTTGTTCTATTTTAATAGTAGATATAGTTATTTAATATTGATGATTAATATGTGATTGATATAATTGTGGATTGTTGTTAGATATAGATTTTTTATATTGATAATTACCATCGATTTATTATAAAAAATAATTATTCATCGCTTTCACTTCAAGAAATAAAAATATGATTTAATGATAATTTTATATTATTATATGTATTTAGTGATAAGAATTTGTAACTATAATGAGTTTGATAATTTTAGTAGTGATAATTATTTTTTAAAAATTATCAGCGTTCATTAGTAATAATTAGTAACGAAAAATAATTAATGACATATGCACGTGTAATCATGACCTATTGATAATTAATATACTATGAAGGACACATAGCAAATCACAAGCAAGTCCAAAAAGCTTTTGACACGGTGAAGCTTTGCAACCGCGAGGTTCTATGTTTTCTTTGGCATTAAATTTTCAAAGCCTTAATATTGTATAGGATAAATTAAATTTTGTCATTCGAACTATATCTATTTTTATATTTCAATTATATGAAATTTGCATTTTGCTATATATAAGGGGTTTTTATAGATTTTTCTAGCAGAAAAACATCATATATTGTGCATATGTAAAAAAATATCATATCACATAATCCTTAAATATCACACTTGTACTGCATGTGATGTTTTTTGACAAAAAAAGTTGGTGAAAAAATAGTTATAAATAGCAAAGTGCAAACTTTCATAAAGTTGAAATGGTAAATTGACACACAAAAAAAAGTTACCAAAGTATAAAGACGATTATAGTTTGGACGACAATATGTAATTAACCCTATAAATATTTTAAGGCGGCCTGTAGTTTACTCTAGAAGTTTGGAGGAGCTTATGCATCCACATCCAAGAACAAGCTCGTAATTCTCTTTTATAGACTCAAAATATGTGTGAACAATAACGTTAGATTAAACTTACTACAAAAGATTGTAGGTGGGAGTCTTGCTATTATGTAGCTAAGATTTCTTGAGACCATATATATACTTAGAATAGAAAAAAAAGCAAGCAACTCCCTTTTAATATTATAAATGATCAAGTTACCCCCTTATAAAAAAATTGACAATTTATCTCTCTGAGTTTTTTAAAATAAAGAGGATAATTTGCTGCTCTGTGTTTCTTAAAATAAAATAATTTACCTCCCTAAATAGGGGAAGTAAATTGCTTTTTTTTTAATAAATTATTTTTTTTTTTATAAAGGAATAACTTATGCAATATCACATAAGAGTAAATTACATTAAATGGATTTAGAATATGAAAAATTGCTCCATAGGGTATGTTCATGAATTGGGTTAAATGCAATTTAACCTTTATCAAAAATTAAATTGTTTACCCTCCATTTCTCCCTAGTATATTCTTCTGAAATACGATGATGCCCCCAAAACTTAGTTCAAATTAAACAATCACCCCACTTCTCCCCAGGCCGAAAGAAATCCTCTACTCTACGATTCCAGAACCCAAAAGAAGAAGGAAGATGAATTCAGCCCCAAAACATCCTCTTTTCTGCTTAAAATGGCCATGGGATCATCATCAAAATCAAAACGATACCCATAATCTCAAGAATAGTCCCTGTACACTGGATACTCCTTGGCTCTTCAAGCCATTCAAGAATCTTGGCGCTGTAGCCTTCAATTTCATCAATTCTGCAGTGACAACGAAGTCCCACAACAGCCCTTTTCAATTTAACCAGAAGAGAAAGATTTTGAGCCCTGAAGAGCAAGGAGAGGCAGAGCAGAGGGCATTTGCTGCTGCTTTAGCGAGTGGGAAAGAGGCTACGGTTCTTGAGTTTTACTCACCAAAGTGTAGACTTTGCAATTCTTTGCTTAGTTTTGTGATGGAGGTTGAGAATAGGAACTCTGATTGGCTTAACATTGTTATGGCTGATGCTGAGAATGATAAGTGGTTGCCTGAGGTAACTTTTCAAGAATCTTGATTTTTGCTAAAAGAAAAATACAGTGTTTTTGTTCTCCTATAGTGTTTTGATTTGAGACTCTTGGCTATTTTCACATTTGCTATTAGGTGAATCATGCTATGACCATTTTATCAGGGCTGTTGTTTTATCACTTTCATGTGGAAATTATTTTGGTTAAATGTTAAAGGTTAGTATCCTGCCGAGTGGCATTCAAGTTGTATGTCTAATTCGTATTCATATGCTTAGGATAACTATTGAGATTGTGCATTTTGGTACGCTTATTTGCCGTTGATCGAGCAGCAACTATCTAAAGTTTGAAAGGAAATTTGTGCCTTTTGGTATGCTTATTTGCCTTTGATTGTGCAGCAACTATCTAAAGTTCGAAAGGATGTCAACGTTTTGCTAGACCTGGTCAGACCTGCTTGAACTGTTCATAGCGGCATCTTGTGTGTAATCCTAATGGCTGTTGATCATCGATTTCGTGATCAGCCATGATTTTTACTTTTATTCAGTGTTAGTGGTTTGCAACCTATGACTGTCATTTGATATCCATTCTGACCATTAAAAATAGTTGATCTCCATTCTAAATCTGAGGGAGCAATGTGCTGTCAGATGATAATAATCAAACTCTGCAACTGAGATGCCTTCGGAAGAAAAGTTTTGGTGATTCATGTTCCTGATGATCCACAACATCCCCCCGAGGAATGAAAATGGTTTCACCGAGATTATCTAAAGATCCACTGTTAATGCTGAACAGGAAAACTAGTCTTAATTGCTACTAGTAAAAGCCAAAGTCTCATTCGTCAAAAAGGAAATTAAGGCTCTATAGGAACATCATTGTACTTGAGCTCTAAATTTTCAAATAGGATTTCAGCTATTCTAAGCCTGATGGTTGGCCTCTCGGGAAGAAAATGCCATCGCATGAGGGACCATCGCACTTCAGTTCCCAGCGGCTGGGCTGAATCATAGATGCAAAAAAATTCGTCTAGGACAGTAATTGATAATTGTTCCGCGATGCTTTGTCTTACCTGAGTTCTTTAGTCTTTGCAGATATGTGATCTTGTCTTCTAGCAAAGGTTCATGGAAATTATAGTAAAGCTTGATGCCGTTTTTCGTTGTTGAATTAGCAGAAAATAAATTTTGGGTGCTAATCTATTTTGCATCATATAATCACTTCATTTTTATCTCCTAATCATCCTCCTGTTCCAGGACATAAACCTACCCTCCTTTTCCGATTTCCATGTTTGTGTACGTTATGATGGTGCTATTCTTAATTTTGTTCGTGCAGCTCCTCCACTACGACATTAAGTATGTCCCATGCTTTGTCCTAATGGATAAATATGGGAGGGCACTTGCAAAAACCGGCGTCCCAAACAGTAGACTCCATGTAATAGCAGGCATTTCCCATCTTCTCAAAATGAAACGCCCTCAGAGTGATTAGAAAATACTCCACTTTGTAGCGGATGAACGTGGAACATAGCAACAATTTCAATGGGTATAAGATCATGCTTTGGACAGCAGCAGACCATTTATGATCGACTGGCTATGAAGTTACATCTAGAGCTCACTGTTAACAACTCCAAGCTGCTATTCTGCAGTTGTTTGATTCCTGAAATTGGTATTCTGCTACATTGTTTATACTTTCACCTTTGTTTGGTTAGACTATGATATGTTAGAATGTCGAATAGATATTCGTTATCTTCTTGGGATCTTGCAGGGAATATAAGCTGTTGACACTCTTTGTTTTCGGTGTACAGAAATCAGAGCTCTGCTGTAAGAATTGCAAGTTAATGATATGACCTCAACAGTGATCTGAATTATGTGCCTTTGTTTTTACATGTATTAACATGCCAAATATTCATAATGAGCTGTATCAGATTATCAAAATTCTAATGCATACCTAGTTTTGCTAAAACACGCATAATTAGTACTAGTGTAATTGTACACATTTTGTGATTACCATGTCGTAGATTTATAATACAAATCAGGAACCTTCATAACTGACAGCTTTATTTAGAACAAACTCTCGGACATTTCTCAAGGGCTCAGACAGTTGAAAGGCAGAACAGCTTCCAACCGATGAGTCTTGGTGCCCAGAAGTCTATGAATATACAAGGCTTGTATAAAGTGCCTCTTTAACAGGCATTAACGACATAAATCTGTATTTCCAGTGTATCCAATGTATATTAAAGATATACACACAACAACACATCATTGGACCTTGTCAATCATAAATTTACACGAACTTAGATATTAGCTGCAATTACATGAGCCACTGAATAGTGTTCCTAGCTTCAGCAAGCACATCTGTACGATTAACACTTGCAGCCCATACATTCGGCAATGATGGGACTGCCATATCCAGCTCAGTCAATTGCTGTTCCAACCACCTACTGGCTTCTGGATGCATGAGGCTACCAACAATAGTCTGAAAAAGAGTAACAGAATTTGTCCGTCACTGCTTGAAGAGGAGAAGAAAGAAAGGCCAACTGGTTATTTAAAGTGACAGTTATGCCAGGTACATGTTTGAAAATGGGAACATTGCCACGAATGCCAGCATACAAAAATATGCCTCAATGGTAATTAGATTGACCTTGTATCACAAGATAACCTTTCTATGCCAGGAGAGGAAGGGTATCAAGTTGATATCTTAGCTTACCCAAGATGCGCTGAGAAAAGCTTTGGTAGTCAAGCTTCTAAGCAAATCTTGTTCCGAACTGCTAATTGATCTTCCCGAGCCAACCGAGAGTGCAAGATCTTGGAATGAAGAATCAAACATGGATCCATAATTTTTTGCCACAACTCTGCCGTGCTGCTCTAAGATTTTGTCTAGGTGGCTAACAGTGGAGTTGTATTGCTGCCCTTTACCAGCCTTAGATCTCCCAGAAGTTTCTGCAGATTCTTCTAGTAAAATTTCTTCAGATTCTAACCCCAACAAGGCTGCAGCTCTCTCAGAGTCGGCCCAACAACAGCAGGAGGACGATCCATCATCTAGAGCACATTGAAACAGAGAAAGAAGCATTGAGCAAGAAAAATGGACAGTAGACATCTTGGTGTGCGGCAGTGAAATAATACACAAATTCATAAAAATTCAAAGGAAAATGGAGAAACATCATAATTTATGATGAAAATGATGTATTGAAAAGGTTTTACACAAAACTTTATTGCAACACACTCTTTCAGAAAATAAAGGGACGATTTCAAGACTGAAAATCAGTAAATAAATAGTCCTTAAATGAAATACTTTATGGTCCCTTGCTGAAGTAGGAATTGGATTGTTAACAGGCTCAAGTAGATTCACAGCCGGAAGTTTCATATTTATTTCCCTTTCTCCAAATAATAAAACTGGTCAAAACTTAAAAAGTTCCAACTTAAATTTCCACCAAACAGGTGCAATAACTTCTAATCTCAGCTGCATAGGAGGCTAGAGCTCTAGAGAATGTGCTTGAACTTTCACTCGTGACCTTTTTACTCTGACTACCATGCGGAACTGACAGAACAAGTACCCATGATAAAACCAGCAAGTGGGATCTCAACACCAGATAGTATGGAGCATCCGCATGATCGAGAAACTGCAGTTGCTTTAGCCTTCTGCACGACAAGTATATAAAGAGCAACGACCTGTCTCATGAAACAAATAGTAGATGAAGGACAAGGAAAAAGTTAATAATCAAAGACTGAAAAGTGATTTGCAAGAGAAATGAACAAGGAACAGGATGAAAAAAAGAACTCCAACCAACATGTTGGGCAAGAACTCTAGAGACTTAGCATAAATTACCCTGCAGCGAAATTGCATCGGTTTAAGGTCTGATAATTGCAACGCATCAGATATTAGGACCGGAGGAACAGTGCTCTGTGAAGTATTGCTCAGTTTTACTACAGTTTCATGCGCATAATTGAATTCATCAGTATGTCCATTTATCAAGCTCGTATCGTCAATCGTGATGAAAGATACAGGCGTCATCATATACTTCTTCTGCTGGCTGCAAATGGAAACATTTTTTATACAATTCCATTAAACATGTTCTTCAACCTCTCATGCATTATGTAGAATTTACAAAGCAAAACTGAGCAGGAATTCTATGCAGTGGGACTTGTGTGTAATGCCGCTATTAGTTAGCTACTGGTACATGATAAACACAGAATGGTGATTAACTAGCGACAAGAAATGCAAGCAAATAAACCGGCACCATATTATCATCATCAAAAACTTCCCAGAAATCAAAACTAAAAAGAAATATTTTGCTTACAGTGATGTTGTTCTATAACAAAGAATTAGATCGAATTACATGACTACTGTACTAATATTTTGCAAATTTGATTTCGAATTAATCCATCTACAGGAATATGATACCATCAAGAAAATACAGAACAACACCTTGAAACAGATTATTCTGCAATATGGTCCGCACATGACCCTTTAAGCCATGAAGCCCATGCCTTTCAGGTCAACCATATTTATTAAAATATTTATAAAAAAAAAGTGAGCCGAAAACTAGAAAAAAAAAATATATATATATATATATATATATACTAAACTAGAAAAATAAAAACAAAAACAAAGAAAAAACATGGAAGGACTCATTGAACAAAATTAATGCTAAATGCATAATTGATGATTACTTACGTAAGTACAAGGACTCGGTGAAAGGTTGCACAGACATCTCCTACTAATCCAACAGGGTAAGTTTGTTTATTTAGATCACAGAATACTCTGACCTGAATCAAAGAATTATGAATTAAGACGATGAAAACTTTGCAAATATTAAGCTAAGCAGGTTGGTCCAGGAAATACTATTTTATTGTCCACCAAAACATGGACACAGACACCACCAGTTCCTCGGAGAAACGGCAGATAGCTTTCACCAGGTATGGGCATTGGTTGTGCAGGAAATGCCTCACAACTACAATCATGAAGAGCCACTACAAGCCCACGCAAAGTTATGAGGTTCCCTTCGGGCAAAGTGTAATCAGCCCATGGATTTCCTGAAGACTGAGTGGATGCATTGACCATGGACCCACCAAGGTCATGGATGTCTGATTCTTCCTCAAAAGAATCTTTGGACTCAAGAGAACCACCATCCAGTTTTCCAATAACAGTCTCCAGTAAATTTAGAGCACTGGAAGGAACAAATACACTAACGTCTGTATAAATCTCGTTGTCTATAGCATTGCCAGTCAGACACGGAATTTCAAGTTGTCGGTATCCTTTGGATATTTTCCCATCACTGTTAGTGGGAATATTGCAATATTGCAACCCATCAGAGACATCAGAACCTTGGAGACTCTCCATAGATGAGAATGTAAGACACCAAAGCTTGGTACTAGAAGTAATGAATACTTTAAGCCGACCGACTGGGTAGCATAGAATATCTTCCTCCTTATGCTGAACTAGATAACAACGACCAATTCTCAATACCTGCATTTTTGTCAGATCTTCATACATCGTTAATAAAAAAAATACAAAAATTCTGTTTATAGATACCAAAATCAACAATATATACCTCATACATGCAAAAGCTGTCAGGACTGAATTCCAGCAATACCTTCCTCCTTGGCAGTACACAGCCAGAAACAATCTTAGCTTGTTCAATGGTGCAACACAGCGTAGCCAAGCAATGACTATTTACACCTTTACTGGCAACCAAACATGGCAGTTCTAACAGTTGATTTGAAATACATGTCTGTCCTGTATACAAGTTTCTGTCTGCACAACAGGAACCACTGAACTGACAATTTAATACATCTCCTGAATCATTCAAACCACAATTGGAAACCTCAACCAAAGCTTGCTCAGTTTTACATCTCTTATGAGTAAGATGGTTCTCTTGTCTGGTAAAATTTTCCAGGAGATCCTTCCAATGGCCTGCAGAAACCATATTTCTAACTGCATCTTTGTCTTTCCCAGCAACAAGCAAATCCCAATGCAACACTATGGCCTGAGCAAACATGTTGGACCTCTTTGCTCGATCTCCTTGAAACTGAAACAATGAAATGAGTGAAGTAAAAGGTTGGAGAAAGTATGACATATACCCTTCCCACTTTAAGTCATCACCTATGGTTGCATTACCACTTACCCTTTGCTGAATGGGATATTTATGTGTTAACATAAGCAAGTGAAATTTTCCTCTGTCAAGCTCCAGCAAATCTCCTTTCCCATCGAAGAAAAGAGAATGACTTCTAGAATCATCAGTTGAACAGTGGTAAAGATAAATCGATATCTTCATTGTTCTTAATGGTTGAGCAGTACTAAAGATACTTTGGCAAGATAAAGGCTGACATATGGTCGAATCCGAGTCAACCAGATCCGGGGGTACGCCTTCCATAATTAATGTAAAGTCCTTTGCCTGGAAAAAGGGAACATACAGTATCATATGGAAGGAAATAAATGCATAATAATACCTCACAATTCTATCATTTAAAGGACCTGAATAATATATATAAACAAGTTCAACAACAGGACCACCTCAAAAATCTTGTCAAAGTTCCAAGTTGCTGGAAGGTCAAGCATGATATCAACACCACCAGTTGCGTCAACAAGTTGCAGTCTTCCAGAATATATAGAAGTCTGGGTGCACCAAAGCCAAGTTAAAGAGTAAACTATTGGTGTTTCAAGTGATGTAAAGGTGAACTAATATATCTATTTGTGCTGACCAATACTTAAGCAGAGATTGGATGTGCTTCTGTTCATTTCATTATTGCTGAACTAGAACTAAGAAGCAAAACCTCCATTGAATAGTCTATTGTTTCTACATATACATCAGGTTCATCTGCTCTATGAAATTAACCAAATGGCACGCATGTGCAGTTCATGAAAATTGCATCCAAAATAGAAAATGAATGAGGTGATTTCAAGAAGAGTGCAATTTGTTGAGACCTTCAGAGTTCCCAGTACAAGAATACCAATTTCCTCAGTGCGCAAGACTCTTCTGATTGATTGCACATAAGATCTCCCTCCACAGGATAGAGGCTTTTTCTGATTTATGTCACCCACAAAATCAGAAAAGTTCTCTCGGTTGACAAGAATTTTCTTCCATGAAATCTCACAATAGCTAATTAAATTAGCAATAGGTAGCACCTGAAGTCAGACAAACATCAATTAAACATTGCTCATCTAGAGAGCTTCAACAAGCCAACACATCACTGGATTTTGATGTGGATAAGGTCAAATATACAATTCAGGAGATTAACTCAGAAAATAACTCCCACTATAGACTCACTAATCTCAAGTGAAAATAGTGTTCTTCCTTGCCAACAGAACAAGAATCATGTCTGCAGAATTCCACCAGGACTCCATGCTGCCAAACAGGTATTCACAAGTGAAGGTGGTGACCAAATTGGAAAGTCCAATGTCACTTTAACCAACTCAAAGTTTACCCGAAACTGAAAAGCCGATGGTGGCAAATGCGAACTAGCATACTCTTGAGCCAGTCCTTCCTTCTGGGATTGTTGAAATCAACTCAGAATAACTATTATGTAGGAAAAGCAGATGCATTTATGAAATAGTTCAACGGAATTGAATAATGTAACCACGTATATTACATGTTTTGATCCCAAGATCACTTTCTCGGGTAAAATCCCAGCAAACTTTTTCCTAAAACATGAGACGACAAGTAACGCCCTGGAGCACAAGAATGGCTTAGATGAGACAACCAGAAACAATTAGAAGTGAATGAATTGTCCATGTATTTAGTACCATAATCTGGCTGCAAAAGGCAATGAATTAATGAACTTCTGAAGAAGCGTCTGGGAGTGTGATTTCAAATGACCCCTGCATATATCCAATCACAAATAAGTACGTGATACAAATGGATTCAATTTCAGTAGTCCTGAAAACCTGGATAGAAGCATTAACCTTGTCTCCAATGGGGAGAATGACTCCACATACATACTAGTTCTACAGCAAGCACCAAGTATCAACATTTCTGCCCAAGGGAATTTTGGATCAACAAAATGAACGTTTTCCAGAGTCACCTAAGAGTACCATACATTAGAATATGTCAAAAAGGAGAATGCAGTAGATTTCTAAGTTGCCATGAACTTGTAAATCTCCAACCTTCATCAAGTAAATATAGAAATAATCTCTATGTGAAATTTTACGGAATAGCAAAAAGTGGCTAATAACACATACAATTGCACCAACTCTGACACAATGAGGCACGATGAGATGCTGATCGGTTAATAATAGTATCACGTCTTGATCCAGCTCGACTACCATCCCCTGCATGTAAATAGCAGTAATGACACCAGTGTAGCTACCAATTTCACCTCTCCCTTTTATGTTGGTATTGCGACTTAATCCTTGTTCCTTGAAGAACTTAGTAACATGTAATGATGCTTCATCTGTTGTGACATACATCAACTTTGACTCTTCGTTTGTAATAAAAACCAACTTTTGCTTCAACCCTGTCAGCCAAATTACGTTACTGATGAATCTTGAGACGACAGGATGCCACGACGATGTCAATCCAGAAAAGTACACAATCGCCCTTTTTTCAAAACTATGGTCTTTAACTTTTTCCTCGGTCAAATCTCTCAGTTCCGATGCCAGAAATTTTGAAACGCAGAATTTACATTGACAAACAAGAACATCTACAAGAAACCCACTAATATTACGCGAACCACTTTCACCACTCACACAAGGAACAACAAATACAGGGCTTATCGATTCTACTATACCAAAAATCAAAGAACTGGTTTTGGATTTATTTTTAACGTCACACACACCTAAACTCAAACAAAAGGAACTGGAATCCGAAAAAGAACAAACATCGCCACTACAAGCTTGGAAAACTTCCCAGCTAATGATCTCCAAGAAACCATCTTTTTCGCCCCCATTCCCACATGTTAAAGGAATAAAATTCCAAGTCAGAATTCGAATCTTCTGACCAATCATTTTCGGGTCAAAATCCAAAATGTCACAACAAATGGTAGCGGAATCATCAGAAAACTGGAAGCAACTGCATTTAATCGGTGAATTGCAGTTAGCGAAAGAAGGCAGGGCAAGAGTTCCAACAAGGAATGTTGGGTAATTCAAGGGTTTAAGGGTCTGAAGAGTAGGGTTTTCACAGGTACGAAAAGACTCTTCGTGGCGGTAGTTTCCACCGGGATTCTTGTGGGGCTTTGAGGTAGAAATCGGACTTCTAGGTACGCTATATGAGGCGGCGGTAATGGGACAAGCACGCTGAATGAGGTGGGAGATAGTGAGGATAACAGTTCCTTCTTCCTCCATTACACATGTGTATCGCACTGGATAGGGAGCTAGTGTTTCAGTGTGTGCCTGCGGTGAGAGAGAGAGAGAGAGAGAGTGCAGTGTGCAGAGCAAGCTAACAAAAGGGACTGGGCGGGAAGGCAGAAGTACTCGGACGAAATATGTAATTGGGCAAAATTACGAGTTGCCCCATAACTAGGGATAATATAACAAATGGCCCCAAACTCACCAATTATATACATTTCAGCCCCCATCACTAACCTTACGTTCATCTGATTTTCCATTAAGTAGCAGTCGTATAATATCTTTACTATATATATATACAGAGCATCCTTTTGGTATCTCATTTAATTTTCTTACGTCAATATTTTTTAAAATATTTAATTAAATTTCCTTTTTCTTCCTTCAACTTTTCATTTTCCTCGATCTTCTTAACTTTCAATTTTCTCTTTTCTCAACTTCCACACCTTCTTTTTTTCTCTCATTATTTTATTATCTTCTTATTCTTTATAACACATGTAAGTGTCCCACATATGCTCGTATTATATGATGTGTTCAATCCATTGATGCTTTGTTGGTTCAATAGATAAAATTAATTACTTCCTCGCTAAAAGAATTATGTTGGCAAACAATGTGAAAATTGGACAAGGGACACATAGTTTATAAAAGTTGTATAACATCTAATTATGATTAATACGAGCAAAAAAACTTGAATTTATAATTTGAATGTAGTTTTTTGGCATTTTGCAAGCTTCATGGACTGAAACCTACAAAAAGGAGGTTAGCCTCCAACATTCAAATTAGCAAATTACGAGTAAAAATTATAAAATAAAGCGATAGAAATTGATAAAATATGTTTGAGTGTGTAATCCAAAGTAGCAATTAATGTGTTGAAGCTTGCTTCTTATACGCAGACCAAAGTCAATGATAAGGCAAATTGAAATTGTCCGGCGGCAAGTAGGGCTCCGACCTTCTCGGTTGGGTTGTTAACGGTGGAGGATGGATCCATTTCTTTCCTCCCTTGTCGCAATGTGATCAAAAGCCTTTGGCGATCGATATTTATCCGCTCATTAACTCTCAAGTGAGGCGGGACTGTCGTTGGGGTCAACTCCCCGTTTGTTGGGCTCTAAGTGGGTTGGACTATCCTACACGTCTACAAAATATAATTTACCCATATTATTATTGTTGTTGTTGCTAATGTAATTTTATAATCTATTAAAGATAAATGTAGCAAATCTCTTCCGATTGTTACTCAAGTGTTTGGGGAAAAGAAATTGGGTGTAGAATGAAAAACTTGGATGAAGATCATTGTAATTAACCAATCTAAGGTCAAAAAAGATATTGAAAGGTAAGTCGTGGAAGTAGTAAGGATTATAGGGATTATGGCATATTTTCGTTTCTAACTTTTCAAATCATCTTTGTCTTTTCAATTGATTTCAGATTAGTTACTCCAATAAATTCGCATCAAATCTAACTGAAAATATACATTAGGTGTACTTGGGACGGGGCAAATCTAGAACAATATGTGCCTATCTATTTTTTTGAAAAAAATAATCCATATTTGTATATAACCTATAGGGATTATTCATGTTTAGGACTGGAAAAAATTGAAGAAAAAAAAAGAATAGCATAACATGACCAGTCCTAAACGGTTAATCCTCTTCAAGTGAGCTCAAAGTCAAGGAAAAGAGTTTTAACTAACATCATTCGGTCCTCATACCCTATACAATTGACAATCCCCGTGCTTTAAGCAATATCAGTAGTTCAAGCCTACATATTCCAGCAGCAGCAGATTTCTATAGTCACACCCAAAGAGAACTGTAAGGCTAGTCGCTTCCGCTTTCCATTTCTGTTCTCTCCATGAAAAACAAAAGGCTACTGAAGTGATTCTACTCTCTATGGTACATAGATATACGTTTCAGTGCTAAGAATGATGGAATATGAAATGCAGACAGCAAACACCTTGTGAACAAGTAAGCCGAAGAGTCTTAAACAGATAAATAGCGATGAACTGTGCAGGAGGAACTGTCATATACATGCTGCTGCTAGAAGAAAAAGTGAAAAATGCAATTCTCTCCGCATTTAATCTGTGTTGGAACTTAGAATTTAACAAATGGTGCACCCTATATGGTCAGCTATCTGCTTGCAGCTAACTGGATGAGTTATCTATTACAGCTCTGTAAAGCACCCCTACATAACTGAATCATAAAGAATGAAGTATATATTCGATATGCATCTAATATATTGGTATGTACAACGTATTTTGCTGTACAAGACTGATAGATTACAGCAAAGTCAAACTTTTATATATATCACATGCTGAGAGTTGAAAGCTCCAGCAACAATAATCATTTTCAGATGGAAGATCAAGTCTTGTACATGTTTCCAGTAAAACAAGGAATTTTACACATACCAACAACATCCAAGAAAGCAGCATTTGTTGATAAATGAATATATTCACTCACATTGGGATAGAGTTAATTATGCTGGACGCAAGCCACCAGGACCAGGAGCGGTTGCCAAGACTCCACCATCGGACATGTAGAAACAGTTGTAGTTGATTCGAGTAACAAGGGCTGCCAAGTGAGGAAATTGCCCTACATTGAGCTTGACAGATAGAATCTGCAATGCCAAATATAACAAAGATAAGCAAAACCCCATTCTGTGAATGCACACTAATGCTTGTTTTTGTCTATGCTAGTGGATGGGAATGAAACATCTCCTAGTTAACATTTTGTTTGCTTTGAGATAACTTTAGCTGACTGCACCGGGAAAAGAAAAAGGACATAAAACGGTTCAGTCTTGATATTTGTAGGGATGTAGGGGGAGAAGCAAAAGATTTTATTAGAATCAATACTAGGGTGCATTTGGATTAATGCCTTTGGATTTTATGGAAGGATTTGGAGAAGGAATTTCAAATGACTCAATTTGAAAAGAATTTGAAATCATCAACATTCAACAAAACATAGTTCGAAATTAGAATAGAATGACTTGAAATCTTTTAAATTTAAAATTATCCAAACAAATTCAAGGGATTTGTTATTAAGGATTTCAAATCCATGATTTCAATTCCTTGAATCCAAGTTAACCTTAGAAAATGTGGATTCTTTTGACTTACTGCAGTAGGTTATTCAAAATTATCATTGCTATCTAATCCAAAAAGGCAAACAAGGACGGCCATTTTAGAACCAGGAACAAATGCTTAATCCAAGCATTATTAGCACAGTGGCGCACTGAAGTTCAGGTGGATAAGGCATTGTGCACTCATGTTAAATGAACACGAGAGAAGCCTCAGTCAACTTTTTGGGAAACCAATATGGCTGAAAATAGGAAATAAGAAATATATCAGGATTTATCTTCACAGCATACTTCCATTTTTCAGGAAATATTTTCTAAAAGCAACCTATTTTCAAAAACCCCTATGTTCCAAAATCCCACCCCTCTTTTTCAGAAGACACTCATTATTTTACATATTAAGAAACACGTAAACCAACATGATTCTCAAAATGACAAAATGAAATGTTAACCTATCAACTCATATGATCAGTCTTTTCGGCTCATCCATCCAAACACATTTTTTCATTTTACATATTCACAGAGGGAACCTTCTCAAAAAAAATTCAGAAAACATTTCCACAAAATCCTGGTGAAAATGAATTGCAAGCATAGTCTCTTTAAAGAAGGTTGTAAAACTGCTATAAGGAAGTGGGGTTGAGTACTGTAGAAGGGAAATAAATAGAAATTGCCTTAGTTCAAGAGAATCGTGACAAAAGAATACCCTGAGAAGAAATGCCATGCAGTCATCAAATTGTTTCTCTATTCGCTCCACTTCCTTCCCACATCTTGCTTTGACTGCAGAAATTGCTCCACCGCTGCTTAGGGTCTGTTGTATGGAATAGAAGTCCAGAGCTAGCCCAAGGATACTATTTATGCGGCTAGCGATCAAACCCCACTGTAAGTTAAAGGAACTGTCAATAAACCACTCACAATTTCCAGGTTTGTCCAGTAAAAGTTTGCATGGGTAATAGCAAGTACTAGAAGAGCAAAGGGACATGGAAGAGACCAGCTTGTCTGGAACCACAAAACATTGTCGCTGAATTGACAACAAGTAGGCTTCATGTACTTCAATTGCTTCATCCAGAGTTCCAGCTGCCGCAACACCCTCACAAAGTTCACGCCATGCATTATGATAAACCTGTTCATCATATCCAGGTGGGTCATAATCTGCAAGGAGCAGAAGTATCTACTCGACAGATCTTATTAGTCTACTATTGTTAGACACAAGGGCAAAGTTTAATAATGTACCATGATATGAGAAGAAATTACACTCGAAACAAAAGTCAATGAAAGAGTCCATGCATTATAAAGAAAAAAGTAAAGAATCCATGAGCCTAACAGCCTCAACCTTTTATAACCATAAGCAAACCAGTGACCCTCACAAGTTAGAGCATATTCAAAATACAATGAGCTATTAATTAATCCTAATGAAACTCAAACCAGATAGTCTAGAGCACAAGGAAGCTTCAAATGAGTCCTAACCAAGCTAAAAGACTTGAAGAAAGTAATAGAACAAGAACTGCTAGAAGGAACCAGTATCATCTTCTCCAATCTAAATTTCAGGTTTTACTCTCATGACTTCAAAGGACACAGATACCAATTCCATTCTAGTATTCTACGGACATGTGCCTCAACTCTCCAAAAACTTATCATCCATCTCAAACTCTAGAAAAAGAAGCTGGAATACAAACTTTATTGTTCATACACATCCTCATTATGCAATCCATAATAATAGAAGTGCACGAAGAAACTCAAATTAAAATTATCCATGTTTAAGAAATAAGTAAGAATTCACATTACCCTATCCATGACATATTGGTGAAAGGCATCCACAAAATGAAGCAGTTTTTGCTCCAGCAACCAGTGGCGTTTCTGTTTCATTGTTATAGTGCCTCTACCCTGAAATATGCAACACAGTTGGCATAAGATATGTGGCTATGCTCACGGAATCAATAAATTCCAGAACTGCAAGTCTGCATCCCAATTTGAAACAAAATACAGGCTGATGCAAACACAAAGTACCTTCCACATCCACCTCCGAGCCTTATCAAGCACAAATTTTGCACGTTTGACCTTTAATAAGAAACTCATCACCTAGATAAAATACAGATAGAATCATCAAGTATAAAACAAGATGTGCCATTCAAATAACGAACATCAAAATGCTACCTGATTATATTTCTTCATTGCTTCCAGGTTGGCAATAAGTTCAAGTGGCCAAGAGACCTATTTGCATTAGATACAAATATGAAATCCAGTTCAAATTATAGTTTCCAACTAAACAAAAAGGCTGAATGAAAGAGCAAAATAGTCCTAACTGCATGCCTTATATGTGAACGTCAGAGAGTCAAGGACATCCATAGAGCTCTGTCCTCTTCCTTTGCGAGGAGTTGAGACAGAAATAGATGGACTGTATTGTTCATCTTCATTGAAACCTAGATTTTTGGCTACTGATACAACTAACGAGTCGGGTGTACTTAGCAGCACATTATCAGCAGAATTCCTGATTGACTCCTGAAGCAAACCAAAGTCTGGGGTTAATACACTCCAGGCTGATATCCCGAGAAGGATGAAATAAATATATTTTAAAAGAAAGGAGTATCAAAATTTATAAATTGCCATTTCATTCAAAAATAAATTTGAAGGAGCTTTTCAGTATTTCTATACAAATACACTTTCCAAATTTGGTGGAGAGATCTTATTCATGTAAAAATTATCTACTTGAGCCCTTGTAAATGCTGTGCTTTACGTGACAGAGAATTACTTTCTCAATGACCATCTTGTTGAATTTAGTATATGCAGACATCATATTCATTTCCTGAAATTATCTATTGAGGTTTCTAAATGCTATAATTAACATGACAGCGAATTAATTAAACAATAATCATATTGTTGGAAATTTTAATTCACAAAAGATATTAACACAGCAGCATATCATCCACAAAATGTAGATACATAAAATCACTGGCATTATTGAAAAATGTGATTAAGAAGTGTGAAATGAATACGGTGGATTTAAGCTTACCTTTGATTTCCTGAAATTATCCACTTGAGGTTTCTAAATGCTATAATTAACATGACAGAGAATTAAGTTAACAATCATTACATTATTGGAAATTTTAGTTCACAAAAAATATTTACATATCAGTATATCATCCATAATAGATAGATATATAAAATCACAGGCATTTTTAAAACTTTAAGTTAACCTATGCAACAAAATACTGTGAAACTAAGGAAAATGAACACTTACTTTAACATATAAAAAAATGAAGAAAAAGATACTCTTTCCACAAGTAAAAGTAGATGATAAGCTCAGGAAAGAATGAGAATTTTTCAGAGCTGATTTAAGTAATCATCTAGTAACATGAAAAAGTAAAAATAAAATGTCACCAGTTCATAAAACGATACTACTTTCATGAAGAATACAGTTAATTCATTATCCTGCAATATGAGAGAAGCAAAAAGCGAGCTCCAGCAGCTTTGTGACAATGCAAATAGAAAAAAACCATTATGCTGGTTTCAGTAGAAAAAGAACCATTATAAGGACAATTTTTTCCAGAGGAAAGCAACTATCAGAAACGGAGATTTTCCGCAATGCTCAGGCTACAGCAATTTGCTTAAAGGAGACAATAAATTAGAACTTAATGCGATCAATAATTGAAATAACTAAGAGTTAATCAATATGAAAAGACATTGTATTAACTCTTCAGTGAATGTGGGTTATGAGCAAACACAATCTACTTGACAGTTACAACAAGGATCCCCATCAAAAGCTATAAAGATACTAGCCTTAGTGACAGTTTAAGTGAAATAACTGACCTGCAATATTGTGTTCAACTCAAAATCATCATCTAAGGATTCCTCTTTGTCTAGCTTATTGAAGATCACTGACAAGAAGTGCTGCAAAAGATCACCTACATAGGGCAAGATCCAGCCCAATAAGAGAGATTCAATAAATACGGGGAACATCACATGCAAAAATCTGGACCGTGGATACCTGATCCTAACAAATATATAGCACGCAACACTGCCAACTCATCTAGCAACCTCCAATCATTCAGTAATTTTGACAACATAGTCCTGCCAATATAATCAGCCTGCATATGGAATCCAAAAATTGTAGCATTTTGCGCATTGATATAATTATAAGGAAGTGCAATAAGCAATTGCTCATCATGAACCTGCTTCTTAATGTAGAAGATAAGGCATTCTTGAAGAATTACTGCAGGAGGTGGAGTACTTTTAGGCTCAACATTTTGAATCCAGCTAAGAATTTTTGATGAAAGAGTGCAATTAATTTGGAAGGGTAAAACCTCCGACATCTGAAGGTCCTCCTGTCAGATAATTGAACAAAGTTCTAAATCCTAGCAAAAAGAATAGTTACGATCAACTCTCATTCAAGCAAAGACAGAATGCAATACCTGGAAAGATGGAAGAAGGGTTGGAAAGGGAAGCAAAACTTCAAGCATTTTTGCATCTTCGCGGAACCTCAAATTTTCCAATTCACTATGAAAACCAGATGTATAATCTGTGTTCTTGACTGTTAACCCATGTGCACATTTATCACTGAATATAGCCTGCCTTAGCCACTCATCATTTAAAGGGGGAAGATAAAAGGATTGAGAAATATTCAATGAGCTCCAAGCTTCTCTGTTCTCCTGAAGAATTCCATGACAAACGTTAATAGCTGGATTTTCGGGACAATGTGTCTGGCGAACTATGTCTATTTCATCTAAATAAATTCTCCTTCCATTCAGATTATGGTAATTAGTTGCACCTTCTCGTAAGGAAGATACAAAACTGCTATCTCTCTTTTGGGCTAATGTATCATCCAATAACTTCTGCCAGAATAATTTTGGCTGTTTGTTAGCCGCTACATCAATCTCCTCCTGCTCCTGACATTCCTTGATGGATCCAAGTGAATGTTTGTCATTTTTCCACAAATACTCAGCAACGTGATCACCATGACCAATAAGCGCAGTTAGTGACACGCAAAAGACCTCCGACAAGGTTAACCCAGCTATGCTATACCCATTCCCAACATCATCTGTGGAATCTGCTGAAAGAGATGTTATAGGAGCATGACGGATCAGCTGCAATGATTTTCCAGCAGAAATGATTGCCTTAGCAATGTCCTTGATGAAGAATGGACAAACTTGAAAGTCTCTTTTATTTTCTTCTTTCCCTCCGGGAAAACTAGACAAAGATATGGACACTCTACCAATCACATCCTTTTTCTCTTTAGCTGAAGGTAGAAAATCTGAGGCAAAATCTGCAAAATTTAATTTTTCAGGCATAGCTGATCTCAGCTGATAGCTTTTCTCCCAAAATTCAGCCTCATCTATTGCAATTTTCTTGTTTGCAACAAAAAACATCTGCAGAAAGGCACAAAGAACATAGGAGTTGCTCTTTAATAAATGACACAAAATGAAGGGATTAGCTCTCAACAACTATCCATCAAAAACAGAGTACAACATCCGATTCTTCATCTACAAAACTAATTAGTGAATGAAGAGATTTCAAGTATTGTAAACACAGGTAAATTTAGAGACCCTTACTTTCAGTGACTAATCAAAGTTAGAAACCAGATAGGACAGCAAGTACAATATAGAATGTCTATAGGCAAAAATTAGCAAAACAGAAGTTGGAGATTTTTCTTACAGGGAAATCCTTGTTCTGATAGAATGTAAAACCTTGGAAACCTAGAGAAGTTGTATGCAAAATATTTATTGAAATCTTGCATCCTAAAACATATGAACAACACAAGAAGAATGATTGCAGTTACTTAGATCAGTTAGTATAAATAAATCCTCTAATCTCATGTTCAGGTTAACAAATGCTCCATACAAGCGAACGCAAATTAATCTTAATGGAAAAATGAAAAGGAATACCTCGTCGAAAGGATCATCCAAAGTTCCTTGGAAAAGCCAACAATCAAGGATCTCAATATATGGCAGCAAGCTTCCCACGAGTATATAGAGTAGCATTCGGTATGCATCCTCCTGATATCAGCATATTATTCTGATTAATAATCAAGATCAAAGATATATCACAGATGAGTACAATATCTCAGTAGCAAAGATATTTGACAACCTCTCCCCCTTGCACAAGACAAACTTCATTCAGCTTCACATAAAGATGATTCAGAATGTGAACGGCAATATCCGCAGCAGGAAAATATGACTCACGTTCAAAATATAATTGAGGGATGGCTCCATGCACTATTTGAAACAAATATTCAGCTTGTGAGCAAAGCCTATATAAGAGAAACAATTAGGAACCATGGAAGGAAGCAAAAAATATGTAAACAAGCTCCTAGTCAAGGTCTTCAAAGAGTATGCTGATGTAGATAAAATAAAGGTAATATACAAAAACTCAAGCCATGTTAGCTTGGAGCAGGATTAGAATAAAGTGGGCAGAAGAGAGATGTTGAAGACACCAAAGTTCCCATTTGAAATTGCTAGGCAGCTCCTACATAAATAATTCATACTTCTCAGTATCAAAACAGGAAAGCAAAACCAAGGAAGATTGTCTTGCTGCTGGATTTTGACATATAGATCTGTTCTTATAAGTATGAATGGGTCAGAGGGGTTAATAATTTGAATACACACTATTAATGATACTAATTTACAAATAATGAGACATGCAGCACCGTGCGTCAGTTTATTAATCCCCCCAACAGCGAAAGAAAAAGATAGAAAGAAATACGAATTTGTATCAACCGCCATTCAAATTTGCAAAATAAACAAAAAATGAACCCCAAAAGGCCCAAAACCTAGTAAAAGCAGGCAAACCTTGATAAAGAACTTGACAAACCCAAGATAGACGGGGTGGTACTACCATTTGAGCTATTTACTTTGACCTCTTCTTTCAAAGCAACATCCCGTATCCTCTGTAACAACGAAAGATTACAAACAATTAAAAAAATTGTAATCGAACATTTGAAACTGGAAAGCAGATATCATAGCAAAAAGAAAATTTTAGCAAATGTCAATGGACATACTCTAAGCCATGTACTGACGGAGCAAGCAAATGCTTTTAAAGTAGGTGGAGGCAAACTCTTGGATTTTTCAATTTTGTTCACCACAATATCAACCAATTGTAAACATGTTGCAGCATATGAAAACTGATCGAGTATGCGATACAAACTTGTCTGCGAAAGATGAGTCACATAAATCCCGTTTTTGAAGTGAAAACATTGTACCCTATCATCCCAATAAAATAGGGAACTCGATAAACCCTGCAACATTTGCAACACTCCTCGGACCTTAAAAAATAGAAACAAGAAAAATAATTCAAACCACGCAATTAGAAGAAAATAAGAAGTAACAAAAACCCACCAAGTTCAACAATAATTAATCAAAATATATGTACCAGGTCGAGTTCATTTGTCCTCAAAGATGAAACTGGAGTTGCAAAATGTATACCGCCACCGGTGAAGGAACTATGAATTTTATGAATCAAACTTTCCGCCACTTCCATCTCTGAACAAAGAGCTCAATTAACAGTCATGAAATATATCAGAAAGAGAAAAAAGACATTGCTGAGGCAATTTGTCAAACACTACGACTGCAGGCCAAGAATGTTAAGCGACCAATCTCAAAACATTTCTTCTGGGATCAAACTTGTTCCGAGAGTAAAGCATTAACACCAGCATTTCCAGATTCTGTGGGATATCGAATTTTTGCAAATTGGAACTGAGCTTTAAACCCTTTCCCTTTTGGGCCAATGCAGTCAAGAAATGTCAGGGGCGTATATAGTAAGGAGGGAAATCTCAGAAATGGAATATCACTGGATTACTGACAACACCGGACAAATCTTTTCTTCTTTCCCTTCTTTCTTGTGAAACAGCAGAGTGAAGTAAAGCTCTGGTCTGAACTACTGAGTTCTCAACTGAGAAGAAGAAGAGGCATATTGAATTCTTTTTGAAGTTTTATTTCTGTGCTCTCTCAATTTCTAGCAATAGTTTTTCAAATTTTGAAATTGGTCCAAAAAATTAGTGACGTTCTTGCCATGTTAAAATAGAATTTTAGATGTTTTAATTTAATTTAAATTACTTTGAGCAAATCTAATTTGAAAAAAGTATCATTGATTAATGCCTAACGCATCAAATACTTTAACAAAAGATATGATTAATTACAGTTTGACCCCTCTAAAAATAAACTGACATTTTCCTGCAATAAAATTTCAAAGTTGAACTCGCACTAAATTTAAATATTCTTTATTTACACCTGACATTTTTTCATTAGGATTTGAAAAAAAAATAATAATGTCTGTAAAAACAGTTACATATAATATAATTAAGATAAATTACAACAAACTTCCCTAAAATTTAATATAATTACAAATACCCCCGACAATGAGTTGTCACAAAATTGTATTTAATATGGTATTTCTAATTTTAAAGAGTGTAAAAATGTAATGTACCTAAAAGTAAAACCAAATAAAATAGTTTAAAAACTTGGTATATTTAAGGCATTATTAGTACAAGTGGTTTTATAAATAAAACTGGCAAACCTTTTCTATGTACATACTTCAGTGAAGTTACACTACAAAGAATGTCTCGTACATACAACATGGAGTAATCCTAATTGGTTCTGCAATCAAGAATATGTTTTCAGACTACTTAGCCGAAGCTGAGTCAGAAAAGAATACATGCTGCTGCCCTTAATACCAGCATCAGCAAATACAACTTAAGCCAACAAATGTTACAAATCCAAGTGGGATAATGTTACAAATCCAAGTGGGATCTATGTCAAGATTACAAGGATAATCCCAGAATCAAATTTCATTGCTGATTTGTTTCTTCTTGTACATTGCAGCTCCGTTTTTTCCTTTCTGGCATCAGTAGGGTGAGATTTCCCTTGCAGGAGAAGCTGGAGACACTGTTGTTCACAGCTCTTAGGAGCAGATTGTTCTGGACATTTGAAGGGCTGATGCCGTTTGAACTGCGGTTGCGCTCTGGTGAAGATTTACAAGGAAGGGCTTCAAGTGTAGAACGAGGAGATTGATGGGATGTTGCCACCAAGTCAGGTGATTCTGGGCATGACTGTCGGCTTGTTTCACTGGAGACGGAACAAGTTTATTGTGTACAAACGATGTTATTAGGGAAGAACGGTTTCGACTGGTCATTGTAGTTTGATTCAAAGAAAAGGGACAGAAAAATGTACCCATTGTGTACTGGGGTTTTTCCTTGCTGGATTCTTGTGACTGATGAGAGTGGCATCACGTCCTTGTTCTGGCGACTCCAGACAGTTGGAAACTCTACATCCTGAAAGGCAGTGTAAGAGCTTCATTGGAGAAAATGACACAGAAACGCTTTGTACTTTTATATTAGTGTAGGATAAATAAAGATAAAGACACATTGAACTGTGTGCTTTGTAGTCTGTAGGGCCATGGCAAACATTCAAGATGCTTTTGATGTCTTCTGGATAGGGAAAATCTGAAAGCAAACAATGGGATTTCCATGATCAAGGTGGTTTGTTCTGAAACTCACGTATAGTTTTAATCCAGAGAAGTCTTGCACAAAACCAGCAAGATTTTGATCTTGTGAACTTCGTAGGAAAGGATGCTCGAGCAGCTCAGCGGCTGAAGGTCGATCCGCAGGTTGTCTCTGAAAGCACCAGTGAAGGAAGTCCTTTCCTTCGGCAGACAATGTTTCTGGTATAGGCGGCGCTCTGTTCAATATGTTGAACATTGCTTGCACCTATCTCCATCACCAGAAGAAAAGTAATGATTTAATTAGCAATAAGCATCACTTCTGTGGTGTAGTGAAATGCTTAGAATTAAGTCAGTACGTTCCAAGTGAAGTGATGATATTACTTTGTAGATTAATTACATCTCTTTGGATTTACCGTAATTACTGATTATAACTATCCTTTTGGAATTACAAAATCCTCCTCTTTTCTGTGTTAAAGAAAACACGAAGATACCTTTTTTCAAGGATTAGATACTGAAATTTACATCTCTATAGTTCCAGAAATAGTACACCAAAATTACATCAAATTTCTAAAAATACTTTATGAAATGGAATAGGATGATACACACACACATACACATAAAGTTATAAAATTGGAGTCGAGGGTTTGGTAATTTCAAACGCATAGAAGGGTATCATCACTAATTATGCTAACTCCGTACGGATGTCAATACAGTTGGGGTCACGGTTTTAGAAACATTAGCAATTCCTAGAACTGAAGATATCTTCATACAAGGTAGTAACTAAATAGTGGACTTAAGAGACATAAGGGCATTGATGAAGAAGAATACACTCAAACAGCAACAGGCAGGTTTAAGAAACTTAACACAAATGCATCAACAGCATATCATGTTGAAGAATACTTACCCCATTATACTCGCTCCAAGGAGGTCTCCCCGTCAGCATCTCAATAACCGTGCAACCGAGACTCCATATGTCTACACCATAGGCCATCTCTGGGTTACCATCTTTTCGCATCGCAGCCTGCAATACCTGCAGAAAACGGAAAATCCATCAAAAAATTGTGTTAACTAACTGGCTGGCAAGTAATGAGGAGCAGGAATTTAGATTACCTCTGGAGCCATCCAATGTGGAGTACCCTTCAAGGAAAGATCAAAATCATGTCCCATAAGCTGGAGGAGGAACAAAAAGATGATGGAAGCAGGTTATTGAAATACATAAAGCATGAAACAGGCACAAAGGAATCCTAACCATCTTTATTATACTATCATAATTGGATGTATTTGATGTCAGAGAAAAGGAAAAAAGGAAATTACAATATGTAAGAGCAGATACAGTAGTATCTGTTTATGTAATGTGAGATGTAAATGCAACTTTTCCTAGCCTGAACACAATTTTTCATTTGATAAACCTTTAAGTATGGTGGAGCTTGGCTCAATCAGTGAAAGAATGATAAAGTATTTATGAAAAAATCAAGCTACTCGAACTCAATTCATGTTCAACACAATTAAGACTTATTCAAGCTTGATTTGGTAATAATCAAAGCGAGCTCTACCACAACTTTTGAAGCTTGATGATATAATCCAAACAAGTTTGCACAATTATGTTGGCTCTACTAGATTCGTTTACTTCCCTAATCAGGTTACTTTGCACTCTGATTGGAAATCAGAAGCACTTTTGTGTTCCAGAAGAAAGAAAAAGCATCGCAGAGATAAAGCACGTTTAAATCACCAGATATACTGGAAAATCACTAAAAAATAACATATTGGTTTTCAAGCTCAGAAAAGCTTACATGTTTTGCTAATCCAAAGTCAGCTAGCTTGACAACACCAGATGCATCGACAAGTAAATTAGCCCCTTTAATGTCCCTGATATAAGGAACCACCAAAACTTAGTCTAAGCAGAAACTTCAAGTTATTCAAGCACCAAATAATTATGCCAACTCTGTTTATTACTCAACCATTAAGAAATTTCCATATCAGAGTCAGTCAGCTGATACCTCTGTGTTTTCCCATTAATAATTAGAATACATAACCTAAGCTAAAACCACAGCCAAAATGGGATAAGAAACAAAATTTCCAGTTCGTAGAATGTTAACCTGTGTATTGTCTTTGAGCTATGCAAGTAAGCCAAACCCGACACAATATGACGGGTGAAATTGCGAACAATAGACTCTGTCATAGCTCCACAGTGTTCACGGACGTACTTAGTAATTGATCCAGGATGCACATACTCCAAATATATGCAAAAACGATCCTCAATCTGCAGAAAATAATGTTCTATACATCAATTTGTTTCTAATGGACTGACAATAGGACCAATACGATGTTCCTGATAATGGTGGTCGAAATAAAAGATTGGCTGATAGAGGACAGAATGAAACAAAAGATATACTTACAATATCATAGCCATAGTACTGTACAATGTTTGGATGCTTCAACTCTCTGAGAAATTTGATCTCCTAAACGACAAAACAATAAGAGATCATATGAAAACCGCAAATGTATTATTAGTTGTATTTCTTATAATCAATTAAAGGAAAAAAGTGCATGGATGCACAATATGTGGAGAATGTTTAATTTCTCTTCTCGTTATTACTGAATTGATAGGAATTTCTCTTATTCACAATTCATAAATTAGTTCTCCCAAATTGTTTGAGAACTGTACACCAGGCCCAGAAATGAGTCCAATGCCACATTGTTCACACATACGTAGACAGCTAAGCAACTTAAAATAACTTAGAACTGCAGTTCCAAAGTTAGCAATTCCCTTCTTTAGCAAATAGTTTTACGCAGTATCAACCATTAGACACTAGTACACAACTGAGGGATCCATAGTTGGGAAAACAACATAATCAGGATCTTATAGTGCACTCTATGAGGTTGCTACAGCTCAAGGGAAATACTAAACACTCCCTTTTGGAGGCAAAAGAGGTGGATTAACTTATAGTAATTGTTTGCTCAAAAAACTTATTCAAGTTACAGAATGATAGCAACTTGAAATAGTGTGGGGCAACAATTAGACATACCATGAGAATCTGAGACCTTTATTTTTCGAATTGCACTCTTGCCTATGAACATAATTAGGATAATATGCAAATAGTGTATATCATGTTGCAAGTATATCGAAGGACCTCAGAATAACCTGTTTCAACTGCTTTATACATTCTGCACATTTAGGGTCATCAGGAATCATCTCAACTTCCTTCATTGCACAAGTAGCTCCAGTTTCACTATCATAAGAAGAATCTATGTAAGAATCAAAATATATGAATCAAAATAACATAGCTAGTCCTCAAGTACTTTCACATACCGGTGAGTTGCTATATAAACACTTCCATAAGTACCTCGTCCTATCGGTCTTCCCCTCTGCCATTGACCTTTAACTGATGAAATATCTGATTTATCAAAGGAATGCCGGATAGCAGGCGATGGCCTAGAAATTGTTGGTGGCCGTGGCAGCGGATGAACGTTGGCATTATTAGCATCAGGCCCTGCAGCAGAACTTTCTGGGAGAGACTTATTACGAGAATGTATAGAGCCACAATTACAATTCCTGGAATTTTGGTGTTTAGACGGACTTTGTGACATTGGGCTATAAAGTGGAGAGTGTTCGGGAGTAGGTATCCGCGTAATTTGGTGAGACTTCAATATTCTATCTGAAGTCGGAAATTCCAAAGCCGATGAGACTTGAAATGAGGGGTGGAAAAGATCCACAGTGCTATATCTTTGTGGGCTAAGCAGTGGACTGGAGTAACCACTGCTTGGAGCACTCCTCGCAGGAAAATGCAGACAAAAGTTGTTGTCTGCAGTGTCGACGTTTAGGTCTCGAGGGAATCCTCTGCGCCGGTAAGTGGGAGATATATGTCTTTTTTGGATGATATCATCAGTGGTCTTCCCGAACTTGTGATCAGAAATATTTCTGCAATTTGAACACCGTAGGATATGTTCATGTTTACCCATCAATATTAGTTGAAACTATTCTGAATTTAAGGCATACAGCTTGAGAACTATAGCTTTGAGCCTATAACAAGAGTGATACAAGAGGGGTTGGATTCCTCTCATAAAGAAATGAAGCACAAAACCATATCTAAACATCTGATTTGCAACAGATGTTGCTGACATGTTTTCTCACAGGCTTAAAATCAAGATTCTATCTCTAGACAATATTTGTTTTAATCCAAGAGAAACAGTTATCCTTGTCCCATGTCTATTAAAAAATCCATAGTCAGAATCATGTTAAACTTCAAGACTTTCATTTCAATTGAAGCTTAAAAGAATATCCAAACCAGAAAACCAAACCTTGTAACTGCGGAGCCGGGAGGATCCACCACCCCGGCTCTCGGGCCATGCGAACCATCACACTGCCCAACCTGATAATTCATTCCAGGCCGGGGTAGAGGCAGGGGCACCGCCGACTTTGACCAGTGGCAGCCGCCAGCGTGGTGGGGGGTCCGAGGCCCGGACACAGTCCCCGAACCCGAATCAGGGGAAACGGGCCAAGACTCCGACCCATCACGAGTAACACCAGACTTTAGACCCAATTCGTCATCGGTTGCATACCTCAGCTTCCTCTGCCGGGTCAGCTTCCTCTTCTGCTCCTTACTGCCCGTGTTCTTGAAAATATCGTTCGAGCTCTTGCTCTTGCCCTTTAATGGCCGATTAGCACTGGATGACGATGAAGAAGAAAGCGCACTCCAGAGAAAAGGCATAACCACTCAAGAAAACCACAGAGCCCACCGAGAAACCTTCCCAAAATTCAGCAGAGAAACACGCTAACACAGCTACACCGAGATGGTGGGCGCCATTGAAACTGGTTGTTCGTTGTTGTAGAAAAACAAAAGGGGTCAAATTTGTTCACTTTAGAATTGTCATTACAACTGATCTCCACCTGCTTGCTCTTTTTTCCATGCATAGCAAAGACCTTTGGAGTTACAGATACGTACAGATTCAAATATATTTATTTGAACTTTGCTCCCCCAAAAGTCAATGGCTGAGAATGTGAGAAGATGGAAAACATTTCTCAATGTAAATTCTTGAGCGGGAGGTCAAGGTTGACATGAACTCTCCGTGTGGGAACTGCAAAAATCTGGAGAAGAGTAATTTTTGGTGTATTTTGATTGTACGGTCGTCTCACTGCGTAGATTAGACTGAGTAAACTGCTACTGTTCGTACACGGAGCTGGACGTATAGGCTCTGAATATACTAATCATAAATGCCCCCAAATTCTATTAGGGCTCAGATTTGGTTTAATTAGTCTACTGAGAACCCAATTCAAGTGGAATAGTTCAAATCAGAAGTCATCTTATTAGCATTTACAATTACATTATGAATTGGGATAATTACACCACCAAGATTTGGTATAATTATATAAATTTATTATAATCTCATAAATTATATTTAATAGTACGGACATTTGTTTCTGTTTGATAAATTTATTGTATTTGATGATATTAACAAAAATATTTGAATAAAAATCCATATTTACCTTTGATTAACTTATCACTGACTTATTACAAGTCAAACAAATTTTTTTAACCAAACTATCCTTATAAATCTTCACATGCTATGCATGTGAACGGGTACATCTCCACTCGTGAGAGTAGTATGATTAAAAAAGATTTTATTGATATGTAATATATCAGTAATAAATTAACTAGGGGTAAATATGAATTTGTATTCAATTTTTTTGCTAATATCAGTAAATTCGATAATTTTGATTAATGGATGGATCTATTTGTTATATAGAAACAAACATAATGGGTACTAAGTGTAATTTTTTAAACCACAAGAGCTTTACATGTAATTTCACCAAATCTCATGGGAAGGCAGTGTAAGTATCTTTTATGAATTTCAATCATATAAAATCAATATACGTCATTAATCGATATCATGTATATATAACTAACTAATAATTGCCTTTATAGTAGATCAATAATTGCTATTGAAGTAGACAAATGCTCACTCTTTGGTGGGACTCGAAGCTATAACTTCTTGATTATGGGGCAACTTCCATCTCGTATATTTTGAATTTTAGTTATTCCTGTTCATGGTGATTCTAGATTGATTACGATGTTGATTTCTCAAGTTATTTTTTTGAGTTAATTTTGGCTTGAGTTGTAATTTAGGTCTAAGGTAAATCCAGCAATAGTTCTCCAATATTTAAATAAATAAAACTGTCTGATATATTAAATATTTAGCATCCAAAAATCATACCTATCCAGGACCTCTTTGCCACTATCCGGGATAAAGTGTGGGCCAGGATTTTCGACTGGAATGCAAAACTCCTATCTCAAGTTGGTCGAGAAGGTGTTGATTAAATCTGTTGTCCAAGTTATTCCCACATATATCATGGGCTGTTTCAGACTCTCACTCACTTTGTTGAGAGAAATTTAGAGTATGATATCCACGTTTATGGAGCAATGAGAGTAAAAACAAGATTCATTGGGTCTCTTGGGAGCATCTATGTGAGAGTAAATTGGCGGACAGACTAAATTTTCGACAATTGTACCTCTTTAATCTTACTATGCTGGCTAAGCAGTTGTGGCGTATTTGGTGTCAGTTGAAGAAATTTCTTAGTCAAGTCCTAGATGCTCGGGTATTTTCTAATGGCGATCTTTTCTCGGCCTCGCTTGGAACTCGACCCTCTTTCACTTGGCGAAGTATCTTAGTGGCTCAAAATCTGTTTTGTGCTGGATGTCAATGAAAGGTGGGCTCGAGCTCTCGCATTAATGTTTGAATGGATCCTTAACTCCAACTCAAACTGATTGATATATAAATTATACTAAAATTGTACTTAGATACATAAAGTTATATTTATCATTTAATTGAAACATTTTTTGTAAAGTAGTAAACATATGATAAATGTAGTCTATCAAATTTAAATAAATATTGCTCTCTCTTTCCATAAATGTTGGCATTTGCTTGAAAATTCCTTCTGATCTTGAGAAAGAAGAATTTTTGTGTTTAAAATTTCAATTCTGTTTTTAAACTAATCTTAGTAAAATGAAATTTGAATTGGTCCTATAATATTGAATTGGGCTGGTAAGTATTTAGATTTGACTAATTAAAAAAGTCTAGTAATATGGTCTTATTTTAGTAGTCAATCATGTGATATTGAAAATATACCTTTTTTCAAATGGAAAGCCTTTCTAGTGAAAAGTCTATCAGAATCGACTTGGATTTTTTATTGCAATTTTTATTTTATTTTTTATTCTATTATATATATATATATACATAATGTGTATAAAAAAATTATTGATAAAATTAATGATGTAATTTTTAATATACACAACATGTATATCTGAAACGGACTGCGTTTAATTTCCTTAGTTTGCCAGCTAAAAGGTGGAGTTACAATGAACAAACTGAGTAATATTTTAGTAAAAAAAATGTATTTTATAACAGTCAGATTCACTGAATTTTGAAAAAACTTCAATTTGATTTCATTAACACATGTTCATATCATAGATATTTTTAAAATTTTTAATGTTTTTAATTATCTAAGTGTAATAAAAATAATATTTTAATATATCTTTTTTTTTTTATGTTTTTAATTTGTAACTTAGCTATTTATACAGATTATACATAAGTATATAACTATATACGCATATTTGTAAATACTTTTTATCCACTATACCTATATAATGTTTCGTCTGAATAAAAATTAAGTTTAAATACATTTTGCACTCGTGAACTATAGATGAAGTGCATTTATCCCTCTAAGCTATAAAATGTAACAAAATGCTCCCTCATATATATTCCAATTTTTTTGTGATGAAAATGCTATTATTATTTACACCCCTTAAAATATATTTATTACAATAATTTCCCTAAAAAATAATTTGAATTAATTATAAAAACTTTATCTAAAATAAATACTACCCAAAGTTTTTTATTTCTACATAATGAGTATAGAATCTATATAAACTCTATAATTTTACAGCTGTTAAAAAATTTACATATTTTTTGCTTGGGTTGTTAAGTATATTGAATTTTTTAATATAAATTATCAATATAATTTATAGTATTTCATCGAAAATATATATATATTCACTGTAAAACATGTAAATCTATAATATTTATGCATACATGTAACTGAATAAAAATTATAAATTATATAACATATTTTTTTATAGAATTATATGCATGATGTATTTATACATATTTTTTTTTTTGGAATAAAATAAATTGAGCTCGTAAAGATTTTTTGTTGTACATAATTTTACAAAAAAACCTATAAATTTTAAATAAAGTTCGAGTAAAATCTAAATCACTAAAAGTAGTTTTGGAGTGGATTTTTTAATAAAACATACTTTAGGGAATAAAAATAAAAAATATAAGAGCTAAGTGAGAAGGACACTTTTGTACTGTCAATGCCAAATTATTTTATCATAATATTTTTTATTACATTTCATACTTTGAGGGTGTCAATGCAATTATATACATAGTTTAGGGGCACAAAATGTATTTAACCCTAAAATTATAATATAAATGCAATAATTCAAATATATCTACATATTATATAGTCCCGAATACGCGTAGAATATAAAAATACTTTTCCATTTATTTATTCAAAACCTAATAATATAATCACCGACGTACTTAAATACATTAAAATTTTGTAACATAAAAAAATTGTATGTTTATCTTTCGTACGATAGGATTTAACAATATATATATGGAGACAAAGACTTGTGTACTGACGAAGGTTCCATGCGATTTTCTACTCATGCGATTTTAAATAAAGACTTGTATTTTCTACTCATGCGATTTTATATAATTCATGCGTGTTTTCTTTATCTTATCTTTTTTAATTTTTATTTGTAAAATTACATTTATACCTTTGCTTAGTAACCATTGGGTATATTTATATAAATTTTACTTTTAAATTTATACAATACATTTTAAATATATAAAAATAGATATAATATATATAAATATATATATATAGAGGGAGAGAGAGGGAGGAAGGCCGGCCAACAATGACGGGGGCTTGGAGGAGGAGGGTTGGCGACAGTAGCGGGGAAAAGGGAGGCCAATGACGATGGGTATAGGGTTGGGGAAGGGGGAGGGAATGGTGGGCGGCAACTGGTGAGGAGGAAGGCGATGATTAGGAAGCAGTGAAGGGGGATGGTGCAGGATGGTGGCGCAAGCGATGGAAAAGGTGGTTGTTGGGGCAATAGGGGTGGAACTCGGAGGTGGCAACAGGGTTGGGGCGACTGTGCCGATGCCGGAATCGGTGGGCCAACTGTGCCGATACCTTGCAATGATATTACAAAAATATGTTATTAAATTAACTTATTAAGCCATTTTACGAGCTCCCGATTGATTAAATAAAACTGTAATTCTAATAATATTTATTATTAGTTATGTAATTAACATATATAAATTATTAATAATTAAAATTTATAATATAATTTAGATATGTAAATAGTAACTAATACCCTACATGTACCTATAAATGAATTTTATGCCCACACCTGTTTTTTTTTTTTCTTTTCATACTCATACCCATATCCTATTAAGTGGATAGAAAACCCTACTCTAGATATACTGAAATTAAATGAGTGAGTACGGACAAGGTCTTCGTCTCTAAAATACCTATACATATGTAAAGTTTTAATACCAAAAGTACCTATGTATATTAGGATATCTAAAACCATAAAATAGATCTCTATTTACCTGGATTAATTTAAAATAATTAAATTTATAAATTTTTAGTAAATTAATCAATTAGATTTATTTAATACGTAAAAATTCTTAAATTTTTATAATTATATATTATATATTTATTTACATCTTTTACTTATTGATACAGCTTTATCCAATTCATAAAAAATTTTCCATATTTGTTTTCGTAGTACATCTTATTAAATTAACTTTTTAATGAAATTAATTAAAACTAACCTTGATAGTTTAGAAAATAAAAAACATAAATAAAATTAAGATTAATTAATTAAACTCGACTAATATATGGGTTACACAAAATTAGTTTAAACAGAAGTCGTAAAAAATAATCAAATAAAAGTTGAACACAAATTCAAACCAATAGAAAATGTAAATCAAAATTAAATATCTATCTATATCTTCATATAATTAAAAAAAATACCTTTTTAATGTTGTCAAATTTTTTGGCATGTCGTTTTCTATTTTTTTTCACTATTCTCAACTTTTTTATTTCTCTGTCTTTCAATTTACACATATCTTTTTCTTATCTCCACATTATGCCATTTTCTTCTTTATTTAATAATTTTTCATAAATCAAATAACTATACTTTTTCGTTTACATCTGATCTCTTCCATTAAAATTTGAACAGAATATATTAACGTTAACAAAAAAATTATATGAATTTTTAATTTACGTTCATTTAGTATTCTCATGTATATTTGATATTTATAAGGAGATAAATATAATATATATATATGTATATATGAAGTGATGTTAATATTATTAATATTTTCTTTCTTACAACTACAAAAAGTATTATATGATAATATTAAATAAAAGATAAAATTAAAAATTTTATGTAATTTTTCTTTTTTTTTTCCTAATGTCGGCATTTTTCATATGAATCATATCAAAGGAGGTCATGTGTAAATGATGAATTATTATAAGATGTAATTATATTATAATTTTTTTTTGAGAAAAATATAATTTTATATTTTTTTTAAAAATTAAATATAATAAACTATTTAATTAAATAAATATAATAAAATTTTAATTATACACACATATCAAGTATACTTCAAATGGTAAATCATTGCAGCTCTGATTTTTTACAGGCCGTTGGATCTTTAACAAGATAATCCAAATCCTAAACAACGGTTTTGATTAGACGGTCCAGAAAAGAGGCCCAAACGTCGCCTGCAGATGAACTCAAACTCAAACAATGGTAATTGGCGTTAATCCCCAATGTAAAAGAGCTTAACCTAAAACATGGAACAACCCCCCAAAGCTTCCCAATTGAGCTCCAGATTTACATGAGGGCTGCCCGTCTTCTTCTGCCCCGATTCAAGAACGCCGCCTCAGAATCTGCCCGCCTTTTCTCGTCTCCCGCCGCCCTGAAACGGCAGCCCTGGACCCCCTTCTCGGACTACTCGGACGGCGAAAGGGCTGTCTACAATCGAGCTCTGGAGTTCCAGCGGCCTACCACCGTCAGATATGAGGACATTTTTCCCAACACTGTGAGCTTAATTGGTAGAATAGTATACCCTCTGAAAGCATGCAAGTCCCCTGGATTCGGCTTCTACACTATGCTTAAAGTTAAGGCATCGAGTGGCGCTTCCCCCTATTTTAGGTCGGTAACCCCTTAGTTATTTTTGTTCTGTTTACAATTTAGTTATTCAATGTTTCGTTTCATATCTGTATACAGCATAATGCTCAAATTTTGGAACGACATGGCGGAAATATCGGTGCAGCATCTGAAGCTGAATGATTTAATTTATGTTTCGGGACGTCTAGGATCGTACATGAAGGTGGATGAAAATGGGAAATCGATTCATAAGTGCGAGGTTTGAAATGTCACTTTTTTTAGTAACAATGAGTTAGTTTTCTTTATTGCGTGAAACGATTCTTGTTCTTAATCTTGATTGTTGTGAGCAAGATACGATGTTCCTAGTGAAAAGACTAAACTAACATACTGGCGAGAGTTTAATTTGCGACGTTAAACTCTCAGGCGTTGATTCTTAGTTGTTTATTTTATACAAAGCCCTATTTCCTCTATGCAGGCTATTAGTCTTCTGAATGAAGTTCTGTTTAGTGAGTCCATATTTTTATGAAAGCAAATTATTGTGCTGAAAGAGCAGTTAAATAAAAATAGTTCCCACCAGTACAATGCGTTTATTTTTAGTTAGCTCATGGTTTACGTTATGTGTCACTTCTCAAGCTCTTTGATTATTGCATTTGCAGCTCGCGTCTTTTTCTCGAACAGCTTATGCTCCACTTGCACCTTTCGCAAAATGTCTGCTGACTACTTGTTCTATGGGATGAATTTGGGGACTTCAGCATTGAAACATTCAAGCAAATTAATATAAATGTTTGTGCAAATTTTCGAGTTCCAAGGGCAAAAAATCCACATTACAAGCATTTTATTTAAAAATATGATGTTGATTACTACATTCTCCAAATGAAGCTCTGGCTAGCAATAAAAATTGATATATGAATAGAAGGTACATATTTGTTTTGTTACCTCTGCATGAGTTAGATTAAGTAAATAAGTTAAAAGTGTGACGAATAATGCATCAAATGTATTTAATTGCTCCCTTCCCCTGACCTTTAATATAAAACTAAAAAATGTGTCACTATGTGATATAAAGGTGAAGTGTTGTCTGCGTACGGTGATCTTTTCTACAATGCAGCTCGTGCAGCTTAATGTCTCCTATCGGTACTGTATTGGTTTTCCTTCCATATGATGCATTTATATCTTTTTATAATTAAGTTTCATATGTAGGTAATTGTTACAGAGATAAATTTTGTTGCTCAACATGGTCTAGGGCCAGCTTACCAGAACCTCGCGAAGATAGAACATGCAGGTACAGTTCCTTCTACTTTTTCTTGGTAATTTTCGCAGTTGATACCCTCTTGGCAGTGCCATCTGCTTTTTACTTTCATCATCTTCTTTAAGTTGTAGGTGAATATAGTTTGAAGTGTTCAAAGAACTAGTAGCATTTGAAAATATAAAATAGTGAATTAAGCATTTTTGCCTTGTTCAACTGACCTAACGATATAGTTTCAGAAGTGATTAAGCATGAATACAGCGAAAAGTTGGGTTTAAGTATACCGTTTCTTTCTTTTTCCTTTTCAATTTGGTTTTCTCCCCATAGCAGCATTGATCATATTACTGCCTTTTGGGTGGGGTTCATTTTCTTTTCTTTTCTTTTTGCCTGTGTGTATGTATGTTGGTGGGGGGTAGTGGGGTTCCAAACTGAATTCTCATCCATTTACTCTTATCTGTTTCATATATCAGGCTGTCACTCTCTTCAATTCATATCCCAGCAATTCAGCCCTTGCTATGTTGTGTGTATTTTTATTTGCTTTTTCAATAATCCCATCCTTATCTGGATCCATTGACAGTTTCAGCTGAGGATATCATGCAGAAGCATAGAGACCGACTTCATTTGTGGCAAATATTCTTTGCCAACCCATGTGAGTGGTGGGATAAGAGAAACTGTAAATTGAGCCCAAAGGCTCCAGACTTTAAGCACAAAGATACCGGTGAGGCTCTCTGGCTCCAAGACAAAGATCCTCCATGGATCAAACAACAACTCCAATTGCTTGATTCAAGATTCAGCAAACGAAGCCCAGCAGGAGAACGCAGAAATGCTTGGTCACATCTGTCCCCTTTGGTCTACTATGACACATGAGAAACATTGAAAACTCAGTGAGCTCAAAAGGTGAACTTGACATTGCTCATTGTTGCAATTGTTCCAACCTAGAATACTCTGTTGTTTTTGGATCTTGAAACCCTATACGGGATGAGAAGATGGTGGCCAAGTTTCAGATGTTGGTTTGGCCTGAAAGCAAGTTGTTTTCAACTCTAAGCTGTTAGAAACAAAGCTGAAGTTTGTGGATATATACTGTACAGAACCAATGCTGGATACAGACTTACATTGGCTAGTTACACGCGGCTATTCTACCTCACCAAGATTGGGTGCAGTAGTTAATATGGTTGGAAAAGTCCATGTTAGTAATCACACTCGCCTACAAATTACTTTTGTACGATAGTCATAACAAACGTTTTCTCAATCCTGGAGCTTGTGTCTTGCAGTTCTATCAGAAATTCTGTATGATTTGATAAAATCAATTTTCTCCATATCCTCGCAGGTTCCACAGGTCAATACTGTGCATTGCTCGGAAGATAGATCTTAGGGAACCATGCACTCCCGGAAGCTGTAGTTTGGACTTTTGATTCCTATTTGAGAGGATTTTATGGGTGCATTTATGCATTCTCGGAAGAGCCTCTGTGGCCTAACTACGTAATAGAAACAATGTAAAGGGGGAAAGTGAGAATCTCCTGAAATATTTCAATTTTCAAGGGATCATTCTTGAAAATCGAGTATTATCCTTCTAAACATCAGGACTTGTGAGAATGATGGATCAAGACAACTGCCTTAGGAGCATATATAATATAAATACACCATGTTTGGAGTCGATTTTGTTCTGTTCTTGAAGACCGTACAAAATGTCTTGATATAGTTGGAAAGGTTGATTTTTGTGACTGTCCATTTTAACCCTAGATGTTTCTTCTCTTTACATGTGCCACTTTTGAGCATGAACTGTGTGTAATATTCTTAGATGTGCTAATTCCTTCAAATTTCATGCGTTAAGTAACAACACTCCTTGCTACAAGGGGTCTAATTTGCTTTGGATATTAGAAAAAGTACATTATATGATCATGTCTTTGAGATTTGATTGAATTATACATACTTTTTTTTAGGCTGAAAATTATTATTAGGGTTTTACATTTTGCCAATTGAACTATGATCATTTTTACATTTTCGGATTTAAATTTTTTTTGTATTAACTTATCATTTGAACTTTACAAAATTTTGTACTTTGTCATTTATAAGTACTTTTTAACCAAGTATTTTGTTGAAAATAATGATATGCAGTATGCATGTGATATTTAAGAGTTATGTGATGTGATATTTTTATATATGTGATGTTTTTTTGATAGAAAAATCAACAAAAAAAGGTATATATAACAAAGTGTAAATTTCATAAAGTTGAGGTAGTAAGTTAATAAAAAAAAAAATGATGATAAAATATAAATATAATGTGATATTATTATTATTATTATTATCAGTTTTAAAAATATTGCTTATTTATTGGGACTGTAACGCCCTTTAAATCAAATTTCAGGCGAGACATTCTTAAATTTTTTGCCGGTTTCACATATTGCTAGACATGACGACATAAGCAATGTGGTACGAAGTTATGGAGAAATTGAGTGCGAAATATTATCTATTTTGGGTATTTTAGTAATTTCGTCATATTTACTATTTTTTCTCTTGCGATACCCACAAGACTGGGAAACAAAAAGCAAATTTAATAGTTGACTAAAGGGCATTACAGCCATTTACTCCGTCAACGAGCAAAGGTATTTGTCTTTGATTGGCGGGTCTAATACGAAATATAAGGGCGGCTCTCCGCCACACAACTGGTGGCTCCACCACTTCCTCCTCCTCCTCCTCCTCTGGATAAGCTCTCATTCTTTGTGCACAATCAGTAACATCAAATTCCAAGAATTGACAGATATGCTAAATTCATTGAATTACAATGTGGAACATCGCTGTCATGCTATGCAAATCATGTCTAAACCATTTCACTATCCCTTTATGTTTGATGGGTTTTATTGCAATTAACATTTCGCATTTGGCTCTTTTCTTTTCTTTTTTAATAATTTATAAAATTTGATTTATTACTACATTATAAGTTAATTCAAAGCTAGATACTAACACTTCGATATTTTTAAATCATCGAATATATTTAAAGAAAATAAAAAGCAATATACTATTATGAAAAATTTAAAAGTAAACTATATATGTGAGGCTCGACCCCGTAGCCTCTTGATTGTGAAACCTCAACCTTACCACTCAAGCAAAACTTCATTAGCGCACAATTGGGGCAGTTTGCTTGTTTTTATTTTTTGACGAAATGATGAATTATATAATTTATATTGGATGATATCTGTCGATCATTTTTCTTAAAGCCCAAAATGAAGGAAGTGAGCCTCCACTGAGCAACCCAGCGAATCCAAATCTGTTGGACTATGAAAAAGATACCGAGCACAAAGACGCATCCTATTTATTAGATTGACTCATCAGATACACCATACGTATTTTTGTCATCTTGAGACAAATCGTATAGAAAAATTTTCAAACAAACTCCTCCTAAATCCTTGATAACCAACCTGACAGTAGCAAGTAAAATAGAATTTGCAGAACTCGGGTTGACTGAGCATGATTCATTCAAACTCTTATGTATTCTTCTAGATAAACCCAAATCGCTATCCGTTTTTCTTCGTTAACTAACCATTCAACTTTTAAATGGTACATTACACATTGCAATCATTTTCGGATTTTGTTCTCAATCAGCCTATAATTAGACTCCATTGTGTAGCCATAATGGTAACAAGAATCACTTATCCTAACATACTCTTTTTTCTTGATTTTTCAGTAAGTTTCTTGCACATTTCGCACTCCACACAATCATTATCTCAATATTTTATCAATTCGCTTCGATTATTACACTATTGATGTTACATCATTTTGAGTTCCCAATTATTTATTCAGTAATTCAAAAACTGACTTAAACATTAAAATACTAACTCTTATTTTATAGGTTAATTTTTCTTTAATCTTAATATTTTTTCAAAAGTTTTTCGACCATTATGATGATGCTGCAGAAACTAGAATTAATAATAATTTACCTTCTGTACTTTTAAAAATAAAGCAATACACCTCCATGTCTAAAGAAGTAAATTGTGTTATTTTATAATATATAGGGAAATAAATTATTATTATTTTTTTATAAAGAATAATTTGTTTATTTGTAATATCATTGATGATTTGCTTGCAATTTTTTCCGCTAAAAGTAGGATACACACCCATATAAATTTCAATTGTGAGGTAAGCTTTATTTTTTGACCTTTTTTTAGGATTATTTGACACTCAGTCTATTGTGCGAGTAAGCTTTATTTTTTGACCTTTTTTTAGGATTATATTAAATGCATAATGTCCATTTTGCTCTTTTTTTTTCACATTTAAATTTATTTAAATATATTTGATTAAATTAAATTATTTATTAGGTCCAAATATATCAGAATAAATTATATTAATTTATTTTAAATATTATAAAAAATATAGGAATCTTTTTGGCTTATTTTTTTAACACATAGAATTTTTAACTAAATTTAAAAAATACAGGATAGTTTATGCAATTTATATAAATTAACGAGGCTATTTTTTATTTTTAGAAAATGAAGTATATTAGTAAATATGATTCGTGGCGGGTCTAGACTTGCCCTGAGGACCAACCATGCTATATGGGAATGAGCAAAATATATATATAAAAAAATAATTGTCATCTAGAAAGTTCCGAATTAAATGCAAACACTTTCTCACTTTCTTCATATTACTTTTTATTTTCTTACCAGTTATGATGAGAAATAGGAATAATTAAGAATTAATTAAAAGTTGTTAATTAAAAATGAGATTGCAACTTCAATTTGGAACTTAGGAGTCCGACTTTTGATTCCTTCACTGATTAATCTTTGAATAAAATAGTGAATTTCCAAAATAATATATTTCAAAGAGGTTTTTTTTTTTTTTTTTGTCTAATATTAACAAAATTAGAGAATTTTTATCACATTTTAATTATACTATGGCTGCTATTACCTAACCTTAGATATTATTGTAAACTTTGTATCTATCTATAATCTATAGTATTAATTAAGTGGGGTGGGTTTTTTTTTTTTTTTTTTTTTGATAGAAACAGTAATTATATGATCACATTAATATTTTAATAAATTGAGTAAGACATATCGTTCTAATCAATATATTAATATAATTAAAAATTATAATAAATATTAACAGAAGTGAGGCAAACACTCACGCAATCGGGGGATTCAAATCTATAACATCAAACTTCACTACAAAAAATGCAACATTTAATCATGATAATTAATAACCAAATAGCCATAGCAAATAGTCATTGATGCAACGGTTGTTGGTCGTGGTATCTGTGAGCGTGTGTAAACATTTTAGCCATGACAAATATTTTTACCATGACAAATAACTTTTTTATGATGGAAAACTATGGTCAGTAAAAAATATTTACCATAATTTTTAGTTTATAACTATTAAAATTATAACCAATAATTATTTTTTTTTCTAGTGCTTGTTTATGAAACCTCAGAGTTAAACCCGTAATTAGTCTAAGATATCATCATAGTAACTACCGTTGATAAACAAAAACGTATTTAGACTAAAGTACTCCCAATTATATTTAATTTCCCACCATTCTTTAAAGATAATTTACTATTAATAATTTGTTTACTCATGCATATTTAAGATTAATTTAATCAATTTTGATTCGTTAAATAAAAATGTAAATTTTTAACATGCATTAATGATGCTTTGGTTACTACTATACGATTATATTACTCTAAAGTATTTTAATTAAAAGTAAATTAAATCATATTGAAATTTTAAAAAAATAATAATTAAAAATCTTATAAAAATTACTGTATCATAAGTCTGTCAAAAATTAAAATTTAAATCATTAGAAAATAAATATAAATAAATTCACTTTTTATAAGAATTTAAAATAATATATTTTTAATTTAATAATTTTAATCTTATCACAATATCCAAGACAGACTCATGCAATCATACAAAGATAGTGGGAAAAGAGGTCACTATAGTCAATGAGCCGCCTCCGTGGGGCATTTGTCTTTAAACTTTTTGTCAATCACATTTTGACAATATTAATATTAATTATAGGAACAAAGAATTCCATTTGTCCCCATCTAAAGTAGTCTTAATTTTTTGACAAGATTAATTGTGCAAAATTACTAAGAACCCCTCCACTTCTTCCCTAATTGAGCAACTTTAGACCACAATTTCCAAGTTTTTGCATTATACCACCACTTCTGTGGAGACAAAACTGAGGATAAGTTAGTAGTAAGTGACTTGAAGATAAATATAAATTTTTATTTAAATTATAATCAGCAAATATCGTGAATTTTGACTAGTTTGTTGGACGGAAATAAACATTGATAGTATTAGATGTAATTTTTCAAATTATAAAAAATTTATGTATAATTATATTAAATTTTAGAGAAAGACGATGTAATTTTCGTTTAAAATTTTTATATGAATGTGATGGCAAAAACAGGTACAAAAAAACGTGGGCAATTATGGGTAAGTATAGTTTAACAATTTCATCTAACCTTTTGTGTTTTTAATTAGTTGATTTAAATTGATAGGTACCATTTACCAAAAAAGATATCGACGGGTACCACTACCCACCAACAACACTCCACACCTCCTCCTACATTTACATTTTTAACCTTCCCATTTATTGTTCTAGCAAATATCCCTTTATTTATTAACACTTCAAATCCAATAATTAAAAGTGAAGAAAAACAAATATTTTATTTAAAGAAACTTTTTGTTCGAAATTTTATTTTAGAAAATAGTAATTGACTATGCATTATTTTGAAGAGAATCAAGCACCACAGCAAGCTGTTATGAGGGAAATTATTGTTATATTTTATATTTTATGAGGTTAAATAGAATATAGGTATATTTAAGGGTGGAAAGTGTAATTAGCCCAATTATTAATCCGCTACATGCAAAATAAAAATATTTTTGTAAAATTTTGATATACAAATGTGTCCAGGGTTCATTTTGTCATTTTGGAATAACAAGAAACGTCATTTCAGTTCCTCTCCTCCCCGACCTTAAAATTCCACCTCCGTCCCAGAAGCTCCCTCTACTGGACTGGAGCAGCCTCTAGTTTTCTCTCAAACGCCGACGCGAACATGGCGGTGACGGACTTCTTCGCAGGCGAGATAGCCACCGAGCTCCTGAAACAGCTCATCACCATCTCCAGGAAATCCGCGAGCTGCCGGTCAAGCGCGGAGCAGCTGATCGTGTACATACGGGAGCTCCTTCCCATCATCCAAGAAATCAAGCTCACCGGCAACGAGCTTCCCCAGCACCGCCAGCGCCAGCTTGATACCTTCTCCCAGGCACTCTCCGGCGGCCTGGAACTGGCCAACAAAGTCCTCAACTCTCCCCGTTGGAATGTCTACCGGAACATACGATTAGCCCGGAAAATGGAGAAGCTGGAGAAGACCATCTCAAGATTCATGGAGGGGCCCGTTCAGGTTCGTACTCATACATAAATATCTTTTCTTTTCTTAGTACTTTTTCTCAACCAAGAATTCTCGTCCCATGTCACTGCCGCAGGCGCACGTGCTGGCTGATGTGCATCACGTGAGGGTGGACATGGAGGAGAGGTTTGATCGGCTGGAGTGGCAGTTGGGAGCCATGAAGATTGGTGCGGACGGTGATGGGGGGTGGTTGGGAGCGGCGGTGAAGAGGGTGGAGGAGGAGCAGAGGTGGTGCGAGGATAATTTGGTAAATTTGGGTGGCACTGGATTGGAGCTTGGGAAGATGAAGTTGAAGCAGATGCTGCTGACCGAGGAATTCAGTGTTGTTGGGATTCATGGGATTGGTGGAATTGGCAAAACCACTCTCGCTAGAGAAATTTGCAAAGATGAAGAGATCAAGAGTATGTTTTTCTATCCCTCATGTCGGATTTGGGATAACCTTAAAAGTGGAAATATGAGAGTTTTAACAATTGATTCTGTTATTGTCAGGTTATTTCAACAACAGAGTCTTCTTTCTGACAGTATCTCAATCTCCAAATGTGGAGCAATTGAGGTCAAGAATATTGGGAATGGTAACAGGAAACACCATTGTGGGTCATGGAGATAGATCTCCACAAATGAATCTACGGTATGATGTGGGAGCTTCGGCGCGAGTTCTTCTGGTTCTTGATGATGTTTGGACACAGTCTGTTCTTGAACAACTACTGATAAAGATTCCTGGTTGCAAAATATTGGTAGTTTCGAGGTTGAAATTCCCTCCATCGGTTGTCAATTGCTCCTATGAATTGGATTTGTTGACTGAGAATGAGGCAGTGTCCTTGTTCTGCCACTTTGCTTTCGGACAAATGTCGATACCTCTTGATGCTGATAAGGAGCTGGTTAAGCAGGTAGTGATAAGATTATAACTAGTTTTGTGAAATCTGCCCTTTTCTTGGCAAGTTGTATATTAAAATTCTCGATGTTTGATCAATAGGTTGTGGATGAATGCAAGAGACTTCCATTGGCTCTGAAGGTGATTGGAGCTTCACTAAAGGGCCAGTCGGAGATGTTCTGGACGAGCGCCAAGAACCGGTTATCACGGGGGCAACCTCTGTGTGAGTCCCATGAAGTTCAGTTACTCGAACGAATGAAACTGAGCATTGATTATCTGTCTGAGAGGGAGAGGGAATGTTTCTTGGACTTAGGTGCCTTCCCAGAAGACAAGAGAATCCCACTCGATATACTCATCAACATGTGGGTGGAGCTACACGATATAGATGAACAAGAAGCTTTTGCTGTCCTGGTTCAGCTTTCCGACAAAAATCTCCTTACCCTTGTGAAAGATGCAAGGTGTGTTGCCTTAAATTTCGAAATTTGAATAAGTGCCATTCTTTCATATTCTTGTCTGTCTCAAAATGATTATGAACCGTTGATTCAGCTGATTGGAGAATGTTCTGACAGTTCTTCATATGCTCATTTTGCAGAGCTGGAGATAAATACAGCAGTTACTATGAGATTTCAGTTTATCAGCATGATGTATTGAGAGATCTTGCAATACATCTAAGCAATGTGGGCAGTGTAAATCAAAGGAGGAGATTACTCATGCCAAGAAGAGAAGCAGGGCTCCCAAAAGACTGGGAGAGACACGTTGATGAGCCCTTCAGTGCCCGAGTTATTTCAATACATACAGGTGCTTCCTTTGTTCTCTGTGGAAACTTCCATCTTAGAGGGTCCAAGCTATATGTTCATCTATCAAACTTTCAAGCTTAGAGGCTTCATGTGTTAAAATTCTCCGTTGCAGGTGAAATGAGTGAGATGGACTGGTTAAGAATGGACTGCCCGAAAACTGAGGTCCTGGTACTAAATTTTGCATCAGACGGGTACTTTCTGCCTCCATTCCTTGACAACATGCCCAAGCTCAGGGCCCTGATACTGATAAACTGCAGCACTTCCAACAGCGTCCTCCACAACACCACCGTTTTCAGCAGCTTAACTAATTTGAGAAGCCTCTGGTTCGAAAAGATCTCTCTCCCTCTACTACCCGACACCACAATTCCCCTCAAAAACCTGCAGAAAGTCTCGCTCGTGCTATGCGATATAAGTAAAAGCGTTAATCGTTCAGCTGTCGATCTCCCTCACCTCTTCCCCCGGCTGTCAGAGCTCACAATGGATCACTGCATCAACTTAACCGAGCTGCCCTCAAGCATCTGCCAAATGCAGACACTCAAGAGCCTGAGTGTCACCAATTGTGACAGTCTCCAAGAACTGCCGTCGGATTTGGGGAAACTCAGCTTCCTCCAAATCCTAAGACTATCCGCCTGTCCGAATCTGAGGCGGCTTCCACCAGGAGTTGGCAACCTCATTCAGCTCAAATACCTCGACGTTTCACAATGCGTTAACATGGGATGCCTGCCTGAGGGAATTGGTGGATGTGCAAGCCTGGAAAAGATTGATATGAGAGAGTGCCCACAGATGAGGAGTTTGCCGGTGTCGGTGGCGTCGCTGCCGTCTCTCCGCCGTGTCATTTGTGATGAAGAGGTTTCTTGGCTGTGGAAAGACGTGGAGAAGGGCCGACCAGGTCTTTGTCAGGTTCCACAGGAGTGTTTTACCTTGGACTGGCTGGCTGAGTAATCCATTTCCAGTTGTTTGTTTCTTTAGCAGGTTGCCCGGAATCTAACCCCTGTTCTTGGGAGTGTAGGCTGTAAATATGGATAATCCCATCTGGATAAGAATCAGTGAGTATCTACCTCACTGCTTTGATTTTACTCTCACAACTGCATTACCTCATTACGTCATAATACCTCAACTACCGGAAATACGTATTAAAACTGACCACAAAATCTTCATACACAATAGAAAATTCAATCCGAATAAAACAAGCCTGAACAAGAATCGACAGCATCAAAACCAATCACACGAGAAATAGACAATAACTATGCATTTGTCATGCAATTTGCGTAAAATATCAAATTTGGATTTGTTTTTATGTAACTTTTGGGCAGCATCCTGGAACCTACCCATGTCCCACTCATCGTACTACAAAGTCGTGGGACTTTTCGGGTAAGAATTCGAGTCTTGTAAGAGGAAAAACAATATCCCTAAAATTTTAATTTGGAATCTTTTTATTATTTGAAAAACTATAAATATCTTGTTATTTTAAAATTCGTCTAACAACAAGCTCATTTCATTAGTTCACTTTAGGTTTTTATCCAATTTTTATGGTAAATTATGATTAGAAAAAATTATATGATGCATTTTTCTGTTGATATTCCTATATTATTGTGATATGATATTTGTTCTTGGGTATATTTGTGTCGTTTTAGGTGTTTTCTTGGAACTAAAGCATGTAAAATCAAAAAATTCCAGTAGCACCGCTACTAAAATAACTCGTGACCTACGGGCTTTAAAAAATTCAAGTGACAGAAACCGGCTTCACTTTTTCCATGACTACGGGTTATCAGACATGCGATAGGTGGAAAGTGAAGATCCTTAATTTGATTGCTGATGAGAACCATATTTTGAAGCACCTTATTTTTTTGTAATTATTTTGAAAATTTTAGTAGGAATAGGATTAGGAAGGAAATAAAAACTCTTTGATGGTATGTGAATTCCTTGAGAAGATTCTGAAATTCACATAGAAGCACAAGAGAAGACGAGTCGACGAAAACAGATGCACATTAGTACGTAGATGTCCAAATTGATGATTGGATTTCTAAACTCTTGTCGGAGTATGTTATACTTGGAAATATTCCTGAATTATCAGTTGTGAATGAAAATCGGAATATCTCAAGGGTCTAATTAATAATGTGAACGAAAACCTCAAAGAGAATTGCAGATATTGAAAGTCTAAATTGTTATCAAAATATGTTATCTCGGGATATATTCCTAATAATAATGTATTGAAGTTTGATAAAATTAATTTTGATAGATTTTTTATGCGTACCAGAAGGGTGAAAATTAATATGCCATGCTACTTTAGTGTAACATATAACTTTGAAGATGGAAAAATAATTATTTGATTGTTTTTGTAATATAATTATTATGTTATTTAAAAAATACAATCGAAAACAAATATGATCTTTTACATTCGTTTTGAAATAACTTTTATTTCTAATTAAGTTTTAAATCTTTATTTGTGTACGATTAATCTATAAAACCAAGCAAGATATTTAGCTGACAAATATGTTTTAATCCTACTGCTATAATAATAAATAAGTTCTAAAATAATTTCCTGATAAATTAGTTGAACAAAAGTTTATCTTTTTTTTTTTTTTTTGAAAAACACATACAACAAGGACAAAAGATTTTAAACCTCCGTCCAATAATTATATAATTTTATCAAATATCATAAATATTAATAATTTTTTAAACAATAATAATATTGATAATTATACCAAATCTCAAGACAACACTCCGTAATTTACCCAATTCGGAAACAAAAAAATCTCATTTCATCACAAGCAATTACACCCACACATTCTTGACTTCAGCTCTGCATGTAAAATGTTTACAAAAATTTTGTCATCAGCCAACACAAGGCAGTGCTCTTTCTTCAAGGCTCATTTTAATGAAATCAAAGTATACAAGAAAATAAGAAACTGAAGTGCATTCATACATCCTGAGTACCTCACTAACTTAAAACTCTGGAGAATGTACAAGCATACAACTAATCAGAGGAACCTGGTTGGGATATACTCATTTATTCTCAGAGGGAAGCTGTAAAATTCCTCGTTTCTGCTGTCTCCCTTCCGACGTTGGAATGGGACCAACCATGGAAGTCCTCTGTCGTCAACAGTGTGCCTGGCTTCTAGCGTGTTGTCCAGAATCGTCCCGACTATCAGTGCCACAGTAGGTGGTGAAGAAAATATTGTATTCAATATGTCATTGAACTGCAAAAGGATAATAAGATCGATTGTCATCGCGTAAATGAAAAACACATATCCTGTAAGTGTTTTGATTTCAAGAAAATTAAGGAAAGCAGACAGGTTCATTGTTATTACCCATCCTCCATTTGTTCTGACAGGTCCATGCCCAGCCACATCTGTGTTCATGATGAAGTATTGGGGTATTGATATACCTAAGAAGAGGGAGACGCCCAATACGTAGATGTTTCGCATGGAATTGTTGTTTGTGAACTGTACGAATGAAATCCCAATAGCGGCTGTAGAAAGAAAGGGAAGAACTAGTAACTTCTCTAGTTAAAAGAATTGAGAAACGAAGAAGTACCAGTATCGGCAGTCAGGAAAACTACTTACCAACAATACCATATAAGATGCAGTATATGGCAGCAAATATCGGCAAAGGAATTGATGCAAAAAAGGCTCCGAATTTTCCTGCAAAGCAAGAGAGCTCGAGTATAAATTTACAGAGAAATAATACAACTGTTTGTGCCCTTTCCCCTTGGTTCTTTCGCTCTCATTTTCTCTCCTACTATCATAACCAGCCAATGCACCAGAAAGGTAAATAATATAGGGTGGGCAAGGCGACGAACCAAATATTGAGAAAAAGATCATGAAAGCAGTGGATATCTGAACCACTCTTCTGCTCCCAACACGAGTTAGTCCCAGGAGGCCAACATTTTCCCTGCAGAAATGAAGAACCAGAACAATCGGACGACTTTATGGTGAGGTTTGTAATGCAAGAAAGATAAGCGCCTTCTATGTAAGAACCATTCGATAAGCGTATGTATGTATCACATATAAAGACTGGCAGGCAGGTCCAACTATAGTAGAAACAGCATCAAACCATCATCATATTTAGATATCCTGACCTATAAATCTCTATAACTATGAAATGAAAAGTTCAGTTGTATTATACACTAAAATTGCACTGGACCTTCTTGCAATGCTAAATGACAAGATAATTTAAAATGCTAGAAGCGTGTAAAACAAAACAGGTGTAAGAATTTGAATGTTTCAAATGCAAGGCACCAGGTTCTTACACAGAAGCAGTAGAGCCTACGGCAGCACCAAATATCCCTTCAAGCAGCTGACCGATACCCTGAAACAGAACGCGATAATGCCATGAATTATTTGAAAAGAAGCATGTCAGTTATCTAAACAGTATATTGTAAACATCACAGACCTGCAGACCAATGCTCCTGGTCAGCACATGCCCAGGAGGTGAAGTAGCACCAGCAAGCCGTGCAGCAGCATAAAATGTTCCAGTGGACTGCAATATGAAATTTTATGGCATCTAAATACCCGTTGACAGTCAAAGTAGTACTGTAGTAATACAATCAACTTGTCCCAATGAGATTGAAGAAGATATACAATCATCAGGTACAATAAAAAAAAGGGTTAATCACAATGACATCCCCCAAAAGTTAGTATAATTGCAGATCCTCTCTCTCATTTTCCAAAAAACAAAAAGCATTTCCATTGTCAAAAACCCAAATAGAAGATGCAAAAATGCCAAATTATCCTTACTTGAAAATAAAATAAAAAAGATATATCAATGAAAATGTTTTCCCTTGAAAGTGAGCAATAAGCAGAATAATTTGCAACCCACCCTTCCCCTTTTGAACTTACAAAACCAAATTACTACGAGGGCAAGTAATTGTAAGGTTTTAGATATATTGTAACATCTTACTCTTCTTTTAAGAAATTGTCTAAGGAGATGTACTTTTGAAATCATCGGATCGGTAATATGTTAATGTCATGTCTACTTGTGTTAAATAGAGCTTAGAATATCCTTTTTCTTGTAATGTTTGCAAGAAATAGATCCAATTATGAAAAAGGATACATTGCAAATGAGAGTTTGTTACATCATTTTGTAAAAATCATGATAAAAATTTTAATATGATTAAAGAACTAATACTAAAAGATTAACCAATAAATTAGCTAGTCCAATAATTTCAGCTAAATTACAAACTTTAGCCTTCTCATATAATTTCACAACATTGTTTGAGATAGTGAGATGAAAATATTCATTAGTTTTCATATGCAAAGTATGGAAATATAAACAGGAAATAAAAATAATAATAATAATAATATAAGACTAATGCGACATCCAACAGAACGCATAATACAGACAACACTATGACCATTGACCCCCTCGAAAATTTTTATTCACTAGGAATTCAAGTACAACAAACGATAAATTGAAAAAATCAATTAAAATTTTTACGTGCTCTCATTATTCTCCATCCAAAACCCCAGTGGAAGAACGGACAAACAGAAAAACAGAAGAAGGTGTCAAGTAAAAACAGTAAACTTGGATGGAGGTATTGGCAATTTTAAAAGGGGAAGTGTGGCATTCCATAATTACAGGTTTTTGTAATTAACCCTAAACAAAAAGCTTAATTCTTTTATGCAATCATCATAACCACAAAGAAAGCTTATAAAATAAAAAGTTCAAAATAGGCAAAAGCTGGAATAAATGGCAATTTACAGGTAGCAAAAATAAACAAACCTCAGCAGAAGAAACAAGTGCAGCACCCATCATTCCAAATACATGACTTGCTCTGAATATAGGAGTACCCCATTGAAAAGGATATGGAATCTTGATCCTGCAATGAAGTAACATTAGCAATGGGTGAGAAAAAGGTATATTTCAGGAGACAGAATCCCAAAATTCAGAACATACCATGGAGCGGATGACATGAGAAAAGAGCGATCTGTACGGCAGCTTAATTTGGTCTGCTCCCGGACGTTGTTGTAAGCACCAGCAACAGTAAGAATTGCAGCAAAAGCCCAGACAAATCCAATGCAAACAAGCAAAGCAAATCTCTCAAGCATGGGCCGGGCAACTGGATGGATGTGTTGCAAGTACTGCATGTAGTGCATGCTTATTAATGAACCTCTGTTTTAGAAGAGAACAAAGACTCCAAAATGAAACAACAAAATGATTCTTACTTGTTGCGAAATAACCAGCAGTATCAACATGGGTAAGCCAATTTCCACACAATTACCAAGCTGTACAGGATGTAGCAGATAAGTGTAACCAACTAGATTTTCTCATACTTAGGATTAATGTCATGGAGTGAAGCTTTAAGGAAAACAAAGAATACCTGCGGGAAACCTCTAGCAAATAAGCCAAGACCCACTACACAGACAGCTGGCACTAGAACTACTGGACTCATGAACCTGTCAAAAGTAAAACCTAATTGATGAAGGAGATGGTGAAAATGACGGAACCGGCTTGAAAGTGCTTAAGAGAAAAAAGAATAGAGAAAAACTCATTTAAGTCTAGTGCAGACGACAAACTGAAGTCCATATACATGCATTTACCTTGTAAGGTTTCTCCAGACATTGCCGTATCCAAGTATAATGTTCACAAATGAAGATACTATCAGTGACCCTTGAATGGCTCTCATGGTGTGAGTGAATCTCTACAAGCACCAGCAGAGGTTAAGAATAATATCCCGAGTCAAGCAAAGGAACAGTGGTAATTATCTACTTAAAGTAAGCATGAATTCTATTAATTAAGGTAAGAGAACTCAAGGTGGAAGTCTGTAATCCGCACTTGAAATAACGCAAAATTCACCTGTAACTATTTCAATGTTTTGATTAAGAACGCAAAAGGATAATTTTGTGTTAACAGCAAGATAAAGTGAGAATGCATATATGGAGGAGTTATAACAAAAACCAGACAGTAGGCTACTTGTATGCTTCGGATATATTTGACAAAGTAAGAGATTATATTTAAGAAGTTCGAAAAAGGCTAACTAAGAATGTCGGAATGGACATACCAATTCTATCTTTTGGCCTGAAATGTATAGGAAATGAACAAGCAAAGGGAAAAATATTCATGAACTTCAAGCCATTTTGGGACAAAATTTGAAAGGTGATACCGTCAAGTTCAAAAGAAGAGTTAAACATAGCATCAAAAGAGTTTTTACAAGTCAAATATAGGAACATATCAAACAACAACTAAACTTCAACAAATCCAGGTTATTTCCAGTACAGCATTATTAATTTTAAGTAGGCCTGTTAGGGATCAAGAAAGCGTGATTGTCTACCAGTGTAGAAGTATGTTACTATGTTATTTAATGCGTCACATAGATATTGCAAATTCTAGATCACACAGCCAGGAAACCGAAGGAATCTAATCCACAAAAACGATGACGTTACCCTCTTATGACACGTGCAATACAAAATATTGACTCGATTACAGTAATTCCATGATTATAGTCAATTTAAAAAACAACCACATTTGCATACATCTGCAGAGTAGAAGTATGTACCATGTTATTTAATGCTTCACATAGATATTGCAAATTCTAGATCACACAGCCAGGAAAGGGAAGGGATCTAATCCACAAAAACGAAAGTGTGATGTTATCCTCCTATGACACGTGCAATACAAAATATCGACTCGATTACAGTAATTCCATTATTACAGTCAATTTGAACAACCACAATTGCATACCTCATGCTCGCTTTGAAAATCACTATCAGATAAATCATTGATGATTGCCAAGACCGATATAACATAAGCAAATGATGGGCCCATCACGGTCGGAAGTCGCGTGCCAAACCATGTCTGCAGAAGAGTATTCACTCCCGACATAAAGAGCAATGCTTGGATCACTCGAGCTTTATCGCCCTGTTCATAAGACATGGTGAAGCTTCAGCTACCATATAATATGGAATAAACTACTACAGTTAATTTCTCTGCGTTTAACAAGATTTCCAGAATGTGAATGGACGTACAGGGCCACCACCCATCCGAGGCACAAGCATGGAGGCAATCATAACCGTTGTCCCAAGCATAACAATGTAATGTTGGAAACCCAACACCGCTGTTTGTACTGCAATAAGTGCAAGACATCAACAGCTATCAACAGGATTACCATATATAAGTACATACACACTCGCATACGCGTCTGCACAACTAAGGCTACATAACAGTCTGTGTAAGAGATCATGAATACACAAAGAGGTCCTAATTCCAATTCCATTTCTATTTTAAGAACTCCCCTTTCTCATATGCAGACACTTTCTTGGACGAAAAATTTTCAATTGACCCAAAATTCAACAAAATAATGTACTTTGATCTGTAAGTAAATTAAGAGAAAAAGTCCCCACAGGAGCCAATTTATCAAACATCAAGGGCCACCAAAAACAACCCAAGTAAACATGCAAGCCGGAAAAGGTTGTCAGTGAAAAAGGGATATGCCTTTTCAGGAAAAAAGTGAATAAGCATATACTTTCTTAATTCTCTTTGACCAGTTTTAAAACTAAAAGTTAAAAGTTCCCAACAAATCTTTGAGCAGCAAAACCGCAAACCCCAGAAGAAAAAACAAATCCAACCAAACCCATCACACGCCAAAGATGAGTAATTTCGAGTGCAAGAACATGAGTTTTTATATACGCAGCCGCCTGTCAAGAGAACGATTACCGACCCCAAGAAGGGTTGGAGTGGATGCAGTAGTGGAGCTGAAGCAGCTGTTCCGCGGGAGGGAAAAGAGGCCCTCTGGCAGCACCTAGAGGCGGCACAACGGCCGGCGGGGGAGCCGCCTGACTCGGCGGCGTCTGGTGGTTGTGATTTTCTGTCTCCACCATTTTTTCTTCTTCTACACTTGAACTACAAGTCCTCCTCTTCCTCTTCTGGGATTTTTCCTTCTGCCCCAAGAACTCAGAACCCCACCAGCGTACTTAATCACCGACACCTGAATAAGATTTTCCTCTAGCACATGTACACAACCCTGCAGAGCTTTTACTGTGAAATCTAGATTTTCTTGAAAAGGCAGAAAATTTCAAATAAAAAGCAAGAAACTTTATAGCGGAAAAAAAAATATTGTACAGATCAGATGAGTGCTGGATGGTATTAAAAGCCAATTATTATACTAGTTGATTTCTGACATATGATGAAAGAAAGAGAAAGAGAAAGAAATAACGCTGAATTGCTTTCAACGAGTGAGTGATTGATGAGTGAGAAGAAGAGAGAGAGAGAGAGAGAGAGAGGAGGGAAAGGAGGTTGGATTACGTTAAGGTTTTGTCCCTTTCCAGGAACATAACGCATGGGTGTAGCGCGTGGGACCGGGAACTTCGATGTCTGAGTTTCCAAGAATACCCCTCACTCCTGTCTCTATCACTCTTTTGCCCTCATTCATGCATACATACATAACATTTAGATTCATTGTCCGAGCGTTTTGTTATATTTTATGAAGATAAAAAGAAAAATATAAAAATAAATAAGTGCGTGTTAGAGATAGTATGTATATTTGAATTTATTTTTATAAATAATTAAAAATAAATATTATATGTTTAATATTATATTTTTGGAAATAAGAATTATTATTTATTATCAAATTATTATCAAATCATATTTTTTAGATATATTTATGTATATGTGTGTAATTATTATTTATTATCAATTTAATCTCGGAATAGTACATACCCCTATTTAAAAAGCAGGTTCCCTCTTATTTTAGAATGTGAATGTTACCCTCATTTTCCCAACAAAAATGCCATTATTAGACAAGAGAAACTTTATTGGATTTAATTAATCTTCTACCACGTATTTGCTACTTCCCTAATATTATACCCTATTCCAATATTATTTCTAATCCGATTAAGGAAATGAGATGGCTCATTTTGTTATTTTCAGCAATTGGAATAAGGTTTCCATGTAAATTAATTATTACACTTCTATTGAATCTCATGTGATTTATGATAAATTTGAAATTTGAAATTTGATGTGGGAGCCACATATTTATTGGGTTAAAAGACCAAAATGGCCCTAAACCAATTCTGAAATAATCTTACACTTCATAGATCTACTTCATATTGAATAATCTTACCCGTTCTGACGATGCCACTGTATATTTGAATCTATTTTGAACTATAGTGCGTAATTTTTCACGTTAAAGTGATGTGACAGGTTTAAATGAAACATTACTTATTTTTTAATCGATCTATCTGTGTTAAGCATCATAGGATTATTATAATTAGAGCTTACCCAAATATTCTTCTGCTCTTGATCTATGAATTATGATTGCTTGTTTTCAGGTCTGTAATGAATTAAGAGATGCTATACTATACCTTGTTATGATCATGATATTCTCAATAAAAGCGGGAATTAGTCGAACTGACGCTCTTTATTATGCATAAGGAAAATTATACTTTTAATCCCACATGATAAGGGGTTCAATAATTTTAGTTCTTTGCATTACGAGATTTTTAAAATGATCCCAAAATTGATAAAACTCGATACATTTAGCCATTTGCTTTATGGGGTTTTCAAGATGGTTTTAAAATTGAGAAAACTCGATATATTCAGCCTTGTGCTTTATGGGATTTAGGGAACTAAATATGTATAATTTTTCTAATTTTAGGATCATTTTAAAATTTCATAAAATAGATGATTAAAAGTGTTGAACGACGTACTTTATGGGACTAAAAGTGTATTTTTGTTTCATACACATAACCAACTTACGTATTTCAATATGTATCTATGCGTATATATATGTATGTTATCTACCAGACGATTGTTTTTAACTGAAATAGTGTTAATAATAATCGAATCTCGAATAATAATATATTTTATAATATATAAAAAAAATAATTAAAATGGAAGTAGTCCAAGCATACAATCATAAGCTCTCCAAAACTCAAGTGAACCAAAGAGTATTTTAATAGAAAGTTCATGAATCAAGTGTCCATACTATTGATTTTACCTAATTATTAAAGAATCTTGTACTAGGTTTTACCATGTTGATTAAATTCTTTATGTCTAGATCATGTCCAAATCATGGATGATGTGTTAATTAGGACAAATTAGCTTTTGTACACACACACACACTTTTTCAACTCTTCACACAACTTTGTCTGCCAATCTCAGTAACCATATATATATATATTATTATATATATTTACTATTTAGTCATGTCAAATTCATATACCAAATCCTTATCCTTAACCCATAATTAAATATTACCCAAAATACTGATTAAATCAATAATTGAGCAATATTCATACATACTCCAAATATTCTATTCCTAATTTCATTTCAATTGGTCAATAACCCAATCACATACCCTGTAATATCCACAGATAATTAGTTGGTAAGTATTCAAAATTTTAAAATAATTAATAAATAAATTATAGATTAAAATTCGAATATATTAAAATTTGAATTTGGGAGCAAATTATATATAAAAATAAAAAATAGGAACGTAATGAGTATTTTTAAAAAGATTAAAAAAAATTAAAAAGGGGGGGGGGGGGGGGTTGTGGGTAGGCGGTTAACACCGCCCACCCTCAAATATAAACATACACACACATACCCACAAACACACACACCAATACACACACACAGCGTCTGTTCGTCAATAAGAATTAAGGTAAGAAATATTCATTTGAATTAATATTATTTATATAATTATATTATTTGATTACTCTATTTATTAAATGTAATTTATATTGTTCAAGGTAGTGTTTAATCAAAAAATTTGTGAGTTTGACTATTTAAATTAGTGTTGAATTAAATATTTTAATTGACTTTAAAATATTATAGTTGGTTAATTAAATTACTAGATTTGTTGTATTTAATCATTATTATAATTAATTTACTCAATTTCTTGGCCCTATTGACGAAATAATTAATTAAGAACGAAGTTATAAAAATATGAGGGATTTGAGTAAATGAATTATATGAGTTGGTTAATAAATTAAATATATACCTGGAAAGTTTAGAAAATTTAGTAAGTTAGATAATAAAGGAACGAAGATTTGAATTTTGATAGAAATAAAATATTAAAAGATTGTTGGAAATTGTACGAATAATATTTAATATTCTATTTAAAAATTACGATATTTTTTATATATTCATTATATTCATTATAACTTGTTATAGGATATAGAGAAATTACGAGATTTTTTAGTATATTTTACTATTTTTACACTAGTTGAATTGAGTTGGAGCCGAACTCGCAATTTTTCATGTCAAGTTTGGTTTGTTAATCGTAAAAAATGGAGTTCAAACTAGCTTTCATCGATCGATTCAAATCGAGTATCGGATAATTTGATTTATTTTTAAGTCCTACATGAGTTCCTAATCCAAATTGGAGTGGGAATGAGTGGTTATATCGTGGTGGCAACTAATGGTAATTTGGAGACAAAAGAGGGGTAATTTGGGGAATAGAGAGGTTGGGGTTGGGGGAGGGGTGGAGGATTTAAAAGTTCGCGCCAGCACGTGAAGGGGTGCATGGTGGAAATGGACTACTCGACTGCACCTAGTCGCATTTTTAATTGATTAATTAATTTATATTATATATCAAATCTTATTTTATTTTTTAATTTATTCTTTGGCACTTTGCTTCTTTTACTAAATTTGACTAAAAAATAATACCCTTTTTTTGTCTGCCTTTGCAAAGTCGACCGAATAAGGTTTTTTTATTTTAAATAAATTTAAATGAAAAATAAAAGAAAAAGAACCGGATATCGTAAATGATTACAGTTTAAAAATTATAATAAAAAATATATTATTTAATAAAATTAAATAAATTAATACAAAATTTTAGATTTTGATTATGATTAATTAAAAGTTTACAATGGTTTCTAGTGACGAGACAAACATCTGCAATGATTTTTAGTTATGATTTATGTTTTAATCTTACTTGCAGAAACAACGATCAATAGTCATTGAGAAATTATGGTGAAACAGTATTTGATGAGATTTTTTACTTTTAGTTACGATAATAATTGTAAAAAAGAATCTTATTTCTTCTAGTGTCGTTTCAAACGTGACTGCAAATATTTCGATCTTCTAAGAAGACACGATGTGTTCCACTCGAACTACCTCCTTTACATTGACCAAACAAGAGTTCGGACATTCTTGCACCAAAAAGTTATTTTCTCGATTTCAGTCATTCTTTTGTGTCGGCATTCATCTTTTTTATTGAAAAAATGCACATACATCTCATGCTATCTTTTAAATATGAGCTACTATTCTTGTTGATTCATTTTGCCAGCATTTTTGTTTTTAACTTTCTAGGACAATATTTCGTTCCTACATATTTTTAATTTTGTAATTACGATTATTTTTTACCGAGTTCACCCTTATCGCTAGTGGAAGTGAAACCCGGTGAGAAAAAAAAATTTTTGAAATTGCGAAACTTAGAAAGATGTATAATCAAAATTCTACCCTAAAAAGTTAAATAACGGAACGCCAAATGACCTAAGTTATGGATTTAAAAATGCATTTAAACCAAATAATTATATTTTTATCGCATTTAATCAATAACGGATTATTAAAGTAATTGTTAATCCATTTCTAATAAAGTTTAATAAAGAAGTAGCCTCACAAATTATTCTGGTGTGTTTTTATGCGTTATGACAAAAATACCCTTAATATTTTGTTCATGTAAGCATGCATACTCCCATGTTGTCACTTACACACCACTAAAATGTCATGGGGCCCCGGTACGGTCACTGGATCATGCTTTATGAGTTATTCCGCCTTCAGGGTCGGATTACTTCTCGCCCGGCCCACTTTTTGTCCAGGTGAGTGTTATGTCTCTATTGTCTCTTGGGGTAATAAACAAAATTTAAAATTGTTTAAAATCGCTCGAATCAAATTGAATCGAATTATTTTTTATAATTTATTTTTTTTAAATTATAATTTAAATTTAGAGTAAAATCGTACCACACCGGTAGTTTGGTTTTAATTTAGAACGTAAAAAATCGTTAAAAATAGAATCGCACCGCTAAATATAGTTTTAGATAAAATAATTATTTTTTTAAAAGAATTTCATATTCAAATTATATAATATCAAAATTTATATGTTATCAAATATTCATATTACAAAGGCCGTTTTTGTAAAATATATATTTAGACTTTATACAAAAAAATATATGTTTAATATTTTAAATCAATTTGACAATTGTCTCAATTATTTATTTATTTTTTTTCTCCTCTATTTTTTCCCCATTTTCCTCTTCTATCTTTCCTCATACTTTGTTCTGTTTTTCTGCTCTTTATATCTGTTCTTTTTAAAATCGATCATGGGCTTTGGATTAAGTGTTTTCTTATTGAATTAATATATATATATATATGATCTTATATTTTAATCTACTTAAAGTTGTATAAAGTATTGGTGGTGTATGGTGCATAATGTTGGTTTTTTTTTGCTTGCTGCATACAAACACTTGTTTTATTTTTTTTATTTTTGTTAGTTTTAATGTTTTATTTTTGTTATAAATATTAAAATAGCCAAACCTCACAAATCCGCACCTTTGATTTTGGTTTTAACAGTGGCATTTTTAAAATTATTTTATAAAATCGCCAATAGCAATTCAATGCATAATGTGCTAGTTTGGAGAACACGCCCATGTCACAGAGCAAGGCTAGGTCATATTTAATTTATCTATTATTTTAAAAAAAATACATAATGACTAAAATAACCCCTGCAGCTAAGCCATGTGCTAGTTACATGACCATTTTCTAGATGCATTTTCATTGAAAAAATAGTCAGATGATCGATTAAAATAAAAACTAAAATTAAGAGATGGTTGGATGCTAATGTTAAGAAATGAACTTTATTTAATCACAAACTTAAGGGACCAATTATAATATTGTACTTTCATATAACCAATTCTAATATATTATTGAAAAAAGTACTTTAGTAAGGGTACATGTCTTTTAACAATCTAATAAACACTTAAGACATTCACATTGTGATATATTTTATCATGATCATAAGTTACAGTTATTAGTATTACTTTACCTCCAAAATATTATGGTAGAAACAAAAGTACGAGAAAGTACAATATAAAAAAATAATTGTCAAATCTTAAAAGTAAAATAAAATCATTTAATTAGAAGTTACTCATATTTATTTTCAAAAGCTTCTAATTAATGAGATTGATAAGTTTTATTTAAAATTTCATGATATTAATTTATTTTTGTTTTAATTTTATGAAGTTTATATTAGTATTTTATATATTATCCAGACGCTATTTCATTTTAAATATTACCGTGTCCTAGTAAATTAATTTTTTCTTAAAATATTTAAAAGACTCTTCTAACAAATTAACCGCTTAGAAATATTATTATTTTTTATTTAGTTTTTGGTAATGAATATATTTATCATTGTCTAAATAGTTTAGAGGTTTATTAGAACTATTAAATAGTCTTTTATAATATTTTACACTTTCATAACCAATTCTTATTTATTATTAAAAAAATTATTTAAGTAAGGGTATGAGTGTCTTTTCATACTTTTATATATAGAGATAGATATAGATTTAATCAAATTGATGTGTGAGTTTATAATATATTTTAAATAAATAAATATAACCAAATAGCCTCTTAGCTCCAAGCGGTAGTAGGGATGAAGTGAAATCCACAAATTTGATTGAAACTGAATCACAAATAGTGCCAAAAACCTACAGGGGCACCAGCTCTCTCACCATATATTTATGCTCAAACTCCTAACCAAAGCTCAGTCAGAGGCAGTCTATGCTTTGAGTAAGTACAGAGATAGTTTCACTACAAGAGATGCATTTCAAAATTCAAGTACTAACAAACTCTGTTCTAGAGCAAAGTGCTCCATTAAGCATCAACTGGATTAAGAACTTGCCCGATAAACAGCACGACCCCGGTCATATCTTCTCTTATGAGAAACAGGAACGGGTGGTCAGCGACAAAATCCAACTTTTCGTCAACCTCCAAGGCCCTGAGTTTAACGACAGCAGCAGATGCAGCTGCAGCTTCTGTGCCTTCCTCATTCACCTCGATAAACGACTTGTGGAATATGCTTGAAACATAGAGATTCTGACTAAGAGGTGAGTCCACCATGTCGTTCAGACCATCACCAGAAAATGGATGGTCCAAACCCAGTCCCTTTAGAACGTCGGAAGCGTCAAACCTGAAAGTTATTTTGAACTTTGGAAAACGGAAATCACCAACTTCCACCTTCTGATGTGGGAGGTGGTGGTCTACGAATCCAGATTTTGAGGTGACCTTTTCTATCAAATCTGGCAGTCCATCGTTTGCATCAGGAAGAAAGAAGTACATTGAGAATCTACGCTTATCTCCACCTTGTTTATATGGTAGTCCCAAAACCTTGAAACCATCAAAAGCAAGAATGTATTGCTTCTTCTCACTGGTCATGAAGGGTGCTTGAACTGAGCTTCCATCTAAGAGGAAAAACTCATGGTCCTGTGTTGCTGATTCATCAAATTTTTCGTTCCATGCTCCTTTAAAGTACACTGCGTTTGTGAAGATAAGCCTAGTAGAAGCATCAACTGAACCAGATGGAAGCATTTCTTGGATTAGGCTGTCTGTTTCCTTGTCAGCCCATGTATTCACTTCTTTTGTTACCCCAGCAGACTTTAGAAATCACCAAGATGGACAAAAGTCACAGTTAGCAATAAATTCTTGTCAATATGTATAATAACAGAAGTTTCAGTATATTTTTACCATGATTAATTACCTTTAATATGTTCTCCTTTCCGTCCCCTCCCCACACCACCAACCCTCCCCAACCCACACACACACATGAGGAGAAAGAAGCAAAGTAACAAGGAAAGCACGCTGACAATGTTTAAGCGTGCCAGCTGGAGAGTTGCAAAAGAAACCAGTAAAATTTAGCAAGTTGGTCCAACAGGGCATCAAGGGCAATAACTAGAAGCATATAATTGCACAATATAAGCACATAATTGATGGAATAGTATTTCAAAAAAAATGGATCTCTCTTATCTGTTCATAATTGCACATAAGATGTGCAAACCAGATATCATGTTAGAATCAGAATCTATACTAAATTCCAACATGACGAACACATCAGGGTTTCATACAAGGAGCATGACTTGTTCCATTTACATTGGTGGTATGAAGGACAAACTTTTGATGCCCATCATATACCACTAATTCATTCTATAGCTCATAACTTCACAAACGTTGCCTCGAATTACACTTGAAACCATGTCTAGAAATGGATTGGATGTTAAATATGTACCCACCCATCTTACGATCATAGTGAAAATAAACTAAAGAGTTCGCATATTGGATCAAGATAGATTAGAATAACCAACCAGACCCCACAATTATCTCACAACTTCAAGTAGAACTATAGAAGGAGAGACTAGGGAGCTCTACGACCATCGCCCTTCACTTTCTATAATCTAATTCTCAAGCTTTATATATAAAAATTAAACAGATTTAAGACAATGCCATCTTTCAAATAACTATATTGCATTCCATGCAACCAAAGCTAACTCAGCTCCAAGACTAAAAGTTCAGACTCCATCCCTGAGAAGAACACCAAGCCAGACTTCAACTTTCCCAAATAGAACAAACAACTCTCTTTAAACTTGCCAACATGAGAAACGTAAATGTTATACAGAAGACAAGATGTTTAATTCCTCCTAATTCTAAAGCTCCTCAGCTCCATTCCAGATCATGAAATGTCTCAACAAATTTCCACATAGACCCTTAACAACATCATAATAAGCATACTATGAGCAATACCACTGCACAAATATAAAGAAAACAGGGAGAGAAAAATGAAATCTTTTTATGAATTCAAAAGGGCGCAATCACATGGCATTAATCCAAATCCCAATTCGGTCTACGGACAACTATTATCCCTAGTCTAATTCCCGAAAAGACAAACAAATTAACGTGATCAAAGAAACAAACCTTATGCTGAAAATCAACATGAATAGAAACAGCCCTGTAAACCTTCCGCACAATATCCTCGAAAGAGGGCCTCAAGCTGAGACTTTGATCAACCCAAAGGCCGTTGGCGAAGGTCAATCGAGGCCCACCAAGCGGAGCACCGTCAGCGAACATCAGACCCACAAGCTGCGACGTGAAGGAATTCAGTGCTTCGGTAGACATGGCTTTGAGAAAGTCCAGCAGCTGGTCCCGGGCGGGGCCGTCCGACCCGGACAAGATCTGGCCCAACACGACGTGGATCGATAGCGGCGAGAATACGAGGTTGGCGCCTTTGGCCTCGGTGGAGATGACCTGCTTTGCGATTGAAAAGGAAGCGTCGGTTTGGTTGAGGATGGTTTCACGGAGGTCCATGGTATAATCTCGTGGGTGTGATAGTGCGTGTTCTTGAGGAGACAAAATGAAGCAACTCGTAGACGAATATGGATTGCTTCTGCGCTGAGGTCCGAATCTCACCACCCCGACAACATAAATAGGAAACTGGAATCACATTCCCTTTGCTCCTCCTTCCTTTCCTTCTTGGGCCTCGTTTGGCTTATAAGTGTGATTAATTTATCTTCGCACAAGATTATCTTTAACCATTAACCGTGTGCAATTACATTTAAATTTTTTTAATTTAAAAAATTATATTTTACAATTTTTATATATATTTTCGACTAACAAATAAATTTATTTGATAGTCAAAATTCAATAGATTTATTGATATCCATATTTATTCGAATTAATTTATTACTAACTTATTACAAGTCAAGCATATATTTTTCGAATCATACTACTCTTATACATCTTCATATGCTAAATGTATGGGAGGAGGTATATTTTCATCCCTTGTCAGAAAAGATTTGTTTGACCTGTAATAAGTATATACTTTTTTTTATTTATTAATTTGTTAATATTAGTAAATTTTATAAATTTTACCAATAGATGAGTCTATTTGTTATACATAAATAAATATCAAGCGTACTATATGTATGAATTTTATGTGTAATTATATAAAATTTTAAGGGAGAGCGACATTGATATGGAGGGTAGGCTATCTTCCATAATCGCGACACCTGCAAACTTTGTTGATGCAGCCAACAAGAAGCATTGTTGAATCTCGTTTTGAAATAGTATAGTATCGCCCTTTCCATCTCTTTGATGCTCACTCAATCCCCATATGTCCGTACAAACTTCACTTCCCTGTACATAATAGTCAGAAAGTGTGATTCATGTTACTAAAAACGGGTCGGGTTGTGACCCACTAACAATGTATAAATTTGGCCCATCTCGCAGATCAGTCGACTTGTTTTCAAGCATTTTTAATTATGTATAATTTTATAGGTCGTAATTATTAACGTACTTAATTAAATTTTTTATTCTTTCAAAAGTATAACTTTTATAATTGCTAATATACTGAATCAACTGTTACTAGTTAATATATTGAATGATTTAGAATATACATATATATTAATGAAAGATTATTAAAATAAGACGTTATTATTCATATTTGAATCGTTCAATTCTTCAAACCAATAATATTGAATTAATATCTTTTTTCGATTGTCATTTCATTTAAAAACTGTAGATTGTGATTTGAGGTCCGCTATCATCCTTTGATATTACTAGCTAAGATATATTGTATCTATACTTAGTGTGGTACATATCTCTTAGGAAGAAAAATATATATTATTTATTTGATATATATATATATATATATCTTGTGTTAGAACGATGGGATAGGATTGCAATAATTATATTCATTATACATGTATATATTAGACTTTGAGGAATGAAAACTACGGCATTCACTCAATGTTCATGGTACTAGAGTGTTAGAAAAAAGAACCAAGCTCATTGTTCTTTGAAACAGTATTCTGTTCACCAAAAAAAGAAAAAAAGAAAAAAAGACAAGGGTGATGGCCAACATCGAGAAGGAGGCTACTTCCAAAAATAATTCGATGATTACATCTCCTTATACTTTGTATTTGTCTGACAACTCGGGATGATTATTTCTCCTGTCCAATTGAGAGGAGAGAATAATGATGAGCAGGCAAGATTATGAGGAACACCCTTAGAGCCAAAAAGAAGCTTGGCTTTATTGGAACTATGACTCGACCAAGTGAGGATTCATCAGAAATTGAAAACTGGTGGATGGTGAATTTCATGCTTGTGGCATGGGTTTCTAATACAATTGAACCAAGTTTACATTCTACCATAACATATATGGAGAACGTAAAAGACTTGTGGGAAGATCTACGACAAAAGTTTTTTATCGGGAATGGACCACGGGTTTAAAATCTGAAAGCAGACATTGCAAATTACAACAAGCGGGGCAAGCAGTGGTTTTATACTATGGCCGACTTAAGATGATGTGGCATCAACTAGTGAATTATGAATCGATACCCGTATATCATTGTAGTGGGTGCAAGTGCAATATTACATTTAATGAAAAAACAAGATAATGAAAGAATCCCACAATTCTTGATGGGTTTGGATGATGTAGTATTTGGGGAAGTGAGATCAAATATTTTGAGCATGGAGCCCATACCAAGTTTGATGCGGGTGTATTCTATGATGATTCAAGAAGAACGATACTGTGGTATCACACAAACCAAAGATGAACGAAGAGATGCAGTGCCTTTACAACACAAGTTGGACAAAGTGTAAAAGTGGCAGCAATGAAAACTAAGGATAAAGTTGCGTTGTGCACACAGTGTGGAAGAACGGGACACGAGGCCAAGGAATGCTTTCAAATCATCGGGTATCCAGATTGGTTGGGAGATAGACCCTGAGGAGGAAGAAGAGGCATGGACGTGGCCTAGGTGGGACAATTACGTCTGGACATGGACGTAGTAATGTTGAGAAAATGCGATCAAGACAGCAAGTAGTGTTTCGCAACATCAAACCGTGGTGAATGAAGCTGATAGAAGCGCATTTCCTGGGTTAACCAATAAACAATGGGTTGCGCTCTTAAACCTTTTAAAATTTCATATGACTGGTGCAGCAGAGAAACTCACTGGTAAAACTTATTATCTTGATTGGATATTAGATTTGGGAGCATCACAACATATGACTGGTGATAACAAGTTCTTGACTAATGCGAGGAAGATTTCACCGTGTCCGGTGGGACTTCCAAATGGCCAGCACACCATTGCAGTGAAGGAAGGGACATTGTGTTTCGAGAAAAATATTTATTCGAATAGCATTCCATTTGTTCCTGATAAGAATTGTACACTCATTTTCGTTGCTCGGATGGTGAGAGAGTTAATTTATATCTCACATTTTCTGACAAGCTTTGTGTGATATAGGACAGAACCTCGAGGATGCTGATTGGAGCGGGTAAGCAGTGCGATGGGGTTTATCTTTTCAAAGCAGTGGGAATGGCGCGAGAAAATGAGATCAAGAAAATAGATGTTAGCCATTTGTGGCATTTGCAATTGGGACATCCCTCGAACCAAATTATGTCTTTCATTCCCGAGGTTAGTAGGAATAAAGGAATACCTAGCTCCAAAGCATGTGATGTTTGTTTTAGGCAAAGCAAATGAGAGAAACATTTGTTAAAAGTAATAAAAGAGCAAACGATTATTTTTCGTTAACTCATTGTGACATGTGGGGACCTTATAGAATTCTTGCCTCATGTGGAGCAGTTTATCTTTTGACATTAGTTGATGATTTCTCCATAGCAGTGTGGATTTATCTATTACTTGAGAAAATTGAGGTGCCACAGAAAATTAAAAATTTTTGTTCAATGGCTGAAAAACGTGTTCAAATTATTCGAAGTGACAATGGTAGTAAATTTCTTTGTTTGAAGTCATATTTTATGAAAAATGAAATTATGCACCAAACTTCTTGTGTTGGAACACTTCAGCAGAATGGAAGGGTTAAAAGAAAATATAAGCACATATTGAATGTGGCACGAACCTTGAGATTTTAAGCTAACCTACCTATAGAATTTTGGGGGAATGTGTATCCTAACAGCTGTGTACTTGATAAATAGGACACCTACTCCACTGCTTGATGGGAAAACGCCATGCGAAGTTTTGTTTGGAAAGCCGCCACCATACAACCCAATGAAGGTATTTGATTGCCTATATTATGCGCATCGGCAGACTCGTGATCGGAACAAATTTGGAGAAAGAAACACAAAGTGTATATTTTTTGGGTATCTCTTTGGGAAGAAAGGTTGGCGTGTTTATGATATTGAAACAAATTAATATTTGGTATCATGTGATGTAGTGTTCTATGCGATATACATTAGTAAAAAATATATATAAAATTATAAGGGTAAAAAAGTAATTGGATATATAGGAGACACACCATAAGCAAATAAAACCCACCACACCATATAATTTCTCATACCACTATAAATACCAAAATACTAATTTTTTAATCCAGGTTACTATCATTGACAAGACCCATTCTCTTGAAAATTAGACATTTTGCAGAAATTGCATTTCACCTGGTGCGCACTTCCGTCGTGGTAAAATCTCGATTTCATCTTTTAACAAAAAACCTCAACCACATCACTATGAGAAAGTGTTTCCGTTTGAGAAAGATAACAAAAGAAATATGAAATTAACCCTATAATGGTGCATCATCCAGATGGCTCTAACTTTGTTCATGCAAATGAGTATAGATGTTCGTCTAGAGATGCAGATATCATCCTCGACAGGGGGAGAGTGAAAAACACCACTCAGGAGGTGGAAAGCGAAAAAGATTCTGAAACTGAATCGATAATAAGGCGAATTGTGAAAATGAGGTGGATATAGTCAATCCACCTATAATAGAATAGGAGACACTTGGTAGAGGTTTTCGGTTGAAGCAACCACCTGCCATATTGAAGGAATATATCACATATACAGCTCGTCGATTGAGAAACCGCACTACACTTGCTACCGCCCAATCAAACTTCTCAGGTACTCCTTATTTCGTAGCTTATTATGCAACATGCTACGATTTTTCTACAAAATATCGAGCTTTCTTAGCTACAATGACAGCGGGAACGAAGCCATCATGGTATTCGGAAGCCGTGAAGGATGCTAGGTGGAGAGAAGGTTTGAGTAAGGAAATTAAAGCTCTTGAAAACAATGGGACTTGGACTCTAGTTCCTTTACCTCCAAGAAAGATGGCAACTGGGTGCAGGTGGGTATACAAGATAAAGTACAACTGAGATGGAACTATTGAATGATATAAGGCACGACTGGTGGCTTTGGGCAACAATCAAGTCGAGGGGTTGGATTATAATGAGACATTTGCCTCAAATACCAAAATGGTGACTGTTCGTACTTTTCTTGCAATGATGGTGCTAAGCAATGGGAGTTACATCAAATGGATTGTGCATAATGCATTCTTGCATGGACATCTCGATAAAGAAGTGCACATGAAATTACCACCGAATTTCACAGTCTCGATAAATAAAGTATGTAAGTTGAAAAAATCACTTTATATGTTGTTGGTTCTCTAAGCTTGCAGCATCCTTGAAACGGTATGGTTTCATACAATCCGACTCTGATTATTCGTTGTTGGTTTATAGTGCAAATGGTGTTCGATTGCATGTGCTTGTGTATGTCGATGACTTGATCATTGCTCGCAATGACTCTGAGGCAATAACGAAGTTTAAGATCTATCTAGGTGATTGTTTTCATATGAAAGATTTGGGTTTCAATATTTTTCCGGACTCGAGGTTGCATGCGGCTCAGATTGGACATAATTTCTAAGACTAGTTTATTGTGTTCAAAGCTTGCGTTATTTCCAATAGAACAAAACCATCACCTAGCCTTAGCTGATGGGCCGTTACATGATAATGTCGAGCACTACATACGTTTGATTGGCAGATTGATTTACATGATGATGTCGAGCAATCAAATTTGATGTTATTTGAATCTTATGAACTACAGTCTTTGGTTTGTTCTGTATAAACGGGTTAAATACAATTTATCTCTTGTAAAATGTGAAATAAATAAATACAGCCCTGTAAAAATAAATGAAGCACGTCTCTATCAATGATTTAAATAGGAAGATATTTTGCTTTATTTTCCAAAACACATGAGATAATTTACTGTTATATTTTTTATGAGTTTTTTACTTATTTATCATATCACATGGCAATAAAAGGCTTCTCCCTCAATTGGCATTTTTTCTGAAAGCGTGTTCGCAAATATTTTTTGAGGAAAAAACTCATATTTTTTATCCTATATGTTAGGTGTCTTTTTATTTATTTAATTCCACTTATTATGGTTTTTTCATAAACTGAACATCTTTTTGATTTTTAACTCTCTTATGTATTTTTCATTCAATAATTAACAGAGTCGTTAGTAGTTTCACGTATATTCCCATATATTTTGTTGTTAATTATTAGATGAACGTAAAGACTAAAGTTAAAAAAAAATCAATTTATAAATTACAATATGAGAAAATCATAACAAATAAAATGAAATAACATATGGTATTAAAAATGTGATTTCCCCATTTTGAAGCTTGTCACTTTTATGGTCGAAGGCTGCAAAAATTTTAAAACCTTCCCTGGTTTGGGCCCATAGTGTTAATAAACCCAAATTTTAATTATTCTATATCCCATTCATATAATAATATTATCTTCACCTTTCCTCTCCTGATTCCCGGATATTTTGGCCTTTTCTTTTCCTGAAATAATTTATAATATCATTTATTAAATATTGAAATATTTTACAAAAAATTTTATCATTCATTAAATATATTATAGTTCGTACAACTTTTTTTCTATATAAAATTTATTCTTTACATTATTTAATACATTATAAAATAAATAAGACGCCTAATCGATTGAATATTTTGGTCATGGTAAGGATCAATTTGAAGTACTAAACGAGAATTTCATAGTTATAGAGATCAAAAGTAATATCGAAAACTCGTCTTCTTAGAGAGTATTTAAATAAATTTATTTTAAAAAGATCTATATTCATATTATAAGTTTTTTTTAAAAAAAAAAAAAATCAATCACCCATATAACACCTTAAAATCTTTTAAACGACTCATAAAAGGTGTTGAAAGGTTATAAACACACCTAAACATCCTCTCGTAGGACTGAATTTATTTGAATGATTTTATAAGTTTATATATTTTGCATCAATTACACTTAGACTCCTCTAAAAATATAAATTATTTTTCCCCCAAAAAAATTTAAAATTATACTTTTACCTCCTCCAAATATTCACTATTTATATCTGACCCTCTTTTGTTAAGATTTGGACAAATATGCTGATGTTAGCGAAAGAAATTGCATAAATTTATAATTTTACTTCTCATTTGATGTTTTCATGTAATAATTTTATACTTATGAAGAGAAAAATATAACGATGTTTATTTCACTATATATACACATTACATTTATCCCTTTATAAATACAAAAATATACATGATAAATATTAAATGAGAAGCAAAATAAAAAATTTATGTATTTTCTTTACTTACATTAATATTTTTCATCCAAACTCTCACAAAGGGGGATCAAGTGTAAATCGAGAATTTTAAAAAAGAATGTAAGTATAAATTGAAAATTTCTTTAAAAAAATATAATTTAGCATTTTCAAAACAATCTAAATGCAATTAACCCTATATTTTATAAAACGATGTTCTTAAAGTTTATAAGAGATCATATCTTATTTTAAGAAGTTTGCTAAGCTCTTAAAAATGACTTTGAAATTCATTTTGAAAAGAGTTTACAAACTCCTTACATCTTATTTTTCAAACATATAAACTCTTTTCTCTGAAAAGTTATGAAACGCTCTATAACATTTTATAAACTCTCGATCAGTCTATAATAAATTTTAAAAAACTTATAAGCTCACCAGGATACCCTCTTCGCCCAAAGTTTATAAGAAAATCGTGTTTTTAATGTGCTCGTCTAGCAAAACATTATAACAAAGATTTTGATAGACAAAAAAACCTAAAAATGATATAAACAACGCGAAAGCAAAACCTCAAACCTTCCTTTGATGAAAGGTTGCAGCAGATAGAAACAAAGATGAAAAACAAAACCAGCACACAAGGAATCTACATGTGAAATAAGTGTACAAAATCCTTAACTAGAATAATGTCCTGACCCCATCACCAAGCATTAGGTTTAGCAGTTCTTAGAAAAACATGTCTTAGACTAATAAATCACCATTACATCACCACTCCAGCACACTTTGGTCTCAACAGTGAATCTTGATTTCTACTCCCTACCAAATATATGTAGACTCATGTACTCACTTGTAATGAAATAATATATGTGTAGTTGTCCGGGCCTAATGCTGACGCTGCAAATGTTCTAAAATAATAGATACGCTTTGACATTTGAATGTGCATACATGTATTGATTGAGAATGTTGCAGTTTAATATTCGTTGAATGAGACTAGGTACTTACTTTGAAGATGAAATATCATGTGAATAGAAATCCTATGTACATTGATGCCATGCAAACCTAATTCATGATAACACAAAAGTTCGTTTTTATGTCGATGAAAGATTGTAAGCAGTAACAAGAATGTAAGAATTTATACAGCAAAGAGAATCAAAATTTTCTGAATTTAGCTGATCAGATCATATATATATTTTTGCGTGTGTGTGTGTGTTTATCCTTTAAGTCACTGTAAGTTGTAGAATTCGAAACGGATGGCATCTAATGAATTTGAAACTACTTCATCACACATCAAACAATGCAGAACGTACCTAAAAGATGATCCTGTCTTAAGTCTGTCATCAGCTGATCATTGTCATCCAATTATGTGGCAAAACAAAGTCAAAACAATCTTAATTTATTAATGTTGATTAAGAGATAGAGAGACAGACACACACACACACAGAGAGAGAGAGAGAAGGTTCCAACCATAAGAAACAAATTAGCCCCAAGTTGACTGCAATATTTCTAGCAAGTATAGATTCCTCGTTCTCATGGGCTGTAACTTTTGTCACAAAGGCATTTCTGAACTCTATATAAGCATTGTAGAAGATGTTAAAATCTTCACCCTACCTTTGCACCTTAATTGCAGATATATATACACACACAGAGAGATAGATATATTTGCAGAATAAAGCACAGCTGCATGAAAATGGTAAGCAAACCAAATCTACAAACTTATCTTCCTACAGCCTTTCCTAACTAAAAATCCTAATGCTTCTTCCAAGACATTTGCCAAGAATTTTGTTTACTTCTTCTTACATTGTTGTACCATAACTTGCAGGGGGTTCTTCGGAATTTCAACATTCAAAATAAACAGCAAGCAAGGCTGGGAGGACATAGAGCTACTATATTCGTGTTCGGTGAGTAAGAGAAAAATGCAAGTAATTTCTTTTTAACCTCGAAAAGAATGTTGTTTTTTCCATTTGTTTTCTGTACCGGCTTATGATTTTCAATCATTCTTGATCGTGCAGCGATGGCAGCATTGGAGACAATGGCATTTATTTCAAATGGTGTGAGCCTAGTGACCTACTTTTACGGGTACATGAACTTCAGCTTAACCAAATCAGCAACTGCTCTCACAAACTTCATGGGGACAGCATTTCTGCTGTCGTTATTCGGAGGATTTATCTCAGACACTTACTTCTCAAGGTTCAAGACTTGTGTCATCTTCGGCTGCTTGGAAATAGTGGTAAAAGACTATATTTTCACACACTATATATAGTCTTTATCATGAATTTACAACTATGAAAAAATGATGTTATCATCAATTCAACAGAGAACATATTATCAATTAAGGGATAATGACATTGGTATTCACTTAACTTCAAGCATATTATTATATTCCTTCGTAAGAGATGTTAGTGTATTAAAATCATTGGCATAAGACTGAAGATAAATGGTTATACTGTTTTCAGACAGCGTAGTAGCTCCGTCGTATAATGTAATGAATAGTAGCAGCTCAACATTCAATGAAAAGATAAATGCATCAGGTATCTTCATCATGCATGCATCAAAAAAGAGAAAAAAATGAAGAAATGCTATCACTGTTGTACGGAAATCATTTTATAATTCTACGATATATAATAACATGAATAATATAATGATAAAATGAAGTGGTTGACAGTCACTGTAAGCAAAAACAAGATAACGAAGAGAACTTGAAAATGGTGTTGCCTCCAATTTCTTCACTCAAAAAGTTGGAATACCGAAGTCATAGTATGTGAATAATCATCCTAATACTAGGCAGACAGTTAGCATGTCCTAATCATAAAGTTGTAAGTTTAGTTGTATTAAAAGTTGGGAGGATTTGAAAATAAAAGTAAAAAAGAAAGAAAATAGAATATATGGAAAACAGCTTGTATTAAAGCTACAAATGTTGGTAGGAAGTTGCTTATGACTTTTAGCTTAAATCATTTTAATTGCTCAAACTGTAAATAAAATTTACAAAAAGGTTGATAAAAAATCAGTTGTAAATACTCCCATACTCTTTTTAGCTAATAGCTAGTCTGCTGAAACTATTGGCAGAAACATATTGACAGCAAGATCAATGAGCAAAGATTAGCATCTTGAAACTTGAGCAACAATGAAAAACAACAGGAATCTCACCAAAACTAACTTTGGAGTTCTGGGATTCTCGGAATGTAGATAAGTTATAACTATATATATATATATATATATATAAAGATTATGATATCTAGGATTTTCTAAGAATAGGATTCAAGATTATAAACATTATAGAAAAGAAATACAGCAATTAACAGAAGAAACTCTTTTCTTACCTTCTATTTAGATGTCTGAATCAACAAAACCTTTGGATTTCCAGGGGTATGTTCTGCTAGCAGTGCAAGCACATTTCAAACATCTAAGGCCTTTTCCTTGTAAAGATGTGGACCTGAGCAAAACGGCCCAGTGCGAGCGTGCAACTAGCAGTCAGGAGGCAATACTGTTCACAGGTCTTTATTTGGTGGCACTGGGAACCGGAGGAATCAAAGCGGCTCTGCCTTCTCTTGGAGCTGATCAATTTGACGAAACGGACCCCAAGGAGGCTGCTTCTCTCTCAAGCTACTTTAATTGGTTAATGTTTTCAATTACGTTTGGAGCAATGCTTGGGGTGACGTTTTTAGTCTGGATAAGTACCAACCAGGGATGGGATTGGTCATTCGGTGTCTGTGCTATAGCTGTTGCACTGGCTATTCTGTTCCTAAGCATGGGGAAATCAGTTTATCGAACTAACATTCCCAAGGGAAGCCCTTTAGTTCGAATTCTACAGGTACGAGGCTTATCATGAATTTCTTGAACCAGAACTTTCTTTCTCAGGCTTGGGAAAGTTTCCTGATTTCCTGCTTGAATAGGTATTTGTAGTAGCCGTTAGAAACAGAAATCTCCCAGTACCAAATATGGCGCAAGAATTGCATGAGATTTATGATAAAGAAGCTGGACGTAACGAGATTCTGCAAAGGACAGATCAATTTAAGTAAGTCTTTTATGATGCATTATTAACACACAAGAAATTAGAACTCAGACAGGAGAATCTGCAGAGTAATTCATTCAAATCAGACGTATTTCTTGTCAGAATTGAAGGCATACCTTAAGACTTAATTAAAGTAATTAACCCTTTCAGGTGCTTGGATCGCGCTGCAATTCTGAGGAGCTCACAAGATTCCCCCACATATAGTACTTCTGGCTCCTGGAAATTGTGTACTGTCACACAAGTCGAAGAAACAAAGATTCTAGTCCGGATGCTCCCAATAATACTCAGTACTGTTTTCATGAACACCTGTCTGGCCCAGCTTCAGACGTTCTCAATCCAACAGACTACTACTATGGACAGGAAGATAGGAAATTTTCAAATACCAGGACCCTCACTTCCAGTAATCCCCCTGGTATTCATGTTCATCCTACTCCCAATTTATGACCGTCTTTTTGTCCCTTTGGCACGGAAGTTCACAGGAATCCCCACTGGAATCACACAACTCCAACGGGTTGCAGTGGGATTGGTTCTTTCAGCCATCTCCATGGCTGTGAGTGGAATTATTGAGACACACAGGAAAAGAGTAGCCATAAAGCACAATATGGTGGACTCACCAGGGCCCTTACCGATGAGCATATTCTGGATAGGAATCCAGTATGCTATTTTTGGAATGGCCGATATGTTTACAATTGTGGGGCTAATGGAATTCTTCTATGGAGAGAGCTCACTCGGCATGAAGTCGCTGAGCACAGCCATTTCCTGGTGCTCATTGGCTTTCGGATACTATACGAGCACGGTGGTGGTTAATTTGGTGAACAAGGTGAGTGGAGGATGGCTGGCTAATAACAACCTGAACAGGGACAAGCTAGAATATTTCTACTGGCTACTTGCAGGAGTTAGCGTGGTGAATTTCGGGGTCTATTTAGTATGTGCGTCATGGTATAGATACAAGAAGGTAGAAGTGAAACAAGAACAGAGTGGTCCCATGGATTATGTTGAGGAGAGAATTGACGTGAGCGTTAAAAGGAGTTCTACCCCTTAAAATATTATGTACTATGGGATCCTTCCCTTTGGTAAATCAACAGCTTCAGCAACTATAACAGGGTCCTTGATCAAGTAACTAATCTCAGAATTCTGAGAGAGGCAAAGAATGTGTCTAAATATCCATCATATGTTATCAGCAAGTTGAATAATACTGTCTATTTGCTAAACTGAAAATGTAATGTTTTCGACTGAAGTGAGAATCGGTAAATAGACAGAAATCACCTTCTACATTTATACACTAACAGCACAAATGAAAGCGTACTAACTTTCAGGATTTTAAAACGCCAGATGTGTACACATGCAAGTGAATACTTACACAAAGAAAATTTGATCTTGATGAAGAAAAATCTGTAATTGCATTTCATACAGGTGACTTGGTTTCACTGTTCCTTTACAAATCAAGCGATGTGCTCGAGCAGATCATTCTGTATATATGAACAAGTTTTTATACAGAGGAGGAGAGAAACACGCTCGACAATCACCATCACTTTCCTACCATTTCACATCCAGTGTCAGTGCCTCAGGTGGGACAAGGATAGACGGAAACTTGGTGAAGGAAAGATTCGACAATAAACTACTCCAAGAAATTGAGTCTATGTCAATAAAAGGTCTAACCTTCTTGATGACTAAGGGCTTCAATACCTCACCATCAAGCCTCGCCACTACTTCAAACCATACACGCTCAACAATAGGCCTTGTTCTCCACTGAGCTAACGTACTCCAGTAAGTATCATTGCTTCTGATATTCCTTTCCAGTTCCAACTGAAAGCGATATATGGTCGATGCTCCAATCCTTGCCCTGAAAGATCGCAACAAAACATTTGGATTGGGTTTCTCATCCAGGAAACTGCTCAGGACTTTTAAAGCTACTCTAAGGCTCAAAGGACTAAAAAACTGTCTTGGCTTCTCATAGTTTGGCCACAGATAGCACTTGTCTGGTAGTAATTCAATCGCATTTCTGGAGGAAAAGACAGTCCTGAGAGCAGCTGATTTTTTACTTCTGTAGGCCACTACTGATGCAGAACCCAGAATGCGTATAGGGAGTAATTTTGTGCATGATGCAGGCCAAATAGATTCAATTTCATTCCACTTTCTATAAGTGAAAATGCGATATAGAGGTTGATGAGGATCAGGAGGATGAAATGTAGAAATTCCTTCAGCACCTTGTACTTCAACAGTGACGCCTTCACCAACTGATATTCGCCTCAAACCAGAGTGTGTAGTATTAAACTGAAAATATACAGCGAAGGCAAAATAAAGACAAATCCCAGTGAAAGCACTATCTCGTACTACAAACACAGTTATTACAAAACCAGATAAATATTTAGCATGTTAACACCAAAATTGCCTTCGATAGTTGAAAATATAGCGAGTGAGAAGGCATGACCTTGATGAGAGAGAAACAAGAAGCACAAAACTATTTGCAGTACCACATCCACAAAAATGCCAAGTGCCAAGACAACAATGAAGCATAAATGACGACTTGAGGCAGGCATTGTATCTCCCGCACTCTAAATCCAATTGTCATTAATGGATTAAAAAGTCTTTATATCTTACACTCAAACCAAAAGAAAAAGTTCTCTTTTTGCGATAATTTAATTTTCTTTTATCCAGAATCATCTATCCAAGAAAATAGCCTCCTCCAACATCTCAAAAACATTGAAACATATCAATTGATATAACTTAATCCTAACTGTTTCAATACTATTTCTTTTTTCAAACTATATTTTCAATTTCAACTCCAGAACATGGTATTTCACTTAAACATTAACTAAATAACAAAATTCAAATGATGAGTCAATAACTCACCGTCAGGGGTAAAGCTTTTTAGATTAGCATGCAAATGATTGGCAACATCAGTATGACGAGAGAGAAAATGTACATACAGGCAACATAAGTGAGAGCTGATCATCATCTCTAGCGGCCTGCAACTCGAAAGGGCCTTCAATCTTAAAACTATCAACCACCGCCTTAGAACCAATTTCCCTAACCAAACTCTCAAAGTTTGATGACCCATTTTTCCTCAGCACCGCAAGTTTCTTCCATTCCGGCGCTTCCTCATACACCTTGAACACAATTTCACTCTTCCCAATCCGAACCCGGAACTCCCGTGTTTGCACCGTACCATATTTCGCTTTCTTCACATCTAGTTCTGAAACTCGAATATCCTCCAATGCCCACTTCTCTTTATTGGTAATAGCATCCAAAACACCCTGAAATCACACAAAAATTCCAACTCAAAAGGAAACCAATGTCGTCCAGTTTTCCTTTCCAACTTCAAAGGCATAATTTCTAATTAACTAGTTTAATATCAAGAAAGAAACAAAGCCCGGAAGGTCGCAATTACCAAAATCAACTGAAAACGCTTAAATTGAAGAATATAACTGACCTGTAAAAGATGAGGGGCTTGAGGAGCGACACCCGATTCAATGAAGGCGGTAACTTTGGGAAAGAGGAAGTGAGAAATGTTGAAGGGGGGTGGCGGGGGAGCTATTGATGAGCGAACCAACAGAAGTTTTTGAACACTTAAGAGCAAAAGAAGAGTAAAAATTCGGCCGCGAATTGCAGCAGTGGGAGACATGATTGAGAAATGAATGAACAGAATTATAGGCAATAGGATCCTCGGCGGGGGGCAGGGGTAGGGGGACTGGGAGAGGGCTTGCACGCTAACTTGATCGGGGATCTGAGTCAAGTTAACGATAATGGGCTTTCCGTGAGAAGTTTTGACATTTGGGTGTCAACTCTACAAAATTGCTTAAGACTAGATCCACTTCGATCTCGCTTTGCATTATCAGTAAAAATGAGAAAAAAATAAGAATAATATTTATTATTGGAATCAATATATAGTTTAAATAATTGATGTAATATTTTGTAACTTGGATTTCCAAACAAGTGGAGTAATTAGGGACTGGATGGACAATTCTTACACAAATCAAATTTAGCCAACTACAAGCATAATAATTTAACATATAATTAGTCACTTTTCTTAAATTATGCACCATTCTTAATGCAAATATATTGTATTTGACATATAATTGATTCAATCCATACAAATTTGATCTGAATTAAAATTTTCTCAGGCAAGAGTCCCAATTTTTCTAATGGGATGAGTATACCTACTCTTATTATCCAAGTTAAATTCATGTTACACCCGGTTATCGTTCATGTCATCCTCCTAATTTTCCTACAGCTGTCGAAGTGGAAGAAAATCACTCAAGAAAGGAAAATTTCACGTTGAACCGGACCTGTTTTACAGACACATTACAGATACGATGCGGTCTTTACAAAGCAACTGATGAATATAATCAGCAATAGCAACATCTCCCAGAACGCCAGTCTCACCAGACTACTATCAGTAGTAGTTGGTTCTGCTTGCAATCGGCAGCACTTGCATAGGTGAAATTCTTGGATGGACTTAGATCATTGATGGCAAGTGGCAGAAAGTAGAAAACACTGGCAGCTGTTATCTGATTGTCTCGACATGGTACACCGCGGTCTGGCCCTTTTTCCGAAAACTCCATCTGCCACCAAAACAAATGACTACCAAAGAGTAATCTGCAAATGTGTTGCTTGTGATCAAACCACCAGGCATCCCATATTCAAATATATAGACCAATTTCAATTTTCATCCCAATAAAGCTGCTGAACGAAAATGGAACTCATCATATGAAGAATTCAGGACTAGCCACTCTTAGGCTATTGGTGGTAGTCTCGACATTATGATGGATAAAGATGATCCATCACCAAAAACACTCGAGTACTAAGAAGGTTGAGTAAATATTCACAGGAACCTGAATTAGCCCAGTGGGCTAGGGGCAATGGTTGTTAATACACAAACTCGGTGAACAATCTGAGAAACAAGAAGGTGAAGTATCACGAGAATGCAACAGCACTACTCAGCTGGGATGTGTTGTACAGAGTGTCGGATACTTTTGAAGGGGGCCAATATCGGAAGACTGATCTACCAACAATGTTTTTGATAGGCAGTGGACCCCTGAAAAACGCAACAATTGTGACTCAAAATCCATGCACTTCTTAAGATTATAGAAATCCAATTGGTAGTTAAAATATATAAAGCATAGTTCTTTCTCTCCAACTTCATATCTGTTAATTTGTTATAAATTCAGATTTCATGCACAAGTTAGGTCAGATACTTTTCACACCCATCACCAGCATAATATGTATGCTAACCAGAGAAGGAAAGGAAAGAAACAAAAAGAACGATAGATTGATAATGTCTTTCAGATTTTTAAGAGGAAACATAACTAGAATACTGGCAATGATTAATCATACTGCAATATATTCATTACCAGTTATGAGAGTCGAAGCTGTTATTCCGGTTGTCTCCCAATACAAACACATAGCCTTCGGGTACACGCTATAAGAATAAAAATAACAAATAAGTTCACCCATTTCATATGATGCCAAGGACACAAGGAGAGAAAAAAGAATAACAAGCACAAAGAGTTACCACTGGGTCCATTTCATATTCAAGTGGCTCCAAGATGAAATCCTCATCTTGAGCAATACCATTGACCAACAATTTCCCATCACGGACCTGCATAAGATATAAATATTAGACCCATTGAAGGAGAAGATGAGACCAAAAGCAAATAGACTTGACAACCAATTGATGTTACTTACTTCTACATAGTCACCAGCTTTTGCTACAACTCTTTTTATAAATACATCGGATGAACTAAATCCAATTTCCTGCGCAGAACATCACAACAATCAAGAACATGTCAACTCCATGATCAGACAATCAGAGTGAACAATCTGACAATGCATCACATACGAAATACAAAATACCTGAAGAATTGAGGGAGCCTTAAAAATGACGATGTCCGAGACTTTAGGCTGCTTGAAAATATAAGAAACCTGGAAACCTCCCAAATAAACAAGAGCAAGCAGGGTTTAGCTCGCAAATTCTAATTTTATGATCCCAATCTCTCGTCTGAAGCTCAGTAGGAACTAATCAAAAATCTGATATATATGATTGCATCTAGACTATCTAAAGTTAACTTCTGGCCTTTAAGACTGAAGCCTACTGTTGCTAAGAACATGTTATGATTCAAATCTTGAAATTAGTTGCAATCATCTAGTACCATTTTACACCTCAATAAAAACTAAAAAATAACATAACAGCACAACTATTGTGATGCGGCATGAAGAAACATCACTACTATCTGATTGTTTTCTCACAAGTTGCAAGTTTGAAAGTTTTTCCTCGGAGCAACAGTTTGATAGCACTGCCATCAACCTAAAATACAGACATACAGAATATGTAAAGAAGCAAGTGGGTTATCATAAAACAAAATATCCAGAACTGCTACGTAAATCAAACTAATGCACCAGAAAACTGATTCTGGTTTCTGAGCACAAGCATCTTGATCGAATACTCTGTCTTATTCAGATCCACATCCAATATTCTACATAAGAAATTGTATTTCAAAACTTTAGTTAAGCAGAGGTCTAGGTTTCCCATTTCTTTTGATGAAAATGAGTGATGTACTACGCAGCACAATTCAACAAATTATAATCCAGTACGACCCAGTTAGAGATACTCATGCTACTTGAACAATTAAAAGTCATAAGATGATACATTAAATCAGAAAAAACATAACCTGCATCAAAACTTTACCTTCTCGGCTAGAATCCGATCGCCCACATCAAGGGTTGGGTACATAGAGGTCGAGGGAATCGACCTCGGCTCAGCCAAAGTCGACTTAAAAAGAATGCTAACACTGAAAGCAGTCAGAGCAGCCTTAGCATCTTCAGAGCTCATGCACATGTTCATCAATTTCAACAGCCAGCTATTACTACTGCTACCACTACTCTGTGGCAAAACGCTCGGGCTACTAGCACCACCACTCTTGGCCATGGCAAATGCCTCTGAACCCTTACTACCACCACCACTTACACTTTCAGTCTTGGGTGTAACTTTGCTGCTGGTGGCGCTGCTGCTACTAAGAAGGGCCCCTCCTCTATCCACCTCGGTGCTCGTGGGTTCATTACACGGTAACCACTTAGAACCTGGTAGGAACGGAATGAACGACGATGCTTTAAGCGGCGAAATTCCCAAAACACTTACGCTAGAAGAAGTTCCCATTGACTGCTTCATCAAAGAGATTAATCCCATAACCACAGGCGACTGCGTCTCTCCACCAAGAATTTCCCTGGCCAGAGTCGAATACATGGATGCAGTCGGATTGACGGGAATTGAGTCCGATTTGGGGCGGCGGAAGTCGGAGTAACCGGAGTCTGGCCTCTGTGAGGGCGAGTGTTGAAAGATTCGTGATCGCCCTGCGCACTCGTTGAAGAACCGGGAGGCGGAGCATTTCCCGGAAGCGGCGAGGTTTGAGGCGACGGACGCCGAGAAGGTGACGGTGAATCTGATAGCCATAACGGCGAATTCTACGAAGATGATCAAGAAGAAAAGGAAAATTTCGGGTCCCGCAAGGTCCCTCGAGATGAGCGACTGCTCTAGAAGGCTAATAACGCCATCGGAACAAAAGAGATCAGTGATGAACCAAACGGATAAGAGTGGAATTGAAAGGTGAGCTTATATCAGTGGGTAGAAGCGGAAGCTGAGAAGGGTACCAAGTAAAAACCCGGAAAAACGTAGCCTCAGACGCGGCGGAGACAGGGCGGAGCTTTTCCGGAGAAAGGGGAGGAATGGCTAGATGGCAGGAGGGGGGGGATTTGGGAGTGGCCAAAAATTCAACAACGTAGACTGGAATTGGGGTTTAATAAATGAGATGGCCGCTACTATTACTCATTTAAATTTGTGTAAAATATACTCTGCCCCCTCAACTATTAATCTCGTAACAATTATCCCCACAATTAATAAATATAACACTTATTCCTCATAATTAAAATTTTAGATAATATTACTCTTATATTATTTATATATATTTAGTTCAAAAAAAATTATAGTAATTTTTCATTATAAATTTAATCAAAAATTTCTTAATTAAAAAAGATATCATTTATTTACAACAATTTAAAGTAAAACATAATTAGTGAATTAAATACTTCGAATTCTATTTTTTAGTTTTTACAAACTTAAAGTTAATAAATGAGTACAACAAATACACCAAAAAAAATTATGAAAATATTTTATTGATTTAATGACAAAATTAAGTTATTAACTATTTATTCTGTTAGATAAAAGTGAATAGTTAAATATTGATTCTTTTAACATATTTTTTCAAAAAAATATGACAAAATAAATTTATTTATTTATTTCTAAAAATATTTAACTTTTGATTTAGCATATGTATATTTCTCAATTTTTTTTAAGAAGCATATATGGGTTGTTGGTTATATTATATTTATTGTGAATCTACTATATATATTAATTTATACTCCACTTTTAATGTAAATTATTCACTTATTAAAAAAATAATTTGATGCTAATTTAATGTGCAAAATACTAAAATATATTAAAAATAATATAATTGTTCAAGATACGAGGAGCATTTTTATCGAACCAAGGGGGTTAATGTTACATTTGTTAGTTACGAGGTAAATGTCACGTGACGAATAATTCAGGAAAGCAAAATGTATTTTACCCTTTAAATTACAATATGCTGCTAAATTAAATTAAATTATTCGATACTCAACTAAAATTATTCGATAAAATTCGTCTGAATTCAATTAGTTAAACTTAATAAACTAAATTTGACCAAAAAAAAGAAGTTATTTGGTCAATATTCAAGTTTGTCTCGAGTTCATTTCGATCAGTGTAAAATAATAAAATATATTTAAAATTATTAAATTATTCAAATTCAATTGATATTTAATACAACTTGCTGAATTTTTTAAACTCAATAATAATTCAAATAAAATTAACAATGACATGATATTTATTTTTGTATTTTTATACCTTATCTATGTATTTTTTTTATTTTCAACTTTCGATATATAATATATATATATACACACTTATATATAATATAAAAAGACATGATTTGACAATAAACAGTGATTTTTATCTCTCTAAAATACAACATTAAACATATAATATTATATATATATATATAATATAAAAATATATTATAAAAGAGATATGATTTAATATTGAACAGTGCTTTTTTGTTTCCTAAATCTCAACATAAAACCTACGCCACTATTTTAAAATATTTTAAATTGCCTCAAAATACAAATTCAAACATACCATCTATTTTCAACACACTTACTTATCTTTATCTCTCTATTTTCAAACACAAAACAAAACACCCAAATCACAAATTCAAACACTATGATTGGATTCAGACCTAGTTTAGACATGGGATCCATTAAGATAGACTCAAAAAAATTTTAAAATAATACTAATATAAAAAATATGAGATAATAATATTAACTTTATTTTATAATTTATACGTACATATTTCACACGATGAAACATTAATTTAGAATATGTGGAAATTATATAAGTATAAAAGATTTGTAAACTATTTATATTATTATTTTAATTTATAAAAATATTAAGCTCATGTAGTATATATAAGTATAAATAAACTATACATATTTATATATATGTACAAATATATTTTATATAAAAATATAAAAAAAATATTTAAAAAGATTACAAAATGATTAAGATGAGTTCGAATCAAATCACTAACAGCTGAAATCCATCCTGAAATTTATTTAAAATTTCAAATTTGCTCCAATTAAATCGAGTCTGAGTTAATCTGACTTATTGCCATTCGTAAGTTATTGAATGTTAGTTTTTTTTTTTTTATTTTTGATCGAAAAAAATAAAAATAAAAATAATAATAATAATTATTAAAAAAAAACACTATCATTGAATGGTTGTTTGAAGCAAGTAGGTAAGCGCATTTTGTTTACTTGACTTTTCAAATATTTTGACTATGTTCTTTTAGTTGACTGGGTGAGGAGCATTGCTCCACACCTGAAATCGTGTTTTATTTTTTTTAAATAAAATTTAGCCACAGGCAATAGTTATTCATTTATAATCAGATGAATATGACACAGATATTAAAATAAAAAATTAATATATAATTAAAAACAGAATAAGTGATATACATATGTTCGTAAAAATATTTAAATGTCTAAATGACATTTTAAATTTTAGTATTGCGATGTCATAAATTATTAGCTGTGAACAAAAAATGATACGTCTCAAATTATTTAAACTTCTTTATTTTTCATTTTAAGCTATTTTTAATAATATTTCGATGGAATTTAAATTCATTTAATATAAAATCATTTGAAAACAGTTTTTCAAATCCCTTTTTCAAATATAAATCCGTAAATCCAAATGAAGTCTGAATGTATCTAATTAAAATACATATTGACAATTAAAATTAGTTATTCTAAAACCCTTATATTTAATAAGGGAAAAATGCAAGCGATCCCTGCGTGATATTGTAAATGAACAAATTACCACTCTATAATTTATTTATTTTTTCAATTTACCCTCCTATACTTTTTTTAAAATGCAATAATTTATCTCCCTATATTTTCTAAAATAAAGCAATTTACCTCCCTAGATAAGGAGTAAAATTACAGTATTTTAAAAAATATAAAGTACTAAATTGTTATTTTTTTCATAAAAAATAATTTATTCATTTATAATATCACATAAACATAAATTGCGTTATCCTTTACGGAAAGGAGAGGCATGTGTAGGGGGAACCTCCCGCTGTCTAGGTGGTCGCCATGTCCGCAGCCTCTTGGGATTTCTCGAAACTCCAATGGGCCTTCCCGAAACTTTTCGCTTAATGGACCCCTCGCATGGATTTAGGGACTCTTTCTTGGGCGTTATATTTTTTGAGACATCATTCAAATTAATAATTTTTTTTTATAATACTTTGACACGACGTTACTAACAATTCTAAATTATATAAAAAAAACTAACTATCAATGCATTTAAGTAGAAAATATATTTGATTTGACATCTCTAATAATAAAAATATAAATAAAACTATTATTTTTGTAAAATAAAAAGTATAGATTTGACACCATTAAAAACATAAAATAATCTCATTAACTAATTAAATATATTCTTATTTTCACCTAAAACTCTATACAAAATTGAAATAATTCATTTCTGGTCGAAAATTGAAAATGAAAATTCGGGCTATTTCTGAATTTTCTCCTAATGAAAAATATAATATGTAATTTGGATTGATTCATTATAATAATTCTCATCATCATCATCATCATCATCTTTAGATAAATTAGATTAATTCATAGAGATGTTCATAAAATAAGTCAGCTCAAAAAGGTTCGAGCTGCCCATGAAAGAAGAAAGAAAATGAAAGCTCACGGCATCCTTTAGGAGGCCCAGGACATGCCACGCTTATAACGTTCCCAGGAAACCAAGGATGTCCCAGCCCACAATTCAATTAGGCAGGCCTAGACATCCTAAATAGCCCAAGAAATCCAGGAAGAAGGAAGGAGATCAGGGACATCCCGACTCGGATCATGATTAAAGCCCAATAAAGTATTCGCTCTAAAATACCCACACACGTAGCAGTCCACTCTCCCACGTGACTTGTCAGCAGTCACTTGGATCACATCAGCTCTAGCAAGGAGAACCCTCCTCACGGCTAGGATTCTTTGCAGACAAGGGGTCTTCTTAGACAAAGAGGACTCCTACTAACTCACATCCAGCTGCAGATAAGGACGACATACTCCTCATCCTAACAATCTCAACTAATCTCTACGAATATCTAAGGAGTGGAATAGACCCCCAACTGAGGGAGGCACTCCCCTATAAATACAGCTTTGGTCCCTCTAGGCGAGGGACTTCTCACTCTTTAAACACCTCTCTGACTCTCTAAACTATCTTTTAAGGTCTATCTAAGCATATTATCACGTGTTCTTACACTTTTCATCAACTTTATTCATAATATCCCGATTTTAATTAAATTCACTTACTTTTTCACTTTATTCAATTTCAAATCCAATACTAAGTGCTAACACCTTTTTTGCAAGTCCCCCCTTCAAGATTCGCATTCATTTAGGCCCAAATCTTGAATGATTGTTCAATTTCATTGAACCCGTGCGTTTTTTTAACACATAACATATGAATCACTAAATTTTGACATAAATTTATAAGTAACAAAATAGATTGCATAACTCATACTACATACCTCATATAAATATAAAACTCAAAAATAGATATAAAAAATCATAAGTTAATTATTAGGACTTTTCAAGTTAAAAAAGTATAAGAGATTACAAATATATATTAAAATATAATTTAAAATTTAAATGTGTCATATGAAATAATTACTTTTAAAAAATATTAAAATGACTAATTGTTGATTAAGCTTTTGATTTCATTATATATATATATAAAATAAAATAAAATAAAAATAATTAAAATTATTCAACCATCATCAATATTATTATTGTTATTATTATCCTCATCTTTAGATTAATTCATAAGAAGAATAACTAAATTTTACATAAATATATACGTAATAAAATAAATTACATAATGCATATTATGTATCTTGATATAAATATAAAACTCAAAAATAAATATAAAAAAGCATAAGTTAATTGTTAGGACTTGTCAATTTAAAAAAGTATAAGAGATTACAAATATATTAAAATATAACATAAAATTTATATGTGCCATATTAAATAATTAGTTTAAAAAAATATTAGAATTTACTAAGTTGTTGATTAAGCTTGTTTTTGTATAAAGATTAAATATATAAATAAAAGTACCATAGTTTATTATTGTCTAAAATAAAATATATGATATTGATTAATAATTATAATATATGGTCAATTTTGAGTATAAAATTGATAAAGTATTGAATATAAAATAAAAATTTTAAAATTTTTAAAAAGAAAAATATATATAAAAATATTTAAATAAAATTCACGAGCCGATGAACTGAGGAACATGAGCTCGAGCTCGAATAGCTCAAAATCGAGTCTCGCGAACCGACTCAACTCATCTGCGGCTTCTAATCTGAATCTATGGATTTGACTTATGTGATTTATTTCAAATCTAGCTAGGAATGAAAACGGGGCAGGTTTCGCTCATATGAGCCCTACCCACCTTAGTTTAAATTGGATCCAGAATCCTTTCAAGGACCCGCCCCGAGTGTAGCAATTTTTTTCAGCGGACTTGCATTCTGTGGAGCTCTACATTAACCCAACCCAAAGAAAACAACTCCATGGACTGGGCCATGAGTTCGTATAAATGGGCTCTCTAAATCCACCACCGCAGAGACAACCACTCTACCTATGCTTATATAATAAAGTATATTATAACGACTTCTCTTGATATTTGATATAATTATAAATATTTTATTATAATATAAAAATTTACTAATACTTTTAATTTTAAAAGTCATTAATAACTATTTTAATATGTTAGTTTCTGAAAAGTTTTCATCTATTTTTTTTATCTATTTTTTTGTGATTAACTGACTAAAATGCAATTTATAGGCAATGGATTATAATTTAGTTATTTTTTATAAACAAGTATTAATTTTTACGAACTAAATGGATAATATATTTATAATTTTTCAAATTTTCCCCTATGCCGTCTAATTTTTTTATAATTTTTAATTTTTTTAAAAAAAATACAGTAAGGGCAAAATTGATAATTTCAGACCTTCATATAAGGATTACATAATTTTATCAAATATTAGAGAGTATTAGTAATTTTCCACACAACGATTGGGTATTTGTAATTATGTTAAATCCAAATGAGCTTCTTGTAATTTACCCTATATAATAACATTATAAATGTTAAAATCCCAGCAGCTATTTATAATAGGATAAATTATATTTTGTCATCCGAACTATGTCTGTTTTCACACTTTGTCATCTAAATTCTTTTTTGTATCAATTTACCATCTCAACTTTGAAAAATATGCACTTTGTCATATATGACGCTTTCTTGTGGCTTTTTTGTCAATAAAACATCACACGCAGTGCAGATGTAAAAAATATCTCATAACATTGCCCTTAAATATCATATATGCACTGCATGTTGTGTTTTTTTGGCAGAAAGATCAATTGAAAAACGATCATATGTGACAGAGTACAAGTTTCGCAAAGCTAAAATGACAAATTGATAAAAAAAAAAAAAAAAAGAGAGAAAGTATGTAAATGAGTATAGTTCAAATATCAAAATATAATTTGCTATTTATAATATAATAATATACTTTTCATTTTTATGATAAAGATTAAGACATGATCATCGGATCCGAAGAACAAAGTGACAGGACCCATCTATATACAGCACAACGACGGTGGATTAAATTGATTCAATTTTAATTAATTTTATTTATTACTAAGAAAATTCTATTTATTTTAAATTAATAATTTAATTTATATTTATCTACATATTCATCTACACAATATTTTACTTATAAAAAGAAAATCTTATTGGAACTTAAGAATTTAAAATTCGTTGTGACATTAAATCTTTTTTTCTAGTTTTTTTTTGAAAATTTTAATTATTTAGAAATTTATATTTATTTTAAATTAATAATTCAATTAGTATTTATCTACAAAATCATCTACGCAATATTTACTTATCAAGAAAAAATCTTATTGAAACTAAAGAATTTAAATTTTTTTTGCAGCATTGAATTGTCTAAACAAGTTCGCCAGATTTATTACTATAAATATGAAATTCTTGATTTAAAATTTATTCGTCCAAATACAACACGAGATAATATGAATATTAGAGTGTAACGGAGAGGACGGGAACATTAAACTTTAATTTTTTTTAAAAAAATAATTTTCCGTCTACATATACATTTCAAGTATTTATTTATTTTTAATTCAAACCGACATTGTAAAAATATTAAACAATTAGAATATAGTTAAATTGGTATTAACGACTGCCGTTGAAATTTAATTTAATCGACGAAATTGAGGTTCTATAACTTTATGACCTATGTAACGATATTTTTATTTATTGTAAATATTTGATATCGAGAATTAACATATCGATTATTGATTATTAAAAATCACAATGTAATTGATTCATTTGAAAAAATAAAATTAATATTATGTTGGAATTGCATAATGTATGTGATTTAATATGTTTGGTAATAATTGTGTCTCCACGGCGTGAAGAGAAGCAGCTGCTGAATTTGGCTTTTTGGGTAAAGTTATTATTATTAATTATGGTTAATTATAGTTAGACCCCTCTAAAAATATAAAATTACACTTTCTCTAAAAAAAATTTAAAATTATACTTATACCCCTTCAAAAAATTCAAGTGAGGGTTCTTCATAGATAAGGTGGCTTAGAGCACATGGTTGTATCGTATTATTTGTTTTTTTTTTTTTATTTATATCTGACCTTCTTTCGTTATGATTTGAACGAAAAAAATTTGACTTATAAATTTTTAATTTTGTCCTTTCATTTAATATACCAATGTGTATTTTTATACTTATAGAGGGATAAAAATAATGTACATATATACATAGTGAAGTTAATATTATTATATTTTTTCCTCTTATAAATTTAAATTAATACATGAAAATGTTAAATTAGCGGTGAAATTAAAAGTTTATGTAAAACTTCTTTGACTAACGTCAGCATCTTTCATTCAAGCCTGCATGGAAGGGGATCAGGCGTAAACAATGAATTTTTAGAGGGGTGTAAATGTAATTTTGATGGTTTTCAAAAAATATGATTTTATATTTTTAAAAGAATTTAAATATGATTAACTCAATTAATTAATAATTATGTTGTAAAAGTAAAATAGCATGAAAAAATCCCATATCATATTCATATCCTCTGCTCTCAAAGTTGTGTGGGGGGGCTGTAGCTTTTGTCGGCTAATCCTCACAATTTTTTTTCCCAAAAGCACTTTTGCTGGATTCAACAAACACGCTTTTATTTATTTCAATATGGGATCACCATTCCCAAAATTGATTTATTATTTATTTTATATTTATTTGTCATCTAGTTGCTTTAGAAAAATAAAAAATATTGCATCAATGACACTACAAATTCTTTCTTTTTTGTGGGAAAATTAAATTAAGTTGGCTATAAAAATTTAATTTTTTTAAAGTATCCGCACAAGAATAGAAATAACAACGGAACTATTTTAATCCAACTCGAGACTCAAAAATTATGGCATTTTTTTTAAATGAATCCGATAATTCGGTATTAATCCATTCGATTTTCAGTACACTATTCCAGCATACCGAATGAAAAATCGATTCGATTAACCGAATTAAACAGCCCTACGTAAAAACAATCGTTGACACAAATATGATATTATTAACTAATACAAATACGAGATATGGCAATTTTTTAATCTTAAGATGCAACGCTATTCTGAAATAATTTTATTCTTTTAATATTTATATACACACAAATATATACATAGACATTTGTTAATAAATTTAGAAATAATCACATCTATACCTCATGACTCATAATTTATTTATATAAATCATTCTCGTTTTTTGAAAAAAGTATACATACATCAAATAGAAACCTTGACATTATTTATACAAATCACCAATTTTTATACAAAAATAATTACACATACACCCCTAAAAAATATCAATAATATTTCACAAATTGCTCGTATTTTTTGACCGTTATGGTAATTTTTGTAATTACCTAAAAGAATATAAATAACTTATATAAAAAAATATAGATTAAAGAATGTAAATGTAATTATTTTATAAAATTTTTGAAAATATTAATGTAATTTATATAAAAAATAATTATTATCTATGGAAAAATATAAAAGAGAGGAAAAGTTATTAACACGCGCGCACACACAGCGAGATCCACTACGGTCAACTTCAAAGTCCTAGGTAGATTGAGAAAAAAACTCTTTTGTTTCTAGCAAACATCGTTGTCCGAAGCGTTCTATTCCCACTCTCACGCGCTTATGCCGCTTAACTCTCAACCCTCAATTTCCTACCGGAATTGGAATATATGGTAGATATATTTATAATGATTTAAATTGATTGTTATTTTAAATAATTTATGGATTCAACTAATATATTAATATAATTAAAATTATTATATTGATTCAATAAATAGTTAATAATTTATGCTGGTTGGCCTGTTCGTTTGTGTTTTAATTTTTTAAAAAATAATTAAATTAAAAATATATTTCTATATAAGTATTCGTGATAAAAATATATTGATTTGATACAATGGTATGATATATAACACGAATTGATTAATTAAGGATCATGTTCTCCTTTCACATGAAAATTTATATAAAATTAAAAATACATTATTTTTCACTGAAAAATTAAAAAATGTATATATCAGCTTATTATTGAAAATAAGCTGAAAATAATTTTTTGTATTTACAGTTTTTCTTTTTAAATTATTTAAATTGAATTGGTCTAAATTAAAAGTTATAAGCAATTTTTCTATCAATTTTTTCAGTTTATTGGTAAAATTATAAATATTAAATTATTTTTCAAACACTTTAATTTTTTTTTTCCAAACACTTTCAACTTTTGCTATTACTTGAATCGATAATCCAAAATTATTTGAAATCAGCCAATACAAATTTATCTCTGGCTAAGTAGAGGAATTCTTATTCAAATCAAATTGAGAGAAATATAACTGATTCGATAACAAATATAATTACTAGGGATTATGACATTGTTCTCTCATGATGTTTAGTGTAATTATATCTAATACTTTTGACATTTGTTTTCATTCAATAAATAGATTCATACGTTAATAAAATTCAAGAAAATTGCTACACATTAAAAAAAAAAAAAGAATAAAAATCCATATTATACCCCTATTTGACTTATACGTATTACTACATATTATACAGATATTTCGTGACTAAGTTACTCTTATGAGGATGTAGATATACCTTCCTTCATGCATTATATGTGAAGACGTATAAGGGTAGTTTGGTCAAAAAATACTTATTTAGCCTGCAATAAGTATGTAATTAGTAAGTTAATATGAGATAAATATGAATTTTCATTCAACTTTTTTGTTGATATTAGCATATTTCATGAAATTTTATTAGTGAATAAATTTATTTTTTGGACGGAAACAAACGTAAACACATACTAATATAATTTTTCAACCCACAAACAACTATGTATAATTATATTAGAATTAGAAAAAGAACAATATAGTTATTTTTAATTAGGGTAAATTACAACGACCTCCCCTGAGATTTGTCATAATTACAAATACCTCTTTTTATTTAAAAAATTATAAATACCCCTGATGTTTGATAGAATTATATAATTATTGGATAGATGTATGAAATAATCAACTTTGCTCTTACTATATTTTTTGTTTTTTTAATTTAAAAATTTATAAAAATCCAATGGAGTAGATGGTGAAGAGTTTTAAAAACTATAATTATTAATTTACAAGGGCATATTGGCCATTTTATCAAAAAAATAGATGAAAATTTAATTGATCGAGCTAATTGTTAGACGATCACTAAAATCAGGGATATTAATAATTTTTCAAATAACAATGGGGTATTGATAATTATGCCAAATTTTAAGAAAAATAATAATAAATTTTCTTTTTAATTATTATTATTAAATTATAGATTAATCATATAATAAATATATAGTAATGATATAATTATTTAAGATGAATTAAATCGGATTGGAGTTGAAATTTTGAAATAATAACAAAATAAAGTAGACATGGGGTAGCATTGGAGTCCCAATAAACCGAGACATCTGTAGCTGTCCACGAACAGCATGCCAGAAATTGGCATGATTTGGCATCATCAATTTCTCAAATTTCATCTGCATGCCCTCTCGCTCTGCATCATCACACTATCCCACTTCGGATTTTTCTGTATTTATTATGTCTTTGAGACTCAGATTTACAGAGCTCAAAACTCCAATTTCACCTCTGCTTTTTGCTTCTCTCTCCTCACTCGCACTCAGAGAGAGAAGCATCGCCACCCTCCATCAACCATTGGGATTCGAGCAAAGAGACAGCGAGCAACAGTGAAGATTACATCTCCCCAAACTAAACTTGCAACACCCCACCATTGAATTTGCATGCTCACTGTTCAGTGGTCTCACTCTCTCTCCAAATTATTCTTCACTTGACTTCACTCTCACTGACACATTTACATACACACGCCGACTCCGCTCCGCAATTGTGACCGCTCTTTAACCTTTTTTAGCCATTTCATCAATTATTTGGCAGGCGCACTGCGTTATGGAGGAAAGGCCGGAGACGGAGCTGATATCAATACCGGCGACTCCACGCGCCTCCACGCCGGAGATACTGACTCCCTCTGGGCAGAGGTCTCCGAGGGGCGCGGCGAAGGAGGCGGGTTCCGGCACCGCCAAGTCATGGACGCCGACTTCCTTCATATCTCCGAGATTCTTGAGCCCCATTGGCACTCCCATGAAAAGGGTTCTCATCAATATGAAGGGGTATTTGGAGGAAGTGGGCCACTTGACCAAGCTCAACCCTCAAGATGCTTGGCTCCCCATTACTGAGTCTCGCAATGGAAATGCCCATTATGCGGCTTTTCACAACCTCAACGCTGGTGTCGGCTTCCAGGCATTGGTCCTGCCTGTTGCCTTTTCTTTTCTTGGATGGTATGTTTTCTTTCAAGCTTAGTAAATTTCTTTCAACTTAATTGAACTAGCTATTTTCTCCAGATTTATCATAGTTAACTTTGTCCAGTTCTTGCAATTTCTGCTCCCCCTTTGTCTGTTGAAGGTGAAGTGTGCCTTGTTCGATTTACTGCTCCATTAATTAGAAGGGTCGAGAGTCAAATTTCCTGTTCTCTTTTTCCTTAATCTTTACCCGCCTGTTCTTGGCAGCATGTCTGTTAAATACTTTCAAGATTGCTTTTTGACGATTTTGATCTTTGACTACGGTCTCCAATGCATTGGAGAATGTATTTAGGGACTAGAGCTTTTAGATTTCTGTTTCATGTATCTGACGCATTCTGCTGCTGTTATTTTTACCTCGAAATAGTTGATTCCTTCTCTTTTCCTCAGTCTTTTCTGGGTCTGTTAGATTTAGTTCTTTAAGACTTCAAAATTTGTATCTAATTATGGGCTGTTAGGCTGAACATCAGAGGACTTTATTCCACTTCTGCTGCTTATAATAGTTCAGTATCTGTAGTTTGAGTGCTCTTGTTTACATGTGTAATCTTTAAGCCCTCTTGACCAAATTGCAGAGTAGCAGCATTGTGTTCTTTAGAAAACATTTTATTTTATCTCACGTCCAATTTTCGGTCAGAATTATCATAGGCCAGTGACCCTAATTCTCTTCTCAATTCTTTACCTTACTTTTTGGAATGCTATCATGAATATGATTTGAATGGAGCCCAGAAATATCTTTGAGCAAATTATATACTTTTAGCTTTTGCTTTTCATGGAAATGCCACTTTACTTGGGGTCCAGAGCAATATCTTTTTATTTGTTTATTTTGATCCGTTTTTTCATCTCATTATATCTTTTTCTCCTTTTGTACCTGCTCCCAGCTATATGCATCTTTTCCCTTAGTTAATAGTAACATATAGTTGAGCAACAAAAGTAATCAGTGTTTTATTTGGTCATGAGAGACACAGGAGTCCTCCTTTCCAACTCAGTCTTCAGGGTTAATAATGAATCATGATGTAGAAATGCTAGTTCGTTTATCATTTCACATGGAAAAACTGCGGTGGCATGGTAATTGTTCTTTAATTTCATCCAACAACGGTACAGAAATTCATTACCAGCGACAAATATTAAGTACTAGTCGACTAATTTTAGAATTCACAACAACTTCTCAACTAAAGTTACTTCCTCAATACATGCTATTAACTTGGTCGGATGTGGATGCACATATCAGTAAACATCTGAAGGTAACATATGGTCTAGTTCAATGTTGTTAGGTCTTGACAATTTGTGTTTCGTGCTCCCTGCTGACCTATTAGAAATTTGAATGGTTGGATAGAAATCATTGAAAATGTGGAAACTTCCTCATATATATATTTTGGTTTGTGTAGGAGTTGGGGCATAATCTCCTTATTCATAGCCTACTTTTGGCAGTTATACACTTTATGGATTCTTGTTCAGTTGCATGAAGCTGTACCAGGAAAGAGATATAACAGATATGTGGAGCTTGCTCAGGCAGCATTTGGTGAGTACTGTTACAACTGAGAAAATCTCCAAATTTAACCTGCTGGATAAATCATAGAAGCACTAGAGAGTCTTCTGCTGGAAAGAAATACAACATGTATCTTATTTCAAGAAACCACATTCTAATAACCATGATTAGTTTTATGTTAATTCTTGCTTAGTTCTGTGATCAAAATACGAATTCTAACTACAGATATATCATGTGCTTTTTTCTCTTTTGTGCGTGTCGTATGGTTGTTGTACAATGGAAAGATTGAAGGGTACATGAAGCTATGAATTTGAAGAACTGTGTAAGTTTACATGAAGGACGAGTGGACGACAGATGCAAAATGTGTGAAGATGATTGGAGTCGATCTCACTAGGATGTAGAAATTCATCATTTAACAGTACATAATCTTGAAAAAGGTTACTATTACCAATTTTTTGGTGGAACAAAGAGAAAGTGAGAAGGAAAAGGCAGAAGTCTTGCAAATTGGGAAAGCAACCTAACAATTCCCAACACAGTAGAATTTATATGAGTCTAGGGCCAGTACACCACAAATATGACCCTAAATTCTAGCTGTGTCTAAAGTATATAGGACATAATTGCTGATAACATTTTATCTGTGTTTCTAGGAGAACGCTTAGGTGTCTGGCTTGCGCTCTTTCCAACTGTGTACCTATCAGCTGGAACTGCAACAGCTCTAATTCTAGTCGGAGGGGAGACCATGAAATTGTTCTTCCAGATTGTATGCGGTCCACTTTGTTCCTCAAATCCTCTGACAACCGTTGAGTGGTATCTGGTATTCACATCCCTCTGCATTGTGTTATCCCAACTCCCTAATCTCAACTCGATCGCTGGGCTCTCGCTTGTTGGTGCTGTGACAGCCATTACATACTCCACCATGGTGTGGGTGCTCTCTGTGAGCCAACAACGACCACCGTCCCTTTCCTATGAACCACTTTCATTGCCTACCTTAACGGCTTCTGTCTTTTCCGTCCTGAACGCACTTGGTATCATAGCATTTGCATTTAGAGGCCACAATCTAGTCCTGGAAATTCAGGTCTGTTCTCTCTACTTCCTATATGAATGTATGTACATTTTTTTTGAATGAGAATAGTAGGTGTGGAGTTTCTATGTACTTGATTATGAAAACCATTGCCTCTGATGTCATTTAGGCAACAATGCCGTCAACCTTCAAGAAACCAGCTCATGTGCCAATGTGGAGGGGGGCCAAGGTTGCATATGTCTTTATTGCAATGTGTTTGTTCCCTGTTGCCATAGGAGGTTATTGGGCGTACGGGAACCTCGTAAGTCATGCCACTTACTCCTTACACAGCCCTCGTTTGATTAATTTTGACAATACGAAGTATATTTCTTATTCCTAACCATAAAAACCTTCATGTATGCTTAAACATATCCCATTTCTCTATACTGCAGATGCCTTCCGGAGGAATTCTCAATGCATTATTTGCATTTCATAGCCACGACATTCCTAGGGGGCTTCTCGCCATGCCGTTTCTTCTTGTCGTATTCAACTGCTTGAGCAGCTTCCAGATATACTCGATGCCGGTATTCGACAGTTTCGAAGCTGGCTACACCAGCCGGACCAACCGGCCTTGCTCGATATGGGTCCGCTCTGGTTTCCGAGTGTTCTATGGATTCGTCTCTTTATTGATAGGCGTGGCTCTCCCATTCTTGTCGAGCCTCGCCGGTTTACTAGGAGGGCTCACTCTCCCGGTCACTTTTGCATACCCCTGTTTCATGTGGGTTCTCATAAAAAAACCGATCAAATACAGCTTCAACTGGTATTTTAACTGGATCCTAGGTTGGTTGGGGATTGCTTTCAGCTTGGCATTCTCCATCGGCGGCATTTGGAGCATGGTGAACAGCGGACTCAAGCTGAAGTTTTTCAAGCCAAATTGAGAATCGGAACTATCTCGTCCGATTCTTGCTAAGATGTTCTGAGTTTGTATTAGTGAATGTTGTTGTTGTATGGTTTTGATCGTAGAGACTGCCTCCAGGTTTCAATCAAGAACTACTGTGAAACTTCTTTATGTAAATTTATAATATTATAATCAAATTTTGAGGCAGTTGTTTTTACCTTTGCTTAACCAGTTTGTACGAGGATTGTGAAATCCGAGTTTTCTTGGTTCGATTTTCCAATATTGTCTTGGAATTTCAAAAGCAGCTATAAATGTTGGAGGTGTTTATAGTTTGATAAATCACATTGAATTGTAATTGTATGTATATATAGCAAAGGGAAAATATATTCCAAATCGGGCCTGAATTAGTTGGATATAATTTAAAAAAAATGATCAATCATGTTATCGTGTATCACTTGAAAGAAAAAAAGAAAGTATTTTTTACCTTTTCTACTCATGTTTTTTTCTAACCATTTAAAATTTTGTATTGCTCCAAACCTAGAACACATATATTTCTTAAAATTTAAATACGACCCACATCATTAATTTTCTATTAGTGGTTGGAGCACATTTAATGTATGTGTATTATTCAAATTTTATATATTTGTTTAATTGAATAAAAAATGAAAAAAATAAATAGATGGGCAAAAGTGAAATAATTTTAGATATATATTAATAAAAAATTATTAAAAACACCAATTAATATAAAGATCGTATGATACGAACAGTACAACCAGCTCTCAAGAATCAAGGAAGTGTTTGGAGAATTTTAAAAAATGTGTTTTTTTTCTATTTTTAACTCCAAACAAATAATTTTGAGGTATTTGGATGTCAATTTTAGGAGCTACTAAAAAAAAATATTTTTAGACTAAAAGCTAAAGCACTGAGTTTGGGGGATGTTTCTAAGCTGTTTCGGCTTATTTGTAAATAAATTTAATTTTAATTTGAATTGTTTTACCTCGAAAATCTTACCTCTCACTCTCTTTAATTTAATCTTCAGAACTTGCGCCTCTTAAATTGATATTGGAGTTTTCAATTATTTAACCCTATTAAAATTTATACTTTCACATATTCAATATTTTAATTTTTTTACATTTTATTTACTATATTATCTAATATTATTCCTATACGATATATAGGAATACACAAATTAAGTTGCTATGATTAATTAATAATATTTTAATTTTTCAATCAAGTATACCTTTTGTGAATCAACGACCAATTATATTATTTTTCAATCAACGCCTTTTAATTTTGCTATAATTTTTATTTTTTACAAAAAATTACATCTTTGAAAATAATTTTTTTTGCAAACACTTCCTTAGTGATACGTAGAAAATTCAAGAACCTCAACTCCTAATATTATGATGGTATTTGTTTTCTTTTTCTTTGGGGATACATTTTATAATACTTTTATTTTATTACAGTAATATAATATATATTTTCATAACCATAAATATACATATAAATATATGTTATATTTGTATATAAATATGTATGTGTATAAAAATATCTATTTTCTAGGAATTTTTAATTTTGTCTAATAAAGATATTGTATCATTTAAATATTTGTAATAGAATAAAATTATTAGCAATAAAATTCTCTACAAATTTATTCGGGATATCTGTTCCATTTCCATGAAAGAGACGGGTTCGGAGGGACTTAGGTTTAATATATTAATACAGATAAAGATATTATATTTTTCTAATTTAATACTATATTAAGCATAATTTTGAATTAATTGATTTGACGTAGTAAAACAAAAAAAATACAACAACCCATAAATCTGCAAATCTTTAAAATGTATTTTTTTTTAATAAAATTTCATTCATTATATTATTCAGTACATTCAAATTAAAAAATTAAATTAATACATTAATATTTCAAATCAATAAATGTGTTCAAAGGAAGCAAATAAACAATATTTTTTTTCCATTTTTTCTATTTATTTTATTTTTATTAAAAGGTTAGGAACAAAGTACAAATGATTCCATGCGTTGAGGATTGTTTGCATTTAACATTTATAATTTTTTTTTGGGTAAATGTAAGTTTCATTAATAAAAGAAGATCGTACAGTACAACAATGCTCAACTGATGGTTTCTCCCTCGACAGGCCAAGGGATACGCCATAATCTATATAACGCACATGAACTAACAGAACGAGATAGATTAACACTGATAATCCTCTGTCTAATATCTTCCACGATAATGGTGGCTATTATATTCGGTCGTCGCTCTGTATGCTCAAAGCGTCTCAAATTTCGTTTCCTCCAAATGTGGTAAATGCAAGCAGCCAGGAGTGCACGATAAGCCAAGTTAATCATATGTTTTCCTCTCCATTTCCTTGCAGCCCACTCAACGTCCCGTGACCACTCTCTATTAGGCCATTCAAACCAAACAATCCGCCGAATCGCTGTCAGGCAACTTCTGGCATAACGACATCGACAGAATAAATGAGTATGTGTCTCCATTGCGCCCTCATCACATAATATACAGGCGCCTAGATATGATAGCCATGGTTTATCAGCTGTGGATAGTTTCCCTAAAATCGCAAGCCACAAGATGAAATTATGCCTGGGGATCTTCAGAGAACCCGAGAGTAGTGAAGACCAACCTACTTTGGGTCCCGGTGGGTCCAATAGCCTGTAAAGAGATGTAATTGTAGGTCGTCCAGTCTCAAATCGCCAAATAATACGATCTGTCTCGCCATGAATTATTGGCAATGCATGTAAAATCTTCAAGCACTCAATATTCATAACGAGAGGCCAATGCCATTGCCCCTCTATAATAATACTATTGAGCTTGTCCGTCGTCCGAAGCCCAAGCATACGTGGACCCTGTGGGAATCTCTCAATGCCATTTACAATTTTACCAAACCCAAAATCGCCTTCAGGGGCGTGCAAACAAGCGGATAGAATATTCAGTCATTATTTTCTGAAAAATACAAAGTGCAACAAAATCAAAAGATTGGGTGGAAAAGTGTAAAAAAAAAAAACAGAGAGTAAAGAGCAAAGTACAAATGACCCCATATATAGGGAATTATCTGCATTTTACCTTTATAAATATTCCATCAATATTTAAAAAATTATAACACCTCTCGAAAATTAAAATTCGTCAAATAAATACTCTTTATGATAACTTATTGTAATTTTAAAAAATATTAAAAATATTTATAATTACGACGAATAAAAAAAAATTCGATTGTGATCCATGGTTGTAAAAATGAAAATGAGGAAAGAAGGCGTGTGGTGATGAGATGAAGCAAAGCAAAGAGAAAGAGCGACAGAGACGCAAGTGGAAAATGAGGAAGCAATGCCCACTCATTGTCCGAAGCAAAATTGAAAAGTCCACACATACACAGAGACAGAGACAGAGACCGAGACAGAGACAGAGACAGCATCAACATGCATTGCATTGCAGGGCTTTGTAATTTTCAGGCTCTTATTCCACACGCTGCCCCACTGATCGGTGATACGTCACTCATCTTCTCCTACCTGTCTAACAAAATCAACCCTCTCCACCTCCACAACCTAATCAAATCAACCCTTTTACTTTTTTTTTTAAAATTCAGTTCGTATTTGGGACGTAAATTATACTTTTAGTCCTATAAAATAAGATGTTCAATATATTTATTCATCTGTTTTTAGAATTTTTGGAATGCTTTTAATATTGGGAAAGCTTAATATATTCAATTCTCTACTTTACAGGATTTTCGATATGGTTTCGAAATTTAAAACATCCGGCTCATTTAGTCAGATATCTGCTTTACGGAATTTATGGGACTGATTTTTTTTATTTTTTGGGTCATTTTGAAAGTTCCGTACAACATAGGACTAAATGTGTCAAGTTTTTCAATTTTGGGATCATTTTAAAAGTTTCTCAAAATAAAGAACTAAATATGTGGAATTCAAACCATTCAAACTCCAATATTTTTTTTATTTTAAATTTTTGCTTTCAAACATTCTCAATTTTTACTACTGATTTAATGTATAATTTTCTATATAACTTATTATTCTCATAATAAAAACAGAAGTTATTGCAAAGAGCCTCTGAGACGATGGGTATATTATGGAATATTGTAAAGTATATAAAATATTAAAAATCATTTGGTCAAGTTTTGATAAAATGAGCTTATAAAATAAAAAAAAATAAGATGTTGAAAGTTTATAAGCTTTATTAGAGAAAAATACAAATTTTCCTACTTATTTTAAAAAAAAATTCAAATTTCTTCGATTTTGAATATATTACTATAAGATTTTTGTTACTTACATATCATAAGCTTTATAATTTTATGTAAGTTCTAAAAATTTTAACATCTTATTTAAAATAAAATTAGAACTTATTAAATATTTTAAATAAGTCTAGCTAAACATCATATGGAATTAAGGGATAATTACATTATTTTTCTTTGAGATTTGGTGTAATAATTACACATAAATTACCTATGGTTTGAAAAATTATATTTAGTATTTTTAAAATTTAATTCCGTCTAATAAGTAGAACCCACATCAGTCAAAATTTATCGAGTTTGTTGATATTAGCAAAACAATTGAATGAAAATCTATATTTAGCCCCGATTAATATATTCTTTGATATCAATTGTATATTAACCATGTGACAAGTGAAAAATTTATAATTTTAGTCCTATTATTTTAGGGAGTTGGCATCTTCGATCCTGCATAAATTGATTTTTGCAATTTAGTCCTATATCTTTTCAAATTTTGCAATTTTGATAATTCTTCCGCCACTTGACCTAAAAATTGCATGTGACTTGCAAATAATCAAATTATTTGCAATTTTAGTCCTGTGGCCAAGGGAGCGCTGGCATGTTTGGTCTTGCACTAACTTTTGACTTAATATTTTTGGTCATATACGAATTGATTTACATTACTAAAATTATAATTTCATTAGATCATGTGCATATCACATGTAATTTTCTGACCAAATTATCCGAAATAGGACTAAAATTGCCAAATATTGAAGTTACGAAACTGAATTGCAAAAATAAATTCATAAAAAACCAAAAATACGACTTATTACAAGACTAAAATTGCAATTTTCTGGGATGACAAGTCTATAACAATGTTTTACAAGAGTTGTACATTTAATGATATTTAAAGGATGAGATTGCAGGAAACATTCCCTCAAATAATAGATTTGAAGGGGGGTTGATTCACGTGGAAAAGGTGGTGAAAATAAGCCTTAACCTATAATCCACAGTCATAAGTGGACCCATAGTGAATGATGCTTAGCTCTACTTATTAAGTTGGTATATTTTAAATAAAAAGTATAATCAATAAATGTTAACGAGGATAGCCTCCATGGAATATATCCATTTCTTTTAATAAGATAATTAGATTTTTCCTCCTTAATCTATAATTTATTTACACAAATTATTTATAATTTTTTGTAAATTATAAAAACCATCCACACTAGTTAAAAATAAATTGTATAATAATATTGATTTTTGGTTTTTTTTCCTCTAGAGAGAAGGGAATATTGTATAATTTTTCAAAAATAAAAGTAGTTTCTGTAAACAATATTAATTTTTTTTACAAATATATGTATAATTATTTAAAAATAAAAATAATTTATATAAACACAAATCGATCAAGAAGTGTAAATATAATTATTTATTGAAAATGTAACAAGCTATTTTCATCAACACCTGCAATGCATACATCACGCCACGCGTATAAAATTGTTAACTGCATAGTGAACTCAAACCAACAAAGATGAACTAACTCATCAATTGAATTCTCATTCTTATAAACTGTCGGAATGTATAAGATTTTATAAATAAACTTAGCCAATCTGTCAGAAGGACCAACAGATTATAAACACTAGTATTTTGAACACACACGTCCAAGAAAGAAACACACACATACACATACATGCATTCAACTGCATTTGCTACTTACTTCTATTCTAAATATATATATATATATATGTATGGTTATAACATAATCATAATCATGATCATCAGAAACAGCAAAAAGATTCTTAATTTCATGATCCCACATTTCAGCCATGGAAATGGCTGTTCCTCTGTAAACCTATCTTACATCTCGATCTACTCATCATTCTTACAACATGAATCAGTAGTTGTGGGGTGGTGGGGGGGGGGGGGGTTGCTTATAATTGTATCCCAAGAATTCACTTGAGGGCTTTTCCCGGTGTGGAAATAGCAAGGTCCGGCCATGAAAAGTAATCGTCCTCGGCCACGCCGCCTTCGCCGCCACCACCCACCTGCCACGTGTTGCAACCTGGAGACTCCACGGCCACCGCCATGGCGCCTTGCTCCATGGGCCAGTCTAGAACCCCGTGCCCGTAACCCAGCCCCGAAGCTAGCCCGAGTCCGTAACCGTTTAAGGGAAGAAGCCCGCACTCCACACCCATTACTGTACTAGCAGTACTCCACCAAGGAGTTAAAGTCACAGGCTTTGCCGCCGGAGCGTCCTGTATGGACCCGGAACACAGACCCGAGCCCGGGTTTGAAGCAACCCGGTCAGGCCTTCGAGTTTGACCTTCGCTGGTGGTGGTGGTGGCCGCAGGTGGTGTAGGAGTGGTGGCTATACGGTGGCGTTTGTTGGAGGAAGAGGCTTTCCGGGTTCCCCCTCCGATGGGGACGTTACGCAGCGCGCCGCCTCGGGTCCAGTAGCGGCGGCAGGACTTGCAGAAGTGGCGGGGCTGGGTGAGGTTGTAGTTGTTGTAGTAGCAGAACTTGGTGTTAGTGGAGTCGCAGCGTGGGCAAGGAAGCTGCTCCGGCTCCGGCGCCCGAGACGGGTATCTTGACAGCCGAGGGTGGGTGGAGTCTGATACAACCTCCGGTGTATTTGGTTGCGGGATTGGAGTGAAATGGTGTTTTGTTATGAGTTCCGGCGAGAGGGAAGTGTTGAGTAAAGAATCCATGAAGGAGCGGAGAAAGATATTGAAAGAGTGGGAAGGGGGAATGTCTTCCCATCCAAAACTGGACTTATATACATGACAAATTCTATACCAAATTTGTTCCAAACTTTCTGTCCATTACATGACAATTATATTAACCATAATTTTTTTTTTGTAATTTGAAATATTACACAGTTATTTTTAATATTTATTTTTATTTAATAAATAGCTCTTGTCACTAGATAAATTTATCGAATTTAATGATAGTAGCAAAAAAATTGAATGAAAATTTAAACTTTTATCATTCCTTGACTTATTATAAATTTATTGTAAGTCAAACAAGTCTTTTCTAACCAAAACTGTCGTTATACATCTTCATACAATAATTCATGTAAGGAGGTTTATCTTCACCCTTAAAAAGGAGTATTTTCATCAGAAACGATTTGTTTGAACTGTACGTTGTGAGTAACAAATCAACTAAGGATAAACATGAATTTTCGTTCAATATTTTTGCTAATATTAGTAAATTTTGACTAACGGAAGAATCTAGTTGTTAGATAGAAATAAGCATCAGGGGTTGAGTCATGTAATTTTGAAGGTCCACGTGTAATTATATCAAACCTCATAGAAGGAAAGTGTAATCATCCCATTGTATTATTTTATACTAGAATAAATTTAATCAAGCTTTCTCAAAATCCGTTATAATTGAAAATACTTTTGTTGTCTCAAAAATTATTAATAATTAATTAACTCTAATTTTATTTTCTAATGTTTCAATTGAATTTTTCTTACAATACTCTCAAAATGAAAATGAAAGTAAACCAAAACATCGAAGATTTTTTCCCCCAAATTGATTATTTGTTGACTTGGAAAAAAAAATTTCAAAGATTAAAATGGTCACTTGAACCAAATGGATCAAATCCAAGGCTTGATACAGAAAAAATTGTCGAATTTCCACTCATGGGACCTATATTTGAAACCACAAATACAATTAGAATTGCTCAATTTTCCTCGGACACAGACTTTCTAATTAACTAAATCGGATAAATACAAATACAATATCATTTTTTAAAACTTGGCGTAATTATACATAATTTTTTTATAATTTAAAATTACTTAATACTCTTAATATTTATCTTCATCCAATAAATAAATCAATCTGTTAGTAAAAAATGAATAAAAAACTCTAATTAACTCAGAACAAATTTATTATAATTTACAAGTCAGATAAATATTTTTTACCAAAATATTCTTTCATGAGTGAAAAGTATATGTTTTCACATGCATTTTCATCAAAATATAAAAATTTATATGTAACGGCACCAAAATTCAAAAAGGAACAATGTAATTGTCCCTAATTAAATTTGTGTATGAGGTCGTAGGAAGTGGAGGGAGACTAATAAGATCATGTTCATAGGTTAGCATGCAAGAGCTAGCTCAAGTTTTTGGATTAAAATCTTATAATTAAAAGATTATGAATTTTTATCTTATAAATATAGATATATATATGGGTGCTTCATAATAATTCTTTATTTAGATTTTTAATTCATTCCTATTTTAAAATTATTATATATTTGATATCGACTTTTATATTAAAATATATAGAGTGACATAGTGATAAAATGTAAGATCATCCACATGTGTTCATGAGCACTCTTATTGTAACTTGTATGTGTCGATATCTTAATTATCGTATTATTATCAAATTAGGGAACAATCAAGATAATAGAAAAGGTTGCGTTAAAAAAAGAATAGCGATCAAAGTTGGATCGTCCTCCAAACCGTCGCTCTTATTGATAAGATAACCTAAAAACAACATAGGGCTAGAGGTGTCGGGACCTTCTTCGACTAAAACATTTCAACGTTCTAGTCAGTGAAATAATTTAAAAATCGTAAAAACAATTCAAAATCGTTTATATTTCAGGTTTGTAATATACTTATTATAAAGAAGAACTGAAGCATTATTTACAGGTTTTGGGCTCCGAAACCCATGGAGCATGTTTGGATGCGCCACATGTCACATTATCAATGATCGAGATTTTATGCATAGTATTCAGAATAAATTACAACGACGATCTCCAAGATTTATTATAATACAAGTACTTTATTATTATTTAAAAAGGACTCCACGAAAATAACAACGTATAACAAATGAACCTTATAATGAATGGCCGTCAATTCTAGAGTATTTATAATTTTTCAAACAACGAAGAATAATTTCTAATTAAAATAAACTTTAAGAATTGTTAATTCTAAAGGATATTTACAATATTTTTTGAATAATCAAAAATAATTTATAATTATTTATGACAAACTTTAAAAAAAATTATATTAATTTACTCTAATTTTTATAATAAGAGGGCTTTTGAATATTTATATACTAAAACTAAACAAGAAAAAGAGAAAAGAAGAGAACAAAAACAAAATATTCGAACAGTGGTGTATAAATGAAATGAAAGAGGGCGTTGCCGACGGAGAATTTGGTGGGTTGGACAACATCATTGCTGTCGGGCAGCGTGGCCAGGATTTATTGGGTGGTGTAGGTTGAGTGGGTGGCTGCCGCCGCCTCCCGCCGCCGGAATTAGCGCATTTATGCACATTCTTCTTTCCCACCACAGTGGGATTCTTTTTTTGTTTTGCTTGGAAATGAAGGAACTTGCAATTATAGGGAAAAAGACTTTATTGAATATAATGAAATGTGAAAAATATGATTTGTGATGTCTATTCTTTTTATTTAAAATCACTATAGAAAAATATAATTTTTTATTTATAATTAAAAATAAAAAATTATAATTAATAGTAGTTCACGATTGTTATTTTTTAGGATTAATTCTAATTAAACCTACTATGAAAAAGAAAACGTATACTTTTTTTAAAAGGAAGTTTTAAAATTATACTTATACATCTTTCAAGAATGAACTCTTTACACCGGATCCCATCTCGTTCGAGTTTGAACAAAAAATAATGAAGTTAACAAAAAAAATAATATTTTAATTTTATTCCTAATTAATTTTCTCACGTAATAATTTTGTACTTATAAAGGGGAAAATATAATGCTGTTAACCGTACTCTACACATATATATTATATGAAAACAATACAATTTTAATTCTATAACTTATGAGGGACGGCATTTTTAGTCCTTACGAACCGATTTTCATAATTTAGTTTTGTAATTTTGAAATCTTAGCAATTTTCATCAATTGGCCAGAGAATTACATGTAATGTGCACATGACTCGATTAAATTATATTTTTAGTCATATAATTTAGGGGCAATGACATTTTTAGTCTTATAACTCAAGGCAATTGACATTCTTGATCCTGCATGAATTTATTTACAGGACTAAAATTGCAAGTAAATTGCAACTTCCCATCAAATCGGCTGAAAAAGGATTAAAATTGCCAAATTATAAAGTGACAAAAGTAAATTGCAAAAATCAATTCGTACAGGACTAAAAATGTCACCCTCTTAAGTTGCGGACTAAAGCAATATCCCATATTATATTTATTCATTTATAAGCACAAAAATATATATATATATAAATGAAGCAATTTATCTTTCCTATTTTAAAGAAATTAATTATTTCATTTTAAAAAATATAGGAGGTAAATTGCTATTTTTTTAATAAAAATAATTTGCTCATTTACAATATTATAAAGAAGTTCGCTTGCACTTTTCCCTTTCAATGTGTGATTCACATCATTTTTTATAAAATATATAATTAAATTAAAATATAAAGTACATGGAAAAAACGCAATTTTATTATAATTAGGATGTAACATTTTTGGTCCTACATATTTTAGTTTTATAACTTTAATATTCGGCAACTTAGGCAATGTCCCAGCCAGTATCGATAGTAAAATTACGTGTGACTTATACATGACAAAATAAAAATTATAATTAAAATTACGTAAAACTTCCATAATTTATAAGACTAAAATTATAATTCTCTCAAATAGATACTGTTGTAGGTTTGACCAAAGCCCAGACATGCGGTCAACACGGAGTGCTGGCTCAGCTTTGTGCGAGACATGATGCGCTTATGTGACATGAAAAGTGAATGCATGTCTAGAGCATAGCAATATGATTTTTATAGGTTAAATAAATTCTATCCTTCTTAATTTTTTTTGAAATATGAGCGATAAATTATTATTAATTAAAATACATTAATTACAATAATTTATATTGGATATCAATATCTAACAAACTATTACAACAGACATACTATGATCAATAATATCAAATACACTAAATCAAATCAACGTCTACTGTTATAGTAGAAATACCACATACTATTTAGTAGAAAATAACATCACACGCATAAAGCATAGTTCAAACCCATAACCTCTAACTTCGTGGGGCCTCATTTTCGCCTACTAAGTTAGGCTCATTGGCAAATTCTACCCTCCTTAATTGTACCCTAAGTTTTGTTCATCTTCTGAACTAATAAAACATAACACTATTAACGAAATAGCCCTTATGTCGTATATATTTATATTGCTCCTATTGTATTTTGGTTCTTCTCGTACTAAATTAAATAAAATTTATTTTTGATTAGAAAGAATATTATATTTCAAATGTATTATAGAAAAACTATTCATAATTTAACTAGTTCAAATTAAAATTAAAGCAATAAAATATTTTCTTGTATTTATTATCTCACTTATTATTTGACCTTTAGTCTTTCAAATTTAAATTACATAAGTTACTGTACTTCAAATATATTTTCTCTAATTAAAAAAGGTTTGAAGTTTAAAATAAATTGTAAAATATTTAAATAAAAAAGTGCATCATACATGTACATAGTGTAAGGGTAATTTTGTTTGAAAACCTATCTTGTCTACTGTGAAAAAAATATTCATCACGACTTTTATTCAAAATAAAAATATTTTATTACAATAAATATTTAAATCATATTTGTAAAAATCACGACCAACAGACATTGCATTACCGTGGTCAATGGCTATTGACTTCGACTATTTGTTTTTATCCATTGCAATTAGTCATAATTAAATACACAAATTTTTTATTATGTTACCTACTAAGTTCAGATTTCTTTCTTATTTTCTACCATAAATTAATATTAAATGAAAAATCAGTGAAATCTATACTATTCATAAAGTGGGGTTCATTTCGTACACTACGAAGATTTTATCAAAATTACCACCGTCGAGCATTTCGTATTTGGAGGGTGGAGATTTCAGACATGCAGATCCCCACAAATACGGGCATTTGTCTCATTACACTCCAGAGTTATTTGGGGCTATGTCATTCTATTGAGAGAATATTTTTACTTTTCTTCTGGGTCCTGTACCGAAACTGACTTAAGTATAAAAAAGTTTTAGCTAGGGACTTCCCAACAAATCTAAAGTATACTCATTTTTTAAAATCCCAACTGTTATTTGAATTGGACTGCCCTCAAAGTCCTATCGATCTTGAACAAAGAATAATGCTCCTAATTTTTTTTTTTTTTTTTAAGGAATGATGAATGTACCTTTTTGGTTAATTAAACTTTCACTAATTTTGAAGGCAAGAGGACAGAGTTGTTGGTTTATGGTCTGCCTCATTGAAAAGCATATGATGTTGATATCTCTCCTTTTCCTTATTATTGTGATTCAACTATTCACGACTTTAATAATTAGCGATTTTGATCTGGTTTTTCTTTGTTGTTACTCACTATTAATTTCATGCCAGTAAATAGTCGCATTACATGTTTGACAATTTGGCCCATTCGATGAATCAATCAATTGATCAATACATACAAAATTAAATGCTACTTCCATAATTCAAATCAATAAATATATTTAAAAATAAGATAAAAAAAATAAATTATTATAAACATAAACAAACATCTATATTTTTGGAACTCGAATTCACAATATTTTAATTGTGAGTCACGAATCTTACTGATGGGGTTTGATATTCAAAGGCTGTAGGTCATTCGATTATTGGGCTCAGAGGGGATGCGAACAAGCTTGGGACTTGCACAATAAATAGGTGCTGGACTAAACCCGACGTTAGCACTTCGACGTTAGATCGTGTAAGGGACTAGGCCGTAAGTCGGTATTATATTATATATAAGTTTGTTTGTGAATAATTACCTTAACTTTTATAAATGTCAGGATAGATATGCCGAAAACCACTCTGACTGACGACATCTGTCATCCCTGGTTATGCGGACACGTGCCCCTCATCCAGCATCTCCCATTGACCTGTGTACTTGTGGGCCATGAAGGGCCTCACTTGTATTGTCATTGGAATATTTTGGGTCCATCTAAGGTCTAGTTTTACTGCCATGGGCATCATCAATTTTAATCATATCATTTATAAATAACTAACCAATAATTATTATTATGATATACCAACAATTACTATTAAAATAAATAAATACGAACACCCGTGCAAAACTTTTATCTCATTAATGATAGAAAAGACTGATATTGCTAATAGGGTGTTTGACTAAAAAATATTTAATTAATAATATAAATTTATAAATATTTGTAGAACTTACACATTGTTGAATCTTATGTTAAAAATAAGTTATGAAGTGTTTAATAAAATAAAATTGATCTGATATAATAATAATAATAATAATAATAATAATAATAGCAATAATGTAACTGATATGAATAAATAATTTGAAGTAACTTAAAGTCTAATGATTGAAGGATTTGAATTTTAAATTTGTGGAAATGATTTGGGAGAAAAGAACTTCTATTATTATTTTTCTAAACCGACATTTATATGATGTATCTGAATAAATTTAGGGGATAATTATAATAGCCTCCTATGAGATTTGGTATAATACACATAAATTTTCTATAATTTGAAAAGTTATATCAGTATCCCTGAAATTTGTTTCCATTTGATAAATAAGTCCTTATGTCAGTAAGAATTCATCGAATTTGCTGATATTAATAAAAAAACTAGATGAAAATTCATATTTACCCTCAATTGGCTTATTACTGACTTGTTGTTGGTCAAAAATAAATCTTCTTATGTTCAAACTACCCTTATACATATTCGTACGTTATTGCATGTGAACAGGTATCCTCACCCTCATAAGGGTAGCTTGGTCATAAAAAAAAAAGATTTGTTTGAGCTACAATAAGTTAGTAATAAGTCAGTCGATGGTCAATATCGATTTTTGTTAATTTTTTTTTTTTTGTTAATGGTAACAAATTCGGTAAATTTTGATCAACAGAGAAATTTATTTGTCAGATGAAAGCAAACCTCACGGATACCAAAAGTAATTTTTCAAACCACAGAAGGTCTACGTTTAATTACACTAAAAATAATAAAATAAATCACAATAAACCCACATAACATGAGATAAATATTCATATGTTTGATAGAACTTAAACCTATAACTTCGAATTGGTTCATGAAACCTCAGCTATAATGATAATGTTAATTTTGCATATCTTCCATGTGACGTCTATTCCTTTAGAGAAAACGTGTTTGATTTTTTTCAGTATCTTTTGAATTCAACCATTACACATTGTCTGTATATTACATATTTCAATCATTTATGTAAATTAAATAAGATATGAATGACACGTAGTTTATATTAACCAAACGTGGGCTGGTCGAAAATATTAAAAAAAACACTAATTAAGGTGAAAATTGGAAATGAAAAGACAAATTTAAATTAATTATATGACAAGTATGATATACTGATGGTATAATTGGTGTATAGTTCAAACAAAATGACGATCATATAGTAAATGTATTACACTTATTTTATAATTAATTTGATTCGATCAAATCTGACTTGCGTAACAATTTTTGGTTGACTGGCTAATTTCGTTGCCACGCATAAAGCGTGAATGACGCTGAGTGACAATTCTAGCATAATCTCCATAGTCAATGATGCGCTTATACCGATTGCCTCAACCAAATCTGAATGAATATGGAAGTGGGCGGCTGATTGTAGCGCTATGTTCGTCCTCTCTTCAATTACTTGGATGTAATCAAATCTAACACGGAAGCAAGAGAGAAACATGCATCCCTATCTATGCACATTCACTATCATATGTGTATACATTATAGATCCAATTATGGGTCTACCATTTTATAAAATCGAATCCAATCAAATTGAAATTTTGATAAATTAAAAATTTGGGATATTGAAATACTAAATTTATCAATATTTTAAAATTTAGATCGGACCGATTAGTTGGACAGGTTGAACCGTCGCTTTATAAAATATTGGTCCAACCCTTTAAATCGAACTAGCCTCAAAATCGTTCTATTTTTTCAAAATTCATCGGACCGATGATTGAATCAATGACCTGGCCTAAAATCAATGAACCGATCGATTCATGAACTTTTTTAAAATTTTCATAATTGGTATAATCCAGAATTGAACGCACGAAATTTTATACTAAAAAAGTGTAATTATTTGAGTTATATATTAATAAATGAACAAACTCATCAAGGCGATAATCTGGCTAAATTTTTATCTCCTATGATTACCTAGATTTCTATTTAAATTACAATTAATAGAAAAAAAACTATATATCATTTTAACTGTGGGAGATATTGACTATCTATTGACAATAACATTTAATTATAACTTAATTATAGTGGTAAATAGATTGTTATTTTGGTGCGCAATTCTTCTATTCTTATTCTTGACCTTAATATATGCATTTATACTATCAAAGTTTTGTATTTATATATTATTTAAATATAGTTTTATACATTAATTTTTATTATCCCATAATTATGATATCACTGTCCTTGATTGAATTAGTGCCCTTTGACTCAGTCAATTTTTCGAATGGATCGACGGTCCGTGTTTTAAAATATTACTAAATGCTTAATAGAATTAATCGGTTTGGCCTTTTTTATCTAGCGAAATTTTACAATATTTCAGTGTTCTGTAAATTGAATTTTTTATTTTTCCATCTAATTTATTGAATTGTGAACATATTCCAGTAATTACAAAAATATAAACTAAATAACTGTTCAGTTCTTCACAAAACACCATTCACTAGCCTAGTTGGTGATCAGTCAGCTGATCCATCACCAGGAAGGTAAGAGTCACATGCCTACTTTCCATTTCACAAAATTGGCAGGTTCAAGAAACAAGCACATTTCAGTAGGCATATCATTATACATCTGGATGGATCCATCATATAATTTGTCAACACATCAAGACACACCATACTAAAAGATCTCACTTAGATTATAGATTGAATGTGAATTATGTTAATAAGCCACTAGTAACAATTTTTCAGAGATATCGACATACCTAGCATGACTTGGTAAAATAGTTATATCTCTCTCAATGTTTATCCAAATCACAAACTGTTTTATTGGATGATACCCAACTCAAAAGGTTTTCTAATGGTATACGACACTCAACAACAAATTTCTGAATCTGACTCTACAAAAGGCTATAAATTGACCTATTCCACAGTCATTCGGGGTCAAATTTTGATAACATCTAATCAACATTCTCTCTTTTGCAATTACACACTCTTACACTCAGTTTTTACCACTTGCCAACTAGTTTTGGCTCATTTTTACACAAACTCTATCACTCATGCAAATGATCATCCCTCTATTTTTCATGAATCACCATTATTCTCATTGGTTTGAAGTTTTCATTCATCTTTTGGATATTAGTGACTTAAGTATCAGAGTGCTAATATTTTTTTGTAGGTTAGTCCCCTGTTATATCAAAATTTGCACAATTTGCAGTACCATTGAACCCAAATACGCATCAACTAGGGTATGATATCCCTCAAATGTTGTTTCTTTCTTTTGAGCCCAAAGTTAAGAATGTGGACCCCTCAAGCAGTCCAACATGCCTGACCTTGCTGACCCACGAGCAAAGTATCAACCTTATAGCCTGTTTATTCTTACTCACTTGGAATACAAAAAACAATGAGCCTAATCCAGTAAGATGACTCACCATACAACAAGGACGATGCATTACCTATACCCACAAACATCATAAGACACATCATACTAAAAGTCTCTAAATCACTCCATCTAAACTGGCTGAAGTCAACTTATCAAGTAACAGGTAAATGGATTCCAGATTCCTGGGTTGACTGGGCAAGACTCGTTCAAAAGATTATATCTTTCGTCAGATAAGTCCAAATCTCAATCCGATTCTTTTGTTAATTAACTAGCACGTGAAGCTTTCAATGTTATATGAATTGCCCTAACGACCTCTAGAATCCTAATATAACGTCTTCCTATAAATAGAGACCCTTGTGCAATGTTCGAGCTATGTATTCTCATACTCATTTATATCTCGATTTTCAACTATGTTCAAGCATAGTTTTTCACTCCATACGACTTTTTATCACTTTGTCATCATTACTCTTAGAATACTCGAACAAGTAGAGGGCAATATATAGACACTCTGTCCAGTGTATTGTGGTCCTATAGGACTACCCCCAGTTCAACCGTAATAGAAATCCCTTTCAACTTGGTGTACAGCTTAGAAGTCGTCATCTCTACTGAAGTAAGAACGGAAACCTTCAAGATCCAGTACTACTAGTAGGAGGGTAACGATATCTTGCTGCGTGCTAACCTGAATTTAATAAATGAAGTTTGAAAAGATGTTTGCGCCTGCATGGAGAGGTGCAAATAGAATGTGGTAAATGCCTACAACATAAGGGTGAAATGAGAGAATTCTAGGTGTGTGGTCTCGTGCTAAAATTAGCAAGTGCTTAAACAAAGTGGAGAAGTCGATTCCCAACCTGGATGTTCCTTACAAGACAGCCGGAGTTGTCAAATTTGGAGCATATGAGCTAGAAAACATTGACGGCCAAAATCTGTTTTGACTATGGAATGCCTACAACCTCATGAAATTCTACACCTAATCCTTGCTCTTTCTAGTTGATTGAATAAGAAATAGCATGCTGAAATAAGAATGTTTCTGCTCCCCTACTATACTTTGCATTGATAACAGACCGATGACCTTAATGGCAATGAACCCTAATAAGCCGTCCTCAATTGGTGCACTTTTACTAGCTTCAAGACCTAGTAAGTTGCCCTCAGCTGACGCTCTTCTACTAAATTTGAGGCCTAATAAGTTGAGGCTCTCCTACTAAATTTGAGCTCAGCAGGAGGATGTTGGCCAACCTGCTCGATTAGTATAAAAATATACATGAATTATGGGAAAAATAAAAATTCATGTAACTTTCTTTTTGTTGACGTCTACATTTTCTGTCCAAAACCTAACAAAAGGAGGTCAACTGTAAAAGAAAATTTTCTCGAAGGTGGTGTAAGTGAAATTTCAAGACTTCTTATTTGGGGGGAAGTATAATTTCGCATTTTTAGAGGGGGTCCAAGTGTAATTAACCCCTTATTTATTTATTATTTTATTTTTAAATCATTTGAAAAACTTTTAAAAAGCCTAGTGGTGGGTAAAATAAATAATACATAAGGCATATTAATCTATAAAGATATTTTAGAAAATTTTAAATATAATTAATTCTTAATCTGAAGAGTATTTTGGCCAATTTATCATAAAAAATTGAATGAAATCTAATGGAAACTAATAGATAGAGCTTGTTGTTAGACTAATGTTAAAATATGAGATAGTTGTAATTTCTCAACCAATAAAAAAATATTTATAATTATTTCAACCTTCAGAAAGGGTGAATGTATTTACGCTTATCAATATTTGTATTTTAAAAATTATAAGTAGGTCGAATTGGTGTAAATAATGGGATCTCAATTTTAGAGCAAGAAAGATTCTCCTTCACCCCCATTAGTTCAAAGATTTAGATGGTACATAATATAGTAAACTCCCTCCACATTTGAACTACGTTACATAGACACCCTTTGACAATAAAACTAATTATACAAAACTCTTTTTTTTCTTAAAAAAAATTACAAATCCCCTCTCAGAGGGTGTCAATGTAATTTAACTCGAAAGAAGTATCTAACATAGTTATACTCATTGTATAGAAAAAAGTATTTGTGTGATTAGACATAACGTCAAGAAGTGTAAATGTAATTTACTCTAAAGGAACTACATAACATAGTATTAAACAAGGATTTTTAGATCCCATGAACATATTGGCAAAGTGAAGCTCTCAACTGAATTCAAACATCATCATAATTATACTTCGAACTTTCCACAAGAACACATCAAACAGATTCATAAACTCCACAAAAAGGCCTATAGCCCTGTATCGGAAGTTCATACAGAAGAGATAGTATGCGGTGACTGAAAAACATCATCTTATCAATTTCTTGGCTTTATGATGGTAAACAAAGGATGAAGCTTATGAGTAGTCAGCCCCAAGGTATCGACGTTTGATTCTTCTCCTTCCTTCAGTCTCCATTCAAACTCCTGTACGAATCTACCGATCGCTACACAAGAAATTAACATTGCTTGGAGGGCTCCCATACATGCTCTCTTTCCAGAACCAAAGGCCATTGTCTTGTGCAATTCCGCTGTATTGTCTTTTGCATTGAGAAACCTCTCAGGCTTCCATTCGTCGGGACTTTCCCACACTCTCTGGTCCATGTTACATCCGTATATATTTATAGCTATCTGCAGATGCAATTCATCGTTATGTATTTGTTATCTGGAAACAAACTTACTAGAGGTCAAGGTGATGGCAGTAACCTCAGTGCCTTCTGGGATGTTATATCCTCCTAATTGTGCATCTTCATGCACATACCGTAGAGGAACTATTGGAACAGGGCTGTGCTTTCTCAATGTTTCATGGAAAATTGCAGCCAAGTATGGAAGTTGGCACAGTTTCTCCTCAGTAAGTTTGTCGGGACCACAGACATCTTGAACTTCCAACAACAGACGTTTCTGTTTCACGAACAGCCATACTTAAATATGATGACGAATGATAAGTAAAATATTAGAGGAAAAGATTAGTTAAGATCACCTGTCTTTGGGGATCTTTACAGAGCTCGTACATGGCCCATTCTGTGGTGACTAACGTAGTATCTGATGCTTCAATAATGGCTTCCCACAGAAGCATCAATTTCTGTTGTTCCGTTAACGTTTTTGCTTCGGATAACAAGTAGTCGAGATAGCAGTTGATTTCCTGACATGAACTTCGACATAAATGCAATGGTAGAAAATGAATTAGATATGTCTAGTTATGCAAATGTTGGAGGAAGAAAGAATACCGTGCCAGAAGCAATACGTTTTCTCTGCTGCTCAATAAGGGCTTTCATCACAGCTTGCCGGTGGAAATGCATCTGCTGAATTTTATTTTCAAAGCTTTTGTTAGGAATCCATTTGAGATACGGGAAGAAATCCCTCCAATCCACATCAATGGCACCTTCCATTGGGTCAATTACTAATATCTTGAATATCTCTTGTCTCGACAAAGTAGTGCCAAGGTCCTCCACATAAATCGATTTCACATCCTCTCCAATAGCCTGTGTATCAAAGAATAGGTTTCTTTATGTTTCAAGTTATCCCAAAAAAATGGAAAAAGTGCATAGAAGTCCTTGGAAATAGACAAAACCCACTTGTTTCAGAGATAATCCGAAAAGTTCAGACTGGAATATTTTCCTGAAGTTGACAGCTTCAGAAGGATACATTTCCACATGAGCATGAAATTGTTCGCATATGTTATTTATCATCGTATCCCTGTGAATACGATGCCGTTTCTGCATTGATTAACATCGTCAATATTAGTCCCCTCCACTGAAACACATAGAGACAAACAAGCTTCACAAGACATGTTTAGCAGCACAAACCTGAGCATTAGGTCCAAGAGTACTCGTAAGTAGATGTCCTCTTGCTGTCTTGTAAAATTCGTTATAATCACTCATTGCAACAATACTTTTATCACAAGTGAGGATTTTTAGAGCATTTGATAGCTTCCGTGTTGAGATAGACGAGTATTTCGTTCCCATAGCCTAAAGCCAAAAAACAACAAGAAAAGCACACTTAATTGACACTCTGCAACTCACACACACCATATCAGGGCAAAATCACAATCATTTGAAGCATTTAGATTAAGATCCTCGTCATCTAGGCTACTGTATGCCGACTGTGGAAATTACCACAAAATTACAGAACCACAAACACACACCACTTCTTGCTATTCATGAGCACCCCCTAAAAGTTAAGACTCAATTTAAGCTTTGAGGGTCAAGGGGAAGGAAATATACCTCCTTGGCAACATCATTCGTGTTAAGCACAACCATAGTGTTGGAGCCAGTCTTGATAGAATATATGGGACCATACTCCTCAGCCCATTTGGTGAAGGTCTTGTGGGGTTTCTTCTCTTTTAGTTGCAGCAAATTCCCAATCACTGGTAAACCTGGTACCTCTGCACTCAAACCACCATCCTTCAATCTCCCAAAGAACTATTCACATAATGACACAACAATACTAACAAGAAAGTGTTCTACAATCACTGCCCACAAACCACATACGACCTGGATATAAGCTAAAATTTGTCAAGAAAGAACAATTTTGAAGCAGTTGTTGAATATTTATCAAAAAGTAATCAACTCCCATCAACTCTTAGGCTACGAATATAGCTAAAACTCTTGCAGATTAACAAATAGGAGAAACAAGAACCTGGAGGAGGACGGAAGCTGGAAGATTTCTTCTTCTGATCCTCCACATACTTTCTGATGAGAAACAAAGTAATCCCACCAAGAGCAACAGCCGGGCCTCCTATTGCAGCTCCCGCGGGCAGAGCTTGAAGATTCAGAAGCGTATCCATTGATGCCCAGATTATAGTTTTTCAGGCGGAAGAAAAAGGGAATCTTGAAGGTTCCAGTACATATATTTTCTTTACCCCTTGGTATTCATGGAAAGCTGATTGATACCATGTTCGCTCCCACAATATTCCCAGACGAAAGACACCAAAAACGATGAAGAGTCTTTGAAAAACTTGAGAAGCTGTTGGATTGAGGAACTCGTCGTTTCCTCAACTACAGGCCGTGGATCGAATATAATATATATAGATGTATGTGGGCTTAATCACGTCTGCCAGCTTTTCCTTTTTTACCTTTGATCAGTAACAATGGGATTGATTAGCTTTAACAACTGGTAATGGCTATAAATATGAGGTGTATTGCAAAGTAACAAGTTCGATAACGCAAGAGCTTTTGCGGAAGTTAGAGCAGGAGAGAGAGCGACGAGTCTCCTTTTCGCACTTAATTAGAGTTTTACTGTAACCCCTACTTCATTTCTTCCGTTTGTCTAAAGGCGAGCAATATTCAACCAACTTCTTCATTTTGATAGTTATTATTGGAAAATTCTTGTTCTCTCGTCAAATCAATTACAAAATAAGTGTATTATATTTATTATATAATTAATTATTTTTTAATTATAAATCAATTATATATCAAATGTATTGTATTTGCCAGATCAAATTCCAATTTAAATTTTCCATTATTATCCGAGTTGGGACTCAATCATATTGCACTAAATCCAAACCCAACCTATACTTAATGAAATAAATATTTTTTTTTGTATGAATTGGGTCTAAATCTTAAAATATCTCTAAGTAATGGTATCGATATAGCTAAAATTTCGGAAAATTGCATATTCCCTTATGAAATAAGAAAATTGTTAAATACTTAATTTGACTAATTACATAATAAAAAAAGACCTTTCTATAATTATAAACACTGTAAAAAGCTTTCTATCACTTGTTTTCGAAAAAATATTCATAAATCTTGTAAAAAAAATTCTCTCAGTGAAAATACGTAGAGTTGCTTACACATTAGACATAATAATAAATATATTTACCATCTCATAAAGTGTCATATACACAAAATTAAACTCATTTTATATGAGAAGACATATGTTTTATATGTCCATACATCCACAATAAATCGATAACTTTTATCTATTTAATAAATAATATTAAAATGAATTTATAAAAAAAAGTTTAGTGTTTGATTGAGGATAATAATTGGAGGAGAAGTAAAATTAGAGTATATAAAATTCCTCCATAATTTAATTTTGTTGCCGTCCAAAACTGACGAAAAAAATGAAAATATAGGGTAAAAAAATATTTATTTTTATATACTATATTAATTACCCATTATATAATTTTTTTTCCTTCCCTTATATAATATTGATACATAATTTTTTAAAAAGATAACCAAATCGTAGAGAAAACTATTATGCCGTCGACATTGGTAGTATTTTTTATTTTATTTCAACTGGATAATTTAAAAATACTTATTTTGATAAATATTTTTACTAATAAAAAATATTTTTGTTCTTGTTTGATAAATAATTTTACTAATAAAATTTTAAATTTTTTATATACTAAAATTAGTTTAGTATAATATTAACTTATTTATTTTCCAATATAAACTAAAAAAAAGGGTAACTCAGTAGAACTATAAAACCCAATAATCTTTCTTCTCAATCTATTTTATTTCGTACTAAACAAGAGAAAGTATTTAAAATTTACACTGTTTTCTATCATACAAAATAACTTGAAAAAAAAAATATTATTTTATTCTTACCTTTGCCTTTTCACTTCCCCTCCCCTGTCCTTTCACCTCTCCTTTCCTCAAAATCAATTTCCAAATACATAAACATAGACAATTTTTTTTTTTTTTTATACTTTTTCTTATTTTTTGTAATTTCTTAGTTTTACGTATAGGGGCAACGTGAAAAACCCGAAACAATCACTTATCGCTCCCCAATGCATATTGACTCAATTGATAAAAATGAATTATCTCGTGTTTGAAGGATGTGCGATGAATTTCCGGTATACATGTAAAGGCTGCTTAGACAAATAATCTGTAAATATTTTTGTAAATAATACATGAGAGATATTTGCAATAATTTCTACTTTTATAGTGAGAATAAATTATACTGAAATTTATAAATTAAGTAATAGTAAAAATTGGGAACATTTGGAAAAAAGTTGAAGTTGGAGTGTATAGACAAATAAATTAATATTTATAATTTTATAAATAAATTGTAGAAATTAGTATGACGCTCCTTATACTTTTTGTTTTAAATTAATTTAATTTAAAATATTTAAAAGTAAAAAAGTAAATAAAAATATTTTTTTAATATTATTTTTAGCAATAGACTGATACGTGCTTATTTTCAATATTTACAAATACCTCAATTTTGGAGAAACATACAAAATTTTATTTTATAAAAAAGAAATAATTTATGTCTCATGAAAATAATTATAGTTCTGAGAAAAAAAAAAGGTTCTTCAAATTTTTATAAAAAGATATATGGAATTTTTAAGAGTGTGGTGAAATAAATAAACTGAAGTCTATTTCCACGCGCGGAAGGGCGCGTCTGGTGTATCACTTCACAGAGTTGCATTTATTTATGTGCAGAGAGAAATTATAATCTCTTCTCTCTCGCTTCAAACCCTTGTCGCCAATTCACTCAGTTATCTGGATTCTCCGTTTCTTCGTAATCGTTATGAATTCTGATTCAGAATCTCAATTGGAGAATATGTGAGTTTCAAAATGTTGTTCAAGAATTTTTCTGGGTTTTCTCTTTAGCGAGAGAGAGAGAGAGAGAGAGAGAGAGAGAGAGAGAGAGAGAGAGATGTGGGATTTGAGAAGGCCTCACTTTATTACGGGTTTCGACCCTTCTCTATGCTCTGAAAGACTGGTAAGTTTTCCTTCTTGAATTTTTCGAATGTATTTTGGTATTGATGTGGGTGCTTAGCTACTGCGCACCTGTAAATTTCTTCATGATTAATGTGTGTGTGTGTTTATACGAATTGAGAAAATGAGTTAAGATGTAATGTGGTTCAAGATTGTATTGAATGGGTTCAGAAATGAAATTTATCAGTGTCTGATGCTTGTGTTTGTATAGGGAGTTGGTTTTCTTCAACTTCGTATTTCCCCATAAACATCCTGTTTTTTATGAGATTAATCGAAAGAAAGTGCTGAGTGAATGTAGTCTTGAATATTTGTTTGCATATAAGAATTAATTGTATATGGTCTGATAAAAGTGAGAAGAGGTTATAATGTGGCATATCTTGTGGGGAAATTGCATATATGCTATAAAAGGAGGTAACAATTAGTTTCCTTTCTCATTTGTTTATCAATTTAGAAGAAGAATGCTTCCATCTTTGTTTTAGAGATACTGATTATGGGGTCTAAGGAAGAAAAACTCTCTTTGTTTAAGAGATGATAATGTGCGCGGGGAGGAGGTTGGGGGGCGGTGGTTAAGGATTGTGTGAAAATGGAAATGAAGAAGAGTAAAAGTGATGGCTTTTTGCATATTGTTTTTCTTCAGTATCTTCAATGAAAGATGTGCGAAATTAATCAATTGTGTTAAATTTATTGATTTAGTTGCTATAAACGTCAGTACTGAATATGATTTTGTCTAGTAAATGGCTTTTTCTACAATGATCCAAGCAATTTTTCTTTCAACAAATTAAGCAATCACCATAGATTGAGAGTCAACTGTTGATTAGTAGCTTAAAGGAGATAAGCATTGTTTTAAAGTATGAAGGAGCCTAATGTACCACAAGAATATCACTATGATCATCCTATGTGTGAAAATGTTTTATAAGCGTATTAATTTCTTTAGCTGAGGTTTTTGATAGTTCTGATGTGCAGTATACTCTACATGCTGACATTCCTAGTACTTTTCTCTCAGAATATTCCATGTAGCTTCATAAAACATATGGAAGGAAGAGCACCGGGTCTAGCACTTTTAGTTGGTCCTAGTGGAAATAATTGGTATGTTGGCTTAATTATAGTTGACAACGGTTTATTCCTCAATGATGGATGGGCAGACTTTGTTAGAGATCACTTTCTTGAACAAGGTGATTCTCTAGTTTTCAGATACGATGGAAATTTGCATTTTACGGTGCAAATTTTTGACCGGAGCTTGTGCGAAAAGGAAGCTGCATTTAGTGCTGAAAGCAGCCAAGATTTAAGTAAATACGATATTAGTATAGTGAAGAAACGAGAGAGAGAAAAATTAGCCCTATTAGATAGCATCATTGAAGGTGTCCCCAAAAAAATGAGATGCTCCCAAATGCAATCCGAGAGCATGTGTAAAGACCACGAGAACAATACAAGTGCAGTAAATGTGGAAGAATGGATGCAACAAGCTGATGGCAATAGTAACTTGAGAAATGCTGTCACTGTTGCCTTACCTCTCACGGCAGTTCCACATGACAATCCAGGTAATGTTGGTTGCCAACTGCAAGTTATCAGTTTCTGATAGCATGTAAGTAATTTGCGTCTGCAGTCTTGAGTTCCTTTTGCCATTTACCATATGTAATTACATATTAGTAATAAATTTGGATAGATGCTGATTTCTGGCTGTAGACAATGCTAGTATTCGGTACTTGGTTTGTTGCCACGATAGAAGTTGAAGAAATTAAAGGCGCTAAGTTTATGTTGCAATTTGACTATGCATACAATTTATTCATGGAAGGTACTTAATAGATTATTTGGATATTAGAGACATATTTGGTTGGACTTTTTTGTGCAGATCCATCTGTCAGGAATAGAACCACCAAGCTAGATATGCTTTTGTCAGCATCCGAAGCAGAAAGAATAGCCCGATCATTTACCTCGTCTTTCCCCAATTTTTTAAAAGTCATGAAAAGATTCAACATAAGTGGTTCTTACACTCTGGTAAGTACTTCTTCTATTTCGTTGATTTCGTTTCTTACTTTTCAAATATTTTGTCTGCTGTTGACTTCTAACTAATTCACAATTTGAATTAAGCTAGGTGTTAACGGAAATCGTTTGGTGACAATTATGTTGAGCAAGTACATATTGACCATGACTCCAATTTGTAGCTATCATTTAAATCCCCCGCTTTATGCTACCGTACATGAATCTCTAGTACCATAGTAGTCAGTGGCGCACGGCGCGGCGCGCGCCTTTTCAAAGGATGGCACAAATATAAGAAATAATCTATATATTTATATAATTAGTATTATTTTGATTAGATTAATGTACAAGGAGTTAAATAAGACATATTAAACAACAAATTGAACATAACAAAACTTCATATAATTAAATCATCCAAAAAAAAAACACTAATAGAACAATTAAAGCACTCAAAGATTAATAAAATCACATCAATTTCAAAGATTCAATCAGCAAAATTAGAGCTTGTACTGCTGTACACGCCAAAAATTAACTTAGGAAATTAGGGTTTATTAACTTAATTTTTTTATTTTTAATTCATGGGCCTGGGCAGCCCAGCTAAAGCCCAGGTTGCCCAGGCCATTTTCTTGCATCACGCACTTGGCGCGCGCCTGGGCAGCGCCGAAAAGGCGCCCAGGTGCGGGCTATGGCAGAGCCATTCTGAAGGCGTGCGCCATGGGCGATACGGGCTGCGCCTTTTGCGCCATGCGCCATGGCGCGCGCCATTGACTACTATGTCTAGTACATTATCTTCTTAAGCCTTCTTGAGGCATGGAGGCTTGATTACATCTAGAATCTGTTTAACTCGATGCAATAGATTTTATGAAAAGGCTGGCACTTAATTGCATAACTTTGGGATGTGGTGTTCCCTCTGTGATAATTTTTTTTCCATTCTATCTGATTCCTGATTGTTTCTTTTGCAGAATGTCCCTTATCAGTTTGCAACAGAACACCTCCCCAAATGCAAAGTAAAGATAGTGCTTCGAAATTTAAAAGGAGATAGTTGGACAGTGAATTCCATTCCAACCACAAAGGTCCAAACATCACATACTTTCTGTGGAGGGTGGTTGAGTTTTGTTCGTGATAATAACATTGATATTGGAGATATCTGCATCTTTGAGCTTGTTCGCAAGTTTGAGCTGCATGTGAGAATTCTTAGAGTAGGAAAGGAAGGGATAGTTAGTCATGATGGTGAGGCAGCTAAATTAACTAATGGTTGTACAACATCGGCTAAAATGTCCAGACGTAAATCAAAGAAAATAAGTGAAAGTGTTCATAGCATTAAGGGATCGGCCCTCTGCTCTCAATCGAACAATTGCATTGCAGAATCAGGTAACACATATGCACTTTTTGTGCTTAAGTGATTCTTGTATTTGTCATTTTCTGGGAAAGCCACATGCCTTTGCTGAACTTTTTCATGCAAAAATTTGGAACAGAAATCCATAAAAGATTTGGCTCCCTTGACAAACAAGGTTCTCACACTAAAGGTTGTATGTCAATGAAGTCAGCACCAGAAGAAAAAATAGCTGCTCAATATTTTGTTTCAAATTATCCCCATTTTGTGAGAGTTATGAAGAAGTTCAACGTCAGTGGTTCATACACTCTGGTGAGCAGTTCCATCTGTCTTGTTATCTTCCTCTTTCTTTCCCCCCAACTTTGGTTTAGCTCAATATGTTTATTTCAACTTCAAATTATAATATTTGTCCACATTCACATGCCTAACTTGCAGAGAAAACCTTCGGTTAGGTACTGTGTAAATATTTCTTTTGTGCTCAAAATAATAGACCAAATCAAATAGTATTCTTCATAACCCTATTGAACCTACTATTAAAACAGGAAAAGGCATTGACATTCATGATCGTATGAAGTCAACTATGGAGGAACTGAATAGTCATACATAAATGACTTATTTTGATACATAAATAAATCTTTTTATACATAAAAAATTGTAAGAAACAGAAAGAGGGCATTGAAATTGACAGATACGACGACTTTCTGATATAACTTCATTCAACCTTGGGGTGGAGCATTGTATTGTTATTACTAAGCCCATCTGAGGTTGTTTTACTCTCACAAAATATTTTCCTTAACTCTTAAAGAGCTTGTCCTATGTAACTATATCTATTTATGTGACAAAATATTTAAGGTTGCTGGTTGCATATGAAAGGGAGAAGAATCATGGACGACTTAAATTGTTAATTACATTTAGCTGACTGGTTTTACTCTTTATCCTAGGCTGAAAGATCAGACCGGTCAATCAAGAGGCAGTTGCCTACTGGTTAAATGTTGTTAGTCTGTAATAATGGGGACATAATTGAAGCCAATACTATATTAGTTAATCTAACTTGCAGGTCGATAGTTTATTTTATACGATCTTGTCAGCTATCATGGCTGCTGAGTTGCAGGATTGGGGCAACCTTTATATATGTGCTCTAATTTGTGTTTCTCTTGTCAATACTCATAGTGCCATACTAATCAGTCACCTTACAGAGTTTCTCAATTTTATATCCAGAAAATTCCGTATCAGTTTTCCATGGAACACCTGCCGAACTACAAAACAGAGATTGTTCTTCATAATCTAAATGGACAATGCTGGACTGTGAATTCTATCCCCACCATAAAGGTGCAGACCTTGCACACTTTCTGTGGAGGATGGATGGCTTTCGTTCGCGATAATGACATCCAGATGGGAGATATTTGCATCTTCGAGCTTGTTGGGAAATGTGAAATGCGTGTTCACATATGTGGAATCGGGAAGAAAGGGTTGAACTATCAAAATGGAACAAGGAATTTGCCCATGCCATGAAATCCAGATGAAAGTTGATCTGTAACCTAACTGCTGTGGGTATCTTTTACTGATCTCGTCATTTTGATTGGTGCCTCCAAAAATTAAATGACTTTTTACATAATTTGGCATTTAAAAAAATTAACTTGCTTCGCCTAATACTGACATTCTTGGAAACCATAAGTTACCTTGTAATTTCTTACTTGTTCATCGTCACACTTAACTTGCTAAGATTGTTCTAATCTAGGATTAGTCTTTTAGGCCTGTAAATAAGTCTGGTCCAGCAAGGGACTTACAGTTTCTAGATTGGATCTGAATAAAATTTAGTAAAAAGAGAAAATAGAGAAATATGAGGCTATAGAGAGACTAGAGAGTGTATATTGTTTGGGGAGCATGCATATTTTCACAATCTTGGTATTTAATTTGGGGTATGTTAGACTGGGTGGACAGATTTTGGGGAGCGATCCTGGGCGGAGGTTGGTGCCATGGAACATGGAAGGAGTAAGTGATCTGAGATAGTGGGAGTTTGAGTTAAGAAGCTGATAGTATACTGTAATTTTCTGCATATTGTGTCGACACCAGAGAACAGTTCTTGCTTACGATTCAAGCCTTGTAATACACTGTCAGTATTCTGCATGCTGGAATTTTTATATTATCTTACTGTTGTTTTAATTAGTTAGAGATTGTTGTCAATGCCATCAGTGTAAAGTGTAGGGACAACAAGTGCCTTTGCTGACCCATTATGTCACTCTGTTGCAAAATGTATTTAGGAAAGAAGTACGGTGACTGACTGCTTAGCCTCATAGAGACTACTATCTCATATAGTCTTCATTTTACAGGAGATCAAGATAAACAATCTTAAGTTTCATTTGCAGAAAATATTGCAGTTGATGATATGTCTAAATACTATACCTTCAAAAAGTCAAATACACATTTCTCCGAGCTCTCTTTTCTCCTATGTGAATTCTCAACATCTTTGGTGTCTCCTCCTTCTTTTGTTCTTTCTTGCTTTTGTCCTTATAAACTATATATTCTTCTTAACATGACTTGCAATTCATTTGCAGGGTGAACTTCCTGAATGGTGAAAACAGCTCTTGTTTTGCTGCAAGCGTAATGGAATAACTAGTAAAAGAAAGTTGATAAAGACAACTTCGTTTATGGTTTATAGATGTCGCTATTAACTGTAAACTTTTGCTGCATGTAGTCATTGCATCTGTAAATGAAATTTAGTTGCCTTGAAACTCAGTCCAGGCCTTTGGTATATTCATAAGTAACCTTAGGCAAGTGTTTGCTTCAAAGGCAAGGAGAATTAAGGCAGTGTGTATAGCTTGTAGTTAGACATCATCAGAGCTTTGTGCGGTTAAGATTGGTTTCGTGTTTATATGTTGTCTTTTGCAACAGCTTGATTTTGCCTTCTCGTACTGTGTAGTGGACCAAAAAGCTCAAAAGCAAAAGCACACAATGCCACATATATGGTTAATGCCGGCTTGCCCTTGAACTCGTCTGTTCTAATGTAAAGTATTTCTTGAATGTGCTATATTTTGTTCCGGCGAAGGGTGGAAAAGGACTTCTATTAGCTCTTTCTCTTGTAAAACTGGAAATGACAAGAGCAACTTGCCTTTATCCGAGTGGAGGTTTCCTGTCAAACAGTGAGTTCTTTGAGTTTGGTTTGATTCTTGTTTTTCCTTAGTTAACTCTAGATTTTGGTGATAGACCGATCACTGGGCGGGTATTATCTCATTCGGACCTACACTTCGATGATGATTATTTAGAGACGCTGTTCGGAATATTTATCGGATCCTACTCATGTTATATCCAAAACAATCAAGAGGAGTTCGAGTCTTATTTATTAAATTTTGTGCTAATTTTCTATACCAAGTTTTAAAAAGTAAAATTTTCAAATTTAATTTACATCAAAGTTTGATTGAAGGAATGAAGCAATTCTACATGTTTTTGCAACAGTATCAAGAGAACATGTAACTAATAGGGTAAATATAAACGATTTAGTATCTGTGAAAAAAGAGGGAGCAGTTGTGCGCAACAATATCCAGAAAAAAATGTTATTAACTGTGTTTTTGATGAGCTTTGAATGTTTCAAAATATCTTATAAAATATTTGCAAGTTTATAAATTTTATTAAATGCTTTGACATTTTTTTAAAAAAATTCTTAAAATAAGATATTCAGGATGTAATAATTGTTTTTGATAAGGTAAGTTCAACTCATTTTTCTTATTTATAAGATCTTTTAAATTTTAATATTTTAAAAGACTATGTATTGTTAGCATTCACTTTTGTTATTCATATACTTGACATGTGCATGATTCTAAATTCTTGCAATTTGATAGTCTTTTTTCTTTTTTTTTTGTTATTAAAGTGTAAAGAGCTTATTATTTCAATTATCAATATATTATAAGTTTTAAAATTTTATTTATTCAAATATTTTAAAAGTTTATTTTTAAAATGAAGTTTAATATTTTTAAACTCTTCGATACATCTTATAAGATATATGAATTTACAATATGTCTCAAAAAAGCTTTGCAAAATACTCTCTAAATTAATTTATTAAAAATATTTCATAGCTTTTGATTTGATAAAATAAAACTATTTGAATTTTAAACATGTGAAAATTACCATCATTGAAAATTAAATAATCATCTTGACTTTGTTCAAATGACAAACCGTTATTAATCAATTACGAATCTGGAATATTTCGAGATATGAATGAAATTTTAACAAGTCGTAAAAAAAAAAAAGTAGGATAGATATCATTTTTGGTTCCTCAACCATGCCACATATCCAATTTGGTCCCTCAAGTTTTCGACTCATTAAATTTAGTCCCTCACATTGGAAAATTCCATAAAATGGGAATCGCCTTTAAAGATCCATCAAAATAGACGAATTTACCCAAAAAATTTGGAAAAGTAAGAAACCAAATGTATAGGACACCAAACACATTTCCTAATATATTTATTCGCGAGAATTATTATTTAACCTTATACAGATGTAACACGAACTCATGACTTTTATAGTCAATGAAGAGTTCAAAGTCCGTGAAAATTCTATGTGCCCTGATAATAAAAAATTAAAATATAAAATCAAGATAATATAAATACTAAACTGCACCAAACAAACAAAAAAGGAAATAGTTTGGAACAAAAATACCCTTGTTAATTTTATTCCATTATAAAATATTTATTTGTTAATCTTTAATGTTAAAATTATTTTTTATTAATTGTATTCATTTGTTTGTAATAAAACTTTTATGAAATTCAATTTTTGAACTTTGAGACTTTAATTGATCTTTTTTGTTGGGTTCGTTCTACTAAACAATTAAAATTATCAGTACTAATACAATGTTTTTTGAAATATTCAAAGAAATATATCTTTTTATTTTTTATTTTATTCAAATGAGATATCATCTTGATAAAATTTTCAAATTAAACAGACTATAATTCGCAAAAGATTAATGGAGAAAGAAAATATTTCTTTGAATTTCTAGAAAATCAGATTATATCAATATAAATAATTTTACTTTTGTAATTAGTCAAAGTAAACAATAAAAAAATAAAAGTCAAAGTTCAATGAATTTTGTAAAAGTTTTGCTACATATAAATAAATGTGGTGAGAAAAAATAAATTTATCAATTAAATATTAATAAATAAGAATTCAGAATAAAAAAAGATCAAAAGCAAAAAGTAATATCTTGGTTTGTTATATTTTCGTTCTTTTTTGTCTGGTGCAGTTTAATGTTTATATTATCTTGATTGTTTATATTTCAATTCTTTGTTATTATGACATATAGAACTTTTACAAATTTTGAAACTCTTTATTGACAATAAAAATAATAAGTTTGTATTACTTGGTATATATGAGATAGTAATAATTCTTGTGAGTAAAAATGTTAAGAAATGTGTTTATTGGAGTGGCTTCTCACATCATTTTCATTTCCCCATTGAAAAAAAATTGAGCTCGACTTTTGGCATACCTTGTGTATCACATTTGGCAAGAACGGAATCGATGGAAATATCAACAGTTGGTTCGCAATGTAGTGTCCCTTGCTTGGATTATTGTTGATGAGCTTAGACTCCGTATACTTAGTGTTGAATTACCTCACAGCACAACATTAGTACTATCGCTTTGTATAGAGTATGGCGGATACCATGGCCTACTTCAATTGCCATTTGATTTGTACACTCTATATTTTTTCTTTACTTAATGAAATTTACCATATTACCGAAAAAAAAATTGAGCTCGACTTTTTTGTTATTCAAAGTTTTTTTTTTTTTTGATAAATATGTTAGTTTTAATGATGAGAACCACATTTGATAAAATTTTCAAAGGTGAGAGATTAAGATGAGTCAGAAACTTGAGGGACTCTATCGAAATAAGTTGCATAATTAAGGAATCAAAAGTGATATTTACCTTAAAAAAATACGAAGTACTTATTTTGACTTTGGCATAAAATTTTTATCCATTTGAATTTGCTTTTAAACTTTAATCGATGATTCTTTTATATGATTCAATTCAAACACAAATATTCTATTCCTTGAGTTTAACTAACTTAAACTTATGTACTCTTTTATTTTCTAAACAATCACATTGTGTTCAAATCAATTTTATCAAATATTTAATTAGTAGTTGTTGCTATAAGAAGTATCCAACTATAAATATGTAAAAATAAATATAATACGTATGTACCATATTTAAGAATTTTTATATATCGAGTAAATATAATTGATCGATTTAGTAAAAATTTACAAAGCTATAATTTTATTAACGGATAAATAAGTATTTTAGTATTTTAAATTTCACGCATATTAATATGTACACCCATGCAAATTTTAGGATGTAGACCCTACTCATATCTAAAATATTTATTTCAATAACTATCTGTCCGATTTGAACCTAATTTAAAATAAACTTTTAAAGTATTTAAATAAAAATTTCTTTAATTGGATTAATTTTATAGTTTTTGGCTATTTGTACAGACTCTAGTGGGTGTTTATAGATATTGCCATGTCCTAAGTGTGGACTGGATCAGTCGACTAAACCCTGATCCATACAGAAAATATTTGGGTTTCGGATTAATCGATATTTTTTCTGATTTTTAGAGGGATATTTATGAAAAAATCGTATTTTTACCACATGATTAAGGTCATAGTGATGAGAGAGAATGTCAATAACGCTCACCACCCTGCTGAGTTATCGTTTATGAACAGAAAACTCCCTTCGAATAGTAAAATTTCAATTTATGGTATCTTAAATTTTGTAATGAATCATATTATATTATTTTAATAATGCGTCTATAAAAATATAATGATTATACATAAATACACCTACTCGATAATCGTATACTTTCAATCTTCAGATATACATAATAACTATGTATATATAAATAAAAATAAGAGCAAAGTAAATTGCACAAGAATTTATTTACATTGAAAAAATTCTAGCTCTGATTATTCTGAATCATGATTCATTTGGTGAATTATTTTAATTGATTCAAATAAATTTGAACAGTCACTTTTAAGTATTAAATAATTTTAACTCAAATATTAAATGTTCGTGCAATCGGCAAATAATAACTAATCATTTTTTCAAAATACACACACGTTGCACAAAAAGACATAGTTTCTTGTAGAAAATTTAGTGTTAAATCTCTTTTCTATTGTTAAAATTTATTTCTCATTATTCAAATTATAGTTTTAGGGAAGAAATTTGAAATAAAAGGAAGGTAAAATAAAAAAAGAATAATGATAAAAAAATGAGATGCCTCAAGATATGGAGACGTGCAAAATTAGAGCATTTATTAACAAAGCTGCATATAAAGGACTTCCCGCCAAAAAAACTAAATATTAATTTTTTAAAATTTTAAATTATTAAAAGGTTTATATAATATTTTCTTGAAAATAAAATGAGAAAGGGTCATACTTTCCCATGGCAAAATTTCATCTTTTGATTTTTTATTCTTGTTTCATTATTTCTCTTTATTTAATTGATAGTTTCTTGTGAGAATGAATAAAAGAAATTAATCCGCTTGAAAAATATGTTGCAACTCGTATGAAACCAGATTATATTGAGGTGATCGTTAGTAAATGCAGTAGCCACTTTTATGGGGTTTTCGTTGCCGATTGACGCCGCCAATCCCCTCCTTGGTCAACAATAAAAGTAACTTTTGAAAATTTAATACTGTGAATGTTGTAATCCAAAGATTTTTTGACAACGAATACGAAAGATATATTTACTTTAGCAAAGTTTTATCTTATATTATTATTATCTTTTGTTTATTATAGGAATTTGTTCTTTTCCTTATCCAATTGATAATTCTTGGACTAATGAGATATGAAGGAAAAATGATAAAAAATTAAAATAATTGAAAATATCTTATATTACATATATCCCTACATAAATCGATCGAATTTTGATTTAATAATTAAAGTTGAGATCTAAAATAAATATGAGGTGGTGGATTCAAATATTATCAAACTTATAAATATTTTGATGATTTTTGTATGAATTTATTGTAATTTGTAATTTAAATATATTAAATAGTATTTTAAAATTATATTACAATTTCCGCTTCTATAAATAAAAACTAGTCTGTAGGAGTAAAAGCACTCGGTCACCACCCCTCCCACCAAAACTTGACACTCAACTTAAAACTCCTCTCTATTCTCTATTCTCTATTTCCAAGATTTTCAGACATCCTCCTCCATCCACAGAATACAGACCACTCTGCTCAAATTTACCCACCGCTGCGTGAGGATTTCTGCTCTCACACTCTGTAAGACTTCACTCTCTCCCATTAATATTCTCAAGGGATCTATTTCTTACCACTAAAGAAGGCATCTTTTTCCCTTGAATTTCTTGTTTTCTGTTTGCAGATTAGCAAGAAAATGGTGAGGGATTGCATGGACTGCAGGAAGTGGGAAGAAGACATGTACTGGTCGCGTTTTCAGACAGTTCAGTTCTGTCAGGTCCTCACCGGCAGATTTGATCAGCAACTTGTGAGTCCCACAACTTGTTATCCTCCATCTGCATGTGCTTCCTCCTTTTCTTTTTTTGGGTGAGAAATTGGGTGAAAATTCTAAGTCAAATTGGTCGTGCATGTCATTTTTATTTGCCGTTTAAGGTTTCTGGTTTCATGAATGATCATGTCGTTGCTCTCAATTTTATATGTTGTTTGAGAACTGAGATGGAGTTTTCTAGGTGGGATTTTCAATCTTTTCTGCTTTGGTATCATTTTATTTTAGTGGGGATCCAGTGTGTGAGAGTGTGTGTGTTTTATTGGGAAACTGGCAAAATTGGTTCAAAGGGGTTCTGGGATTCAGGGTATTGGGATTGATTTCATTCTTTAACATCAGTGTTTAATTTAGATTTGAAACCTTGAATGTTGAACTGAATTGAAATTATTGCATTTGTTGTTGATGGTTGTGGTGATACACCAAAATTTATGATAAATTTAAGGAACAATTAGAATAAGAAGACTAGATCCGTTCGGAACGCGTTTAAATTTTGGATCGAAGAAATTTACTTCCAATTGCGAAAATGATATGAAACCGGCATGTCCTGTTATTTTGCGAGAAAATTCATGTCTTGCTTTAGTTAATAGATTTGTTTCTACTCTCTATTATGTCAACCAGAATTTGGGGAGGCGTTATTACATTTGCTTATTACATAAGACTTGAAAAATGAATGCTGATGCTGTAAAGTGTGGTGTGTTTTGCTAGAATTGATTTCTTGAACATTCCGCGCCTTAGTTAATAGATTTGTTTCTACCATATTAAGTCAACAAAAAATTACGGAGGCGTTATTACATTAGCTTGTTACATAAGACTTGAATGAATGCTGTTGCTGTGAAGTGTGGTGTGTTTTGCCAGAAATGATTTCTTGAAATGTAAACATTCTGCGGTTAGTTCATAGATTTGTTTCTACTATATTAAGTCAACAAAAATTTTCGGAGGCGTTATTACATAAGACTTGAATGAATGCTGTTGCTGTGAAGTGTGGTGTGTTTTGCCAGAATTGATTTCTTGAAATGTAAACATTCTGCGGTTAGTTCATAAGTCAACAAAAATTTTCCGAGGCGTTATTACATAGGACTTGAATGAATGTTGATACTGTAAACTGTGGTGTGTTTTGCCAGAATTGATTTCTTGAAATATAAACGTTGTGCGCTTTAGTTAATAGATATTTTTCTACTATACTAAGTCCACCAAAATTTACGGACATCTACTATTAAGTTAATCAATTGGTTGTGTATGAATGAATGCTACTGCTGTTACATTAGCTTGTTACATAAGGCTTGAATGAATGCTACTGCTATAAAGTGTTGTGCGTGCGTTTTGCACGAATTGATTTCTTGAAATATAAATGTTCTACATATCAATTCAATACAATTTTGGGTACATACACAGGCCATCCCCAAAAAGTTTGCCAACAATCTAAGAGAGAAAATGGCAGGAACAGTAGCATTGAAAGGCCCAAGTGGGCATGAATGGAGTGTAGGACTGGTGACAAACGGAGATATGTTGCTTCTCGGACATGGCTGGAAAGCATTTGTTGAAGACCATTCCCTAGAAGAAAATGATATTTTAATTTTCAAGTACAATGGGAATTCAAGATTTGAGGTTTTGATGTTTGATCAAGCAAGCTTGTGCGAGAAAACAACATCTTATTTTGTTAAGAAATGTGAGCACACGGAAAGTGCACGTGGCAATAAGCGAGGGAGAAGCTTGGAAGAAAGTTTCGATGAAACCAATCAATCCCCGGATGATGTTGCTGATGATCATAGAGCGAAGAAACCGAGGAGTGATGCTGCACAAACACCACCTTCAAGAATACAGCCTAGTCGATCTACTTCAAGGAGTCGAAGGGGAATAAAAAGTATTGTCAAAATCCCATTTTAGACTTTCTATTTAATTTTGCTTAACTACAACGTAAGCTTCATAATTTTATTTTCTAACTCTTACTTCTTGTTTTTCATATCATCTTGATGTAGGAGGAAAACGAGGCTCAAGAGCTGCACACCCGTTGCAGCTTAAATCTCGTAGACGGGAGGTAACTGAGGAAGAAAAACAGAGAGCGCAACAAATGGCTGTTGCCGAGACATCTGAGAACAGTTTCATTGTGGTTATGCGGGCATCGCATGTATACAGGGGGTTTTTCATGGTAAAAACTTGTATCCATACGAGTCTTTAAATCTTATATGTCGAACCAAATGAGTTTTATCCTTATGTTTGTGCAACCTCCTTCCTATTAGCAATTCTAATGTCATTTCTGGCATGTCTAATGCAGTCAGTCCCGGCTGAGTGGGCAAGGCGCCATCTTCCGAACAAAAGCCATGACATAGAGCTTCACGCCAACGGAAATGTATGGATAGCTAAATACCACTACAAAGGTTATGGTGGTGGACTTACTGGTGGGTGGAAGAATTTCGTCATGGAAAATTTCTTGGAAGAATCCGACGTATGTTTATTTGATCTGATAAGTGGAACAGACGACGCCATAATCCTTGATGTCAAAATCTTCAGAGTCGTGGAGGAGGTTATTCCACCATCTCAGGTGATGCGAGAAACATCAAGGGGAACTAGCAAGAGGGCGTCAAAGTTTGTGATGGACTCGGTGAGTGAGGAAGATGTATAAGTTTATGCTCAAAGTGCAGGGTGGCTTAGGAGGTTTAATTTTGAACAAACGGTGAATTCTTAGAATTTTGATTTGTTTTTTAATCGTAAATATATTTTAATTGGTTGGTAAGTACTAATGACATTTCAATAGTTTCCTAAGATAAATATAAATGGCAATATTAATAGTTTTCAATTTATTTGGCTTCTTTTAATTTCATTTCCTATTTGTTGTTACATTTTATAATTTGAAACTATTGATTCTAACATGTATATTAGTGCGCATTTCGTGCATATTATGGGTTTAATTTAATTATGACTAAATTTATGTGAAATATTTTTTTTGAATGAGGATCGATAATATAATTTTTTTTTTCAAATTACAATGCATCAATATAATAAAATGTACATAAACTTATAATCATCGAAATAAGAATGAGGAGATATATATATGTATCATAAAATTAAATTTTGATTCATTGTTAAGTTTTATTTGACTTTTTTTTTTATTGTTGTATGTAACATAAATTATGTTTAATAAATTAATATTTTATACTACTACTTGTGTAACAAATTTGCATATAATATTATTGTACAACATATTTCAATCATAAAATAATAGTATACTATAATTATTTTGCACGAATTGTTTTTAAAAGAAAATGTGAATTTTAGAAAACTTACCAAATAATCTATTATCAATAGTGTACATATATAACAAAAGTAATTTAATTGAGTTTATTTAAACTCAATTCCATATAATTTAAATATTTTATTGAATATAATCTTGATCCGTTTTATTCCTATAATATCATAGAAGATGGTACACTCTGATTTATTTATATAGCCATATCATTTGTTGTTTAGTTATGTAATATTATTACAGAAAAAAATTGAGTTCTCGCTACATTATAAATGAGCACGATTTAAAAATCGTAGTAAATCAAAACCTATTAAGCACGGTTATACAAAACCAATTCAAAACATTTGTTGTGGGTTTAGCCATGACTTATGTTTTGTCCACACTTGCAAAAAATAACAGCTAATGACCGTTGCAAAGCTGTGGTTCATTTATATTTATCATGATTTTCTTTTTTTAGCTATACTAAATTAATCGTAATAAAAAAGTATATTCTTTTTAGCGAACGAAAATTTTGATTTATTTTTTCCATTCCAAGTTAATTTTTTTCAAACTATATGTATTTTGTACTAAAGTTAATAAATTTAAAAGTAGGAAAAGGATTAATTTTATTCTAACGAAACTTGTATTTAAATGTATGATTAAGAGTAACATATAGTAAAAGTTCCAAATAATCTGATATTATAAACTATTATATATATATATATATATCTGTGTGTGTATTAGAAATCTGTGTTATGTATAAAACAACTAAATATCAATAAGATGGTTGAAAGATCAAATATTTTAATTAAATACAAAATTCCTTGAAAACAATCACGAAAAAAAAAAAAGCTCTATAGTGTACGTACCGCTGAATCTAGGGGGTATTTTGCTCTATTTCTGATAATACAGGGAATAAGTTGCTTTTTAATTTTGCGTAGGTGGTAAATTGCTCATTTTACTTGACACATTGGGTAAATTGCATTTTTTCCTATATATATCATCGGCAATAGAAGGTGTGTGCCTCTTCATATGTATTAGGCTATGAACACTTCTGCACAAGACAAAAACAGATAGGGGGATTCAGGATTCCCTTGACGGAGACCCCTTTAAATTTCAAGCATCAAATTTGAAATGAAAACCTAATCTAAAGAGCACTCATTCAAGGAAAATCCATTCCACATAGGTGTGTTGGTATTTAGAGATCTTGCCATGTGTGTAGATTTGGTTGGTCGAGTCAGCCCTAATTCATATAGAAAATACTCGAATTATTGATTGACCTTCATTTTTTCAACTTTTGGTGGATATTTTTGAAAAAGTCTTTTTTTACCACATGATTAAGTCATACTGATGAGAAAATGTATTGCACTCCACCGACCTGCAAAATTCGATAACTTATTAACTGAATAATAAAATTTCAATTTATGATATCTTAAATATTGCAACGGATCATATTATATTATTTAATGCTGCATATATAGAAATATAATAATTATGTATAAATACGCCTGCTCCATTTATATATAATTGCATACTTCCAAACTCCAGATATAAATAACGACTATATATAAATATACAAGTAATAAATTTAAAATAAAAATAAAATAAATTGTACAAGAATCTATTTACACTAAAAGCTCTGTCTATCCTCAATGGATTCTAGTTCTTTTTATTCTAAATCATGATTCATTTGGTCCGTTATTTTAATTAATTCAAATAAACATGAACAATCATTTTTAAATATTAAATAATTTTAATTCAAATATTTTATGTCCGTGCAATCAGTGGATAATAACAAATCATTTTTCTCTAAGCGACATAAAAAATGACATTTTTTTTTTGGGAAAATTCAGTGTTAAATCTCTTTTGTACGTGAAAATTTATTTCTCATTATTCAAACCATAGTTTTGGTAAAGAAATTTGTAATAAAATGAAGGGAAAAAAAAAAAAGAATGATAAAAAAATGAGATGCCTCAAGACGTGCAAAATTAGATCATCTCATAATAAAGCTGTAAATAAAGGACTCATCCATCACCTTTCCCGCCAAAAAAACAGTAAAACATTCATTTAAAAAACTTTTAAAATGTTGAAAGATTTATGCAATATTTTCTTGAAAATGAAATGAGAAAGGGCCATACTTTCCCATGCCAAAATTTCATCTTTTGATTTTTTATTCTTGTTTCATTTTTTCTCTCTTTTTTTAATACAATTGATAGTTTCTTGAGGCATTGAAAGAAAAAGTGAGAGTAATATGCTTTAAAAATATGTTGTAAACTCTACAAAACTTGATCATGCTGATATGATAGTAATAAATGCCGTTAGCCTCTTTTGTCGAGTTTTCGTTGCTAATCGACGCCACAAATCCCTTCCCTTGCCGATAGTAAAAATTATTTTTGAAAATTTGATATACTAAATGTTGTGATTGAATGTTAAGAAAACGGAGCACAAAAGATATATTTTATCTGAACAAAATTTTATCTTTTATAATCTTAGTTTATTATAGGAATTTATTTTCTTTGTCTAATTCATAGTTCTCGATGAATTAGTCAAAAAGGAAAAACAATAATTTTTGTTGAAAAAATTGAAAATATCTCAAAATATTATCTAGCAGATCCGTGTGTAAATCGATCAGATTTTGATTTAATAATTAAGTCGAGGTCTAAAAATAGATATGAGGTGGTGGATTCAAATATATATTATTAAATTTAAAAATATTCTGATGATTTCTGTATGAATTTGTAAATTTAAATATACTAAATAATATTTTAAAGTTATATTACAATTTCTGCTTCTATAAAATAAAAACTAGAAAAGAAGAAAGGTAGTCTGCAGGAGTAAAAGCACTCGGTCACCACCCCTCCCACCAAAACTTGACACTCAACTTAAAACTCCTCTCTATTCTCTATTCTCTATTTCCAAGATTTTCAGACATCCTCCTCCATCCACAGAATACAGACCACTCTGCTCAAATTTACCCACCGCTGCGTGAGGATTTCTGCTCTCACACTCTGTAAGACTTCACTCTCTCCCATTAATATTCTCAAGGGATCTATTTCTTACCACTAAAGAAGGCATCTTTTTCCCTTGAATTTCTTGTTTTCTGTTTGCAGATTAGCAAGAAAATGGTGAGGGATTGCATGGACTGCAGGAAGTGGGAAGAAGACATGTACTGGTCGCGTTTTCAGACAGTTCAGTTCTGTCAGGTCCTCACCGGCAGATTTGATCAGCAACTTGTGAGTCCCACAACTTGTTATCCTCCATCTGCATGTGCTTCCTCCTTTTCTTTTTTTGGGTGAGAAATTGGGTGAAAATTCTAAGTCAAATTGGTCGTGCATGTCATTTTTATTTGCCGTTTAAGGTTTCTGGTTTCATGAATGATCATGTCGTTGCTCTCAATTTTATATGTTGTTTGAGAACTGAGATGGAGTTTTCTAGGTGGGATTTTCAATCTTTTCTGCTTTGGTATCATTTTATTTTAGTGGGGATCCAGTGTGAGTGTGTGTGTGTTTTATTAAGAAATTGGCAAAATTGGTTCAAAGGGGGTTCTGAGATTCAGGGTGTTGGGCTTGATTTCATTCTTTCACATCTGTGTTTAATTTAGATTTGAAACCTTGAATGTTGAACTGAATTGAAATTATTGCATTTGTTGTTGATGGTTGTGGTGATACACCAAAATTTATGATAAATTTTAGGAACAATTAGAATAAGAAGACTAGATCCGTTTGCGCATTTGAACGCTTTTAAATGTTGGATCGAAGAGATTTACTTCCAATTGAGAAAAGGAAATGAAACCGGCATATCCTGCTATTTTGCGAGAAAACTCATGTCTTGCTTTTAGTTAATAGATTTGTTTCTACTCTATTATGTCAACCAGAATTTGCGGACGCGTTAGCTTGTTACATAAGACTTGAAAAATGAATGCTGATGCTGTAAAGTGTGGTGTGTTTAGCCAGAATTGATACCTTGAGTATAATCGTTGTGCGCTTTATTTAATAGATTTCTTTCTACTATATTATGTCTACCAAAATTTACGGACATCTATTATTAAGTAAATTGATTGGTTGTTATCCTTGAGGTGTTATTACATTAGCTTGTTACATAAGGCTTGAATGAATGCTACTGCTGTAAAGTCTCGTGCGTGCATTTTGCACGAATTGATTTCTTGAAATATAAATGTTCTGCATTACCAATTCAATGCAATTTTGGGTACATATACAGGCCATCCCCAAAAAGTTTGCCAACAATCTAAGAGAGAAGATGGCAGGATCAGTAGCATTGAAAGGCCCAAGTGGGCATGAATGGAGTGTAGAACTGGTGACAAACGGAGATATATTGCTTCTCAGACATGGCTGGAAAGCATTTGTTGAAGACCATTCCCTAGAAGAAAATGATATTTTAATTTTCAAGTACAATGGGAATTCAAGATTTGAGGTTTTGATGTTTGATCAAGAAAGCTTGTGCGAGAAAGCAACATCTTATTTTGTTAAGAAATGTGAGCACACGGAAAGTGCACGTGGCAATAAGCGAAGGAGAAGCTTGGAAGAAAGTTTTGATGAAACCAATCAATCCTCGGATGATGTTGCTGATGATCATAGAGCGAAAAAACCAAAGAGTGATGCTGCACGAACACCACCTTCAAGAATACAGCCTAGTCGATCTACTTCAAGGAGTCGAAGGGGAATAAAAAGTATTTTCATGATCTCATTTTAGACTTTCTATTTAATTTTGCATAACTACAACATAAGCTTCATAATTTTATTTCTAAACTCCTAGTTCTTGGTTTTGCACTCATCTTGTAATAGAAGGAAAGCGAGGGTCAAGAGGTGCATACCCTTTGCAGCTAAAATCTCGTAGACGGGAGGTAACCGAAGAAGAAAAGCAGAGAGCGCAACAAATGGCTGTTGCCGTTTCATCCGACAACAGTTTCATTGTGGTTATGCGGGCATCACATGTTTACAAGGGATTCTTCATGGTAAAAGCTTATATCCATATGAGTCTTTTATGTCTCAACTAGTGAGAAGCACGTCCGTCGCACGTGATTCGTATTGTTTCAATAAAATATTTATATTATATTAATAAAATAAATTTATAAATAAAAATAGGGATAAATTCATCTTTGGTACCCTAAGTTAGTCACAAATTCACTTTTGGAACCGTATGTTCCGATCTCATAAATTTTGGTCCACAATTTTTTTAAAATGATCAAAGTTAGTCCTGATTGGTAGTTCTAAATGAGTCTTTTAAATCTTATATGTAGAACCAAATGAGTTTTAATTATTCTATGTTCCCCAACCCCTTATTATTAGCAATTCTAATGTCATTTGTGGTGTATCTAATGCAGTCAATTCCGGCTGAGTGGGCAAGGCTCCATCTTCCCAACAAAAGCCATGACATAGAACTTCGCGTCAAAGATAACATATGGAAGGCTAAATACCACTATAAAGGTTATGGTGGTGGACTTACTGGCGGGTGGAAGAATTTCGTCCTTGAAAATTTCTTGGAAGAATTTGATGTTTGTTTATTTGATATCGTAAGTGGAACAGAAGACACCATAATATTTGATGTCAAAATCTTCCGAGTTGTGGAAGAGGTGATTCCACCATCTCAGGTGGCCCAAGAAAGCTCCAGAGGAACTGGTAAGAGGGCGACAAAGTTTGTAAGTGACTCGGGGAGCGAGGAAGATGTATGAATTTATGCGTGCAGGGTGGGTGAGAGTGTTGGATTTTCTTAAACATATAGAACTTGTTTTGAATTAGTAATTTCCTACCATTTTATGGGTAAAAGTTTACGACTATTTTCCCTATTTATGTTGTCATGATTAACAATTTCCGATGTATTTTAGCCTTGCCTTTTGACGGTGATCCTTTCACTTTAATCATGTTTTTAGTTGCATCTCATGGACTCCTATAGAGTCCATATTTGGAGTAGTTTCTAGATAGATTTTGGATGGTTTGAGAAAATAATTTGATTGTTGAAGGGTTTGAAGAGTGTATATTTTTATGTTCGTATTGCACACGATGCACGTGTAAAATCATATATTTAAACGTAAATGCATTATTTATAGTGATGTACGATGAATGCTTAGATGGTTTTATGTAGACCAGAGCATATCACGTATAAAATCATATATTTAAAAATAAATGGATTACTTATAGCAATGTACAATAAATGCTTATAGTTTTATATAGATTAGAGTATATCACGTGTAATGGACGTATAAAATCATATATTAGGTAAATGCAAAAAATACTTATAGTGATGTAAAATGAATATGTTTTTATGGTTTTATGTGGAGTAATCATATATTAGCTAAACACATTACTTATAGTGATATAAATTGGATGTTTGTAGTTTTATATGGATGAGAGCGTATCATGCACGTATAAAATCATACAATTAAAGATAAATGTATTACTTATTTGTGATGTAATAAAATGAATGTTTATAGACTAGAGCTAGTGATTCACGTGCATCACGCGTATAAAATTATGTGTTTAAAAGTAAATGGATTACTTACAATGATGTACAATAAATGTTTGTAATTTTATGTAGACTAGTGTGTAAAATCATAAATTTAAAGGTAAATACATCACTTACGGTAATGTACACACAATAATTCAATATTAACAAAAAATTAAATTGCCAAAATCCCTTATTTGGATTTTTTATAAGCAATTTCAATTTAATACGATAAGCCATTTTTTATTTGTAGGTTTCTCTTTATGTATATTATTATTTCTATTTTAGTTAATAATTAGTTATTTTTGTAATGTTATGCATTGATAATATTTCTTCTTTGTATTTTAGTTTTTTAAAATTTTAAATTCATTGATGTTGAATGATTTTATACCAATTATTCATTAATTATTGTTAATAAAAGTTGATCTAATTAAACATATACCATATCAGTTTTTTCATTATGAATATGCTAGTTAAATTTCATTATCAATTGTTTTAAATATATATGTATATTAAATTTATACTTATTACAATATTATTCACATTTATCTTAAATTTCTCAATTTGAAATATTATTATGTACATATATATTTTTTTGCATGTATTTCATTTGATGCACATGTTTTGTGCATTTAAAATGTCGATTTTAAGTTATTATTATGAGTGATAGGAGAAAAAGACACATCTTAGAACATAAAACACTATGGTACAATATAGTTAAATTTATCATTTTATGTTTTACACATTTTTACTACTGAAAGAATAAATGAAAATGAGGATACGAGATTTTGTAAATAGTATATTTCATTAGGCTTCTCATCTTAATTTACGATAACTCTATGCATTTACTACTACTTAGTGTTTACGAGGGTGGACTTATCGACGGGTGGAACAATTTCGTCTTAAATTTTTTTGGAAGAATTGAACGTATGTGTATTTGATCTCATAAATGGAACAGAAACACCATAATCCTTAATGTCAAAACCTTCTGAGTCGTGCAGGAGGTGATTCCACCATCTCAGGTGACCGAGAAACATCAATGGGAACTGACAAGAAGGCAACAAAGTTTGTGCAGGACTCGTCCAGTTGGCTAAGAGTTTTGGATTTCCTTAGACATATAGAACTTGCTTTTAATCAGTAATTTATGCTAAAAAATTACTACTATTTTCCCTATTTATGTTGCCATGATCCACAATTTGTGATGTATTTTGCCCTCGACTTTTGACAATGATCCTTTCACTAAAATCATGTCTTTTTGTTGCTTCTCATGGACTCCTATAGAGTCCTTATTTGGAGTAGTTTGTAGGATTGATTTTCGATGGCTTGAAAAAATGATTTGATTGTTGAAGGGTTTGAAGAGTGTCACAGTTTTATGTAGATTAGAGTCAGGGTGTATCATGTACGATGCACGTAAAAAAATATATATATTTTTAAAAATAAATGCATTACTTACAATAATGCACAATGAATGTTTATAGTTTTATGTAAACTAGAGTGTGTTGCACGTATAAAATCATATATTTAAAGATAAATGCATAACTTATAGTTATGTACAATGAATGTTTATATATAATTTCATGTAAATTAGAGCATATCACATTCTTTGTATGTATAAAATTATATATTTAAAGGTAAATATATGCATTACCTATAGTGATGTGCAATAAATATTTATAATTTTGATTAAAGCATATCACGTGCATCACCCGTATAAAATTATATATTTAAAGGTAATTGCATTACTTATAGTGATGCACAAATGAATATTTATAATTTTGTGTACATTAGAGCGGATGACGTGTGATGCATGTATAAAACCATATATATTTAAAGGTAAATGCATTAGTTATACTGATGTATAACGATTGTTTATAATTTTATGTAGACTAGAGCATATCACATATTGCACGTATAAAATCATATATTAGATCAATGCATTGCTTATACTGATCTACAATTACTGTTTACAATTTTATGTAGATTAGAGTGTATCACGTGTGATCCGCATATAAAATCATATATCAGATAAAAATGCTACTTACAATTTTATATAGACTAGAGCGTTGCACGTAAAAAAAATTATATGAAAGGTAAATGAATTATTTATAGTGATGTACAAATAATTATTCAATATTTATGTTAATTTTTTTACAAAAAATTCAATCTAACACGGTAAACCATTTTCATATGTCTATTATTATTTCTCCTTTAATGATTATTAAGTTATTTCTGTAACGATATGTCTCGATATAATATTTCGACTATTATATTTTAAGTTTCTAATTTTAAATTCATTGATGTTGAAAGATTCTATATCAATTATTAATGATTATTGTTCAAAAAGGTTGATCTAATTGAACATATATCCACCAGTATCTTCGTTATGAAATTCAACAACATGCTAGTCAAATTTTATTGTCAGGTGATTCAAATATAATATATATATATATATATTAAGTTTATACTCGTTATAATATGATTCACATTTTTCATTAAGTTCTTAATTTGAAATATTATTGTATACATATATATTCGTACTTATTTGGTTAGATGCACATTGAAAATGTGGATACATTTTGAATTATTATTATGAGAGAGAGGAGGAAAAGACACATCTTAAAACATAAAACATCAATATACAATATAGTTGACTTTATCATTTTATCTTCCACATTCATAATATTCAAGGAATTTTAGGGTTAGTAAAAATATTGATTTTTCATTCTGATGTAGAGGATTGGTGTGTCTATGCGTAGAATAGATATAATTTGATCTAAACTATCATAAAAATGATATATATTGTTTCTGTGCAGATATTTATTGCTCTGATATCTAACAGTGCAATATTTGATGTTCTTGTGTACACTGCTCTTGTTTTCACTTCAGTAATGTGCGTCGTTCCAATATAGAATGAATATGACCACTACATTCTAAAAATATTCACATAACAGATCTTAATAAACTACATTTCTCAAACGTCTTTAATAAGAAGAATAAATACTATTATTTCACTATTTTTGTATTATCCCTGAGCATTTTGAAAAATTCATATAAGGAGTTAACTTGCTTAATTTTAAACAATATAGGAGGATAAATTGTTGTATTTTAAAAAATACATATAAATAAATTGCTATTTCTTTTTCATGGGGAGTAATTAGCTCATTTATAATATCACAAGAGGACGCTTGGAATTTTTCCAATATATATTTTTGAATCTATGACTGCTAGAAAATCTGCAGGGTACAAGGAAATACAGGGAAAATTCTTGCCCAGACCTGGTGCGGTCGAACCAATCGAATCACAGAACAAGTGTAATATACTTACTCTGTAATTAATCACTTTCCTTAAACTGTACGTCAATCATATGACAAGTATTGCACTCGTCATGTGATTGATTCAGGTTTGGCCAAGATGAGTCCGGACAAAATTTATCCAGAAATACAGAAGTAAAATATTGAAAGATTGTGAGAAATAAATTACGACTCAATTTAAGAAAACAAAATTAGTTGTTCAAAATTTCTCCAATAATTAACCGTTACAATGATAAAACTTCTGAGAAAAGAGACCCAAAGGAATGAGTTTTTATGTGAACTACTACAACAGCTGCCTACAAGATGGTAAACGAGAAAATTGAGTCTTGTGGAAGATGAGGCCGCTTTACCGTCTGTTTGATCTCCCGTCTTCATCCGAAACTGAGTCCTCAATTAGATGGTCTCTGGCATGCAGCAAATAGTTGCCAGCTAATGAAAGCCATCACCAAAGAAGTGAAAAGCTCAAATCCTACTACCTTTGGGAAGTGCCATCCTAGGCCTTGTCTTAGATAGCTGCAAAAATCACAATGCATTTAGGCAAAGTACCATCCTGACAAGTACGCAAAGAAGTATGTGTGTAGATTAACAGATAAACTTCCCAAATTAATTAAAATATAGTATGTGCTTGTGTGTGTATTTGAAGTGTGGAAGAGAAGCACACCTTGTGATAGATGGCATTGTTGCCACAATCCCAGCGCAAGCATATATAATAGGAATCAAGGTCTTGGGTTTGTTTTTTCTAAGCCACATCAAAGAGCCTAAGGCAGCAAGTGATATACTCAACACCTGAAATATAATGAGCCAAAAGTTAGAAAAAGGATATGAGATATCTGCAAAAATTGTATACGAATACGCTTCAGAAATAAATAGCAGAAAGAATATACTCCTATGAGTAAGATGTCTAATGTGGCGCACATCTAATAAAATGAAACTACTAATATAACCAACAATAGTAACAATTTCTTACCAAATTAGCATTTGCCTCGAGACCCTGCAAAATGTAGTCCCAAGTGAATTCTAAACCTCTAGCACCAACCCACAGGGGTGCCAATCTATGAAGGACAGAATCAGCAAAAGCCCAACCTGAGAAAATTGAAAATGGGACCTTAAAACACCAAAGGGAAGGCAAAGCATGGTGCCAACAGAAGTAGGAAGAAGCATTTTGACTTAACATCAATGACCATTTCATTCCAGGTTATATAAACAGTAACAACTTGATCTGAAGAGCAACCCAAGACAAATGAGGTTATATATAATTTCATTTTAAAGACTCGATACCTTCTTGGCTTTACAATAAAACTGGTAAAATTTCTGTAGCCTGTACAAATAAACCTGGAGTATACAAGACTCAACACTTCCACCTCATATAATACGAATATCACAAAAATGGCAAGACATGCATGAAATCTTTTACAGGAAGTGTCATTTTAAATAGTCTTTTACTAAATTTCTTTAGAGCATGTCAAATGCATAAGTTCAGAAACTGAAATCCATATACTAACCTTTGCATTAACAATTTCTATTACACACTCTGTATCACAGTGCAGTCAGGAGGAACGATAAAAGCACATACATGGTAGTGATCAATGGCCTTACTTACAGATTGGTACAGAGAAATTATTTAATGTGGATTCTTAACCTTACAACCCAACTGAGATGGACTGATTAAATGTATTAAACAAGACAGCTTCTACCACTATATCAATAGATTTGTGAGGAGGAAGCACAACAAAAAGATTAGAAACATGAGTGAACCTCACCAAGTCCAACAGCTTGGAATTTGTGGTTTTGAGAGATATTCCGGTGAGCCAACTGTGTCAAGGCAAAATAAAGCCCAGCGACATCTATGAACCCAATCAATGCTTTCAACAATTCCTGAAAGAGAATGGACAAAGACCATTCGCGAAGTTTGAATTGTTTAAAAGCTTTATCAAAAGATAAGTAACTTAATTATAATTATTCATGCTCTTAATATATCTTGGGAAAAAGAATTTGCCAAATGGAGAGAAACAATGTAAATATGCCTAAACTTCCAGTTGAAAAGAGAATAAAAGAAGTCAATAAAAGGCAAAATAGCAGCCACACCATTAAGTGAATTCAAGACAGAGATCACCATAGTGCCTGGATAGATATCTATGTCCAAAAGTCAATCCACTGTAATGATCAATATTAAATTGATGTAATACATTGGAAGCAAGATTGTTAGACAATTTTATCAGAAAATTACCATTTCACCAACAATTAATTCTCTACCTTCATATGCCAAGTACCTAGAGTTAGTAGATAAAAAGCCATATGGAGACCACGTATAAAGCCTTTGAACTAATTATTACTATAAGAGTTTTATAGTCTTCCTCACATTTTAAGGCACATGATAATAGAAGTCATTGTCTATAACACTGGAGTAACTAATACCCACATTAGAACATAAAGGAATACCTGATATGGATCAAAACTGTCACTTTCAGATACATTAAGAAATGTTGCAAGACAAACAAGCTGCAGAAGAAATGAATGGATAAGAATTCATGGCAATGACCAATGAGGAAACGTCACATCAGAAGCTGTTCAATCAGCACGATTGCAATACCAACCTTAACAAGTGCCGTTATGAGATAAACAACAGCCGCTCTAATTGAAGTGCCAATGGTATCATACTCAGATCTGCGGTAGAAAACTAGGTGATAAAACAGCCATCTCATATTTTCAGACACAATCTAACAATCAACTAACAAGACCAGCAAAAACATTCGACAAAAGAATTGACAGAGATAAAATTTTAAAAATCAAATCTTTTACAGGGGCGTGTTAACTCGTGGAATTTATTATCACCACAGAGAAAACACAGAGATACATAGTGAGACTTTCAGCTTGATTAACTACTGCTAATACCGGCAGAATCAAAGGACTCAAACTGTTGCAGTTCAAATAGGTGGTCCAGAATTCAGATTCACATTGAACGGATTCAACTTTTCCGCATACATGCTTGTATGATGCCCAATGTAAAGAATCATTCATATGGTAAACCCCATCTGTCTGAACGAATTTTACAAGAAAAATATCGACAATTCAGGAAAACTAAAACTTTAATTTCACCAATAACAACACAAAGCCCTAGTTAATCACTGAGAGATCTAACAAAAATATCACATTATCAAGATGCAAAAAGAGAAGCTCACAAGGGCGTGGCCGAGTAGTAAACTGCGTGAGGGCCAAACGTCAGAATTGCACAGTTGAAGAAGTGAAATATTGTCATGTTTCCTCTGCAATTCGGCCAATGTGGAGAGAGAGAGTCTTGGCAATGGAGTCGTTTCCTTTCCAGAGCGCAGAGTGGATTGTAATTGAACTCGCGAGTCTTAGTTTTAGGATTGGTCTTCTGGGCTTTAAATTCTTCCCTCCTACATCTTGGCCCAACCCATTCTTTATTTTTATTGACCCATATTTGGGCTTGGGCCATGACTCTTAAGGGGATGGAACAAATTCTCACTTTCTCTCTCTTTATTTTTATTTTGAGATAATTACACTGTTCCCCACCTAAGTACGCCATTTTGGTGTAGTTCAGTTCGATTAATCGAATTGAACACCCCCACGATTTAAGTTCAATTGTACAAATTTAAAACACCATAAACATTATTTATTGTGTATTTCTTTAACCATATATTTTTTAAATAATAAATAATTAATTATATAACTACATTATCATGTTGAACATATTTTTCAATATCTTGATAGGCAATATTGCTTGTTTGCAGACTTGACGTGATAATATTAAATTCGATTATTATTAAATATGCAGATTTGCTGTTTTCATAAAACTATTTTGTATATAATATAATATTTAAAAAATTCTACCAAAAAATTCTGACCCACTTATTGACAAGTCTATACAGTCACTATGATTTATAATATAGCAAAAACTCAATATATTTTGTTTAAGTAACATATCCATTTTCACAGTTTAATTTCATAAATGAATTGATTGATATGATTTTGGGAGATATTTTAACAAAATTAAATGTACAATGGAGAGGAGCAGAAGCGACAAAGCAGTCCATGTTAGTGTATCTACCTGCTTTCTGCACTTATCCCAAACAGTCCATGTTAGTGTATCTATCTGCTTTCTGCTTTCTGCACTTCTCCCCGCCTCCGACTACTCAACTTGAATGCAAATACGCATGCACGCTCCTCCTTCCATTCAACCCACTAATCATTTCTCCATTGCTTGTCTTTTTTATCTCTCTTTCATCTCCCACCACTGCCTGCCCCACTTTTACAGCCTTCAATTCAACAATATATTAATATTCAAGGACAATTAAACCCTCGTCTCATGACATTTGATGTTATAATTTGATAAATTTAATGTTTGTTTGTCCAATAAATAGATACGTATGTGAGTAAAATTCACAAAATTTATATTATATACCCCTGATTGAGCTTACCAAGTTATATAGGTCAAACCAATATTTTCTTAACAAAACTACCTTTATAAAGGTGGAGATGATGGACTCCTCACATGCACTATCGTATGAAAATGTATAAGTATCGTTTGATTAGAGAAGATTTATTTGACCTACAATAAATCATTAATATATATAACATTCGTGAGTTACAGCAAACATCTCCTAAAAAATATTACACTAACACCCCTCAGGGGGTGTAGCAGTAATATTATAAAACAACAAAGAGCGTTTGTGTTATTTAATCTAATTTCAGAAGTATCGATATAATTTACCCTAAAAATAAATATTACCAAAATAAATGAATATCAGTACTCTTTTACTTATAAAGAGTTTATAACTTTAATTACCAAGACCACATTAAATAAAATATGTAAAAAGCTATTACGGTTTAGAGTACTTTTATTGACTCAACAAAAAAGGAAGAAAATAAAATAAAAATATATTATGTAATAACATGTATCGGACCACGTACGTAAAATTCGCTTTACGTAACTTTATTTTTGAAGTTGTAATTTTGTTTTTGCCAGCTCATTCTTAAAAAAAATAATGTTGGATTGTCACATCATCAAATTTGTCTTAATTTAGGTGTTGACATAGTTGATGGCGTGAAATTTTTTCAGTCAAATTGACCGGAAAGGACAAAAATTAGTACAATATTTAAAGTTATAAGATAATTGCGACTTTTAATTTAAATAGGACTAAATTGCCACTCCTCTTAAGTTATAAGACTAAAATTATATTTTCCCATCTCAAAAATCAAAGTATGATTGTGATATGATGTGTACAAATTTGAAAATTTTATTAAGGTGAAATTCAAATAAGGAAATATTCAAATATGCTTAGGTAAGTCTAGAATCTAATAAATATGACTTGTAAGATAAACAAAAGGTGAGAACCACACTAGGAAAGCGTCAATTACAGCCCTGTAAAGCTTAAGTTAACAAACTTGTAAAGAAGTAACAGTAAAGATTGTAAGAACGTATAAGGCATAAAAAATTACACATGCAGCATGGAGAGCGGGATTTTGGAGTTATATGATTTTGCATGAACTACAAATTCAAAAATGATTGGGTAATCATCAGAATCCATCCATACTTGCATCCAAGTTAGGATGGGGCCAAATTGGTACAATATGTGAAAGACACGAATCTTGACCTATTTTGGGATTAATATTAGAGTTGGGGACACTTGTGTAAACTTTTAGGACCTTGAGATAGGCAATTTTCATTGTAATAAAGGATTTCTTGTGATGATGCTCACCACAAATATTTTTCCAAACCTAATGGCCAAATTAGACCTAGCATGCCCAAATTTTGCTAGCCCAAGCAAAATTTCTAGACAGCAAGGGTATCAGGCCTGCCAGCCTGGTCCATGCACCTGCTAATGGGGTAGTATCCACAAATAGGGACCGTGCCCACAGGCAATATTAACTAGTTCTCCTATATCTACGGCTGATTTGACAGGATCACTTTGAGCTGATATACTTTTTAAAAAATAATTTTAAAAGTTGATAAATACCATTCTTAGAAAATAGATATCCCAAGAATTGTGGGGATATCTCAACCACCTTTAACTGACCCTTAAATCTCTTCAAAGTTGTTCCTATAATATGGGCAGTCAAGTCTTAAGCTCATTCCACTTCTCGATCATCAAGATCGCACAGACTTTTATTTCTTTTTCTGCACTCCCTATACTCATTCAACTCCATTTCATACTTAAGCTCTCCGCCCTTAACTATCCCAATTATTTCATCATCATCTCATGTTTACTTAAGTTTTTTCCTTTTATTCCGTCAAATATATTACTGACTTAAGTATTAAAGTGTTAATAATTATTTTGCAAACTAATCCTTTAATAATTTAAAAATTAACTTTGATCTTTATAGAGTTGTTGGACACCAATACGAATCAACTTAAATTTACATTGTCGGCAAACAAGTCAATCAAATAACAGACAATAAACATTAATGATTTATATTTCTTACATATTGATGTCACATGCAATATCTTACATTAAAAAAAAAAAAAGGAAAAACTCCTGAAAAATCATTTGTAATTATTAGAATAATGTCGGCAGAATTGCTGATACGGTCACTTACATTTAATGCAATATTCTGCAAGTTAGAATGGGCAGATGGAAACGTGCATGCAGACTCTGACTCCATTACGTAGTTCTCAAAATTTTACATTCCTTCATTTAAATTTGGAGTTGTAATTTTGTGGACATCGTGAATTAGATGGGACACACACACACACACACACTGAATTGATCTCGATCATGTCGTACACTGATTAATGTTGCTTTCAACAGTTATCGTTGAAAGTCATGATGAACAGACTTTCACTTGATCTCATCAGCTCATCTCGCGCTGGATGACAGGCTACGACTACGATTTAAAAATTATAATAAAATAATAAATTAATTTTATTTATTATAAATTGATATAAAAATTTAAATTTTTACTATGATTAATTAATATTTGGCCTAGTTTTATCTATGATCAAATTTTTACAATAGTTTTTAGCTGTGGCAAATATTTTAGCCTTGATTTGCAAAAACAAGAACTAATATCCATTCATGCACCCTAGTTAATTAATATCTGTCAAGATTTTTTATCTTTAACCATGATACTTAATCATAGTGAAAAATTATATTTATCTAATGTATGTTGTTCTGGTCCACATCTAGTCATGGAATTACTAGAGGAAAAATGATTTTTACTTAAATCCTAATTTCATTTGATTTTAGAAATCGAATTTTTTCAATTTTGAAATCTTTTAAAATTTTCGTAAAGTATAGAATTAAGTGTGTACAGTTTTTTAAATTTGAAACTGTTCTGAAAATCTCGTAAAATAAAGGATTAAGAGTGCTGAATTATCTATTTTGTCAGTTTAAAAATATAATTTAAAAAAAAAGAAACTATACTTCACGCGCTCATTATCCCTTTTTTTCAAAAAAGAAAAATAACATTTCTACCGTTGTCATAAATAATAGGATTTTTGTTTGACATAAATCAATGATTAAAAGAATTGCAATATAAGTTGATTATCTATGATCTATTTAATATAGATCCGCAGTCCTAATCCACTTTGATATAAGTAATATTGTTGGATAATCCAAAGTAGTCCACCCCAAATATAAAAGTTTTAATCAATTATTACAGAGAATAATGAGTTGCGAAAATCCTTAATATTACAAATTAATATTACAGAAATAATACAATATATATATATATATATCAAAATATTTACAGGTTTACAGAAGCAGTGATAGATATAAAGAGATCAAGAAAAACAGTTGGTTCAGGGGACCAGATCGCGCAAAGGGAAACCTACAGCCATTGAGGCCGGCAACCACTACACCAGTTGCAAGTACCTAAATCTTGCCAGAAAGACTTAATCACACAAACCCACTTAAGTTTTCACTAGGGAACTAAGTTCATAGAGAATTTTTTAATCGGAAGCAAGAGAAGAGAAGGAGGAAGTTTATGTTCGTACTGTTTTAACCACCGAAAACGGCAGGGGAGATTTATATAGACTGAAACCATTGATGACGGTGAGAGGGAAGAACAGCGGAGAATGAAAACGAGAAAAGAGAGAAGACGACGGTTGAGATTTTAGAGAGAAAAAGGGGAGGAAGTCGAGGAAACAAGAGAGAGGGAGGGGGAATTAGGTTTAGGGTTGCAACTGCAAGACGAGAGATAAATACCAAGAGAGACGGGTTAGGTCAAGTGGACCAAGTGGGATAAGTAGGCCGACCCAAGAATGGGCCAAGACAACAAATTGGGAAGCCATCCAAGTGAGTGATTTTTTGGTAGTATGGATTGGGCCTACCAGTAGGTCATGGGCCACAATTTTATTAAAAAAATATTTTTTAATAAACAAAAATGTAATTCTAACCTTTTGAGTATCAACTATAATGGAATTTCTAACCTAAATTCGATTGAATTACATTAAATAAAAGTAGCAAAAAAAATAAAAGAAAAAAAGAGGAAAAGAGTTATCGAGACACCCACTTAACAGGGACCTACCGACAATAAGCATAAATTTAAGTGAGTGATGTAACATACAATAAGTACCGAAAATGCCCCTACAGGAGTGAATTCTGGTGGTGCATGGAAAAAGAAAGGAGAGGAACAATTGTTTATTACCAGGTTTGTCCCTTACAGTAATAATATTATGCGGGTCACGTCACGTCAGTCGAAACGCCGTTCATTCCGCTGATTCCTTCCTTAATTTCTTTTTTGTCTTCTCTTGTGTGTGTACTGTACTCACCCTGTATACTGTTCCAATTCCTAAGCAACACACACATACGTGATATGTCTGTATCTTCCCCACGCGAATAACAATGACCAAACTATTATTCTTCTCATTATTATATTCCATGGCCACCAATTTTATCTTTATTGTTTATTGCATTAATTATTTATTTAGTTATGCTTTATAATTCTTTAAGATAATTATATTTAGACCCCTGATTTATTGTCTATTTATACAGATCATTCCTATTTTTTGAAAAATTAATCCAAAAACGTCAACATAATTAACACAAACCACTCTTATTTTTATATATATACAAAAATTAATTATTTTTGAAGAATAAGGGTAGTTTTATCCGGTACTAGAAGAAATATAGTATTTTGTTATAGTTAATTATTATGCAGTAAAAAATATATATATAGAGAATATTAATTAATTATGAATACGCAATGGCTGTTAGTACTTGTTATTACAAAGGAGATCAAAATATTAGCTACAATTACATATTATATCAAATGTTAGGTAGAACTTTGGCAAATGCTGATTATGATTTTATTTAACTTTGGTAGATAACATTAATTGTCATGATTTTTAAACTTTGGCAAATATTGATTATGATTAAATAAGGGATAAAATTGAAAATTTATGCAATTGTTTTCGCTAATGTCAGCATTTTATCTCAAAATGTTAAACAAAAGGAGGTCAGATGTAAACAATGAATTTTCGAAGAGGTTATAAGTGTAATTTTAAACTTTCTGGGAGAAAAATGTAATTTCGTAACTTTAGAGGGGGTTTAAGTGTAATTAATTATTTCCCTTTTCTAATAATTAGAAAGAATGACATGCTTGATTTATAATTTTGTTAATTAATTATGATTAAGATATGAATTAATGTTTGGTAGTTAGGTTTAGTTGTAAGCAAATTGAAATGAATTCTTGCATCCACATGAAAGGGGCCAGAGTTGCTTTTGTACAAAAATCATGAATTCTTACCTCCTTTTTTCCCGGAGGAAAATTAAATTAAAAAACTAGAACTTGGCTTTCTGTTGTCTTCATTAATCGTGGACAGTAGTAGTTCTAACGTTGCTTTCTTGAAAGAATAGCTCTACGTACCTTTCTGCATATGTAGTTTACTTGACTCGCCTCCCCCCACAAATGTCCACACATAGACAAAGAGTACAATAATAATAATAATTCTTAGTATCATTAAAATCAGGAAATTTTGAAGAGAATCAAGAATGTCATTAAAGTCGCAATCTAGTCAATTAATATTCGGATAATAATGTGATTGCTACCTCAAAACTAGTATACTTGATTCCTTTTTAAATTTTACATTAAATCATTTGTCTCGAATTAAAAAAAAAAAGGAAAAAGAAACAGGGATCGTTACACTTTCCTCGTCTGAGTTTTGGTGTATTAATTATGCGTAAATCTCCTGTAGTTTGAAAAATTACATCTAATACTCCTAAAATTTGCTTACGTCTAACAAATAGGTTCCTTTGTTAGTCAAAATTATTTATTGAATTTATTGATATTAACAAAAATATTTTGAATGAAATGTGATTTTTACCCTGATTGACTTATTGCAGATTAAACTACATTTATAATGGTGATTATGTACGTCTTCACAAGCATTAACATGTACGAATGAATAAGAGTATTTGGTCATAAAAATATTTATTTGACCTACAATAAATCGGTAATAAGTCAACTGGGGCTAGATATGAATTTTTATCTGATTCTTTTGTTAATATCATTATATTCAATGAATTTTAACTAATAAAATGGCTTATTTATTAGACGGAAGCAAACTTCAGAAATAGTAAATGGAATTACATCAATTTTCTAAAGAGGAATTGTGTAATTATCCCAAAAAAATGAGACAAGCTAGAGTTTGTATGGGTGCGAAAAAATATTTTACCATACTCCACGCTATATCAACAACGTGTGTGGTTGGCACGTTTTTTCTTTCAAAAAATTAAAAATTATGATTAAATTAACATATAATTTAAAAATAGGTCAACATGCAATATACGCACGAGAGTGATATCATTATGGAACATCCAAGTGGGATAAAAGATCTTTCGTCAGCGTCATTAAAACAAGGTCGAGTACAATATCCGCAAAATGAATCTCATCTCATCACATCCCACATAAGAATCGTAACATCGATCTTTAAAAAAAAAAAAAAAGAAAAAGAAAAAACTCAAAAGAAAACATTAATGATATTCTTTATGGTACTGTAAACAAAAATACACCCAAAGGTCTCCATTTGCATCAAAATCCCATTCTTGGTTATCAATGTCCAAAAACATAGACAATAACAAGTTGTGGTGCCCTAGACATCTTCAATATTACTAATTTTTTGTACCTCTTTCATTGTCCTAATTAATTATGACAGCCCATATAAATTTCTTAGGTAGATCCGCACCGGCCTGGCTCATTAATTGGGTTGAGATCCAGTAGTCCACAGCCCCACCACATAAAATAATACTCTCCCATTCCAAACCATTAATATGTAGATGGAGAGGAGAGGACAAACACAAGGAATATGGAATGTTAGCTTATAACCATAGAGAGACATGCATGTTGACCGTATATTATATATATATATATATATATATATATATTAATGTAAACAAGCGTTATACATTGGTTGTAAATGAGGAATTTGAATAGCTTATAAGCCGCAAAACCTCTCTTCTCCCCGACGAAGTGCATTTTTAGGATAAAATTATGAGGCTCATACCAAACTAGATAAGATAACATCCTTTCTAATGGGACACTGATCGAGTCGCAAGTCATACTGTACACATTGTTTTACTTTTGAAAAATAATAATTTGAATAATATTGGGATAATTTAGACAAGCGTCGTATACATTGATTATATACGAAGAGTTTAAGCAACTTATAAGTTTTAAAGTCTTCTTTCCCTAACGAGTTATATTTTCAGGATAAAATTGTGAGGTTCGTACAAAACTAGATCCGATAATATTTTGAGTAACGGGATACTGATTGACTCGCAAGCCACACTATATATGTATTGTTTTATATTTTTTTTAAAGAAATTAATAATTTGAATAATGTTGAGATAATCCAAACAGAGGAAATGGGAATATTTATTAGGGTGTAAATAAACAAGTGGGATGAGGTTGAAATATCTCATTTCCCGGAGAATCTAGAGCGCATCAGGCGCTGACCGTGGCTTTGGGGAAATATTAAACAAATGATTAACGCTTTTAGCAGAATTTCTCGTCTTGTTCTTATCTGTGATCCGATCGTATAAACTATATATTTCTGAAACGAACGAGTTCGATGCCATGGGGAAACGCGACTTTGATTAATTAATCTTAAGTTGGGATTAGCTAAGATTAGATCCACCAAATTGATCAGATGGTGGGGGTGTGATGTACTGCTACTGCTTCTGGTGTTTGTATGCACCCTATACAACCGTTGGAGAGTGGAATCCCCAACCCCTCCCCCCTCCCCCCCCCCCCCCAACCCTCTTTTTTTCTCCCAAGTACAAACAAACGTGTTATAGGGCCACTTTATTTAAAATTTAAATGGTTAGAAAAAAGAATTATTTAATATTAGAATAAATTATATTAATATTTTTTGAAGTTAGGTCAAATCACACAAACACCCCATGTTTTTTGTAAACTTACAGCTACATTCACTGAGAAGTGTTGACGTAATATTTCTCAGAAGGTGTTTGTGTAAATTTTACATTTGAATAGGGGGTGCAGTTGCAATTTATGGGCTATTTAGAGTATCCAATATTTTTTGGTCTAACTTAGTCTCATATAAAAACTTAAATCGTAATTTAAAAAATTATTTAATATTCATATCATGACGTACCATAATTCAAAAAAATTAATTAAATAACACGAATCATGCTATATATGATGCGAAAAATTAAACAAAATACGTGTTCAATGTCAATTTCTAAATAAATTACAAATCGTTAAATCATATACGATAATATGAGCATTTTGACACCATACGGTGCACAGACACCAGGCACAGGTATAAATTTCTGGAGGGAGGGGAGAGCGACAAGGTCACGCGCGGGGCACAAGTCACGTGAGGGGGTACCATGTTGACGCCGGGGAATGTGGTTGGGTTTACAAATTCCGACGCGGTGGCTGGCCTGGGTGGGGGGTAGGGGCTGGACTAATTTATATAAGGCCAAGAGCAAGGAATATTTGGACACGGGGAGGGAATATTGGTGCTCACCCCAAACATTATTATTGCTTACACTATTGCAGTTTTCCTTATTTCCCCCAACTACTCCCACACGCTACTCCCTCTCTTACTTTTATTTTAGGATAAACTACCTTGCTTTTTTATATTTGTCATAATTATAGGGTGAGTAAAGTGCAATAATCCATGTGGTATATTAGTCTGTAAAAATATTTTAGATATTTCTAAAAAATATATAAAATTATAATTTATAATTCGAAATGATATTTTTGTCAGTTAACTACAAAATTAGATGGAAACCTAATGTAGGCTAACAGAATGAGTTCGTTATAAGACAAACGTCAAAATGGAGGAGTATTTGTACTTTTTGCAATTACGATGAGATTCTTATAATTATGTCAAACCTAAAAAAAACAAATGACTATAATCTACCATTTATTTTATTTTTCACGTAAATCCGCAATTAATTATTCATATAAAAGAATACCAATATAAACTCTAAATACGTAGTTAAATTAAAGAAGAACAATCTTTATAGTTTCATAAGTGAAAGAAATATTAATATTAAATAATTTTTCTTCTATCACTCTCAACTTTTAAATAAAATAATTATTTAATATGAGATGAGAGTGGTATCAAATTAGAGTTTCACATATTTAAATAAGAAAAAAGTCAGTCGTAAATGTGGACGTAAAAATGGAAGGAGTGGAGGTGGGAAGGGTAGGGTAAAATGGTGAAGGGAGAGTGCATGTGGATGAGAGGGCGGGTGTCGCCAGAAGCCCCGGCCGCCTCTCTGACACTCATTTCTTCTTCTTATTCTCTCGCCCACTCCTCCTCCTTTTATTCCCTACATTTTTCTCACTGCACCAACACACACCTTTTGGTCTTCCCCCACTCCCCTTCCCACGTGTACAGCTAGATCTTTACCAACGTGCACACTAAGCCTAGCTTTGATTCAAATTTGTATTTTCACGTAATCCTTGAAAATTTAGGGGGAGTGATTAGTTGTTATTTGTTTTTTTTGTCTTTTTTTAAAAAAAAAGTTCTTTTAAGATGATAATTTTTTTTCCTAAGAATTAATTTTTATTTGTAAGTTTTAAGAGAAATGTTTTGTGATGTGGTTTTGAATTCGATCGATATATTGTCTGTTCTAATTTTGTATATGAGTTTCAGTTTTATTTTGAAAAGATGTCTCGTTAAAAGAAAGACATTGAAACTTATAAGACGCTCAAACTCATCGTTATTAATGTTGGATGCTCGCCTAGCTGGCTACACTATCTTAGTTGTAGTTTTATTTTTTCCTTTTTCTTAAAAAAATATATTATACACGCGGAAAAATTATATTTTTATCCTTCACGAATTGATTAGACTTGCAAAACATATATTACAAATGCTAGTTTTTGGTCCTGCACGAATTAATCTACAGGATAATAATTACAACTTAATTAGGTCATGTGTAAGTCACAGTAATTTTTGACTAAATTGATCAAAAAATAATTAAAATTGCCAAAAATTTAATATTAAAGGACTAAATTATAAAAAAATCTATTCGTGCAAGACCAAAAATATCACCCACCAAATTAAAAAACTAAAATTATATAACTTTTCCTATACGGGATGTAACGGGTGATTATTATACTTTCATCTCGAATTTCAAATATATTATAGCTCAAAATTAAATATTTAACTTGTTTTTGTATAAAGATATAAAAAAGTAGGCATGTTAGAAAGTCGACCTTGCAACTGACTCAAAAATTATGCAAGTAAAATGAAGAAATTAAGTCAAAAGTCAAAACTAAGATTTTGCTTATCGTTCTTGATTTTATTCTTGCATTAGACCAATAATTCAACTTTGGATACAATTAATTCTCTCTATCTCTATTTTTTTTTTATAAATATAAAGTGATCTGATGAGATGTATGGGGCATATGTAATTTTTTTCAAATTTTTGGGATTAAAGGATTAAAATAGCAAAAATTAAAAAAAGTACGAGACATATTTATTACCCTAAAAAGATGAGGAATTAAGATGCCAAATTACAATAGTTGCATTTAGCCAAATTACCATTGCTCTCGCTTTACAACTAAAAGTATTACTTAAAAATATTCACCATGATACCAAACATAAATGAAATATGATTTTTGTTATAGTTAAAAGTAAAAATTATAATAAATACTAATTAATTATGACTGCATTTTTAGTGATTTATAATATGAAAAATAATCAAACTTTTTGTAAGAATTAAGAAAAACCCAAAAAATGAAATATTAATGTCTGATATATACAAACATAAAGAATATGGAAGAATAGAAATTTAAGGAGGGGTGTGGGGGGGGGGGGGGGGGGCACCATCCATCTATTTATAATTACATATATAAATATTAATTAGAGAAATGAGGATTCCCAATATTCCATGTAAAAACAGTACTCGTTTTGTTTTCTCGAAAATTAAACCAACCATTCTTCCCTGCAGTAGCCTCCATTATATCTCCACTGCACTCTGTATCTCCCTTTTCCGTCTGCAAACCCCCCCCCCCCCCATCTCTTTCCTGTCTGAAGATAAATCTGATTCTTCTGCTTCCTTAAATACACAACTCCACTTTTTCACCGACTTTTTTCTTGCCTGAAAACCCCTTTTTTCTTCCTCTTCTCAGCAATTATTGGGAGGAAATTGGAGTAGTTTCTGCAGCTCCCTTTAACAACTCTCTCATCTTTTCCATTCTTTTTTTATCAACCCTAAAGCCTATTTTTAGCTTCCAGAAAAGCCTACTTCTTCCTCCCTTTCTCTCTCACACGCAACACGCCGTGGCTGTGTTTTTTAGAGAGAGAGAGAGCCATGCAAATCATATGCTACTCATGATATAATCACAAACCCCATATATATAATCCTCTACCTTTTCCAGCTCTTCCCTCTTTCCCAAGTCTCCAGCTTTTCTCTCATCTCTCTCTCTTGTTTACAGTGTCTCTGATTTCTATTCAGTTCAGCCTTTGCTTTGTTCACAAATAATGTACTTTAGCTCAAACCAGATGATCATGGCAAACAGTACTGTTTCCACAGCGCCTGATCTCTCTTTACAGATCAGTCCACCCTCGGTCTCCAACTGTCATCAGTACAAGGAAACAACGCATGACTACAATGGGCTGTTGAAAATGCCCTACGGCGGCGCTGACCGGAGCTCCACCACTGATTCCGGCAGCAGCGGCAGCGATTTGAGCCATGAAAACGGATTCTTGAATGCAGAAAGGAGTTTCTGTAATCAACCCGTTGAGCCCACTTTGAGCCTAGGGTTTGAAATGGCTGCGGGATTATCATTAAACCACACTCCGCCCCTGCAAATGCCGCGGCACTATCATCACTATCAGCCTCAAATATACGGCGGCCGCGAGTTCAAGAGAACTAATTCAAGAATGATGTCTGCCATCAAAAGAAGCGTCCGCGCACCGAGAATGAGATGGACTTCAACTCTTCATGCCCATTTCGTCCACGCAGTTCAGCTTCTCGGCGGCCATGAACGTATGTGGAGCTTATAATTAATACTTTGATTTGTTCTTTTACTAAGTATGTTTCAGTTTCAAAGTCTTGGGTTTACTGTTGGAATTCGAAATGTAATTTAGTTGTATATATGCATTCTTGTCGGTATGCTGACAGAAACATTAATTTCCATTTCTTCATGAATTCAATGTACAGGAGCAACACCGAAGTCTGTACTAGAGCTGATGAATGTGAAAGATCTAACCCTAGCTCACGTGAAGAGTCACTTGCAGGTGGGCTTTAATTCTTGTAAATTTTTTCCCTCCCCCCCCCTTCATTTCGTACTTCTTCACCTGTAATGATGAGGGCTTTACATGGTTGTACTCTCTTGAGTCATGTGAAGTGGAAGAAGTAGAGTACAAGAGGGTTGGGACAAAAGGGCATCTTCCCTAGGAAGAGGCCAGAGGGTAATCTTACCAATGTAGACTTGTTTCTTACAACCTTTTCTGTTCAATTCATTTCTCTTGCAGATGTATAGAACAGTGAAGAGCACTGACAAAGGAACAGGTAAAATTTGGATCTTTTTTCCCCTTCAAAAAAGGTCCCATTCCCCATCCCACTTCCATTATTCTCTTTGTTTGTACGCTTTGTTGATGATTTTGGGGGCGACATTGCTTTCCATCCCTTTGTTCCCAAGCCCCAAACAAAGCACAATACATCATTGTTTTTTATGTCGCATATGAATTATTTCTCCATGGATATGGAATTTGCAGGTCAGGGACAGACAGATATTGGGTTGAAATTGCACCGGACAGACGACGAAAATGCTGACTGTAATAATATTAGTACCACTCCTCCCACTATGTTCACCCCATTACCACCTCCATCATCATTGCAAACAAATGCTCCTCCATTACAACATATTGCTCAGAGGTGAGTCCATTCATTATAATTCACTTTATCCACTTAATTTCATCTGTCGTGGTGCGTTGTACATGTTCTTTCATCATGTTCCGAAAGAAATTTAAATTGACCGATGTTAGGTCATGTCTGGTCAGATCAACAGGGACATTTAATAGTATCCTCTCGGTTCTTCTCCAATTTGAGATAATAATTTATGTGTTGAATTAAATTTTATTTATTCGGGTAAGAATTTTTCTTCATCAATGCAAGTTTTTTTAAATTAAATAAATGAAGACATTCTAAGACACATTGGTGATAGTTTTTGGGTGAAATGTGATGCTTTTCTTAAGGAATGTGTGAAGATAATGGGATTTAAATTGCTGGGAGTTTGGAAACATTGATACCAATGAATACGGGGTAGGGTTTGTTTGGTGGTAGTGATTGTATTTTACCAATGGCATCTAAGAGGTAATGAAGCTTCAAAAACATCTCACGTCGCGTTCGATGTTTCATAGGAGTCGTACAAAGTTCTAGGTACCTTAAAAAGTCAAAGAGAAGGTTGGAATCTCGATGATGTTGTAATGGAGAAGGTTTAGGGTGACATTTGGAGCAAAGGTAGGGGTCAGACACACTAATGTTTTGAATGCAAGTAAATGTTTGCTGGACTTTGTTGACTTCATTTTTGGACGGCTGAGGCTGAGGGATCATAAGATAACCCCATCAAATACCACAACGATATTTATATCTATTCATACATATGTAACAAGAAATACAAAGAAAATCATTGCGGAATATGATGTTTTTTTGTTAGTTCTCTTAGTTAAAAATAAAAAATCGTAGCGAGTACTAATTAACAACGATTACTAATCATTACTTTTGCAAGAGAGGCTAAAACATCATACAGAGCTAAAAATCATGACTAATTTTCTGAGGCTATAACTAAAACTAACGTGAAAGTTGATTAATCGGGTTCAAACGTAGAGTTTCGTAGAGTAGATGTTATTGATTTTCCATGATTTATAACTCATTTTTTCGTTTTTGGAGTGAATTCAATAATATCATATGATTACATATCTTGTTAAAATGTATATATATAAATATTAAGTTCCCTCGCTAATTTGCTCAGCTTTCAATCTCCTGCAAGCAGGGCTTCATGGTCATCTTCTCCAGACAACCTTGTACCAAGTCCCTCAAGTCAACAAGAAGTACTGTCTACTGATTTCCAAGCAGGAATTGATGCAATTCAGGTATGTAATTTGACTATATGTCCAAACAATCTCGATACCTATAACGATGGATGATCATGCATCCTAAAGAATTCATGTAATAAAACTTTTATTTTTTTTCTTATGATTAATGTAGGTAAATGGAGATGAGACAGCCCAGAAAATGTCGGCAGACAAGGAAAAGTTAGACAATCTTAGTAGCTTGTCTTCTCCTGATGTGCTGCTCGATCTAGAATTTACCCTAGGAAGGTCAAACTGGCAAATGGACCGCTCCAAATCCTCCCTTCTTAGATGTTAAACCTTGATTAGACTGTTTAATTAATTAATGCTTCTGACTAATGCTAAACCTAGCTAGCTAGAGAGTCTTATAAGAGAAATCTGTATTTCCGTAATTTTATTTTTTTTTTGTTTGGACATTATTGATTTTTGTGAATTAATGATCTAATTGAGCAGAGAAATTCAAGAAATTTTGCAAGAACGAGTATATATCTGGAAAAGTACATAGTTGAAGAATCTCGAGGATGAATATACTAAAAAAAAAAAAGAATTATTTCCTATATTATAAATCACTACAACGACTTGAAAATTATGTCTATATATATGGTCAAACAGAACTGATACGAAAACTTAAATTTTGATCTCGGTTAATCAATATTTGCTATAGCTTAATTTTAGCTGTAGTTAATGGTTTAGCCTCGTTTAAAACATAGCAGCTAATAATTGCTCAACAGTCATGGTCAAATAATTTCACCACGGTGTTTTATTTTTAATTATGATCAATTTGTCTTAACCAATAGTATGAAATAGCAACTGTAATATCATAATTAAAAATAAAAAATCGCGGCAAAATTAATTGACTGTAATTTTTATTTTGGTATTACAAGACTACCATAGAATATTCATAATAGGGTTAATTGTAAAATTAGTCCTGTAACTTAGGGTGAATGGCATTTAGTCCTTTAACTTTAGGCACTGGCAATTTAGTTCCATAAATTTCCAAAAAGTCTCAGTTTTAGTCCTCCGGCATATTTGAAGGTTTTTTAGATGATTTCACCCCTCTACCGTGTTTCACTCTTTTTTATTTTTTATTGCATGTGCTCACCCCGGAAGGGTAAAATGGACCTTAATTTGGCTAAAAGGACAAAATTGCAAATATTTAAAAGTTAGAGGAACAAACTGCCACACCAAAAAGTTGGAGGACTAAATTGCCAAATTCTATAAATACAAGACTAAAATTGCACTAAACTTAGCCAAATTTGTCGTTATTAACTTGTAGCTTTTCTGCCTCTGCGTTGTCTCTGGTCTTACACTAAAAAAGAAATAATTTATTAGGCATGGAAATTTGAGATTAAAATAAATCATCGCACTTGAAACGGATACTGAGACAGATTTGGAATAAAAAGTCCCAATAGAGCAAAACATGTTGCAAAATATTGACAAAATTTTGTGACCGCCCGTTTGAGATAAGTTCCATTACAAATTCACTGTGAAATTGGTGGAACAATATTCCGTCCCAATACATGGCTATGGTTGTGGCAAATTTTCTCTCGTTCACAATTTTTTCATGCAAATTGTTATTATAACCATGCTGCTAATTTTTTATGATTTCTATGAGATAAATATGAAAATTTTGATGGATTGTCCTTGAAGTTGGCCAACGTTGGAAAGTTGTTGCAAAATCCGTCACATATTGTGACTTTTTTGTTATGAGTAACCATCTATTGTAAGGCTTCACACAAATGTGCGACGTATTTTTTTATGAATTTTTCGTCTTGCAATGTTAAAATAACATTGATAACTTGGTTTAGTGTCAAAATCTGTCAAAAATATAATTATTATATCCCGATGGTCATTTTTTTTTTTTTTTTTTAGTTCCAAACACCTTTTTATATTGAAATCATCCTTTCACTTTTATCAAGATATGGGAAAATAATATTTTTGATCTCATAAGTTAGATCTGTTTCACTTCGGTCTCATTCATTACAAGATTAACACTTTTAGTTTTTTAACTTACAAAAATTAGCACTTTTGGCCTATAATTTAACGGTGTAGCGCACGTGTCTAGATGTGATCGTTAAGTATTTTTGGTTGGAGAGAAAATTGACCATTTTTGAAAAAAAAAATGATATATTTGAGTGAAAAAAATAAATCTTGAAGGAAATTACAGCAAAAAATGTAGAGATTTATCTCTTCTTTCACAAAAATTGAATCCTATCTTTTTCATATTTTTATAAGTTAAGCCAAGTAGAAGCAACATAAAGAATCATGTATTCCACAAGTGAATTATATAGGGCAAATGAAGAACTCATAAGATACTATTAAAAAAAGAACTAATTTTTTCTCTAACGAAAAAAATTTAATAGCGATATGCTAGGCATGTGACCTACATCGTTAAATTTGTAGATGAAAAAGTGGATGAGGACCAAGAGTGCTAATTTTTGTAAGTTATGGGACTAAAAATACTATTTTTCCTACAAGATCTCAACACACACAATTAGCTCTATCTCTCTATTTATAAGAATCTAATTTTATTTTTTTAATTTCTTACTTATATTGAATCTGTGATGTTGGTACATTTTAATTATCATACCTAAACTGAAACAAGTCATGCATCACTAATCATGTAAGAATTCAATTTTTTTTTAATTTCAACATTGATTTGTATTTAAATATGTTATTTGTGATATTTTTTTGAATATATATCTTTTGACATTGAAGAAAAAATGCGTATTGTGTCAATGTACGAAAATTATGTGCATTTTACTTAAATTATAGTTTTACGTCAATGGGTTTAGATAAGAATGCAAGACAATTGAAAATGTGAGTGTATATAAAATCCACTTGGGAATCACTAACAAAAATAAATTTATTGCAATAGATATTTCTGACTGCCGCAAAACGTTGCAAATTTATGACGGATTACAATGAGTACAATGCAAAATCCGTTGCTAAAAAAATTGCCAAAATTTTGCAACGGCACGCCAGTTGCAAAGTCTGAGAAAATTTGGCTCCATTTTGGAGGGAAACGAAGTAAGTTTATTACGATGGGATCGAATGTTTTTGACGGAAATCTCTTGAAATTGCAGACTGTCGAAAATTGTTGCAAAAATAATCACAATTTGCGATAGATTTCCGACGACTTCTCTTACATCATCATTCTTCACATGATTCGCGGACAAAATTTGTAATAGACTTGTCTGCCGTCTCAAATTCCAATTTCAAAACTACAACGACAACATTCTTGATATCATGAATGAATCGATGATTAATTCATATTTGAAAATCGCAACCAAACTAGCTCGATGTTCTTCTGTTTTTTTGTTTTTTTAAAAGAAATAATTCATTATATAATTCATTACAATAAAATTAAAAAACTGATTAAGTATACTAATAACTCCAAATTAAAATTTTCAAAATTTCATTTAAACGAAACTTGGTAATAAAAAATTAATGTAAAAGTAGACATTACAACTTCATGAGACCCAAAGTGTAAATGAGGTGGACCGGGTGGTCGGGCCAGATTCCGGACTCAGCCGACTTGGGCCTGTATTACCAGCCGAGGAACACTATCGGGCCAGTTAATAAATTAGGTAGCCGAGAAAGTGTAGTTCGATTGTTTTAATGTTTACAGCTTTGTTTAGTTCCCGACGGGTCTCTCAATGGGTAAGTATTACCGTATATTGAAAATTTAGCAGGAAATTATTGATTAAGGGCTCGTACTTTATATTAGCATTATTAATAAAATCTAATTAATATATACCTACCTTCTTCATCTCTAATTAGTTCTGACTTAGTCTTTAAAAAATAGCGTTAATTATACTTAAACTCCATTATATTTTCCCTCAAAAAGTTTTTAATTTATAGTTACATTCCTTCCGAAAATTCTTCCTTTATACCTGACCCATTCCATTAAAATTCGAATGAAAAATGTTGGACTTTTTAGAAAAAAAAAAAAAATTATATAAATTTTTAATTTTGGCCCATTTTTATGTATATCTTTGTACTTATAAAAGGATAATATGTACGGAGAGAGATTAACTTTATTATATTTTTTTTTTTATAAGTACGAAATCATTAAATGAAAATGTTAAATGAGAGATAAAATTAAAAATTTATGTAATATATTTTTCCTAACGTCATTAATTTCTTATCCAAATCGTAACAACATGGGCTCGGTGTAAATAGTGAATTCTTAGAGGAAGTGTATGAAGGTGTAATTTTAAATCTTTCTTGGGGAAAAGTGTAATTTTACTTTTTCAAAAGAGATAAATATAATTAACCCTAAAAAATAAATAATTTTGTAGTTTTAATAGTCATTATTATGTGAAATTATAATTAGCAAGAATTAGTGACAATAAAGTTGTGCATACAGTCGTCACTAAAAGCAGTTAGTGATCCTTGTAAGTTACAACTTAGTAATAACAAGTATTTGTTATCGATATATTTGTATTGTCAACAACTATTATTAATATAGTATAAATTTAAAATAGATTAATAACGTACCACACACATTGATGGTATTTAAACTTATGATCGAAGATATATTTTCTTCTGATCAAGTTAGGCTTCATTGGGCAAAATGCTGAAATTAATATCTTAATCGTTCATTGTCACAAAAAGATCACAACATTGGACTAACACATAATGAGTAATTGACTACTCGGAACCAAAATATCCAACTATCATTATTAATTGACTCTGTTGCAATTCGATTTTGCATTGCTCACTGTATATATATGATTTAGTGTAATTTACCTCTCTATAATATTATAAATGAATAAATTACTGTTTTATAAAAAAATAATGGTAATTTATTTCTGTGCTTTTTAGAATGAAGTAATTTGATCATTTTATATTTTTTAAAATGATTTTAAGAAAGTAAATTGCTTCACTTTGAAAAAATACTGAAAAGGTAAATTGCTGCATTTTTTAAAATATAGAGAGATAAATTACTAGTTTTATAGAGAATAATTTGCTTATTTGCAATATCATAAAATGATTATTGTCTTTCTTTATATATATATATATATATATATATATATATGTATCCACTAAATCCAGCGCAACACAATGGACCTGTTGCCATGGCAGTTCGCGGCCTTGCTTGCTCTACTCTTAATTCTTTTCATTACTCCTTTCTACTCTCTAATAAGCACAGGCCACAAAAGTGTTGTCACGAAAAACTTACCTCCACAGGCAGCCGGGGGATGGCCTGTAATCGGTCACCTGCGTTTGCTCTCCGGGCCCGAGCTACCTCACATAATCTTGTCAAACATGGCAGACAAATACGGCCCGATGTTCAGTATTCGTTTGGGCGTACACAGCGCGCTGATTGTGAGCAGTTGGGAAGTAGCAAAAGAATGCTTCACCACCAATGACATGGTCTTCTGCGATCGGCCCAAAACTTCTGCGACTCAGCATATGAGCTACGATTTCGCCATGTTCGGCCTCGGGAAATACGGTCCGTACTGGCGGGAGCTTCGCAAGATTTCCGTGCAGAAGCTGCTGTCGAACCGCAAGATTGAAACGCTTGGACATTTGTGCGTAACCGAAATCAGGGCCCTGATGAAATCGTTGTATAATTCATGCACCGACAACGGCGACCGGAAGGCGCCTTCGTCGCTGGAGATGAGGAAGTTGTTCCGGGACCTGAGCGTGAACGTGATGGTGAGAGTAGTTGCGGGGAATACTGTAGGGGGTGAGAACAAGGGCTCGAGGGAGATTAATCAAAAATGGCATGAGACAATAACGAAGTTCTTGGGGGCGATGGGGGTTCTGACAGTACCTGATGTGCTCCCGTATTTGAAGTAGTTGGATTGGTTTGGATCTCTTTGGCAGATGTACCACAAAGAATGTGGGAGAAACTAGTTTTCCGCAAAGGACAAGCAAGATTCGTAGTAGACACATTCGAAAAATATAATTGGATCTGAGTGCTTGAAGGGTCGAAAATAGAAAAAGTCCGAGAATGATATGATTGTGGAGCACTTGCTTCAATTTATATTGTGTCACCAGGATTTTCAAAAATCTCAAAACTTTCGAATGCATTAGTGGGGCGGCATATGATGTATGTGAAAAAAATAATCATCACTTAAAACGATGATATATTTTGGAACTAAAGTTAATTTCAGTAACTTCAAAAATTACAAAAAAAAGGGGTTTCATTCAGCATTTTATTTTGTCAAGTTGCAGTGACCTCACATGGTATCATTTAACAAAGTCAAGACTGCCACAAGAGAAGCTCCACTGGTATCATACCTCAATGAAGATGAAATATCTATCAGAAGAGTTTGGGGATTCTGGGTCTGTTTCAGTGAGATGAGCAAAGTCAAGTATCTATTTAATTTTTTTTTTAATAAATTAAATGGATCATTTCTGTTAAACTCTAAAATAGGAAAAACATCGAGTTTGCAGATAGCATATTCGAGAAGAAAAGAATGCTTGTTTGAAATAATAAGCTGGCTGTAATAGAGGTTACAAGGAAGAAGGCATGTAACATGATGGATGTTGCACAACAGCATAACCACATTTCCTTGCTATGAAAAATAAGAAAAACCCTTGTTGGAAGCAAAATTCGGGTAACCCAAATGAAACTCAAACCAAAGTCAAAAAAGGGTAAAGGAAAGGATTATGACAGAGCGAGGTACAATCTCAAAATGAAAAAAATCAAAAGAAAGATTGTTTGCAGAAGATGCCAAAAGAGCCAACAGTCAGAAAAGTAAAGGATACCAGTTGACAAGCACATACAATACAAGCCATAATGACCACAACAAGAAAGTAAAAAGTCAAAATAGGTGATTAACACAATGGCGTCATCTAAAACACGTTTAAAGTTCGTGATCGAAGTCTGCGGGCTATTATAAATAAAAAAAACTTGGGATTGGAGAGTGATCCTCGAAAATTTTCTTCAACTGTTCATCACATAATATTTTGAGTCTTCTAAAGTTTTCAATGTTAGCAATTTCAGTTCATGGGGATTTCCCCATAAGTGTAGTCCTCTTATCTATGAGAGGCTAAATAGTTCTCCTCCAGCATAGGAAGACAATATCAATTTAATGTTTTAAATTTTCTTCAATAAATTCAAGATTTTTGTTCAACCTGTTCGTCCAAAATTTGGATAAGTCTCAATATCAGAGTACTTTTACGCCCTAAGATGCTGAAGGAGCCAAGTGTGATTGAAAGAACTCCATAAAATCGAGAACTCGGAATATCAGGGAACAAGATGGTCAAAATAAGATCATCATTTATTTCGGAAGCATATTGGGCTTAATTTAGAGCATGTAGTGGACTATGGTTATTTTTTCATTAAAAGGGTAAAATGATCATAGATTAGGTTGAAGGACCAAAATTGTGAGCGTTTAAAAGATATAGGACCAAATTGCCACCTCAAAAGTGTGAGGACCAAAATTGCCAATCACTCATCGATACAGGACCAAAATTGCAATAAGTGTGTATGATAATAAGATCGCAATAACTAATAAAATCAGGTGACTAAATTAATATTGTTAGTATAAAAAAATCTTTATTTATTATATTTTTAATCAATAAACGATATCTTAAAAATTCAAACTAACAATTTAAAATTTTCCATCTTAATAAAAATATTTAACATTTTAAGAATTCAGAATCCGATCAAAGAATTATCTATCTATATAACTGAAAATCACCCTATTTTTTTATTTTTTTAAATTAAATAATTATTTCTAACCTCCCCAATCATAATAATTTTTCATAACTAATCTTTTAGTAATGTTTTTCCCATTCATTTTTATCTTCTCTATATATATAATATATATTTTAGATAATTTTTTTAATTCTATAAAAAATTATATTTTAGAAAATATTTAAATATTTTATTGAAACGGTGCACATGCATAGAATGTGCTAACACTTACTAGGACTATATAGAATTGAAGAATACGCTATTGGTGTCTTTAATTTTTTTGGTATGTTAATTTTTTATTTTTTAAAATTAAATTATTATTTTAACTTTTCCACTCATCATGATTTTTCATAACTATCTTTTGGTAGTTTTTTTTTCCTTATTCATTTTTAGCTGATATATATATATGTATATTTTTTTTTATATATTTTAGGCCGTTTTCAGCTCTAAAAAGTTAAATAATATGATTTAAAAAATTATTTTATTTAAAATATTATAAAAAAATTATGTACATACATAGGATGTGTTACACTTACTAATAAAAATTATGCGTTGTATAGAATATGTCACACTTACTGATTCAAATTAAATAATCTCATTATAATATTGATGTTGCTATGTACCTTGTATCGATTCTAAACTAAAAATTTGATAAACCCAAGACTATTTTTCTGCATGAATAGACATCTTTTCAAAAATAAATATTATAAAATTAATATAGAATTAAAGCAGACAACGCCTTACATAATAGAGTAACAATCATATTGCCCACCACATCATTTGATATATTATCCGTAGAAATGAAGCTCTCCATGTTGGTATCCATCCTGTATTGTTTATAAGCTAAAAAACAAACACACCGCTTCAAATATATACAACAGAAATCGTGATGTTTTATCTCTAAAAATAGATAAGATAAACAGAGAAAAGTTGTCTGGCTAATACCGTGCTGTGTCGTTCGATATTGAATTCCAACAACATAATTATGACGAAAATGTTCAACCTTGGCGTCATCTCTTTCTCCAATCTTTCCTTATCTTCAAGCTCTCATCATCACCCCAATTCATTTCTTAATAAAAATTAATATTATATTTTAGATAAATTATATTAATATTTTTTTGAATTCATACTAAAATATATAAATATTTTGTGTTTTTATAATATTAGAGTTATGCTTCTTAAAATTATAATCGTAATTACAACTGTACATCCAATTTAAATTCAAAATTTACGAAAATATTCTCTATAAAATATTACACTAACACCCTTTATATATTGCTTTAATTAATAAATTTTAAAAAATAGATTACGTACATATTCTTTTCATCGCAAAATATATATGAACTGAAATAATTCATAACAAAAATTCTGACTAAAATTTTGAAACGTTGATTGTCAGCAAAATTGATCAAACAAAATAAAATTGGACTAACACCTAAAAAGGCTTTTGAGCCACTACCATCTAGAACGTAATTGACTGTAAACAGAAAAAAGAATCAAGCAAACCCTGGAAATGGAGCTGTTAACATGGCAGCTTGCGGCCTTGCTTGCTCTACTCGTACTTCTTCTGATTACTCCCTTCTACTCTCTAATAAGCAGAGGCAATAAAAGAATTCTCGCCAAAAACTTACCTCCACTTGCAGCCGGAGGATGGCCTGTAATCGGCCACCTGCGTTTGCTTTCCGGGCCCGAGCTACCTCACATCATCCTGTCAGACATGGCAGACAAATACGGTCCGATTTTTCGCATTCGATTGGGAGTGCACACCGCGATGGTCGTGAGCAGTTGGGAAATAGCAAAAGAATGCTTCACCACCAACGATATGATCTTCTGCGATCGGCCCAAAACTTCAGCGACGCAGCATATGAGCTACGATTACGCCATGTCCGCGCTCGGGAAATACGGCCCATACTGGCGGGAGCTTCGCAAGATTTCCGTTCAGAAGCTGCTGTCCAACAGCAAGATTGAAGCGCTTGGACATTTATACGTAGCAGAAATCAGGGCCCTGATGAGATCCTTGTATAATTCATGCGTCAATAACGGCGACGGGAAGCCGCCAACGCCGTTGGAGATAAGGAAATCCTTCGGGGACCTAAGCTTGAAAGTGATGGTGAGAATAGTTGCGGGGAATGTCGTAGGGAGTGAGAACAAGGGTTCGGGAGAGATTAATGAGAAATGGCGTGAGACGACAAGGGAGTTCCTGAGGGCGATGGGGGTTCTGACTGTTCCTGATGTGCTCCCGTATTTGAAGTGGTTGGATTGGTTGGGAGGAATAAGCAGGCCGTTTAAGAAGACGGGGAAAGACTTTGATAGTTTACTACAAGGATGGCTGGAACAGCACAAGAAACACAGGACAACTTCTGACGGAGATGAATGCTTCATGGCGGAGATGATGCGTGTTGCTGATGAGGTTGCTGGGAAGTTCCCTCAGTATGATGCTGATACCATAACCAAAGCTACTTGCCAGGTAAATAAAATTAAAAGTGAATTATATTTGAAAATTAAATTTAATTACAAATACGAAGGTTTAAAACTTTTCACAATTATAAATATACTTGATGACATTATAATTGTAATTTATATCTTATAGAAGTTGAAATAGTTGTCGTAGCAATTCTTGCTCAATTAAAATAATTTTAAATGAGTTAAATTTATTTTGACTCCTATAAAGTATCAAAAAGACCCCTGTAAAAATTTAAGTATCAAAATTCATCCCTATATTGTGAATAATAACTCATACGACGCGTTATCAACTTGAGCTTAATTTTTTAGGGACAATAACTAAAATGTCCCCCCTATCAACTTGGTCAACTAGGGTCTATTAAAATATATCTATCTATAATATATTTATAGTATATAAAATTAAATTTTTTATATAGAAAAAATTAGTTTTTAGTCCATTAAACATATTCAATATTTTTAAATCTGAGCGAGGGCAATCGCCCTTGCTGCTAGGCCACGTGCAGTGGTGTGCTGCGCCCTCCCTCTGCAGCGGCTGCGGCTGACCTGCCATTGCTATTTTTTTTAAATTTAATTAAAAAAAATATAACTATACATTTACATATAAAATAATATTTTATGATTAATAAATATTTATATATTATTTTTAGATTTATTAAATTATATAAAATTATTTATTATATAATATATATATTAGATAGAAGAGAAGGGCAAAATTGTTCAAAAAATATATTTTCCAAACCTAAAATCTCAATCAACACGCTATCATATACCCTTGTGGGGGGGGGGGGAGAGGATTTTTGAATTTTTCCTTATCAGTAATTGATACTTTATTGTTTTTTTTTAAATTTTTTTAAATATTCTCAATGTGCTAAGGTAACAAAATCACCTTTGTAACACCCCTCTCAGAAGTAAAAATTTCTAAGCAAACCTATGAGGTAAGTACACTGACAGCCTACGAAGGAATATATTAATATTTTTGTTAAAGAGATTAAGAGAGAGTGTTCGTCTTTTTTCCGGTAAACGAGAGAGTGTTTGTCTTATTAAATCTAATTTCAAAAGATATTACTATAATCTTTTAAAAAAATTAAAGCTTAAATTGTGATTAATTCTGGAATTCCTACTACTCATGGTTGATTTTATGTTTTTCTTTTTTCTGTTTTTTTTTGTTGATAATTTGGTTGATTTTATGTTGAATTTCACATGCATGGGAACACAAAATGATATTTAAAAAGAAGTAGTTTATACACTTAATAGAATTAATGTTTTAAATGTTTTTTGCCATGTAATTTTGGTATTTTGGAAATTTTATTATTTGTTTTTTATAATTGTAAAAAAGTTCGGTAACTTTGGATCTTTTGCAATTTTTGGTCCTTTCGATGCTAGATTTTGTAAAAGTCACTGTAATAAATCATGTGCGCCTCATGTTGTCCATTTAAGTTAGGGTTTTGTTCTGATTAATTCACTTTTGTCAATATGGATGAAAATTAAAAAAAAAAAATACATGGCACATGATTTATTTCGATAATTTTTATTAAATTCAGCACAAAAATGACCAAAATTGTGAAATGACAAAAAGTTACAGAATTCTTATATCTAGAAAGATAAAGGATAAAAATGTCAAAATCATGAGGTGCACATGATTTATTCCTGCCACTTTTGAAAAATTCGGCATAAGGACCAAAATTGTAAAATGTCTAAAAGTCTCAGGACTATTTTGCAATCCTAAAAAAATAAAGGACAAAAATACCACGTGTTAAAATTATAGGACCAAAAATATATTTAAGCCTTTTAAGTTTAATGTGGAACTATTTTTTGGTCCTGTTTACTTGGTGCGACATTAAAACAAATACAATTTTTTAGTCATAGTTAATTACTATAATCAAAAGAAAAAAAAAAAAAGAGAATATAAATTAACCACAAGTTACGCAATGATTATTCTATAAATGAGGCCAAAACATTAGTCATGCCCAAAATTATAGCAAATATTTTGGTCATAGCTAAAATCATGATAAATATTGATTAATAGTTCATATTATTGCTATTTTACTGTGGTTAATAGTATTTATTTATCACGATTTTAATTAAATCTTAGTCACTTACAATATTTAACCGAATGCACTCTTGGATGAAATTTTTTTAGGTGAAACTCAAATAAGATTTATCAAATCTGAACTAATTGTATGACAAATATAATAAATTTTCTTTTGTGATTTGTGTATAATTCAAGAATAGCTAATCACATGACAGGTGTATCACACTTGTTTGATTGATTTCATTCAACCACACCTAATTTCAGTAAGAATTTTTTCTTGTTCAGAGCATATTTAAATTAATAGTTGGATAAATCTTATTGTGTTTTATAGTATAATTTGTTAATTAATTTTTTTCCAAACAACAAATCAATCACATGATAAATATAATTTATTACCATATAAAATACTTGAATCTGGTAAATTAAATTTAAAATAGAATTTCTTTGACACAGTAAAGAAAATGTTACCATGAAAATGATCAAGACTCCATGGGTTTTGCAGACAATGATGTTAGGAGGAAGCGATACAACGACCGTAACTCTCACATGGGCTTTGTGTTTACTACTCAACAATCAGCACACCCTCAGAAGGGCTCAAGAAGAATTAGACAAACACATCGGCAAAGAAAGACTAGTGGAAGAATCAGACATTGAAAAACTACCCTACATTCAAGCCATAATCAAGGAAACATTGCGTATCCAGCCACCGGCGCCGCTAATGCCACCGCGAGAGTCGGTCAAGGACTGCACGGTGGCAGGGTACCACATCCCAACTAGCACACGTCTTATGCTGAATATATGGAAACTCCAACGTGACCCCCGAGTTTGGGCTGATCCATCGAAATTTCGGCCTGAAAGGTTTCTAGACGAACATAAAGAGGTCGATGTTCAAGGAAAGCACTTTGAATTGCTGCCTTTTGGTGGCGGTAGAAGGATCTGTCCTGGAATTTCTTTCGCCCTCCGATTCACGAAGCTTACACTTGCTAGTGTCTTACATGGATTTGAGATTGAAAAGTTTTTAGACGAGGAGATCAACATGACGGGTACTTTTGGTTCTACTAATCTGAAAGCCACTCCACTCGAAGTCTTCCTCAAGCCAAGATTGTCTTCTAATCTTTATGCTTGACCATTTTAAGAAAATGATGTTTACTTAATGTAATTGGGTAACTTTTACTTTTTCTTCGTGTGGTATCCTTAATTTTGGACAGTATATCCGATCAGTACTTTCTGTAATAAGACATGTAATATAGACCGAAAGAACTAGTTGATGTATGTACAATGTATCAATGTTTTCTATGGATAATTATTACTATCGTGTACAGTCAGTCAAGGACTGCACAGTGGTCGGGCACCACATCCCGGTAGGCACACGTCGTATGGTGAATATGTGGAAACTCCACTGTCACCCCCGAGTATGGGTTGATCCACAGGAATCTCGACCAGAGAGGTTTCTAGCCGAAACATAAAGATGTCGATGCTCAACGCTACAAAAAAAAAAAAAAAAAAAGTTGAATTTGGGGTAGATTTAGGAACGGTTCTTTTTCTTTTTTTCCTATGGAATGATTTGGGATTGATAAAATAATTTGAACTGAATTTTGGAGCGGTTCACCTTCATTCTTATAGAAATATATAGGAACGTTTAATGAAAAACCATTTCAATTTGACACGGTACGTATAATACATTATTGATGATTGTTCCTAATATTGAATTTGTGTAAAAAGTTTTTTTTTTTTAATTGGAACAGATTGGATGACATCTGAAACGGTTATATTATTTATTTCGGGTTACTTTTGGAACGGTTTTTATAATACTCATACTTGAATTTTGAAACTGTGTTTATTTACATTGGTGATATATTTAGACACAGTCATTGGAACGGTTTGTTTGTCAATCTTTGCAATAGTATTAGGTAGGGTCAATTTTTTTGTTTGGAACAGTCTTCTGTAACTGTTTTAAGAATGGTCAATCTTATTTAGCAACACGTATTTAAAACCATTTTAGCAATGGTATTAGGAATGGTCAATCTTGTTAAAAACAGAACATTAGTGGAAAAAAATTAAGTGGTAATTTTAACAGTGCCACTAAATTTTATATATATATATATATATGTGGTGACAAGAATATTTATTTTGTTCTTCTAAATAAAATATTTATTTTATCACAATAATGAATTCTATAATTCAAGAATTAATATTATTCTGTAAAAACTGTTATTAGCACGAATTAGTGACAAAAAAATATACGCTAAGGTCTATATTGACAACACAATATAGTGACAATAATTTTTTGTTGTTATTAGATTGTCACTAATTGTATTTAGTGTCAACTTTCTGCACAATTTTTATCAATAATAATTATATAGGCGGCAAGATAAAAATGACTATTACTTACTATATATTTTTAGTGATAATTTTAAAATTGTCACTTGATAGTTTGTCACTAATATCATATATTTTTGTATTAAATTAATTCAGCAACAAAATGAAAAAAAAAATAAAAAAGCACACAAGTTTATTTTTATTTAAATTTTTGTGTGGAGGTTTCTCATGCTAAATTTCAGGAATTACTATATGCATATAACTAGCATAGAAATATTGATGGAAAGCTAACAATATGTAAAATCAATAACATTAAATTTGAATGACAATGATATTAAAATTAGTCATTGAATGTAAAATTTGTAAATTATATTGTCAGTAGATCATCGTACCACTTGAATGAAAGCTAGCTGCCAGTATTGTTAACCACGTTATACATAAATATATATATATATAGTATTATAGGGTAAATTATAATTATATTTTTTTTTACATTTGGCATAATTAAAAATATCTCTTTATTGTTTAAAAAATTATAAATACCCCCTTCAAATAAAAAATAATTATGTAGCTTTTAAATGGTGAAGTAGACATTACTATTTTATCTTTACTGAATTTTTTAAAAAAATTAAAACTATATTTGAAAAAAAAAGATTAAAAATGGGTAAAATAAATAATTTATAGGAAATATTAGTTCATAAAAATATTTAAAAGAATTATAAATTATTTATTAATTATAATTTAGGAAAGTTGTATTTTTCGTCCCATAATTTAGGGTCTTTTCACTTTTAATCCCATTGATTACGAAATTCTCACATTTGGTTATGTAATTTTAAAAAAATAGTAGTTTTGATCCCATGGCAAATTTTCGTTAAATGTTAAATGAAAGAGACCACGTGGCTGGCAGGTGCTTGGGGCCAAAAGTATAAAAACTCTAACTGTCATGTGCTAACCATGTAGCTATTTTAATTTTTTGTTAAAATATATAACAAAAATGTGTCATGGGACAAAAAGTACTACTTTTTATATGTTATAGGACCAAAAGTGAAAATTTCATAACCAATTGGACCAAAAATAAGAAAGGCCTAAGTTACGGGACGAAAAATATCATTTTTCTTATAATTTAAAAGAATATTTTAATCAGTTCAACATAAAAATTGAATGAAAAATTAATGAATGCTAACATAATAGGCTCGTCATTAAATGAACGCTAAAATTAAAGGGTATATATAATTGTTGACTTAATGTCCTATGCATAGAATCCTTTGAAACAAAGAATTCTATTTTATTTGTATATTGACAAACAAATCTTGGACTCTTATTCTCTCACCATCCACTTGGCTACAATCCGTGAGACGAAACAGGAATTGCAACACAATGTTGCGATAGGAGATCTCGTGCCTCACGGAAGTGGTGTACTCCACGTACTTGGTTTACAATTTGGCTTAATGAAAATGACTTTTATATCCTTGATTATAAACTATTACATCTTATTTTACATATTTATCAACAATTCAGATTTAATACACAAATAGAGGCGGAGAGACGAGGAGAATAGGGGGACGTGGGGGGAGGCGCCAGAGATGGAAAGGAGGTGGATATGCAGGTGAGGGATGGGAAAAGATGGTGGCGGCGGTGGATTGATTTGAAAAACAAGATATTGGACATGGATTTAATTAAGATTTAATCTCAAGTGTAGATTACTAAGGATAAAATTTGAACGATTCATTTATATTCGATAAGATTCGATGTTTGTGAATAAAAATATATATAAAAAAAAGTGAAAAAAAATCACACGTGCAATACACCACTCATGTAAAGAAAGTATTTTGCATATTTTTTAAAAATTGAAGAAGACAAAATTGATATTCTTTTTATTTTTCACAAGGGGTAATTTATTTGCTTATATCATGTATTACAGGCAGGTAAGCAATTCACCCTTATTTAAACACGAAGGCAAGCATGGATCATAATCCTTATTCCATGGACACACTCATTAATCCTCTAATAAAGCTAGTTAAAATTGATTGGGTACTTAGGTTGTCTGTCTGGTAAAAAGATTCCAAAGTGCTTCTCAATCTCAGGGTCCTTCTGATTCTCATCAAACATTGCAAAAATGTATGTTTCTATAGCCCGTCCAGGCCTTTTAGGAGTCCCATCTCTCACACGTTGGATCAAATTCGTGTTGTATGTTCTAGCATTATCAATCGATGTCGAGTCTCCTCCCTCCGAAGGCCAACCACTCTCCGACACCACAATTTCCAGGGACGATCCGCCACTCTTCTCCAGTGCTGCATACATAGCATCCAAAATTGCATAGAAAAGATTTTGATATCGTACCCCACCAGCATCAACCCCATCAGCCGATGTGAAAAGAGCGTATTCAAGGCTGATCTGTGCTTTATTGTTAATATACGAAAAGTAAGGATATATGTTGACAAGTAAAGGAGCACCATTATTCACCAAAAAATCAATGATCCCGTTCAAATAGTCCCCAACTTCAGGCCTGAACGCCCCATCTGCTGGGGGGAAGTCGACTCCAAGAACTGCCGTATCAATGGCTGTTGAAACTTTTATCTGGTTTCCTATGCCTGCTGCAGAAATAGCATTCTGGACATTCTGCATGGCTGGGAGGATAAATTGTGCGTATTGAGAAGTGTCGCCTCTCAATGGACTGACTTCGTTCCCAACAGCAATGAACCTAAATCTAACATCCGGGTAGTTTCTTACATTGTTTTGAACCCAAGAATCTGCGTTGCCTTGGCTGGCAGCAACATTTTGAAGATCAGTGTTTGGAACACCTAGGATGACCTCAATGCTAGAACCTCGGAGAGCTTGGAGAGTTAACTGGTCGGGATCGTAAATTCTCATCCGGCGTATGTTGTTCTGGTTGTATAGAGCCACAACATCTGATTCGGAAGGCAGGTTAGTCCCAAGCCTCCCGTAGCAAACACCAGTCTGCGCAGCTGCATCAAAGATGAACAAAAGCTCATTTGCTTGTGAATTATTTTTCCAAGGGGATAATTATTCGATCTAGATCTTCTATCACACTTTCATTTCACATATTAGTGTCATGCCAATTAGTGATAGAGATATGCTTTTTTAAAATAAAAAAATAATTAAATTAGATTATAATTAAAGGATATCTTTTACCATAATTAATTGGCTTAATTGCAATATTCATCATGTGTCAGTTTTGCTTTCATAAAAACTTTATTTTTACAATTTAATTCACCAATAATTAATTTTATGAGGATTTTTTCATTGAAAATTTCAAATATACGCAAGTTTATACTGTCATTTGACATGCACGTGAGAAAACCTGATGAGATTTTAATATTTCAATCAAAAAAATCACAAACCGAGAAAATTGATAAACAATTAATTGATTAAAATGTCAAATTAACTTTTCACGACAAAATTGTCAAAATCCTACATATAGAGGACCCAAATTGTAATTAAACCTAAGTATTTACATACACTCTTTAGGCTGGGGCATGCTATAATTATGTTTTTATTTTGAAAAATTACAACATATTTAATATTACTCTCACTTTTTCCGAACCTATAGAAAAAAGTGACTTTAATAAAATAAGTTGGTATTCCGAAAATATCCCTCTACATGGAACAATTAGAAAATTATAAAAATGAAACAATTTAGCTTGAGCAGCAATTCGTGAGTGGGAGCTTAGTTTGTTATTGCATATTCAAGTCGTTAATTTGAATCAAATTTTGCAAATAAAATCACCCACTAGAAGAAATTAACATTATTGGCCGTTGTTAAAAATAAATAGTTATAGTAAATAGTCATGATCATGATACACATTGATTGTTAATAGTAGTTTTCGTCAGTGTAGCTAAAATATTTGTCTTGCCTCATAGTCATGGCAAAAATAGTTTTCATTGTAAATAATAAAAGTTTGTGCATTAGTCTTGTTTAGCCATAATTAATAATAATTTTTTTACCACAATTCTAATCAATAGTTAATAATAAATTTTCTTTCAGGACCCTTCGCCTGTTGTCCTAACATATTTCCTTTGTTTCATTATGAGCGTCCATGAGACGTCCTAACATATATATATATGACATGTGTAATGTAAAATGTAATATTTTGTAATGACTGTAGCATTTTGCCAAGGAAATAGCTTAATTTTTATTATATATTTAAAAACTTTTTTGTCGGGACCAGATTTGATCAAACCAAATCAATAATAGAGCAAGTGTATCACACTTACTATGTGATTGGTCACTTTTCTTAAACTGTACACCAATCATATGACAAGTATATATACTTGTCATATAATTGGTTTAGATTTAACGAAGTCGGACCGAGTTAAAATTTTCTATCTATTTGATCAATGAAGTTATAAATGAACTAACAGAAAATACTAAAGATATATAACAAAACAAAAGTAAAAAATCAAGGGTTTAATAATCCTCTACATTCTAAGAGAAAAGAGAAAGGTAACCTGTGAAATCGAGGCTGACCATTATGAGCACCCCCAACACGAACATGACATACATGAAATGATTTAAGGTAGTAGCCATTGGTAGGAAAAAAGACAAAGCTTATATTTAAACCTCTGCAGTGAAGCAAATTGTCTTCACAAAACTTCCTTTTTATAGAGGTTTTTTATCAGTGTGTGAAATGGGGTGTGGTTTGTAGAATTTTAGCTGACCACTGGCTGCTAAAATTTTTACCTGCCAAATTAATTTCTACGTGGAAACAAAGTACAGAGCCTACCAGCAAATTGGAGTTACGTCCATGAGATAATCTTCCGGACATACATTTGAAAAGTCATCCTAAGAATTCTTGGTCTCTTGCTTGTGGAAGACTTCTTGCAATAACTAACTTCACTAGCCGCCTTGTTCTAACCTTATGCATGCTTCCTGCAACGTATCAATCGGATTAAACGGGGATAATTACGATTTTTCATCCTAAAAAATAGTCACTTATGTGTTTTTATTTTTATTTATTTTTAAATGATTTGAGATTGCAGTTTTAATTTTCAAACTTTTTATTTTTTTTAGCATGTTTGGTCCTTTCTGTTAGTAAGCTATTAAAGTTGATGGAATTACGCACATGACACGTGCGACTAGTTTGGGGTGGGTGGGAGTCATTTCCCTTCCATTTTGTGGTCTTCTTTAAATTTTACCCAAAACAGGCCATTGATAATATTTTGTTAAAATGGTAAAAATAAGTGATTTGGGTCAGAGCTTGAAGAAGACCTGCATGCCCATGACGTCTGCGCAATTCTGTCAACTTTAACAGCTCACTAATAAAAATGACTAAAAATGCCCAAAAATAATAGTTTGAGAATCAAACGCGTAATCTCGGATTGCTTCAGGATAAAAAATACATAAGTGGCTATATTTGAAAACCAAAATTATAATTATCCTGAATAAACGTATATAATGCAGTGTACAACTACACCAATCATATTTTGTGAAGGCAAAGCTCACCAAGGACTCCGTGCATATCCAAATTTTACTCAATCGCCTCTCATTTCTTCTCTCGTTCTATAAATAGGAGCTTAAAAAAGTTAAAGGGATAGCTTTACACTTTGATTATTCACACAAATTCACTAATTTTCAACTCACTTATGCTCATTATTATGCAAAACTCCCCATTTTTATAATATCCATCCATTCTTCACACGACAAATCACTTATCCTACTGATTTTCACATATTTCGTAAGTATTCTTGCTTTAACATCCTATTAAGGCAGTTACTCGCTTATGGATTTGGGTATTAACTCTTATTTTTTGAGTTAATTATACAAAAATCTACATGATTATAGTGTTATTGAACTCTAATACGCATTAACTTAATACCACCTATGTTTGAGCATAAATATGATAAGTACGTGATCCGCAATAGATCATCTGATATTATATAGTGCTAATAGATTTCGGCACTTATCAATATAACAGAACATGTGTTTTAGCAAAATTGCACAACACCCCCTCGTAATATGGAAATAACCTAAAACACCCCTTATGTTAAATAAAAGTTCAAAAAACAATCCCTCTTTTTCCGTCAAACTCAACAAAGTTAATGGCGGAGGGGTCTAATTGAGCTATTTTCATATCACAAGGAATTTTTCGTATTTTCATTAACAAGTATATTTTATTTAGGCTGCGAATTAATCATATCTCTATGGATATGATAGATTGAGCTGTATATTAGTGGTACACGTTGTAAAGTTATTTATGTATATTTTTGTTAGGCCGACCTATATGAGCCCTCTAAGGAATTGCATTTTTCATGATATTAATGATTGTATGAGTCAAAGAATACATTTGTTGATGCAATTAACTAGTCAGCTCTAATAAAAGTGGAGGGACTTCAGTTGATTAATGTCATTAATTGCATTTCCCTCCCTTAATTTTTATTTCAATTTTGAAACTTCTAAATATTAATAATTGGCCAAAAACTCTTAATATTACAATTCAGAATGACAGAAGTATCAATGAATCTATACAAATTTATAACAACAGATTTTAAGTAATAAACTAAGATATATATAAAACAGAAATAGAATCAATGGCTTGACCCAAAGAGCCAGATCGGGAGAGAAAAGCTCACAACCACTAAGGCCGATAAGTTTTCATGGTTGCTCAGTACCAAACAACAATAACTAAAAAAACTTAAGCCACATAGAGTCACTTGAAAACCACAAAGATTTCCACACAGAAGATGGTTCATAAAGAACGTTTAATCGGAGAAGGAGAAGAAGAGTTTTCTCTTAGTTCAGTTCTACCAAGCCAAAAAGTATGGAGGGCCTTTATAGGGGTAGGAAATTGATTTCTAAGAGAGAGACATTGAAGACCGAGAGAGAGGGAGACAACGGATGAGAGAAAATAAGGAGGGGGAGAGAGAAGAAACTAGAGAGAAAATATCTAGAAGAAACAAACGGGGAGAATGAATTAGGATTAGAATTTTGGGATATAAAATAATGCAAATCGAGTTGGGCGAGTGGGTTGGATGAGTGGGTTGAATGTAGGGAGTGGGCTGAGCCAAAAAGTAAGCTGAGAGGTTGAGTGGGCTGAGGCATCCAAGTGAGAGGCGTGGCAACATTGGGCTTGGGCATACCAATAAGATTATGGGTCATATTTTCTTAACAGTAAGTGTATTATACTTGTTATGTGATTAGTCACTTTTTTTTTTAATTGTACACAAATCATATAGCAAGTTTTTGCAGCTATCATATGATTGGTTCAGATTTTCCCGAATCGGGTCTGGACTAAAATTTCCTCACCACCATTACGAGGCCTTGCCAAATTATCAAGTGTGGGCACTACCTTGTTACATAAATGCCAAGCCAACAGTGGAATCATAGGGGCAAATTCCATGGTTCAAAGTCGTAATATAAGCGATAATATCAATGGATATTATTTTACATCGACCGTGGTGTATTGGGATATTATGTTATTTAATGCTTAAATTTTTTTAAATATCTATATACAATGCGTAAAATTATAAAAATCATTAAACATCACAAATTACTACAGTAAAACCTCTATAAATTAATAACCTTGGGACCATTAAATTTTATTAATTTAGAGAGATACTAATTTATCGATAAATTAATATTTTATTAATTAAAAAAGAGACTTTTTAAATTCAGCAAATTTATTACATATGTATTGAAAATAAATGAATTCATATATGTTTTATGGATTATATTCATGGCTCAATCAATTCTTTGTAACTAATTAAATATATTCATGCATAATATCAATTCATTATATACAATTAACTATTATATTCATAGAAGCATGTTCACTTCATTGGAATTACTTAAATATATATGTTTACAATAATTCGTGGCACTTAAATAACTATTTTAGCCAATTAAATATATTCATGCATGATGAATGAAACATATACTATATAAATCTCAATATGAAAATAAAATAATTCATAACATCCAACCATGTCTTTTCATCTAAAAGGCATCGCAAAATCATCCATGAATGATCAAATGCATAAAGCATTACAGACTTCATATTTTAGCAAATTACCATAATATTTATAATTGTAATATTCATGAATTATTAATTTAGAGTTTTAATGGGACCTAATATTTATAAAGGAATTTTTCAAAAAATTATTATCTTATTATCTTATCGAATTTGATGATTTTTACAAAGGCCCAAGTCGGGACCGGAAGATTTTATTATTTTAGAGAGTTTATTAATTTATAAAAGTTTTACTGTATATAGTTACAAATCAGAAGTTTTAAAAACATCAAATATAAGATGACACTCCTCTCTACTAACGCATGATTGACTCATCTCTTCTTCTACTATTGTTCGTCAATTTTCATCTCTGATGGTGTACTTTGTATGAGATTAAAAAACAAAAAAAAAAAAAATAGTATGGTATGAACCCATGAAAAATCTCTCATAATTCTTGAATAGTTCAAAATTTTGAAAAAAAAAAAACAAAAAGTTAGGAAAAATAAGATAGCCCCTGTCGGATTCGTCATCCAACGGTTGAAAGTGATGCAACTGTCATAGAAGACTAAGAAAAATAAGTTGACGAGAAATAAATGTTAATTGCAATTGGCGGAAAGAATACTAGAGCAGAAGTGGACTTGAAAGTCCGGACATTTCAGGTCGCCGCGGCCATTGATGATGATGTGATCGGTGAACAGTAGTGGTCACAATACGAGCAGGAAAGAAATGCCAAAAACTCCACACTAGATTGAGATATTTTATGCGTATTACGTCTAATTTAATTGACGAAATTAAAATCTTTTGATGTCAAGAATTTCGAGCACATTGATATTAGTCCACTCAAGTCGTTTGTCTATTATAATAATACTTATTTATTAGTTGTATATGTTTAAATTGATAATTAGCATTTACTGATCGTTCATGATTAAAATTCGTAAAGTAATTATAATTAATTTCCTGAAAACATAAAATACTGAAATGTTTTACGATTAACATAAATATTAATTTGAAACTGTGTAACATAAAATACTGAAATGTTTAGGGATAATTCTATATGTAAACCCCCTGTGGTTTAAAAAACTACATTTAGTATTCCTAAAGTTTGCTTTCGTCTAACAATTATGTTCCCTCCATTGGTCAAATTAATTGTATTTGCTGATATTAACAAAACAATTTGAATGGAAATTGATATTTACTTTGGATTGACTTATTAACTTATTGTAAGTCAAACAATTTTTTCAAGACTAAATTATCCTTATAACATCGAAGATATACTTCTTCATGCATTAACGCGTGAAGACGTATGAGGGTAATTTGGTCAAAAAAAATATTTATTTGACATCCAATAAGTCAATAATAACTCAATTGAAGGTAAATATAATTTTTTTTATTTTTTTATTAATATTAACAAATTCGGTGTAATTTTGACTAATGGGTGACTTATTTATTAGAGGAAGCAACTTCATGTATGCTAGATGTAATTTGCTAAACTACAGAAAATTTACATGTAATTAAACCAAACTTTAGAGAAGGGGAGTGTAATTATCCCTTTAATTTATTAAGGATTAATAGACCACATTTATAATAAGTTGGTGGTATAGATAATTTGAAGCCCCTATTTTCGATCAAGTAATAGTTTTTGTTAACTAGTCGTTATGGCACGTCATTTCTACATGCATATAAAATATTTTCATAAGTATAAATAAGAGTAAGATATATAAATCAGTATATTACAAAAGAAAGAAAGAAAATACAATAATTTATCAATTAATGTAAATTTAAAAAATTTAAATTAATTAGTTATTTTATTATGAAGGGCATTTTTTACTTTATAAAAAATTGATGTGACGGTCTTATTAATTGTCGTTTCTGAACATGGAGGGACTTTTCTTTATTAGTGTCAAGATTCACATTTAGTTTGAATTTAAGGCAATAAACAACTCAATATTAATCACGTCTTATATTATTCAGACCACACAAGTTAATAGTTATATGTTACATATACCCTCAATTTAACGATATATGTCATTTTTTCTTCTTTTAATATAGAAAGATTCTTATTCAGATATTTAATCAAATCCAACTAATCATATAATAAATATAATATACTTATCATGTGATTTTTCACTCTTACTAAATAATATATCATATAATAAATGCATTTTTTGTATAATTATTTCACATCTCAGGACAAAAAATTTCTCTTTAATATATTTATTCTATTTATTAAAGTTGAACCCTCTAAAGAGCTTAAAAATCTTATAGAAAAAGATTTGTTGAAGTTATCTTTTTCTTTTTAAAAGTTTATAAGATTCTAAAAATCTTTTTTGAGATTTTATAATTTTTTAAGAAAAAAAAATACCGAACTATTTTTTATAACAAACTCTTAAATATCTAATAAAATATTTTGAAAAGCTTATAAACCCAAATAAGCACCATTAATTTTGAACAAAAATAGAGGGATTGGTACCTTGAAAGCTCATATTGAAAGGGTAAAGTACAACAACTCTCCTAAGATTTTCCAATAACCTCATAATTTTTACGATTTTCTAACGACTAACTCAATTAATTATTCTCTATTATTCTACGTTAGATTTTCATTCATTGCTTCTGATAAACTTACCAAAATACCTTTGTGGACTATGAATTACAAGTTTATTTATTTTTTATGTAGTAACTGAACAATTTTTCAAATTTTTTCATCTACTCGTCCGATATTTTTTATAAAATTTGATATTTTTTTATAAAAAATACAGTAAAAGCAAAGTTTATAATTCGAAACCTCTATCCAGAAATTATAAAATTTCATCAAATTTAAAAAATATTAATAACTTTTCAAATAATAAAGAAAATATTAATAATTATACCAAGGTTGAGCAGCTTGTAACTTATCCTATAAATAGCGATAGAATTCCATTCCACCAATAGTTTAGTTTAATATATCGTTTGCAATCTTTACGTCTCAGTCAAACTACACAAGTCCTTATTCAGACAAAGAGGCAATTGTGGACTACTAATGTCCTTATTATGTAGATAAACTTGTTCATCATGTAATCCAACTAGTTAAAATTGATCGGATACTTAGCTCGTCTGTCCGGAGAAAATATCCCAAAATGCTTCTCATATTCAGGGTTCTTCTGATTCTCATCAAACATTGCGAAAATATACGTTTCTATAGCCCGTCCAGGCCTCTTAGGCGTCCCATTTTTCACACGTTGAATCAAATTCGTGTTGTACGTTCTAGCATTATCAATGGAAGTCGAGTCTCCTCCGGCAGATGGCCAACCACTCTCTGACACCACAATTTCCAGGGACGATCCGCCACTCTTCTCTAGTGCTGCATACATTGCATCCAAGATCGCGTAGAAAAGATTTTGATACCGTATCCCCCCAGGCACAACGACCCCGTCAGACGTAAAAAGAGCGTATTGGAGACTGATCTGTGCTTTATTGCTAATATAAGAAAAGTAAGGATATATGTTGACGAGTAGAGGGGCACGATTGTTCACTAAGAAACGAATGATCCCATTGAGATATTGTGCAACTTTGGGCCTGAAGACCCCATCTGCCGGAGGATACGCGTTTCCAAGAACACCTGTCTCGACGGCAGTGGAGACTTTGATTTGGTTCCCCAGGCCAGCTGCAGAAATAGCATTCTGAATGTTTTGCAGGGCCGGGAGAACAAATTGGACATACTGAGAAGTGTCTCCCCTCAACGGGCTGACTTCGTTTCCTACAGCGATGTACCTAAACCTGACATTCGGGTAATTTCTTACGTTGTTTTGGACCCAAGTGTTGGCGTTGGCTTGGCTGGCAGCAACGTTTTGGAGATCGGTGTTTGGGACACCTAGCATTAGCTCAATGTTGGAGCCTCTGAGAGCTTGGAGAGTCGGCTGGTGGGGATCGTAGATTCTCATCCGTCGTATATTGTTCTGGTTGTATAGAGCCACAACATCTGACGAAGAAGGCAGATTATTCCCAAGTCTTCCGTAGCAAACGCCTGTCTGAGCAACTGCATCATAAGTGAACATATAGAATTCTTGGTAAGGTGTTTTGGTTATAATCCAACATCTCTCTTTCTCCAACTTGGAGTGGGTAAAAACTCTTCTGTCACACATTCATATCATACACTATGTTAAATTCATATTATATTGTATGCGATTCAAATTTTAAACTAAATTTATATTTTTTAATATAAAAAAAAATACGTGTTTATCTCTTTTATTACTGTGACACAAAAGTATGATAAAAAAATATATGTTATTCACTAGACCCTTCTACCCATAAATGTGTGATTGGTTTGCAAATATAAGTGAACGACGTAATTTTTATCTATACTAATATAAAAAATAAAATAAAAAAGTTATTTCTCACTCATAACTTGCAGTTTGTGATTTTACGACACAAAATTTTGAAATACCAATTATACTATTAAATATTTACACCGATATAGTAAGTTATATTTATTTCAAATGTTCTACATATTTTAACCACCCTATACAATCATAAATTGATTTTTATTTTAGAATATGTATCACATTTATCATATTATAAACGTGCAAGTATTTCTTGCTACGATGGCTAATTTACAATATCGCACATAAATGTAAGACTTTGTGACGACTTGTGTATTTTGTCAAGTAAATTATGGCTTAATTTCGATTACATATTTGATTAATCAAGTAAATGAATTAACTATAAGAGAAATATAAATGCATTCTTCTACTTGTATACTAATTAATTAATATAGAAGTAGCTTAATTAACAATGATTAAATATATTATTAAATTGTCAAGTAATAAATAATTTCAAACGGCACATAGAACCCATCTTTATTTAGAGTTTTGCCCACGAAGTTCGTAATCATTATATTTATAGGGTGTCTCGTTAAATTTATTTGAAACATCTTATAAGCTCCTATATCTTATAAAATATTTTAAAATTTTAATATATTAAATTTTATTTTAAATGTAAACTCTCAAAGTGCTCGAATATATTATAAAGCTTTTTATATAGTAATCATGATCCAAAAAAACCATCAAACTATTAGAAACTTTTAATCATATAAAATAGATATTTTTGCTTTAGGAAGAAAAACGTAAGTTATGTAAAGTGTGAAAACAAAATAGAATAAAATTGTGAGAATGTTGAGATATTAAAGGGATTAAAAGATCTTACATAAAAAAAAAAAAAAAATGGGTTTAACTTTTTCTTAAAAAGACCTTATAAAATCATAATCATCTTATTCAAAAATCTTATAAATCTTATAAATATTTACCAGACAAGTTTATCGAACTTAGGGTGAATTACAAAAGGCTCTGTTGAGATTTACCATAATTACAAATATCTTTCGTTGTTTAAAAAAATTATAAATATTTTTTAAAATTAACAATCGTCTAATAAATATCTCTGACGATGGGTTGTGATCACAAGAGGGGTATTTGTTATACGGCCATTAATTTCGAAAGAAATTTGCTATTTTCAAATAATAATAAAATATTTATAATTATAATAAATTTTAGAAAAATTTATTGTAATTTAAAAAGTTTATAACATAATCCTAACACTCTCTTAGTGGCCTTTAAGGGAAAAGAGATAGGAAGCAGACCTGCGAAGTCGAGGCTGACCATTATGAGCAGCCCCAAGATGAACATTACATACATGAAATGATGCGAGGCAGTAGCCATATATAGTAAAAGCTAAGATTTAAGCCTCTGCAGTGATGCAATTGTCTTCACAAAGCTTCCTTTTTATAGAGATGGGCTGTGACTGTAGAATGGCAAAATTATATTTTTGGTCCTATAATTTTATATCATTCGCATTTTTTGTCATGAACTTACTTCATTTTCACATTTAGTTTTTATTTTGACGAATTCAATCCTGAATATCTTGCATTTGGTCATTTTTTAACAAATTTAGTCATTTATTTACAATTTTAGTTCTAACGACTCATAGTTACAAAATCAAAAATGAAATTTATTATGGTATAAAAGGGACAAAATTTGTCAATACAGAACTAAATTTGCTAAAATTGATCAAATATGAGATGTTCAAAACTAAATTTGTCAAAAAAGAACTAAATATATAAATAGAATAAGTTACAGGACTAAAAATACTAACTACTTGTAGAAGTTTAGGTGACCACTTGCTGCTTATAAATTTTCCTGCCAAATTAATTAATATCTGTGTGGAAAACAGTTACAAACAGTGAGCATTTTGGAATTAAAGGCATTAGGACATACATTTGAAAAGTCCTCATCCTAAGAATTTTTGGTCTCTTGCTAGCGAGTGGAAGACTTCCTGCAAGTAGCAACGTTAGCCGCCTGTACGCTCAAAGCACCGTGTCATGGCCGCTCAGGACAAGAAAAAAGAGAAATTACAATTAATAGTTCAATAAGATAAGAAGTTGGATATTTTTGGTCCTCTACTTTACTAAATTTAATATTACAGATATAGTCTCAAAACCTAACAGATTTGGCCGTATAGAATCAGTACCTGAGACCAGGTCTCCCCATCCGAAGATGGTAACTCTTAATTACACTTGGACACATGAAAAAAACCCGCACTCAACTTCATTTATCTGTTTTATCCCATTACGATTTTATTTCTTTTAAAATACTAATTTAGCATTTTTTACTCACTGTCAATAAATATTAATAAAAGGGAAAAAGAATAATGGTGGAACAATAGAAATTATAATGTTGGGAGAGAAGACTAGGGAAAGAATATTGATGATGACATTAATTGTCATAACGTGACCAAGAGAAAAGTCGACAAAATCCAAATTGTGACTTTGTGACATTGTCCTAACTGATTGAGATATTTCATTATTAGGCTTTAGCATGTTGAATTTTTAATATTGTTGATTACTCGATTTTTAAATAAGGGTATAAATATTTATGTATAATTATAAAAAAAATATCGAAAAGTATAGTGGTACGTAGAATATTTTAGTGTTTTTCGTAATATTTTGAAACTCACGGCAAGCAAATTTGAGTGGAAATTTTATTCTTTTTGGGGGTTTTTTTCTAAATAAATTGACTTATTTTAGGGGAATGGATGCAGGACAAGTACTATAAATTAGATTAATAATGTTAAAACTAAAAAAAATAGAAAATATTCGTTTGATAGTAAAAAATATTGAATAATGAGTTTAGCACATGTATTTATAAATTTACATTGAAAGAATTCTAATATAATTAAACTAAAAAACGAAATGATCATAAGTAATATATAGTTTGTAAATTAGTAATGAATTAATAAAACTCTATCTCCTATGATAAATAGACCGACAATTATGAGGTCGGCCTTGAATGTTTCCCGTCATTTCCCCTTGTCTGAAAATATTGTCGTTCGACGGGGGAGATAAGAGAAAATTATCAAGCAAATTGGAGCGAATTTGTAATCGATATTAAACATAATAATCAATTATATGACAAGCATAAACAACGGTGGAAAGGTGTGGAAGGTTAGTCTGATTCGGAAAAACCAATCAATGAAAGTAACATGATCAATCTTACTGTCGTGAAGAAAAACATCAATCTTAAATATTTCTAGTGACATCATCGAAATCATCAGCCTGGGCAGGAGCATGTTGCATTCTATGACAATGAGGTCCAGTGTACCAATGTCTTGCTCAGTATGCGCCTATGAGTAGTGTCCGCTACGCCTATAAGGATGATGAAGGATATTAATGTACATAGGTGTTAGAATAACCTGCAAGAGAACTATTAATTCAATGAAAGGGGCATGTAATTCGCACATGATCTATTAAGTAACTATCATTGATTTAATAAAATCACCGTACTTTATTAAATATTTAATAAAATTTGTGGCTAAAACTAAAATTGCAAGTGTTTGTGACTTGTGGGATTAAACTTTGTGAGTGCTAAAACAATGATATCAAAATCACCGAGAGAGTAAATTGTCGGACATAAGTTGTAATTACATAGGTACACTAGAAGATTATGATTTTTCGCTACAATTAATTACTATGATGAAAGAAAAAAATAGTGATAAATACAAATTAATCATAGCTCGACAATTAAAAAAATAATATTTATAAGATCTAAAAATAAGATGTCTAGAATCTTATAAGCTCGTCAAAGAAAAAATAAATTCAACCAATATTCTTCAAGAAGATCTTTTTAAGCTATTTAATTTTAATATCTAATAAATAAAAAATAATTTCACGTGTTAGTATATATTTCATTTTCCCCCAGGTTAAAGGATTAATTTATATAATTTTAAATTCTAATAGTTTGATAATTTTTTTGATTATATTATAATATAAAAAGTTTATTATATATGTCTACCACTCAAATATCTCATAAGCTTTAGGTATTCTATTTATTAAAACACTTCAAAAGTTTATTTGTAAAATAAAATTTAATATTTTTAAACTTACAAAATATTTTTGAAGGAATAATTATACGTAGACCTTCTGTGGTTTAAAAAGTTACATTTAGTATCCTTGACGTTTTATATTATATTTTAATTTTGAATTAATAATTAATAAATACAAAATGCAAAAATTCATTTTTAAGGAGTTATTTGTTTATTCAACATTATCAAGTAAATTTAGATGTGAATGACAAATAATAAATTAAATAATTTCTTCATCAATTAAACGGTTAATATCAATGTTTTTTGAAAATATAATTTATACTAATGATTCAATGATACAAGTACTAACAAAATTATGAGTTTAATATTTTTGGCAATTAATAAATAATATATTTATTTTTAAAAATATAATTTTACACATATATATTTTCTCATTTTATAAAATATAAAACAATTATAAGATATTTCAATTAAATTTAATCAAACACCAGTGAGTAAATATTAGGGGTAACCAAACCCGCACCCCTAAAATTTGGTATAATTATACGTAAACTCTTCATGATTTAAAAAATTACATCTAATACTTTTGAGGTTTGCATCTCTCTAATAGATAAGTCCCTCGTTAGCAAAAATTTATTGAGTTTTTCAATATCAAATAAAAAAAATATTTGACGAAAATTAATTTTTACGCTAAATTCACTTATTATTGATTTATTGCAAGTCAAATAAAAATTTCACACCAAACTATCCTGATAATGGTGAAAATATACCTTATCACATGCATTAATACGTGAAAATGTATAAGGATAATTTAGTCGTAAAAATATTTATTTGACCTACGATAAATCAATAATAAGTCAATCAGACATTTTTGCCAATAAAAAAATTTATTTATAAAATAAAAGTAAGCCTCATAAATATTAGATATAATTTTTCAAATTATAAATATTTGTGTATAATTGCACCAAACATCGATTTAAAAAAAAAAAAAATTGAATTAGTTAACGGGCATTCCAACTACCGATAGTGAAGGGCCAAAGTCTGAACCAATAGGGAACGACGTCATTCATTTCATAGTATTGATTATCCAATCAACATCCCATTTTCCTGTGACCTGTCATGAAAACAACTGAAGCTACAGTCATGTCATGTCAATAAATCCTAGCCCTTCATCAGCTACCATGCATCGTTTTGTCCGTTGATTGAGTCCCATGCATCTCTTTCATTCATGCATTGCCATTGATACTTTCCTTGCTCTTCAGCCATCTTTTGGTTTTAAGTTTTTGCCCTTACTTGGGGCTGCAGGGAAGAAAGATACGATGCCGTTTGCAGACAAAATTGACATGGACGTGGCAACTTTACGCTCACTTTGTTAACGGTAATTCCATTATCTATTTTACTCAAATTTGATCCAACAAAAATTCTTACTCAAATCAAATTTAATTAAATAAAATTAATTATAAATAAATATATATACTAATATACTGCAAGCGTACTATACTAACTATATAATTAATTTAGGTAATTTTCCCTATTTTACTCTCTTATTTATTTTATTTTTTAAATATGAAATTGCGTTGACGTTCTCTTAAAATTTAGTGTAATTACACAAATACTCCATATAATTAAAAGATACACCCTTTAAAATTATATTGACACTCTTTTAGAGATAAAAATTCACAAATACCCTTGAAATAAGTTGTATTTCACACTCCATCGGAGCGTATAATATTTGTACTTTACAAAGCGCATGGCATATTTATACAATTTGTCGTAACTCTAAGGAATGCGAGTATAATTTATCTTTTTAAATATAATCCTTAAATAAATTAATTTACTATCTTATTAAAATCACCACTTTCACACAAAACTACATAACAATTCTCATCTATATATATTTATACTATTATAAAAAAAAATTATTGTATTTTAATGAATTTACTAAAATACCCCTCAAAATTTCTTAACTTTTGTTACTTTTATATTCTTGAAGCCACTAACCCATGATTGATAACCAACTTGTCAATAAATTTTTTTTTTTTTGAATATTTTACATACATATCGAGTATCCGTATACCGCTAGTTATTATAAAAAAGAAGGTCATTCAGACTTAATTACAAAACCCACTATTTTTTTGTGAAAATAAAAAATACCCTTCAACTGATACGATAACTTACTTATTTAACTTTTAAAATTTTACATTAACTAATAAATTAATTTTCTTTTCTTTCTTTCTTTCTTTTTTATTGTAATGTAATGATTTATATAATTACTCTTATTCATAATATATTTTAAAACGTAAAATTTATTTATTTTATGCAAGCATCACAACAACTAATACTATTATAAAAAAAAGGAAATAGAATTTTTAGACTCAAAGTGATTGTTTTGATACCACTACACCAATTTAATAATACCAAAAATTTATAAAATATATTTAACTTCCCAATTCATGCTGAATTAACTATTCAATCACGCTCCTATAGAAAATTAATTCAATGCAGTTACCTGCACTCACAAATTAAATTTAGCCTCGTTTTTTAGAATTTTTTTGTTAATAAATAGAAATAACATATTAGTATTTGTATTGCATGTATTCATCGATCTATACTATATAAAAAATATATCTTTTTACTCACGAACGGCGGTTGTGACACTAGTACACTAATTTTTTGTTATGTCAATAGTACCATTAAGTTAGTTTTTTATTCTTTTTTCTTTCTTCGTTTTCATTTGAAATATAATATATTTATTTATATATTTTATTCTTATTTATAATACTAATTATCATTGCACGTGGTGTCCGCAAGCATATAAAAAGAAAAATCATGGTGTAAGATGATGAGAAAAAAATTGTAAAGAAGAATAAATTATTAATTACAAATTATAATAAATATGGAGAAATAAGGTGACAGAGAAATGTGGAGTAGTGAGTAGTTAAGAGAAAAATAAAATAATTATGAAGTTATTAAAAAATATTGAAAATTATTAATTTGACCAAATACTTTTTAAAAGGAAGAAAGAAAATAAGAGTAAATTTGGATATTCAAAAATTAGTACGACAAAAAATTTTCTTTTATAATAATATAGATAGATATTTGAAAGCGTAAAAAATTATTCATTATTTGTATGTAGGGACGACTGCTATAGATATAAAATGACAGTTTTGACGCCACTGCAACCTTTACTCCCAAACCAAAAATAGAAGAAAAAAAGAAAATTGGAGCGCCAATTTTACACATATAAAGTTGATTTCAAAGCGCATCGCCCACTACACATAACTCAAAACTGTGCTAAACGGTCCAAACCGCTCGCCCTCCCCCCACCACTCCCACGTGTTCACACCGTACCGACAACCTGAGGTCACTGATGTTCCCGCCAAAGTCACCAGTTACCGGCCAGCTGGCGGGACGCGGCGGCGAGACGGCGGCGAGAGTGATCGTGGCTGTCAAAGCAGAGAAGGTGATCTCAAAGTGCGGGTTGGCCTGGGCACTCAATCACGCTGCAAGGCCTGGCGACTGTGTTATGCTCCTCGCTGTCTTCTCTGAAGAGAAAACCGGTAATTCCATAAAGTCTGGAATAATATTGCGTCGCTCGAGTTTTCTTTTTTCTTGGTGCTCCGCATATTTAGTAGCTAGTAATGAAAGGTTGTGTATCACTACACTAATTGTTTGGAGAGTATGTGTGAAAGGGAGGAGATTTTGGGGATTTCCGAGGTTGAAAGGAGATGGCCGGAGCGGTGACGCTACCAAGTTACCGGATCGGATTTGTCAGATCTCGGAGTCTTGTTCTCAGATGGTTCTTCAAGTTCAGGATCAAATTCAGGTATGAATTAGAGCTTCTTCTACCTTTATCTTTTCCATGCCAGTTTTCCTTGTTAATTTGCAGTTACTTTCCCCTTGGGGAGGGAATTCTTCTCTTTGAACGCTGTGCTATGCTGAATTGATATAAGTTAAAGGTCATACATATAAACAGCGTAGTCTAGAAAGAAATATGTAGTGAAGTTAAAGAAAATGGCTAACTATCCGAAACTCCCTGAAAGTTAGTGTAATTATTGACTACACCCTTACTTATCATGAACTATAAAAATCTTCCTTCAAAGTTTATTTTGTTTATCTACCACTTCTAAACTTGGAGGTTGTATGTTATTTTAAAGATATAGGATTGTGATTGTTTTGTATCTAATTAAAAAATGAGGTAATTTTAAGGTTTTCTCAATCACGAAAATTTAATGGGAAGTTTTTTTTGCAATTTTAAAAAGATGAGAGGTATAGTTAGAAATGACACTAATCTGTTCAAAGAGTTGTTATAATTAAATAAAAACAAAATGATGAGAATATCTTTACAAGTCATGTAGTTCGATCATTGAATCTTCTTTAATTCAATCTGTTGGAGACTTGATTACATTGTCTGGATTTGGAAGATTCTAAGTTGTGAAGCTGTTAGTTTTACTTGCATATAATTATATGATAAAGTAAGAGGGTTGCATGTGCTTCGCAAAAAGCTGATTATTGATACTGCATTATTGAGTGCCCAGGAATATGCTTAGTCTCTTTTTGCAAGGTAATCAGCTTTTAATGATTGACTAGTTATTATATTCAAGTTCTAGAAATACTTTATTGAACATTGATAATAGAACCTTAATGGAATAATTGAGGAAGTAGAGCTAGATGCAAATAAGGCATGGGACTTATATTCCAAGGTGGATTCATGACACCCCTCCTCTCAAGAGTAAGTTAAAAGATATCCCATTTGAAGTTTAAACTATGGATGACATGTCTATGACTGGCTGGTTGAAGACTAACAAGAATTTGTTGACTGCTGTAGTAAAAAGAGCAAGTTTCAATTTTTGTACAGGGAAAACTTTACACATCAGTTTTTCATTGTCTAAGCAGCAACCGCTCTGTAAATATCTTTGAGTGTTTGTCAAGCCCCTGCCTAACAGAAGCGTTGGCTATTGCTGCTTTTAGTAAATAATAATATTATTATCAATAATGATGATGATAATGATAATAATAACAAGAATAATAATAGTAATGAGTAATTATTTTTATTGTTGTTGTTTCTGTAATGATTTTTTTATTATTATATATAAAAGCTATGATCGCATTTACTTTCATTTGTTTTTTGTGGTAACCTAAGTTCCTTTGTTTATTGATTGATGGAAGAAGGCAGCCCTTATGTAGTACTTAGTTCTGTACAATTGCAGCTAATTGTGATTTATCCCTCCTTGATAGCTTTTAGTCTTGGCTGATGCCAAACAAGATGGTGAAGACATTCTTTGTGACTGAATTTAGTGAAACCAGAGCATGGAAAATAAGTGTATCTGTTAGTTATTGATTGTAGGTTACAGTGCGGATTAAGGTTGTTTCAGCTATCTCTGCTGGTGCTGTCGCAGCTGAAGCAAAGAGCAGTGCAGCCAGCTGGGTCATATTGGACAAGTAAATAAACGTAAATATGTTTATACTTTTTCCCTAAATTTTGTCTGCGCAAATATCTTTTCAGATATACATCCACATAGATTGGTATACCTTGTTGCTAAAGCCAAATTAGGAACAAATGACCAAACTTTGAAACTCTCCTATTCAAAGTCCTGCTCCCAGCTGCTAGCCACTGTTATAGAGCCTAAATGTTGCATGGGACAATATTACAGATATATGAAGTAAAATAAGTGAAAGCGCACACACACACACAAAAAAAAAAGAAAAGAAAAGAATAGTACAACTCATTTTGCTTCTAGTTCATCAAAAAACCATTATGCATTTAGTTATTTTATTTAAAGTCTTGAATATTATTCTGATCTGCCCTAATTGGTATAAAATTTCAGTCTAGTTCTGCTTCTCACCCTGTCTCTGAAACTTATAAGTATCAACAATTTCCATCGTACCTAATTGCAGTTCCATAACTTTTGCGCTTATCAAATTTTTTCCCATGCTTCTTAAGACTGTCATATTTCAAACATGTACTGCACTAGAATTTTAAATATGTTTATACTAGTTCATCAAATTTAGAGCTAAAACTGTCATATTTCAAACATGTACTGCACTAGAATTTTAAATATGTGACTAAGTTATTCCAAATTAAATAAATTGAAACATCTTGTTAGCAATATTGTCACTCAGAAATTTTGTCTAACTTTGATAATCAAACAAAGTGCTTGTATACACTACTATTCCTAATCAACCCTTATCTTCTCCTCAATGGGGCATTGAGCCCATCAATGTTATTGAGATGTCAAAGCACTATTTTATTTGTATTATTCTCATAAAACAGGAAACTGAAGCGAGATCTGAGGTGTTGCATGGATGAACTGCACTGTAATATTGTAGTCATGAAGGGTTCCCATCCAAAAGTCCTTCGACTCAATCTAGCTAGCTCAGATGATATACAAACCCCTTTCTATTCTGCTGCATCTTCACCTGTTAAAGATAATAGAAAGCTGTACAGCTACAAAATGAAGCATACCACCCCTGTTAGCAGTCCTGAGGATGCAAACACTTCATACACAAGATCCACCGGGGAAAAGTCATTATCAAGTCCTGACGCGGGACTTCCTACTTTTGTTGTGTATGAACAAAATCCCCTTTATGAAGGAATGAATAGAGGTAAACGTCCACCTGGTAGACAAAATACTATTGACCATGTAAAGGAAAGAGCAATAAATTTTTCAGCAGCTCCAGAATCACCAAGCAGTCGGAATCAAAGAGTCTTCTGGATTCCTCAGAATCACTCTGTTGATGAGAAAGGCACAGCAAGTGGAAACTGCAATATCATCCCTAAAACAACATTTACCTCTACCAGAACCAAATCTGATAATTTTATACAATATAAGGAAGAGATAATATTAAGTGGACTTAATTTTAATCAAAATGGTAGTGGAGATTCCGCATTCAACTCTAGCATTCGGGAGGCTGTCTCTTTAAGTAAAATTTCCTCAACTCCTCCTCCACTGTGTTCGCTGTGTCAATCCAAGGCTCCAGCATTTGGGAAACCTCCAAAGCAATTTCAGTACAAAGAGCTAGAGGAAGCTACAGATGGTTTCTCAGACACAAATTTTGTTGCAGAAGGTGGATATGGTTTGGTTCACAGAGGAGTTCTGAGGAATGGGTTGGTCATCGCGGTGAAGCAGCTCAAGCTAGTTGGGCCACAAAGAGATGCTGATTTCTGCAGGGAAGTTCGCGTACTGAGTTGTGCTCAGCACAGAAATGTGGTGTTGCTGATTGGTTTTTGCATTGAAGGGAAGAAGAGACTGCTGGTCTATGAATATATATGCAATAGCTCGTTGGACTTTCATTTACATGGTATCTTATGCTTGCTTCTATATTTGTATCTGTCTGGCATGCCTTGTGCAATGTTCAACCACTGATTTTGCCACCTCAAAGCAATATCATGTGCACCTTCATTTGCAGGAAATGAAATGTCTGCTTTGGATTGGCAAACACGTCTGAGGGTAGCTATTGGGACTGCAAGAGGATTGCGGTACCTTCATGAAGATTGCAGAGTTGGATGTATAATTCACCGAAATTTGCGGCCAAACAACATACTCTTAACCCATGATTTTGAACCTCTGGTATATTCTACAATGTTCTAGAAGCAAGTACTTTTGTAGTAGAGTTCATATGCATTAATACTTATACCCTATGTAGTAACTAAATAGAGTGCTGAGCCAGTCAACAAAATACATTGAAAGTTATCAGTCATCTAGAAAGTCAAAATAGGTTATTGGAACTTCAAAGGCATTTTCCAGATAATATTGACTACCAAGAAACATTTCACTTTTTACTCTTTTCTGTAAATTTATTTTAGTCCAAGTACATTGTTAGTTTGTTTCAGGTTGCTGATTTTGGTTTGGCAAGATTGCACAGTGAGTGGAAGTTCTGTGACAGGAAGCAAGTAGTTGGAACGTCAGTGTATGTTGCATACTTCACAGAATTTTAATTGGCTGTCTGCATGACTAGTTATTTGTGTGCTATTGTCCATTTCATGAGTTTGACAATCGCAACTATCTCAATTTACCCGGCAAGAAAATCTGTAGTCCCCATATTGTTCACTTTATGTTCATCTTATTTGTATTTCTTTATGTCCATAGGTATCTTGCACCGGAATATTTCAATGATGGGAAAATCACAGAGAAAGTTGACATATATGCCTTTGGCATGGTATTATTAGAGCTAATCACTGGGAAAAGAGCTCATGATTTGCAATACTGCATGAAACATCAATTTTTGCAGGACGATATCCATTCTTTAGCTACTATTGAGCCAATACATATCTTGGTTTACAAGCATCAACTGCTGGACCCCCGCTTGGCCTCTATCCAACCCCAAGGTTTACCCTCTGAGCTTCATGCAATAGGATTCGCTGCCTCGTTGTGTTTACATCCTGATCCTGACCTGAGACCACCCATGTCAAAGGTTAATACTCCTTGTGGCCTCAGAATTAATTCATGCATAATAACAATTCTTTTTTAGTGGTTATATTCTTTTTATATTCATCTCAAATTGTAGACTTCACTTAGTAAATATGGGTTACAAATGAATTTCAATCTTTATTTTCTCAAAATGACTAGGTTGTTAAAGTGCTAGAAGGAGGAAGTGCAGTGACTCCCCTGGCTTTGGACTTAGATTCTGTTGGTTGCAGAAGTGGGCATATGCGGGGACTCAATTCAAATGCACTACTTGAATCGAAGAAGAGGCATTCTCGCAGGCTTTCATACTGAAGAACTGTCAACTCTTTTTCCTCCTTGCTGAGTTCCGTGTGACAGGTTCCGGTTGTTTATCTTCTTCGCACTATCTTCTCTTTTCAGATTATCCATTATACCAGTTATTAGATTTCTTCTTTTTTTTTTCTCTTTAATCCAGTTATTGATTGTCATAGTAACTATTTCTTATTTTTTTCACATTTTGATCCTCTACATTTCTATGTTGTCAACAATATTTGTTGCTCCCATTTTTCAGTGTGAATAGAAATGTTTTTTATTTTTCCTGCCTTGTCCATTTTAGTTTCAATTCTTTTTCCTAAGTTGGAGAATATTGGAAATGTAGATGAATGGAGTAGGAATAAGCACGAGTGGACATATTAAATTACATCATTTTAATCTCTCTCTGGTTCAATGATTATTTTCTTGAGCGTTTCTTGTTATTCTGCCGCCTCAAAGAGTGAAACAGGAGTGCTAACAAGACTAGGCAGGAATATCAGAAGTCCTGGCTATAGTTTAAAAATGCTGCTTCAGTCTGGTCTTTCGGAAAGTCTTAAAAAGAATGAAATAAGATCTGTAACAAGATTACGAAGGAACATGAGAACTCCTGGCTGTAGTCCAAAAATTGCTGCTTCAGTTTGCTATTGCTGAAAAAAGTTATAAAATTATCCAGGAATTTGCACCAGAGACATGCAGTTTTTAAATGTGTCCTCTGCTGTCCTCTTGCAATTAATTTTTATTGGTTCAGGTTCTGCCTTTTATATGAAATAAAAGTTTATACTGCATCTTAAATGTCAAAGCTACCATGTCGGATCCTGATTGACGCCGACTACCATGTGGTGGTAACTGTTCTCCTCTAAACTGCATCTCAAGGTTAGTAAGCTTGTTTTGATCAAAACTTGTGTTTTGAATAAGTGATGCGTATAATTGTTATTTATAATGCCATCTGCCCATGTAACATATTTAACTGGATAGCTCATATAAAAAGCTCAGGATATTTATCACCAATGACTCGGAATAAATTATCAAAACATGCTGTTCTAGAAATTGTTTGCATGAACAAAAAAAAAGCAAATGATGTTTGGGTTTGTTTTAAATGCTTTAGAAGTCCATGAAAGTGGGGATGTTTTTCCGTAGTTTTGTTCAACAAATTTGTCCCCCGTCTTCAAAGGGAAAATAGAAGCCAGTTCCTGATTCCATGTCTGAAGCTGCATTGCTTTGTGATTATCTGCTCGTTTATAGACAGTTCTACAGGTCAATTGAAAAAGAATCAGTTGATAATTGCATGCTAGAAGTAGACACCTTCTGGGATTTGGCAAGAAAACTTGATGGCATCACAAAAATCCAATAAACTCTTGAATTTTTCGCTATTGCTGCAAAGCAGACACAGGCCTGTCTTATGTCGAGAATACTCAAGCATACTCTGCTCCGGTATTTATGGTTTTCAAGTTACATTTAAGTCTTTATGTAACGATGATGACGTTTTTAATGGATGTATATGTGATTATTCAAAAGACACAAATGATGTGTGTAAACAGACTAGAGGTCTTGGAGTTTAAATATAATTATCCCTAAATAAAATAGATGATACAATATAATTCAGGTTAGGGCAAATTTGAATTAATTATATGGTAAATGTAATACACTTGTCGTGTAATTGGTGCATAGTTATAAAAAAGTGATAGATTACATGCTAAGTATACCATAGTTGTTATGTGATTAGTTTGACTCAACCAATTTTTATTTAAGTGCCTCCATGATGAACTTTCAAAATAATAGCATATCTATGTTCATCTGGGAAAAAAAATTAAAAAATATATATAAATATAAATTATACTTCAAGATTGAACAAACAAAAAAGCCAAAAAAACAAATTTAATACTTAAAAATGTAAAGACAAAAAAAACAACAAAAGCAAACATATATTCTAAAAGTATATAACAGAGAATCACATGTTATAGAAATGTTATACTAAACATATAAGAGACCACATCACAGTAATCAATATTCCTTCATGTCTGACCCACACTCAACAATATAAATAATAAATCACGCAACACGCAGCTGACAACTTAAAAAACAAACATTAGATTTTTCATCAGAAATCAAGAACAAAGTATACAAAAATCAACGCCAGTTTCATAATAAATCAAGCAATTAACATACAGAACAAATACATCCATTTCTGTTACAAGCAGAAAAAAAGATAAAGCCCTAAAAATAAAACCTTTAAACATATAAAATCAACACATACTATAGTTAGGATTTCCCTAATCTATGAGATGGCAGGGCAACAAGGACAGTGTCACATATATATCTTCAAATGTTAACTATCTTCATTTGATTTTTTGGGTTTTTCTTCGAATCAAATCATCCAAACTCAAGTGATTTAGGAGAAATTTGCTTAGGAAAATTTTAGGGTTCATAGGGGAAAATGATCAATCTCCAAAATTGAGGCCAAAATTAACTCAATTTTCATGTGAAGTGTACATGTATAATTTTTACCTCCAACAGTAATTAAACTAACGTTAGACCATTTCTACCATTTAAAAGTGACGCTAGAAGTGGAGGACTAATTCAGAAATTTTCTTTTACAAAATAGAACCAAATTAGAAATTTCATATTTTCCACTTCATTCTCAGCATATTTTCCTTCATTCATGTTAGAAGAAAGTTTTTCTTTCTTTCTTTTTTTTTTTTTTTCTATATCAATGTCAGAAGAAAATTTTACCCAATTAATGAATTTCGTCAAAGTGCTAATTGAAAAGTAGAAAAACGAAAATTGTGATTTATGATTTGATTCAACAGTGTGATTGAAAGGAATAAGAAATGTAGGAACATAAAGAAATTAAGTTGAAATTGGAAATAGTAATACCCCTATAATACATTAAACTCAATTATATAGAAGCGATCATCCATGATTACACCAATATATAACTCACCCACATAATCAACTCATAAAATTTTTACAAAAGTTTGATTGATCCATCAAACACAGAACAGAGATCATGCCATGAAATGGATCAATTCACTCGCCGGGATCATGCAAATTCAGTCAGAGTTATATATGGTCGTCGATCGGAACTCTTTTCATTTTCATCAATACTTTGCTGACGGAATTGAGTCCCAGTTAGTCTCCCCGTAGTTCTGCTGCATCGATCCCGGCGGCTGCATTCCCGGCGCCATTTCCGATACGCTCCATACCTTCACTGATTTATCAAGACTCCCGCTATAAACCACCCACTTCTTGTCGGCGTCTCCGTCCAATGCCGACTCCTTGTCCTTCTCCACCGCCAGACACTTCACCGGTCCTGTGTGCCCCGTCAACACCGAGAGGCAAGTGTGCACCGCTCCCTCCCTCCTCCACACGCATATGGTCTTATCAGCTGAACCACTGAAGGCCAAATTCCCTGCCGCCGCCAGGCAGAGCACGGCCAGCTTGTGTCCTTTCAGCACGCCGCCGTGAGACAGCTCCTTCTCCACCTCCCAGAAATTCACCAGCCCATCTGAGGAGCCGGAGTAGACCACCGAACCCGACTCGTTCACGGCCAATGCCGTCACGGCGGACTCCTGGCTGAGAAGCGTTTGGTGTAAAGTATGCCTGACGGCCTTGCCCTTCTGTTCCCTCTTCCAGACTTTAACGGTGCCGTCGGCGGAGCCGGTGAAGACCATCCCGCCGACGCCTGCAACCACTGAGTTAACCGCATCGTCGTGGGCTTTGACGGATTCTATGCATTTGGAGCTCTCAGGTCTCCAGACCTTGAAAGTTCTGTCCCATGAAGCAGAATAAAGGAGCCCATTTTCTTGACTCATGCTCAGGCAAGAAATGGCGTCGGTGTGCTTGATCCAGACGGCGCTGCGGTTGCGCTTCACCTCCACATAATTGCTGGGCTTGATCGAAGCTTTGAATATGTCGAAGAACCTGGGCATAGTCCCAAATCGTTTGTGGACACTGGGATCCTTGGGGCTGATCTTCCACAGGCGTATCTTTCCATCTTGATGGCCAGTGAAAATCTTGTCGCCGGAAATGATAATGGCCTTGACAAGACCACTGTTGGATTTAAAGGCAGAGAACTCTTGCATGTTCTTCCATACACGGATGTTCTTGCTGTCAGAGCCCGTGTACAGAATGTCATCCTTAGCAGCCAGGGAATAGATGTGGCCTTCTTCACGAACAAGAGAGCCGATGAGGCTGTTCTGTGGCTGGCTGTGAGAGATGGTTTTGTTGGAATTCGACCAGGAGTTGGCGAACGGTGACGGCTGGTTCCAGGGCGACATCATCAAGGGAGAGCTCACCTCCCCGCTGAGACGGGCGGCGTCATAGGCGGAGAAGTTGCTGTTACGAGCGGCGAAATCATTGGCGTCGCTGGAGGCGGCGCTGGAAGACGAAAGGTTGGGATCGGGGTGAACCATATTGCCTGTCTTCGAGGCCGCGCTGTTAGTTTCCTGGAACATTGACACCTCCTTTCTTGCACTCCTCCTTCTTGTAATTGTGCTGCTAATCTAATTTAACGTACTGTTCTATATTAAGGAAAGAAATTGAGAGAAACGCTGAGGAGAAAAAGGCGGCCAGAGAAATGGTGAGAGTGAAGGAGAGAGTTTGTAGGCAATGTAAGAAGATCAGAGGAGAAAATGGTTTTTGCAGTTGGATTTGTTGCTGAAATCGCTGTAATTTTATATGTATTTACGTGTCATTTACTTTCTATTATCAGGTTGGATAACCTGTCCAATTCACTATTTTAAGATATGGGAAATTCTAATTCAAACTTGAAACCATTTAATCTAAATGAATTATATAATAAGTTCAATATATTTTTTTATATCGTTATCGAAATAAATAACATGACAATATAAACGGGCCTGTAGTGATAGATACACACAGATTATATTTTTTTATATTAATGATAAGGACAACACTCGATACATGTACAAAAATATGTAAAAAAATAATCAGTAATGCAATATGTTTTGTTTAAAGTTTTATTATAGGAGTTTATTCAATTGATTGTATAAACTAACTCAAACAATATTTATTAAGAATGAAGGGGAAAAAGATTTTTATATAAAAGCAAATACTTAAATAAAAAAGTTGGTGTGGAAGAGAGGATAGAAAAGGTAAAAATGTATATAAATATAAATAACTATTAAAGTGACACACACCAAAATAAATATGATTTTTCATTATAATTAATTACTATGATAAAAACCGTTCTATATACAAATGAACTATAGTTCTGCAACGGCCGTTGGACGTTGTTTTCACAGATGATTTACGAATTTTTAGTGAAAAAAAATTATAGTTACATGCGCATAGGGAAGTTAAAGGACGAAATTAAAAAAATGTCATATCAAAGATGCAAAACTTACCCTCTTTAATTAAGAAAATAAAAAAAGTTACCCTCTTTAATTGTTAGAGGAGTATTTAATAGGCATATGTAATGTCATTTAATTGACTACGCCCTCAAAATAATGGCATATCCATACTACTTACTAGAATTAAATAAAGTTAATTTAAAATTTTAAGTGTTGATCAGTTTAATTAATATTGTGTCATAATTTTAACTATGACAAAAATATATGCCATGAGTTTATCAATGATTAATATATATATGCAATTATTTTTTAGTCAAGATTAATGTTTGATCTTGATTACAACTAATAATCATCGTGTAATCATAGCTAATTACACAATTTTTACTTATATAATTATGGTTCATAATCATGAAAAAAGTCATATTTCTTATATTATTATTAAATACCATCCTGACGTGAGTTAAAACCTGCCCTCAATAGCCATTAAAATAATGAAACTAGACAAGAATTTGTGCTAACTTAAAAACCCGAGATTGCAACCCTAACCCTTGGAGCCTACTTCATTACACAAGCTATGCATTAATTATTCTACGATACCCTAAGGTCACTTTGATTTATATATTAGAGAATTTTAGTCGATCAATACCATCATAACAAGTCTAACGAATTGTATTGCAGATCAGCCCGTAATCAAAATGCGATAATCAGGAGTGGACCCCACCTCTCCATCTGACTTGGACAATCAACCCTATATCCAGTTCGAATCGCCACGTCACCTACAACCTCGACACAATTCACATACAAAAATACAATAGAATAAATAATAGAAAGGGTTTGACATATATACATACATACTTATATGAGAATCAGTTTTAAGTCGTCATCTGATTTCTCACAAAGGTTTTCTTTTCTTGATTTTTGAATAGGTTTCCTTGTTGCTTCAATTCTTTATATTTGGCAATAATGCTTAAATTTTGCCTCACCACATAAATGACAAAGGAGTACACAACACATCAAGCTATCTTTTGGTGAATTTGATCATAACTTTTTAAATCAAAAGTACGTATTTTAAAGTTTATGGAATATTTTAAACAATTTGGTTATTTTTCTAGAAAAAAGTAGTTGACACTTGATTTATACACTGATAAAAATATAATATTTAGCCATGGTTAATTGTCATGGTTAAAAATAAAATAACTGTAACAAATAGTCATTGACCACGGTTATTGGCCGTGGTATTTGCGAATGTGGCTAAAACATTTGTCATAGCTAAAAGTCATGGCAAATGTTCTTATCATGGCTCTTAGCCATAACAAATAACTTTTTCTTGGTAGAGCATCTATGTTTTTTTGATCGATTTTATTAAACCGTGCATGGTCAATAAATTTTTTTAATTTGATTGTAATTTTAGTCGTGTAATTATAATTATTTGACATTTTGGTCATGTAACTTATTGTGTTAGTTATTAACTAGTCATGTATGTTTTTAATTTTCGCGATTTCAGAACTAAGTTTGTCTTGAAATTGCACAAATTAAAAATGTATAAAACTAAATTGCTACCTAAATAACATACAGAATTAAAATGTCAAAATATCATAATTACAGGATTAAATATGCATTTAAGTCTATTATATACCTCAAGTTGTTTGATGGTTGATGTGTACTCCATTTTTTTAAAATGAAGGGTATGTAACAATCATTCATATATTCAATGCACGAAAATATTGGGTGTAGCATGAATTTAATCAAATCAAAGTTATGATGATGTTATTATGGTTAATTAGACTTTGACCCATCTAATAATGTGAAATTACACTTTTTTCAAAGAATTTTTTGAAATTACACTTACACCCCTTTAAAAATTTATTATTTACACATATATCCTTTTTGTTGGGGTTTAGATGAGAAATGTTGAAAATAGAAAAAGAAATACATAAAATTTTAATTTTACCCCTTATTTTGTGCTTATAAGGTGAAAAATATAATGATGTTGGCCTCAAACTATATATATATATATATATATTACATTTATTCCTTTATAAATACAAAAATATATATGAAATGCTAAATGAAAGGCAAAATTAAAAACTTATGTACTATTTTTTTCTAACGTCAGCATTAATTTTCCATCAAAACCTTAACTAGAAAGGGACCAGGTGTAAATGAAATTATTTTTGTAAGAGATATAAATGTAATTATAATTTTTTTTTGAAGAAAAATATAATTTTGTATTTTTAAATTACATTTAAGTGTAATGAATCCTTATTATTATCAACTCATGCAAACATGCAGAGTACATGAAAATTGAAACTATCTTGGTTATTATATGCATTTGGGACGAGAGCATATGCTGCAGACATTCCTGTCCGTCCGTCTAGAAAGAATATTGGAAAACGCCTCTTTTGGTACCAGAATTTTGATTTGCTAAAAAGGGGAAATATAGGGAAATCAATAATTCGATTATTTAGTCCATTAAGACAAACAGAAAATTTTTGTTTGGACCAAGTTTATTTTATGTGATTTATCATTTTTTTAAAATTGTACACTAAAAAGACGATAAGTATATTGTACTTGTTAATAATTGATTCAAATTTAATCAAATTAGATACTGACGAGAACTTTAAGGGGTCAATTTGTATAAGACCGTATGGGGCCACATGTCAGTTGTAGAACCCTTAGATATTGGGGAAGCATCAACGGCTTTTGTTATGGGTTGTTGACTCGAACAGGTCGGGTAGCACCAATCGGGTAAAAGTTACACAAATTCCATCCTATTTTGTGATTTAGATTTTTAGAGGCAAATGGGTCTTTTAGGGGGGGGAGGGGGGGGGGGTTTACCGAATAATCGATTAGTTCTTAGTCGCTTCGGATACGATTAACGCGAAATACAATTAGACCAACTATATCACAAGAAATAGACATCCCAAGAAATGCGGACTTATCTAAACTAACCACCCTCAGCATCCTCTTAAATTTCTCTCATCCTGCTCCTATGAATAGGAGTATAAAATTGATAAAGTATTGAGTATAATTATAATATATGGTCAATTTTGAGTACAAAAAATACAGTTATCCCAATTAGCGACAACAAAAAGTTATTGTCACTATATCTCTAGTATCACTAGAAGTTCTCACTGTAAATATGTTACTAATGATTTACATGAATATCAACTTTATGCATAAATCCCGTCACTAATATTTGTATATATTGTAATAAGATTAAAATTATATTATTTAATGAAAGTTTTAAAACATAATATTTTACTAATGATGTTATATTTTTATTCTAATGAATAATATATTAAAAATTTCCCTTAACAGATTTTTCCAGATATTCTTATTCAAATATATAATGATGTGGGAGCTTAAAGTGGAAAGTGGTAGGAGAAATGCAATGAACTATGAATGCTGAAATCATGACATCAACATTTGTCTATTTTCTATATGTAGTAACCATATGGTTACACGCATGCAATGGTGGACCCGACCCATTGTGTTCCTTTTGTTTTCTAGATACTAGCGGTTTTAGTACGTTGTTAATATATATATATATATATATAATAAATAATTTTTATATTTTAAAATATATTATAAATAAATAAGATATATTAATTTGATGTAAATTTTAAAATTGTGTAAGTTTCTTATTTTGTGATTGAGATATTTTTATAATTAAAAAATTAGCACAATGATGTTAAAACTGTCACTTTGTACAGTATTTGTAATATTCTCTTTTAATGATTGTTTAGATTTTTATTTTTGGGACAAAAATTTTCTGACCTTTAATGAACGGTTAATTAACTGCACCATGAGGGGTTGACACGTAGCAACATGTCAGGTGCAGCACAAATTATTAGGCACGTTCAGGATTTGCCACCAACTATAAAATCACCATTTTCCTTATAGGGCCTGACAACCTTTTTAGTACAAGAATTTTGGTAATTTAAAAAAGAAAATATTAGAGATATAATTTTATTTAAATTAGATTTGCTCGAATCAGATCAATTATAAAAAAAGTATGATATATTTATTGTATAATTTGTTAAATTGAACACTAATTACAGAATATATATATTGTATTTGTCATATAATTAATTTAAAATCTGACTAAATTTAATTTGAATTAAAATTTTTTTATTAAGGGAACAATTTGGACATTTTAGGACTCACAGCGCTTTTGCTTTCAGGTTTTGATTTTTAAAATATTAATTAAAATAAAAATATATTTATTTATACGTATTTGTATTGAAATATATTAATTTGACATTGCAGTTCAATATAAAATATAATTTTATTAACTAATTCAAACATATTCTTATTTTACACTAAAATCTATATAAAAATAAAAAGTACAGATATATTTCATTGAGCATTATTAATAGTCTTATAATAGTCTTACAGTATAAAAATATATACTTTTGCCATTATTAATTACAATGGTTATAAGTAAAAAATTATGATGAATATTTTTACCCACAGTTTCGACTTTTTTAACCATCATTTCGGCGCACAAAGCTCAAACATTAGTGTTATATTCGGAATCATGACAAACGTGTCATGTTTTGGCCATAGATAGGAACCACGAAAAATGTTTTGATCATACTTAAAAATCATAATAAATATTAATTAATTCGATCAAAATTTAAATTTTCGTATCAATTCTATTTTACCAAAAAAGAGACTAATAATTTATCATAATTTTTTAACCATAACCCTTTATAATATATATCGAAAGCATTTTTATAGCGACGCCTGGTTTCAGATAAGTATTTTCGAAAAAACTATAGTGTAAGTCGAAATTTTACAAAATAGAAAAATTACCAATTATGTCTCAGTCTAGTGGTTGAGGCTAAAATTGAGGTCCATGAACAAGTTCGAGGTTTTGAATTCTAATATCATCGAACCTGTGGGTATCTGTCTTATTTGATGTGGATTATTATAATTTATTTATTATTATATTGATTGAATTGAATAAAAAATTATTATAATTTATTTTTTGGAAAAAATACAATTTACTTCTTATGAAAATATAGAAAATTTGAAGTACAATAATGTGAATTAAATATGGAATCTAGTGATTAGAATTACTTTTTATTTACGCCTATGATTATCAATTACTAGGTAGGTATGCAGTTTGGGGCTAATTCTCCTGATTTTTTTAATTAATAATCATTGAATTAAATCAGATTTTCCTATAATTTATGTATATATATTCTTATATAATTTAACGGTTGATGATCAAATTAGATTAATAGGGCAGATGTGCGTAGCCATGTGAAAACTTGAGGCTGACAATAACATTTGGGAGTGAAGAATATGAACCGTTGGTTAAATTTACGCGCTTATAAAAGTTGTACCAAAGTAAAAGCAAATATTATAACCATATGGTCTTATTTGGGCTATATTTGGAAAATCTTTTAATGCTCTCAGACCACTTTTTACAAAAATGTGATAAAAGAATCGGAATGTGTGTTTGAATTTCGCAATAGTATTTATTTATTCGGGATAGAATATGTTTAGGCAGGATGAAAATCTTTAATGCGATATGCAGGATAAGTAATCGTGATGAAAATAATACTGGAAATGTCTGATTATACTCCTTCTTTGCTGCTAGCAGAGTCAAAGGAGAAAACATCTCAAGGTCGTAAGAAAGGATCGAGCGTCAAATCTTTAAGGTTAATATTTATAAGTATCTTGAATTGTTCTACTTTACATGAATAATTGATCCAGAAAGACGATCGGGTTGCATCTCAAGTTCATACTACCCGAATTCAAATCGGGTTGAGGCTGGATCGATACAATCTGAATAGTAAAGACGCAGATCTTAGCCTCTTATGAAATTAAGAAAAGAGTTGGGGAGTGGGGGGGCATTTGTGCAAATTTTCATGACCTTGAGGTAGCCCCCACATCATGTCACTACTCGCTTACTCACGAATAACAAGATTAAAGGATAAATTATATTTACACCCCATAAAGTTAGGTCAAATTACATGAAACACTTCTTATTTTTTGTAAAATTATTGCTACACCCCCCGAGGGGTGTTAGTGTAATATTTTCGAGGGGATGTTTGTATAAGCTTTGTCTTTAAATAGGGAGTGTAGTAGTAATTACAATTATAACCTCAGGGATATAAGTGTAACTTTACAAAAAAGAAAATTGTGTTTGTATATTTTGACTTAATGTCGAGAGGCGTCAATCTAATTTACTCAAGATTAGAATAAGTTTAGAAGTATTTCTCAAAATTAAGTTACAAATAATTTAAGAAATTTTTAAAATTAAAAATTAAAGAAAGCAATATTAGATGAGGAGTATATGGACTTTTGCAGTCACTTTCATGTCAAATACCAAATATAGGGAGGGTGTATAGATGTGGAGGTCAGCGTCATAATTTCACATGGCTGCATTTATTCACCAAAACAGCACATGAGAGAGATTTAGGGGATTAATTAAGAATTAGGGCAATGATTTCTTGACACCTATTTTATATTATTTGTTTCGTATTAAGATAGCTACGTCTTATGGTAGTAATTATTTTGAATTGTTATTCTGAATTAGGGTTTCTTTAGTTGGCGTGGAAATATGCAATTTTAGAGATATTGATCTGATACTACAAAAATAATAATAATAGTAAATTAATTATTTCTTACATTATATGTAAATCTGCGCGGCTTGAAAACTATTACAAATTAATAATTTTTTTTTATTATGATCGCAAAAAATTGATGAGAAAATTGTAGTAGTTTTGACTACAGTTAATCAACATTTGTCATGATTTTACCTATTGTCGAAACATTTGCGGCGGTTTTTGGTCCTAGTTAATGTATTAGCATCGCATGCAAAAGCAACGGTTAATAGCAGCTGCGCAGCTGTAATTTTTAATCAGTACTCATCACGGTTTTTGCTGTTAATAATAATAATAATTAATTATAACGAAAAGTCTCATTTCTTCTAGTGTATGTAAGTGTAAATTGGCGTATTAAGAAGAAAATTATTTGTTTGAATCGTCATGACAACCATGATATGTCAACCTATATTCTGAATAATGGGAGACATCCATATGCGGAAAGTTGGATAAGATTCAATCAATTATACTGCAAATATAATTGTAATTAATCACTCTTTTTAAATTACGAACCAATCACGTTTTAAGTTTGAAAAAAAGTATGCCTTACCAATTACTACAATTGACTTTTGATTAAACTCGTCGTTATTGTCATTTCACATATAATCAGCAATAATAGGAGACGCCCATTTATATATATATATATATATATTACGAGATTTAGCTTTGACTTCGAGAATTATCATTAGGACACGTTCGGATAATTTAAAAAAAAAAGATAAATTATACTAACAATTTCTGAAATTATATTTAAACGCATAAACATTCTCAGCTACTTATAAAATTACATTTATATCTTTTGAGATTGCAGCTGTACAAACACTCTGTAAAGTCCGTTACACCGACACCCTTTTGAGAAGTGCACATATATAATTTTACAAAAAATAAAAAGTATTTAAATAATAAATAAAATTAAATTTAAAGAATGTCGATATAATTTATTATTAAAAAAATCAGACAATACGGGCTCAAAACACATGCGTGATCAGCACAAATTCAACAACGTTATAATTTACATTCCTTAATTGGCAAAAATGGGAGTTTATTTGTGGAAAGGGACATATCCTCTCTCTAATCTGACACAGGTAAAACACAGTTCCTGATGAAAATGGGGTTTCAGGCAAACGAAACAGAGACTTTGATGGGACTATGTGCTATGGTTTTCGGACATTTGTCCCATGATTATAATTAGGTGTGGCCACGGTTTCTTCTCATGTGGGGGAAAAAAGATTGTAAAAACAGTGTCCATGAAACTGGGTTCAACTGCCAAGTTTAGTTAGCATTTCTTGGACCAGCCATCTCTTAGCATATTCCGTAAGAATAATGTTGTGATTTTACGAATAAATTTGAGATTATGAGTCTGGGTTCTAATGAACGTGTAAATATTTGTTTCACTTTATACGAGTGTGTATCTCACTTGATATATTGGTTGAATTGGAGTGTTGCTCAATGTATCGAGATGAGTTATTATAATTTTTTTATCGTTGTTAAAATTAAAAAAAAATGCAAAAATGTAAACAAGTGCAGTTAAGTTTCGACATTGTTAGAGCAAAAACTCTCAGTATGTGAAATAATTGAAGAACTCGTCTTTGATCTTTAGAGAACTCAATAAGAAAAAAAATTGCTAGAATGTTTGAGGAAATCATCCTAATTGGGGAACATGCCTCAAAACGGGTTAAATTTCGGTTATTTTATAAAGTTTGATCCAAAAATACCCTAATAACTTAGTAAAATATGAGTCCCAAATAAAAATTACAATAAGTATGAAAATTAATTAAAGTCTTTCGAGAAATGAAAAAAAAAGTTTAAAGAAAGGCTCGACCAATGATTAAAATAATAAAATTTCACAATAAATGATGGCCCCTCGCAATATAGTGGTGAGGGACTGAGTGCACCTCGAAAAAATAATCAAAAGCACATATAGACGTTTTTTAACTCCTTTCAAATTAAAAATTATGATAGTTTGAAATTTTACCATCAAATAATGCGCTTCATGCACATATTTTGGGATTATGTCCATCTAAATTCTTCTAAATAACATCAGTCTCTTGTTCTGTACCAAATATAAATTAAATTTGAGACACATAATATTATTTATTCTTCGAAACAATAATTATTTTGCCGTATCATTGTATGTCACATCAATATGGTATAAATCATTATGTCATGTCAGTTAAGTCATCATCAATACGACACAATTTAACGTCAACTCATGTTGTACATGTTTAAAAAAAATATTAATTTTTAATAGGCAACTGTAGAAATTTTTTTTTTGAATTTACTAGTCGTAGTGACACACCGTCTCTGTGATCACATAGTAAATAACCTCTCATGTTTTAAAATATATTTTAAATAAAAATAAAACAAATAAACCAACAAATCACATTTTCGAAAAAAATATGAAGAAAAGAAACAAACAAATGAAACCAACTTAAGGTCGCTACAATAGAAAAATTGGTGTACCGACTTTAAAATATCGTGGAGTCATTTTTGTTAAAAAAAAAAAAAAGAAGAAGAAAAAAGTAACTTTTTTTAATTATTAAATTTATCAGATTAGGAATATAAGTATCATATTTAAAAATTAGTGTAACAGTATAATTAATCATCGTTTGTGAGTACAGCGAGCCTTTCATTTTTATATTAGTATAGATGCTGGAATTGTATTAGCTTATAAGAAACATCAAATAATGGAAAATATCAATTATTTTCATCGCATAATATGCCCACTTTGTTTAAGGAAAGTAATAAAGCAAGAATATTGTGCATGTGCAGGTGCAGAGAGAGTGCAGTTAACAGCGGTAAGAATATTTACCCCAAGTAACAAAAAGGGGGTAACTTCTGAAAGCTCACGCTAATAACTCATACGTATTGTAATGGAGAAAATACAAATACTTTGGTTGTCAAGATTCTTACCAGCCTCCAAAGCAATAACCTAAACAGAATTATCAAACACGCACACACACAAAAAAGACCTGAAGAGAGAATCCACTTTTCACTTTTTTAAGGTTTGATGATGTGTTTTTTCCTATGAAAAATAACGTTCTGTATTATTTGAGTTTTGGATTTGATGAGATTCTTTAAGGTTAAATGATCTTGAATCAAGTCAATTGATTGAAGCCTAACCAGGTCCTCGTAAATTCGAAAAGCTAGAGGGGACCAGGCATAGCTGAAATGACGTTGTAGCTCTTTCTAGAGGAGTTTGGCAACGACTGATCGACCTCGTGAGAAATATTGAAAAAAATCTTGATTGTTGTCATCCGATGTTTGAGTCAATAAAATTATTTAAAAATAAAGTACGTAAGAAAAGATAAGACAATAAAATTATATCTGGTGTATGCAGGAGATATATTGTAGATACGATTGAATGTGTTGTATGATTATATTTGAGCTATTAATGATCGTGTGGTCATGAAGAATGTACATATATACTCGGATTTAGGTCGGGTAGGTAGGACTCAATCAAAGACAAGCATAAAAAACACAATTTGAAATATTTGTGGGTATCAAGTGCGATCCCCACGACACAGTGGTTATGTAGTCATCTAGTCATTGAGTCCTGGTTCTCTCTGAAACAGCTCGAGAACACAAATCAGAATGGCCAGAATCATCCCCAGCAATCCTACTCCTACACTCAAATCATTAAACAGATCAAACAATAGGACCGTAAAATCATAAATATAGAATAGCAGAACAATAACTGCACATACCTATTAAATAATATTGATGATTATTTATAATTTCACACCTTTGTATGGATGTCATCTGATTTCTTGGGATCACGCCACGTGTAAGACCCTATTCGGTCCAGATTTTTGGTTGCAAGAAATCCGACCCACATGACTAAACAAGCGGATCCCAAGTTCTCTCTTGTAATGATGGGCCTTCCTTTACATTACCGGGCCTTCTCCTCAGAATATATTTCCCAAAATGGGTTTGGGCTAGCTATTACACATTAGGCCATATGAGCCCGATGTCTCACTAAATTAAGTAAGTTTCTCGAGGGTATTATGATAATTTCACTTTTCCAGTGGATAGATGAGCCCCGTCCGTGATTTAGTCAATGAAATTGTATTTTATATTGAACTCTGGTGTTAAATCAATATATTTTCAATAATAATACGTATAAACAAACATATTTTCACTTTAATTACTGTTTCAAACTGAAAACTGAAAATGAAAACACAAACGAGCAGGCTGACCACAATGAATCAACATTTGATATAATTTTACATATGACCAAAATATTCGCCACAGTTTTTGGCTGCAGCAAATAATTTGGCCCACTTGTAGAAATAATGGCTATTGCCTGATCATGATTAATTAGTATCTGCCACTATTTTTTATTTTTAACCATAATAATTAATCATAATAAAATAATCATATTTTTTTTGAGTGAAATTAAAGAAAAAACAAGTCATGAATTGCTTTGTTTAAAGATTAATTTGGCCCAAAAACCAGTAAACCCATGAAAAATAAAATGAATCCTTCAATATTTTCACTAGAAAAGTTGGGGTTTGAATTGAAAAAAATAATATGTTGATAAATTGTTTGTATTGAAAAATTCATGTTAGGTGATTTTGTACTGGACTGAATGTACTGTTAATCTCGTGGTCAAAGGTCTGAAAATGTTAAACATTATGATTATAAGATGTAGAATTTAGATCCGATTATGATCAATTCATTTATTATTTTTAAAGACTCTATGTCTTAATTAATAATTAATATCGCAGCAAAAGTCCAAAGACAAGAAATTGAAGAGGAAAACACGGCTTCAATACTAATCAACAAAGTGGTTGTCCACATCCAATTTAAGACGTGCAGTCCATCAACATTAATGTCTTTATGACATCAATCATACCTATCCATATTTAGGGATTCGGGACGTCGTAAGCGTGAGTTTGTACCCATATAAATTATACTGTTACTCGTTAAATTTACATATAATTTACAATTAATGTGAGTTTAAATTCACATAAACAACACTAAATTTTTCTCCGATCCTCATTTTCAACTAGTCAATTTCTTACATCACAATTATAAATTTGGTTCGCCTTGTTCCACAGATTTTCTACCCCGACTTTTTATTAGACGCTCAAATACATCTTCTACAACCAACATGAAATGCAATAATTGATAACTATTACCAACATTGGCAAGCCTGAAATCCCTTGGCTTGACGGAGATTTTGGGGTTGAAACTGCCGCATTAATGATGATGGACCCAGTGTTTGAACTCAAAACCTGATAGTCATAATTTGGGAAGAAGGAAGAAATAGCGTGTATCGCAAAGCAAATTGACCAACGACATGAGGTTGATTAACAATGAATGGTGCTGTGTTGTGTATGTGTGTTCATACGGGGTGTGGAACCCACACTGCACCAACCATAACGACCTGATAAAACTTTCACCTTCTTCCTGACGCCAACCACGTACATAATGATTAAGACTCCTGTCTTGTGAATAAATTCCAAATTATGAATTTAAATTTTATTAGATGTCTTACTTAATTTAGTATAATGTAGATTTATTGATCGAATTTATGTATTATTTAATTTATTAATTTTAATATAATTATTATTTATATATATTTAAAAAAAAAGTTCCTTATTGACTGATTTCTGAAATTACATAAAGAAAACACGGCTGGCATATTTTTCAGCCCGTGAAAGAGGAAAATTTGACACAGCCTCTGACTGCACCTAGTTTTCCACCACCATCACATGCCTCTTACCAAAATAGTCACAATTCACACATTAAACTACTCTCTCTTTCTCTCTCTCAACCTGATTTGTTCTGGTTGTTTTATCGTATCATTATAATTTTATATGAGTTTCATAATTTTATTTTAAAAAGACATTTTGTTAGTTTTAAGGTCTTATAAACCTCTTAAGTTTATCATCTGTAACTAATATACAAAGTTTGTCTACATCATTATGGTGCGCCTTACAATTCGATCGGTGCCCTACGCAAAATATTATTTCAGAAAAAACCAAATAAAAATATTTTGGATTCCAATCTCATCGCAATAAGATTTGCACATAAAAAGCGCGTGTTAAGATATTAAATGTTGATTGATTTTCTTCTCTACTAATTTAATTTTTTAAATGGGACGATCATTTTACAGAACATCGTAATATATTTTTTGAAAAAGAAATATGAACAACATTCGGAGAGAAATTTCGACAGTAAAAAAGCGAGACTAGTATAAGGAATTTAATTCAACTTATGAAGTTGGTAGCTTGTGTAATTCAAGTTAGGAAAACTATACATTTTCTAATTACATTTTTTATTTGTTAATTTAAAATCTAAAAAACAATACTCATTTATCGTTGGTAACCTTTTTCTTTTCTATTTTTTACGGAAATAAGAAAAGTCAACATTTTTTTTTTAATTCCAATGATCATTTTAATTGTTAATAACTATATAAAATGTAAGAAATTTTAATTAATTATACAAAAAAATCATCCACAATTTTTTATTATAATTGTACAATATTAAGGTCAATGTAAAGTGGTATTTTGGTGCTTTATTTATATATAAACTTACTATATAATTTTTTATTAATATTTAAAAACAAGACAAATATATATTAAGATAAATAATCATAGAATCAAGTAATTATTTTGGATAAATTACAATAGGCTCCCATAAAAATTTAAAATTACAAACACCATTTGTTGTTTGAAAAATTATAAATATCTTCTTGAAAAATATCCTAACAAATATCCCTTATAACAGCCCGATTATATGGGATATTTGTTAGAGTAATTGTAATTTTAGAAGAAAACTTATAATTTTTTTAAATAATAGAGTATTTATAATTATGATAATTTTTAAGGGAGTTCGTTGTAATTTTTTTTTTTTTGGGATGAAAGGAGTGTACGTATATATATATATGTATATTATTTTTGGTTTGTTAAGCCGCCTGAAAACTGCCCTTACACATTAGCTGAAAACCCGGAGACGTCACGACTTCAGGAGCCAATGCTGCAGACTTAATCCATCCTTGTTCCGAACCTTCCACTTAATCTACACTTGCAAAGTAAACTAATCAACTAAATTAGCATTTTTTATTAGTATTTAGAAGTATTTGTATTCCAACAGGTTAGCCATAGAATCTTATTGCCAAATTAAATCTTTCCTATGCTTAAAATTCAAGGCTTTGTTTGGAGTTCCTTTTGGGAGTTTTTGATTAGGAAAGTTAGCTTGAAATTAAGAGATTTTGAAAAGTATGCGGGGATGGCTAAGGTGTCATGTCTGACATTATATTTTTTAAGGGATTTTTAATAATTTCTCTTAAATGTATTACTCTTAATTATGGATAATTATGTTAATACCCTTTATTTTAAGAAAATGTCTACACGGATGAAAGTACACAAGCGACAAGTGAGCAGGGACTCTTAATTGTTTGGGGATTGCAATATTGTTTGAATGAGAACTTTATTGAGGTATTAGATGCTATTTGTCAAGTACGAAGTAATTCTATCGACGTTTGGATACGAAGATAAGGGGGCTGCACTTAAGCGCCATCCCAACAGGCACATAAGATTCACAAGTTGAGTAGAATGCTTTAACGATGGAGATTGTTAAAATAGTTCTTGTGGTGAGTTTTGTGGAGTGCTGGGAACATCTCCATTAAGTTTTAGAGTGAGACGGTTTCATCGGGTAGGAAATTGATGATGAAAATTTGTCTGTCAGTATAACGATGGAGCAGTAATTTCAGAGTATTGCAAGGGCAACTCCCTATTGATGGATGATCAGACGGGGTTGAATGTCTATAGTGTTGTTAATTATAAAAGTTGTAAGGTATCATTGGTTCAAATGACACCTAATTCAGACATTAGACGACAGAGATGCAAAAAGGGGGCACTCCTCCATCATTTCAATGTCCAATACTAGAATAAGGAAAAATATTTTTAAACCTATTATGGGGGGTAGCGGAGGCATGCGTGGTGAGCTTCAGACAACCTTCCCTGCAGTAAAACACTAAATGTGCAAACTCTTAGAGCATGGTAGGGGGCTCCAAGGACTAGCTCTAAGCATCTCAAAGGATTGTTTAAAATTCCAAAATAGGAAGGAAACCAAATGGACAACATGGGATTAGGAGGGCCCACATTGGATCTACAAGTGACCCGAGAGGCTTGATGTAAATACAAGGCTACCTGCGAGCTGCTGGAATTTTGAGGTTACACCTCTAAGCTAAATGAGTGATTGATGAGCACTCCATTGTCTTGTGAACTAACTTGTGGCATGCTCTATCTAACCGTGCAGGGGAATTTATTGACTAAGATATACGGTTGTGGGGCGATGCTACACTGTAGGCAAGTTGTGAAGCCTTGTCGATAGGCAAGAAAGCATATTGAGCATGTCGTGTGGGATTAATGTGTGATGTTAGCATATCGAATGATCATCAAAAGTATGATATGCCCCTTCTTGGGTGAGGCATGAAAAATGGGCATGGCGAAAAGATGAGCCAGCGATGCACCGAATTAGCATTGAGCATGAGATGTTCGTTGTGTCACAAGATTGACCTGCAATGCAGAGGCAGAGTGAGGATGCTCCTAGTCATTGAGAGATGTGTCAAAATGACCCGAGATTGTGGGCGAGATGCATTACAGTAAACTAACTACTTGGGGACGGACACAAAAACACTCAAAGACGTGTAAGCCGTGAACCTCGGTGAACATAGACATTATAGATAGGCGAGTTCACAAGTATAAGGTGCCACCCAGAGGCATTCAGATGTTACGAGCAAGCTTCAAGTTTTTATGTGAAAATAGGTTGGGGGGAAGAAAAGGCTGGATTCTTGTAAAATTCTTGCTTATGTGGAATTTCATGTGTGCATTTCATTTTTAATTACACATATATATAAGGGAAATATGCTTGGCAGTTTAGTGACCTCCCAACCGTTAGGACTTTGCAAAAGTCAGGAGAGACTGAATTGATATTACATTTAAAGACAAAGATATGCATTTGTGATTGTGCATTTTTTACAAATACTAACTTGGCCAGTTTTGGCCGGAAATGGTAGCCGGAATGTTGCTAGACGGACAACCTTAGCAAAATTGAAAAAAACCATTCAGCAATTCTACAAAATACTTTGTAAATACAAAAATGAAAATAAAAAATACCCAGATGGATACCAATGAATTTGATATTATTTATTTAAACTACCAAAGTTAATATTCTCAAATGTATTGGGACTGCTTTGGAATATTTTAAAGTAAAGGATTAATAGCGACCTTAGACATATTTTATGATTCTTAACACAAAATGAGTGAAAATTTTATTATTTGTTAGTTTGAAAAAAAGGACAAAAAAGGTGTGCAAAGAGGAAAAGTACTTCCAAGTAAACCATATTCCTTCAATCATCATTTCTTCTTTAATTAATTATTATTAATTAATAATTAGAATTAATTACACTTAAATTCCTTTGAAAATATAAAATTACGCTTTCTCCTAAGAAAATTTTAAAATTACACTTACACCAAAAAAGTTCATTAAAATCTGATCCACTTCTAGCTAGTTAGGGTTTGAACGATAAATATTGATGGTAGCCAAAAGAAAAAAAAATACATAAATTTTTCATGTTGCCTCTCATTTAGCGTTCTCATGTATATTATTGGGCTTATAAAAAGGGATAAATATTATGTATATATATATATATATATATATATGGAGTGAGGTTAACATCATTACATTTCCCCTTACATATACAAAATTACTACATTTGAATATTAAAATGAGGGATAAAATTAGAAAGTTTTATGAATTTTTTTTTCTAACATCAACAATTCTTGTCCAAAAATTTTAAACAACAAATTTTTAGAAGGGTATAAATGCAAGTTCAACAAAAAATTGAGGGGATGTATAATTTCATATTTTAGGGGTCTAAATGTAATTATTCCTTATAATTAATCTATTCCCTCCTCCTTTTCATTGCATCCTCAATTTTCTCATTTCCAGGCCCGATTTCACATCATTTCCTCCTGAACTTTTACCATAACTACAAATATCGTTATACTTTTCTTGTACCAAATGCCTCATAACTCTCTTTCTTGATTCCTGAAAATATGAAGTTGGAGTTCTTTAATTTTATCTTCCTAATTCTTACAACGATTCTTGTCCGGTATACGCCGGCAGCCGCCTGGTGCAACCACGCCTGCGGCGGCCGGAAACTCCCCTTCCCTTTCGGCTTCTCTCCCGGCTGTCCAATCCAGCTGAACTGCACCTCCAATGGCACAATTCTCGCCGCCGAGTTCCCGGTGCAGTCCGTCAGCGTTGACACCATTCTGGTCAACCTTCCCCCCATGTGCGGCCGCCCTGTGGAGGCGCTCCGCCGCCTCTTCACCTCTAACTTCGCCCCGACGTCCCACAACGCGATCCTTCTGCAGAACTGCAGGAACTCCAGCAGCGGGTGTTTCATTCCATCGACGATGGTGCAGACCCACTTCGAGCTGCTCGAATGCGAGGTCAAGAACGATAGCATCAGCTGCTATTCGGAGACTAATAATGCGACCTCGTTTATTGACTACAACAACCTGACGCGGAGCGGCTGTCGGTCACTGTTCTCGGCGATATCGATGGAGTCGTTCGCGAACAGTTCGTCGGTCTCGCTGGATGTTCAGATTGTGAGAGTGGGGTGGTGGCTTCACGGGGCCTGCCGGTGCTCGGAGAACGCGAAGTGCATTCCTGTTACACCGCCGGCGGAGGGAAGCTCGCCGGCGTATCGGTGTGAGTGCTTGGAGGGCTTCGCCGGAGATGGGTTCCGCGACGGGCTGGGCTGCCGGAAAGGTAGGCTTTTGATGACTTTTTCTTTTTTGATTATGCTTTCTTTTGTTTTTCTCTTTTTTCATTGGACTAATTGACTTTTCCCCTTTACTTTAAAATAATTTTGTAAATCATAATAATAAGAAAATTGCATACGACTTCATTTAGATCAATGGATTTAAAATTATGAATTTTATTTAAATAATTTTAAATACTCTATTTTTTAATTTGAATTATTATTTTTGTCGAACATTGATGAATTTTAAATTTTTTTAATATATACTCATTTCTAATCATTCCTCTAAATATTTCCCTCAAATTTAAATTCATCAACTAAAACTAATTAAAAAAATCTCTAAAGTTTCTCAAACTATAGATTATGATGGAAGTATTATTATATAAATTTAAATATGAAATAGGAATTAGTAAACAGATACTTTTGGGACATAGATGTCATAATTGTTACTTTGACTAATAATGAAAAAGATGATCAAAATATGGTGTCATTTTAATTCGCAAAACATTCATAATTATGGCTTCTTGGATCCCTCACAAAGGATCCAATTCTTTAAAAATAAAGAGATGCAACAATGAGAATTTCAAAAGTAAAACTTGTTTTCAAATTGAGGGGCTGCTTTCAAAGACTTTACAAATAATTGCAGACTAAACCAATCATATTCTTGTAATTAATTGGATTTTATTTTTTTTAAATTAATTATATAACAAGTATAATTTTATTATATTATAATTAAATTATTCTGTTTTGGAATGGAGGGAAGGCGGTTGGGATTGGCCAGTGGTGTATTGGCATGTAATGTGTGACAACATTTGTTATAATAAGGTTTCTTTCATATGAAAAGTACGTCTGACCAAGAGAATGATGATAACTTTTGGTTGTTTTCTTGCAACCATCATTTGGTGGTAGAATTCTAGTCAGTCTCATCCACTATCCTAATGTGCCAAAATTCCCTTTCATCATTCTGTTGTGGAGACCTTTTATATTCTTCATTATTTGATTAGATTACCAAATGCAAATAAATAAGGGAGCATTCTATTTATTCCTCTGATCTCTAGTTTATTTATATAAATTATTCGTATTTTTTATATAATTACAAAAATTGTCTTGTCAACCAAAAAGAATAGGAAGTTTGTGTGATGATATTGGGATTTTCTGTGTGTATATATGGTAGTTTGTATAGATGATATTAATATTTTTGATGAATGTATGTATAATTATTTAAAAAATAAAATAATCTGTATAAATAGACCATAGATCAGAAAGGTACGTGTAATTATCCAATGAACAAAGAATAAGCCCAACAAATACACTAAAATCTGGTAGTTCACCTAATGATGTTAGGAGTGGTGGGGACTGAATGTCTGAATGTGTGGATTTCTTTGAAATCTATTACTTCTTGTGCGGACGAAGATTGGTTTAAATCTTGTGGTCTCGATTTTCTATTCGGGATCTTGGAAAATTTGATGTCGCTTATGTGGGATTTGTACACGTATGAGCTTAGGCCGTTGGTGTAGTACGTGATGACGTTATCATGTGTGATTCAATAGTTGATAGTCCGTATGAGTACAGGTCCATATGGAATTCTGTATCAGTATTAATCGTATGTTGTACTGCAGAATCTTTGGGATGTAACCCGTCCAAGTACTTATCGGGCGAATGTGGAGGAACAACAAGAGTTGGTGTCTTAGTAGGAGGTAATAAATCACTTTGCCCAATCTCGAGCCATACCGATTCTTTCGATTTCTATATGGCAGGATGCAAAAACGATGTTTTTGTTCTTAAGAAAATGTATTATTGCAACATAGAACCTGTGTAAAACCGTCTGAGATGCTGGCTTCTGGTTCTCAGGTGTAGCCGCAGGAGCTTCATTGATGATCGGTTTAGGTCTGGTTATCTGTTTCATTCGGAAGAGATCGAAATTGAGGAGCAGAAGCAGAAAAAGCCGTCAATTGTGCGAAACAACAGGCATAACTGTTCCTATATATCCCTACAAGGAAATGGAGAAAGCCACAGATTTCTTCTCAGAGAAACGAAGGCTCGGAAACGGCGCTTATGGGACCGTCTACTCGGGCAAACTGAACAACGACGAATGGGTTGCTATCAAGAGAATCAGGCACAGAGATTCGGGTAGCATCGAACAAGTCATCAATGAGATCAAGCTCCTTTCCTCAGTCAGCCACCCGAACCTCGTCAGGCTCCTAGGGTGCTCCATTGAAAATGACGAACAGATTCTCGTCTATGAGTTCATGCCTAATGGGACATTATCTCAGCACCTGCAAAGAGAAAAAGGCAGTGCACTTCCCTGGCCGGTTCGCCTGACGGTCGCTGCTGAAACGGCTCAGGCAATCTCCTATCTTCATAATGCCATGCACCCTCCTATTTACCACAGGGACATAAAATCCAGCAACATACTCTTGGACTACAACTTCAAATCCAAAGTAGCTGATTTCGGGCTCTCGAGACTAGGGATGGCGGAGTCATCCCACATCTCGACTGCACCTCAGGGTACTCCCGGATACCTCGACCCTCAATACCATCAGCATTTCCATTTGTCCGACAAAAGCGACGTCTACAGCTTCGGAGTGGTGCTTATAGAGATCATAACCGCATTGAAAGTGGTAGACTTTAGCCGGCCTCAGAACGAAGTGAATTTGGCGGCTCTCGCCGTTGACAGGATCGGGAGAGGGCATTTGGACGAGATCATCGATCCGTTCCTCGAAACAACAGACGATGCTTGGACACTTTTGTCCGTGCAAAAGGTGGCTGAATTGGCATTTAGGTGCCTTGCCTTTCACAAGGATATGAGGCCCTCCATGATGGAAGTTGCCATAGAATTGGAACAAATTAGGCTAAGTAAGTGGACAAACTCGGACACAAGCATTGCCGGGTCATCTGAAGCATCGTCTCGCTCATCATCCTCTAACTTAAGCGATAAACCATTGAACGTGACGGTTAAAAAGCACAAATTTGGCAGCGTCGGTCTGTTTAGCAGCACGACTTCATTGGACACGACTGATTTATCGCCTGTATCGGCAGACGATTCATGGCAAAGTGATCAGAGCTCACCTTCATCAAATAGTTTGCTGAACAGTGTTATCCGGTAAACTGAAACCGCTCATTCGATTTCGGCCTTAAAACGTCTGCATCAAGCAGACGCAGGACTGTGTTTTCCGGGGTTGTAGAGGACAAACAAACAAGCAATGTGAGTAGTTGGCCAATGTTGATAGGCGTTTGTTAGCATAATCTGCAATATAAAATTGCGTCTTGCAAGTATTCTTGACTGCAGACGATACTGTTAATACACTACAACCTTTTCTACCTCTGTTTTTTGGAGCAATCCAGAAAGGGGAATGGGTTTCCTCTAATTTGGTGATGTTCGAAAATGTCTACATTTCCCATATCCAGATTGAGGTTTGATGTGGATAACTTTTGTACATGGTAAGTAACAGTGGTTTATGTGCAGACTCCATTTCTGATGATCAATCCGAATTGCTATTGCATCTTGTATTGTATTTCACGGACATGTGTATAAATTTTTTATTTATATATATAAATATGTGATATATATAATACAGGATGAATCATGTTTACATTTTTTTGGGGTTTATCGTAATTGTCAAAAAAAAAAAAAAAAAACCCTCTCCGTTAGATCAGTAAAATTATAATTAAACCAACGATTATCTAATATAACATACGACTGATATAAGGAAATTATTTCACCAATTTATATTGGTTCGGGTGATCACATTCGAACTTACAAATTTTTTAATAAAAATTAACTCAATTTAAGGAATATTACATTTTCGTCCAATAACTCAGTTTTATCCAAAATAGTTTCATAACTTTAAAAGATTTTCACTTTTAGTTTTTCTACCAACTTCTGTTAGGAAACTAATGGAAAAAAAGCATGCAAGTCCTCTAATTGCTTTCCTCCATTTTGAAAGATAATGATCATGTAGATTATACGTGTTTTTTCCGTTAATTTCCTAATGAAAGTCGACAATATGACTGAAAATTAGACTTTATGTGACTTATTGTTGTGCATTCAACAAAATTCTTTTTTCCGAATCCAAAACATTCAATTCAAACACAAATTAGAAAGAATGTCAATCCCCAAATGGGCTAATGCCCACATTAGAAAAACTAAAAACTTTTCAATTTATGTTCGTCAAATTTCCATTCAGTCTTATTATTTCTTTTATAATATTTATTTAAGGAAAACCTTAGAGGGTTTTTTCTTTCCCAGATTTCACTCCTGAAATGGATATTCAATTTTAATGTCTACATTATTTACTTTTGATTGTTCACTTGCTACAACTACTATTGTACCTTCCTGCTCGATAGTCAAATGTACAAGCAGCGAACAGCCGCACCCTCAATCTCAAGCTAACCTCCAAAGATGAAAGCTGTAATTCTGAACTTTAAACCTCCACTGACCTCAAACTCTCGGTGGTACTTTCTGCAGCAACAGTAGTACCAGTGGAAATATCAGAATGCTCGGCCTCGGCGCCAACTTCAGTCCGCTTCCTTCGTAGCCTTTTGGGTCTTTTCCGCTTCACTGAAGTGGTTGCGTCGCTGGCGACGGAGGAGGAGGAGGCAGAGTCGACGGCGCCGAGGGTGAGGAGAGAGGTCACGTGGCACTCTTGCCAGTCGAGATGTTTGAGGTCGTTGATCACTTCCTCCAGGGTGAAGCAAGCATCACCTGATACGCCGGCGTCTAGCAGCGTCGAGCGGTGGAGATCCATCAAATCCATCGTGGTTACCATATCCACTAAAAGTTGCTGAAATGAAAAACATTATTGTTAATCCAAACAGTATTAACCCCAAAAAAACACCTATAAGAAGGCCAAAAAATTCAGGAAAAAAAATTGAAGAATGGAATTCGTATGAGGCCTTTTTAGTTTCATTCCTTTTGAAGCCGTGCATCCCAATGATCTGGAAGAGAAGAAACGAACCGGTTTCATTAACCTGGTAAACTAGGAGAAATGATCAAAGCATAACAACCGACCAATGACCTAACCCTCATTGATCTGAATTCACCTGACGAAGCTGGGGGATGGTAAGATTGAGAGAGCGGTCGTCAAGGAAATCGAGGTAATCTTCGATAGCCAACTCCCCTTTCTTCTTCGCCACCATCACTGCTCCTTCTTCAACGATTTCCATCTCTCTCCGGGGAATGTGCCGTTACTGTTTTTTGCCGCGTCTGATGGGAATGGGAGAAACAGTAAGTGCAGAGAGCAAGGAGATACGCTTGAGAGCTAAGACTCAGATGACACCATTTTACAATTTTTTGAGATAAAGTTTCAACCGTTGGATTTGCCAACTGATTGTACGGGTGTGATTCACTCTCTACGTGCCATCCGTAATAATTAAAAATAAGTATTTATTAATTTTTCCTATTGAAAGTTAGGTTAAATAATTATACATTTTTATTCTTAACTTTTTAAATTAAATAAATTTAAGTAAAGAATTATAATAATTTTTATTATTTATACAAACATTTAAATTTTAAATTTCTCTTTTTTCACCTGTCATTTTTATTTTCGAGTCATCATCTGTCGTCAGCACCAAGTGATGCCACATCATTACAAAAAAAGTGTCAACTCAGCTAACATCACCCGCCCCCCACATCATACATGTGTCTATGCCAACTCAGCAAGTTGATGTCTATGGCAGCTAAACACGACCTGTTATTGATCAATTCACGTTTATTTTTTATTTTAAAATAGAATTAATCGCTAATTTTAATGGTTAAATTAATAAAGGTATCGACGATAACGAAAACTTGTAATCATTAGGTACTAATTCTGATAACTTCAAAAACTAAAATACTAAAAATAAAATAAAAATATAATTAGAGTACCAAAATGAAATTAGCGTAAATTGAAAAATATAACATACTCATAAGTTTTGGATTGATGGGCCGAACAAGTTTGCATTGTGCATTTGGGTTTTCAGCAGCAAATTATTTTTACTTTTGACAGGTCAGGAATCACTACGGTCGGTGAGAGCTGCGAGAAAGGGTTTAAGGATAATTGATCCTGAAAGCAAAACCCAATCGAGCAAAACTCCGCTGAAGCTTTGAACACAAACACTCATTCGAAATGAAGCTGCAAGCTGCCTGTGTTTTCATTCAGAATTATCCTTTGACCACCCATTTTTCACCTCCTCATCTTCACACCGTGAGTGTTCTTTCCTCAATCTGTCCGTTGTTTTTCTATTCTGCGCGATAATCTTCAGAAATTGCTATTATTTGTTTTTGCTATAATTGTTTCTTGTTTAGGCGAATGAGCGTTGTGGAAATCATGTTGGCTTGGAAAAGCAGATGTCCAGATTCCAAGTTCAGCTCAAATGTACGTTTTTCCGCTCTTTTCTTCTCGTTTTATTTGGTTTGCCATGAGCAATTATTTGAAATTGTGAAGAAGTTGAGCAAGGGAGCATGTTATTGTTCCCTTTTTCTTTATCTTTTTATATTCAAATTAGAGTTATTTTTCTATTCTCCAGCTTTGTTTCCATCTTTAAGGAGTGGAGTTGTTGTACGTTCTGCTAATTTGAATTCGTCGAGGAAGTTGGGCTTTTGGGTTGAAGCAAGAAAAGACTCGGAACCATTTCGTGGGAAGTCGGGCTCTGTTTCTTTTGGTGGGTTGACTCACCAGTCGGTTGAGGAAAGCAAATTGGTTTCGTCGCCATTTAAAGAAAACACTGGCTCCTTGCTTTGGGTTTTGGCTCCTGTTGCTTTGATTTCGTCGCTGGTTGTTCCCCAGGTCTTCATTGTCGGTCCTATTGAGGATGTTTTCAAGAATCAGGTTTTTGCAGGTATTCTTTAGCTTTCATTACTCAGTTATAGTGTTCTGAATGCTATTTGTTTTGCATTTGTATAATTCATGGTTTTCTTGCTGTGCTTAAACTGATGATCTTCTGAAACTGGCATCTGTTTACTTTTAACTAATGGAAACCGTACATTGTCAGTTACAGACTAATAATTCATTTTGTTGGTGTTATTTCAATTTGCCTTCAGAAAGATTATTATTGACAGACAAAACAGGCATTTGAGTATCCTGGGATATGAATATTTTGATTCGCGTGATGGACTATACTATTGATTTTGGATCTTTCCTTCAGGTTAATCTTTGAAGTTTTTAGGAAGTCGTTTTTCTTAGTGAACATCCCAATACTCTGTAACTGGTTCTAAGTTCAATTCATGTCTTTTGGCCATTACAGACATAGACTTCCAGTTACGGCGGTTAACTTGATCTGATCATGGTGGTTTATCTTGAATTCATTACGATGAATATCTGAACAAGATCTGTGTTCAATCAAAAAGAGTAAAGGAAAGGAAAAGTTGTCAGATGATAGATGATATAATAGAGAGGAAAGATGAAAGCAACTGAGGTTAGCTCCAATGGTTGATAGTTCAGCATTCTAAAGTGCTCGGGCTTTAATGGATTTGTGATCTTTATGTCATTTGGGAACCTGCTCAGCTTATATTCTCTATGAACTAGAGCCAAGGAACTATTGAATAAAGGACAGAGATGCTAAAAGATGCCATTTTTGGATTGAATTGCACAACAGAACAGGAGTACAATTTTCTGATGTTTGCCAAACATATATATGAATATGAAAGCCTGTACGTTTCTGGTTTTATGAGCTTTGCTCTTGTATGCTAAAGAAAGCAAAAGCTAGATAGACATACATCTGTATGCTTGGCTAAAGTATGGAAAACGTGTATTGCACTCTTAATCTTTTACAGAACAATATCAGATTAGCTTTTTAATCATCTCATTCAGCAAATTCCTATGCACCTTTAGAGCCTCTTGTATCGTATTCTCATTAGTTACTTATTAATTTTTACGCAGATCTTTTACTAACATGCTTTTCTTAAGTTCCTTTGTCACATTTCTGTGGATCATTTTCTTCTGTTTCAACTGAGGTCATCTTTTACGCTGGACTTACTGATTTTGATGTCAATGTTGGTGCAGAAATTGTTTCTTCCTTTTCAACTGAGGTCATCTTTTATGCTGGACTTGCTATTTTTCTGTTTGTAACTGAACGTGTTCAAAAGCCATATCTCCAGTTTAGCCCAAAGAGATGGAGTCTTATCACAGGCCTAAGGGGATATTTGACATCTGCCTTCTTTACGATGGGCTTCAAGGTTTGTGCCCCACTGATTGCTGTTTATGTCATCTGGCCTGTGCTCGGTTTACCTGCATTGGTCTCAGTGGCTCCTTTCCTAGCTGGTTGTTTGGCTCAATATGCATTTGAGAGACTTCTCGACTGGAATGGATCATCCTGCTGGCCTCTTTTGCCTATTATCTTTGAGGTACAGGGAACCTGTATTTGATGTTTCACTGTCTTCATTGAAATGGGAGTACAATGTTAACAGATCGATATTTCTCCTCAGGTCTACAGGATATATCAGCTGACAAGGGCTACAAATTTCATTGAGAAGTTAATATACAGCATGAGGGAGGCATCTGTAACCCCTGCAGTTTTAGACAGAACAGGAGCTTTGGTTTCTATGGTAGTTACTTTCCGTATCCTAGGCTTGGTTTGTCTATGGTCCTTGCTAACATTTCTACTAAGGCTCTTTCCCTCTAGACCAGTGGCGGAGAATTATTGATGTATATAGAGGATTCCAATGTTCTTTCATGTCTTATATAAATACATTCTTCTGTTTTTCCTTGTCTGGTGAAGTTATTCTTCCTGGTTAAAAATCCCGGATCTTGTTCCACTCTACAGACAGCAGGCGCAGCATGAGGATCGTTAATTTATATCTTAACCATGATAGCGTTTAGAGGAGCACTACATTAAAATCTGAAACTGATTAATTATCATTGGATGACGAAGTAGGATGTATTCCCTGGTTATGCAACTGACATAAGAGAGTACTAAAACCAAATGATTTACATCTTACTACCAAAAATCTCTGCAGGAACATTTTCCATCCTTGAAATGATGGAACCTCTTGTTATCTCTTACGATAAATTCACGTTTCTCAAAGCTGGACAAGATCTTGATAAAATTGTGGCAGTCCCCACAAATCCTCAGGTTCTTTATGATCCGCAGTGTGGTACCTGGAGAGGTGCTAATAAGCCCATAAGCTATGGCTAATCTTTCACTGTGATAAAGTAGGGCTTTTTCTTTTGCTTCCTGATCAAGATCATGGAGGACATATCTTGTATCGGGTACATAACCAGCTTCTCTTGCCTCCTTGCTCAAGGACCTCAGCTTCTCATATACCATACTTCTGTTTGGACGTGCACGTTTCTTGTCTGAAACCAGGTTCTCCTTTACCCTCTTCCTCATTTTTGCTGGTTTTGCATCTAAAACTTCGGTTCTCGGTTGATTTGGTAGAGTCTCCGGCACTTCCAGGCTTGGTTTGGTTGGCATTTTGGGGATAATCTCTGTGGCCTCAGCTTTTTCATTGGACTTCCTCAGAAGATTAACTAAGCTTCTATAGTGATCCAAGGATGGACTAATGCCATAGTCTTGACTCATTGATTCAAAATATGCTTTCCCTTTCTCCACAGCTCCCAGGTGCTCACAAGCCTTTAAAACGCCCAAGAACGTGTTATCGTTTGGTTGGATCCCTTCTTTAGCCATCCGGGAGAAAACTTGAATTGCTTCTTTGTCTTGTCCGTTTCCCGCCAGACCCATTATCATTGTATTCCAAGAATCCATGTTCTTGCAAGCCATCTGCTCAAAAACTCGACCTGCGCGTCTGTAATCTCCCAGCTTAAAGTAAGTATCTATCAGTCTATTGAAGATGGCAACACCGTAATCTGATGGGAATCTCATTATGTATTCGTAAATCACATCCCCAGCCTGTAGAAACTTCATGTCCACAGTAACTTTCATTAATTCTAAGACATCGCTCGAGTCTGCAAGAATTCCATTTCTTCCCATCTCTTCCAGTGATTCAAGAGCTAAATTTATATTCCTCTCTCTGCAGAAATGCTGCAAATTTGAGTTCAATGGCTTCCTTCGACAAGCCTGAACCTGGAGCATATCTTGGTGAGAAAATTTCAACGCCCAATTCTGACACTTTTTCTTGAGGAAAACGGTTAATGTCAGATTCTCCATATGAAGAGTGATAGAGCATTTAAGCATTGGATGTGAGCAGAAACTCATGGAACGAGCCATGGCCATACCTCGTACCATTGTCTATTACCTTGGAAACTGAATTAAGATAGTGGTTCTTGCTTTGAACATCAACCTCAATGGTGTTTATGAATTGGAAAGGCTCTGGGAATTGTTTGGTCCCATGAAAAGATATGCAGTATTATGGGCTGTGGACGCCTTATCCACTTGGAACTTGGGGAAATTGTTATCTGTAGAAAATATCTTACACTATTGATAACCAGAAGAAATGTAATATCGTTTACTCTCTGCTTTATAAATATCCAAGTGAATTGTACTACATAAAATAATAACAATAGTAAATTGTCCTGCGCGCGCAAAGTTGCAGTCAATTTTTCTTTTTTACTAGCAATCAAGTTCATTTGAGCATGCCAGAATTTGAATGATAAACGCAGGAAAAATGAAAAACCAAAATGGGAGGAAGAAATGCTTCAAAATCTATACATAAGCGTTATGAAAGTTTGTCAATATCTGAGATAATCTCGTCTTATGTCCTGTAAACGGTTATGTCCAAATTTGAGTTTTGAGCTGAAAGCATCAAGAATATTGAGGAATTTTGAGTACCATTTTCCATAAATATAAATCTTAGTCAAATCTTGCGGTGCAAGAAGGTTCAGCTTACAAGTGACCTACCACTGCAAAAAGGACATATGTTCAGATAACAATTCAAAGAATATGTTAATCAATAGTGTTTACCACTGTGAACAGTGAAATGAAGAACAAAGTTGCAAGTGAAAGGTATTTCTGCACGTCGAGCTCTTGATTCTGTTTGGGTCATTTGTGTTAATTAGCTCTTCAGGATGGTAGGTGAAGGGGTTTTTTCATAAGGAACTCCTATTTGTATAGATTTATGATGAAGGTCAACTTGGAAAACTTCACAGAACTCCCTGAGCAGTGATATATGAGTAGTATCCACCAAATCGTGATTATCAGCGTGATGATTATCTTCTTCTCTGCAACCTTTAGATGGAAAACTTCCTTTTATGATCCCGTTAAGGCTTCCAACTTGACGATCCTTAATCCCACAGGGTACTATCTGCTGAAAGGGTGTTAAGTCTGTGGTCACGTTCAATGCCAGGCCATGATATGTTATCCATTGTGATACTTTTACACCAATAGCTGCTAATTTCTGGTTACCTGAAAGAATTTGAGAAGTTGAAACCACATAAACAATGAGTGCCAAACACCAACGAGAGAAGAGACCTGGATCTACTCCTAAGCAGCAAACTAAAGGGATAGGAAACAAGAATACACTTAATAGATAATCAGTCCTTCATTTCCAGAATGCTAAACCAAATAAGGGTAGAAAGGAAGAGCAAAATATCCGACAGGGATTACTAGTAGAGAAATGTTTACTGCAGAACTGGTAATTTATTCTCAACTGCATGAATAAATTTCAGTAAAAGCTTTCTACACCAACAAAAATCATGAACGATGCATATGACAATAATGCTCCCTTAATTCTCAAAAGCATCTAATGCAACAGATTCCATATGAGCATACTTATTCAAATTGTTAAGGACTAGGCTAACTTCTCCACATATTTGATGTACTACAGAATTTTAAGGCGAAGTGCGTTACATCCTAGACTGTGCTATTCATGTTTACATTAAGTGCTGGATAATAGAATCTTTGGCATACAATTTTCAAGATTTCTGAGCTTAAATTAATCTGAGAAGTCTTTTGCACTAGAGAGTGAAGGGCACTGGTGAATACAACCCATAGCATATCTATACAACCCCTCACAGTTGTAAGATCCTGGTGCCTAATTCACATTTGTACAGCTTCCACGGTTATGAGAAAGAGCTTGGATTCTTTCAATTGCGCAGCACACTTGATGTTGAAGGGTACTCACTTACACCTTTTTGGAAGAATTTGTTCAAGTTAAGAATTGAATCATCCACCAGACCAGACCAATGCACAGAAATAAGTCATGCAAAAGTGGATACTCATATGCTTCTTTCCAAAGAGCAATTCTGAAGGATTTAAACTTTATCATATATTTTGTGGCAAATGGCTAGATGCCCTTCTAGACCAAGAAAACATATAAAATCGGATTATAAGACATACCAACCCAAACACCGGTCAAGCCCTCAACTCGTGAAGCTTCAATAGAAAATGTTGATTCAAGAGCACGAATAACTACCTCTTCAAGTGCTCTAAGATACCAATGCAGATCCATCTTGTGATGCCGAAGATTGATAATAGGGTACATGACTAGCTACATACAACAAGCATATATAATAGGTCAGGACAAATAACCAACCCAAAGACTTACCTCACTCCGTATATATCTTCTATTCATCAGGTTAATACATCTTCGATTGACCAACCACGCACATAAATTCACACACATCTAAAATATATTCTTTATCAACTAAAAACGTCCCTACAATTTCCAAAAAGATTGTCACATAAGTATCAACTCAAGAGAATGTAAAATATATATACCTGACCAGGGCCATGATATGTAACTTCACCACCTCGTTCAGTTCGATACAAATCAAAGGGAGCACTATTCACATCAAAATTCAAGAACTCTTCTGAACTCCCAGTGCCCAGTGTGTAAACAGGGTGGTGTTGTAAAACAATCAAAGTGTCAGCAAAATCTTCGTTAATTTCACTCAATACTCTTCTCTCCTTCACAATGGCCTTCTGCCAAGACCATGCCTCAGCATATGGAACCAGCTCCTTGTGCAAGTCATACAAATCACACCTAAAATCACCGAGAATGAAAAGACTCTGCATACCGACTGATAAAAACTACAGTTTACAAGTGGAATTCTAAAATTTACCTCCTTTTGGATACAGGGGCAGTTGAAATGGCTGAATTAACATGCCAAGAATGAATCTTGCGGGTTGTTCTCGACGGCTTATGAAACAAGAGCGGCGGGGCGGAGCTCAAAGTAAGGTTGGCCAAGAAAATCATATTTCAAGAACGTGCTTTTATCTGTGTGATAATGGGAGGAAATTGGGAGGTGGGCAGGCCATTATCAGGGTTGTAACTGTAGTTGTTACTCAGACACACAGAAATCACAAGGACAAAGAAAGACAATCAGAGAAAAGGGAGGAGGGAGATTTGGGATGGTGACCAACAGCTTCCATGTCGACGTTGCTGCTATTTTGGAGTGGCGGACCAACCAAAGGTAACGGCGGCACGGAAACTGGAAAGGTCAAAAGTCGAAAAGCTGTGTTGTATTGGGACTAAATTGAAATTTGTAGAAACTTATGGGCGACTTCATGAGAACATCTGAGTAAGTATTTTTTTACTTTGAAGTTTGGGTAATTTATTTGAATTTGCAAGATAGACTGTTAATAATTGTGAGATAAAATTATAAGTGGGATGTTTAATACCATTCTATGTTTTCATACCAATTAATTTAATTATGAAATGACATTTCCACCCTTACCACTGACAAAAGAAAATCTTCATACTCATTCCATCGTCTTCTCCACCATGCTAAGTTTTAGTCCCACGCTATTGGTTTACTATTTTCCCCTGCCCATGTTTTTTGTTTCATTTTTGGGCATTTTTTGAGATAATATAAAATACATTTAATGTTTGTTTTTTTTTTATTTTTTACATTTTATCTGTGTATTTTTTATTTTTTTACTTTCTATATATTATATATACATACATATATATAAATATAAAATAAAAGAGACATAATTTGACAATAAATAGTAATTTTTGTCTCCAAAAAATACAACATTTATAATATACATATTTATATATAAAAAATATATGATTTGACAATGAACAATTATTTTTTTGTCCCAAAATCCCAACATCACACATACACTATTTATTTTAAAATATCAACATAAATTCAAACATACTATCTATCTCTAACCGCATTTATTTATTTATATTTTTCTCTCTTTCAATTTCCAAAACACCAAAATCAAACACTTTAAAAATAAAACCAAACACTTTAAAAACAAAACCAAACACTATGGAAAGTTTCTTGAACCAAAGAAATCGAAGACGGGGAGAGGGGAGGTGTTGACCTGGGAAGAAGTAGGTGGGCGACCGCGGGGAAGAGGATTGAAGGTGGCCACAGGGAGGGAATAGGACGGCGGTAGGTAAGAGGAGGGGACAATAGTAAGTAACAAATTTACAAAAGAGAGGATAATTGATTAAAACTCGGAATAAACTAAGATTATATGTAGATATCATGATACCAACATGACCTAATCGATATCTCACAAGTGGTCTATGAAAAATGAAATTGGGGCCCAGAAAAAATAAAAGAATTGAACAGCACAAATGAGTCTACCAAAAAGAAGCCAAACTTGACAAGACTTGCTGCTCCTCTACATCGATGCCAATAGTTGTCCCATTTCTTCGACAGCTGGGATGTTCTCGGTAGGATATACTTTAACTACTAGCTGCACAAAGCTTGCATACTTGTCAAGAAACTCGCCCTGCCATAAGCCGGATAGCATCAGTTAGAGGAGAAAAATGTTTCTTCTGGTTAACAAAGAATTAATGAGCAACTAAGTACCACCTGGCACCTGGACTATATAAGTAAAAATTTATTCAAATAGATAATATTCACATATCCATAAAAGATTTTCATAAGCAATATAATAGTTAAGCATGACTGTGTTTGCATTTAGAATAACATGTTGGTTCAATCATTGTTAGTCCCTGATATAATTTTTCTTTAGGCCATGCTTATTCAAACGATTTGACAGAAGCCTCAACATGTGAACATGGAATTTTCAAAAGAAGCCGGATATTACAAGCCAAGGAACAATGGAAAATGAAACCTAAAGGAAACAAGGCAGTTTGATCAAAATACCAACAGATATTGCTTAACTGGGTATACATTTTCTAACATAAAATGCGATGGAAACAGCTTGAAGGTATTTAAAAAAGTTGGTCATTACACTTGGGTGGAGACGGAATTGAAAGTCTATCTACTTCCATTCATCAATATCACTTGGTTCCAAAGACCTCAAGAGGGAAAAAAAAAAGGTTCCACTTCATCACCCACTACAGTCTCATTCTCATGTAAGATTAAATCTCTTAATGCATAAATGAATTTCTCGAGAAAAGTTTCATCAAATCATATCATGAAATTATTATTTTATGGTAAAAAAGTTACCATCTTACCAAAAGATCAGGGAGAGATCAGTTTTACCAAAGTTATTTTCAGTGTTGAGTTCAGATGTGCAGTGCTATACTGGATCTCTAATGAGCACTTAGTTTCTTCAGTACTACAAGTTGCATTACCATGAAATATAATTGAAAAATAGTGCAAGATAATTTTCAAACCTATATGAGATGCACCTCCACATTATAAACAAATACCTTGCACTTCTCCCATAATGAAGGCAACAGTTCTTCGGAGGTCATATTCTTCTGCAATTTCTTATACATCGCAGTGATGGACTTATCAACCTACAGAAAAAAAATGTCTTCAGCAAATATTGAAGAAACCAAGTCCTAAATTGTCAAAGTGTAACTTGTCTCACCCCAGATAAACTTGATTTTGCAACCTTCCGGAGATCTGCTTTTGATACACCAATCTGGAAAGGGACCTGCAATATTTGGATACTTGTCTTTAGATTTAACATAGATGTAGACATGGGCTTAGTTAGAACTTAAGCTGGTTTTTGCATGTAATCAGTTCATTTGAATCACAATCACGAAGATATGATGCATGACCCCGTTCACTGGAAGAATGGTAAGACTAGTAGATATTTTTGACAGTGACATGTTCCACAATGCTAACAGGTTCTGTTATCTCTTTGTTTGTTGTTTCAGAACAGTTAATGATAAAGATGCTTGATAAGCTGGATTCTACAAATAGAACTGGAATATCATGTTGCATCAATATCACCATGAAATCTGCTGCAGAAGAAATTGATCAAACTACTTTCTTAGCACTTATTTTTGGTATACTCTCACAATGTCATGTGACGAAGTAAAAAGTCATGGTTGAAGTGGAAAGGAAAAGTCAATCCTTCCGAAACACATTAGAAGCTAAGATAACTCTGGACAGATGGTTACATCAAATCAAGAGAAAGGCAGAAGACTGTAATTTAATCAAAGAACAAAGGTTACATTCAAATGCTTGTGAACACATGCCCAGGATCAGATAGGTAATTCTAGACAGTATTCTGCCTCCCAAAAAATACATCCATAGAGAATTGCCTACAAAACTGTTACAATGATAACCTCCACAAAATGATATATGCTTCTAAGGGACTTTCCACAATAGCTGTCTAAGCATTCCAGTGGACTAATATATTATCACTATGAACTGATCTGCCATTTGCTATAGCAGCAGCAGAACATCAGAATAAGTTTTCAATTTAAATCAAGCATGTTAGTCTACTTCAAAGCGTCAAGTCAGGTATAATTACTGGGGTATAGTTCTCTCTAATTAGAAGAAATACATTTGAGACCCTACTGACAAATGAAGCCTGCAACTGAAAAAGCTCCAACTCCAGTTTAGGGAGTCATGGAATTTATAGTAAAAATCATTTAGCAGAGGTAATTAAGAGAATCAAAACATCAAGAACTGTGTGCTCGCGAGGGCATATGCTTCAAGGAGGAAGAGAAGTGTTATATGCAACCCCGTAAACTAACCTCTTCTGGTGTCATTACGGACAGTAAATCCTCTATCCTCCGAGCAAACTGGAAAAGCCGTTCGAATTGCTGCATTTAAGAAAGTGATGTAAAATACTCATTTCTTAAAACAAAATTGATAACAAATTGGAAGAATAAATTATTCAAAATCTGAAGATGGTCAAAAAGGAATTTACTTAGAGGGGCACCAACAGTTTTTTCTACAGAGATAACCATGGCAAGGATGTTTTTGCTTTCCTCTAATATTTGGATTTTGAGTTTTCAGTCAGTGGGAACTACGGAGTATGCAGAGGTCTAGAAATTTGTGAGCAAGGAGGATGATTAAGATTTGTGGGTTGAAACTGATGCCTCGGTGGTTACTAAATTCTTTCAAGAGAAAGGGCCTCTGCTGCATGGAGATTACTCAACCCACAGGAAGGATTAGGTATCTGGTGATATGCTCAACAATAATACTACAGATTCTCATTGAGCCGGAATCAGAGAAGCGGTTATTAGATAACTGGGGTTGTACAATAAGTGCAGCAATAATTCGCAAATTTAAAACGTCAAAGGACAGATAGTGAAATAAATGCTTGTATCCAAATGTTCCAAGGTAAGAAATTAGTATTAGCATTATATAAGAGAAATACAATTCCCATATTTTATGTTTTCTTTGTATTCATGGCTGAGGAAACAGTCATTGGTAATGCATGAAGGAGAAAACTTACATAGTATATGATTGTGTTTATATAGCGTGTGCAAGATTGATCATAAGATTCACTTGCTTGGTGATAAAATTTTGCTAAAGTGGGCACAACATTCGCCAGGTCATACAGACTGCAGATCCCAACCAGCTCATGAGTAAAATAATTTGGAAATGCTAAAATTCAGAAAGGAATTTTAGGGATGTAGTCCAAGAAAATATAAATCAAGAAATATGAGTCCGTGTGAAGTTGATAACCTGTTCTGAAATGCTGCATAGTTTTCCAAGAGCAGAACATCTGCATATTTTAAGTCTGCTTGAGAAATTTTGTCCAATGTCACAAACATTATTGTCACCTGTCAAATTTATGATTTCAAACATCTCAGAGAAATCAATACCATATCTTAACTAGAAAATGGAATATATGATCTGAGAAAAAATATATAATTGAAACTATTAGCTTTAATTTGCTAATTCAGAGGCTACGGCAGCGAAAAGCAGACTTTCATGCACATATATCTTATTGGCAATTAAATAGTTCCTCAGCAAATCTAATTCTAATTGTTTCTCTTTGTTTTATACTCCAAACTGATGTTATACATTACATTATGCATCAAGGATTCAAATGAACTGTTAGGTCAGGTAAACTGTAAAATAGCAGAGAACTGGGACTGCTTGTCACATCCTACAACGATGCCTTTCTTCAATCAAGAGTAAATATTTCATATTATACTGCTAAAGTAGACTTTCAGGTTCCGAAGGGCATGGTTTACTCTAAAGAAACTGAACATAAAAAGAATGCATATGACATCAGTGGGTGCATACGTGGTCAGAGTCCTGCAGAGATAGAAGCAAATAAGATGAGCAAAGTAGTTCATTGTTACAGATAATTGTTCAACAGTGTTAAGAGCACTCATAATTTTTGTGTAAGCCTGACCAACCCAAATGATTGTTCAACAGTGTAAAGAGGACTAACAATTTTTGTGTAAGCTTGATCAACCAAATCCCTTGACTGTCCCTGGATGTACTGCTCCATACGGGTCGCAAGAGTAGCAAATCTATCCAAATGCTAAACCCAATAAATTCATGTCTGATGGACGAAAAGCACCAAGTGAAAAAGGAAGCCACAAGCATAATAAGTGCAGTTAACAAAGAAGCTCCTTGAAAATAAATACAAAATCCTGAATACAGACGATCTTGCCACAAATTTCCAAACTACAATAGAGCCAGTAATAAGCAAAATGACGCGAAGAACTAGTGTGATTTGATTCTCTTCCAGATGATATGTACACACACTCCACTAACACACCCCAGCACGTGGGGGTGGGTTGGCTCCTTCTGGAAAGCTCAGCTGTATTGGAGAAGAAAGAGGGGGACAGATCCATGCCAAATAACACAAAGCACCTATGTCCTAAATCCAGTGATTTTCTTGTATTAGGTGCAATTTAACAGTTTTCTAGCGAATAGACATAAAACGGCCACACTGTTTCAGCGAACATGTGAAATTACTGCATTCTAAGCATCTTCAAGACTATCAATATGGGCTAGGCAAAAAATTGTTATCCATAATGGACATCGTGTTCATAACTTAAACTTCTGATGAACTTTTTACAACTAAAATATACGTGCTAAAGCAACTATAAGACGCAACACATGTTATAGCAATATCATAAATTTGCATTGGTTTCTGCTTCTATGCTTTTGTTGGGCTGAATGAATCAGCTACATAACGTTCATCTCTGATGGCTGCAACATGTTCAACAGCTTGTAAATAATCTTACTCAAGAAGTGGCCTATGATTGTAAAGTAAACACTATAGAAAATGTGATTGTCAATCAAAGTGCCTTGGCTCCATTACCATGTCACAAGCATCCAGAATAACCTCCAGAAGAGAAAGCATGTAAGTTATCACAGTTGCAAATTATAATGCAATCAAATGTTGCATCATAGTAATTGGTTCTTCTAGAATTTTCAATTCTACGGAAGTAAGGTCTGAGTAGTTATTTCTACACAACATCGAGGAAAGTCACATGGCAGTTGCAGCTTCAGTAACTCACCATCAAGGATCTCAATTTAAAAAAACAACAAAGAAACAAAGAATGGATAGTTGGGGACTTCTGAGTCTGCAAGCTGCACACGGCCTTTGTAGACAAATAGGTAACCAAACTAATTCCCTTCAGAAAACTGAGAGTCCCAGGTGTTCATGTCTGTAAGATACCATCAAATGCAGAAAATCTTTAACCAAAATAACCAAGAATTTCAGTTATTCTTGTATCGATTTTACTAAAAATGAGCGAGCAAACAGAATATACGTAGCACGGCATTGATTGTGAAATAAATTTAAAGCACGTATAACAAACAAATCCTACTTGCAGCTGCTGCAATAGATACCAATGCTGGAAATGGCAGCATTGACACTCTTTGGAAATTTTATCCACTTTCCTCGAAAGTTGAAACTAACAAAGTCATATGCCTCTATAAAAAGATGATATATAATAATCACCCACACCATTAGGAGAAAGGTGGTATAAGAATAGCATTACGGTTAAGTCTACTTTACCTGGGTATATATGCCAAGACACCCACCTGCCGAACATTTCGATCATTTCTTTCAATCTGGTGGCATGCTTCATCAACAAACTGCAAACATATATAGTTATATATCACGCACATGTACACCATAGCTCAAAATAGACAAATATTCATAATTATTTAATGTCAGCAGAAGTGTACTTGTTGCTCATATTTCTTATGACTAATCTTCTTGATATATTTTCTACAAATTCCCCAGATTTCCTTTTTCAATTGTTGTTCAAGTCTTCCTTGTTACTGACAGCAGCCGGACAGAGCAATATAGGATTAAACTATCTTTCACAGTTTCTTGAAGAGCAGCTCAGATGCATTTGATAATCCTCTTCTCCATCCCCATAGAGATAGAAACTAATGAGCTTGATACTATCCTCAATTCATTTCAAGTTAAGTAACTTTAGTAGTTTCCATTTCCAGCGCTCTGAGAAATTGACAGAGCATTAAGGCATACCTCTGAATTCATCCCACAATTCATTCCAGAATCATTCGTCTGAGAATAAACAGTATCCTCCCATCAAGAATAAATTTAGCTTAGTAAGGGAATTATAACTTACACGACCAAACAACACAGAGATTCTGTTTTCGAGGTCATCAAGTAAAATACGCACATATCCTGCTGCGTCAGCTTTCTGACCAGAAATATAACGTTCAGTAATTCCATGCATTGATATACAACGCAGAGGATCAATCTTGTGGGCCCAGTCTACCACAGAATAGAAATCTTCCTAGAAAATCAACAGAAGAGAAGAAAGCAGGAAAATTTGTGAAAACATATAACTAGTTTGGTAAAACAATGAAATAATAGCAGCAGACTTCAAATTCAAGATACCTGTATTCCATCAAGCAAATCATGAAGTGACTCATTCAATGCCTGTAGATCTGTGGTTCTATTACCTGCAAAATTGACATAGGAAAACCATCATGCAATGGGCTAAAGGAGAGTTGAGAACTACAAAGAGACCAGCTTAATCATTGTCATGAATTTCCATGATACCCAAATTTTAATTATTATTACCATCAGCAGCCGCAGATTGATGGCCGTCGGCAAGACCTCCTGGTTGAAGTGCCGGAACTTCAAAGCACATGAAGAGTGCAAAAAATGAACTCTGTATTTCATTAAAAGTAACGTTCGTAAAAATGCGTGCGTTTTGCCAGGAAGAGAAGAAACATAAGTACACTGGGGTGCGGTTGTTCAGAGGCCTGACTGTCACCTCATCCACAAGGAGTGGAATAAAAACAGTGAGCATTTTGGAGTATGCTTCAGAAACGTTAGAAGTGTCAGCACTATTTGCACTTTGATTAGAGCCTGTAAAATCAAGCCATTGAGTTGGAGCCTTTGATATTTTTGTACTAGCACGAAGCTCATTTGCAAACTCACGAGCCTGGAAAATGTAAAACCATGTTTCAAGCTTGCTATTACACACTAAATACTATATAAAATCATATGAACTAAGATTGAAGTAGGTTAAAATGTTATTATTTATTATATGCACATGTTCTACAAGAACTTGAATGACCTGCAGTGCCTCAACATATTGATTATATAAGACAAATCTTCTCGGGCTCGATGCGAGAACCAATTCGAGTTTGCCAATTAGAAAACTACGTGTTTGTGAAAGAAAAGTTGCATCATGACAATATTAATAGAAATGTTATGGAAGGTGCTCTTGGGGGGTGGCCCAGCCAGTGCCCTCAAATGGGGCACTCTCATGGGCGCATAAGCCAGGGCATCTGGGCCATGCACTAGGGTACTTAAGGCATACTCCTTTTGTGCCCTAAGTCATACAGTGGTGAATAGAAATTATATCTTCCCAACTTTAGAAGGCGTCCATCACCTAATCACTTAAATACGTCTTAATATTTAAATTTTAATAAACAAAATAATATTTTTTTTACCATTCTTTTTAAAAGATTATTTATTTCATTGTTTTGTTAAGAAAGTAACTTTATACTTCTTTTCTATCGTCTCAAGAACTATCAACTTAAATCTTTCTTCATAGTATCTCATGCTTTTTACACTCAATTTTTATTCACCATCCGTTTCATACTAGTTTTTAATGTACAGCATCGTTTTAAATTTTTGACATTATTTTTTTGGGTAGATGACATTTTTGCCATCTGAACTATGCCCGTTTTTACACTTGCCATCGTATGTTTTTTTTCTCTGCAACTTACCATCTCAACTTTGCAAGATTTGCACTTTGCCATATACGATTTTTTTTTGTGGATTTTTCTATTGGAAAAACATCACATGTTATGTATTTGTGAATAATATCACATTACATAACCCTTAAATATCACAGGTGCACTGCATGTGATGTCTTTCCGACAAAAAAATTGGTTGAAAAACACTTATAAAGGGCAAAGTGCAAAATTTCATAAAATTGAGATGGTATGTTGACATAAAAAAAAAAAATTAGATGCGAAAGCATAAACGGTCATAGTTCGGATGGCAAAATGTAATTAACCCTTATTTTTTACATTTCAAAAATACTAAATAGGAAAATTTCATGGGACATATGCACCATACTAAGATATAATACCAGCAGGAGCACCTTACACATTAAAACTGTGATAAAGGCCGTTATATCTTTCTAGTATCGTATTTACCAGAAACCTATTTAGAACTATTGATCATACATCTATGGAACTTATACATAGTAGCATGTGATGTCATGATACCCAACAAACTTTGTATCTCCATAAACTTATTAAAAAATCGCAATATGTAGAACTAATGATGAAACCTAATTCCAGGATGACATAGGACTTTGCAAAAAATCATCACTCCCTCACCTCCCGGCGTAAAAGCAAATTCAAAGAGCTGCAGTAAGCTTTCCTTAAAGGATCCAAGCAATTCTTATCTAGACTCTGTAGATACAGAAGAGAAGCAGCAGCAGGAAAAGGTATCAGAACTAATGAAACAAACAAGAAAATGCAATAACATCAAACAACCAATATCTTGTAATAAATAACTCTTCATCTTACCTTCAAGTGTTGCAAAAGGCGAGCATATGTCCGGCATTTGTACCGCAGGTCAGCATGATCAGGCCTCTTCAGTTGTCCGCGCTGTTATAATCCAAGCGGCCAGAAAAGAATCCAGAATCAAAATTTTCCTCAACAGACTAATTGTTCTCAATTGAAAAGTATTTTTCATTAATACCTGAGAAAAGTAGTTCTTATCACTCATCATGAAATCCACCACACTAACAAAATAATTCCGCAGGAACTCAGATGCTCTTTGAACAAAAGTAGTTTCCAGCATTTGAAGTTCAGCACGCTTCTCTCTAACCTATACAAGTTTCAACCACCATTGCCAGCAAGGGCAATCATCCCAAGTTGTGAAATGCTAAAATCCATGTAAATACAAACTACAAATTCTTCAAATGGCACAACAAGTTTATAAGCGATATTTAATAAATGAGATAATCATTTTCCCTTTACCAAGTCACTACACGAAACCTCAGCTAAATATTGCATTTATATTATTTTATTTGTGGTCTGTATTTATGAGATGTATGTGTGCATGGAAAACGTGCGTATATTATGTCTATACTAACAATATTAATTATTAAACATAATATAATACTAGTAATAACTAGTTTATGCTTCCAATATACATAAGTAACAAAAAAGTGTAAAAATTTTTTTACTTCTTAAAAATTAAAACATGCAAATATAACTTGTGCATATTTCTTAATAACATTATTCAAATCCAAAGAGTTACTGGAATATCATTTTTTGAAATATATATTATTCAATATTTTGAAAATTATAGAACAAGTTTAACATGTCCAACCAGTATAGTTTAAAGTTCAAGGCAGATTCTTTAACCGTGAAAATTTTGACTAAAATAGTTCTAAATTTTGCCAAATCCACCCTACCTCAGCCTATTGCCATCCCTGATTCTAGTCTAGAGGGAACCTATCTTAACAAAACCAAGCAGCCAGACAGTCAAATGTAAGTAAGATGCTTTCTATATGATACTAGCAGTTCATGCACATGCAATGCATGAACAAATAAAAAAAAATACAATAAAAATATTAATATACATTAATCAATGTGTTTAAATCACGTACTTCGATCAGTTTTAATATATGACCTTATTTAGATCAAAGTTTAGTAGATCATTAACCATATATTTGTTAATTATGTGATCTAAAATGACATTATGGAAAACAATTTTATAAAATTAATTTACAAAAACACTTAATACATGATTGTAAAAGAAAAGGTTTTTTTCCTATTATAAATGGTGGTTCTCATATTTTTAGCACTTTTTTTCAAATTTTTCCCCCCAAAACAAAATTGAGTTTAGTTGAAGAAATGTATTTATTAGGATTATCAAGGATAAAAATGGAGGATTTTTCATTTTCTTTATTTTAATACATTCAATTAATACCAAAAAAAAAAAAAAAATACAACTACAACTTGGTTTTTCTTTTTTTCCCCCTTTTCATTTTTCATGTTGTTTTATTAGTGCATGCTTGTGCAATTTTTATTTAATTACAAATCTACACATAATTTTGTGGTATTTAGAGAAAGCAAAATTGGATTAACATTACTTTGGTATGAGAACTACCTCATTTTGGGGTTATTTCCATTTTTATCCTTGAGAATCCTAATAAATATACTTCTTAAACTTAAAATTCAGTTTTACTTCAGAGGGAGAAATTTGAAAACAGTGCTAAAAATAGAAAACAACCTTTCCTTTTATAACAGTATACATAAAACAGTCTTAAGCAATCTCCCACAAACTTCTCACAACAAAACACATTCTCGTGGGCTGATCGCAAGAGCTTGGTTTTGAAGCCTGTATACAGTCCTAGAGCATATTTTGGTTCTAAATTAAGAGAAACAGCATGGTCTAATCAAACTGGATGCCAAAAGGACAGAGGTTTATCTGCTCTCTGATTCAGGAAATTCAGCTCATTGGAATCTAGAAAACTCTTATAGTAAATCATGAGAGTAAAAGACATAAGCAGATAGTCTACATACAGATCTCAACTTTGCATAGCAGCGGTCCAAGTTGGGCACTTCAAGAGCTCGTAAAGCAATGGCTAGCCACTCACATGCTTCAAGATTCTCATGCATGTTTGCCTCATCAAATGATCCCCCGGACAGACATGATGCATACTGCATTTAAGAGGAAGATAACAAATAAGAAAACTGCGGAATGCTGTGACTTATGTTGGATCAAAGCATGTCATCTAAAATAAATAAGCACAACTTTCAAAATATCAAAAATCTATAGAGAGACCTCAGCCGGTATATGCAGCTTTTCAATAAGCTTGTCAAGTTCCTCAATTAACGATTTGTTGTTTACTGACTGCATTTCCAGCTTGTTATTCCCGGTTTCAATCTGCACATAGCAAAAAGATGTAGTAATATGTCAACCACAGGGCAAAGAAATGACCACAATAATTTAATGAGAAGATTTAAACATATAACAATGATATAGTTAGATTCAATTTGGCCCTGTAAGGGCATGATCAAAGATTTGGAATCAAACCAAGCAGAAAATGACCAAAGAGTAACACAATTTATAATGTAAAGTCACTTAACAATGGTATATATTTTCCAAATCAAGTAACAATGTCTAGAGATCTGTACCGACTCTATGTCCTCTCTCATATGCCTAAGTTTGACATTGAAAATGCCTAACCATTCATCCATATCCTCAACACAAGTAGTAGCCACCTCAAGCCCCTGCAGTACCTGCAGAACCCAGAAAAATTATATTATTTTATAAATAAATTTACAGGATCTTTCCAGCTGCCAACTTGAAAGGTGAAAAATAGACTTGAGCTGAAACTGGATATGTACAAAAGAAAAGGATATTGGTCAATATGATAACCAACTAAATAAAACTTGCTTCCAGGGTTTCAAATAAAGTTCATGTGAAAATTTTGACTAGTAGTTCGACAGACATCACGTTGGCCGTCAATATGCAAATGCAAAACCAGAAGAGATAAATGAAGCACCTACGTGCATTGATCAGTATTTTCTTTCCCCACTTCAGCTTCTCAATACATTACTTAATAAGTTGTTCCTTTCGGCATTTTACAAAAGAATCACTGTCTTTATGACAAAAGCCACTCTGAATGGAAAGATTAGATGCAAACAGGATTCCATGGACGAGGGAAAGCAAGAGAGTTCTTTATGGCACACAAATATATTATGAAGAAAGTATATGGAATAAAATAGAAACAATACATGCCTATATGAACTGCAAAGACCTATCACATGGGAAATCTAAAACTACCTCTCTTATCAATGGCTCATTCTCCAAAATTGCATGGACATTTGCGGCTTCTAAAGCTTGAAGCTCTCGCTTCAACCGCTCAGAAAATGCTTCTGCTTCCCCAATGCCCATGACATAACTGCGAGTTATGCAATTCTCAGTAACTTCAACATTAGGTTCAAGCAATAGGGAAAGAGTAGTGAGAAAGCATAAAGAAACCACAAGCTACCTCAAATAGCCTATAGCTACAAAATGGAAAGAAAAATATAAAGTAGCAAAAGCTCCAGACTCCAATACAATTTTCTCCAATTTAGTGGAGGAATAATTGACTCGACCTTTGACTTATTAACTCATAAAATTCTAATAAAGTATGAACATCTAAGTGAAAGAAACAATAAATTCATTTATAATCTTCTAGTTCCAATCGACTAATAGGTTGCATACAAAGCAATTTGTGGGAAAATTATGACGACTGACGATTAGTTTACATAAGTTATCCTTGAAAAGTACGTTTCCTCTTGATTTGTCAGCAGGGACACACCTGTCACCCTTTGTGTAACTTATTTCCTTCATATTTTGTCACGCTGGATAAAAAGTCCTTGTCCTTTTCTACCAATCACACTTGAACTCTACCCCTTTGTTTTCCCAAAAATTTTAACCAAGGACAATATCAGCAATAAAATCAGATATTCACCCCATAAAGAACAATTATATGTATGTGATGAAGATAACTATCATAAATGCATGCTAGACAGTTGAAATAAATAGGGGAAATATAAAGAGTAGAGCATTTTCCACTGATGACAAAGTTCCCAAATTTGGAGGCTTATGAATGGAGACAAATCTGCACTTGAAGATAAACTCTTTTTGGGGTTTATTCCATGATTTACTTTTGAGCTTCAATTTTCAGTCAATGTTAATGAAGGCTCCATCATATATTTGGAGTGCAGATTGTGTGTATTTGGATATGTGCCTCTGTGTGTGTGTGGAGACACAGACACACAGAAACAAATAAACAGACACATACACATTCATAATAGCATCCACTTTGGTCCAGCAAAGCCAAAATAGTAGATAAACACTATCCAGATTAGTCCAATTAAAAGAAAAGGGTGATATGACAAAAGCTAACTCTGGATTACATTAACAGGAAGCCTTTTGGTTACCCACCTGGTTGTACAGATGAGCGACAACTTGGGAGAGATTATATGTTATGTCATTAAGAAAAGAACTAATTCTGTAGCCATATCTTTTCATGCTTGTCCCTGCTGATCTGGAATACACTTAGAGGACAATTTAAAAGTTTGAAATTTCATGTTAACTTTTCATTCAATATATTTGTCAAGTACATAACATTGAGATTAACAATTCTTATGTTAAAATAAATAGATAATATTAGATTTTCTTGGCTTGAACAAAGCTACTGATCTTATCAAAATTACAGGAAGCAAGGGAAAACCAAATACCAATCAACTATTTTAATACATTATCCCTCCACTGACAACCATTCTTTTTATATTATATGAATCTCATTAAGAAAGAAGGATTACAAGGAACATGACAGAAAGCCCTTAAGGCTTGACGAAGTTATACAAAAGAGCTCGTCTGTATCTCTGCAAGCCCCCCAAAGATAGACCCCTGAAAGACCTAGATACTCACACCTAAGGACAGCAGGCTGTGTAACTCTCTTTATAAATGCAACAATAAGCAATAGTCTCTGACTATAGGTGCATTCTTTCCTACCCAAATACACCAATGCATAGAAAATTTGGATAATTTCCACAATATCGTAGTTTCTTTGCTTACTCATGACCCTACAAACCAGATGAATAAATCAAATTCACCAATTTCATTTATTGAAGATGGAACTTCAACCAAATCATTTAATAAATCAAATAGTCTCTCCCAAATGCCACCACATCTGTGCATTGCCCCTATAATTCTCCTAGTGACTTTGCACATGATACAACACTTTTGCAGACTGCCTTATAAGGTCTCCTCATTTTCTGCAGATCAGGTGTTTAGCCTCTCATTTAGTAATGACCAAATGAAAGCCTTGATCTTGGTTCCCACCTTGCCTCCAAGATGAGAGGATATAAGAAAATATTGAAGGCTATCTGGAGACAGTAAGAGAATGAAAGAAAGGGTTACAGGTGTAATTTCCTGAAGGATCAATTGCCTAGACTCTATAATCTATAACAAAGAGATGGATGAATTTATCAAGAGCATGTAGGAGAATGATTCTATCATTAGTTATTAATTACATAATAAAACAGTTCAATTTAATTTTTTTGGTCAAATAAAATTTAATTGGAGATTTCATTTCATTCAATTAACTTTTGCTTATTAAATATAGCTAATTAATATATAATAGTCAATAATTTAATAATTCGATTAATACTAGAATTTTAGTATTACACGACTATATGGTCCAAATATTAATAACAGTTTCATTTAAAGCATGACCCTTTTTTATTTAATAGTTAATTAGAATGCCATTTATTAAGAATGTTGTATTTTTATAATAGTTAATAATTAATATATACATATATTTTGCCATGCACTTATTACTTGTAATACATATATACACATTTCTTGCGTCCGTAATATTTTACTTCAATAGTATGTCATCTTCATGAATATAATAAAATTTTACCACTTCCTTTGGCATTTATATTCATAGGAATTTAAATTTGTTTAACGAAACCCACTTACGCTACTCTTAATCTACAAATTCATCAAAAGTAGAGAGGTTTTCACTTTGAAAATTGAAGTACGTACGTGCCTAAAAGGGCCTCCATGTCCGCTTCCTCTGCTTGAGATACAAGGTCTCTTTCAACAGTCAAATTTAAGTCTTCTGTAAAGCCAGCTGGTAACATACCCTCTGGAAGGTCCCCCTGCTGCTTAGGAATTGCTTGTGTATTTTGCTATACAAGATATAATACAGTGTCCAAGTTCAAAGTTATTGATGAGAGTCTACAAAGGAACTGGGAAATCAAAATCATGAATAGATAATCTCTTGGATTAAGCAGATGATACTTGTCGCAGATTATTAGACAGAAACTGATGCAAATGATCACGAAAAGACATCATGATCCCATGACCAGAAATTTAAGATATAAAACAGACTACAAGTTTAAATTATTGATGAAGAAAACTGCATCTCAAAATCTTTAAATTCATAGTGTTATCTGACTAAGAAGATGAGGTTCATCTAGCAGAGGATTAGTTTGAATTGATGTAAATAATCAGGAAACACACAAGTTAAAAAACTACAGAAAACAAATCTAGGATATACCGTAAATTAAATGTCTAAATTACGACAATAAGAATGGGAACTCGATATTACTAATGTTTAATCTGTTCTTAACATTCACTGAGCAGAGAATCAGTACAAATTCATGCAAACAATTTGGAAAAAGATAATGTAAAGATTTCTTCTGTTTTTGAACATATGCAAGTATCTGTTCTATGAAAAAGAGCATCTCTCGTTCCATTTTGACGAGAAAGAACACCTCTTCACTCCAGTCCTTGTTTAATGTATATTCATAAAATAATCATGAAAAGGGTTCAGTCATAAACATAAATTCTGAATGATATCTTCAAAGGAAGATTCATTAACTATTTGTCACTGTGAATATAAGTTAGTAAAGAACAAAATACTTTTGAAATACTAAATCAATGTCACCTAATTAAGAATTTAATAACTAGAATGCTGCAGAAATGTGTATCAAGAACAGCTTCTTGTAAACTACACAAAAATTGAGGTCCAAAGAGCAAAGAGAACTGTGCACCTTAGCCCAAAGAGCCATCTCCACGACATCAATGCCAACAACTTTAGGAATATTTACCATGCAATCCTTGCTGATATTTAAGATGCAAAGCACAAGACGATTCCTACAACATACAATCATCATCTTGAAAAAGAGGAACTAAGAAAAAGTTACCAAACAACTAGTGGATCTGCGAAACCAGAGCTGTGGCCTACCTGTCATCAACATTGCGCATCGTCCACTGAGTTGGGGCAACACTCTGATTTCTAAGGTTATCAAAACCCTTCATCAATGGATTAGCATAATGAGATTGAGAACATGTCTCTAACATGTGACATGATTTTATTAAAACATAAATTAGAGTAAAAAGATGAAGATCTAATTAATGAGCTATACCAGCATAAAAGTACAACCACTTGGATCGTCCGTTGAAACTTCCACTTTTGAAAGATGCTTTAGCTTGTACATTTTTGCAGCCTATATGTGGAAGAAATAGATCTATATAAGACAGTGATGTGTACTACAAACAAGTTACCAAAAGACCAGTTGCTTCAGTAAATCAGGAAGGTATAGCAGATATTTAACATGCAACATTTTAGCTACAGTCTGTTTCCACGAGTCTTCAACCTATTCTTATTTTTCCCAGGTGTCCCTTTTTATTCTCAGTGCATACTTCTGATATATATACCAATTTTTCAAACATCATTGTTGTATATGTATGCATGTCCAGATGAGGTATAAAAATATACTATAAAACGAAACGTGTTTAGCTTTTCAAAACGTGAGTTTAAACACCCTCTTGAGTGATTCTACATTGATCTTGTTTCCTCCTTTCACAGAGAAATTCACTAGATCTTTCCGCTAAATTTGATTAAACAGAAACCGAACAAATGGAACAAATAGACCACAACAAACTTGAAAGAGATTCTTTATTCATCTAAACAAGTTTGTGGATAAGTCTGTGTTGAACGACCACCTTATCTAAAAGCTTAAATTAAAAGCTTAAAAATGTTAAAAAGGAGAATCATTTAATGTTTAATATCTTGACATGCCTCCTTCACATACAAACCCTACAAGTGAAACCCTTTTTTGTAACCGAACCCATGACCTCTTGTTTGTTTTGACTCATAATACCATGTCAAAAGACCACCTCATCGACATGCTTAAAATGTTAGAGAGGGCAATCATTTAATATTTAATATCTTATCGGTCTCAATTCAAAGGAAACCTTAACAAAACATTTGATACTTACCTCAAGATAACCTCCATTGGAATATTTGAGAACACGAAGAAAAGCTTTAGTCCGTTTACCTTTTACCTTAGCTGCAAGGAACCATGAATCATTGACCAAATAATCTGTCCCTTGAACTTTAGGACATTGATACTGCACTTCATCCGAGATGCAATCATGCAAGTTAAGTAGTATAGGTGCAGTTATATAGAGACATTACTTCCTGCGAAATATTTCCTGTACGAACAGGTCAAAACAGACAAAGCAGCCAAGTATGTCCTTCATTATAATCGAAATAATGGTGTGATCAGTACTATGTCATCGTTAAAACTATTTTCACCTAACAAGAGGTACTCTTTTTTATTGTCCAAGCTCTTCTTAGCGTTCTGGAGAACTGGGGAGAAGAAGAATGACTTCTTTTGGTACCATCTTCAGCAACAAGCTTAATAACTCAATTTATGTTACTGCTAACAGCACTAATAAAAAGAGCATGGATGCCAAGGAAGCATCAAAAGTTTAGAGCAATGCTCACTCTAGATGAACATGGAACGACAAGAGTAAGATTGTAAACAAACCCTATAGAGCTATTTCGAATTACAATCACTCGTAAAATGCCATGCTTGTTCATGCATTCCACAATTAAGCCCCAAACCCACGGAATTGATTCACTATATGCTGAATCCAAGCCCATTGACTCCTTCCCACTAAAGGAGCCAATAGAGACTCCACAATTCAGAAACATCAGTGTAAAGATTAATTTGTAATCCAGTTCACTCCCTCAAAAAATTGCTCAAATGATCACCCCAAATCTTTCCTTGACAGCCCAACACATACGTTTACACGGAGATATGGCGACAAACAACGGATGCATGTATGTAAAATAATTAAATTGAAATACTTGAAATAGCAAGAACACGAGGCTTGGCCATGTGCCGGAGGCCCAATTTGCCGGGCTTTCCCCAGATGCCCCCGCTCTTGACCACCCTGATAGACATTACGACGGTTTCGTCCTCGATAGCCAGCTCGCATGCACGGCGTAGCTGCTCATCATCGGCGCTCGATCTCGCCATTCTTCTCGGAGCTCTTACGACAAAATTATTTGGTTGGTTATTCTGTATGAAGTCTAAGAAATGATGAGATTAACAAAGATTACGACAATTAATTCTAAATTAAATTATGAGCATGAAACCATGTCTCCATCTTCAATATTTTTTTACAAACAAATATATCATTTGATCCAAAGAAATAGTTTCTCTCTCTCTCTCTCTCTCTCTCTCCTTTTTTTTCTTTTTTTATAATGACACTTTCCTCCCTTAAAATTTAATATAATTACACATAAATTTTTTATAATTTTAAAATTTATATTTAACATTTTTTAAATTTGCTTATATCTAATAAATAAGTCCCTCCATTAATTAAAATTCACCGAATTTTGCTGATATTAATAAAAATAAATAAATATTTACCCGCAATTAACTGAGTACTAATATACTTATATTTATCGTTATAAAGGTAGTTTTGCCATAAAAAGATTTATTTGACCTCCAATAAATGATAAGTCAATTGAGAGTTAATATCAATTTTACTTCAATTTTTTTGTTAGTATCAACAAATTTAGTGAACTTTGACTAACGAATAGACTTATTTGTTAGATGAAAGTAAATTTCAAGGATGTTAAAAATGTAATTTCTCAAATTACAAGGATTTACATATAATTGCACCAAATCTCATAAGACGAGAGTGTAATCAGCCCTTTTTTTTCCTTAAGTATTCATTTATCAATCATGGTACAGTTTATGATCAAATAAATTATATGATTTAATTGTAGAGATAATTACATTCACACTTTGGTTTATGATTTATTTAAATTAACCACCCCTGAATTGACAACAAAAATACAGGTAGTTTGTATAATAATATAGATATATTTTGAGGGATGTATGTATAATTTTTTTAAAATATAATAATAATTTATATAAATTAAAGCCACCTTGATAAAATAGATAGTTATTGAAAAAGCTAAAAAAAACGTAAATAGGAGATGATATATTAATATTTAATTTATAATTTAAAGATTGGTGAAAATTTTTTTTGTTTTTATTTATTTTTTGTTTATATTACTCTCTATTTTTTTTATTAAATCAAAATATTAATTAGAAATTAAATTAAAAAGTACTTTTCTTTAATTGATAAGTGACGTTTTATTATAAATCACGAAAAATAATTTATACATTCTGATATATTTGTTACCTCATTTATCATATTTTTTACAAAGTATTTATTTATTTAAAAATAGATCAAAAGCATTATACATTCATAATTTGAAGAAATCATATATATTATTGATTATGTCACGTATATGTTAATGATTGTTGCAGAACTGTATGCAGTTTTTGTAAACAAAAATATATATAAATGCTCATTAATTATTTTTTATAATAAATAAATTTGTGTTTTAGAGATTTATTTTAATTATTATTATAAAAATAATAATAAAATAGAGGGATACTCATTTGCTACCTAATTAACAGCGAGAGAACATCAATAGGCCTTTATTTAATTATGTGGCCAAAATAATAGAACTAATATTTCTTGGACTCTTTCTTCAGATGTCTTACCCATGTTTTCTTTTTTTAATTCTTTTAATGAAAAAGTAACTGGGGAATATTGCTCATACAACAGGGGTGTTAGCCATGGTAATAGGGTTAATTATTTTTATATTATTCAAAAAAAAGAATATTATAAAAATATAATTTATATAAAATATATAATAAATTTATGTCGAGTCGTGCATTCGACTAAAAAAATTATCTTTTTTTTAGAAAGGAGGGTGTTGTGGATAGTTTTCACGACTTGGTGTCGTGGATGTCAACCACGACACCAATTTTTAATCTTTTTATTTTGTGTAGTTTTATTTTTTATAAATTAATTATATTCAATTAATTTTTAGCAAAATAATAAAATTAAAAATTTATAATGTTAAAATTGTATTAATTTTAAAAATACAATGAACTATACAAATGTAATAGTGTATATTTTTTTATACAATTCTAAAAAAGTACAATTAATTTGTAAAAATAAAATAGTATACAAATTTTTATATATACTCCCAATATGGTCAATTTTACCCAAGGACTTAAAAATATTGAAACAATTAACAGAGCCTATCCAATCACATGCTGATGTATCCGAAAATTTACCCCACGAAGCTGAGGCAGAAGACCCTGCCAAACATTTTATACCCCATGAGGCTGAGCTAGAAGACCCTTTTGCCTATAATTCAAATGGTGCTTCTGAACCAGATGTAATGGAATGTCCAGTTTCACTTGAGGATGGACTAAACGATGTTGACATAAATGTTATGGATGAAATATTTGCACAGGTACGTCATCATCCTCTGAACCGGCTATACAAAATAGGACTACTCAGCAAGCATTGTATCACTCTATCCCATTTCTCAACAAACATTCCCGAAGGTACCTACGAATTCCATTGGTATATCAACCATGAAGTATGCAAAATTTTATGATAAGAATGAAGGCAGACTTGATGTAGGAATGATTTTCAAAAATAAAGAACATTTAATAGATGCGGTAAAAGATCACTCGATACGATACGCACATCACGAATATTTTATAACTGAGAGTTTGAAAGTCAAGTGAAAAATGGTCTATAAACAACGCAACCTAGGTATATATATATATATTTGTATATATGTTAACGCATAAGCATATATCATTAGTTGATTGATTGATATTTATTTTTTTCAAATATAAGGTGTAGATGAGAGCTACAAGGAATTTTAAAACAAAAGATTGGACGTTGGATAATAACTAAATATGGGAAAACCATACATGTATTTTGAATTATATGTCCCTTGAATATGGCAATCTAGATAGAATTTATGTTGCTTCCTTGCTTTTAGGACAGGTGAAATGCAACCCCACATACAGAATAAAGCATGTTATTCAAACTGTGAAAGATCAACATGGTACGATATATCATACCAAAAGGCATGATACAGTTTAAAGATGACATATTTTATTTACGGCACATGGGACAGCTCAGTTCTAAAACTACCAAATACATGGGGGTTCTCAAAAAATTTAATCAAGGAACTATTGTTGAATAGAAATACAAAGCCTTCCAACCATCAACTAGTATATACGTGATAGGATACGTTTTTTAGGCCTTCAAACCGTGTATCGAAAGGTTCCAATACTGTTGCAAACTTATTAGTTTAGATGGAATCCATTTATACACAAAATACAAGCACAAAATATTTGTTGTTGCTGTCATGGATGGAAATGGACAGGTACTCCTTAATTTTGCAATTGTCAATGAAGAATCCTATTCATCTTGGAAGTGGTTTCTTACACAATTGAGTAGACATGTTATAAGCGGGCGACGTGGGATGTGCCTTATTTCTGACCGTCACTCAGATATCATTAAAACAGTAGGTGAAAGTTCGGATTTTGTGCCACCTCAAGGTGTGCACCGATATCGCTTGAGGCATGTGTATTCTAATTTCAACAGTCGTTACAAAATATCGTGTTGAAGGATCTTTGTTGGAAAGTTGACTTTGAATATCAAATCAGAAAATTCAATCAAATTATGGAAGAGATAAAGAGCCAAAACTATGTGCGTTTGAATCTGATTCTTAGACCAGATTAACAAGAAAAAAATGGACAGCTTCTCATGATGGATGGCGATGCAGTATTTTGACGACCAACATATCAGAATGCATCAATATCTCGCCGCCTACCGTTGACAGCAATAGTTGAGATGACTCTTCAACGTACTGTCCATTATTTTCGCGAGAGGTTTGCAAAAAGTAGTGTAATGTTGACCAACAACCAATTGTGGACGGATTTTGCATACAAGATGTTCACACATTGATAACAAAATTCTGTTGAGTATACGGTCACAAAATACTATCAGTCTAAACAGTCCACCTCGGTTGTTACAAAGCTTCAGAATGGACATGGACTCAATACTCATGTTGTCAAAATTGTGAACCAAGAATGTTCATGCGGCAAGTGGACTCAATGTGGCATCCCTTGCAATTATGCTAGAAAAATATGCACTACATACATGATTAATGCTACATCAATGGTGAAGGATTATTATGATTTAATGGCTTGCAGAAATACATATTCTAAGTCATTTGAATTTGGGCGTTCCAAAAATTATTGGAATGTCCCGAAATTTGAATTGGTCCACGACACTACTATTCGTATATCTATACGTCCTGGTCAAAATCAAACATCACGTATTCACAACGATTTGGATTGGCCGCAAATGTGTGAAAGGCAACATACATAACAAAGAGATTCTTCTACACAATCAAATGTGCCGCTGCAGGGTTCTCAACAATAATTAACTTTTTTACATTTGTATAAAAATTTGTATACTATTCTATTTTTAGAAATTAATTTGTATCTTTTTAAAATTGTATAAAAATATATACATCATTATATTTGTATAATTCATTGTATTTTTTGAAATTAATGCAATTCTAACATTATGATTTTTTTATTTTTTTTATGTTGTTAAAAATTAATTAAATATAATTAATTTATAAAAACCAAAACTAAATAGAAAAAAATAGATTAAAAATTGGTGTCATGGATGACATCCTCGATACCTTCCTTTTTTTAGAAAAAAATATTTTTTTAGTCGAGTTGTGGATCACATCCACGACTCGACATAAATTTATTATATATTTTAAATTATATTTTTATAATTTTCTTTTATTTTAATAATGTAAAAATAATTAACCCCATGGTAATATACTAACCAGTGCTTAAATATACGGGATTCAGCATACGAATTAGAACATCTGTTTATACTCACCAAATGCCTAAACAAAATTCGAACACAAATCGTAAGTGAACTCCATTCTTGAACAGCAAATCCCACTGCAGTGAACTCCATTCTTGAACAGAGGAATACAGAAATTTACCCTATGCAGCAATGTCATTTCACCAGCATGAAGGTCTAACAAACAATTTACAACAAATTTTCACCTCCAATACCCCCATCGCTGAACCCATGATGAAGAAAACGTACACTGCTATCATCGCCTCTAGGTCTAAAAAAAATGTAAGTGTTGACATAATCAGGCAAGATTTACCAAAGGTGTGATGTACTCAACCAATCAGATCTTCAGCTGGCTTGCTCTTGCTGCTTACGTTCATGACTGGAAGTTGAAGCCAAATTAGGTTGATGAATAAATGCAGCGAACAAAGAAATCAATTTGTTAGAGGCTTTGCCTTGCGTATATGACCCATGCTATTCACAAGATCCTTTCTAGTGCAGACGGGGAACATATTGATGTTTGTTAACCCTTTGAGCCGCCAGAGAACATATGGAAAACTGAGTTGATCACGTGAAGTGAAGCGAACCACCTCATTAAACCAAAGACACATGAACAAATTAGTCATTGGAGTGTGCTTCCTCACAATTATGGAAGCCTCGGCTAGAGCTGCATGTGTATATCAAAAGTGCAAATTAATATTTCAGTTATTATGTATCAAATGGTAAAATGCAGGAATTTGTAAGCAACTAGGATATAGTCTAACTTTTTAGAAAAGTAAACGAGTGATCTTTATGATAACTCAGAAATGAGCAGCAAAGAGAAAAACAGAGATAATACAATCATAAAGCGAGTGTTGGCATCAACCACATAATAACTGGATGAAGGTTCATAAATGTTTTCAAATTGTTGTACTTTTGTGATTCCAAAACCATACCTTTCTTCCCATCAAACCTCTTATCTTCAGGAAGGCCATCCAGGCGATACTGTGCCATTTGCACCTGGACTTCCTCCGGAGTTGCCTTATTTTTCCTGACAACAGCTTTTGCCTCATCATAGACACTACTGCGGGCCCCATGTTCTGAAATTGCAAGTTCATCATTTGAACGCCACAGTAATGCCTCCAAGACACCCAGAGGATCTCTCCTGAATTGAGACTTTGAATCCACCCATATAGAATATCTAGCATTCGGAAAAAGGCGATGGGGAAGCATCTGAGCGAACAGCATAACAATTATCAACACAAGTGCAATTATCGTATGAAAATGAAATATCAACAGTTCAAACTGCTGACACAAGCACAAACAATAAATGCTGCCTGCTGTGACTGAAAAAATTGAAGCAGCAACTGTTTTGAGAGGTTCTTGGTGCAATCTTTCACACGTAGAAAGCTGAAGGAAGCATTTCTTTGGAACATAAAAGCTAAGATGACCCTGACAGATGCTTATCCTAGTTTAACAGGAGAAATTAAAGGCAGGAACGATATCAGATTCTTTTCCAGCCCATAAGGCTTGAATTTAAGTGCAGTAGAACTCAGCCATAAACAAAAGCAACGAGAATGATAGTATAATATACAAATGGTGTAAACAGGACTACTCAAATAGTAAAAAGATACTCCTCTCATGATACATAGCCCCCATGCACCATTACAATAAAACATAATTCCAGAACTCAAAAGTTCAAATGTCCACTCTCTAGAAGCTTCATGATTTTATACAACAAAATTACAAAAACAAATCTGAATTCATCAAGCCTAAACCCAAGCAACCAAAGCTTGTAAGTTGGAAACTGCTGTTATGAGTTATCATTGTCCATTCATACTTTAATAGATTGTGTGGAAAATGAATGAGAGGGACCTAGAAGTTCATACCTTTGGAATTTTCCCATTAAGTCTTTGGTCTCTAAAAGGTAAATCCCTGACTAGTATAACACGCCATTGCCCAATAGAATGGTTTTCATCAACTTTATTCCCCTGTGCTTCCTGTGTTGCAAGAGTAATTTCATCCCAGAATGCCACATAGCAAACCTGCAAAAAATTTTATTACAATAAACATTAGTGAAAGATTACAGAGTTTCCAGAAGCTTTGTTGCATATACAAAGATGACCTTCTGAAGCGATGTCTCAGACATTCCTATTGGTTGATACAGATCATCTCCACCACCAAATGCACAAGTAGAAACTACAACTTTGCAAGTCTGCATGTAGCTTTTGTCTTCATCAGAAATGCTATAACCTCCATTGTCACTGTAGAAGCCACAGTGGATTCCAGCTGTTTCAGTGACCTGTAACATCATAATCTTGGCCCTTACTCTTTCAAGTAAAATAAGGCATACAAATTAAGAATATGCCACAAATAAGTACAGAACCATGAAGCATCATCTGAATATCTGACTGATTAATATATAATGATTCACTTTTAGAGCATGAAAAAGACTTTGTCAAATAGACCTTGGGTTAGAAAGGCAAAATACAGCTTACTACCTTAAAATTTTGCTCTCTCTGCTCAAGAGTTTGGCTTCCTGTGAACAAATTAAATCTTGTACCCTCCAAATATTCTGTGGATAAGTTAAACTTCCCTTCTTCATAGGTAGCATTCTCTGTGATGTACACCAACTTCTTTACTGGACTAAAAGAGTCCACATCCTTGGGAAGATCTAAATGCTCAAGTTCTTCAGGAGGCAGGAGCTTCAAACATCCTGACATATTTCAGAGAAGAGTGTCATAAATTATCAAGATGTTCTTGTAATAACATGTCTTAGTCCATGAGAAGCTCAAGACATAGTCGAAACTAAATAACAAAATTGCTGTAAAAACTACACTTAAGAATAATTCACTGGCATTGCTCCACGTGACACCCATGGCTCTCGGGGAAATTGCTTCTTTGACAGTGATATGGTAAACATTTGGGAACAAACATGAGATGAAAAAGTTCTGTCTTTTTCATCCAAGAATTAAAATCCTGATTTGGATATTCATCTGAATAATAAATCCGAAAACAGTAACCAGATTCCCCCATTATTCATAAACTTATTGTTTCCCGTACTACTACTTGCCTTTGACTTTCAAATTTAATTATACTATATGTTCTCCAATTCCACAATCTACAGTTACATCTGGATACAGATATACACATTTAGATATGATCCTCAAAATTGCTGCAAAACAATCGGAAGTGGATTTTGGTTATTAATGACTCTGTAGTTGGGTAGTGATGCAATTACTTGAAAGAAAATACAGATGTTAGCAACAAAATAATGGACAGGCAACCTCATCACAAGTTTTAGTAGAACATCAAACAGCAATGCAGGAAATCAAGTAGAACTGCAGGCTTTTCCATACACACGTACGAATAACATAAATTTATCTAACACAATTTGCTACTTATAGTTATCTAATAATACCCTATTATCAGAAACTAACCAGGATCAACTTATGGCACAGTGAGAACAAGACAAAAGCCCTTAACTTGCTTTTTCTACTTCCTGAAAGCAATTGTCAACAATTTGTTCGTGGACCCATGTAAAGAAATCATGATATGTTTAGAATGATAAAGTGATAGTTAAGAGGCAAATCTTAGGCAAGATCACAATAACACAATAAAATTGCAGTGCAAGAGAGAATGTAGTCAATCAAAACTGTCAGTAATCAGGACCTCAAATCTGAAAAGGTGGAGTAAGGGGTTAAACATTAAGTATTTTGCTGCATGCTCCATTTATTTCTTAAGCTGTGGACTAACACATGAAAGTATATGATTCATAAAACATCATATCTGCAAAATAATAAGCCATGAAACAAGTAAAAACATATTGTAACTCGATTAACAATCCAATGCATAGGCATATCTGCATTTGTGTCGGCAAAAACAAATCAAAACTTCATCTTTTTTCCCAGCAATAGACGATTTAGTAATTCTCATCTAGTTCAATCCCATTCCTTCAACTTCTGAACCACCAAATTAATACCAAAAACACATCCATCCGTATCCGAAGATGCAGATACTATCGAAAAAGTGTAAGAAGCAAAATCAAAGAAAGCACGACTCACTTTCTCTAACGCCCCGAACAATCCGGGTAGTGGGATCAAGCCTGTTCAAGTTTCCCTGAGGTTTACCACTACCCCCAGTAACAACCTTGTCGAAATTCTTGACTTGCGGAGAGCTACGGCTGTCACCGCCGCCGATTTTGAAGGCCTCGTAAACAAGGAGCGTGACGGCAATGAGGAGCAGTAGCGCGGGCCACCACTTGAGGAGTATAGTGACGATTTTCTGGGTGAAGTCGAGCCTCCTTCGCGGACCCGGTTTCTTGCGCTTACGGCGGACCCGGACCCGCATACGACCCGAGGGATCTTCAGTGTCGTCGTCGGAGACGGTTATTGATATGCTGTTGTTCGCCATTGATTGCTCAGTAGCTGATCGTCGGTCAAGGCAAAGGCAGAGCCTGAGAGCAAAATTCAGCTTGCTTACGACGTCGTCACAGGTTGTAAAAAGTTAAAAAACCGTAATTTGGGAAAATTCGTATAATTATTATGGGGAAAATTGCACTTTTTGTCGAGGGAGATTGCTGCAATTTGGTTACAAGTTAGCATATTTGATTTCATAAAATAAAAAATTATAATATTTTTTATCTTAATCTATCTCACTTACAACTAAACTATCTCACTTACAAAATAAAGAATTTTAAATCCTTCCATTTTAGTTTTGAACTAAATTTTGATAAATATGCATGAATTTCAATTTTTTTTCAAATGGAGTCGTTTGAAATATTTTCTCTAAATCTTTATTTCGAATACAAATCCATCAATTCAAATTCACTCTAAGATATTAGTCCAAATTGAATCCAAATATATGTATATGTATATATATATATAAATAGTCGGGTCAAACTTGCACCGATGGGTTTGGGTCCTTCTTGGAGTCAGCAGGAGAAGTTTAGAATCCCTAGGTTTGGGTGGATCCAAGACCTGTCTCACTTCATTTTGAGAAATCCCAAATCAGTCCGATTCTTCCCTTGAAAACCTAAACACTACCCTGCCCTAGTTGTTGCCACGGCCTCCCCTCCCTGAACTCGATTAATTGTTTAAATTAATTTTTGAATTCTAAAAAAATAAATATTTTTCTAAATCAAATTGTGAGATATTATTCATATAAATCATAAAAAATTGGGAGTGTTGATATTGACTGAAGGGATATTAATATGGTTTTTCATAATTATTGTTGTAAACCTAATTGCCATAACCGGCTAAATATTTATTACATAGTATACTAACCAGATATATTATTAATATCTCAAATACAAATACGTCAGTACTTAATTTCAAATCATAATTTTTAAATTACTGGAGTGAGGGAATAAAAACTTAAAGTTTCAAAGTTTGAAAAAATAATTAATTATTATTAATAATTACGTTCGAGTTTTTGAATTCAGATCAAAACTCAAGACCCATCTCAAACTAATGAGCTCATAAAACTTAATTCAAACCGATCTCGAGTTCTACTAAATTAAATACGAACCGAACACATTCGAAATGAATCAAAGGCCTCACTCTTATTTATTGGGACCCATTACCAAAACACAATGGAGTGTTCAGAGTATTTTGGCAAAAACACTCTTAAATTTTATTCAAATTCACCTTAATAATATTCTCCCCTGCATCCAAAATATCTTTAGAACGAGCAAAGAAACAAAAAAGATTATCCCCCAAAAAAAAAAAAAAGTCAAAGAAAAAGGCAAAGGAGTAGACAAGAAAACAAAAACCTTTTCCTCCAAGTTTTTAGGAGACTCCTCCACTCCTCTCCCTTCTCATCATCCTCTTCCTCGTCTTCTTCCGATTTCAAAATGCAGTCTTCTGCAACTCCGCTTCTCTACACCCCCTGTTCAAGAACCCCAATTCCCAATCTGAAATCAACAGCGTTCAGCATCATCAACCACCCCGCCGCACCCCAGAAGCTGTTTTTCCCTCAACGGCAACACAGCAATGCTGCAAGAACCAGCTTTTCGGCATGCAGAGCTTCTGGGTCTTCGCAGTACTATTCGCCCATCACAGAATTCAATCTCTACGAACTTCTCGGTGTGGAAGCGTCCTCCGACACAGCACAGATCAAGGAGGCTTATAGGGGGCTGCAGAAACGCTGCCACCCTGATATCGCCGGGCCCTCCGGCCACGAGATGGCCATCGTGCTCAATGAGGCGTATGCTCTACTCTCTGACCCCAACTCCCGCTTGGCTTATGATAAGGTATTCAGCGGATTGGATTTTGTATTCCAACTATTCTATTTAAAATATACATCGGGTTGTTCTTGCAGTATATAATAAATAATATTTAATATTTTAAATATGTTATAACTAGCAAATTATAGAATTATAGACACAATAAGTGTAGTTGCATTGAAATGATGATAAGTCACTCCTGTAAAAAATAAACTAATAAGAACAATAAATGTTATAGTTTATTTTTAAAATTATCTAATTTAGAGGCATAATTATCATATTTAAAATTGGATTTTTCTTTTTGGGTATTCTAAATTTGGTACAAGAAAATATTTTCTTTTACAATAGTATAGGTACAAGCTGTAATGTAATTGTTAAACGAATTATACATGTGTGATTATGATAATTGGAATAGAAAATGCAACAAAATTTGAGTAGAAAATTAATTATTCAAGAATCAAATTCCTAAAAATCAATTAATTTGAGTAGAAAATTCCTAAAATTAATTTGAACGAATTATATGCTCTACTTCATGTTTTTACACATGTTTCAGATAGTTCTTGTATTCTTAACTAGTTCCATGAAATGATTTGAGGTTTGAGTTAAATATGAAACTCGTTTTCTCGTGTCTTTACAGACTCAATCAGATTTTACGTTCTTGACTAGTACGCCATATGATCTGAGGCTGAACTTAAGACACAGTCGTGTAATAGCGAATTTATGTTAAGTTGTTCTTGGAACAGAGTCTACCGAGGTCCATCTTGTAGAAGATTGGAGATCAACTGTGACCTCTTTTTGCAAAATGGATAGACTCATGCAAGACTTTTGTCATTTCTGTTTTAGCGCTAAGAGTTCTTGATTGCTGATTTGCAATTTTAGGTCTGATATGGGATGTGATGAATACTGAGAAGTAATGCTTATCTTCATTAGGATTCACCTTGATTCATTGTAGTTTGAAAAATGATTCAGGAGCTGGCAAAAGTTGCAGATTTGCAAGGCTACACAGGAAAGCCGATATATTCTGTGTGGCTGGGGTCAGAGAGCGAAGAAAGGGCCGTTTTTGTAGATGAAGTCAAGTGTGTGGGTTGCCTAAAATGCGCCTTATTTGCTGAGAAAACGTTTGCTGTTGAATCAGTTTATGGACGAGCAAGAGTTGTGGCTCAATGGGCTGATCCCGAATACAAAATTCAAGAGGCCATCGGTGCGTGTCCAGTCGACTGCATCTCGTAAGACATACTCTATTTTAGTTCATATTTAAAGAGATAGAGTGAATTACCATTTGATCAATCTACTACAGCTGTTTCATCAGGTGAGGTCAAAACCAAGACGAACCCTGTTTTCATCGTTGTGAAGACGTTGTTTTGTCTGAAAAATAAGCAATCTGCCACTGTTTGTTGTTATTCCTTTTCTGTGGTCTTATTTCTGGTACAATTTGAACAACAGGATTGTGGAGAGATCTAACCTGGCTGCACTTGAATTTGTAATGTCCAAACAACCCCGTGGCAGAGTCAGAATCGGGACAGGCAATACAGTGGGCGTACGTGCATCGGACATTTTTGATGAGGTTGAGAAGTTCCAGGCCAGATATGCCAAGCATAAGGCTTCCACAAACTACTCCAAGGTGGCCTTTTTATTTCTTTTCCTGTCTAAATCTATGATTTAAGCATACTGAATTTGAAGTTTTGCTCTAGAAAGTAATCTTTACTGCCATATATGTTGCAAAAAATATCTCACTAAAGGAATCAGAAGCCCACACAGCATCAAGAATGTCTGCTATTCAAGCCATTCAAATGATATCAAATTGGCTCTACTGGCAATCTCCGAGTACAGATGCTATGCCTCCAGTTACCCAGAATGCCCAACCGGGCACAAGAAAACACGCTGGACCGAGTGTTAAGAGGCTCAAAGCTGCTGCTGAAGCAAGAAAACAAGCAACGACCACTGCACGACCAAAGGAAACATTGTCAAGTAACACGAACGAGTACTGGGTGCCCTCAGCCCTTGTGCTACCGGAGACAACCACTCCAGGTTCAGGCTCCAAAGTTGTGGCTGATCCTAGTCCAACAAGGAAAACAAGTCGACCAAGCAATGCTGAATTCTTGAACCGCAGGGTGGATTCAGGCAGCCCTTTACGCTGGGGTGTACCATTGGGAACAGCGGTTGTGGCTGCATTTGTGGTCCGGTTGCAGATTGGAGAGCCGGTGGGTGGTTTACAAGACCACGTCGGTGGTTCTCTGGTGCTAGCCATTGTTAATAGTTCGTGGTTACAGGTTGTTTGTGCTGGTGTTACATGGTACCTTGTTGCTATGTATGTAGTGGAATTAGTGGCAGCCCTTAGGAGAAAATGAGGGTTGTTTCGAAGAGTCACTGACTCCCGTACTTAGTATGTATATAAGTAAAAGATTTGTGACATAGTATTTTGCTTAAAGTTAGTGGTTACTTCTTTTACTATTCCATGATGAATTTTAGTTAGAAACGTGAGCAGTTAAGTACATCAACACTGAACAGAGATAAAAATAGGGTAAATTACTGTCATATCTCCTAAAATTTGACATAATACAAATAGTTCTTCATTTTTCAAAAAATTACAAATACTCTTTAACATTCATTTGTATCGAACTCATTCCGTTAGTTTCATTAAATTTTCATTCAATTTTTATTGTTAATTGATCAAAATGCCCTATCTTTTGGAATTTTCTAAGAAAAATTATGGACTAATATACCTAGTGAAGTATTTACTTTAAGGGTAAATTACAATTGTCTACCTGAGGTTTGGGACAATTACGAATACCCAGTTATTGTTTGAAAAATTATAAATACCCCTCTCAAATGGAAAATAATTATGTAGCCCCCAAACGGTGAAGTGGATATTACTATTTTACCTTTGTTGAATTTTTTAAAAAAAATAAAAAAAACTATTTAAAAATATATAAAAAATCTTAAGGGTGGATAAAATAAATAATTATTAGTTCATAAAAATATTTTAGAAAATTATAAGATATATATAAAATTATAATTTATAATTCAAAAGGGCATTTTGGTGAGTTCACAATGAAAACCTAACATAATGGGCTTGTTGTAAGACAAATGTTAAATCAAGAGGGTATTTGTAATTTTTCAAACAATAAAGTAATTTATGTAATTATGTCAGAGCTCAAGGAAGATAGTTGTAATTTACCTTTACTTTAATTGCCCTTAGATTTCTTTAACATTTTCTCAAATGTTCCTTCTAAAAATAAAATAAAATAAAATTCAGTGAGGGCAAAATAGTAATATGCACTACAACGTTTAAGTGCTACAATATTATTTTCCATTTGAGGGGGATATTTACAAATTTTCAGACAACGAAGAAGTATTTATAATTATATTAAAACTCAGAAAACGTAGTTCTACCCTAGAAAATAATACCATTTTTTGCCTCTTCCAGAGGAACTCTTACCCAGATAAGGAGTCTACTGAAGATAACACAGAAGAGATATTCAAGCCAGAATGAAGAAAGGAAACTCAATCAGAGAAAAGCAGGACCAAAACAGAAGTAACAATGCTTATTTGTATTATCACGTCAAAGTTAGCCCTTTACTGATATTTACTTGATAAAATGTACAACTCTGCTATAAGATGTTCTCCATGTATGATTCTTCCAGGAAGAATCCTAAAGAAACAATCTCTTCAACATCAACCTCCTATGAAGTCAGTCACTACATTTTTTAGAACAACTTCCTACCGATGCAGGTCTGAGCAAAAAGAGCACTTCTTGATCTGGATGCTCTAAACACGGACCAGTTCATTGACTGTGTATATGCGAAAGGCTATCGCCCTGGGCATAATATTACATGTTGGCAGGAAGCAGAGAACGGGCATAACAGGTAGTTCTGAAGCTCTTTCTACACCTTTTGACCTATAAGGTGCAATAATATGAGTTGCCTGCTGAAGGGGTCCAAGTAGCTCATTCTCAATGCAATCATACCTGCAAGTTCTCTCTCTTGACATCAGTTCTCCGGGGATAATACAGCCACCACAACTCGTTTCGGTGTTCGCAAACTGTATTTAAAATTGATCTATATATGTTTTGCTCGCTACCAGATTGATTCAAATACTCGACCAAAGAAACAAACATGCATATATATATATATATATATATGTATGCGTGTGTTGGGGAAATGCATCTACATAACACAGGTGAGTTAGTGTACTCTACCAAAAAAGACCTTCACATTATTAAGCACAATGCAGAGATCAGACACATCACTGTATATATGATCCTCATGATAAGCAGCGGTTCTATATTTTTATTTACGTTTGCAGTATTAGTCAATCCCATATCATCTATCTGGCATTGCATGTAATTCTCTGTACATCACACATTGCAATACAATTCTATGAGTTGAATGACCTAGCAAATAAAATGTAGCTGTCCACCTTATTCAACTAGAGTTAAACTTGTGTCCCGATCATATTCGGATCCTATATCCACTATGATTTCACCCCCAAAGAATTTTATTGTGAATAATTCCACTGTTGAATCTTGAGTTTCAAAATGAGCCACCTGCTAAACAACTAAACTTCATGTTGAAGACAGACTTACAGTTTTCTGCAGAGGTTATCAGCAATTGCTGAGAGTGTGATGAAATTCATTCTAAGTTGCAAGATTTTATTTTTAGGATACTCAGCAAATCGCTCTTCCGGAAACATTGAGAGTCTTTCGACATTTGTCTCAAGTTGCGGCTGCTGGTCCTCGAAAACTCTGCTTTATTGTCTTCTCTTGTGAGCTCATTTCATCCTTGAATAGCTCATAACCAAACATAAAATATGCAAATGCATAAGAATGCAAGAGAATCTGCCACGATCTGGTGAGTCTATAAAATCCATTTGACACGCAGCTAAAATCTTTAGTTTCCAATTCTCTTGATTCTGAAGTGGTGTATATATAGAGAGACAGAGAGAAGGAGAGGTGGTGCCAGCGGGGAGGAGGGGAATGGGCGGCTGGGGATCGGGGAGGAAGGGGAGGGGGATGGATCTGGGCGGCAAGGTGGGGAAGGGGCTGGGCGCGGGGAGGACGAGGGAAGGGGGAGGGGGTCTCGGCGGCGCTTGGGAGGGAAATGGGAGCGGCAGCGGCGGTCGACGGTGAGAGGAGGAAAATGAAGAAAGTTGTATATGCATGTATATATATATATATATATTTTAAATAATATATTTAATATATAAAATAATACTTTATTGATTGAAAATCATCTTAGATGCAAAGGGAGTGTGTGTAATGTACTTATGGTTAAGAGGATATTTACAAAAATATAGGGAATTAAATTGTTATTTTTTTTTATACGAAAAATCTGTACATTTATTCTAATATAGAGAATTAAATTGCATTTTTTCCTAGATATATATAATCCATGTCTATATTATATGATTAGGCCTTTCACACTAATGACGTCGACATACCAACTTTTTATGAAATCAAAAATATCTTTCAACTAATAATAACTAACTTAACTTTTCAAATTTTATACTAATTGATGAATTAATTTTTTTTTCTTTCTTCTTTATTATTTTTAATCTAATGTATTAACTTATACATTTTTATTTTTATTTATAATATTATTTAATTTTTAATATATAAAAATTTATTCATTATATGTAACAACGTGCCGTAAATATAAAAAGAAACCTTATTTTGCGTCTAATATGAAAGTTATTTTGTAACTTTTGCATAATTTGTCCTTCACTTTTGTATAATACCCTCATTGTTTTTTCCTTGCAAAATGAACTTATTAATTTATAACGGATAAAAATGAAAAGTTTACATATCATTTATAATGTAAAAGAATTAATCAAAACTTTTAGCATGTCAGCTCCTTTGTCATTTTTTGCTAATCCAATCAAAAGTTAGTAATTGAAAATAAAATCTGGATGCATGAAAATACAGAGGAATAATGCGCACAAGTTCAGTGAATCGATATTTAGATGTTTGTTTCTTTGTTTGAAAATAAAAAAGATAATACACAAGATTAATGCTATAAATGTATGGAAGTAAAGCAAGAGGACTTCTCAACTAACTTATTCAGCGAATCTTAGATTTCATTTTTTTGTGTAAAAATAAACTAATACTTCCAAGAATCATACACATTGTACCGTACACTGATTAAATACCATACCAAACATCAGAAAATCAGAGATATTGTATCAAACATTGATTAAACACCATATCAAACATCACAATTCATCATACATATTGTATCCAACACTGATTGAACACCGTATCAAACATCGGATACCTTAGACATCATGTATAATGTGCCAAGTAACATATTCCTAATTAGACCAATTCTAGTACCTTAGACATTTAGACATCATGTATAATGTGCCAAGTAACATATTCGTAGTTAGACCAATTCTAATACCTTAGACATCATATCCAATACCGTAAGTAACATATTAATAATTGAACGAATTCTAGCACGGTTGATGAATGTATTGTTTAGTGACTGATCAAAAATTTAAATTTTGAGTAGCTTTGAGTTGATACAGCTGAACGTCATAAAGTAGAAGCAACAACCATTAATCTTGTTATGGTTTCGGGTGTTTCGTTCCCCTAATATTCCCGAGCATAATGAAAAATGGCAGCCTAAATGAAAAATTTACACACTAGTCAGGAAGAAGATGCTCGCTACAACTCCATGTCTGTCCGCATATGAACACAACTGTCCAGTTCCAGGATGACTTCAAATTGCAATCCCTGAGAAACCAAACTCAGACTGTAACACGACAATGTCCAAGCTTATTTTTAATAAATGATTAATTATAATGAGTTCAATTCTTAGTAGTAATAATTATTAAATATACTTCTTTTTAGATTATCAAAAATCCCCATCAGGTTTATAACATTTACACAACTACCCATGTTGTTAGAACAAGTGGTATATATAGAAATTTCATAGATGTTAATATTTATTTCAAAATGCAGAATTCTGTATCTAATATATAAAGAAGGTAAATGTAAAATTTGTTCTTTTATATTGCGATTATTTTAAAGGAGAGATTTTTGTAATTTCAGGAAAAAAAAGATGTGGACTCATTACAGTTAACCCTTTCATAACATCACAAATAGGAAATATATGATATCTTGCGTAATTACAATTCTAACCTCAACGCTTTGAGTATTGAGGGCGCTTTCTAGCTTTCCGTAACCCAGGCTTCTTCCTCTCGACTACTCTCGCATCCCTGGTCAGGAGACCTTCCTGCTTCAGAGGTGATCTGTGGCTGTCACTCAACTTCAACAATGCCCGAGCAATGCCAAGGGAAATTGCTTGAGCCTGCCCAGAAAGACCACCCCCATGTGCCTTGACAAATACATCATAGCTACTCTCATAGCCTAAAGTCATAAGCGGAGTCTTAACATACTGCAACCATAGAGGATTTCCTTGAAGGTAGTCCTGCAAAAATCATTACCAAATAAATATAACAGTACAGATATTGAGGACGATTTCAGATGTGGTGAGCTCTACAGTTACAAAGAAGATTGCTGCATGTTCAACTCTATGTTCCATGTTAAGTCAAATCTATCATGCTTTGTGCTCTTTAACAAACCCAAAGCTGCTTGGACCTAAAAAGTAAAATTAAAATCTCTCTATAGAATCTCCATTTAGATATTACTGATTAGTCCTCAAAACTGAACTACTGAAAATATGATTTCTGCCTAATACCGTCAAGATTCCTGCCTGATCCGAGTTGAGTCTCCAGTGCAGAATTAAATCAAGAAATACACCTCATTGTAACAGTTATTCGTTCTGCATCTTAATCTGCTTACTCAACTGTATCCATACCTTAATAACCACTCTAGCATAATAAATCATCACCATTTCAGATATTCTCAAGTGCTTGCACTTAATTGGGTTATTGAAAATTTAAAAAAGAAATTTTATCACGCCTCCTGGTTCAATTCTCTTTGGCTTCAGCATCAACTGGCCTCAGAAAACCGAAATCGTGGAGTACGCTGGCTCAAGATCCTTCAGCATAATTTGCATGTACTATACATTTTATCATATACTACGGGTTTATGAAGAAAATAATTTCAGTTGAATATAAGGTTGTCTTTTTAAGGAAACAAAAATAACTTTAACACAGCGCTCTTAATACTTCAAAAAGAAAATTTCAACAGAATGGAGAGAGATATGAACAATCAGCACATTGATATCATGATAATGGTAAAGGCCAAGTTCCCAAATTCACTAAAATCAATGCAACACAAAGAACACATCCACAATTAGCTAATATCAATTTGCCGTTTGCACTAATTCAATCAAGCATTTTTTTCCCTCTCTTCTCACATACACATTCTCAATACACTTATTGCAAACCCTATTTCTTCTCAAATTATACTCCTTAGCCTCTGCTCAGACGGTCAGCCTTACTGTTACTATTATTAATGTAAATGCAAATGAAGCTAATTCTCCGCAAAAATCAGACACTTACCAACAAAAAGAATAATAGTAACCGAAAGCTAGAAAACTGTAGTACCTTAGCATCCCGATAGTTGATGATAATTTTTCCAGAGCCTTCCTGAAGAACAACCCTAGCAATGGCGCATTTCCTGCGTCCAGTGCCGATAATATTCTGCGCCGCGAATCCACCGGGAAGCCTAGACTTCACCAACTTCTTCAAGTCCGCTGTTTCGACGTCTGCGTCGGCGACGGCAGAGGAGGCGGCGACAACGAGGGCGGGAAATTTGGGGGCAGCGGATCGTAGAGAGAGGGGCTTTGGTGATGGAAAAGAGAGGGATTGAAAGGGTTTGTGGGAAATTTGTGAGGAGAATGAGAGAGAAGATAAGGATGAGGTGAGAGCAGTGATAGAAGTGGCCATTGCCATCGATGGAGGAGTGGGTACGGTGAGGAGGAGAGTTTGTATAGTGTTAAGAGATAATGTTTCTGAATTGACTAATTTGCCCTGCACAGTACATAAATTCTAACCCTTGCTGCATTCAATGGAACTTAAATTAATTATATAATAAACATACTATATTTACTGTTTGATTGGTGTATTATTCAGAAACAAAACTCAAATGTATTATATTTTTTTTCTGTGATTAATTTGATTCAATCAAATTTGATTTGGGTATAAATTTTCCGCATAGTATATTTATTTTTCCTATTTAGAAAATTTTTTCAAAAATTTACTATAATTTATATTAATATGAAAAAATACATTTTTTCGCTTACAAATGGGTTATAATACTAATATATATAATTTTTTTTGTTATATCAATAATACTTTTAAATTGGTCTTCTTTTCTCCTTTCTCTCTCTTTTTTCTTGACCAAATTGCATTTACCCTTCTATGTTTCTCAAAAATAGCTAAAATTTTTTCTGTATTTTAAAAATAAGCAAAACACCCCCTGTGACTTTTAAAACACAGCACAAACTCTACTTTCGTTAGAAACTAACGAAAGGTAGGATGCACTCGCGGATGGTGAAAGTGGGCATGTTCTTTTGCGAGTTTTGACTAAATTTCAATTATATTGTAATTATACTAAATATCAATGGGTATATGTAATTATACTAAATTTTTAAAGAACTTGTTGTAATTTATTTTTAATTTAATAATATATCCGAGCACAACATCATTTATCACTAATGATGAGAACTAGTGTTTAAGGGTGGATTTCATGAAAAAATTTGGAGATCATAGTTCGAGTCTCATAAATATTTATTTTAATCTTGTTTAATTTATTGAAATATATATTGTTGTAATCATGTAATTCGAGGCAGAAATCGAGTACGAAGAACTAAATAAACGTGTACTGAAAAATGACAACAATGCAAAATGTATGTTCAAAGTAATAATTGAAAATGCGCAGCAGCTAATGTTAACGGAGCATTTGATCACTGCTACTTCCAGTGTTGTTCTTGTCGTTGTTGTTGCCCAACTCTCACTCTCCCGCAACAACTTCAAGGATGGATGAAAACATGTTGAAGCGACACGGTCGAGCTTTATCCCGACTGAACCGGTCGGGGTTGCACTGCAGCCGTATCTCTCCACCCTCAGTGATCCGCAATCGCTCCACCCCATTTCCTGACACGGGACAAGGCTTCCTTCGCCTGCAGACGCAAAAATTTCAATGAGGTATTTGTAAACGTATTGGGAAAGGCGACGCCAGTACGTGAAATGCATTGATTTTGGTGTGTGCGAATACTATATAAACAATATATGGTTTGGGATCGTCCTGGCCGGTGGCGGTGATTAAAGCCGAATCTACTATGCATGATGGTGATCAGAATTGAAACCATCCCAACTTTAATTGTGGTTTTTAGGGCGTGTTTTTTTATACGATTTGGTAAACGGAGTCGAAACCACCTTAAGTCGAATGTACCAAAAGGAAAGAATGCACCAGGAAAGATGAAATCAACACTTACTTCTGTGTCCCAGTTTCTGCTTGAAGTAACCACTACCAAGATGAGTGTCTGCAGACAAATTCCTCCAATCATCCCACCCCAAATTCCCTGCAAAACCAAGATATTTGATTCAACTCAATATCCTCATAAAGTTTATGGGTCATGTTAGTAATAAAGGTAAATTACAACAAATTTTTTTTAAAATTTAATATAATTATAAGGGTAAAATACATATTAACTCTGTGATAAATAAAATATTATATAATTCCTTGTATTATTCAAAAAATTGCAAATTACCCACTCTCCTCTAGAATTGTATTTCAAGTGCGGAAAATGCGGCTAGTCAAGTATTTTTCGCCTACAATGACCAAACTACCTCTATTTTGAAATTATACATATTTTTAAAATAGAATATAAAAAATTATATATTTCAAGTTATATGTATATATAAAGAAATCCACGGAAATATAGATGCAAATAACTCGTCGGAGGCTAGGAGGATGGCAGTGGGTGGAGTGTCAAAATGCTCATCGTTGAATGGGCTTTCCAACAACAGTAGATTCACACTGAGAGGTGGTCGGACGGTGGAGAAAAAAGCAGTTGAAGATGGGGTGCAAATTAGAATTTTCTGAACAGAAAAACATCGATAATTCGCCCATAGATGGGAGATTGGCTACGGGTGGGGTCTCAAATGGGCTTTCCAACGGTGGTAAGATTGCGTTGAAAAGTGGTCGAACAGCGGAGAAGAAAGTGATAGAAGATAGGGGGCACGGATTAGAATTTTTGGAGCAAAAAAATGGAGATAAATCTCCAACGAATTGGAGATTTGCGGTAGGTGGGATATCAAAATGCTCGTTGTTGGATGGGCTTTCCAACGGTGGTAAAATCGCGTCGAGAGGTAATCGAACGGCGAAGATATGTGAGGAGAATTGAACTAGAAATATGCATATATATACATATCTATATATTAAAAAAATTATTTATATATTAAACAAATATATTTTTATTTTGTATATGCATGATTAACTCTTAGCTCAAATTTAAATTAGATTAAATATAGACCCTGACCAAAAAGGACATTTTTATCATTACAACATAAAACGTATGCTTAAATGCATTAGGGGATAGTGTGTGCCTTTTTCAATAATATAGGGGTTATATGATATTTTATTTATTGCACGGCCTATTTGAATATTTTCGGTATCATAGGAGGGCAATATGGATTTTACCCTAATTATAAATACCTTTTTGAAAAATTATAAATACCTTCTTAAAATTAACGATTGTCTAACAAATATTCAATCGTGACAACTCGTTGTAGAGAAATATTTATTAGACTCGTTAATTTCGAAAAAGTATTATTAAATTCTTAATCAAAGATGAAAATATTTATAATTAATTATAACGAATCTTTAGACAAAATTGAGATCTTATAGGAGAAAAGTTTGTAGGTGTAGGAAGTTTTCAAGAAACCTGACAAATGAAAACATAACAAACGAACTTACCATTGCCCCCAACTTAAACACGAAGCCCAACAGTATGCCTAGCGGTAATCCCACAATGTAATAACATCCGATGTTGATGTACGCCACAAGAGACTGCCATCCAGCTCCAACGGCAACCCCTGAACGACACAGCCACAAACCACCATGTTATAAATTCCTTCTTCCTCCTACGAATCAAACACAACTCATAAAACGTTGGGGTTCTTACCAGACAGGACGGGCTGAAGACCGTTGAGCAGAACCGTAACTGCAAGAAGAATCGACAGTCGAGTCGTCTCCTTAGCGACTGCCTCGCTATTGGTGAAAAGGTAGGGGAAGACATCTTTGGCCGCTATAACGGCCACCATGCCCACCACCCCGATAAACACCGTTGTGATTGAGACCACCACAACTGAGAATTTTGCAGCTCTTGCATTGCCAGCTCCGAGTTCGTTGGAGACTCTTACACTGAAGATATGTATATAGAGTTGTCGTTCTTGCACCTTTGTTAACATATATGTTTTGACATACAAACCGAAAATCAGACACACGCATGATGCTGGAAAGATTATTACCTTATGGCAGCATTAAATCCAAATGAAATCATTGCATCCCATCCTTGGATATTCATGCTGCAAGAAAATTGTGCACACCCCTTTAACTATAATTAAAATTTTAAAAAGGGATAATTACATTTATACTACTCAAATATTGTTCATTTACGCAAATTATATATCTCTGTCTTTTGAATAATTACACATACACTTAACAAAACGCCGACATCATTTACATAAATCATCTCTAGTTATTGAAGAAATATATATATATATATATATATATAAACCCCTAAAAAACATTAATATCATTACACAAACTAGTCCTGCTTTTTAAGTATCGAGGTGGTTTTTGCAATTATATAAAAGAAATGGATGATTTTTGTAAATAACTATTCCATATGCTTTTTTTTTTAATTTATTGACTAAATATTCCATTTAAAACGATAAAATGAGGGTGAAAGTAAATACGCATTTGAGTTAATCTATATAGTTAGTGGACCGTCTAAGGCATGAGAGAATTATATTTATAAATATATAAATTACTTAAGTTTTAAAATATAAAAATAAATAAATGAAATACTCCAAAATTAAAAGTTTAAGTAATTAATAAGTAGAAAATGACAAAGTACATTGAACATAAAACTAAATCTGAATTATTTTACTAACTAATTTATCTACAAAAATGAGCGAATCTTTTGAATAAAGAAAACCAATGGTGCACTTTTCTAAATTAAACAGAAAGTAGGAATTGCTTTGTTTTAGTGGCAAAATAACAATAACTTTTTAAGTATTATTAAATATCAAAATAATATTTAAATTGTATCAAAGAAAAATGATGATTTTTTAATAAAATCAAATAATCATACACTTATCTAAGTCCAAGTAGAAATAAAAAATATATATTCTTACATCACAAAACAAACGTCAAAAGGATTATCCAAATATGCTCATCGATTACGTCCACCTACTTGAATGACTTCTGGAGTGGGTCAATTAGTCAAAGAAAATGATAGTAAGATATCATTACCAGATAGAAATGGCATCAACGGGCACCACAGGGTTCTCCAGATGACCTGCTATCACTATTATTACCATCAGGTACCAGAACTCCAAGCTGCCAATTCACCAAGAATTAGCTAGTTTCTCGCATTAATACTCATCATATTCATAAGGTTAGATCGAGATAAACACGTTGCACGGACACTTACCACAACATTATAGAAGAGGCCAGAGAGAGCTTGGCGAAGCCGTACAAGTCTTGGAACGCCAACCACGAGAATCCGCCCCAAGCACCATCTGATTTCGTGTAGAATATGTAGATCAACTGCAGAACGATGATGAGCCACCACGACAGGTTCAGAGTCACGGCAGCTCCCACCAAGCCCCACCCCAGTTTCAGTATCAGCAACCAGCTGAAAACCGTGTGCAGAACCAAAATGATGCCCGAAATCCACGCCATTACCATCATCTTCCTCTGCGACTGCAGGAATTTCTGTATTGGAAAATTCAAAGCATACGCGAACAGCTGTGGTATCATCCACAGTGCAAATTGACCTGCAGGCCCACACCAAATTAACACTGTCTTCCCCTCAGATTCTGAGTGTTAGTTAATGAGTTCAGTTGATAGCAAGAGACCAACCGGCAGCCCGAGAAATCTCGGCAGACTCTCCGAAGAAGAGAAGGATGGGCGGAGCGAAGATGTAGAGCGGGAGCAGCACGCACGCGGTGGTCAGCAGTATGACCCATGACCTTTGCATGTATACGCCCAACATCCTCACCTGCCCTGCACCGTATGCCTGCCCACACAGCGTCTCCAGCGCGCTTCCCATTCCCAGCTGCGACCAACAGAGTTTGCGACTGAGGAAATATTTCGAACATGAAATTTGTTGTAGTGAGATGAGATTGGGGGTTTAGTTTTACCATAGCGCCGAAAGCGAGCCCGGCAATGACGGAGTTCTCGACGGAGACGGCGGCAAGCTCGATCTCCCCCACCTGGCCGGCGAAAGTTTGAGTCAGTGCACCTAGAGAGTACTGGCAGATGGATGTGAATATCGCCGGCCCGGAGAGTTTCCATAGCGTCTTCGACTCTGCGCCGAACTCTTTAATGAAGCCCTCTCCCCCTTTTTCCTGGTGGTGGCGCTTCTCAAGAAGCGCTTCCTTCACGCCGCCGTCCATGGCCGCCGGAGTTAAGATAGTGCAAGAGAACTCACCAATGAAAGTCCAAGAACCCGAGGGGTGTAAAGAAACTGATTTGTCAGGTCAGTATATAGAGATACTTGTGTGTGTATTTTTATATTTTATATTTTATATTTTTAAATTATAATTTTATTTAAAAATAATTACACTTCCTTCTTTTAAATTTTAATATAATTACATCAATTTTTTTTCCATCTAACAAACAACTCCTATTGGTAAAAAATTCACCAAATCAACTTATATTAATAAAAAAAATCGGATAAAATTTATATTTATCCTCAATTAACTTATTATTAATTTATTAAAAATCAAATAATTTTTTTAATAATCAAATTAATTTTATACATTTTCACAAATTAAAACATGTGAAAAGTACATATTCATCGTTATAAAAATAATTTAATTAAAAAAAATATTTTACATTGCAATAAATTAGTAATAGAAAATGGATCTAACGCGATAGGGTGCCTCTTTATCTAATTTCCATCACCATGCGATCGAGAAAATCAGACGTTTGACTTAACGATTGCCCCACGGGATCTGCGATCCATGTGATTGATTTTTAATAAGTGTTGTGAAAATAAAATAAAATTTAAATATAGTGCGAGAAATTCGGTGATTGGTCTGTAATAAATACAGTGGATGTGTTCGTTTCTAATAAATGTTGCAAAAGTAATTTACTATATACTAATTTAGTTATAGAAGTTTCTAAGAAAGGGGCCTGACCCCACTAGGCATCTTGACCATCTAATTTGTAGTCTATCGTATTAATAGAAAATTTTTACTCAAATTAAATATCATCGTTAATTAAAATTAAATATATAGTAAGTATAATATATTTATCACACGTGATTGATTATTTTTTTTAAATTATACATCAATTATATGATAATAGTATTGCACATACTATATATATTTACCATTCATTTTATTTCTTCCTTTGAAAATATTTGGTCAGATTAGTAATTTCAATACCTTTAATAATTTTATAATTATTTTTTTTCTCTTAACTACCCACTATACTACAATTCTCGCTCACCTTACTTCTCCATATTTATTATAATTTATAATTATAATTTATTCTCTTAATAAATTTCTTTTTTCTTATCATCTTATACCAAGGTTCTTTTTATATGCTCGTGGGAACGTGTGCAACGATAACTAGTTATATAAAAAGAAAAAACAACAGGGGATTTATTTGTTAGATAGAATAAAACTCGTGTTAGATGTAATTTTTTGAACCATAGGGGGTCTACGTGTACTACACTAAACTTCAGAAAAGGGGAGTGTAATTATCCCTTATTTTTAATTTAATGTATTAATTTATTATTCTATCTTTTTTTATAATATTATTTCTAATCTATTTTAAAGTATATATGTAAAAAAATTATTCATTATATGCACGTAGAAACGGCGTGCCACAATGACTAATATAAAAAAGAAAAAGAAGGTCCTCTATACTCATAAATTATGGTTAGTGACACCATTCGACCAATTTTTCGATACAACTGTCGTACTTCTAATTAGATCATTTTAAAAATTACTTGCAATTATCATTTTTTTTTTTAACAAAAATGACTCATGTCATTTTAACACCTCGACGTTAATTCTTTTTTTTTTTTTGTAAAATATGATTTGTTAGTTTATATATTTATTTATTTATAATATATTTTAAAATATAAAATATTATTATATGAAGAAAAGGTACGCTTCTGATTTCTTGATCTAAAGCTACTTTCGATATTTTTTCAAAAGTTAAATATCCATCTCTAAACACTCAAAAATAGCTTTTTATGAAAAGAAAAAATTAAAAACTTCTTTTTTAAAAAAAATAAAATTCAATTCATGACTACATCATTTCTTAAATACTAATTCAATATATTGATATTTCTAAATCAACCTCTGAATTGTGAAACCTCACTTTAATAATTTTTCCATAATTGGAAGTTCAGTAACAAAATCAAGTTTCGACAAAATTAAGATCAGAATTTGTTTTAAAATTTAAATCCACAACGATTTCGACAAGTTCAAGTATATGGTGTGTTTTTTTTTTTAAATGAAAAACGATAAACTATTATTTTTGAATAAATTGATGATAATAAACAATATCAAATATCTATATCTAACAACTGAGAACTATAACAATTATATATTAATTATAATATCATATAATTTTATCTAACCAACAACTACTATTAACGTATAATAAAATCTCATATATTGGTAGAATTCGAACGCATAAACTTAAAACCATAAGGCCTCTACATCGGCAATTAATTTAAACCTTCTTGGAAATTCAAGTATGCGGCCTTGTGAGTCGATCGAAACACATTATTCTTCAAGCTTGTTTGAATTAATATCGAGCTTGAAATATTGTGTTTTGAATTTATTTTGATTATTGCTCTAATTGAGCTTAAATGGGCTTTAATTAGATCAAATATGAGTTGAACTCAAGTAATTTGATAGTTTTAGATTTATTTTGTTATTTCAGTACTAATCGAATCGAATTCAAGTTGAGCTTGAAAGCTTATTGAACAGAAAATTCTGTTCAAGTTTGGTTTGATTTGTTAAATTTAACAATGCAAAATTCAAACAAACTTCTATTAATCGATTTTATTTGAGTATCGAATAGTTTGATTTATTTTTGAACCCTAACAGTGGGATGAAATTACTAACTTACCCTTGATGAACTTAAAAAAATATATTTCAGAAACTGTAAAAAAGAATGGGAGTGGGTAAAAAAATAAATAATCCATAAAGATACTAGTCTATAAAATTATTTTAGAAAATTCTAAGAAAACATATAAAATTATAATATAAGATCCAAAAGGCATTTTGATCAGTTTACCATTATAATTGGATAGGACCTAATGGAGAGTAACAGAATAGACTCGTTGTTAAGCGAACATTAAAATGACAAGATATTTATAATTTATTTAAATAACGATGAAATATTTGTAATTATGATAAAAACTCATAGGAGATAATTGTAATTTAATTTTATTTTTAATATATTTTATACATTTCACATAAATATAAAAGTTTTGAAACTTTTCACAATGTAGCCTATCTGGAAATCTAAATGTGGAGACTGGAGAGTCGTGTTTCAGCTTTCCACACCATATAATGGAGTCGTCTTTTCATGATAAACTGAAAAAATAATAACAAATAGGGATATTTACACTCTCCTCTCCTGATGTTTGGTGTAATTACATATAGACCCTTTATAATTTGAGAAATTACATCTAACACTCCTAAGATATGCTTTCATTTATCAAATAAGTTCCCCCATTCGTCAAAATTCAATGAATTTGTTGATATTAACAAAAATCGAACAAAATTGATATTTACCTTTGATTGACTTATTCAAACAATTTTTATAGGATTAAACTACCCTTATAACGGTGAGAATATACCTTCTCACATGTATTAACGTGTGAAGACGTATGAGGGTTAAAAAGATTTATTTGATATACTATAAATCAGTAATACGTCAATCGGGGTAAATATGTGCTTTTTTTATTTTCTTTATGAACATCAGCAAATTTAATAAATTTTAACTAATTGAAGGACTTATTTAACGTAAGCAAACTTTAAAAGTATTGGATGTAATATCTCAAACTACAAAAATTTATATATAATTACAAAACTTTGGGAGAGATGAATGTAATTGTCCTAACAAATAATATCTGGCACTAGAGAATTTCAATTACACTACATCTTGCACTAAATATGGTATAATTCCATAATACTTAGGTATTCAAATCATAAAAGAAACAATAGAGTTTAGACTTCATACCTTGAATTTGGATCAAAAACTTGGGTGGTGAATGATTTTGGTGGGTGGATTGGCTGACTAATGGTTGGATCATTCCCTAAAAACAAGAATTTTGTACATATTATTTATTAATTGATTACTTTATTTGTGATCAAAGAAAATGATTTTTTCTTAATTGATAATGCAACTTTAGATAAGATATGCAATATACGGAAAATTTTAATTTTACTGATTTTTTTGGGCTGTTTATCCAAAATTTCATATAACTTGAAAACTCCAAAATATGTATCAAAATTTCGATTCCGTAAACCATTACAATAAATTAAAATTGAATCTCTTTCCCAATAATATTTATAAAATATCGAGTGCGATCATACTAATATCAATGTATTTTAGAACTCCAAAATTAAACGTATTTCGACGAAAATAGTACTAAAATGAATAACTCCCGAAAAAATTATGGTATTGCACCCCTTAAAAAATGAAAAAAAAAAGGTCCAAATTTAAAACGTGTTGTGTTCTTTCCCCATCTTGAAGTAACCCAAAATTGATTTAAATACAAATATATGCATATTATGTGGTATTTTTTATACCTTTATACACTTTAAAAAATCAAATGTATCCTTTTTTTTTTTAATTTAATTTGGACCCATTTCTCACAAATTTCAAGAACAAAATATTATAGCAGTCTTCAAATCCGCCTCGTTTACTATACTTTTTATTTTTTTTTTTATTGTTTCAAAAATCGATCAAAATCACGTTTCGGATAAATTGCGTAGTCAAAGAGATCCTGACCATTAATCAAGTAGGGCCCACAATTAGAATTAAACTTGATTATGGAACAGATTTTATGGAGCACCTACTCCAGTGAACTACCACCCAAGTCTGTGTAAATTCTCTCATGCCCAACATGTCCGTACTAGTGTTAGGGTGCAGCTACCATTCAAACTCTTTTACTATTATTATGACTAATTGCATTTATTTACAAAAACTATTATTATCATTTATATAATTATAAAAAAAACATCCATAATAATAAAAAATTAAGTATAATTTATATAATTATGTTGATGTTTCTTTGGAGGTGTATGTGTAATTTTCTAAAAAGTAAAGGTAGTTTATGTAAATGACGTTGGCGTTTGGCGTTTTTTGCAGGGATGGTTTGTATAATAATGTTGACATTTTTGGAGAATGTATGTATATTTTTTTAAGAAGTAGATGTAGTTTGTGTAAACGACGTTAGTATTTCTAGTAGGGGTAGTGTGTGATGATATTGATGTTATTGGAAAGTATATGTGTAATTATCTAAAAAGTAAAGATAGTTTGTCTAAATGACGTTGGCGTTTCTGACAGGGGTAGTTTCTGTAATAATATTGACAATTTTTTAGGGGGTATGTATAATTTCTAAAAAGTAGAGGTAGTTTGTGTAAATGACGTTAAAGTGTCTTGTGTGTAAATGTGTAATTATCTAAAAGATAGGAATAATTAGTGTAAACAGACAATAAGTTAGTGGATGTTAATGTAATTATCCCTTATTATCTATACTATATATAATAGGAGAGGACCCTTTTGGCGTCCAAAATAATTTGGTCTGTCATTTGTTAAAAAATTTTAAAATAATTAATTGTCTTTATTTTTACTCGTGATTTTCCATAAAATTACTACTAGTTATCAATATTATTAGGGTGAATTACAACAGGCTCTGCTGAAATTTATCGAAGTTACAAGTACCTCTCGTTGCTTAAAAAAATTAAAAAAAAAATTCTCTAAAATTAACAGTCATTTAACGAATATCACCTACAATGAGTTGATATAAAGGGGTATTTGTTAGACGACTATAACTTTAAAAGTGTATTTATAATTTTTTAAAATAAAAAAAATATTTATAATTATAACACAATTGATGAGAGACCATTATAATTTATCCTTCATTATTATTATTATCAAGCGCATATACCCAATACACATTTATATTTAGAACCCAAAGCATTGGATTATAAGCCGTTGCACCTACCATTCAAACTCTTACTATGAAGGAGAGTAGGCAGCAGGCGTATGTGGTTCTTAATTGCCCAGACAGAATGCGTAATATGTGGGGAAGCGGGACTTCACTCTGTCGATCCAATTGAAGCACAAATTAGTTGGCTTTCTCCCAGGCAATAAAGATGGGACAAAAACAAGAAATTTTCGTTATGTTTGGATTTGTGTTTTAGTTGTCTTGTTTTGTGTTTTGAAAATAAAGAGAGAAAAATAGATTTAAGTAAGTATGTGTTGAAAATAGATGATATGTTTGGATTTGTGTTTTGGAAAAATTTAAAATATTTTAAAATAAGTAGTGTAGGTTTGATGTTGGGATTTGGGAGACAAAAATCACTGTTCATTGTCAAATCATATACTTTTATATATAAATATGTATATATATAAATATTTTATGTTTAATATTGTACTTTTGGGAGACAAAAATTACTGTTTATTGTTAAATCATATCTGTTTTATATTATATATATATATAAATGTATATATATATTATATGTAGAAAGTTGAAAAATAGAAAAACACGCAGATAAGGTGTAAAAATACAAAAACAAACATTAAGTGTATTTTTGTATGGGATTTCATATGAAAAGGGTTAATTATATCAACACATTGATTTTTAAGTCTAATTATATGAATATTTTTTTGTCTTTTGTAAAATTATAAATATAACTCTTAAAGTTGTAGTTGTAATTATGAGTACACTATCTATTTAATGATGAAATTTTACCGAAATTTGCTGGACTACATTGTACTAACCCCTTCAAAGGATGTATCTGTAATTTTATAAAAGCATGAAATAATTGTATAGTTAAGCCTAACCTCGGAGAGTGCAGATGAATTTACACTATGAAAAATAAGAATATGTTTTAGTTAATAAGAGTAATAGAATGAAAAATATATTTGAATTAAAATATTTTGAAATAATTTTTTTTGGTACAAGAAGTAATATATAAGTGTATTTGAATTGGGATGTTATGTGATACTTTTTTTTTTTGTACAAAAAGATTTAATAAAATGGACATATGTTTGAAATATGATGCCTTGTGGTAACTTCTTTTTTTGGGGTAAATTACATCTTGAAGTATGTTGGTTTTTATATTTTGCTATTTATTTTTTTTTTATCAACTTACCGTCTCAATTTTGCAAAATTTGTACTGATATTTGGCCATTTTTTTTTTATTTTTTTAATTAAAAAAATATTACATGTCGTGCATATATAAAAAATATTAAATCACATAACCCTTAAATATAGCATGTGCATGCATATGATGTTTTTTTGAAAAAAATACTTGGTTAAAAAACAGACAAATAACAAAATGCAAAATTTTATAAAATTGATATAGTAAATTGACACAAAATTTAAATGACAAAGTGTAAAAACAGTTATATTTCGAATGCGGAATGTAATTAACCCTTTTTGAAAAAACATGATATTTCATAATATTTTTTTGGTGTGAGAAAAAGTGATTGGATGGACTTTCTGGAATTTATGCTCCAATCCTGCCAAAAATTCCCAATCAAAGATCATCGAACAATTTAAAATAATATAGAATTGAAAATGAGACTTTTGGAAATAAAACCAAACAAGGCCATCAACCGTCAAGATACACGAACCCATCAACGGCAGTCTCATCAACCCAAAGTTGGTCTATTTATGATTTTGAACAACCTAAGGATCCAGGTAAATGATTTCTGCATGCATGGAAGCTCGTCGGAAGCGAAGTAGCTCCTTCACTAATTCCCATCCGCCGTCCATTGAAGCCGGCTTGACTGTCATCCTTTCAAGAACTGGTGTGTTAGCGAGCAGGAAGTTGATGAAATACAGTTCTTGTCGAATGCCAGAGATTCCGACAATCTTAATAATCCGTAGTTGATTAAAGGGAAAGCTCTGAAAATTTTCAGCAATGTTGGTGGCTGCTCTTGAGGGAGCCTGGTCCTCTGTGCGAGCCTGTAAAAAGTTGGAGTATCAATGAAGTAAAACAGTGAAAGGCAAACCAAGAAAAAATAAGATGTTTGAATCATGTCATTAAAGCAGAATGAATGTGTGGCATCAATAGAGAAAAACATTAAGGGTTAATTGCAACAACCTCCTACAAGAGTTCATATCATTCCTGACTAGACCCTTTTCTATAACAACATTCCCTCCAAGTCATAACGTTTACAAACCATTGTATTCCGTAAGATAGGTAGCAAGAATTAGAAATTGAGAAAGCTATTAGTTCTATATCCAAAAATGTAAGAATATGATTATTTTGCATCTAATGCTAGAAGAAAGGTGATAGCACGGTTCTGTTTTACGTCGACTTCTATGATTTTAAAAGGGAGAAGGGTATAGTCCATAATTATACCAACTCCCAAGATTGTTGCAATTAGTTCTAATGTTAATCTTCTTGGACTATTACATGAGGTATTATAACATGATTGTATGTTGAAAGAGAACTTACCAACATCTCAAGTTCCTGAAGGTTGGGACAACTTCTGAGAAGGCAAAGAGCAGCCAGGTTCTCTTCAATGTCATTGAAATTAATGCGTATTGAAAGAAAACTAAGATCAACACAAGGTTTAGGCAGCTTCCCTGGAATGGTTCCAGCAGCCAAATACTGGAGAGTTGAGACGAATAAAAAATGAGGGAAATAAGAGAAGAAAATAGAATGATAAGAGTTATAAGCTAAATAAAAAATGAGGAAAATAAGAGAAGAAAATAGAATAATAAGAGTTATAAGCTTATCTGAAATGAAATATTCATGAAATCCTGTGGTCAACATAAAGTTAATTGATAATTCTGGCTTTTTAAACTTTGGAAAATAATATTACACATTGGGTTACTTAATAAAGCTTTATAACAGCCCAATGCAACAGAAATAATTTTGCTATCAAAATGTCCTGGTCCCAATATCAGAGCACCAATGTCCGTCAACCTTTTGCAAATCTATGAGGTCTAGAAATAACGATGGTGTAGAGTATACCTTCAAAAAAAAGCTCTGCACTTCTAGCCTTTGAATATGAGGAAGGCAGGCAAAAAACTTGATCAAATTGCCAGTGCTGCCAAAAGCTAGATTGCGTTCATTTCCAGTGTTCACATACAGACCGATAGAGACAACAGCCAGATGGAAGGTATCTCGGAAACTGACATCTTCAAAAACTCCTCCAACATCAAAGAAAAGGAGATTTGGAGCATGGATATTAAGAAGGGTAAAACCATCAAAGTTCATCAATGTCAGCCGCTCGAGTAAAGGACAACTGGATATCATATGCTCAAATGCCAATTGATCCATGGTGATGTGTTGAAGATCAAGGCTCTTCAAGCTTCTAAAGCCATTAAAATTAGATGGAGGTTTCAAAAGACAGTTAAAAAGTTCCAAATGAATCAACTTTTGACACGAGTATATAGAAGAAGGAAGCCTGTAACGATGACCTTTCCATATTTCAAGTATAAATTCCTTGACAGAACCCCTTGACAGGAATAGAATCCATCTATCAATATCACTAACACCTTGAAGATCTCGATGAGAAAGCTTAAATTTGTGTATCGGGCCAGTATGAAGTAAAAGCACATGGTCAACAATACTCACTAGTTTGTTTTTTACGAGGGTTTGATCTTGTGCAGAGACTAAAACAGATTGATTATCAAATACAAGATAAGGAAGGGTGACCCATTTGTATCTCCACTTGGTAGACAAAATACTTGTGCGAACAGCATCCCTCAGTGATAAATGTGACAAAATTTTGTCTATGATATGCCCTGGTAAGTTGCTAATTCTGTCCACCTCTATTCTTAAATTGCAAGGCAACTCTGGTGGTTCTCTTTGCTTCTGCAAATTAAGAACAAGCATGTAAGTTCCGTTCAAGCAACACAACACTGGCCTGCGTAGCACACAATAGAACGTTGATAAATAGATACATGATGTAGTGTCACAGAGAGATAACATGCAGCATTTAATGAATTGTGCAAAGTGATGATGAAACTAGAAGCAGCGAATTCTACAAAGATATGTCTAAAGAGTTATATAGCATATAATGCCAACGGAACAAGACTATTGTCATGTTCATAGTTCATCTGTTCTTCAAGTGTTAAATTTATTGTGATAAAAAGGGTTTAGTGAAATCAATTATGGGATATAGAGATGGTCAAGTTACCAGAGCAATTCTTTTCCTTCACATATTGTATGTCTTGTCTGTGCTAAAATTTGTGTGTGATGCATTTTACTCTACCACTGTGCTGTTGTTTAACAATGTCTAGAACCAAAATAATGCTCATGCACAAACAAACATGTTCACATATGCCGACAGGATCAAGCACTCGAGTAACACAAAAAAATGCATAGACACAAACCAAAACAGTTGTGTGTCTGTTACTCGTATAGAACAAAAGCAGAAGACAATATTGACTGCCGAGAAACTTGCCATATTACTCATGACGAGCTATTAAAGTATTCAGCAAACCAATTCAGGATCCAGGGAAGTTAAAACTCCAGCCAGTTTCAGCATAAGATGGTCATCTTGGCCACATCTGATTCATCAAAGTGCAGATGCATGTAACTAACAATAGCTTTGGCTTCTCAGCAAGACATAACCTACCTGTTCAAACTTCACAAAGAAGAAGTAAAAATCATCGTACGATAAAACTGAAGGAAAAGAACCATGTCTAATTTTCCTTCTTTTCATTAGATAACTGCACAAATAACAAACATCCATGATATTATTTCTTTCTATGGTATGCATTCGTGTAACACCTAATTCTCGGAAACTAGACTAAATACTGTCTTGTCTCATTTAAAATTTTACAGGGCCTTGGATATTGTAAAATCCTAGTATTACAATATCAGGCAACAATAGAAGCAGGGGAAGCACATCAAATACCTTACAGACCAATTCATAACCACAAAAGGAACCCCTAAATTATAGGTAAGAAGGTTACCTGCTCAAAATCATGATAACAGATTCATGAAGATACTGTAGGAAAAGGTTCTACTGAAAATTATTGAACTTTCTTATCATAATAGTATCTTCAAAATCAAAAAACAAAATAACTTGGCAGTAATTCATAGTGGTCATTAATTCCTTCTATAACTTCATGAACTCAAAATCAAAATCCCAGAAACCATCTCCCCCTACTGTACTTAGGCACAACTATTTCTCCAAACCTTAGGGAAAAAAAAAAAAAGCAATGTACATAAGCAACACTTTCAGATGATACAATAAAGTAAAAGCAAAAGAAACATCTTAGACGGCATCATTCCCATCAATTTAATAACTTCAACAACTGGGAACAAAAAAGTCGGTATAACCCGCACATGGGTTGACAACTTCAATTTGGTTTCCAAGTAAAATTTCGGAAAAAAGAAGATTACTAAACAGTAAGTAGTTACAGCAAGGTAAAAAATACGTTCCAAAGTATAAGAAAACCTTCAAATTTTAACAGCATCAGAAAGCCCCAATTCCGGGAAACGCTGTGAGAACACCTACATTTTGAGAAATTCCACAAACAAAATCGTCGGTTTGCCACTCCAATTTTGTGCAACGCACAAGAACTCAAAGCTATGGCCCGTGATTTTATGCGAATTGGGAGAAACTCCTCTCTGGTTTATAACTCACTCTGCAAACTGAAGTCGAAGTACGAGGTTGGTGACAGCAAACGCGCTTGCTAATGTCCCGAGGATGAAGTCATTTGTGTCGACAAACGCGATTACTTAAGAAGTGAGATAAAAGCGTGGTAGTACAAGATTTGAGGTATTTTGGGCCCATTGGCCAATTTAAATTATGCGGTCTGCAATTCGATTGATATCTCGTAGCATAAGATATTGTTTATTATAATTTGGTAAGAGTCTTGTTAATAAAAGCACCTCGTTAAAAAGATGATACATTAAGATTTTGAAAACTTGTTTAGATCATCAATCCTTAGACAAGGGGCTTGAGATGGGCAAATAACCATGTTCTTACAAAAGGAGCCAAATGACCCGACTTGCAAGTTATTGCATGAGATATTATCCATTCTAATTTTGTAGGAGCTTCACGAATTTATCGTGAGTGAAAAATTGTGTCGTTAGAGATAAATTGGGCTGCCCGCTTAGAGCCCATCTAATTGGGCTGAAATTTGGTGATGATTATAGTTGGGCTTAGGTGACATAAGAATGGAGATCCAACTTGTAAAAATAATAATAATGATAAGGGTAAAATACAACCGTCTCTCTTGAAATTTAGCATAATTATGAATACCTCATTGTTGTTTAAAAATTATAAATATTTCCTCAATGAAAAATAATTATGTAGCCTTTAGATGGTGAAGTGAATATTACTATTTTACCTTTGTTGAATTTTTTAAAAAAATAAAAAAATTTATTTAAAAAAATTAATAAAATTTTGAGGATGAGTAAAATAAATAATCTAGAGGAAATATTAGTTTATAAAAAAAAATTTAAAAATTATAAATATATACAAAATTATAATTTATAATTCAAAAGGGCATTTTGATCAGTTCATCATAAAAGTTGGATGAAAATCTAACATAATAGACTCATTGTTTGACGGAGGTTAAAAATCAGGGATATTTGTAATTTTCTAATAATAAGTAGGTATTTATAATTATAGCAAATCTCAGGGGAAGTTGTTGTAATTTACCCTGATAATAATTGTGAAAGTTAATTATATGATATTGTCATGTTTATGTTGGTGAATTTGATTTTACACAAATTAAAAATGTATTTGGAAAATAAAATAAAATATTATATGTTTTTATTTGTGAATACTTGTGATAAAACATTAATTGATAATGTGATTTTGTAAATAATATGGATTAAATGATAATAATTTATCGTACTGCAATAATTACTATTATTGTCAGTTAGTGATGTTTAAATTATTAGGGTAAATTGCATAAGATCTGTGTATTTTTAAATTTAGCTAAAAACTCTTTTTGTTAAAAAAATAGGCAAAAACTTCTTGTATTTTTTAAAATATTGCATATTCTTCCCTTTCGTGAGTTAAGCCCTAACGGCGTTAATTTTTTACTGAATTTTCCATTATACCCTTTTTTATAACAACCATTGATCTTCAATTGTTAAAAATAAATTGTCTAGATAATTTAAAATATATTTATTTATTTGTATATACTATACATACACAATATATATAATATACACTTAAAATGAACATTTTACATTTAAAATAATCCCAAAAAAGCCAAAAAAACGAGGCTCACTCACACAATAAAATTGTAATGGTTTTTTGTTGTATTTTATAAATTTTTTGCCTATAAAATTAATACAAGAAATTTTTAACTAAATATTGCAAACATATGGGGGTGTTATGCAATTTATCCAAATTATTGTTGTAATTGATATGATAAATATATCATAATCAAATAGTGGTAAGTCAAATACAATTATTATCTTGTTAGATTTATATTATTAAATTTCTCATAAGCAGTAGTTCAACTTTGACATAATCATTTGACTTCTTATAATTAATGTCTTTTTTCTTGTAATGTGGAACCATTGTATATAAATTTGAAGCTCCATTATTAAAAGTGTGTGTTTGTTATTTCCCATAATGGAAGTCAAGAGGCTCTCATGACTTTGAAAAATACTAGTCCAATTATACATATATATATAACCTTGACTCTAGTTTTATATAAATCTAATCTTGAAAATAAATTTATTAGGAAGGGAGATGTTTGAAATTTATAAGCCGTTTAAGTTATCGTTTGCAATCGGTGTGCTCCAAACAAGGAGTTTGAAATGGGTACACGACCTTGTTCTCAGAGACGACATGAAATAATAAAATATGACACATGATTGACGCCATGTTATACGAGATATTTTAGTTCTGACTTCTGTAAATTTCAGAACTTTGTTTTAAATAGGTGCTAACTAAAGTGAGGGAGCCCTGGAGTTTATAAGCAATTCAAGCTCTTCATCTATAGAATGCGTCCCAAGTCCATGTATTTTTCATTTGAGTAAATTATAACGAGCTTCTCCAAACTTTGACATAATTACGAATATTTTTTTGGTGTTTGAAAAATTACAAATACTTTCAAGATGTTTGATGAAATTATATATTCCTAGTTCCTTGGATGGATGCATAGACTCGTCACTTTTACCCTTACTATATTTTGTTTTTTTTTTTCCTTAAACAAAAAACAATAAAAACTCATCAAAAAACCGGAAGAGATGGATAAAAATTTCCGCTTAATCCATAAAGAGTTTCATAAAAAACTAGATAATAAATAAAATTATAATTCATAGTCCGCAATGGTATTTGGATTATTTGACCACAAAAAAAAATTAATGAATTGAATAAATATTAGACGATGATTAAAATTATAAAAATATTAATAATTTTTTAAATAATAAAAAATATTTATAATTATATCAAATTTCAAAATTCTCGTATCAATTTTGTTTGACAGTGTCAAAGGTATTGTGAATAGTAAAAACAGGAGGGGGAGTTCACACGGTTAGTGTTGCTTGCGTGTGTTGCTCTGGAGATTGGGATTACTTGGTTGACCCAAACTTCAATTAAAATCAAACGTCGGTATTATTGGTCGCCTCAACTATTTTCGCGCTTCATACAAAAATGACTATTCCAAGGTTAGGCTTTATAATATATATATATATATTAATTATATTTTGTTATCCAAACTTTGTCTATTTTTATATTTTATTATTTATTTTTTTGATAAATTACAACGATCATCCATAAAGTTTGGCATAATTATAAATACTCCCTCATTGTTTGAAAAATTACCAATACCCCATAATTTTAACGGCCGTCTAACAATTAGCCCATTTCGTTAATTTCCGCTAGTTTTTCATCTATTTTTTGTGGTGAACTAACCAAAATACCATTGTGAAGTAAAAATTATAATTTTATTTATTTATTTAAATTTTTTTGTTGATAAAGTATATAATTTTTTTACAATTTTTCAAATTTTTTCATCTACCCTTGCTAATTTTTTACAAATTTTGATTTTTTTAGAAAAAAATACAATAAGTGAATAGTTGATAATTTCATTCATTCATCCAAAAATTACATAATTTTATCAAACATCAAGGGAGTATTTGTAATTTTTCAAACAACGAGAAGGTATTCGTAATTATGCCAAACTCAGGTGAGATCGTTGTAATCGATTCCTTTTTTTTTTTTGGTTAATTTATCATATCAATTTCGCAAAATTTGCGGTTTATCATATATGATTGTTAATTTTTCGATTAATTTGTCGAAAAAATATCATATGCGCTACACATGTTATATTTAAGGGGAATATGATACTTTTAACAAGTGCACTTGAATATTTTTTCGGAAGAATAATCAATAGAAAAACGATCATATATGATAAAATGCAAATTTTATAAAATTAATATGTTAAGTTGATACAAAAAAGAATTTAGGGCAAAATATAAAACGGGCATAAATCGGATGACAAAATATAATTTACCAAAAAAAGAAATGTATATATATAATTTTTTTATAATAGAAATTTATTTGATTTAAATAAATTTTTAAGTATTTTAATTCAAAATTTATATCTAAATGTACACAATAATTCAACAAATTATGAAAATAAATAATCAATAAATTAATTAGTTACAACAAATGAGAGATAATACATATATATATATATATATATATACCCAATTAAATACTGTAATAAATACGACACTCGTCTAATGAAATTTTGACCCTCTTCAATAAAAACTTTTAATTATAGAATTTTGAGAGCTCGATCTTATCACTAGAATGCTAATATTTTGATTTGTTAGACTTGAACCGATCCCATCACATGGATCCTATCAAATTATAATACATGATAATATGAACATTAATCCTATTTTATTTTCACAATCAATTAAATACCTATTGAAAGAAATGACATGACACCCTCCGAATTAGATGTACATGAGACACGACAGGCGCCCAAAATCCTTGGAAAACCCATGATTCATCGTCTTTTTTCTTTCTTTTTTTGGAAAGAAATGATTAATTGATTGGAAATTTGACATTTCACACGCCATTTTGTGGGTGCAAAAGTACTAAAAGTCACACGTACGTCTAAGATTACTATTCAAATGAAAGAATGAATTAGGTGTATTTTTCCTGTTCCCACATACATAGTAATTGGTGATGTTCAAAAGGGTGAAATTTCATGGAAAAAGTCATGCATTTTCATTTGATTTCCAAGTATTCCCTCTTCTTATTATTTTTTTTTTTCAATCAACAAATCAAATTGTTCTTAAAACATACCTAAAATTCTTTTGTTAGGGATTAGTCTAAAATTTTGATTTTAATTTACAAAACTGTGTCGTGACTTAAATAATCTTTTAATACAGAAAGTTTCAAGTATTAAATTGTAAATTTCATCCCACGAACTAAAATTCATGTTTTATTCCAAAAGTGAGTAGGAAATAAGCCTGAATCAACACAACGCATCGAATGTGCTGGGGTTGCCCCCTGCAAGAATCGTCTGATGATCAAGTTAGATGAGACTTAACGGTTGTGAGGTCGTTACGGAAATGAAGAGCTTGATTATCACTACACATGCATACCTGAGTAGGTCGGAAACTATTTATAGCTACCCCAAATGTACATATGCCATTGGGATGTAATGGCGCGACGTGTCCTCTCTCGTGGGGCTCAAAGCATGGGTTCTGAATTCGATTGGTTCAGTTCAGATCAGGTCAAGTTATTCGACTCACCCAACTTATTTAAAATGATGTGAATTCAGTAAAGTATTTGGATATTTTACTATTTTATCCTCGTCAAATAAGTAGGCATTGAGTGTGCTTGATAGCTACCTTACATGAAGAATTATTAGTTAATATAGTGTAGAATGAAATCAAGAATAGGGCATACCAAAAGTAATGAAGAAGAAGAAGGTTTGGTGTTGAGCTCCTTCCCTATTAGGAATCTTGATTTTGGTTACTGATAGCTACATCAAACTCCTGCTGCAGGGTTTTTGCTTCTCTACAATCAGTATCATAACCGCTATTAGTATTATCAATCGGAAAAATTATATTTTTTATTCTGTAATTAAAGATCGTTAGCATTTTTTATTCTGTAACCTATTAATTTATACATTTAATCTGGCATTGACAATTTTACTCCTATTTATTTAGGACAAAATTCAAGAAAAAGGACCAAATGTGTAAATAGAATAAATTATAGAGCCAAAAATAATAACCACCAGGAAAAAAAAAAAGACTATTGGTTACAATTTTAATAGCCATGAACTAAAAGTCATGGTAAATAATTTTTATTGACCACGATTAAATATAATTGATGTAAAAACATATATTTTTCACTAAGAAAAAGTTATATTTGTCATGGCTAATTAAGATTCATGGTAAAAATATTTGTCATGATAAATGTTTTAGCCACCCTCGCAGATACCATGGCCAACAACCGTTGCATAGTTGTGGTTAATGACTATTTACAAGGGTTAGTCAATTTATATTTATGGAATAAAAAATATAATTTTGTTTTATTAATGTGAAGAGCTGGCGAGCTTATCGGTATAGACCAAGGCCTAATTACTCTATCATCAAGCCTAATAATATTAGTTAAGTACCTTTTTAGATGATAATTAAAGAAAACTATATAATGCATTTTGGGGGAAGAATCTTCATACTATTAAAGTGGATAAATATTTAAAATTTTAACTGATTAAGTGCTTGTTTGGTCTAACAAACTTACAAATTAATTTTCTATATTATTTAACTCATTTTTTAATAATTATTTTTAAAATTAAATTTCATTAAAACTACAATTAATAAAAGGTACAGTATATATAGCCTTAAATTTCATCACTTTTTTTTTTAAAATTTAATTACCCAGTAAATCTATATCAATTAAAATATTGAAAGGACCAATATACCCATTGATCATAAAGGCAAAATACCCTAACAGAATAAGAATCCGCATGTTTCCTAATCGGTTCAAATTGCATGTAGACCGACCTGACTCATTGACGAATCGGAATCAAGGTCGTTGATCAATATACCTTTTAAAATTATGCCACGTGGATCTGTACATATATGAACATTTGAACTTATAAATACCCTACAACTTTCATTCCGACCTCATGAATCCCTAATAAATCTAACAATCTCTTTCTTTCTCAGATAATACCCAATTCAAACTACTTTTAGGACAACCTCGACACTCGACTTATGAGATCAAAAATATTTTGCGAAAGTAGGTGAGAGACAAGAAATTAATTTCCAATGTCACACCTAATATTTTATTGATGAGATCAAAATACCAGCAGTAATTTGTATATGAGAATACGTGGAAATTATAATTATAATTATATAAGTTAGATGAAGAAAAAAGAGATGAGATGAGATGTATGACGGTATGGACATGAACATTGTGACGTATGAATGACATAATCAGATATAAAGAGAGAATATTTCATTTATTATTCATTATCATATTGGATATCTTTTAATCCAACTTGTGGAGTAGATTTTTGCTACATTGTGAGGCTGCACTAATTTTCGATAGTTTTAGAAATTTTAATTTAGCGCGAAAAACTTTACAAAATGTGAAAACATTTATTGAACGTGACGATATTAATTATGTTTGATATTATATCATGCATGAGTTAAATCGTTATAACTTTTCAAACATAAAATTAAGCCACAAAAATAGAAATAAAAATAAAAAAAGTAGCCAAAAATCCTTCTTTTGAAAAAAAAAATATGCGGGAAACACTCCTATTGGATGTATATATTTAACGCATCAATGTACTTAAAATCTGTGTGCACGATATAATTTTTTGAAAATATTAACAATTGAAGTACTTCATAAAATACATATGAATTTTTTAATGTTTATATATAAATCTCACGATTTTATTAGGAAGAAACACGCCTCGTTCACACTCAATGTGGGATAAGCAGCAGTATCGAACTTAGCAGTACTGGTTGTGAAAAGAAGTTTGATTAGTTATTGAGATGAAGGTGTCCATCTCAATCACAGACAGACGTGGAAAGGGTGAGGTAGAGCTTTCCGGACATGACTCACAAGTCCTTTTCAACTCTCATTTGTAATAAACGTCAACACCTCCTAACCTAACTTGTTGAGAAATCGGCTCAAGAAAACTCAAACACTTTCAGATCCTCATCCATCATTTGACTTCTTCCTCCTCCAAACTTCCCATGCACATTTATACACACACACACACACACCAACTGCAGAACAAACATCAGAAAAAAATCAATCTAATTAATTATATTTCTTCTCCAAGGAAAATGAAAGGATTCTGTGGTGTAATTCCTGCCAAAAGGTAGATCGAGTAGTACTATTGATTCCTTTTTTTTTTTTTTTTTGAATTTTTTTTAACAAGAAAATGATTCCCAGAAGAAGAAGAAGAATGAAGCGGATTCCGGTGGGGATAATCGACAACCTCGATGCATCGCATGAAGGGATCAAAACGGTTGAACTGATGAATCGACGTTGCGATTTCTCAGACAGCTCGGATGTTTGCGTGTCCATAATCACTTGGAACATGAATGGGCAGGTGAGTATATAATTATATTGCATTCTTACTCAAATTATGTCTGATCAAACTAAACCAATCATATAGAAGTGGGCTGATTATTTTTCCTTGAACTGTACACACGAGCATATCATACTTGTTCATATAATCGATTCTGGTTTGACCAAGTCTGGTTGAATTTTGAATTTCCGGTGGATGAATATAAGGTAGGGTACGAGAATAATGGTGGTGTTTGAATTTGAAGGTGAGGTACGAAGATGTAAGAAAGCTGGTGGGGAAGGAGAGGAAGTATGAGTTAGTGGTAATTGGGCTGCAGGAAGTGCCCCGCACGAACATCTTGGTCTTATTGGAGAATGCTCTACTTGATTCCCATGTGTAAGAATTAATTTCTATGTTTTTTTTCTTAATTATTGTTATTTCTTTCATTCTAATCTATTTCTTCTATATATGATTTTAATTATTATTTATCGAAAATGACTTTATATTAAATTTGCTCGCTTCAGATAATGCAAAGGTTATTTTCATGCATTTATTGCCACACATAACTCGAAATAGCTAGGAAAATGAATGAATTTAGTCATTCTCAGCTTCAAATATTATATATATATATTTTATAAATGAATAAATTACCCCCTACGGAAAAAATAAGCAATTTACCTTCCTATAATTTTAAAATGCATCACTTTACCCCCCGTACCCTATCTTTTTTAAAATGAAACACAATGGGTAAATTACTATTATTTTTTTATAAAGGGGTAATTTATTTATTTACAATATTATAAAGAGGTAAATTATATTAAAGTCCTTTATTTCACGTTTATCTTATTCCGTTTTTTCTATTAAGTATAAGTCTTGGTATATTATTCCATTGGTAATTTCATGTTTGATATAGGCTCTTAGGAAAAGCAATCATGCAGTCTCTGCAACTTTACGTGTTTGGATTGAAGAACTCGGAACAGTATATAAGAGGTAAGAAGATACTCGTGATTTACTAATTTTAATTTTGGTAAATTGCATTTACACCTCTAAAGTTAGGGAAACATATACAAATTCTTCTACATTTTATAGAATTTATATTTTCTGAGATTGTAGTTGCAACTAAAATTACATTCTCTATTCAAAAGCTTATAGAAAAATTCATTTTTGGTCCTGTACGATAGAGCGTGTTGCATTTTTAGTCCTATAATTTATGGATTTAGCACATTCAGTCTCATTGGATAAATATTATAATATTTTTAGTCTCATAGGATAAAATTATAACATATTTGATTCCAGAGTATATATAGTTGTTGCACATTTGGTCCATATGGGATCAAATGTGCCAAAATTTATTTTATGGTACAAAAAATGCTACAATATTTATCCTATGAAGTTAAATGTGCTAAGCTCGTAAACTATAGGACTAAAAGTGCAACGCATCCTATCTAGTAGGACTAAAAGTGCAATTTCCCCCAAAGATACCCTTTGGAAAACATTACACTAAGTGTAGTCGTCCTTTTACGAAAGATATGAGGTATTTATGTAATTCGACTTAATTTGAGAGGTATCAATGTAATTTATTATTTAATATTTTTCTTAATTATTATTAATTTGCATGGCCTTTTTAATTTATTTAATTTTTGGAAATAATTTCAGAACTAAAAGCTGACAAACAAGGCGTGGGGGGATGTGGAGGATTAATCAGGAGAAAAAAAGGAGGCGTGGCAATTAGAATAAACTACAAGGGTATACACATACTCTTCATTTCTTGTCATCTTTCTGGTAATTATTTTTATCTTTTAATTCCTTTTCCTAATATTTTTATTTGGGCATATTATAAAAAAAAAATTAATTACATTTACACCTCCTGATTTCTATGATATGTTCACACAAACCACTCATATTTTTTGTATAATTACATAAACCACTCCTGACTGTCAAAAAACACGAGTAGTTTGTGTAGCGATGTTGATATTTTTGGGAGGTGTATGTGTAATTTTTTGAAAAGCATGAGTCGTTGTATTGATAATGTTGACGTTTTTTATGAGTGTATGTATAATTATTTAAAAAAATAAAAATAATTTGTGTATAAATAAAAAGAAAGAAATGAATTTGCAGCTCATGGTCATAATGTGGAAGAGAGGAACTCAGAGTTGAGGCATATATCGCAGTCATTATTCTCAAAAAGCTGGAACCCATACGCCAAACCACCCCAAGTCACTGTTTGGTTGGGAGATCTCAACTACAGACTTCAAGGAATTAACACTTTTCCTGCCAGAAATCTCATTCACAGAAACCTTCATGGAGTAAGTTCATCCTCCCCCTTGCTTTCACATGTATATTGTATATACTATGTACGTTTATATATATATATATATATTTATGTGTATGTATTGATTTATTGAAACGCAGAATTATACTTTTTAGCCTCATAGGATAAATATTTCGATATTCTGACTCATTTGTTTTACAAAATTTTTAAAATGATCACAAAATTGACAAAACTCGACTCATTAATCCTATACGTTATTGGATTTTCAAAATCGTCCTAGAATTGAATACATTTAATTAGTTCCATGTCCCAAAATTGGAAAAACATGCACGTGTGACTAAATTTGTCGAATTTTCTCAATTTTGAACCATTTTGGAAATCCTGTAATGTAGAGGACTAAATGCGTCGAATTTTTTTAATTTTGAGATTATTTACAAAATTCTATAAAATAGAGGACTAAACGTGTTGAACCCCTTATCCTATGGGAAAGTATAATTTTGTCAAAATAATTGTACTTCTCCTTAGATCCATTTTCTTTACACATCAGAAGAAATACGATTTTTCGATATGATTAATTATCATGGTTAAATGCAAAAAATCAGGTTGGACAGTTATTATTTATTAATCAAAATTGCACTATAACTAGTAGTCATTATTTTTGCAAGTGACATCAAAATATTTGTTACCGTTAAAAAGTACTTTAGCTATACGTAAAATTAAACTAATGTTGATTAATCGAGATTAAAACTTAAGTTTTTGTAAATATCATATTGATAATTATTGGTGAATATGCAATTGAAATTGCAGCTTCTGACTTGCAAAGACCAACTCCTGCAAGAAGCAGAGAGAGGACAGGTGTTCAATGGATACTACGAGGGGACATTATCATTCAAACCAACGTATAAATACGACGTGGGGAGCAGCGAATACGACACGAGTGAGAAGGTAAGAGTTCCGGCATGGACGGATCGTATACTGTACAAAGTGGAAGACAAAGACAACGTTGATGCATGTTTGCATTTGTATGAATCGGTCGACGGAATTTACAGCTCTGATCATAAGCCCGTCAAGGCTCATCTCTGCTTAACACTCAACGAATCTTGATCATTTCTTGGATTTTTCATATTTTTTATTTAAATTGATATTTCATCTTATGTTATGTGAAAATATATGTATGCCACGTGTATATTTTTGCTCATTTATTTAGCGAATGTAAAATGGAATATCAATTTGAAATTGAGGTTGCTTGACACGATCTATGATTAAATTAGTACTTTTTTATAAAAAAAAAAAAGAATAGAAATACTGCAAAAACACCCTTTTTTTTTTTTTTTAAGTAAGAGTGATTAACTATTATTAATTGAAATAAATCGATTACAATTAAATTTATATTTATTTCTTGATAATTTATATTGTACTTTTTATTTCTTTTAATAAATACACGATAGTATATAAGATTTTTATTTTATGATATAGGTGACGTAATTTTTATATATGTGGAGCGTATTTTTAATTGAAAGTGATAATTATACTCTCATCTCCTAAGATTTAGTATAATTACACATAGATCTTCTGTGATTTGAAAAATTACATCTAGCACCGATGAGGTTTGCTTCCTTCTAACAAATAAGTCCATTTGTTAGTCAAAATTTACTAAATTATTGATATTAACAAAAAAACTGAATGAAAATTGATATCTACTATTGATTGACTTAAAACTGACTTATTGCAGGTCAAATATTTTTTTTCGGAGCTAAATTACCTTTTTGGTCCCATAAAGAAGGCATTTCCTCATTAGCTCCATCTTTATGGGATTTCTAATTTGGTCCCATTTTGTTAAATAAAAATTCTAGTTAATCCTCCGCAACTTTTATCATCATTTTTTAATGGCAAAAGTGTTCAAACACTAGACTATTTACTGTTGGAGGTGCCTCCGTGATGAAAATTTCAAAGTAATAATATATTCATATTCATCTGAAAACAAAATTAGAGAATATATAAATGTAAATTGTATTGTTCAAGATTGAACAAACAGAAACGTCAAAAAAGAAATTATAATATTTAAATATGTAAAGATAATGTAATTCGACCAACATTTAATCACTTCTGTCGTTAAAAATTGACAGTAAAAGTTGCGGAGGACTAACTTAAAAACTCTTTTTTTAACAAAATGGGATCAAAACATAAATTCCGTAAAGTGTGGACTTCTAAGGAAATGTGCCTTTTTTATGGGACCAAAAAAGTAATTTCGCCTTTTTTTGGACTAAACTACCACCATAATGGCGAAAATATATCTCCTCATATACATTAACACATGAAGACGTACGAGGGTAATTTAATCATAAAAAAATTTATTTGACCGGTTATAAATCAGTAATAAGTCAATTAGGGCAAGATATATATATATATATATATTTTTAATTTTTTTATTAATATCACCAAATTCGATGAATTTTGAATAATAGAGGAACTTATTTGTTAGATGGAGCAAACTTCGAAGGTGTTAAATGTAATTTCTTAAATTAGAAGAAATTTATGTGTAATTACATTAAATTTTAGGGGAAAGGTGTGCAATTATCTCTAATTGAAATAAGAATAGAAATAGAATCCATGGGCTATAGCCCAATTAAGGAGATTATTTTGGGCTTCGTTGCGTTTTCATGCCTTTAATATTTTGGGCCTTGTATTTTACTTAATGGACTTAATAAACTTGAAATTTCATGAAAATTCTCATACAACAAATGATTTTGATATGTTTTAATATATTTTTTATTCTACAGTTATTTAGAATTATTTTATTTAGCAAAATAATTTATTCTTGTACTTGGTGGAGTGGTGAGGCTACCCACTCTTTCATGCTAGGTCATGATTTCTCAAGTCCTTTGGACAGCAAAAAATATATAACTTTTTTTATCCATAAATCTGTTAAAACTAATGGATAGATAATGATAGGAACCAGAATTGATGGAACCTATAAAGTTGAGGGACTAAGTCTGATGAGGGAGAAATATGAGGGATTAAATCTAAATAAGTGACATAGTTGAAAAACCAAAAATAATATTTACCCTATATTCAAAAAATACATGTATAAAAAATAAAATTAAAATAAATTCTCATTTCTCAAACCTATAAACTTAGATTTGAAAATATACAATCCAAACATACCCCTTTAAAAATACAAAATTACACTCTCTCAAAGAAGTTTTAAAATTTCACTTGCACCCTATTTGAAAATTCTTCGTTGAAACCTGACCCTCTTCTATTAGTGTCTGGACGAAAAATGATGACGTTTGCAAAAAGAAAAAAGAAATATATTTTGCCTCTTTTTTAACATTCTCATGTATATTTTTATACTTATAGATGGATAAATATAATATATAAATATATAGAGTGAGGTTAACATCACTATATTTTTCTACTTATAAGTACATAATTATTATACTAAGAATGATAAATGAGAGGTAGGATTGAAACTTTATATAATGTTTTTTGTTTACATCAATATTTTTTGTTCAAATCCTAACAAAAGAGAGATACGTATAAATAATGAATTCTCAGTAGGGGTGTAAGTGTAATTTCATTTTTAAAGGGGTATAAGTGTAATTAAGCCTACTGTGTATATAGAAGGTTAGCAGTGGACCATGCCCCAGAACCATGCAGAGGGGGATGGGACCCAAATTAAATTAAATTGAGAAGCAAATGTAGATGAAGAAGAAGAAGGATCTGATTTCAGCGATACGAAAAGGACTTCTCAATAGTAAGACAAAAATTAAATGAAATAATGGAGCACCCCTCTAATTATTTCTTCATAAAATGCCAAAAATATTATTTGCTCATACCACAAATTCCAATTAATATTTTCATAATTGTTAGGTATTGAATTACAACCTACTCTCCCAACATTTATTATAATTATGAATATTTTTTAAAAAAAATTACAAACAACGAATGTTTAACAAATATCTTCTCAAACAGTCCATTATATGGGGTGTTTGTTAGACGACTTTTAATCTAACTAAGGAATTATTTGTAATTTTTCAAACAACGAAAATTAATGAAAAACTTAAATTATTATTTTTTAATATTTTCGGTCAATTATATATTCAACTTAAACTTCCGTTAACGTCTTTAACGGTTTATTAATGAAAATGACTAAAAATATTAAAATATAATAATTTAAGAACCAAAACTGTCACCTCAAATTGTTTGAAAATCAAAATTGTATAAATATATTTGTTAGAGAACCAAAATCGCAATTAGCAACAATTTTTTTCCCTCCTATGTACTTAAACTAATAAGTTGACACACTACTTAATTAATTCTAATTAATCTTTAACTTCTATTTAGAGTAGCGGATTGGGTTTCTTATTACAACTCCTGGTACATCTTTTATTTTATTTTATGTACACATCACGTCTTTCTTTAGATAAAATAGATGATGTAATATAATTGACACGTAGAATATATATATGAAATTGAATAAAAGGGGTAATAGAAAATCTAATCTGTATTTATTTAAGGGCATATTACAGTAAATTTTCTTGAAATTTGTCATAATTACAACATACTCTCTTATTATTTTAAATGTTACTAATTTATATCCCCTAAGGAATTAGTTATTGATGATCATTAATCTTAATTAAATATTTATAATTTTTTAAATAACGAAAAATATTCATAATTATGACAAACTTCAAAAGAGGTGTTATAATCTACCCTTTAATTCTATAGGCCTCAAAGTCCCTAATTGACAATCGGCTCATCTTTGGAACATTTTCGGAGTGCTTAAGTCCCAAAGTGAGAGACACATCCCCTGCCTGACTCCCAGCCCTAACCATCATCCCTGCCGCCGCATCGGCCATAAAACACCGGTACTCCCTCGTCGGCGAGTCCTCGCATGCGGCGGAGGAGGTGTTATTTATTGAAGGGCCCTTTTCGTTTTCTGTTCTTGATAAAGATATTGGTGGTGGTGCAGTAGTGGTTGCTCCAGTTTTGTGCGTTGGGGTCTGTGAGCTTGGTTCAGAAGTAGTTTCTTCCTTTGGTGCTGTGGCGGGTTGTACCTCTTCCCGAAACTCCTGCTGGTACATTTCTTCCACCATGGGCTTCCAGAGGCGGACCCTAGCATTTATGAACCAATTGGAGACCTGGAACATTGAATTGGGTTTATGGGGTTTGATGAGAGTTTGTGCAGTGGATGATAATTAATTTGTCTCTGGGCAGCAGTATTGATCAATTCATCAGGCAGACAATATGGTATTCAATGCAATGAACCGAGTGATCACGGGCCATTGATTGCCTCTTGCAGTGAGAATGTCTTTGCCTTTTATGGCTGATGATGGGATCCAATTCAACTCCTGAAATTTACTCAATCTGACACTCACCATTTCATTGTTGTGACCAAATTTAAGATACTGCATTCATCTTTATGAGTTATGACAACTCTCTCTCTCTCTCTCTCTATATATATATATATATATATATATTCGTTTTCTAATCATGATTAATTAGTATTTTTTATCCTCTAAGACCTAGACATGATGTACTATAATTTTTATTCTATATGACCCCAAATGCTATAAATTTTTATTTTATGAGACCAAATGAGCTAAGCCTGTCAAGTGTGGAACCAAAGGTGCAACACCCTCTTCATGTGGGGTCAAAAGTGCAATTTTTTCAAAATACAAGTAACACGAAACTTATCAAAAATGACATCTCTTATTTGATTGAGTGAATTACACAGAGCTTAACTTCTCAAGGTTTGATACAATCACAACATACTTTCTCGTTATTTGAAAAATTGACGATACTCCTCTGAAACTAATGTTCGTACAATAATTGATGCATTTCGTTAGTTTTTACTAGAGTTATATTAAATTTTGTACTGAACTGTCCAAAATGTCCCTTTAGACCCTAAAGTATGATTTTTTTTTTTATGGATCGAAATGCCCCTTTTAAAAATATACAAAGCATAAATAACATAGAGATCAAGCAAATGGGACATCGGAATGTCAAATATTAAAAGAAAAATGAAAAATCTTCTAAGGCTAAAGGTGACATTTTCACTTTATCGTCCAAGTAATTATGTCAAATATTATGGGGTATCAATAATTTTTTAAATAACGAAAAAATATTTAAAATTGTATGAAAACTCAAGAGAGCTCAATCTAATTTACCCAATTTAATATGATATACATATATTTATATATATGATATACCCAATTTACTAATATCTATAATTAGTAATAAATTATGACATAATAATTTTTTGTTGTAGCATATGTCATATGATCCAAATACACACACATGTATGTGAATATGAACAGACGCATAAATACATGAAAACACACACACACACACACACACACACACATATATATATATATATATATATATAATTCATTCAGACAAGCAATGAGGAAATGAAGTTTCCCTTTCATATGGATATGACGCATCGATTTTGATAAAGAAAAAGATGCAATGAGTGAGTACCTGATTTTTTGATAAACCAGTCTGTCGAGACAGCATATGTTTGTCTGCTTCACTCGGGTACCTGCCAACACATAACAATATTTCTATTTTTATTCTTAAACCTTCCCATTTAGACATTCCACTACAATTTGTGTTTATTTTAAATTTATTTATTGACTTTAAAATATTAATATATTGTGTATTAAATGTGGCAATAATAATATGTTGGTTGATTTATAATTCAGCATAAATTATGTTTTACAAGTTAGTTTTTTGTGGTCTTGATCCTAGTGGTTTTAAACTCACCATATTGCATCTCATAATTTCAAAACTTTACAATTTGAATCCCAAGTCTTGATTTTGTTAAATTTCTGACAGAAACATCACGGGCATAGCACGAGTCCAGCCCGTTAAGACTTGAGAGGTGTTGACTGATGTTCGCGTAAGAAATTGAAGAAAATTAAGGCTTTAGACTAAAATTATATAAGTTTTTTGGAGTTATGAAATGCAATGCTGTGTGTTTAAAATAATGGCACCAAATCCGCAAAGGTGGTAACTTGTGGGATGGAAAATGCAAATTTTTTTATTAGTATCTATAAAAGCAAATATCAAGCAAAATTATATTTTGAGTTCCATATTATAAAAATAATTTCAAAATTAAGAAAACTCGAGACATTTAGTCATTTGTTTTATGAGATTTTCAAAATGGTACCAAATTTGAAAAAAAAAAAAAAAAACTTGACACATTTATGGGATTAAATATTTCGAGTTTTTTCAATTTTATGACTATTTTGAAAATTTCGTAAAAAATAGAACTTAATGTGTCGAATTTTTTTTAATATGGAGATATTTTGAAAATCTCCTAAAGTAGTGGATGGAAAATCTTGAACTTCTATACTCCGAAATTAAAAGTATAATTCTGCCCAAATATCACTATAATGAACTCTAACTGTTATGATCAAGATAGAAGATTATAAATAATGTGTGTGTGTGAGAGAGAGAGAGAGTACATACGGATGAAGAAAATGATCAAAAAGCCAGGCACGGAGTATGTTAACAGAGCCATCAGGCAAGCCCCTTTGGGGCCTCCAGGATTCAGGGTCCAGCATCCCCACACGCTGGAGGGATTTCTGCTGCCGATACTTCTGCTCAAGCAGCTTCAGCCGTGGAGTCTCTCCTCTAGTCAGCCCCCCACCTCCACCCACATCTTTCTCCCCCAGACCTTCACACGTCTCCTTCAGCTGCCCAGCTATCGCATCCTTTATGCACCGGAAATGCCGCGACATAGCCGTCTGCGCCAGCCCCGTGTACGGTGCCGCCGCCCCTCTCCCCACCGCCGAATCGAACGCATTCACTATTGCCTGCATTTGCTCGCAGTATCGCCTGTACCTTGCATCCACCTGATACATATATGTTGTAGAAACAGATAACTCCATTTGTATTAAGAAAAAAAAAAAAAGAAGAAGATGAAACTACGTATTCAGATCGTATTTTTTAATTCAATTATTATTACAATTTCAATGAACATATACTACGTATACAATTCACATTGTTTATATATACAATGGAACATCTTGATATAAAACAAGTGAAATTCTAGCCTAAACCCGCTTCGGTCGAATCTGAACCAGTTATATTGTAAGTGTATTGATTTGTATACAATTTAGAGAAAGTGATCAATCACATAACAAGTATATCTGTGATTAGTTTGGTTCGCCTAATACTGGTTCGGGTAAAAATATATTTGCATGCATTTGATCATGCAATGGTAAAAAAAATATTAATTTTCAATGTCAAGAAAAAAAAAAGGGACGGAAAGTACAGATTGTATTTTTTATTTTGGATTTACGTTCCACCTTATTATACTAGCCATCGTGGCACGTTGTTACTAAATGCATATAATAAATAATTTTTTCACTTTAAAGTATAATATAAATAAGAATAATAAAATATATCAACCAACACCTTACATTCCAAAATGAAAGAAAGTAAAATCAATATTATCTACACAACAAAAAATTGAATAATAATATTATAAATCGTCATTTGTGAATGCAAAGGGATCTTTTTTTTTATATTTAGTAACAAAAATGCAAACTAATATACAACAATAATCATGATTGTCTTGACAAATTAAATAAATTATATTTACACTGTTCAAAAAGTTATTTAAAATTTAAATTAATTAAACTTGATGAGTTGCAGTGGCTGGAGGGAGTCCACTAGCAAAGAAGACGCGTACAAATGTGCAATGTGTCAAACTTTTTCCGGCAGAAGGAATGTAGAAATAAAGTTGTGACAATATTGGCTTTATGTGCATTTATCGAATGGCAAGATTCAAAATAATAATCATTAATTACAGATTAATTTAATTGATAGTAAACAATATTCGCAGATATATAGATAGATACATGATCAGTGCTGATTTCTTAAAAGCTTCAAAGTACTAAGTACTTATGATGAGGGCCTTTTCTCCTTTTAACTTAAACCAGCAGCCTGACAGACACTGTATATATTATTACAGGAACATCAGATTTATGTCTTGTTCCAATAATTCACCAGTATATATGAATATTTTAAAAAGGGTTTTTGATTTTTGATTAGTTCAAGATTAAGAAAGAATCAATTGGGAATATATATATATATATATATGGTCCCCATTGGAGCAAGATCGAAGCTTATATCCCAATTTTGTAATCAGGATTAGATTTCCAGCTACAGCAGCTTATAATGGAGGCATGTCGATTGTTCGATAGACATGTACCCCAAACTGTGGCCTGTCAGGCCGACGAACATCACCAGGAATGGGCACTCTACGAGAATTAATTAACTTATATGGGAAAGTGACTATGATGTTGATTAGTTTATGTAATAATTAATACTAATGTGTACTAAAATTTTATTCTAAGTGGTGAGTTTGGTGGGTTGATAATTGTTTCAGCAGCCAGGCGCTGGGTGTTGATTGCTGGAATAAAATAATTTTCTTGAATTTTTCTTTGTGTTTTCTGTGTGAATCATGGTCTAGAGGAGTGTTGCAAATTACCTCATCAAGCATGGTTAACAGCTTCATTTTTCTCCTCTGGTGCTCAGCCCTTTCGGCAGGCGAAATGGGATGATGTTGATCTTTCGAGGAAGAAGACGGGCCGGCGGCAGCGTCTCCACCGCCGTCCATGGCTGAATTAGGGTTTCCGTCTTGATTCTTCAATCTCTGGTTCTTCAACTGCCCTTTACCAACACAACAGAATTCTTGCAGCAATTCTTGCGCGGCACTCAAGTACCGCGAATTCCTCAGGATATTGGGGCCAGTTCTTGCGGATTCAACGAGCCCCGGATGAGCCTGATTCCCATGGTCCAAGACTCTGCGGGGAGAATGGAACAGTTGATGGTTTGTCCCAAGATCTTTCGATCCGCAGAGGTTGTGTGAATTAGGGCCTGCTTGCAGTTCTTGACTATGGAAGTATAGTTCACCATGCCCCAGGCTTATAGTTTTATCGAACTTGTTGGATTCCATGTTTCTTAAAGAGGAAGAAAGTGAGAGCGAAAGCCCTTGTCCCTCCACAATTCTTGTTGTTCTTCCCAAATCGAAACTCCCACTGCTGCTTCCAGGAATCCAGGACAACTCAGATGGTGTCTCCATGTCGGGTTCTTGCACAGGACTAAGCAAGTGAAACCCTTGAAGGTGCGAGGAGTCCGAGGAATTCGGGACTTTAACATGAGGATTCATGAAAGAAAGCTGCATAAAAAATCGATTAAATTCAAGAATTTCTAGTAGTCAGATTGCATAAAATTTGACTATTTGCTGAAAATTCAGCTCACCTGGCTTGCAGCCTCATTTAACAGATGCTGTTTTTGAGGCCACGGATAATTCGGTCGGATCTGATCATCTGGTGAGAAATCATCAGTACCTGCAGGTTTCCTCCACGGTAAGTTGATTATCTCGGTCAGCATCCCTCCGGTGTCGTACACGGGTACTGACTGCTGTCCGGATAAATCCTGCTCAAATCCTTGCACTCTCAACATCCAGTCTCCTTGTTGCTTTGCTGTCATAGATCTTTCATATGCATTTGAGAAGTTGCTGATTTCTTGGAGAAAGCTTTGGGACATGAATTTCTTGAACAACCAATAGATCTTAATTCAGGTTAAAATTTTCAGGTTAGAACAACCTTGGATAGCTAGAGGAGATCTTGAGACAATCTCTCTAGTCCTCAACCTGTAAAAGTAGCAGATGTCAATCATATAATTGGCTATGAAGACAACATAATTAGTAACAAAACAAACAACAAAGTGGTCTAAACTTAATTAACACAAACTTGGGTTTTCTTTCCACTTTTCCCACAATTTCGTTAGATATTTATCGATAAGTACCTGCTAAACAAAGCAAGAAACCGATACGATTGAATCAAATCCCAGAAACATCCTTTTCCTCCGATGCAGTGTGATAGAGAAATTTAACTCTCTCCATTGCTCAATTTGTGCTTAAATTCAAATCTGCCTCATCGAATCTTTCGGACAGTTTTCCACACAGACAACACACAAAAAAGCCAGCTGAGAGAAAGAGATAACGAAAGGAGAGCCCTCTTGTTCTTCACTCCCCCTCACTTCACTTTCACCGAACTTTCTATACAAAAAAAAATATTATTACAAACTTGTCATTTCCATGCTTTTCAAATATATATAACAGAAAGCTGGAGCAGTCATGAATTAAAGTTAAGCACAAATGCAATGTACTGTCTGAAAAATATTTGTGTCTTTAAGTTCAAACATAAGTTATTTCTGGGCCGTACTAAATTTAGCAAGTAGTGCACAAATAACGTTGGTTCTTGGGAGTGAGTGACCTTAGGGGGCTCGAAAGGTTTTAATGGTATCAAAGAATTTGTACAGCTCCAACTCAACAATTGCATTTAACTAGTATATCTTTGTACCCTATAAATAGCTTTCTGATATGCAAAGATGAGGGGGTTGGTGTACCTCACAAGGTAGGGTTTGTAAAGAAGCACATTTTTAGGTTATAGGGTGCATTTTAATTTGATTCTTGCTTGTTTTAATTAATTAAATCTGTTTTGGTAAAGATTGGATTCTTTTTCTCTTTTTAAGGAAAGATGGTCTTAATTAGAGCTAACTTAATTTTGAGCATCTCAATTAATCAGATAACAGAAAAATCTTATCCGACTCAAGTTTTGGCGAACTAAATCAATCACAAAGCAAATTCTTGAACCATGCATAATACACCAATTATATCGCAAATGTATTGCACTCGTCATATAATTAGTTCAGATCGAATTTAACCCAATTTGAATTAAAATTTCCCATAAGCTAATTGGCTTATTGAGTGAGTGTTTGGCTAAATTCATCGACAAGATCTATAAGAAAAAAAAAATTAGGGCTTATGACATGCATGTATGATGGAAAATTACATTTCACATCCCACAAGATAGCCCTTTGCAAACTCACCATAGCCGTTAAGTTTTGAGGGGAACTAAGGTTGTCTTCATCATAAATTGAACATAATTAAGGCTTGGAACTAAAATCGCAAATTTCTGAAGTTATAAGAAGCAATGTGGCGAGTTCAAAAGCAATCGGACCAAATCCACAAAGAGGTTAACTTGTAGGGCGTAAAATGCTATTTTTTCGAATGTTATATTTTATTTTAAATATAAGCTCTTACAATATTTAGGTAAATATGTCATCGTTTTGTAATTAATATAATTAAAACTAAAAGATCAGTGAAATATATTTTAAAAATAAGTATGCAAACATTTACCTTTATTATGTGCAAGCTACTTAGGTTAGGATACAGGAGATGAACAAATAAAGAAATCAAATTATGGTACGAAATGCCACTAGCTGATGATGATGAGCAAACTTTATGATCCCACAGCAACCAACTGCATGCCTAAAAGCTGCGGAAAACAATTCATTAATTATGTCTATAAAAAGTATCAAAAATATTATTTTAGGGCAAATTGCAAGTGCCCCTTATCATCTATACATATATAAAAGCCCTCCTGTGTGAAATAAAAGTTCAATTTGATTTTCTATATTTTTAAAACTAATAGTGTGTTGCAGCTGGTGTGAGTTTTATGTTTTTGAATTTTTTATATCTGTATCGCGGTATCCGTGTTCATACATCATAAGTTGACATAAATAAAAAATTTATATAAATTTTTAATTATACTCCTCATTCAAAAATTTTAATTATACCGTAATTGACTTATCACTAACTTATTGTAGGTCAAAATAAATCTTTTTATGATCAAATCACCCCCATACGTCTTCATGCCTTAATGCATGTGAGGAGCTATATTTTCACTGTTATAAGGGTAGTTTAATTTTAAAAAAAGTTATTTGACCTGCAGTAAGCCAGTAATCAATCAATCAAGGGTAAATATAAATTTTTATTCCATTTTTTTGTTAATATCAGCAAATTCAGTTAATTTTGACTAATGGAGGGACTTATTTATTAGACAGAAGCAAATTTTTGGAGTGCTAGATGTAATTTCTCAAACTACATCAAATCTAAGTATAATTATACTATATTTCAAGACAAAAGAGTATAATTATCTCTTTATTTTTTTGTTCTCCTCCATATACTTTTAAATAAATGTATCAAATATTTAAATTATACACATATATCGATTGTGCTGGGGGTTATAATTAATGTGGTGAGAAGAGAAATGGAGCAGATGAAGTTGCATGTAAATATTTGTGCAGTAAAGAAGATAGAAAACCCCAGTGGTGATAAATTATGATGAGTGGCTACTACCCTCATTCCTCAGCTATGGGTGGGGGTGGGGGGTGGGGGACTACCAACGCCAAAAGAAAGATATCAATATGCATATAGCTGTGTGTAGATAGTGACAACCACCATATCTCTCAAAAATCATAATTATATATATTTTACTCTTCTTTTTTAAATTAAAGATACACAAATTAATTAATATTATTTCATATAATAATATTATACAGAAAACTATATATACATTACTATATGTTTTCCATCTGTCTTATACTGGCTAATTGCAATAATTGCCTTTATTTATTTATTTATTTTCTGGCAGTTGGATGAATGTAAAATATATGTTATTTTATCAGAATGGAGCTTTTTGTAAAAATTAGGGTAAATTATAACGAGCTCACTTGAATTGAAATTTATTATAATTATGAATATTTCATCGTTGTTTGAAAAATTATAAATACTTTTAGAATTAATGGTCGTATACCAAATATCCTTCGTGACAGTCCATTATATAGGGTATTTGTTATACGGTAGTTAATAATAGGCATTGTTTTAAATAATAAGGATGTAGTTGTAATTATGACAACTTTGGAGAAATTCGTTGTAATTTATACTAAAAACTATCCTTAAATTTAAAGTAATCATGGGATGCCGCTAATTGAAAAATATTTTTAAGGTTTAAAGTCAAGATGCACAGTGAGCCAGGCTGGGCTAACCCAACCTAGAACCGAATTGAATTAATAAAAAAATAGGCCGGTTCAGCCCAGGCCCGTTTAGGATCAGGTTGGTCCCAAGAATCAATACCTAAGACCAATTCAACCCAGTGGCTCAGGACCACCTGATCCTGGATCGAGCCTGGGCCGACATGTTGGGCCTTTTTTTTAAAGCTCATTATATATTTTAACTATTATTTTTTAATATATAAATTTTCATGTAATTTAATTTATTATTTATTTATTTTAAAAGATAATTATAAATTTAAGTAATTATTTATAAGAAAATCTCAATATAAAAAAAAATAAAAAATAAACAAGCACATCCGAGCCTGATGCGATCCTGATCTGGGCTTGGTCTAGGCTTCAATCGACGGGTCCATAAGCTAGGTCTAGTTTGAAAATGGACCCAATTGGGGGCCACTTAGAGGCCTATGACCGCCACAAGACCGTCCATATACAGTAGTGGGCTGGTTTTGGCCAAAGCTTTTTTGGGCTAGTTCTTGCCAATTTTGAGCCAACTCGATACCTCAAATTCAAAGTTACAAGAAACAAAAGAAAATTATGTTTTTACTTTCTAAATTGTTTTTATCTATATTAAGTTGGGTTAATTCAGAGCCAATCATGGACATTTATAATTAAGAAGTAATTATATTTACACCCCTAACCTATGGTATAATTATATAGACCGTCCATATTTGTTGGATAATTACACATAAATTTATAAAAAATGTCAACATCATTTACACAAACTATCTGTGCTTTTTAAAAAATTTACACGTACGTCCCCCGAAAATTAATGTCAATATTATAGCACAAATATCTCTATTTTTCAGTTATAACGGACATGCTTTTGTAATTACGCAAAGGACAATGATGATTTATGTAAACAAATCTTAGATCAGAAGATATAAATATAATTTTTCTTATAATTAATTGATAGCTATTTATAAAATGTACATGCATGCATGCAAGGAGATACGTCTTAGAGATTGCCAAATATTAAAATTAAGTATTTCCTTTTTTTGGTCAAAATAAATTAATTTAGATTAATATTAGGAAATTGAGCAATTTGTAATTTTAGAGAGAAAAAATAAAAATTGAATGACATAGGAGACTGTGTGTGATACTTCTGTAAACAATTTTAAGTTCAAATACATTAACCTCTATTAATCTCTTTGTAATTTTTAATTTATCTAATTATTAGTATACATGTGATGGTATAAAAATGAGATCCACTAAATTTTTATTTAATCTGAGTGTGATTTTTATTTAATTACACGTAGACCCCATGTAGTTTCGAAAATTACATGTAGCACTCCTGAGGTTTGCTTCCATTTACAAATAATTAAGTTTCTTTGTTAGTCAAAGTTTACTGAATTTTTTGATATTAACAAAATAATTGAATGAAAATTAATTTTACCCTCGATTGACTTATTATTGACTTATTTGAATTAACTTAAATCATCCAAACATCTCCCCATCCGTACTACCCATAAGAGGATATCCTCAACCGGAATCATACACTTTTTTAGTCATATATGGATACTATTTTACCAAAAATACATATCTATACTATTTATTAAGTGTGAGTGGTTTATAAGGATCATTTTTTTGTCTATAAAATTTATATCGACTAAAATACCGTAAAAATTTTTATTTTTAAATAGAACGACCATTTCTCTATTTTTTTATCATCAATATTAAAAATTAATAAAAATTATTCAAGAAAATATCAACTTAATCAATTATTTTATATTTTTCTATTTTATATAATTAAAATAAACATAAAAAAATTAAATTATACAAATGCATCGAATATGCTGCTATTATTACTAGTATATGTCACTACAGAAAATGTAATATTTAATTATGGCTAATTGTCATGGTTAAAAAAATAATAGTTGGAGCAAATAGTCATTGACTACGACCATGCAACGGTTAATGGTCACGGTATCTGTGAAGGTAGCTAAAACATTTGTCATGGCTAATAACTTTTTCTTGATGAAAAATCTATATTTTCACATCGATTTTATTTAACTATAGTCAATAAAAATTATTCACTATGATCTTTTTAGTTCATAACTATTAAATAATTTATTTGTTTTTTTTAGTGTATAGTGGCATTAAAGGACGTAGGCGTGGTGACAAAATTTTAATTCATTGGAGGGCATGATTGTAAAATATACATAAGATTTTCATTTATGAGGGACTTGTATGCAAACCCTCACCTGTCAATTCAACGGTCCATCTCTACACTACAGCTTCAAATAATTGCAAAAGCCCGGCCCACCATAGGGGTCAAATTGAAAGCTCATTATTCTACTTAGACCCCTCAAGAAACGGAAATTGCTCAAAGACCCCCCAACTTGCATATTTTATCTGCAATTTAAAGTTGGAGAGTTTCAGTAGGTCACTTTCTGGGAGGAAAAAGCCATAGTGGGATGGGTACAAAACTGAAGTGGAAAGATAGAATCTCTCTCTTTGCTCCTTTTATTTTGAAAAAATTACAAAAAAGGACAAAAAAAACAACTTTAAAACTTACGTTACTTTTTAAAATTTGGTCGTTTTCAACGTACTTTAATGCTGTAGTGAGTTCAATATTGAATTTGAAGTTACGACAGATTGCTAATGCAGTGAATATTGTTAAATTAATTTTATTTTGTCGTGTTTTCAGAGTGGTCATTTGAAGTATCGTGTTTAGGCACTATGAATTTTATTTTATTTTTTAACATGATGAAATTTATGGAATATAAAATAATAATAATTAAATTATAAGTGTAGTAAGAAGTGGTTATAGAAATGAGATTTATTTGGAAAAAAATGCCTCAAAATTCAAATATATTATAATTAATTTTGTGAATCTTGTGATCAATAAAGTTTCTATCTACCTCTCAATTGATTATGACTTGCTCATGTGATGTATGCGGCACCTACATCCGCAAAGTCACTACTATTTGTGGGACATAAGACTTTGGTAATTATAATTTGACCCCTAACTTTGTAGGAATTTCTTGTTCTTGGTAGGCTGGGATACTTGAGAATTTCATGCAAATCAAAGAAATTAAAGAGATTTAATAAAATCAATAATTATATCAATACATGTTAATTTATAATTTCATATATTTTTCTGTAACTATTTAATCAAAGTAAAAAATCACTCCTATATCTGATATGATCCAAGTTCATGATTTTTATACTTATATACTGTGGAATTTCAAATCTGACCATTAGGATAAAATACTATTAATTAAAAAATTATAATTTTGATATTACTATTGAAATATTTTAATAAAGTTTTAAAGTATAAGTTAGAATGAGTTGTTATAAGATTTGACATAATTATTAATATCATATTATTATTTAAAAAATTATAAATACACCCCTAATGCTTGATGTAATTATGTGATTTTTTGAATGGAGGTCTAGAATCGTCAACTTTGCTCTTGCTGCATTTTTATTTTTCTTAAAAAAATTTTAAATTTATAAAAAAATAATGGAGGAGGTGGATGAAAACTATTAAAAAAAATCAATCCATAAAAAAATGAAAAAAATTTCTAAAAAAAAAATAAGTAATATTATAATTTATAATTTATAATGTCATTTTAGTGAGTCCACCACAAAAGAATGTGAATGAAAACCTAACGAAGACTAGCAAAATTGGGCTAATTATTAGATTGTCATTAAAATTAAAAAAAAATTTAAATAACCAAAAAAATATTTATAATTATTCCAAATTTTACGAGAGTTTGTCGTAATTTACCCGATTTTAAAGTTGGAAAGGTGAGCACGTTCCATTTCCAGCAAAGGTCATAAAATTGGGCCGAACACCTTCCTGGCTCAATTAAAAGGGTAGGCCCAGTCCATGGAAAGTCTGGACAATCCCCTCTTTATGGGCTCATCCTCTATAAGTCCAGACTATAATGTCCTCAATATACTTATATTTATTTTTACAAAACAACCCTTTTCTCTTTAAGCCATATACATTATATAATTATATTAATATTTTATAAATTGAGCAATATATTAATTCAATTAATATATAAATATTCTCAAGCACGATAAATTAAATTATATAAGTAAAAAAAATACCCACGTGTCTGATGGGACTCAAGCACAAGACCTCAAATTTGTTTATAAAATCTCAATTTTAATCGCTAGACTAAAACGCGATGGATTATAACCATTTAATATAAATAAATTTAAATACACATATGGAGTGTGTCAAGACTGCTAATTTGATTATTATTAGCTTGGTCAAGTAAAGGGTATAGACTTTTAAACCTTGAAAATTATAGGTTCAAATGGTTTAGATATAATCAAATATATATAGACAAGTTGGCCACCACACCAAACTTTTTGTCTAGGTTTAGATATTTATTGAAAGAAATAATTATTTAAAAAAGACAGTTATTTATAAAAAAAATAAAATAAAATAATGATATTTTAGAAAATCTACATTTTATGTACCAGAGTAGTTACTTTAAAACAGTATAATATTCATCTCACCTTTCATACGTATATTTTTAACTATTGGTCAGTCGAAATAGTTGTGTTTATGAACGCCTGTTCTTACAAGTATGGGATTAGTCGTTCCTTACCCCCCTATGGTTTTAACGATTCTCAATAGATTGAGAATAAATTATTTATTTTATATTTTGCTAAATAAGATTTAAATAAAAATTATAGTTATAAGATTTTATAATCACAAAATTATATATTATTTTAAATATAATAAATATGAATAACAAAATATTTATATATGTGTTATACATTAACATGAATATGTTTAATACTTAAATATTTTATTAAAATATATTATAACTATAGTGATTACATACTTTTATGTATTTTATTAAATATTTACAATATAAATATAAGATAAATATATGTAATATTTGATCTCTATTTTCCTTGTAAGTAATAAGTATTGGGTATCTAATACATGAAAACATTCAAAACTATATATTGTAAATTTATAATTAATTTAATATTCTAAAATAATATTTCTTATATAACAATTTGTGTGTATATACTTTTTTTCCCGTAAAATTTCATTATTATCCACCAAACATATAAATAAGTTATTTGAAACTTTTTTGTTTGTTCGGAACAATAAATTTAAACCATTCATTTTCTATCTTTATTCTATTCCTAAATTTATTTAATTCTGATCCAAATTCATCCATAGGTATCAATTACCCCTTTTAAATATATATATTATTTTTAATTTAATGCGATGAATTATTATTAATTAAAATAACTCAATTACAATTATTTTTGTAAAAAAAATTATTGCCCCATTTAAAGAAAAAATTAAGGTCCATAATTATTGCTTTATCAAGTAAATTCCCTTCCATTTGCATGCGTGGCACTACATAATTATCTACACTTTTTATAGTCCAATATGCTATAATTAAAGGGGGTACTATAATGAAAAACGGCTTCTTGATGTAAAATGAATAGTTACAAATAGTCATTACTCTTTGCAGGTAATTATTTATTATCAAGTATGGCGTACTTGTTAAGATGTTTGGTGGGGTTAAATATATGTTCTGATTTATATATTGATTTTTTTGATTATATCTTGATTTTTGACGACAACAAGTCAACGGTAAGAATTTCGGCCAACATTTTTTTGATGGATTTATAGGATCTCATTCTTACCTTTTCAATTTTGTAATAAAAAAAGAAAATGCAGACTCATAAATAGCGGTTAATAACATCGACGCACCAATTTTTTTTGAAGCCAGAGATGCACTTTGACTGATAACTAATTTATCCAACTTTTTAAATTTTATATTAACTGATAATTAGTTTTTTCCCCCTTAATGTAATGCATTGATTTATATATTTTACTCTTATTTATAATATATTTAGAATATAGAAGGTTATGCATTATGTGCACACAAAAACGATGTGTCGTGATGGCTAGTGTAATAAAAAAAATTAACAATCATCATTCCCCTTCATCTTTATTGTATTTCAATATTGCTACTTTTGGTTTATTATAAATTGTCCTCCTAACATCCGATTTTAGAAAATTACGCTTTTTGTTTTTCAAATGCATTGAGTTACATTACTATAAATGATTAATTATTGTAATAATAATAATAATAATAATAATAATTACTATTTAGTAACTAAAAATAACTTACATTTAAAATAAACAGTGGACAAAGATCCAATGAACATGTACTTCCAATGCAAAATCTTGTTAGACTATTTATTTATACGGCTTAAAGACAATTTTCGCCCTAATTTCAAGCCATTCTCGTTTTAGTACCCTAAGTTACTCGAGTTTCATTTTGGTCCCGTAAAACTGAAAAAATATCAATTTTGGTACAAATTTGGTCGGAAAGTTGAGCCACTCGCCGAAAAAAGTCACATGCCAGGCATGTGATTTTTTAAATTGGGGCTTGCATTGTGATTGGCTGAAAAAAATAATGTGGTGAAGACATGACTTGAAGTTAGGGGACTAAAATGAGAATGGCCTGAAGTTAGGGGATGAAAATTGCCTTTAAGCCTTTTAGGATGGTCAATCACAATGCAAACCCCAATTTAAAAAGTCACATGCCTGGCATGTGACTTTTTCCGGCGAGTGACTCAACTTTCGGATCAAATTTGTACCAAAATTTAGATTTTTTCAGTTTTACGGGACTAAAATGGAACTCTAGTAACTTAGGGTACTAAAACAAGAATGATTTGAAGTTAGGGGACGAAAATTACCTTTAATCCTTATTTATACTATTTATTAAGAGTGAAAACTTTAGAGTAATTATTTTTGTTGACGTAATATTTATTAATAAAAAGTATCTTTAAGCACATTTACGTATTCACAATATATTCATTTTTTTAATTAATTAACACGCTGAATAATTTTTATTCATGCATATATAATATTAATTCATTTTGTCTTGATTAACTATTCATTTTATTTTTTATTCTTTTATTTAATCAAATAAATATAATAAAAAACTAAGTTATGTAAATGGGCTGAGTGCTCTTTGACGCATAGTTATAATAAGGTTTAGTTTGATCAGTTGGTTGCATAATTTCTTATAAAATAATTGAATTAATTTAAAAAAAAAACTATTTGTATATAGTTTTGTAGTTTAATATAATTGAAAATGAGTCAAACGATATAAGAAATTATACGAAAAGTTACTTTCGAAAGTAAGCATTAAAAAAAGAGTCAAATAATATAAAAAATTATATTTACGAACAGAATATCAATTTGACTTATTCACTCAAAAATTAAGTTGTCATTAAAGTATTTGTATTTATTTAAGGCAAAAATTATAAGCAGCTTCCTGCTGACTTTTGCAACTTATTATTAAAATTATAAATATTAAACTGATTTCGAATATTCCAACTTCAAAATTTTGCATTCTAACTTTTGTTTTGGAAACTATTGTTAACTCATAATTTTTTCTGTACTTATTTCACATAAGGGTGTTCATTCGGTAAAATCGAACCGAACCAAACCAAACCGCAAAAATTATTTACCAAATATCGAACTGAGTTGTCCTATTCAATTTGGTAAAAAACAAACAAAATTCAAATTGATTTGATTTTTTAACTGAATTAACCGACTTTTTTAAGGATATCTTATATATTTATATATAATTTTTTTATTTACTATATGTATAACTATAATATATATAACATAATTTTTTTTGAAAAAGAAAGGTATTTAATACATATGATATATTCATACCAAATATAAAATTATACTGAATAAACTAAATCTTTTGATTCGATTGGATGCGGTGAATTTAATGAACTATACACAATTTATTTTCATTACAAAAATAGAAAATATTACAAACATGTCTTAAATTGTTTTGGAGACAAGAGGGGGCTTTTCTTTATTGCGTTGGTGATTCGGTCCTCCACTATCAAATATTCGTATTCCAGTTCCATCCATCCCCACAATTTCGAAAGAGCAAACCTTTTTTTTTTTTTTTTTCTTGGATTTCTTTTTCTTTTCTCTCTCTCTCTCTCTGTCTCTGCTGGTGTTTTCTTCGCGTAAGCTTTTGGCGTGTCCTTTTGCAAAAAAGAAAAAAGAGGAAAGGGAAAAAACAGACCCACGTGACATATATATTCACATTCTTGTTGTGCCTCTAACCATTCCAATTCCAACCACTCAAGAAAAATGCCCAACTGCGTTTGATGTTTCTTAGTCAAACGTGTTTGGGGGTTTGATTTTGCGCATATGTTATATAGAATATGTGTTGTCTCTATTTGACTTTGAAAATCATGCATTTAATGAGTATTCTTGGTATGTAAGAATTCCCCACAAGATATGTTTTTGGATTCTTGGTGGGCTATTTGGAAATAGAGATTTCTGTGCGTTCATCATCTTGTTTGCGAGTTTTTTTCTTTTTGTTTTCTTTTTGAGGGGAGATTGAGGAGGAAAAAATTCTTGATTTTTATTGAATTTTTATCTCTGATTTCTGCTCCGGAGATTCTTTTTTGGGTTGAAAGCATTAAAGGGTTTCTTCCGTGACTTTAAACTGTTCTTGGTGTTGTGGCTTTTCCGCAAATTTGTTCTCCTTTTATGATCTGAGTGCCTTTTGTTTCCATCATCCGTGTGGATTCTGGGGGTCTATATTGAGGTGAGCCACTATTCCAATGTATGATTTCTTCTGTCTGTAGTTAAAACAGGGGATGCCTAATTGTCTTGAATTTAGAAAGCAATTGACCTGAAGCCATCATGCTTTTGAATTTGATGGACTGCCAATTAGAAAGACATTTGTCCCTTTGGTTTAAGGAGTTCTGAATTGTTGGGTATTTGAAGCATTTGGGTTCTTAGATTAATGATTGCTGCTGAGTTGTGTTATGGTTTGTAAACCTTTTGCAAATTTCTTAGCTCTGCCCTATTTTTATGTGGTTAACTTGTGAAATCAATGCAGTCGTTTGTGGTTATGCTGCGTCCAGTTTGCTGTTTCTGTTAGGCTGCGATTTGCACTAGGACTTGTGGTGCTAGATATGAAGTTTGCTTGATTATGGGATGCTACATTCTGTATATTCGATGTAGTAATGTTCTGACGTATTCTATCCTACCATATTTAGGTTACAGGCTTCAAATTGGATGATCCATTTTGTTGGAATATCTAAGAAGCAAATGAAGATGTGAACTTAGGCTGTTAAGAGAATAGGGACGTGAAAGGTTGTTAAGCATAAGCTTCCTATAAAAGCATAGGCTGGTTAACTTCTGTTGCTGAAATTGTTGATCTTGTCAATATAACTCGAAGAGGTCTTATTTGTAGAAGATAATTCAGTTAAAGCATTTTTGAAAATATGTTGTTGCTCTATTTACATATTTGCTATAGCTTAGAGGATTAGAGGACATGAAACCACATCTTCAAAAGGAGAAATTGCCCCTATCATTAGATTTTGTTCAAGAATGAACACTACATGGACTTAGGCAGAAACTTGTTAGACTTGCGTTTAGTATCAAGTTGGTTATTCTTAAATGGGAAGAAAACCTGTAAAATCAAGTGTTCGGTCTATATTTGAAATAGAGAGGATTAGCACCTCCTTCTCTTCTGTTTGTATCTACCTATCTTTCTTTCCCTGCTTCCCTCTTCGCATCTTTCAAAACTTTGTATCATGCTTCTAAAGCTTTATTGAATAGTTTGGTGCAGGTTAAGGCTTCATTGACCATGCACCAACTGCATTCCTTCTAATGGGCTGGCTTAGTAAAATTTTCAAGGGTTCAAACGATAAACTTTCAGAGGGGCGGTATGACTGGAGATATGGGGCAGATACAGTGGAAAATCATCCATCTGCAGATACTGTGGAAAATCTTCCTTCTGCAGATACAGTGGAAAATCATCCATCTACTTCGTGGGTAAGTAGTTACTGGTTACTTTGTTCATCCTGCATTAGATTGCTCGAATCGTGTTTTAACCTCATTAGACGTCTTCTGATTTTCTTTTCTGTATCATATTTCCTGAATCCTGATTGTAGACTTCAGTACAATGTGATTTTTGGAATTCAAATGTACTTGTTTGAGATCTCATTTCCAAGATTCCAAGTCAATGTTGCAAAACATGCAGCCTGATATTTGCAACATTTAAATTAAGTCAAGATTGGAGAAGTAGACTTGATTTCATATAACTAATTGGCTTATTCAGTAATCAGTCTGAGAGAGTTGGGCATTATTTCAGGAAAGAACTTACTATTTGCTTCGTCCTGCCTTAACTTTTTGACTTGTAAGCATCATGTCCAGAATTCATGTTAACTTGGACCGCCTGTTTTTAAGTTAGACTGGTTTTCTCTTCTTACAACTATGCCATCTGAAATGAAATGACAACTGATGTCTACATCACACACGTTAGTGCCCCAGGATATCAAAATACTTGTGATGTACAGTTAGTCATTACCCAATATGCTTATATCTACATAAATGCTTAAAGATGCACCTATAAACAAGTGCCAGAATGAATATGGTATATTTGCCTGGGGATATCTTAGTTCCCGTTGTAAGGAGATGGGGTTTTCTTGGATTAACAGATATATAGTGCCATTAATCTGCTTGGAGGATGTGCTCACACTGCGGTGGGGCAGAGAATTTTATAGAGTATATAATCAGCTTAAGGATATTGCAGATATCTGAGCTCTGCTCAATTCAGGCACGTATGTGCAGAATGGTTACAGGTCTTATAAAGTGGCATTTTAATTGAATAGGCTGAGAGGATGCTGATGATTCTTCTACAATTGATTATTTCATTTCTTTGCTAGATTTCTTTTCTCTGAAAAGCTTATTCGTGGATGAACAATGGTATAGGATTCATGGTCAGAGCTTGAAGAAATAGACCGTGCTATTGCATTATCTCTTGCAGAAGAAGAACAGAGAGGAAATACTGTGATTGGTGAGTTCTTGGAACATGGTTATATAATTTAATAATTAGTCTTGGAACTATAATTTATTAGGGGCCTGGGTGATACATACGCATGAAATCCTAATGTCTTTCACAAATTGTATATATGGATTTAACAAATGTTCATTTGCAAAGTTTATCTTTTAGCTACATCTAAGAAATTTATCTATTTACCTTTTGGAATAGTTTTCCATACAACTTTTTGGCCCTTGTATAATTGAGTTTTCAGATAACTTTTCAACTGTGGCTATACTAAGAGCTGTTTTTTCTTGATATATACAATTAGTTAAAATCTGTTTGCATACGGTGACTAGTTGAAATTCTAGCTGAGTCTTATATCCTCGTTACTTTCTTCTCCTCAGCAAGTTTTTTGTCATTTTGTTATATATATACCAGTTCACTATTGAGTAACTTTGTGTATGGATAGATAGTGAACCACAACTGGAAGAAGATGAACAACTTGCTAGGGCACTTCAGGAGAGTTTGAACGTTGAGTCCCCACCAGACTCAGGGAGTCGAAATGACAGTGCTATTGGAAATGGATATGGAAATGGTTATGGATATGGAAGTGACAGCTTTTACCAACCTATACCTTTCCCGTATTCAACAAGCCTCAGGTACATGATACTCTTGATGATTACTGGACTTCTTGTATAATCATGTCTCCTTTTGACTTGATGATGATATTTTGCTAAAAATGTTTTGAGTTCCAATATTGACTTTGCTTTTCCACTGGAAGATTTTATGCCTACATTCTTCAATGTTTTCCAGAACCTTTGCTTTCTAGTTGCTGCATTATTTTATCTGTTCTGCTAATCTTCTGATTTATTTTATGCAACACGAGGAAGCATGATTCCATATCATGGTTTTCTTAAGTTCGTAAAGAGCAGGACTGTCACTGGTCATCTTGTGCAGAAGTTGGCTTCATATCTACATTTATTATCCCTCCTTAAATCTTGTATTTCCAATCCTTGTATGCTTTTCTATATCTATCCATTTGTTTATCCTAGGCACCTTTTTTGGATTGATAATTTTCCTTTATACTGTGGCCTTATTTTGGGGGGGGGGGGGGGTGCCGGCGGCGCTGAACCCACCACGCTTGGGACGGGTTCTGAAAATATATAAATGGGTTTTGGGGTTGATCTTGAGTTTTAATGTTTGGACGTAGCCTGAGTGCCTGACTTAGAACCAACTGGATTAAATTGTTACCCATTTTTAAAATTTATTATATATGGCTCTTGATGTTATATATATATATATCGATAAATACTTGTACAATATATATACACGCATATAAAATAGCGATACAATGCTCTTAAAATTTAACAAATATAGTTTAAACTTTTAAAATATATGAATGATAAGTATATTTGTAATGTTAATGTTTCAAAAACTAAAATATATACATATAAATTTGTTTTTGTAGTTTTGTTAGAGATATTATTTTCTAATATTAGAAAGTTTTGGTGATATTATCTTTTAAAATTTAGAATTTTTAAATATTCTTAATTTTAAAATTATGAAGTGGGTTAGTCCATAAAAATCTTAGAGGGACAGGTCCCGGTTTTAACAAAACTGTCCTATACCTGACCCACTGCCATGCTCCTTTATATGCTCCCCATGTTGCAAAATTTATTGCTTTATTTTTTTCTTGGATGTTCCAGAATAAAACCCAATTTCCTTAGACTTAAAAAAAATTCTTAAGATTGTCGTTTTCAGTTCAAGTAATAATAAGACACTACTAAATCTCAACCACTACTTTTAAGGGCGCTAGAGTGAAACACACCTTTTCAACTCTTATCTAAAACTCCTTGTTGAGTCGTACTGCGCCTGAAATAATGGGATGGGAAGTATAATTTAGCATCTACTAAAATCTAGCTATAAATAAGATTTTAATACAACTACCAACTAGGATTTTAGGAATGAATTTTTTTGTTAAAATTCTAGTTGGCGAAGATCCAGAACATGTCTCCTACTGAGTCAGTAGTTAATAAATACGTAGTTTTGTTTCAATGAAATCATTCTTCTGGTCTGAAACTCCATACTGAGTATTTGGCAAGATGCTGCCTAGTGCTGTTCTGTTTGCTTAGAAGCCATCTGTTTACTTTCCATGTTGATTCTGAATTTCCAATTTTTATGAGTATGATACAATTTTAAGACAATTACCTATACTTCCTTGATATGTAACTGGGTTTCATAATCCTAATGTCTTTTGCATTTTCCGTTCTAGGATTTGTGCTGGTTGCAACACTGAAATTGGCCATGGTAGATTTTTGAGTTGTATGAGTGCTGTCTGGCATCCAGAATGTTTTAGATGCCATGGATGCAGCCAACCAATATCAGACTATGAGGTACTATAATTCTCAGTTGCCAACCACCTATGCAACTTTTGAAAGACAGTTTTAGTTTATATGCACTCATAGGGGTAAAATTGTTCGAAAATCTGCCAGAGGACTAAAAGTAAGCAATTTCGTAAGTTACTGGACCTAAACAAAAATGGACATAGTTATCGGACTAAAATTAAAATGAGGCATACTTAGCGAACTAAAATAATACTTTTTTCCTAAACATACTCTAGAGAGCTTATCCATTGTTAATTTGTACTGGTGTTCTAGTGACTATTTGTGCCATCTATTTTTCTAATCTGAAGTCTCTGCATGATTGAACGAATTTCATGGTTTGATGTGTATGCTAGCATCATTTTGCTGAGAAATGGTTTTAAACTTGTGGCTTAATTTGAAAATAATGCATAGAGATATGTTTAATTTAATTATTTTGACTGATCTAAGTAGAGTAAGCAAAGTATGTACCTTAATATTTAAGAAATTTTTGATGATAATTCAGTTCTAACGAAACTAATTTATTAGATGCCTTAAAAATTTTAACTTTTCTATAGTTAACTGGAAAACAGATTCCTTGTTATGTTATCTTTTCTGTATAGTACTAGGACAAACTTACTATAATTTCTTTTTGATATATAATTTTTTTTAAGTAATTTGTGTTTCAGTTCCTGCACCAACAACTTAAACTGAAGTAATTGAAGTTACTGATAGTTTAGACATTTGCTATATTATAGTGTTTACACATAACAAACTAGATATTAGATTAACTCTGATCAACTCCTTTTTGGTAAGTAAGTAAATCCTGAAAATATACAGTGTCTCTGTTGAATCCTCGAGATTTGCTGCAAATTTGCTAATTTCTGTATACTTAATGTGTGCTATGAATGGATATGGATCTAAATAGGCATCTACTTGCTGCAGTTTTCAATGTCTGGGAGCTACCCATATCATAAAGCATGCTACAAGGAGTCATATCATCCAAAATGTGATATCTGCAATCACTTTGTAAGTATTTTATGCGATGGAAATCAAAGTCGTAGTCTCTAAAGGTTATCTTTTACAACCTCTTATTCTCCTCATTACAAGGCTCAAATTTCACATCTTCACCAATTTGTAATGTGGCATATGGGAGCCACAATCCATAATTTCGAATATCAATGCATTTTTAGCCACTAAATGAAGATATTGTTTTACCAGTTTTAGAGGTTGAAATGATTTGGTGATTGGTTTCACATAGTCAAGAAAAAACTAGCAAAGTACATAATTTAAAAGAACAAATAAATCTTTATTTCAAACATGAAGATAGTTTAAAGGGATCCCCTTAATCTTTGAAATACTGCCAAAATCAAGATACTGGGTTAACTTGGTAGGTAGCACAACATGTCTTGGAGTGCGGGAAAAGTGTAGACCTTGTAATTATTGTTGATAAATGAGGGAATTTTCCCCTAGCATTTAAAAACATGGAAGTTTTAATACCAAGTAGTGATATGAAAAATACATAAAAATGGTGCTTTGGTGCACAGGAATATGTTCACTTGGGGATAGGGATAGGATAGAAACGAAGTACCGGATGAAAACGAATCAAATGCACACGTCATAAACCAATTTGGTAAGTCGAGGAATGAATTTTTTGCATTCACAATCTATATTCATTGCATTCTTTCTCTTTTGCATTTGTTTAAACTAAATATGTAATTTATGCATTTAAAATTTTGTTCCTGTTGAAGATCTGTTTAACCCAGTCAATTTAAATACTTCTATTACTACTTTCGGTTTAGAATCCATTTGAAAAAAGAGAAACATCAATCAGGATATAGTGATATGAACCAATGGTGTGGGAGATGCCCCTGCTTGAGGGCTGTGTGGGATGGTTGTCAGTGATTACCAAGTTTGTGGATTGAGGTAACATTAGTTGGACAATGCCCTTTTTAGTTATGCTGGATATTTGGTGAATAGACGGACTTCCTAAATTAATAGCTCTAAAAATTGAAAAAGGATGAAAAAGTATACTCTTAACCATGTACTAATAAGAGCTGTATTTTCGAATTGATGACTTTTGGGATTAAATTGAGGCTAATGTGTTAACCTAATATGCTGAATGCTATGCCTTCTTGAATATGTGAATATGATAGCCTATTACTTTGAGTTCCAGTGCCTTCTTAATCTGTGAATCCTCTACCCGTAGATCAGTTCTTATCATTTTATATTGTATCTTTTCCATCTGTTTACTTCTTTCTGAGTGAAAATACTTGTTTCTCTATCTCGTTCCTTTGAGAAGGTTTAATATTTCTGTCTACCTGCACTCAACAGATCCCGACAAATGCAGCTGGTCTTATTGAATATAGGGCACATCCTTTTTGGTCCCAGAAATACTGTCCAAGTCATGAGCATGATGGAACTCCACGATGCTGTAGTTGTGAGCGGATGGAGGTTAGTTGGTGCCAACTGCTGATCTCTGCAAGCCTAAGTTTTGTTCAGCAAACCTAAATAAATTTTCTTTATACTGTTAGTTGATTTGGATGTTTTGCTTGTTCCAGTCATGGGATGCAAGATTTGCTGCCCTTAATGATGGTCGAAAGCTCTGTTTGGAGTGCCTGGATTCAGCAATAATGGATACTGATGACTGTCAGCCCCTTTTTCTTGATATACAAGAGTTTTTTGAAGGGCTAAATATGAAAGTGACACAGCAAGTTCCTTTACTTTTGGTTGAGAGGCAGGCACTAAATGAAGCAATGGATGGAGAGAGACATGTAAGAAGTTTTTCTAGTTCAATGAATAAAAGCATGACATTATTTGCAGGAATGTGGATGTTGTCTCTTTGTAGTTTTCTTCTTGTGAATGGATTATGAGGGATTATATGGGAAGGGCAGTATTTACTTTGATTTTCGGTCTTTTCTTGCCAGGGGCATCATCACATGCCTGAAACTCGAGGTCTCTGTCTCTCTGAGGAACAAACAGTCAGCACTGTAAGGGCTACCATTTTTCATTTTCCTGTCTCCTCTCTTCTGGAAGTTGCAGTGTGTGATTTTGGCTTAATTTAATACTCTTATTCACCTTCTGGATCACCAGATATTGAGGCGACCAAGGACAGGAGGAAATCGAGTAATGGCCATGAGAACGGAGCCTTATAAATTAACTCGCCATTGTGAAGTGACTGCAATACTCATTTTATATGGTCTTCCGAGGTACATTTTTTTTTGTTAGTATGCGCTCATTGGAAGTTTATCTTAGTTTTAGTTTTGACTCCATAATCCCGATCCTGATTGTTTAATGCATTCAGGTTACTGACTGGATCGATATTGGCGCATGAGATGATGCATGCTTGGCTGCGACTTAATGGTACTTGTTCTCACAACCTCTCTTGATTCATTTCTTTCTCATATCTTTTCCTAGAGAGTGACAAACCAGCATGTGAATTCTCATATGCTCTTTTTATTCTTCTTCACCCTCATCTTCCCCCCTTCTCTGCCGATCTACCTTTCTTTTTCCCCACTTGATAATATGTTCATTTTCTGAAGGTTATCGAACTCTTAGACAAGATGTTGAAGAAGGCATCTGTCAGGTCCTTGCTAGTATGTGGTTGGAATCTCAGATCCTATACATGTCCGATAGTAACAATGCATCAACCTCATCCTCTTCCTCTGCTTTCCCATCATCAAGGCAAGGAGCAAGATCTCCCTTTGAGAAGAAACTCAGCATCTTCTTTAAACACCAGATTGCAACAGATACGTCCATGGTATATGGAAATGGTTTCAGAGCTGGTAACCAGGCAGTGCTAAAGTTTGGCTTACAGAGGACCCTAGATCACATTCGGGAGACAGGAAATTTTCCTTACTGAATTTGTTGCTGAACTTGTGGACATATTCCTTTATTCTTCATCTTCTCAAATTACAGCCTTGGCCTTTCGTGTATTAGTATTAAGGCCATTCTATAGGAAATGTATGTCAGTACAAAAGTTCTTGGAATAGGTCTAGGGAGTCATTTTTAAACCATGTATATTGGATGTTCCCTTACATGTACTTTTAGAAAAATAATAAAATTCATGTCCATTTTCTAGTTCTTTTGCTTTGACAACAGTGATTTATGTATATTAAATTGCACTTTCAGAAGCGTTGACACAACCTCAGCCATGTCTGGCCGATCTGCAGGATCTTGTCTGAAGCAGCTTAAACTTAATTTCACCACTTGGACGGCATACTCTATTCCTCCGTTTTCACGAAGGCCAGGAGCAATGAAGTGACTGAGCTCAGTTTCTGCATCCTGGCTTTGCATGATTGCTGCTACTGTTGTTGAAAGTAGTCTTTCCCTGCCATCCTGCAGGAAAACGGGGTATTTGTCCGTTATCAGCTCCAACAACACCACTCCAAAGGCAAATACATCGACCTTGAGTGTAACAGGACCTGCCTCAAGACATTCTGGTGCCATGTATCCTTTAGTGCCCACGACTCTCGTTATGCAACTGAAGTTAGCTTTTACTGCAAGACTGAAATTTGCAATCTTTGCTCGCAGATTTCCATTGAGAAGAATGTTGCTGCTTCTTATATCATTGTGCACATATGCTGGATTGATGAAGCTGTGGAGATAGAGAAGTCCGTTGGCCACATCAAGTGCAATATGGATCCGCTTGTTCCAGCTCTTTTCACCTTCCGATCCTCCTCTACTCAGCCATTCCTGGAGGGTGCCGTTCTCCATGTACTCATAGACAAGGTATAAGTTGTCTTTATGTTCACAGAAACCATGAAGTTTTACTATATTCAAGTGATTTATCTGATACAGCAGCTTCACCTCACTGTCTGCACTTCCATTACTCTTCTTAACTGCCAAAACCTCTCTTCTGAAAGTTCCACGGTATAGACAGCCCTTTATCCTGTTCTTGGTTCCAAAATTCCCTGTTGCTTTCTTTATTTCAGAGAATTTGAACACTTTAACGGCCCGATCAAATCTCACAAGCTCAAGAATCAATTCTTGTGGAGAATACACCTTTGCATTTCTCCATCTACTCTGTCTAACTTGATTTCTTTTCTTATGAAACAGATAGATGGGGACTAAAACGAACAAGATCGGCAGAGAAAGAGCCCCTGCAGCTATACCAGCAATGGATAGAGCTCTATTTCTTCTACTTCTCCGATCAACTGGAGCAGGCAAAGATGATGAAGTAGTCACGTGATCACTTCGACTGACTGTATGTGAACTCGAGGGCTCACTTGGCAGCGGAATCAGGACTGTTGTGAAAGGATAAATGATATGAAAACCATCAGAGAAACTATTGGCTTCTCTTATACTGGTTAGACTTACATTGAACCGTTTACTCAAAGTATAAAGAGTATCACCAAGGCCAATCGAGTAAGTCAGCAAGAACTTTGTCCCAGCTGCAGTTTGTCCCCTCGTCGGACATGCACACCGGAGTGGAATCAGCAACTTGTTTCCAGGCAGCAAACTGAACTCTGAATACTCATTTGCATGTATAAGCGAGGTGCAGGTTGTTAATCCCTGGAACGTGCTGTTTGCGATTATATAGTAGGTTTGATGCTCTATAGGAACCTGGTAAGTTGTGCTGGCTTGGTAGTACTGACCCGAACAGGAACAGTTCACGGGAACAATGACTTTTCTTCCTTCTGGGAAAACAGTGAAACTTGTAATGTTATTGATTTTCTCAATTTCAGCTACGTCTGAGGATGTGAGAGTTGCAATAACCGGAGAAGTGTTGTACGGAAACCTTGCTCTAAATATCAGAAATGCCCTGCAAGACGTGTACCGACCGTTGCACGTGTACAGAAACGACTTCGGTGGCTTTCTTCCATCGGTGATATTACAATCTAACTCAGCATTTCCCGAGTAGTTTTGCTGTGAATTGATGGATGGAGGAAACAGAACGAGGACTGTCAGAATTTTCAGCATCCAGTTCATGTTGATAGTGTTGCTCTATCAGAGTATTGAGGATCTACTCCATTAAGGGAGGGTTTAGGAATTTAAATTGTTGATTTGCTACAGCAGTAAACGCGTTTTGGATTATAAATTTAGAATGCGCTTAACAAATTCGTCACGGGTCAAGAATTTGCAGAAGGAAATAATTCAAACTCAGAATAATTTATGGGTGCTCCATTGTTGGTTTGCTTTTGGAGTTTGGACACAGGAAATTCGTGGCCCCGCCTGAATTATTCTTAATTTGTTTTTAGCAATACACAGTGGAATCAATTGATCAATATAACTAAAATTTATAAAATATTAAATTACAATAAATTCATATAAAAATTAGACAAATATCCATTGGCTGATAGGACTTGAATTCATATCTTCAAACTGAATTATGAAATCTTAATTTAATTATTAAATTAAGACATCATTAATAAAATAATTTTGAATTAGTGAAGTAAACATCAATTTGTACCCGTCAATCAAGTGTTTCTAGAGGGTCATGATTCCAAGAATAAAGAAGGGAGAATTATTTTTTTCGTCCTTTAGTTTTACTCTCTATTAGATTTAATCATGTAAATATGCCCATTAACTAATTAGTCCTCTAAATTTCAAGGAAAAAATGAAGTTTTTTTCCTTCAAAACATGTCCTACATGGCTTCCAAGTCATGGCCTTAGCCACATAATATTAAAATTTTCAAAAATTTATACAATCCAGCTGCTATGTAACCTTTTTCGTGCAAAGGTATAAATTCTCGACTACCGGAAGACTATGTGTTTAGCATTTTTTAGACTTACGAAACTCATTAGTTAACGAGCATACTTACAGGTCTAAATCTGATGAAGGGTAAAATTAAAGGACGGAAAAGATAATTTTCCCATCAAAAAATTTATGTCAAGACTAAGTAGTACATGGCATAGTGCAGACTTTATTCAAAGAAATAATTTATTATAATAGTTCTATTGTTTATGTTTTTGGTTTTTTCTTGAATGAAAAGATGAAGTATAACAAAGGAGAGGAAAAAATAGTTTGGGGGAGAAAGGTGAAAAATTGAAAAATAATTATATAGATCAAAGAAATAATTATGGAGTATTTGCGCACGTTTGAAAAAATCGCTTTTCAACTTCTGACTCTAAAACGATACTTTTAAAATATTTGAGATATCAACTCTTATTTTTGAAATGGTTAAGAAAAACACCTTTGGTGGTGTTTTTAACTGCTTTATTTTTTTATAAATAAATCCAACATTATTTATGTGTTTGTGTGCGTATGTGTTTTGTGTGTTAGAACTGAGGGGCATAATATCTTATATTCACTTTAAACTATCTCGGTGTGCCCTGACCAGCCACCACCTGCTAATGCCCCAGCTAAAGAATCCATACAACAACAGGACGAAGAAGCTGGAGACCCTCAGTCAACCGATTAGTATTCGCCCAACAAAATATAAAAAAAAAAAAAAAAAAACTAAAAATAGGGACAGAATTTGGACGACATTCTGTCCCAAATAAAAAAAGAAAAATACGTCCCAAGAGCCATCCCAGATTACTTCCCAAACAGTCCGTAAGTAAGTCTCAAACTTATATTTTAAGTATTCGTTTGGGACGACATTCCATTCCAAATAGAAAAAAAAAAACATGTCCAAAAGCTGTCTCAAACTGTCCGTAAGGCTGTCCTAAACTTATATTTCAATTATTCGTCCTTTGGACGGATTTTGGGACGATTTTTATAGGTTATCCCAAATTCCTTCCTGAATTGTGGGGACGACTTTGGCAAATCATCTCAAAATCGTCCGAAATATTTTCCTACAGGGTGTTTTTAAGTGGATATCCTTTTGTCCCAAAATCGTTTCAAATGCCATCTCAAAAATGAATATGGGACTTCAATCCGTCCCAATAAAAACTTTTTTTTTGCAGTTATGTGATACATTTATCATATGATTGGTAATTTTTTTAAAATTATACATCAATTATACAATAAATATATTACATCTGTCATATAATTAATTTAGATCTTACCAAATTCAATGTGAATTAAAATTTTTCCATTATTACTCATTCTTGTCCTACTTAATTATCTCTATAGTTATCCCTATGAGTAAGCAAGTCTTAGTTAAAGTTTCATATATGTGGACAAGAAAACGAGATAATTTGGTGGGGATAAAGACATGGGAAGCACTTTCTCATAATTGTTCTACTAATTTAATTATGTTGATGTAATGATAAAAATATTATTGTCTGACTTGGTCCCTCGGCCCTTACGACAAACAGGTAACCACGAATTCAAAATTCCGACAGCGGACCTGTTATCATGTCTTTGAAACATTCAACGGAGAATGAAAACCTGAGGAAGAACTTAGTCAAGATGATGTGGATGGATGCTTAGTTTACAGTGCATGTCTCAGACTGAAGTTTATGTTTGGGTTGAAAATTAAGGTATCCAGAATATGTATATTATATTTAAATTTAAATAATAATGTGAGAGACCATAATTGATTTTCAATTGTTATTTTTGGTATCGATAATGTTCGAGTACATTGACATAATATTCCAATTATACCTTGCTACTTCCTTACTCAGTATTATTATTGGATCGAATTTTCTATTGTAAAGTTTATTCCATCTTTTACTCCATTCGACGTACATACACCACGTGTACAAAAATAACATCATATATTTTATTTAAAAAAAAACTTTATATACGTGACTTGTGTATGTTGAATGGAGTAGAAAATGAAATAGACTTTACAATAGAAAATTCAATCGTTGTTACGAAGGCTTTTCTTACTTCACTTATGTGATATTGTCGGACCATGGAGTTTGCCCTAATTCTGTATGCAAGTTCAATAATTGTGGATCCAAACTTTGTAATTTTAGTCAGAGGTAATTCTAGTTTTATGACATTTTATAGTTGCTCTAATACAAATAATCGATAGGTAACATTTTAATGTAATTCACAGGAAAATATGTATATGAGTAAGGAATCAATTTTGAGCAGCCACGAAACATATAAGAGAATTATTTGACCATGTAAATCTTATATTTTTTTTAAATTTTTTCCTATCTATATTTTTTTCGCACATATTCATAATTTATCAAAAATGATTCCATATGCCGCAGATTTATAAACATTACACAAATTTTACAATCAGTTATACACAAGAATCGGTATTCATGATGTCTTAGTTTAGTAGATAAGGTTGAAATTTTGTAAATAAATTTGAAAACATGATTTTAAGTACCACCAAACGTGTGGATAGTTATCTCATTTTATATAAGTTTATTATAATTAATTTGTTTAACATTTAAATTAAATTAAATATATTTATTGAAACGATATATTATTCAATTTATTAAAATATTAATATAATCATACACAACCGTTTAGAAAAAAAAAAAAAAAAAAAAGAACGACACAAGAATCACCATATGATTAACATCATTAAATGAAACAAACAAATACACACACACAAGAAATTAAAACACATTCACCAGAAAGCACGACAGAGAAATTCTTGATTCCGGGTAGCTGACAGGAATCTTGAAACGACTATGAGAGAGCAAGTGGGTAATAAAAATCCGCTGCTGCCGCCTATTGGGCTGACCAATTACATGGTTACTGGATGCATATCCGTTACCGGCACCCATGCCCTGTTAGATTCGTTCGGACGCATCAATACGTTGCAGGAAAGGAAAGCTCAACAAGTCTTGAATTTTTCGTTTTATGCCTGTAATCATGTTAGAATTTATAGTTTTTGAATCGATGAGACATCAGTAAACTTCATTTCAATTTTCTATAAATAAAAAAATGCATTTTTGACAAAGAAATTGCATGAGTTGGTTAATTTCCACTATGTGTATCCTCATCTCATATTTGAAAGGGATAAGATATTTAGTGTAATTTTTTTTTTGATATTTAGCGTAATTATACATATATTTCTTACGATTTGAAAAATTATATTTAGTAATTCTGTTAGTCAAAATTCACTAAATTTATTAATATTAACCAAACAATTGAATGAAAATTGATACTTACCATTAATTGAGTTACTACTGACTTATTGCATATTACACACATTTTTTCAAACTAAACTACTCTTATAAATGGTGAAAATATACCTCCTTGCATGCATTAATATGTGAAGATGTATAAGGTAATTTGATCGTAAATAAATTTATTTGACTTGTAATAAATTAGTTGTAAGTCAATCGGAAGTAAATATGAATTTTTATCTTTTTTTTTGTTAATATCAACAAATTCGATAAACTTTAACTAATAAAATGATTTATTTGTTAGACGAAAGCAAAACTAGGATGTAAATTTCAAACCACCCTGTAATTACACCAAATTTCAGGAAAAAAAAGTGTAATTATTTCTATTTAAACTGAAACTAATTATGTTGTATTCATTTAATATTTGTAATAGAAAATGAACAGATATATCAAATTAATCACAAAAATTGTGCAAGTAATTAAATTAAATTCCAACTTCTTCTTCTACCATTTTTGCTTTTTAAATACTAATGGTATATATGAACATTTCAATAAATTAAATTCAAATAATATATACTAATAACAATAAATAAATTATAATACCTTAAATAAATTATAAAATCAGATAAACATACATATTTTGTGGAATTCGAACCTATGTCCTCGATCTATGAGAACACAGCATTGCTTCAACTTCTTCCTCTAGCTTTCGCAATTAATTCAAATTCTCCTTATGTTTTTCAAACATGCAAGACCAAAATCATACATAGTCAAACACTTACAATCTTTGTGCAACACAATTGACCAGCCGCAAAGTGCACTGATTATGTCATAATTTCATCCAAATTCACATACTCAATTCCAAGTATTTATATACAATCTTAAAAACATCAATTGTGAACTAGATTAACATCAGTTGCAATGGAGGAATCAGCTTTTCTTAATTGTTCAAAAATGTCGAGAACAATCTAGGTCATCATTTTATGAAATTCATGGAAATCCAGCACCCCATTCCCATCAAGATCGAAAACCCGAATCATGGCCTCACATTCCTGATGCGATTTCACGTCCCCAAGACGGCGGAGCACCTGCCGGAGCCCCTCCGGCGTGATGCACCCGCCGTCCTTCTCCACCACGTACACCTCGAAAGCCTGCCTGAGAACCTTATCATCCTCGGCGTCTCGCAGTTCCATCATCCGCACGAACTCCCCGAACTCCAACAACAACGACTCCTCGGCGCCGTCGTTCGAGAACTCCCGTATGATCTTCTCGGCCTCCTCGAGCGACACGGTATCGCCTGTGGACGCGAAATAAGCACTCAACTCCTCGGCGGAAATCTTGCCGTCGTTGTTTGCATCGAAGTACCGAAAAACCTGCCGGAACTCTTCTTCCTTACTACTTTTCAGCCCGCCACCGCCGTGGGTGGTGGTTTCAGGAGAAGGGTCTTGGGTTTTGGGCTTGGAACGACGGCGGAAGGGGAGGCGGAGCTTGAAAGCTCTGCCGGCGAATGATCTTGCTATGCCTGCAATCGCCATTCTTGCAAGGAATACTGTAGGAAATTAAGGAAAATAACAGGTGTATATATAGTGTTGAAATTGTATGAAATTTTGCTTAAGTAATAAATATTTGAGGCCGGACCGTCGGATGTGAAGTTGCGAGGCAGCTTCCTCGATTTCGAGAATAATTAGAAATGAAGGGTAAGTAATTAAGGTGGTTGAATTTTGGAAATTAAAAGCGAATAAATTTACTATGGAAATTTGTTTCCCTCTACTTTAGTTTTCTTTCTGCTTTAATGATCCTGTTTTCCTGTGGACAGAATTTTCTAGGAAGGAACCTAGTAATTGTGGTTGTCGTGTTCAATATATTTCTATAATACCTAAAATTGTAAAATTAGTTCTGCATGTTGGTAATATAGTCCTATAATTGTTAATTTAAATTAGAGTTTGTTTGATTTGGACGAAAAGTAGGTGTATAAAACATGTGGAAGTAAAAAAAAATTTGATGTTTGGTTAGGGATAATAATTAGAGAGAAAGTAAAATTGAATGTATATAACACTATTTTGGAGTCCAATTTTGCTTCTGTTCAAAATTGGGCAGAAAAATAAAAATGTAAAAAAGACCAAATAGTATATATTTTATTTTTATTTACTCAATTGCTTGTATATATAATTTTCCTCCAATTCATTTTTCCTCCCCTTGAAAATACAGGTACATAATTTTTTAGGAAAAAAATAAATTGTTGGAAGAACTGCTACGTTGCCGACCATCGATAGTAAATTTTATTTTCTTTAAACTGGATAATTTAGAATAAATGTACAATACTGTAAATCTATGCATAGTTTATGGGTGCAAAGTGTATTTAATTTTTTTTTAAAAAATAAGTGTTATATGTTTAATGTTGTGTTTTAAGAGATAAAAGTTACTCTTCTTTATCAAATCATCTCTTTTTATATATATTTTTACATATATGTGCGTGTATATATATATATATATAAATCATATGTTCATTATCAAATCATATTTTTTTATATTATAATTACATATATGTGTTTATATAAAAAATTCACACAAATAAAATATAAAAATAAATAGGCAAATACTGAGAATGTTTAGGCCATCCCAAAAAAATTGAAACCAACAAAGTTTCTCTCTCTAATTTTTGGTTTTCTTTCTTGGGTGGTGGTGTATGTAATGGGGTTGCTGAGGTTGGCACCCAATTTTGGTTTTCCTTCAGTGCTCTTTACTGCATGGCTTCCTTAGCATTTGAACCGCGCCACTGCCACCAACCCATTCACTTTCACTCACTAAATTCTCGTTTCAAGCATTCTTCTCCCATCAAGAATCAGATTTCTTTGAACTGATCTCTCCGCCTTGTGTTCGTCTGTTGCCCATTTTCTCTTTCTTCTCTTGTTTTTTGTTCTTTGTCATGATGGAGCAGTGGGATTCTCAAATGATGTGAGTTGTCCTACTCTTTAACTGCAAAATTGTAGGCAGCTTGTCCTACTTTTATCTGCAGTCGTCCACAGAAGAGATAGGAGGAAGAATTACAGCAGAGTTGTTGTCGCATTTTATATGTAGCGTTTTCTAGGTTCTTTTATTTGTTTAGTCAGAAGCACGCTTCCTTGTAGCCGTTGGCTATCTTCTTTCTTTTCACTTATAAAAGCGTTATTAGTTTCTTATGGTAATTAATTAGTTTGACAGTTAACTCTGTTAAACTGCTTATAAAAGAAGACTTCGTCTTCTTGAACAGACACTCAAGAACAGCTACTGTAAATCATTTTCTTTGAATAAATTGTTCCCTCAATGCTTACTTTTCTACATTAACAGTGGAATGCTTTCGCTTTTTTCTTAAGAATTTCGTGAGGGTTCTTGAGCGATTTCTTGATTTTTTTTTTGTTCTAAATTGATTTCTTGATTTTCTTGAGGTTTTTTCTATTTCTTGATTTATTTCTCGATTTTCTCAAGGGTTTTTCTACATTAACAGTGGAATGCTTTCGCTTTTTTCTTAAGAATTTCGTGAGGGTTCTTGAGTGATTTCTTGATTTTTTTTTGTTCTAAATTGATTTCTTGATTTTCTTGAGGTTTTTTCTATTTCTTGATTTATTTCTCGATTTTCTTGAGGGTTTTTCTATTTCGTTATCTATTCTGTTCTTTATTTTTTGCCCCTTTGTAATTTCTTGATTTTTTTTTCCTGAAATGGTCTGTTTTGACATGTTATTGCATGATGCTTTTCCGCGTCGTGTGTATTTGCGATTTTGTTGATTTTGGCTTTTTTGCATGCTGGAACATGTACATTCACAATTATCTGATCAGAAACAACATGCACGAAACTGCCTGAGATTTTCGCCAGAGAGGCTAATGTCTGTCCCAAGGCTGTTGGTAGGTTGACTCTCTCGGTCACTTTCAAGATTCTTTTGATGTACTTAAGAAATCTATTGTTTTCTTGAGACTATTGTGTCTATTAATGCAAGAACTAATCGTTGCTTGAATTTAGTTTCTTTTGACGGAAACTTTTATTTTTGGAAAGTGTATCTAATCTATGGCTAAATTTTTTCTGAGTTGAGTGCTATTGCATGGTTGATTTTGGGTTATTTAAGCCAATGCTGCAGTGATATTTGGTTATGATATCTTATGAATAACAAGTACTGTGTAAATGCTTTTTGGTGCTCAAACTTTTTTCTTTAAGCAATTGAGGGTTGACGCTATTCTTTTCTTGCACAATAAACGTAGTATATTATGTTCCAATAATTTGCTGTAGTAATTGCTTGAGGTATCATTGCTTTTACATATATTTCTTTCTGCAGCATTGGAACCTCCTGAAGGGTTTCTGTCAGAATGGTGGTCGTTATTTTGGAGTGTATACTCTACTCATTGCACAAATCATGCTGAAGCACTAGAAGACTCTTCATCAAAGGTTTTGCTTAATATAAATTTGTTTAACCGCCGTTTTATCTCTGTCCAAATTCTACAATTATGCCAAGTTTTCCGTACTTGTCAGGCAACTCAGAATGCTGGAAGTGTGTCTCAGAATGTTAATTCTGTTATGCTGGACCCAGATGTCGATTATATTTTACAGACTCGCCCCACAGTGCAAATGCCAGGACTTCCTAGTATGCTACAAACTCTCAATCCAAGGCCAGACATAGAAAATTTGCAGCAAAGTGATGCTTCGAGAATGATGCCAAGGCCAATATTAGAACTTCCTATTTCAGACTTCAGTACAAGGCCAGGACAAACTTCAAGAAGTTTGATAACTGCACCAATATTGGAGCAAGAGCGTCTTAAGCTTCCTGTCAGGGACTTGAATTCTGACTCGCAGGTTCTAAATGTCAATGAATTAGCTTGCATGCTGCCATCTTCAAGAAATTCTAGGTAACTCATCTTCTGAGTCTACTGTCTATCTGAATCCGTCTCTCGCAAAGCTGCTATAAATTTCTTCCAAAGTCCTTGTTAGGTGATGTTCTCATTACAAAGGTGGTAAAAAGGAAGGTGATTGCTATTAAAAGGATGTTATAAGGGTGCTTTATACCTATTCTGATTTCCCTGGAATTGATTTCACTTAAAAGTTACATAAACTGCATAACATGATTTGTGAGAATTCCTGATTTTCAATGACTTCCTAAGTTACGGCTGGCGTGGTGATTTTTCATATGAAAACTTATGAATTTTTGGCTTATAAATGCTAGTGTGTTCTATCTTGCAGCCACCTACTGTAGAAATTATATAGGAATCCTCAGCTTTCTGTTACTAGAGTATGTCAACGTTTTATGCAACTAATAGTAGGATACAGTTAAAAATGATGTTGATAAAATATTTTACTTATTCTGTAGAATGACAAAGGTGGTGCTAGTTTGAGGAGATCCACTGCCGCAGAACCAACTTATCATCCACCACGACCTATTCAACCCGAAATAAGACCTGCTGATAGAGGTTTGTTAGATGCTTGTTCCTCTTATCGTTCTGTCCTCATTCCTACTTAGTTGTATATTGATTTTTGTTCCACCACGTACCCTTTTGTCTTGTAAAAGGGTAGTTGGTGGGTTATGTGAACGGAAGTTGTATCTTGGAGAATTCATTAGAATCTTTAAGAAGTTCTTTGGTTCTGAAAGAATTTAAACTTTAGACCAACACTAAAAAGGGCGGGGGTTCAATCATTTAAAGCTTTTTTCTAAAATCAAAATTGTATTAGGAACTCTGGCATAATGAAACCCCTCCCCAAGACCAAATTGTGGATCTGAACTGAATATGTTGTTACAATGTAAAGCTAAAATGTAGAGTTCACTTGATATGACCTTCTCAGATTGCAAGTTTATAATCTTTTGCCCCACAGATTCCCAAGGGTGTCTTCAGCTTCCTGTCAAGAACTTGAATTATAACTCGGAGCTTTGTGATTTTGATCAGTTACGTTGCTTACTGCCATCTTCAAGCAATTGCAGGTAACATTATGTCGAATATACAGTCTGTTTGCTGATTCTAAAGTTATCATGACATTCTATTCAGTACAACTAACTGCGGTTCAGTATAGGCATCGCTGTTGCTACCCATTTAGTTAGTAGGAGACCTAAACGCTTTATAGGTGTCGCTATTGACGTAATTAGTAATCAGTACTGCCAGCCTAAATACGGCTAGTTATCGAGTTACACTGCTAGTCTCTGTTAGTAGAGGCAGTTGTTCTCGAGTGGCTGCACCAAGTGGTGGTGCTATAAAGAAGGCAGGGGTGTAAAATCTTTTGGATCTTTGGATTTTTGTGCAACATAAAGAAGTGCATAACAGTCTATAATATAGGAAATTTTGATGTGTTTAAATTATTTTATGTCGTCAAACTAGCCCAAGTGCTCCTCGGTTTCTTCAATGAGCATAAGTCTTGCTATATGTGGGCAAACTTCATGAATTTGCCGTATTAAATAACTTACTCCCACTAGTCTTTCAGATATTAGCAATAACTCTTGTGTTGTCTTTCCACGTACAATGAGCTTGCATGCGAGATCTCATCAGCATAAAATTTCTTTACTTGTCTTCAGTAACCAAAAGGAATTCGGAAATGCGTCTCATTGATTTAGTCTCATCTCAAAGAAATACTTAACACAATAATGCATATTTTTACATGGACTTGGAGCCCTGGACTAAATCATTCTAGTCAAAAGTTCATTAAAATAACTTTAGAGTTGATCTTCTTTTTCCCTTACTTTCTAACTGGTATAATCTTACATCTAAGAGCCTCTGAAATTTCATGAGAAGAGAATACATCTTTTGATAACAGAAAATATCACAGGATGTGTTGCTTTCTTCCTTTATATGATTGGATAAAAATATGATTTAATGTAAATGGAATCTCATGACATTTTATGTATATTCTGCAGCATGCTTTCAGGAACTTAGTTTGTTTCACTTGGTCCCACGAACATCCGGGGAGCTGATTTACCTGCGTCTTGAAGTTCATCCAAAATTGCTAAAACGAAAAAGATGTTGAGGTAAGTAGAAGCAATCTAGTTGTTTGCATTGACTTTTGATTCCCTTAAGCTTGTTCACAATTTTACTATTATCCGCTTATCTATTTACCATTCTCAGGTGTAGAGATTACTTTACAATTTTATTGGATAAATTTAGTAAATATTTATTAAACATTATGTTTTCTTATTCTTCCGACAGTATGTTTACCCATACTTTTTCTCGTGTCCCAAATATTTAAAAGAAAGAATGTTGATAGAATCAGAAACATTGTAATAGATCAAAAGCCTATTACTATAGACATAGAAAGCTTGTTTTATATCATCGGACAGTTTGACTATGGTATGTGATTGGATTTCAAGAAGAAAAGGTCACTCTCTTTTGATGTATGCTATCTTGCTGAAAATTTCTTTTTATTCAGAAATTCTTTTTCCTTGCATCCTTGTTTATAGGTCGCATGTGTAACTGTTGACTCAAGGACACTAAGTTTGGCGTGTAAGGGCGCAAAGATCTTTTTGACTAGTTGTCAAGACAACTTGCTGGACTGTCCGAGTTTCCTCATGCTATACATCTGCTAATAACCTCTGCATCTGCTATGACGGTATTTTCTCTAGCAAAGTTAAATGTTTCCTATAGAGTTTTCAATATTTCTCATGATATTGTATGGTTAACTTTTCCCTTGGATTAATCAGCTAGATGTTCGTAAAGCTGCTGAAGCAGGCTTTAGTGAAATAGTCAGGGTTTGTGGACACGAAATGGCATGTAAGCCGCAAAGTTCTAAAGCTTTGTTAGAGATCTCTTGACTTAGAGATCATAATTTTATCTAATTTGTTCCTCTTGTAGGTGACACAAGTTTTGAAAAGTGTACAAGGTTCTTCTTTTAGCTATTGATGTCGAACAACTGTAACCGTATAGGATTTTCAAGGTAATTTTATTTTGTGCCCTAACTCGAGTAAACTCTCATCGAAAAGATGAAACAGTTTTTCTATCTTCCAAATCTGAATTTCATGGCTTCTTGTTGGCTTGTAGAAAATATCGAATCGAATAGATTGATTTTAGCAACCATAACATCCAAAACCAGCTCAAAGGTTGGAAAATCCAATGCTTATGGTGATCGTGCGCTTCCATCATGGCAAGGAACATAGTTGCATTTTCAGTACGTTTTCATGTGGTTGAATTGCTTAATTTTTTGAATCATGGCATATATTTTGATCAATATCTTGTTCCTGTAGAGAGGCGGTCCTTTGGCCTCCTACCAAAGGACCAAGACAAGATTGATCGTGTCTGTTCACGACATCAATATTCAGTCACATGCTTGCTGAATGTGAATGACTCAAACAAGGTAAGATAAATTTGGCAGTTGACATACAAGGTATGGCCTTTTCATTTTGGTTGTTATGCTTCATGTAATTTTTTTTTGGTTGATTTTGTCCGATTGGTTTCTTCTCATTCTTTTTGTCTTTTGATTGTTAGTGATTGTGGGCTTTTCTTATTGGTTTGTGATTTTTGGGGTTTTATTCAGAATTATTTATGTGTTTGTGCTTTTTGTATTTTGATTGTTTTTGTGAATGTGGTGTTGTGTGGGTTTGCACTGTCTCTGTTATTTATTGTGGGTTTTGGTGCAATTTGATGACCTAATCGTTTGTTCTTGTTTCTTGGATTTGATCTTTTGTTTCTACTTAGTTTGTAATTGTGGGATGCTTTTTGTGATTCTCGATTGTTTTTTATGGATTATGATTCTTGAATTTTTAGTTTCTTGAAATTTGTTTTAATTTTGTCTTGTAATTAGTTTTGTGATTGTGGACTTGAATGCAACTGGTGTGATATTTGAATTAGTTTCTTGGACCTTTCTTTGTGCTTGTGATTATTCATTTTTTTGGTTGAATTTGGTCTCATTGATGTTCCAATATTTGGTTAGTTTTCTGGGTGTTTGATTCTTTTGATATTCTAATGGAATTTCAGTAATTAGTTGTGTGATTGTGGGTTTTTTTTTTATTGATTGTTCTGTGGTTTGTGGGATTTTATTCTGGTTGTTTATGTGATTGTACTGTTTGTAGTGTAATTTGACGTGTGATTGTTGTTTGTCTTGTGATTAACTGTGATTCACGATTTTTTCTGACTGTTGTGTGATTTCTGAATTTGTATTGTTTATGTGACTGTTTGTATTTTGATTGTTTGATCGTTTTTGTTTGTGGGCTTGTGAAATTACTTTAATTGTTGTGGATTTTGGTGTAATTTGACTTAATTGTTTGAACTTGTTTCTTCGATTAGACATTTTGTCTTCTAAATAGTTTATGTGATTATCGGTTGTTTGTATCTTTTTGTGATTGTGATTTGTCTTGTGATTCTTTTTGTGATTGTGCTTTGTGTTCTAATTCTTTTTGTGATCGCGAGTTTGTTTTATGAATTTTCATGAATGTGGGTACTTTTCTGATTGATTGTTATGTGATTTGTGATATTTTATTCTGATTGTTTGTGAGATTGTGTTGTTTGTGGTCTCATTGTATTTATGACTGGGGTTGTGTGGGTTTCTTTTGTTTTTGTGATTTATCGTGGGTTTTGGTGCAATTTGAGTTAATTATTGGTACTTATTTCTTGGATTTGATCTTTTGTTTCTAATTAGATTGTAATTGTAGGTGGTTGTTTGTGATGCTTGATTGTTTCTATGTCAGTTATGATTCTTGAATTTTCAGTTTCTCACTTTCTTGGAATTTTGCTTGATTTTATCTTGTAATTAGTTTTGTTACTGTGGATTTTTGGTGCAATCAGTGTGATATCAAAATCAGTTTCTTGGATTCTTATTCATTTTGGTTGTGGAGCTTGATGTTTTTTTTGGGTTAATTTTCTTATGATTATTCGTAATTGTGTGTTTTTTGTGATTGTTGTGTGATTTTGGATTTTTATTCACATTGTTTGTGTTTGTGCATTTTGTGTTTTGATTGTTTTTGTAACTGTGATGTTGTGTGGATCTGCACTGTTTCTATAATTTCTTGTGGGTTTTGGTGCATTTTGATGACCTAATTGTTCATTCTTTTTTCTTGGATTTGATCTCTTGTTTCTAATTAGTTTGTAATTGTGGGATGTTTTTTGTGATTCTTGATTGTTTCTTGTGGACTATGATTCTTGAATTTTAGTTTCTTGGAATTTTGTTTCAATTTATTCTTGTAATTAGTTTTGTGATTGTGGGTTTGTGGTGCAACTGGTATGATATTTGAATCAGTTTCTTAGATCTTTTTTTGTGGTGTGGTTATTCATTGTTTTTTGGTTAATTTGGTCTATTGATGTTCTGAATGTTTGGATAGTTTTCTCGATGTTTGATTATTTTGATGTTCTGATGGAATTTTAGCTTAGTTTTGTGATTGTTGGTTTGCGGTGCAATTGAAGTTCTATTACTCAGTTAGTTTATTGTTCTGTGATTTGTGGGATTTTATTCTGGTTGTTTATGTGATTGTGTTGTTTGTGTTCTCATTGTATTTGTGCTGTTTGTAGTGTAATTTGACCTGTGATTGTGGTTTGTCTTCTGATTGACTATGATTGTGGGTTTTTTTATGAGTGTTGTGTGATTTCTGAATTTTCATCGTTTATGTGACTGTTTGTACTCTGATTTTTTGATTTTTTTTGGTTGTGGGCTTTGTTTAGTTACTTGAATTGTTGTGGGTTTTGGTGCAATTTGACTTGTATTTATAACTGAGGGTTGTATGGGTTTCTTTTATTACTGTGATTTATCGTGGGTTTTGGTACAATTTGAGTTAATAATTAGAACTTGTTTGTGATGCTTGATTGTTTCTTATCAATTATGATTCTTGAATTTTCAATTTTTCTCTTTCTTGGAATTTTGTTTGATTTTTATCTTTTAATTAGTTTTTTTACAATGGATTTTTGGTGCAACTAGTATGATATCAAAATCAGTTTCTTGGATATTTTTTTCTTTTTGGTTGTGGTTGTTTTTTTGGTTAATTTCGTGTGACGAATGTTTTATGATTTTTTTTTCTTATGATTGCTAGTGATTGTGGGGGGTTTTTGTGATTATTAGATTTATGGGTTCTTATTTAGATTGTTTGTGCTTTTTGTGTTTTGATTATTTTATGACTGTGGTGGTGTTATGTGTTTGCATTGTTTGTGTGATTTATTGTGGATTTTGTGCAATTTGACTTAATTATTCGTTCTTGTTTCTGGGATTTGATCTTTTATTTCTAATTAGTTTGTGATTCTGGGATGCTTTTTGTGATTCTTGATTGTTTCTTGTGGATTATGATTCCTGAATTTTTAGTTTCTTGGAATTTTATTTTAATTTTGTCTTGTAATTAGGTTTGTGATTGTGAGTTTGTAATAAGTCAATTGTTGGTAAATATGAATCTCCATTCAAATTTTATGCTAATTTCAATAAATTCAATGAATTTTGATTAACGGAGAGATCTATTTGTCGGACGAAAGCAAATATAATTATACCAAATCTCATGTCGGTGTAATTATCTCATTCACTTAAGATTATATTTAAATTAATGAATTTGAATTTGAATTTGAATTTGAAAAAATAATTCAAAGAAAGGATTTCAAATGATTTTATATAAAAAAATATTTAAAATTTACTAATATATAATAAAATATAATTTAAATTTAGAAATAAATTTAAAACCCTTTAGTTTTAAAAATATTCAAATAAATTGAAAAGATTATAATTTTAAATTGATCGATTCAAATAAAATTTAAATATATTTATAATGAAAATATAATCACTTCTAATAGTACAAGACGTTGATGGGATGGGCATGTCAGCAAAATAATTGCAAGAACAAGACAGAGGGGGACGCTAAGGCAAAAATCCGTCTTCATAAGTTCTTGGAATGGAAATTATGTCTGATGGTACATTGTACGTAGACATATTTCACTCAATTCTTGAAATGAATTCAAAGGTACATTGAATCTAGTCACATTTTCCCCTTGTCCTAAAAGTAATTATTTTATGTTAATGTAATTGATCACTTTATTTAATTATAAAATAATCAGACTATTTAATTGTTTATTAGAAAAAAGAATTGAAAACAAATATTGAGATTTAAAGTTTTAGTATGCACTCTTGAGGTTGCAATTATAATTATAAGTATATCGCTATTTAGGACAAAATTTATAGTTACACCTCCTGTGATAAATTATATCGACACTTTTCAGGAGGTGTAATTTTACATATATCAGATATATTTATGTAATTAAGTTTGTTTTTTTTTAAAGTATCAGTATAACTTACCCATGCTGCACCAACTATTATATAGTTTTACGGATTCATAAATTTTCTTGACTACTCACAAAAATAAAAATAAAAATAATGAATTCTGAGTACACATTTAAATTAATTGCGATTATAAAATAAGGACGACTAATATATTCAATAAATTTGTAATAAGTCAAAATGTATTGAATTTCAAACCGACGAAAATATTATTTCATCATAATATTTATTTATTTTTAATTAATATCAATAGATATCCAAATTAATCAAAATTAAGTAATATGGGATTGAGAATTTATTTTTTATTTTTATTTTTGGAAACAGAAGTGGGTATTTATTTAATTGAATTAGACGAAGAAACCCTGGAGTTCATTTCGTGTCGTACTCTCAGAACTACTGAAAATGGAAAGGATGATAACAATAAGAGTTTTCTATTCCGATGATTTCAAATATTGGTCCTTTTATTTATCACAACTCTAAATATGTATGTGAATTCTATTTATATTATCTCAAACATGTATGTTAAAATATAAGATATCAGTACAATCAATTATCACAGTATATAAAGTGATGAAATAAAATTTTAAAAGAAGTTTGAAATTAGAAAAGTTGAATTGGTGGAGAGCCGCGACACTTGTCTTTATCCTAAAGCTCTATAATTGTTTCTATACGTGCAAGTTTTAGTGGCTGATCATGACTCTAGGAACTCTAGAGCTTTGTGGGAGTACAAAATATTTTTAGAACTCATGAAAAACGCTATCTCAGTACTCATTATAAAAAAAAAATCACACAGTCGATTAAATGAGTCATAAATATAAAATTGGAATGGTAAATACTGAATAGACTTCATAAAAAAATCACAATTAAATAATCATAATAATGGGATCATAAACTTCAAATAAGTATTAGTTAAACTGAAACAAAGGGTTTGAAATAATTTGATAATTTAAAAATTTTTTAGAGCTCATCTCCAACAAATACTGTCCATTCTCGTATCATGATTAGCTTTTAATGACTTTTCATATTTGTACACTTTTCCATTGTAATAATGAAAAAAGTTAAGGTTTTTTAATTTCATTTTCTTACGCAACTCTCTTGGTTTCGTATTTTTCCTAAAAAAAGAGAAATTGTCTAATTTTTCATGAAATACAAAAGACATCTAAGTGTAATTAATTCTAAAATATATAAATAATTATATACACTCATAACCTATGGTTTGTCTGCACAAACCACCCGTACCTTTTGCATAATCACAAAAACCGTCCCTTATAGTAAAAAAATAAGAGTAGTTTGTGTAATAATGTTCACGTTTTTGGGGAGTGTACGTGTAGTTTTTTTTTTAAAAAAAGAATAGTTAATGTGCAAATGGTACTGACATGTTTTGATGAATATATGTATAATTATTCAAAAAAAATAAAATAATTTGTATAAATTGATTATAGATAAAAAAATATAAATATAATTATCCATATAATATAATAAATAGGTGCATCCAAGTAAGGATAGGATATGCTGCGCATCGATGGCGTTCCTTTGGTCATTGTCAAATCTCAATCATATTATTTAAAGTAGTGCGTTTCATAGTCCTTGGCGTTTTGCAACTTCTCCAACGTATCATATTCACCACCAATTTTTGGCTTATCCCCTCATGCATATCCCCATTGCTTGCGTGGTTTCTTGAACGATAAACATATCTATATATATATATATATATATACATGATATAGGCATACGTTTCATTAAAATTTCAATTGATTATAGTTTAGTTTAGAATATATAAAAGTTTTTGTTTGTAAAATTTCATTAATAATAATAATAATAATAATAACAACAACAACAACGTAGGTTGTGAATTTGTACTGAATTTCTTAATCAGAATGAGATCAACTAAACTTTTATTAATCGGAATATGATTTACCCCCGCGCCCATTCTCTTCGCTTCCTTCTGGTAGAGTTTATATTGTAGTCGATCATGCATTGTGGCATTGATGATGGGCATAGATTATGTCGCATTTTCTTCTTGAATTTGGACTCCTTTTTGGACTTTGTTCATTAGAGTCATTTTCCTAATAACCGCTACATCATCACTTTGAACCTGGACATATTTCTAAGTTTCATACATTATTTCCTTGAACCTGGATTGATTTTTATATTTCATTAAATAGAGATAATCATGCTACTTATCATATTATATTTAATTACTTAATAATGGAATATCAATTAATTATATAATGTACTATTTTCGGGAATATCAACCTTTCCTTTTTTAAATTAATCTTTTCCTCCATCAAATTTGTAGTATTTTAAAATCTTACTAATCATTTAAAATAATAAAATCATTTTCATTTTATCTATTTATATGTAATAATTAGGACTAACTACACTTAAACCCCTTTAAAAGTATAAAATTATACTTTTCTTCAAAAAATTTTGAAATTACACTTGCACTATTTTAAAAAATTTTCTATTTACACCTAACCCCATTCTATAAAGTTTGGAAGAAAAATGCTAACGTTATAAAAAAAAAAAAAAAGAATTCTTTCCTTCATTTAACAATCTCAAATATATTTTTCTAATTATAAAAGGATAAATAGAATGTACAAAATTTATATTAAATGAGGGGTAAAATTAAAAATTTAGTAATTTTTTTTGCTAATGTCAACATTTTTTGTTCAAACCGTAGCGAAAGATGTGTAAATCACTATTTTCAAAGGAAATGTAATTATAATTTTATATTTTAGAAAAAATTTAAATATAATTAACCCTAATAATGATGTAGTACGAGTTGAAACCCATTTCTACATAAACCTAAATTGAAGCTTTACCAATTTATTTAGTTCATTGTGGTATCAAAATTGAGATCTTACACGTGTTGGGTAGGATTGTCGTCAGCTGTCAATTACTGTACTAGGTTTGGATGCCCGAGATTAATTACAATGTGATCTGTCTATGTATTTGTATCAGTTGTATTATAATTATGAATTTAGCCTTGCTATATATGCAAAAATGCCAAAAATACATGACTAAATTATGAGCATCACATTTGCAAACGTTAGCCTCACCATGTCGCCATCTCCTGAATTTAATCTCAACAAAAATATTAAAATATTTTTTTCTTATTTCAACGTATTTGTTGATTTGAAAAATTAGTGTGTTGAAGCAATCTTTTACAGTAAAACCTCTATAAATTAATACTTTATAAATTAATAAACTCTCTAAAATAATAAAATCCGATTTGGGCCTTTGTAAAAAATCATCAAATTCAATAAGATAATAAGATAATAATTTTTCAAAAAATTCCTTTATAAATATTAGGTCACATTAAAACTCTAAATTAATAATTCATAAATATTATAATTATAAATATTATGGTAATTTGCTCAATTATGAAGTCTGTAATGCTTTACGCATTGGATCATTCATGGATGATTTTGCGATGTCTTTTAGATGAGAAGACATGGTTAGGTGTTATGAATTATTTTATTTTCATATTGAGATTTATATAGTATATGTTTCATTCATCATAACATGAATATATTTAATTGACTATAATAGTTATTTAAGTGCAACGAATTAATGTAAAATATGTATGTTTAAGTAATTCCAATGAATTGATACATGCATCTATGAATATAATAGTTAATTGTATAAAATGAATTGATATTATACATGAATATATTTAATTAATTACAAAAAATTGATTGATGCATGAATATAATCAGTGGAAATATATGAATTCATTTATTTTAAGTACATATTTACTAAATTTGCGGAATTTTAAAAGTCTCTCTTTTAATTAACAAAATATTAATTTATAGAAAAATTAATATCTCTCTAAATTAATAAAATATCATAGTCCCAAGGTTATTAATTTATAGAGGTTTTACTGCAATTTGAATATAGTGAATGATGTAATGAATCATACTGTAAAAGAAATCACAATGGTCGACAAAAACAGAAAAATATATAGAGTAAATTACAGTCGCTTCCGCTAAAGTTTTGCATAATTACTATACCCCCTGATTTTAATATCCGTGTAATAACGAGATCATTCCTTTAGATTTTTATTCAATTTTTATAATGAACTACCTAAAGTGTCGTTATGGATTATAATTTTATAAAACATTATGAACTAAAATTCTCATTAATGAATTTTTTACTTAACCCACCATCATATTTTTTTCCACTTTTTTTCAAATATTATATTTTTTTTAAAAAATCAGCAAGCGTAAAATAGTACATTTTTACTTCACCATCTAAGGACTACATACTTAATTTTTATTTGATGGAGGTATTTATAATTATGCTATATTTTAGAGAAAGTAACTATAATTTACCCAAATATATATATTTTTAATAAATCAATTATAATTATATTATAAATTTCAATACTACGTATCAATCAACATATATATTATCATCAACTACTTTTATAATATGCAAACGACTACTATTATAAATAAAATTGGTGCTCGTAACGAATGAAAAGCGATTTTTTTCTTTCTAGATAAATAAAATAATACTTGTAATGTAATTGATTTATAATCTAATAATTAATCACATGTTAAATATAATAATATTTTTAATATTTAAAATTAATCTAATATAATAAAATTAAATTCTCATGAAAAATATTTCACGAAAGAGGTATTTGACACCACTATACTGACAAGTGTCCTGTTTTCGATTTTAGGTTTCAATTCTATCCTTGAAGATATAACTGGCAATAATCATCTTAAATACTGAGAAGGAACAAATAAACCGTCCCTATCTATCTCTTGTGGACCTTTTCAATCTTGAAGAGCCATATTTATTTGCCAAACATATTATTTGAGAAAACATATATATATAAAAAAATTGAGGGTGGGTGAAATAAATTTTCATTAAGGTAAATTACATCGATACCTCACGAGCGAGGTTAGACTTAATTATACAAATACCCATATTTTTTATAAAATTACAGATCCACTCCCTAATGGGGTACTGTTAATGCAACGTGTCCAATGGGTGTTTGTGTAAAGTTTCACTATTGAAGAGGGGTGTACCTGTAATCACAACTATGATGTCAATGGATGTACTTGTAACTTTGTACAAGACAAGACGTGTTTGTGTCATTAGACATAACCTTAAGAAGTGTCAATATGTGTAGTTATGGTCATTAACTACGTACTTTGTACTTCTTGTTAATGATGCCTATCACAACTGATGAAGTTGAGGCCCCATAACTCAAAAGTATTAAGTTCAAACTCTACCAACATTGGAAATATTATTATACTTTAATAATATGTGTTAATTAAATATAGTTATTTGATATTAATGAATAGTACATGATTGTTATTGTTTGTGGTAATTGTCAAATATTCATATTTAATATTGATAATTGTAATAAACTCATTTAGAAAAGAATAATAATTCATCACTTTCATTTAAAACAAAAACTATTTTATTTTTCTTGATTGAAATTATACCCTTTCCTTTTCCAATTTGACTATTTTATTTTAGGTTTCTTTGAAGCTACAAGACATATAATCCCGCTAAAATGTGTCCAAAAAATCACTCACTCCACCATTTCATTACCTCATTAATCTCTTGGTTGTCTTGGGACAGTAATCATGTGATCGTTACAAAGCTAGAATAATCGTAAAAAATTCTTATATAAATCAAGACCGTTGTATATCATATTTGTTATATGGTCTTTTTTTTTTTAATTGTAAATCAAACACATAATCAGTATATTAAATTTATCATATAATTGACATCGATCTGGCCAAATCTAATCCAAATTAAAAAATTTCCGGACAACCATAAATAATTGCAGGTACTATGTAAAAAACCGCATATGAAGTGAGATGCAGTAGAATATGCTGCTGCTCACAAATCTTTTATGGCAAAAAAGACATCTTCATAGTCTGAATGAACTAGACAAGAGGTCCAGGTTGATACCACACAACTAGGGTAGGTGGTATCTATTTAGGAAAGATGAAAAATATGAATTTATTTATAATATCCTTTTGAGTTGTAAATAGTAATATATCGCTATATAATTATTAGGAAATTATAATAAAATTACAAAAATTAGATTTTGTATCAAATTTATTTCCTCAAGTTTCAAGAAAATTAGGTAGGAGGTAATTTAATTTCCCTTCCGTTCTTTTATTTGAATTACGTAATTTTTTTTCTCTTGTAAATTTCGTTTATATTATATTATGTACTGCAATTCATCAATGTACGTTATTATATTTAAATTTTTCTTTTTTATTTTTTTAAACAAGATAAAATAAGAATTTGAGCACTTATTCTATTTGAGTTTACGAATAGAGTATTTTTGTATGCTATTTATACTCTTTTTTTATAGAGTTAATTACACTTAAATAGACTTTCTTTAGAACACGGATTCTACCATAAAACTCTTGAAATTACACTTGTACCCCCTTTAAGAGTTATCTATTTACAACTGTATCATTTATATTAGGATTTGGACCAAAAATGTTGATTACGTAAAAAAAAATATATAATTTAATTTTACACCTCATTTCAACATTACGTATACGTTAGTGACAATATGATTAGTTCTTTCATTGATTGATGACTACTTTTTATCCAATAGAAATAGTGTAGAAACATATTTTAATACAATTACACTATTTTTTATTTTATATATATTATATTTATCCTCTTACAAATATACAGATATTACTAGGTATCTTTTCAATAAATGAATGAGGGATATATAAGAAGTTTTGTAATTTCTTCTGTTGATATCAGCATTTTTCCTCCAAATCTTGATGGAAGGAGCAGGATTGTAAACGGACAATTCTCAGCGGGAAGGAAAGCATAACTCCTAAAGATTCTTTGGGGAAAAATTACAATTTTTATATTTTTGGAGGGATCGAAGTGTAATTAACCCCTTTCTTGGTTTCTTAAACATTTCGTATATCAGAGATGAACGGTGCAGACTCCGCACCAATGCACCAATAACATTGCAGATTTGAGTGCTCCTCATTTATATATATGGGTACAAGGGGATACATATATACAACATACCAATAATGAAGGGGGGGTTGAAGCTGTCTTACTGCAGGGTTGAGAGAAAACCTTGTATGCGATGGATAGAAGAGGTGTTCAAAGACTGTCTCTGCAACCTCAACGATCAAATCTCATTCGCTCTGGGGATAGCAAGTTTGGTTTGCTGGTCAGTTGCAGAAATCCCCCAGATTATTACCAACTTCACCAGCAAATCCGCCACCGGCGTGTCTCTAGCATTTCTTTCCACTTGGATAATCGGGTCAGTGTTAGATTTTGTAACAGTACCAAGTATTTTAGGTGTAGTTAAGGTAAACAGTCCGTTGAGAAGTTACTATGATTGATGTTTTTGCAGCGATGTTTTCAATCTTGTGGGCTGCATTCTTGAACCGGCTACGGTAATTAACTCATCTCAACTCTTCTTCTTCTTCTTCTTCTTCTTGTTCATGTAACTACATTTTTCTCTCCTTTGTCGACTGCGTTGTAAATCTTTTATCCTACTCGGTCAAATTTGAACCAATTATATAATAAGTGTAATGCACTTTTTATGTGATTAGTATATAATTTAAAAATAATAATACACTTACTCTGTAATTGGTCCGATTCCATGAAAGAATTTTTCATTTGCTAGCTTGTTATGAATCCTTATGTAGCTTGCAATAGACCATTTTATCCTCATGGGACGTGCGTGCACAAGGTATTATCTATTTTGGTTGAAATTTCACATTTTTAGTTTTAGAAGTATGTGCTCACTGTCATGAATGATTTATTTGTTGTATGAAGTCCAAATTTAAATTTGTTGCGTGAAAATAATTTTAGGGTAATGGAAGTTTTTCGAACTGAGGTTTGTTATGTATTCAATTATACTAAAATATTTTAATTAAATAAATTATTTGTTATGAATATAATTATAAATACTCTTTCAGTACTTGGAAAATAATCAATACCCTAATATTTGATGATATTATGTAATATTCCTCGGATAAATGTCTAAAAATGTCCACTTTTTTATGCCCTTGCTACTTTTTTTTAAAAAAAAAAGTTTAAATAAAAAGTGTAAAAACAAAAAGCTGATGAGATCAAATTTCCTTCTTGCCCTTGCCCTCCTAGTCCATAAATATTTTTTTAGAAATTGTAAAAAGAAGTAAAATTAGTTCATTCTCCATAAGGGCATTTTTGCTATTTTATCATAAAAAATAGATAGAAATCTAACAAAAGTTAACGAAATGGATTAGTTGTTGGATGAAGGTTAAAATTAGTGAGGTACTCATAATTTTTCAAATAACGATGAGGTATTTGTTATTATATCAAACTAGCATGTATTTGCCCTATACGTTGCACGGTTAGTTCAAAACTAATTTATCCACTTTATATGAAATAGGGGAGAGAGATAAAAACATTAGTTGGTTTCTGTTTTAAATAATATAATATGATATCAAACATCAAACAAGCTAATTATAATTTGTCATTTTTTTATCATTATAAATAAAAAAAATTAGTGAGGATTAACCTTGGGGGAGAGTTTGAAGATTAATGACACATGGTAGTTTGAGCACCAAATTTGAATGGTTCCCCTCGGATCATTGTCTTTAAATATAGTTGGGGGGATGAAATTCTTTTTATTTCAAATCAGTTTAGTCGGATCTAAATTAATTATATAAAAAATTTAATTTTTTTATTATATAGTTAATGTATAATTGAGAAAATAATCAATCACATACTAAGTGTATTCTTATAATTGATTTGGTTTGACCAGGTCTAATTCGAATGAAAATTATCCATTGCTTTTTTTTTTTAAAAAAAAGTCTTTTTTTTTAGAAAAATTCATCATTATACTTTTATTAATCCCCAAACACAATTTAGAAAAAAAATTTCCACCCCAATCAAATCATCTCATTCTTTCTATTCAAAGATGGATAAATTCTCAAACAATTGCAGCCTTAGCTCCAATTTTGAACTTAGGCAACCTTTTTTTTTTTTTTTAATAAAATGCATTAATACATCATCTAGAACATTAAATACAAATTCAGAATGTGATTCTAACATCTATATATTTGTTTGATCCGATGCAGTTACCCACCCAATTCTACACTGCCCTGGTAAGTTCTACCGATATCGATGTTCTATCATGCTTTCGTCTCACATTCACCCATGATTGACAAGTGTTTGTTTCCAAATTAGTAATTATGATTTAAACGTGGGACCACTTACAATGCACGAATGAATATGAACATCAGTGTATGATACGAATGTGTGATTAAAAATTTATTTATTTATTTATCTAATAGTTTTATTTATTTATTTTTTTCCCCTATAGCTCTATACAACAGTTACAATCATATTAGCGTTGCAATGCGTATACTACAACCATTTTCGTCAGTGGTGGAAACGTAGCCAAAAAGAAGCAAACATGGTAATAATTTAGATAATTAATTTATTTAATTATTTTTCTGGCATTGTAACTTGTACTACTTTTTATTTTTTTCCCTTTCTTTGTTTTCCCGACAGGTTAAAGAGGAGACTGAACCCCTACAACGTAAGCTTCACCATGGAGGAACAGCTAGCACAAATGCTCCGATCGAGGTTCCTCGTCGAAGGGATTTTTACTTCATGTAAGAATGTTAAAGTTACATGATTGAAATAGTCTTTCATGAATAAAAAGCATAAACTATATATTTGATTGGGGTCGAGATTAGTGATAACATAACGAGTTGAGTCAGGTGGGATCACTAGACATCCTCGAGTTGGATGATGGGTTGGCTTATAAAATAATTTGTCAGACTTACTGAGGTGGTCCTCAACTAAAACTCTCGAATGCCTAAGTCAGAATTTGTTTAGGTTATAACAGGGTTGCAGAATTAGATCTCAAAGTAATTCATCTATACCTTGTCAGATAGTGCAATGGTATTTATAGAGGACCAATTGTCAGAACTTGTATGGTGCCACGTGTTGCTCAGAGAGCGCTTAGATGTTGAGGGATCAATGGTCATCATTTAGAGTTTTTAGGTTGGTCGGGTTGGATTGCACACCATTCGATTTAAAATATTTGGATCTTTATCCTATTTGATAAATGTTTGATCTTTTTGGGGTAAAATCATCATATGGAGGGTTTTACACTTTTTAACCCCTATCAATATCTATATGTTATTTCAAAATTAATTTTTGACATATATATATATGATAAATTATAACGGATTTTTTAATATTTTTTATAATTATAAATATCCTATCGTTGTTTAAAAATTTATAAACATCCATAAAATTAATTGTAACAAATATCTATATATTTATGAAATGCAGGTCAGCAAGATCTTTGGCAGGGAGCGACACTCCCCCAACCCAGTGTTACATAAAAGCTAGGAGCGGCCCTCCTGCGTTGGATCACCACTCCCACTCGTCGTCTGACGAAGACGACGACAACGAATCAATTTTTCCACCTCCTCCCTCCAATAAAACTGCCACTCAGCCTCGTCAAATTCCTCGTCAAGTAATTTCAAAAATCATATGCTACATTACGGATATTTTTTTTATTCAAATCGAATCAGCCATTCATTATGTGATCAGTTATTTTTCTTGAACCGTGTACTAACGACATGACAAATATAATGCACCTACTATATATAGTATTGGCTTAAAATTCGTTCGAAACTGATTTGAACTATAATTTCTTATTACATTGATAAATGAAAGTGTCTTGTAGTGTGTAATAAATTTGGAAATAATAATAATAATAATAATAATATTGTACAGGTGAAGTATGGAACATTTGTAGCTGCTACAGCAAATCTTCCGCGCTTGAGTGAGGCTTTGAGACGAGCCCTCGTGGCACAGCCGCTACTGCAGGTTTAATTAACGTTTGTCGGCTTTTTAATTAATTAACAATTTTATTTGGATTTATAATTAATTGGAAGTTAATATTATAATTATATATCGACTTAATTATCCGTGAAAATAATTAATTTTTTTTAATGAACAGGAACATGAATTTTCTGAAAATGCATATGGACAATGGCTGGGATGGTTGATGGCAGCTATTTATATGGGGGGTCGAATCCCACAAATCTGGTTGAATGTGAGTTATGTTTTCTCCCTTCTTAAACTCTAAAAAATTATTTAGCGCAGTGTCGAATATGAACACGGCTTAAACACATGTTTTGGACCAAATAAAGAAAAAATAATTTGCATTTTACAAACTAAAAGTTTTGGGATAAAATTACTAAAAAATCGAGAGATGATCATAATAATGTAACTAATTTGGATATGATGATTTAATTAATTTGGATAATTAGAAGTTTTTCATTGCATACTTTGAAAATAAATTGGTTGTGTATATTTTTTAAACCATTTATTTTCTGTTAAGAATTTAGATGGAAACTTGCTTACTTTATGTTTTATCTCGATATTTTTTTTATTGCCTATTTAAATTTTATGAGCGTTTATGGGTGTAAATTGTTGCATTTTAAAAAACACAAAAGGAGTAAATTGTTACTTTTTTTTATAGGGGGAATTTGCTCATTTACAATATCATAGAGGGACAAATTGCATTTTTCTCACAAAAGAATATTATATATAACTGTCGTCGTGTTCGTGTCAATACATCATAGATAGTAACTTTCCATTATATGCCAAAGTAATGATTTATTTGTTAAATCAATTGCACTGGCACTAATTTCCAATAATTAATTTAAGTATATTACACGTCGACATCTCATTAAATTAGATTTAATTATACAAACATTATATATTATTACAAGTATACAAATACCCCTCCTAACGAGGTGCCAATGGAATTTATTCTGAGTTGTTTCTGTAAGTTTTTTTAATCTAAGAGGGTGTTGATGCAAATTATAATAACAATTTCAAAGGGTATATATACTTATATTTTTGGAAATTTGAGGGGGTGTTATTGCAATTAGACTTAATTTAATGGGGAGTCGATGCAATTGCCCTTAAATTTAAACATAAACATTAGGAATAATTTCATAAGTATTGTAGTAATATACGGTTATACTCTTCCCTTCTGCAGATCAAAAGGGGAAGCGTGGAGGTAAACTCATCAGACTTTTATTTTGAATAAGGAAAATTCTGACCCAATTCAGGTTTGGCCGAACCAAATTAATTGTAGGGCAAACGTGATACACTTGTCATGTGACCTGAGCTGTACACCAATCATACAAAAGTGTATTGTGGCTGTCATATAATTGATTCAGATTCAGTCAATCTGATTTGAGTTAGAATTTTCTCTTGAATAACTTATATATTCTCGCGCTTGATGCTTAATAATTTCTAATACTTTTAATCAATCTCAGGGCCTAAACCCTTTAATGTTTGTTTTTGCCCTCGTCGCAAATGCTACATATACTGGAAGGTATGCTTCATATCTTGTCTCTTTCTCATCACTTTTTTGTTTAATAAAAACCACCTAAAAGTGAGGGAGCTTTTCGGAGTCCCCATATATTTGACATGTTTTTTATAACATATTTTGAGTGAATAAATGCAGCATATTAGTGAGAAATGCTGAATGGAGGATGATCAAAGCAAACATGCCTTGGTTGCTGGATGCAATCGTGTGTGTGGGGCTGGATCTCTTTGTATCCTTTCTGGTGTACAACCACTAGTCACAGGCTAGACTTACTCTGCCTGCTTCCTTTATTTGTTTATTATTATTTTTTTAAAAAAAATATTTCTTGCTACTTAACCCGATTGACAGATCATTCTTCAGTACATTTTCTACAAGTACGTGAAGCTGAAGAAACGCGAGGAGTACTATGGCAACTATGTTGAAGCAGATAAACCAGCTTGAGTGAAGTTACTATAAAAGCGTGGTTGCGATTTGTATGTATAAGAATTCCAAGAGAAAAATTTATTAGGATGATTGTAACGATATGAGAATCCACATAATTGTAAGGGGGTTCACTATGTCGTTCGTGTGGATTTGTAAGACTTATATGGTATTGAAATTTGTCATGTATTGTATAGATTCAACAATTTATAACTTATGTGGGTACAAATTTAAATGAGTAGAATTGAATTTTTCTGGTTAGACGTTATGTCATTTTTCTGTATTTAATTTCTTAAGGGAAGTAATTGTAAGATTTTCAATTAGGGTAGCAATGTGTCTGAAATTTTTGTAGGTCTCTGCCCGAAAAAGACGAATTTGGATAAAAAAAAAAAAAGGGTACTAAAAGGGGTATATATATATATATATATAGTAAAGTTAAAATTGATATTTATAAGATAATAATTAGCTATACAGAACAAAATCCTAGACACATTGAAACCTTGCAAAATTCATTTCTTATTTTAATTTTTGAGAATTTATAATATAAAATTTAAGCTTTTGAATTAAATTTTTTGCAATCAAATTTTAATATCTTAATTAAATGCAAACAAATACGTTTGACGATGAATACAAATACTTATATCCTATAACTTTATTATGTTCATTAAAACTTGACTATTATATAAGTTATCTAATAATATTTTTTTTATAAAAATAGATATAGTAAAAATACCAAAAATAATAAAAAAGAAAATCTTGATAACCAAATAAAAATAAAATACGAGGATAATATTTATGATTTTTTTAGAAAATATATTTATAATTTTTAATTTTAAAATCTAAGGGTAAAAAAACAATAGAAAAAATTAATAAAAAAGATCAATTGGGTATTAAAATGATATTAATGGTGAACGACAGGTATCGATTGAGTCAGTTATATTAATCAAATGCTAAAATGACATTAATAATAAAATCCGGTATAAAAACTAATTTCTACATTTATTTTGTATATTATGCCAATACTCTAACATCTATTTATCTAAATATTTTAAGAGTTTATTTCGAAAATAAAATTTAAATTCTTTAAATTTTTAAAACATCTTATAAAAATATACAGACTTATAAAATATTTCAAATAAACTTTGCCAAACCCCTTTTAAAATACTCACACATCCATTGAAACTCAAATCCATGACACGAATTTGTTTATGGAACCTCAATCTTAATCTTAACCACTAGACTAAGACATTAATGGTATTCGACCTATATTATTCACTTCAAATCTAATTATTTAGTTTCACCTTATTGCTCATATCAAATTCATCGTCGACCTGTATAATTTATCATAGATCAATAATTATTTTTAAATAAATCTAAACATGTTTTGTAACATACAGTTTGTTGAAAAAATAAATATTAAAATTCATCATCAAAGTTATATCTAGTGTGACATGCAGGGATGCTATAATCAAATTAGGAGTTCATTTATATTTATTTTAATCTAAAAACCAATTACTATATTCAAAATACACGTGGGACAACTTCAACGGACTATTTAAATATTTTAATCCATATCGTCCAAAGGACTATATATAATTTATCAATTTTAACTGCCCACTCCTTCACATTTTTTTCTTATCTTATTTCTTCATATTTATTATAATTTATTCATTTCATAATTCTTTTTTATTATCTCATAATTTTTTTTATATGCTCGCAGAAATCGGTAATTAGTTAAAATAAATAAATATTTATTTATACATATTTTACAAAATTGAAATTACACATAAAAAACTGAAATTGAAAATGAGAACATATATAACGCTGGCTGCTAATCCGCCACTGCTCTCAGTAGTTTCAGGCGAACACTCAAATAATTGAGATGCCCACCGGACACCACCGCGAGGAGAAGACGATATGGTAAATCTGCCCGCCCAAATCAGCCGCCTCTTAATCCTACGGCGCTTTGACGCCCTCAAAAGCCTTGGCTTCACCTTCTCAGATCAGCTTGTGGACGCCGTACTAAAGGATCTCAAGCTACACGCCGTTTCCGCCCTTCATTTTTTCAACCTTGCCTGCAAGCAGAATTACTTTAGACCCCATTTCAAATCCTACGTCAAGATCATCCACATTTTATCTAATGCCCGAATGTTTGATGAAGCACGGTTCTATCTACGTGGCCTTGTGGATATCACGGAAGGCAACCGTCTTCCGGTTGCTTTGGTTTTCGATGAATTGGTTACTGTTTATAGGGAATTTAAGTTTTCTGGAACTGTTTTTGACATGATGTTGAAAGCGTATGTGGAGAAGAGGTTGGTTAAAAATGCCCTGTACTTGTTTGATAATATGCCTAAGTGTGGTCGCTTGCCGAGCTTGCGGTCTTGTAATGGACTTTTGAGTAGTTTAGTGAGAAGTAAGGATTTTCATGCGGTTAGCTGTGTTTACAACCAAATGATCAGAGTTGGAGTTGCTCTGGATGTGTATACTTGTGCAATAGTGGTGGACGCCTACTGTAAGGATGGTCGGGTTGCTAAAGCAGTGGAGTTTGTGGAAGGCTTGGAGAGGATGGGATTGGAACTGAATGTTGTGGGCTATAATAGTTTGATCAATGGGTATGTTGAGAATGGGGATATGGAGGGGGTGGAAAAAGTGTTGGGTTTAATGAGTCAACGAGGAACTTCCAAAAATGTGGTTACCTTCACATTGTTGATCAAAGGTTATTGTAAGACTGGGAAAATTGATCAAGCATATGGAGTATTTACACGAATGAAGGAAGAGAAAGGAGACACTCTGGTTCTGGATGACAAGGTGTATGGAGTTTTAATTTGTGGACTTTGTCGTGCTGGAAGAATGGATGATGCTTTGGGAATTAAGAATGAGATGTTGGGTCTAGGTTTGGGTATGAATTTGTTCATTTACAATTCTTTGATTGACGGTTATTGCAAACTTGGTCAACTTCGTGAAGCAGAGCAAGTTATGATGAGTATGGTTGAAGGGAACTTTAAGCCAGATGGTTATAGCTACAATACGCTGTTGGATGGTTATTGTAAAAGAGGATTGATAGATGACGCTCTCAAGTTTTGTCATCAGATGACCAGGGGTGGTGTACATCCAACAAATGTAACTTATAATACCCTTCTAAAGGGTCTATGCGAGTATGGTGATGTGGATGATGCTTTGCGTCTTTGGCAGTTGATGCTCAAGAGAGGTTTTGTTCCTGATGAGGTTGGATTTAGTACCCTTCTCCATGGTCTTTTCAGGAGGGGAGAATCTGATAGGGCTTTGATGTTGTGGAGACATGTTCTAGCGAAAGGCTATACAACAAGTACGATTCTACTCAACACAATGCTTGATGGATTATGTAAAATGGGAAAGATGATAGAAGTGGAGCAAACTCTTTTAAGGATGAAGGAACTGGGTTGCTCACCAGATGAGGTAACTAATAGAACCTTAATTGATGGGTATTGTAGAGTTGGAGATGTTCAAAGAGCTTTCGAAATTAAAGATAGCATGGATATAGAGGGAGTTCCTGCTTCCATTGAAATGTATAATTCGATTATTAACGGATTATTTAGAGCAAAGAAATCAAACAAAATACCTGACATGCTTTCTGAGATTCATGCAAAAGGACTAAGCCCTAATATTATTACCTATGGAGCCCTTATCACTGGTTGGTTAAAAGAAGGAAACCTGAAGAAAGCTTTTGATGTGTACTTTGAGATGAGGGGAAAAGGAATTGTCCCAAATGTTTATGTATGTAGTACAATTATCAGCGGACTGAACAAACTTGGTCAGAATGATGATGCAAACATGTTACTGCAGAAAATGGTAGATTTAGATGCAATCCCAAACCTTAAACCTTTCTATAATTGTTTTAACTTCAATGCCATCCAGAAAGAAACACAGAAAATTGCAAATTCTCTGGATGAAAGTACTCAAAGATATATCATTCCCAACAACATTCTGTATAATGTAGTCATAGCTGTGTTATGCAAATGTGGGAAGACTAGCGACGCAAGAAAAATTATCCGTGATCTGTCGCAAAGGGGCTTCAATCCAGATGAGTTCACTTACTCTGCTCTTATTCATAGTGCTTCCATATCTGGAGCCGTCGATGAAGCTTTTCTCTTACGGGATGAGATGCTGGAAAAGGGTCTTTCTCCAAATATAGTTACATATAATGCTCTTATAGATGGCTTATGTAAATCTGGAAACCTTGATCGTGCACTAAGGCTTTTGCATAAACTTCACTCCAAGGGTTTAGTTCCAAACATCATCACCTATAATACTTTGATTCATGGATGCTGTAAGAATGGTAGAATCAATGAGGCCCTTAAGCTCATGGGGAGAATGACAAAGGAAGGGTTTGCTCCTTCAGCGAAAACCTATTCTGCATTTCTCAGTAGTTTCTCACAGCAGGGCAATGTGGAAGAATACCTGAAACTTTGTGATGAAATGCACAAAGCAGGATTTCAGAATGAGTTTACAAGATATTGCAGACCGTTTGAAGGTGATATGGATTTTCAAGTAGTCACCAGTTTCAGATAATACATTAATGTTTATAATATTTTTGACATTCCTTACATTTGCATGCTTATGGGATCTCTTATCTGTACATTATAATTATGTCGCATATGCAGCTGAAGCTGTTGGTGCATGATAGATGCTAAAATATAATGCTGCTTATTCAATTGCTCTCTGTTAAAAAAGAAGGTAAGTTGACAGCAAGCTCAAGATTTTGGTCATCTTTTGCCCATTGTCAAGCGCAACATGAAACTTTCACCTCCGGCGTATGATTGAAATGGGGAATAATATCTTCTTCAGTAGCTGTATTTTCAGAGAACAAACTGAAGGGATTGAAATCCATAACATAGTCTTTTGACTCATGTATGTTACTTCTCTTTCCTGCTTATAGAGTCTTTATTCAGTAGCTGTATTTTCAGAGAACAAACTGAAGGGATTGAAATCTATAACATAGTCTTTGGATCATGTATGTTACTTCTCTTTCCTCACAGAGTCGTCGTTTCATTAGATGGGCTTCGTTGAGTATATATGATGCGGATGAATTTCACTAGTTATTTTAATGGAAGGGCCACCACCCTCCCCAAAAAACATAAAAATAAATAAATAAACGAAATGCTAACTCTTATATTTGACAAACATTATAATTGTCAACCACAGAAGGCTATCAAGTCGGGAAGTTATGAACCAATATCCTCCTCAGAACAAGGAAAGAACACCTAAAGAGTTTGCTTCTTTTCTCCTGAGGTTCAGACAAAGGTCGACTCTAGACCAACGACTTGATGAACATTTGCCAAAGGTACAAATACTATTGGTAGATCCATGTCAAAAATATTTTTGGATTATATGACTCATTTTACCAGTGTTTTATGCTTTGGGACTTATTATCTTGGAATAGTGTTATTTTCAGGGGAAGCCACATATCTGCTTATGAGACAATGTTATACTCAACTCACAAGAAGCTAGAGTTCAGCAGGTTTATTTTGAATTACAATTCCCAGTTCTCATAGATATATTTTGATTATCTTATCTATGATTTTGACTCCTAGAGTAATGATGATAAAACTTCCTGGTGAAATATATCTAATGTAATTGCCTCGCATCTGAATATGAAATCCTGACCCTTGTTAATTAGAACTTTGGTTGAGCACTGGTTTGGTGTATTTGTTGGCAAACACAGTGCAACAGTGCCTTGATAATCTCTCTCTTTTCTTTTGTTAAATTTTCCTTATTTTTGGTCAATTTTTTGTTATTTGACTTTCTGTTGTTCTGGTGTAACTACTAGTCCTCTCATTATTTTCTGTCATATCCAAAGTCTTCTGTAGGAACACTTTGGTGGTATGTGACAAAGATAAGATACGCTCTTGATGCTCGAAGATGTGACGCATTGTGTAATGGTATTGCTTGATTTTATTCCAAATATAACTCTCTTCTTCCATATGTGTGATCCTACTTCACACCAATCGGTGAAATACTGAATTGTAGTATTTCATTTTTCCCTTTTGCTTATCTTTGCAGAATATTCTTCAAAATGAAGAAGGAAAGATCTGCAGTTGGAAGTTATCTTGATGCACTCAATGCAAGAAGTCATATCATGCAAAAAAAATTGATATCTGCAATCACTTTGTAAGTATTTCATGCAATCAAAAATCGAAGTTGTAGTCTCTAAAACCTATCTTGCATAACCTCTTATTCTCCTCGGGACCTCGTCACAAGTCTCAAATTTCACGTGTTCACTAATTTGTAACGTGTGGCATTTGGGAGCCACATTCCATAATTTTGAATATCAATGGATTTTTAGCCACTAGACAAAGATATTGTTTTACAAGTTTTATGATTTCCAGAGGTCGAAATGATTTGGTCATTGGCTGCACATGGTCAAGAAAAAACTAACAAAATACACAATGTAAAGGAAAAAAATAAATCTTTATTTCGAATATGAAGATAGTTTATCCTTGACATATTGCCAAAATCAAGATGCTGAGTTAACTTGGTAGGTACAAGGCAACGTGTCTTTTGAGTCCTGGAAAAGTGTAGCCCTTGTCATTATTGTTTATAAATGAGGGAATTATCCCCTAGCATTTCAGAAGATAAGTTTAATAGCATGAGTAGTGATATGACAAAATACATAAAAAATAGGGGTTTGGTACCCAGGAATGTGTTTACTTGGGACTAGGAAGGTTAGAAATGGTGTCCAGGATGAAATTTTGGTAAGTCTAGGAATGAAATTTGTAATGCAATCACAGTCTATAATTTCATTGCATTCAAAGGGTTGATAAGTCCAAGTAAGCAACGTGTGTAATCAACAAGGTAATGGACTAACTATACTCTTTAGAATTTGTTTAAACTATGTAATTTGTGAATTTAAAATTTCAGTTCCTGTGCAAAAATCTGTTTAACCCAGTCAATTTAAATACTTTTTACAATCACCAGCGGTTTAGAATCCATTTTAAATAAGAGAATTATCAGTCAGGATATAGTAATATGAACTAATGGCGTGCAAGATGCCCCTGGTTGAGGGCTATGAGGGATGGTTGCCGCTGATAACCAAGTTTGGGGATTGAGGTAACATTAGTTGACAATGCTCTTTTCAAGTATGTTGGATATATGGTGAATTTCTGGACTTCCTAAGTTAATAGTTTAAAAATTTGAAAAAGCATAAAAAAATATACTGTTAACCATCTACTAATAAGAGCTATATTTCCAACATGATGACTTTTGGGATGAAATAGAGGACTAATGTGTTGACCTATATGTTGAATGCTATGCTGCCTTAAGTATGTGAGTAGGCCTATTACTTTGAGTTCTGGTGCCCTCTTAATTTGTGAATCCTCCACTGGTAGATCAGCATTTCATATCGTATCTTTTCCATCTTTGTACTACTTTCTGAGTGAAAATACTTGTTTCTTATCTCGTTCCGTTGAGAAGGTTTAATTTTTCTTTCCCCCTCCACTCCACAGATCCCGATAAATGCAGCTGGTCTTATTAGCATAGGGTACATACTTTATGGTCCCAGGAATACTGTCCAAGTCATGAGCATGATGGAACTCTACGATGGAATACTTTTCTCGCCAGGAGCATCATCACATGCCTGAAACTCCAGGTCTCTGTCTCGCTGAGGAACAAACAGTCAGCAGTGTAAGGGCTTCTGCTACCATTTTTAATTTTCTTGTCTTCTCTCTTCGGAAAGTTGCAGTATATGATTTTGGCTTAATCTAATACTCTTATTCACCTTCTGAATCACCAGATATTGAGGCGACCATGGACAGGAGGAATCAAGTAATTGCCATGAAAATGGAGCCTTATAATTAACTCACCATTGTGAAGTGACTGCAATCCTCATTTTATGTGGTCTTCCAAGGTACTTTAATTTTTCTATTATGAGCTTATTGGAAGATTATCTTGGTTTTAGTTTTGACTCCACTATCCCTATCCTGATTGTTTAACGCATTCAGGTTACTGACTTGATTGGTATTGGCGCATGACATGATGCATGCTTGTGTGCGACTTAATGGTACTTTTCTCACAACTTATCCCCATTCATTTTTTTCTCATATCTTTTCCTATAGATTGACAAACCAGCATGTGATTTCCCATATCTTCTCTTTTTATTCTTTTTACCCTCACCTTCCCCTTCTTCTCTGAAGGTTATCGAACTCTCAGACAAGATGTTGAAGCAGGTTATCTGTCAGTTCCTCGCTAGTATGTGGTTGGAATCTCAGATTCTATACATGTCAAATAGTAACTAACATCAAAAGTTCGTCCCCTGTTGCTGCTTTCCCTTCACCATATGATTTTGACCCCTATAATAATCATGATAAAACTTCCTGATGAAATATGTCTAATCTAATTGCCTCGCAATCTGAATATGAAACCCTGACCCTTGTTAAAAATTAAAACTTTGGATGAGCAATATTTCACTGATTGGTGCATTTGTTGGCAATACAGTGCAACAGTGCCGTGGAAAATCTCTTTCATTTGTTAAATTCCCTTTGTTGTTCTGGTGTAACTACTAGTCCTCTCATTATTTTCTGTGATATCCATAATTCTTCTGTAGGAATAATTTGGTCGAAGATGAGACACACTGTGTAATGTTCTTATATCTTCCATATTTGTGATCCTACTAATGATTACACACCGATCAGTTTGTAGTATTTCATTTTCTGTTGTGCTTATTTTTGCAGAATATTCTGCAAAATGAAGAAGAAAAGAAACCTGTGCAGTTGGAAGTTATCTTGATGTACTGAATGCAAGACAACAAATGCAACTTAGGAAAATAATGCAGCTACGGAGATCCTCAGAAATTCTTATTGCAAACGGAATCACTGAAGACGTTCTTCCATACTCGATTCCGGTATGCATGTGAATACATGATTACATGAGAAGCTTCTTCTTTTTCCTTGGTGCACAAGAGTACGATGCAATGTTTCACGTAGATTGTCTTTGTTGGAATTGGTGAATTATAGTGAAAAAAGTTTGTGGGCGGTTGGGATTCGAGTCCTAAGAGCAGAGTTTGGAATCAGATTTGATTCTCTTTTAAAAAAGAACAAAGAAAAAAAGAGCTTGGGTAGTTGCCTAACCCACAGTGCTAACAGCAGTTGAAGTGCCATTCCTACTTTTACATACTAATCTCATCGTTCATTCTATTTTAATTGTTATTGAAGATTATTTGATGTATTGACCGATTTCTTGATATATTTAATGTAATGCTGTGATTTCATTCCTAATTCAAAAAAAAAAAAAAAAAAAGAAAAAACAGAACAAAAAAATGACAAAAGAATAGAGCAGCTAGCTGTTCATTATAGTAGGCCTTTATAAAATGGCTTAGCGTGGCTACCCTTTCATTCCATTTACTAGGGACGTTTAAGGGAAAATCATTTATTAAATGGGTGTGTTTTCAAAGTATTTGAAATATAGGCAGAATCGGTATTTTCAACCCGATTATGACATAATTTTTTCTAAAAAAATTATACTATACAGAACCGGGATCTTGGATTTCGGTTTTGACACAGTTTCAAGAAAATAAAAGTTAATCTCAATTTTTACACGACTGATAAAAGAAAAAGGGGGGGATGCATGAGTTTGACTGATCAAACCCATGCATGCCAATCAAATGTATGCATGTTAATACAGGCTAAAAGGCGTCAAAATCGGATTTTGAATCCCGATTTTGGCACGAATCTTAAAAAAAACATGCATGTGTCCAATCTTATTGGATGCATGCATAAAGAAGACATGCACGTGTCTGTCTGATTGGACGGGTGCATGTAACTAATTTGGTGTTTCAAACACCAAACACCAACTTTGTTTGAAACACCAAATTTTGGTTCTATAAAATGTTGCCTTCGTAGGGGGAAAGGACCACAAGCAAACTTCCTTGAGCCAAAACATTTCCCTAGCAAAATTTTAATGGGCAGTTAACTTATCGATCTGAAGATGTACCTGTAGGCGACGACATAACCTTAAATGTACGATGTGGTAAATATTTCTACTTTTTGGGTTTTTCAACTTGTTTCATGCTACAGTCGTGTTCTACAAGTGTCATGGAATATGTGCTTTTTAGGTGTTATTCAGCATGGTCATAAGAAATTGACTAATATCTTGTTGCGCGTTAGTGAAAGATGGAGACCCCAAATTCATACTTTTTATTCTTCAGTTGGTTAGGCGACGGCTACCCTTTAGGAGTTTGCCCTCATTTGAGCTCTTCCGATTGAAAGCAATTTTATTATGGGAATAGATATAAAGTGGACTATTCAATAGTGACAAGATTATTGCTATTAATCTTTAGGGTTTCAATTGGATGAGGGTTTTTTTTAAACATTTGCGAATAACGCTCTCTGCCTCGCATGATTGGTTGCTAGGCACGTGGGATGCATTGCAGGAGGCATGAATATGTGCTTTGCGCATTATTGGTGGAATATTATGTTCTGATGCTATAAGTAATACTGTGTCATTATTGTATTTTCTATATATGCAGGACATTCACGAACTGTGTACAGTATTGCACAGTCAGAAAGTGAATATAGGTGGGACCATACAATTATTACAAATTTGGGTATGGTCTCGTATTATAACCATAGAGCCGATTTCCTCCACCAATAATTTGTCATCGAACTTTGCCATGGAAATATATATTTTTTTTTTGTCAATTTACCATCTCAACTTTGCGAAATTTGCAGTTGGCATATATGATCATTGTTTTGTTGATTTTTTTTGCAGGAAAAACATCACATGTTGTGCATATGTGAAAAATATCACATCACATAACCCTTAAATTATCACATGTGTACTGCATGTGATGTTTTTTCAATAAAAAACTTGGTTGAAAAACAGTTATAAATGGCAAAGTGCAAAATTTTATAAAATTGAATGGTAAGTGAACAAAAAAAAAAGATTTAGATGTCAAAATATAAAAGCTGTTATTGTTCGAATAATAAAATGTAATTGACCCTAATAAGTGATTTAAAATTATTATTATTGAAAATATTAATAAGTACGTGAATTTAGCTTTTCAAATATTTTGTAACTGTTGTAAATAAAAAATTTACATTTTTGGCACAAGAATACCATCTAACTATGACAATCAAGACGTCATTAATTAATGGACTTAGCCAAGTATTTTTCAGACTCAACCAATTCAATGGTTCTCTTTATACCTCGAGATTTGAATTGTTTAGGCTGTAATTGCTCACAGAAAAACGTTTGATTGAGATAAGATATTTTTGTGAGTGTAAGACTGATTTGGAGATAAAATAATAACAATTATAGTTGATAAAATATTTTTTCTTACAATAAGAATTATTAATTTTTCCACAAACAAATTTTTTTTTGTCCTATTCAGATCAGATGAAACTGAAAAAATATCCTACGAGCAACTACAATTAAAAAAGAATTATTGCTAATTATAATTTTTACAAAATAATTGTCTCCACTAAAACTTCAAAATTCATTATTGCGACAGAATAAATACTCTTGTCATTAAATATATATATAATCAGTGACAAATATTAAAATTATAACTAAATATTTATATTGATAAGTTTCTATTTTCTCTAAATGAACAAAAAAAATTCTTGTATCCTTCTAATATTTTTTTCTCCTGCCATGGATTTTCTTTTTAATTTTTTGTTTGGATCGACTTTCTCCATTTTTTCTCTATTGCTCCACAATTTCCACACCACGTTTCTCTCACTAACCCAACTCTCTCCAATTTAAAAGTATCCACATTATAATCATCTAGAATTAAAGCAATAAGAGATGACAATGGACGATATGCTAATCAATGATTTGCATCAGATTTGTCGCTATTATTGTTACCCTATAGAGAAATAATTCATAATCATTTGACTTATTTTAATCGTAACATTTGGATAATTATACTTAAAATCTATGTGGTTTGAAAAATTATATTTAATAATCTTGAGGTTTATTTTCGTCTAACAAATACGTCCCTCCGGTAGTTTGATATTAATAAAAATATTAGAAAAAAAATCTATATTAATCCCCGATTGAATTATTACTTGTTTATTACAGGTCAAATAAATCTTCTTATTACCAAAATACTCTCATACGTCGTCGTACGTTAATGCATGTGAAGAAGAAGTATATATTTACCATTATAAGGGTAATTTAGTTCGAAAAGAGTTTGTTTGATTTGCAGTAAGTCAGTATTCAGTCAATCGAAAATAAATATCAATTCTCATTCATTTTTTTTTTTGTTAATATCGACAAATTTAGTGAATTTTGGCTAATTGAGGGACTTATTGTTACATGTAATTTTCCAAATCTCAGGGGTGTTACAAGCAAACATCAGGGGTGCTACATGTAATTTCTCAAACCACAAAAGTTTTACGTGTAATTATACTAAACCTAAAAAAAAAAGAGTGTAATTACCCCTAAAATTTAACAAACTTGAATTAAAAATAAGGTCCACACACTTCACGCCATTGTTTTTTAGTACCCTCATGGGGGATCATCAATTAATGTTAACCAAGTGAAAAGGATGATGATCTCTCAAGATCCTATATTTTAACATTAAATTATTCATCATTTTATTTTTCCCACTTCTTTTATGCCTTAATATAAAAGCACGACGTGCAGACTAGTTGAACTAATAAATGGTGTCACATGTGTGCTGCATCAATTTCACCAATCTCCATGTTAATTAATTAACACACTCGAAATTGTTATTTAACATTCGCTGCATAACTTTGAAATGAATCATCTCTCATTTCTCTTCTTGACTCTCTCTCTCTCTCTCTCTCTCTCTCTCTCTCTCTCTCTCTCTATATGGAGAAATCAGCTGAGCTCTCAAAGGATGAGACCACTGAAGAGTTGTTGCTACAGACTTTAGAACAACAACGTAATTTCGATGGCACGCCATTGTGCCTTTACCAGGGGCTTTGGTGTCCAACTTTTGTATTCCGACCGCTGCTATCTCTGCAGAAAAACTTCAAACCCCACGACAATAGTATTGTGCTGGCATCTTTGCCTAAAGCTGGAACCACCTTGCTGAAAGCCCTTCTCTTTTCTATCGTCAACCGGGACCGTTTTCCCATTGATCAGAGCCCCCTTCTCACCACCAATCCCCACAAACTTGTCTTATCCTTGGAGTGCTCCTACTTTGCTGATCACGACAACCCTGATTCTGGAAACCTACCTCAGCCCGGAGTCTTCTCCACACACCTGCCTCTCCAAGTGCTCTCGAGTTCCATGATTGGTTCTACCTCTAAGATTGTCTACGTATCAAGAAATCCATTAGACCAGTTCATTTCTGAGCGGGAGTTCTTACTGAAAATCCGTACAGTTCCCGATTGCGAGCCCCTCCCTCTCGACCAGGCTTTTGACATGTTCTGCAAAGGTGAGCATGCTTTCGGGCCTTTCTGGGACCATATTCTTGGATACTGGAGAGCAAGCCTGGAAAATCCGGACAGGGTGTTATTTCTGCAATACGAGGATATGAAAAGGGATAGCGTTTCGCATGTAAAGAAGATTGCTGAGTTCCTTGGATTGCCATTCTCGGATGAGGAAGAGAAAAGAGGGTTGATCAGAGAGATATCTGACCTGTGCAGTTTTGAAAAGCTCAAGAACTTGGAAACCAACAAGACCGAAATCCATCACGGAAATATTGCCAACAGTTCGTTTTTCAGGAAAGGTGAGATTGGAGACTGGAGAAACCATCTCAGTCCTGCCATGGCTGAAAGAATGAAGGAAGTTGTGGATGTGAAGTTGAGTGGAAGTGGATTGAAGCTGGATACGTACATCAAGCCTTGAATCAGTTGCTCGATCCTTTTTAAAGCTGTATTTTCTTTTATCTTTTTTGCATGGTTTTTTTCTCTCTTTTGTTATCTTTGCTCATCTTGCTTCAAAGTGTCGTTTAATCAAATAAAAGCTGAGGTGTGTTATATTTTAGTCGGCAAATTTCATTTTTCGTCCCGTAATTATAAAGGTATTATATGTAATTTTTAATCTTTTTTCTAGTGAAAAATTTGAGTATTTAATTATCCAACAATCAAAGTTTCAACATATTTAGTCCTGTAATTAAGAAATAAATAAAGCAGCAAATATTTAATCTTTTATGTTTTCAAGTCTAAATTATCTTCCCAGTCCAAAGCAAGACCTAATTCCTCTTCGATATTCATCAATTCTGCGCTACTCAATTCTATATATATATCCTCAAGCTTTCCTTTTTCTCTCAGACATTAATTTTGATCTTTGCTACACAACATTCTTGAATTTGACGCGTTGATTAACATCTTTCTAATACCATTAAAAGAGTTTTTATATCACTAGAAAAAAAATTACTATTAACTACACTATTAGTGACTATGGCTAAAATCGTGGAAAATGACCACTATGAACTATGGTTAAATAAATCGATGCAAAAATCTATCTTTTCTACTAAAAGAAATTTATTTGCCACGACTAAGAGTTATGGCAAATGCTTTAGCCACTCTCGCAAAAATTACGGCCAACTACTGTTGCGTTGCTGTAGTCAATAACTATTTAATATTAATCATGTCAATTAACGTAGTTAAATATTATGATTCTTCTTGTGTATATTTATTTAAGGAGAATTAAGAAATATATTAATTGTTCGTTAATCCACATTCTTAAGTTTAAGAAAAAAAGCTTCAAAAGTAGAAGATTTTTTCTTACCAAAAATCCCAACGTCCCAAAAAATAGGATTAAATATGTTTTAACTGATTAAAAAAGGGACTAAAAGAGCAGTGCCTTTAAAATCTCTTAGGGTTGCTACTCTATCACTTTAATCTCGTGCTCTTGCATATAAAATTTTTATTTTAATTATAATTTTTTGCCATAATTTTTTTTATATTCATCTATTCTTAAATCCGCAACTAACTTAAACATTAGAGTGCTAACCATTTGTTTTGCAGGTCCTCTTTCTCAAGAGTTTTTCACTCCATTAGCCCAGATCCACCATCAAGATCCAAGAGTTATGGACTCGTGCTAAGTCGCACACATCATGTTACATGACAAATAGTTCAGGGGGCAAAATATATTTTATCCTATTTGATATTTACAAAATTTAAAATTTCAGATAATAATAATAGAATATGAAAATATTTTTAATACAACTTGTATTATACATTATTTATAGAAAGTAATCAGGTTAAATTAAAGATTCATTTGTTAAAAATAAAATAAAAAGCTTGTAAAGTAGTAAAAAAAATATTGCATTTTTTTAAATAATCATGAGATGAATAGTTGTACAATCAATTTCTCCATGATTTTTTCTAAAATTGAATTGTGAATTTTCAATCACAATAATAATAATAATAGTACATATTAGTTCATTATAAATTATTATTAAATATTGATATTTGATATGTTAATTTAAATTTATAATAAAACTGCATACTATCAGTTTATTAAAAATATTAAAATGATGACATATAAATTGCAAGTTTTGACTATTTTATAAAATTGTTTGCTTTCCTTTAATTTGTTTCTTATTAATTTAAAAAATAATAATTTACTAAATAAATCTGAAATTTTTGTTTCTCATAGTGAAAAGTTAGAAATATAAAAGTAGTTAATAACATATAGTATAATTAAATCAATTCTAATGAATTAAGACTCATCACCAATATATATACATCACCAATTCATACTCTGCACCAATTTATATATCACCAACCATATATACTCCATCATCGACCCACTTAAAATCCATCACCAACCCATATAGAACCCATAGTGAATTCATGATTATAATTTATACTAATATCTTTCATTAATTTTATTATCCTATTAAAATTACTTTTGGTAAATTAATAAAAAATTAAGCATGAAAAACTCATTTAGGACCCATAATCTATTTAAATAGAATCATATTGAATCCATATTAAAAAAATTTAAATCAAACCCAACCCAAAATAAATAGGTTGGGTTGGAAGGATTTCCACCCATATTGCCACCCCCAGCTGGTGAGGTGGGTTTAATCATCCGGCCCCTCAGCCCAATTCAGGCAGATTACCATATCACCCATATTGTTGTTCCCATTATACTTGCATCATGGAGTTATTTATTTTTTTATTATTAAAAAAAAGTATATTGATATAATTTTTTTAAATATGTTAATATTAATATGTCAAGTCGTGATTTTTGATTAAAAAAATAATTATTTTTTTATCAAAAATGGCCAAGTTGCAATTTGTAATCGGACTTGGTGTAATATCACGACACCAAGTCGCGATTAGTTAAAATATCATAAAAGTCCCTATGTCTTGAAAAATTAGTTAAAAATCTTTTTGTATTTTAAAAATATACAAAAAGACTCCTCCTAGCTTGTGAATATGGCGCAAAACCCCTCTTCCGTTAGAAGGTCGTTTACACGCACGATATATGTGAAAATGCATTTTTTTTATATTTATTCCTCACCTTTTTTGACGTATAATGATTTAAATACACCTCTTCTATCTAATTTGAGTTATTTTTTTAAGCTTGTCTTTTGAACTTTTTTCTTTATGTTTTAGTTTAACTATATTTTAAAAAATTATATTAATTTATTAAATATATTAATTAAATATGAAAGTATCTAAAAGTATATAAAATTTTTAAAAGTTAAAATTTAAATTCACAAATGACAATACAAAAAATTTATATACTAAAATTCACAGTTCAAATTTAAATATTTCTTATACAAATAATTACTAAATATTAAAGCACCAAAAAATTTAAATTATATTATTTACTATAAATAGTATTTAAATTTAAAATATTAAAATTCTATTTCAATAAAAAAATAATGTTTTTTTATTTTTTTCATTTAAAAAAATTACTATTTTTTAAAAAAAATATTAGTATTTTTGTTTGTTCTTTCTTCCCACCACCGCTAGGGATGTAATTAAACCCGAACCCGTGAGAACCGCCTCGGATTCGCCCCGAATGGGGCGTGTTTGGATCCAAAAAATAGAGACCGAATCAAGTACTGGGTTTTAAATATTAGGACCCGACCGGGCCCGAGGAGATCTTGGGTCGATAAAGATCCACCTTGTAATTCACCCCGATTAAATTAATTATATATATATATATATATTATTTTATTTATAAACTTTTCATTCCCAAATCAGCTTATTCTCATCCCTACCTACCTCTCAAGAATCAAACTGTAAATATTTGCTATAGATATGCTACTAGAATCAAGAATCAAGATCTGCTACAGATCTGCTCCTTGCTCATCGCCTCGCCTCGCCGGCCCTAGCCTCTTGCCCCACCCCGCCTCTCCTCGCCTCACCTTTCGTCGTTCACAGCCAATGCTTCTCTTTTTTTTCTTTCTTGATCTTTTTTTTTAAGTAGAAATTCGAGTTTATCAAATCAGTCCCCCCTTGAGAGGTTTTGTAGTCGGGCGGGTTCTGGGTTCGTTCCAGAGTTGACAGGGTGAGTCCTGAGTCCACCCAAACTCGCCCCATACCAGCCCTATTGCCATCTCTAATCACCCCTCATTGTCGGCCACCACCGCCAACCATCACACATTGACGACAGTCACTTAGAGCTATCACACGATTTCTCTCAATTTGGACGACTGTCGTTGCTCAGAGTCTAAAGGGGCCATGACGCCACGCCCCTAACCTGATCTGGGCGTTGCATCGTTGCCCCTTTCAGAGTTGGATTTGTTATACACACGCTTATTATATGCGAATTTTTCATTTTTAGCATATAAAATAACACAAATACCTTTATTTATCAACCATTACATATACTTGATATAAATGTATGGTCTATATTTAAAGAATATAAATCAATGGTCCAAATTTATCAAATTAATCCAACAGTTCAAATTAACCTAACAAATATATGGTCTATATTTTCTTTGATGAAAAATGTGCGGTCCAAATTTAATTATTTATTTATACAAATATATGTTTTATTATACATAAAATCAAGGGCTTAATTGCATTTACTGCCCCGTATATTAGGGGGGGTAGCATTTCAGGGACTATAGTTAAGGGTGTAGCAAATAGCATCCCAGAATTAATTTTTTTTTGGCTATTGAAGGACTCCGGCAATCGGAATTTTCAAATGTACCGGAAAATGCTTACCTGGACAAAAATTAGAGTTCGAATTTGGGGATTTTGCTGATGTGGCGGGGGGGTAATGAATTATTGCCATATAAGCTGCTGACGTGGCTGTGGTGTAGATTTAATTGCCAACTTGTCCGTTGACGTGGAAAATAACTTAAAAAACAAAAACAAAAACAAAAACAAAAACAAAAACAAAACAAAACGGCAACAAAGAAACGCGTACGTCATTTTCTTTCCCAAATCGACAGACAAAGAACCCTAATCCCCAACAATCCCCAACCCTAATCTTTGATCATATCACCTGAAGAAGACGACGAATAGAGAGCACCAAAGACAAGAAAATGGTGGTTATACGGAGCAAGCGTCACCTAAACCTCCCACCTCCTTTATACCGTAAGTTTCCCTCTTCTTGTCTGTGGTCCCCCATTGCCCCTCTTTGTCTCCCACTGTGTTTTCATTTTAATACGCATTTTGTGGTCCCTCTTTGTCTCCCACTGCGTTTTCATTTTAATTGTTCGAGGAAAAACATGTGGGGGGATGTTATCTTTCTGTATCAGTATGTGGGGGTATGAAGAAATTAATTTTTTTTTGTTGTTTCTATTTTTAATATGTAAAGTTGTGAAAGACCCTCCAAGCGGTAGGGCTTTCGCCTCAATCCAGTTATGTATAACTGAGGGAGGAAGTGTGTGCTTCGTTAGGTCTCGTCTTCCAAGTCCAATCGAGCAAATTCCTGTACTATGTCTTTCATATTTTGCTTTGAACCTCCAATAGAATTCGAGTCAACTGTAAGCACATGCATACCACTAGAACTGTCACAGACGCAGATTAACCTGAAAAGGATGAGTAAGAACGGTTAGGAAAATTAATCAGTACAAGCCAACTTAATATGCTAAGCCTTAACCATTACCTGCCAGACAGAATGGAGCCATTAGACATCACTTGGGTGTTCTCATCTACATAAGCAGATGAAGTAATTGGATGTCCAATTGCATGCTTCCAGATTAGATTACCTGTTCCCTGGAATTAAAGACAACAGAATGATTAATCTACATATACTTCTTTTGAGCATATACATTTGGCCAATGTTAAGAATATTCAAGTGAAAGTGTATCAGCAGAGAATTTAAGTAGTAGGAGATCTTGAACTTTAGTTTTTAGATTATGAATGATTGATAAACTAAATGGCAGTTTCCAATAATCTGAATTGTGTTAAATTAAGAGTATGAACTGATTGTTAAATAGAATTGTAACATAAGAGTTAACTGACATGGCAATACTTGAGATGTTATTCTTAAAGGCCAGTTTGAGTTGATTTTAGACTAAGAACCAGCTACAATGTAAGTTTCATAAGACTTGATTTTCCAAGCACAAATAAGTAATGCGATATGAACAGATAATTGGCTCAACTGCACAAAGAACCTGGTAACCAGAACATTATGCACCAATCTCTGGAGCATATGAGTACCTGCATAGGATGTGAATCAATTGACTTTGGAATCAAAGTTATATTATCTAAGGCAAAATGGCAGCATGAAATATAGAGTTGCTGAATTTGCACACGTTCACTGGTTGGTGATGGTGATATTTAATTTAGTATTATTTTGTTTCTGTTTGCTTAGTCTGTTGGTGATGGTGATATTTCTAATTTAGTATTATTTTTTTTCTGCTTGCTTAGTCTGTTGGTGATGGTGATATTTCTAATTTAGTATTATTTTTTTGATTGGTTTTTAATTTACAGATCCTGACAGTAGTTCAACTACTGTCACATATTATTATGGGGAAAAATTTAGCCCAAGTAATTGTACTATTCCTTATTATATTGGTGGCGAGGTTGCTAAGTTTGACTATGTAGACTCAAGTCACATATGTTTTGCAAACCTTAATTTGTTCTGTGATAAATTAGGGTTGGTTGGTGATAAGAGATACTATAAGAAAGTAAAAACTGGTTTTCAGCTCCTAACTACAGATTCACAGTGTTTAGAGTTGGGGAGGGAGTACAGGCATGCGAGGGATGTCCTTGTATATATTGAGATGTTTAGTGAGGGGGGTAGAAAAGATGATGTTAATGATGAAGATGAGGATTCAGACTTGTTTGATTCTGATTATGATATATCAACAGAGGTAGAAGATGATGACATATTATTTGATGATTATGTGGATGATAAAACAACATCAGATTTAGAAGTTGATGATGAAAACAACTCTGATGGTCTAAGTGGGTCTAGTGATGATGGTGAGACAGATATTATGGGTGATGAGATTGATCTAAATGAAAATAAAGTCAGTGATGATGAGCAAAGTGAATCTAGCTACCCTATTTTTAATCCTGCTGAAAAATTTGATCCAACATTTACATTGGGGATGATGTTTAGCACAAAGGGTGAGCTTAGAAATGCTATTCAGTCACATGCAATTAAGACAAGAAGACATATAATTTGCACAAAAAGTGACCCAAGCAGATACTATGCTAAATGTGGTGATACAAATTGTGATTGGAGGTTACATGCTCGTAAAGTAAAAGATGAATGCACTTTTCAGATTAGGGATTACAACCCTAAACACAAGTGTGCCAAGACTTTCAATCTAAAAAATGTAAAGTCTAGTTGGCTCTGTGATAAATATCTTGACAAATTCAAATCTGATCCCAAGAGGTCTGTGAAGGGGTTTAGAGTGGATGCTATAAATGAGATTAGATGTCATATCTCCAAAGATCAAGCATATAGAGCCAAAAGAAAAGCATTGGAAAAACTTGAGGGCAGTCCTGAGTACCAATATACAAGACTTTGGGATTATGCAGATGAGATTAGAAGAACCAATCCAGGTAGCACTGTCATTGTGGGGACTGAAGATGTGGGAGGGGAAAACAGATTTAGTAAGTTTTATGTTTGTTTTTCAGCAATGAAAATTGGTTTCAAAGAGGGGTGTAGGAAGATAATTGGTGTTGATGGGTGCCACTTAAAGGGGCCTCATGGGGGAATTCTTCTAACTGCAGTAGGGGTGGATCCAAACAACAATCTTTACCCAATTGCATATGCTGTTGTAAACACAGAATCAAGGGAAACTTGGGAGTGGTTTTTGATTTTGTTGAAAACTGATTTGGCTATTGAAAATCAGAGTGAATATGTGTTTATGTCTGACAAACAAAAAGGATTAATTCAAGCTTTTCAAGAAGTGTTACCTGCTGCACCTCATAGGTTCTGTGTAAGGCATATGCACAGTAACTTCAAAAATGCAGGTTTTAGAGGGTTGGCATTCAAGCATGCCTTATGGAGAGCTGCAAAGGCATGTAACAAAGGTGAGTTTAAGGCTAGAATGAGGGATATCCAAGTGCTTGATCAAACTGCCTTTGATTGGTTTTCTGATAAACCTCCTGAACAGTGGAGTGGGTCACACTTTAGTCCAAATGTAAAGTGTGATATGTTGCTGAACAATTGTTGTGAGACTTTCAATATGATGATATTGGATGCTAGGGAGAAGCCAATACTGACTATGTTAGAGTGGATAAGGGAATTTTTGATGAAGAGATTGCAGGAAAATAGGGACATGGCTGAAGCAAAATGGAAAGACAGAATCTGCCCAAGAATAAGAAAAATACTTGACAAACATATAGAAAAAGTTGGTGACTGTATTCCTATCAAAGCTGATAATTTTCATTATCAGATATCATGCTTTGATGGTGGTCAGTATGCAGTGGACTTGTCAAACCATACTTGTAGTTGTAGGAAGTGGGAACTCAGTGGGATTCCTTGTAAGCATGCCATCTCAGCAATCTTAAATCAGAAAGATGATCCTGAGGATTACATTGATGACTGTTATTCTGTAATTGCTTACAAGAGGATTTATGCTAGTGCAATAATGCCAATAAGTGGTGAGAATCAGTGGAATGAGACATGCTTCATACCTCCATTGCCACCAAGGTTTGGCAGAAGGAGTGGAAGACCTTCCAGTGCACGTAGAAGAGATGCAGATGAGCCTATGCCAAAGAAGAAAAAAGGGAAGAAAGGTAATGGGATGAAGCTGAAAAGACAACAGACAACAGTCAAATGCTCTAAGTGTGGCCAGGAGAAGCATAATGCAAGGACATGCCCAAAGACTGATCTATCTCAGTGGTATGAAGAAATTACAGATTTGACAGTTGAAGATAATGTATTGACAGCTGATGAAGCTTTACCAACAAAGCTAAATGTAAGGAAGAGAGGGAGGATTTCAACACAGCAATCTCAAAATAAAGTGGTTTGTTCCCAATTTTCTGATTTGTTTTTTTTCTTGCTTCAGTTGTATTCTGCTAGTGTTGACAACTTCTTCTGATATTATTTGCAGGTGGCAGACAAAGGAAAAAATAAGGTCACTGATGAGGCTCCAATTATTTTAGCCCCAATTACTGTAAGTATTTTTATAGTTGTATTTTTATAGGCTCCAATTATTTTGTTATAGTTTTGACAGTTTGTTTCGATGTTTCTTAGGGGAAAGGCAAAGGAAAAAAGAAGGTGACAAATGAGGCAGAAGTGATGCAAGTGGACAATGAGGTAGAAATTATTCTACCCCCAATTACTGTAAGTATTTTTATAGTTGTCTTTTTCTTAAGATTTTGTATGTTTTCTAGTTGTCTTGTCATAGTTTATTTCGATGTATCTTAGGGGAAAGGCAAAGGAAAAGAGAAGGTGACAAATGAGTCAGAAATGACGCAAGTGGACAATGAGGCAGAAATTATTCTACCCCCAATTACTGTAAGTATTACTTTACATCTTTTTGCAGCTTTCTTTCACAATTTATTTCACACTTTTCCCTTTTCATGCAGAGCCTAGTCACCTCACAATCTGCAGAAAATGAGAATGAGATCTTCACTACACTCCAAGTGCCCAATCTAGTTTCCAACTCTCCACAATACACTAAGGGACCTTCAATGTACACTCAACTACAGAGTGTTGGACTTCCCATGAGTGCAACATCAAGGGTAAATATTAGAGCCCCACCTCCTATGCTTGGTAGTCAATACAGTGTCACACAGCATCCAGTCCAAGAACATTTTCCAGTTATCATGCAAGGGGGAAAGAAATTCATCACATTGTCAAACTTGCACAGCTTAAGCTCAAAAGGGCCTCCAAGAAGCAGTAGCAACAACTCATAAGAAACATAAACTTAACTTGTACTTTTGACATTTTGGATTGTTTTGTGATTTTCACTTGTTTGGCATTTTGGCATGATGTTTTGGCAGGATTTTATACTTTTTGTGAGCCCTTTAGATTGCCATTGTTTGGCAAACTTAGTCTTATTCAAACATCATGTTTTGAGGTGATCAAGTTAATATAATCATCTTTACTGTTTTTATGTCTTTACTGTTGTTTTTAGTATAATCTATTATTTAATGTTTATAGCTTATTCACATATTCACAGGTTATAACTTAAGACAATTTAAACATATAAACAAACAAAATGCTTACTAATCCTTAAAAATAAAGCTCATGATGCTTACTAGTGTAAATTTTACATAGCAAAACAACACCATCACAGCAAAACTCCATCCATTACATAGCAAAACACCATGAATTACATAATCCTTACACAAATTACACCATTACATAGCAAAACACCATCAATTACACCATCAATTACACAATCAATTACATCAAAACTCCATTTATGCACGACTTCCTAGCATCCAAACACAAATAAAAAAAAACCATGACAAGAAAAGCAACTTCAAGTAAAATTTCATCTTCTTTTCCATCTTTGTCTTCTTCATTTCTAGCTGATTCATCTTCCTCACCAACCCAGGAATTATAGACCTTGCTCTTGAGCACATTGGAGGATCTTCCCACTGGAAGAATCTACACCCATTATTCTACATTTCTCACCAAAAAAAAAAAAAAAATTTGAGAGTATGAAAAACGGAAAAATAGAAAGAAAAAATGAACTTCTCTCTACATACCTTGTAGTCATGGCATGAATGGAATCGTCTACCTGGGTTTTGGTCAGTCCAAGATGTGCGAATGTAAGCTGGCTTACCACAATAACATTGTGTCCAACTGGGCATGGAAGACATCACGGAATCTTCGCACTGTCGGGCTCGGAGCAAGGGAAATGGTGGCGGGTTGGACTCGGAGCAGCAAGGGAAATGGTGGCGGGTTGGGCTCGGAGCAAGGGAAATGGTGGCGGGTTGGGCTCGGTCGTCTTCTTCAGCTGCAGGGATGGGATTGGGAGTGTTGGGGGTTAGAGATTTTTGTCTGAGAGAAGAATACCTCGGTCGATTTCAGCGGGAGAAGATTTCTTCTTTTATTTTGGGTTTTATTTTTTGTTTTCATTTTTCTTTTGTGTTTTTTAGCTTAGTTGGCAATAATTCATTACCCCCCCGCCACATCAGCAAAATCCCCAAATTCGAACTCTAATTTTTGTCCAGGTAAGCATTTTCCGGTACATTTGAAAATTCCGATTGCCGGAGTCCTTCAATAGCCAAAAAAAATTTAATTCTGGGATGCTATTTGCTACACCCTTAACTACAGTCCCTGAAATGCTACCCCCCCTAATATACGGGGCAGTAAATGCAATTAAGCCTAAAATCAAGTGTGTATACATATAGACATGTTATTATATATGCGTGTATAAATATACATTACAATGGCCTGAGGGAAGACGGCGGCAGGCGGTGGTGGGAGCTCAAGAGGGACAGGGCGGGAAGGGAGCGATGAAGGAAGATGAGGGAGAAAGATGAGAGTGCGAGGAAGTGGGAGAAGATGGAGGGAGGGGTGGGGGTGCATGTTACCAGAGATTGGAGGAGGAAGGGGGAGATGGGTTGGGGCTAAGGAAAGAAGAAGGGAGGGAGAGGGTGCCTGGCTGACGTCAATTTGGGGGTGGGGGCCTGGGGGTAACTTTTTTTTTAATTATATTTTACATTTTAAATTTAATTTTAAAATGAATTTAATTTATTTTGTGATATTTACTTATTATATATATTCATAAAATATTCAGTTTTGTTATTATTTTGATATATTTATTTTAAAAATTAGATTAAAATTTATTAATTTATATAGATAAAATCCTGATCGTGAATTTAATTTGGTAACATCTACGATTTATAATAAGGGATATAAATATAATTGGCTAATTAAAAAAATAAATTAAATTAAAAATTGGTGTGTGTTATACACAAAACGCGTGAGGGGTTTTTTGCCACATCTATTTTAGGAATAATTACACTTTTCTTTCTTGAGGTTTGGCGTAATAACATGCGATTCTCATGTGATTTGAAAAATTATATTTAGTACCCCTGATATTTATTTTCGTCTAACAAATAAACCCCTCATTAGAAACTTAATCAAATTTGTTGATATTAATAAAAAAAATCTATATTTACCTCCGTTGACTTATTACTAATTTAATTCTGGTCAAATAAATAATTTATAACCAAATTATCCTCATACGTCTTCACGCGTTAATGCATGTGTGGAGATATATCTTCACCGTTATAAGAATAGTTTAGTGGGAAAAAATTATTTGACCTGCAATAAGCCAAATAATTAGTCAATCGAGGGTAAATATCAATTTTCATTAAATTTTTATTTTAATATCAATAATTTGATAAATTTTAACTAACGGTGAAACTTATTTGTTAAATAAAAGTAAATTTCAATTATGTTAGATCTAATTTCCCAAATCACAACAAGTTTGCATGTAATTGTATCAAACATTAGAAGAGAGAGCATAATTATTCCTTTGTTTTATCACGAAGAGTTTCTTTTGCTTTTTTTCTTATCACATAAGGGTTTTTGAACATTAGAAATAACAGAGGAGTAAAACGCTTTTAATCCCTTATTTAATAATGATCTAAATAAACCATACTACAAAGTAATCGCTACCTAAGACTATTGAGTGGGGAAATAGAATCTGCAGATTTGACATATGGAGGATGGGGAATATTTCATTCCGTGACAAAAAAAAAAGGGGAAAAATGCAAGTAACCCCCTTGTGATATCGCAAATGAGTAAATTACCCCCTTGTGAAAAAATAAATAGCGATTTACCTCCCTATATTTTTTAAAATACAACAATTTACCCCCCTATGATTTTTAAAATGAAGCAATCTACCTCCCTATATAAGGAGGTAAATTGCTTCATTTTAAAAAGTATAGGGAGGTAAATTGCTATATTTTTTTCATAGGGGGGTAATGTGCTCATTTTTAATATCACAGGAGGATAAATTGCTATTCACCCAAGGACACCATCTACACAAACGCGTCTATGTCGAGATTCGGGCTCCATGTATTCTTCCAAGAATAATGTGTAATACGGTGAAAGCATGTCCATATACTTGTTGAGGGTGAGTCAATATGAATTTTTTTAAAAATTTGATATAATTACAAATATTACTCATCTAATTTTACTATGTGTTTAATAGATACCTCAATTCACTAGTCTCCGTTACATTTTAATTCATTTTTTTATTATCAACTTATCATAAAATGCTATAGTGAACTATTATTTATAATTTTATTTATTTTTTATAATTTTTTAACTTGTTTTTGGATTGAGTGGATATCTTTTCCTATAATTTTGTCTTTCTAAACAAACTTTCAATTTTTTGTATAAAAAAGTACAACAAGAACGGAATAGACAATTTCAGGCCTCGATCTAATTATTACATAATTTTATCAAATATTATGGGAGTATTAATATTTTTCAAAATAATGAGGAGATATTCGTAATTATATCAAACTCTTTAAATATTTTAAAATCGTTTGACAAAATATTTTTTGAAGAGCTTATAAAATTCTAAGAAAAGAGGTTTGAATTTTATAAGCTCTTTAATTTAATATTCAAAAGACAAAAACACACTCATAATTTTATTAGTATTTCACTCCTACCCTTTAAATAATTGATGTTTTTCCCCTCAAAGCAAAATATCTATTTATAGTGTATACAATTTTAAATTCTTATAATTTAATGGTCTTAATTGATCATCAAGTCGGATTGTAAAAAACACACGCATCTTGTATTAATTACACAGTAGATATGCATATTATATGTATAAAATACTTCTTAATATATATATATATATATATATATATAGTAATTTTATAAAATTACATGAATAAATCCATAAATTAGGTTGATGAAATGAGAAAAAAAAAAAGAAAAAATATTTGTCCCAAATAGGAGAATGATGGGACAATGAGGGGAATTGATAAGTATATAAACTGTTGTGGGGGTGAGTGTTATACACTCATATATTTTGTCCTATAAATTCCTTATATTAAATTCAAGTCCAAATTTGAGTTTAAAGTGTTATGGAGATTAGAGTGAATATGGAGTTATCCCAAAATATATCTTTTTGCAGCAAAAATATTTGCAATAATTTAACTATTGAATTTGAAAAGTCAAAATATTTATTTAAACAACAATTGATTAATTTTTTTTTTTTAAACTCATTTTCGGTTTCTTGAGGTGTTCGTCAGTATAGTATTGACATAATGAATTATAATAATTTTATTCTGAGAGAAATAACACTATATCTAAAACACCTAATGAATTATAATAGTTTTATTCTGAGAGAAATAACACTAAATCTAAAACACCTGATATGCTGTGTTTATTTTCTTCAAGATAAGAAATTCAATTGCGATTTGATTAAGTTTGACATTATTCAATTAAAATATCGTCACTATTCAACCCCAATCATCAAATCCTGATGAGCATTTTACCAGTCTCATTGCTGAATTCCAACAGCAATTAAGAGATAGACTTGATGATATGGAGAAACTAAAAACGATGTATCGGGACATGCCTACTACCAATAATGGGCCAAATGGAGGACCGACGAGTTAGATGACAAGAATTCTATTCTCCAATGGGAGATAGAAGCATTGAAGGTGGAATATGAAGAGGACCCCAAGAATTCTATTCTCCAATGGGAGATAGAAGCAGTAGAATATGAAGAGGACCCCATGGAATATCTGGGTAACGATGGTGAACTAATTGGTAGTAGTATATTAGACTGAGAGGTATAACTGATAATGAGTTGTCGGTATACAACTTATGTCTTGGTATTTACTGCTTTACTTATTTAATTATTTATAATAATTGTTTCATTGAATGTGATATATATGTCAATATACACGCTCAATAAATGTGATTATTTTTCAAATCTGTTTTATCCAGCATTGTGATTTTTCCAACACATATATCATGAAATTTTTATACAGTCAACACATATACGAAGATGTAATATGAGATTATATATCAATTTTTATAAATAGAAGATTGAGTCTGTAAAATATAATAAAACTCACATACATGTAATTAAATAAATTTCTCTTCCATTATATATCAAAACTTGAGTTTCTTCTACCTATTCTCATGTATTATAACATTAAGAAAGGAAAACTAATTATGTTACATTTGTTTGGATGGGATTTAAATTGGAGAAAACGATATAAAAAAAAGAATTTCAAATAATTTCGTATTAGAAAAAAATTAAAATTAAAATTTCATGAACTCAGAATTATCTAAATAAATTTATTATTAAAAACGTTTAAAATTTATAATTTCAAATTCATGGCACATGCATCGTGAACGTATGTACAAGTTTGTAGAAATTCATTTCTACCACCAAACTGTACTAGGGAATTTAAAGCATTCTTAGGAAAGGAGTAGCCGACACACAAAGTAAGATTGAGAAAGTTGCATGTGAGTGGGGACAAACTCATCTGAAATTTATTCCATTCTTTTATTATTATTCTTTTTTAATATGAAAATTTAGCTCTTATATATTATCTGGACATTACAAAAAAATATTTATATTCATCCCAATATTTCGCAAATTGGCACTATTTGTTTTTTTATATATATAAATTTGATGTAAGAACATCATAAAATGTCGATTATACTATTTTAATAATGTGAATCTCGCAACATTAGCCCAAAAAAAAAAAAATTTATAGTGGATTAATTTATTGAAGGTTAAATCATCTTTGATCTAATTATTCTTATATATTTTTATAAATTAATGCATGTGAGAAGGTATATTTTCATCATTATTATGATAGTTTCGTGAGAAAAGATTTTGTTTAACTTACAATAAGTCTCTAAGTCAATCAGAGGTAAATATGTATTTTCATTCAACTTTTTGCCGATATCAACAAATTTTGTAAATTTTAATAACAGATGGATTTATTTGTTTGATGAAAACAAATGTTAAAGATGTCAGGTGTAATTGACTAAAATATCTTGTCTGGGGTCTTCTCAGGAACTCAGTTAAGCAATTGAGTGAAAGATTGGAAATTTAATACCTATATTTGTCCATTTCAGTAGTTCTTGTAATAATTAATTAAGGTTTCGAAAGTCTTAATGTTATGTCATTTCAAGAATATTACGTACTACCAACTTTCTTTGACTTGGTTCACCAAAGTTGGTTGTATTTTTCGTCTCATAAATCAGGAGGATTTATATTTTTAGTTCTTCTTTTTACGTAAATTTTTAAATGATCTTAAAATTACAAAAAATTATTTATTTAGATCTTTAAATTTGTCTGTTATTAATTTTAGTCTTTTAAATTACTCGTTTTAGTTTTAGTCTAGTAACTTTCAAATTTGCTTAATTTTAGTCATTTGACTCAATTTCAGATAATTTTACCCCTGCATAGCTTTTTAAAACCAATTTTAGTCCATATATATCCATTCATTTTGCATCTCGTGTCTATGTTCACCTAAAATGGTATAAGAGTTTAGATTTATTGAAAAAATATTTGTTTATATTTGTTCACCTAAAATGTTATCATAAAAAAAACAAGAGTCATAAATTAGTCTAAAGAACCAAATCTACGCAAAATTGATAGATAAATAACTAAATCTAATATTGTCAAAAATAAAAGATCAAAATTGATACCAAATTATAGGACAAAAACTTTCTTTTTATCATTTGTTTTATAAATTTAATCCTACCCCCAATGGTTTATGTCCCTGCATAACGGCAACATTATTTTGCAGTCTGCTTCTTCTGTAAAAGTTGGGCTTTGGAACTAAATATGTCGAAAAAATCTGTAGACCCTTTCATGTGAAATGGAAAATGCAATTTTACCACCAACCAAAATTATAATTCTTTATCGTAAATTGTATTTTTCTTTTTAGTATCTCAATTGTACCTCGTTTTGTCATAAATATTAAGTAAAAAATGCATTTTTCGTCCTATAATTTTAGAGATGACACTTTTGAATTTACTCTAATTTCAATTTTGGAATTGCGGACAATATTTTCTTAAAAAAATCTAGCACGCGTGGTCCAATTTTTGTGGAAAAATGCCAATTTAAGATGAAATAGGCAGTTTTTTGGCGAAAATTGATCAAATATATTATTTTTATTAAACTTTTGTCATTAATTGTAAAATTAAATTCGGAGTCGACTAAAAGTTCCCACCAACTATAATTACAAGATTAAAAGTACATTTCCCCCTAAATATTAATTGCTAACAACTGCATCAATAAGCAATTAAATTTTTAACAACAATGTATAGTTGAATTAATAATTATATAAAAAATAGATTAAATATGGTCGTATCTCATAATTTAGAAATCACGACTTTATCAGCTGATCAATAAACATTACACTTGTAATTATTTCAAGTGAAGTGACGACTTTAATAAAATATGCAGCAACGCGTAAAACGATATGATATGTTAATGTTCTTATAAGAGGAATCTCTACCTACTTAATTACTGTTATTTATTTAATTATATGTGATTATGTATGTAAGAGGATGGGGGCGTAGGCGTAGCTACGGAGACTTTTCGGATCAAACTTTTAAATTGAAATGATTATATAATTTTGGTAATTAAATTATTTGACTGCTCTTCTGAATTGGTTCTGACTTCTAAGTCCTCTGATTACACGTTTATGCGTCTACAACTCTGACACGTCTTTATATACATATAGTTTTTAAATATTCATTACATTAATATTCAATAAATTAAAAATTAATGGATTCAATTAATACATTAGTATAAGAAATTTTTCAGGTTTGGTATATTTACACATAGATTTCATGTGATTTGAAAAATTATATTTGAGGTTTGCTCCGTTTAACAAATAAATCCTTCAATTAGTCAAAATTCACTGAATTTGTTGATATGAACAAAAAAATAAAAAAAAAATATATCAACCATTGATTGACTTATTATTGATTTATTATAGATTAAATAAAAAAAAATTATAACCAAATTACCCTCATATGTCTCCACACGTTAATGCATGTGATGAGGTATATCTTCATGGTTATAAGGTAATTTAGTTCGGGAAAAATTATTTGACTTGCAATAAGTCAGTAATCAGTCAATCGAGGGTAAATATCAATTTTGATTCAATTTTCTTTTTGTTAATATCAGCAAATTTTGTGAATTAATTAAACTTTAAATTGTGTTAATATAAAAGTTTAATTATAAATGTACACGGTTAATTTGAATTAACTAAAATCTAAATTATTAATACGCTAGTCATATTTAGACCTTAGATTCAAATCAAATTCAACAGTTTTAATTAAGGATATAAATGTAATTTATACAAAATTTTAAAAATAGAAAATAAAAAAAATGGCATGTGAAACACACAAAATTAAAGAAGGGGTTTTTATGCTTCATTTTGAGAAATACGAGAGGATAAATTGTTGTTTCTTTTTTATAGGAGGTACATTGTTCATTATCGGTATCATAGGGAGATAAATTACATTTAACTCAAGAAAAATATCCATATGTTTGATAGAATTCGAACTCATGAGTTCAAACTTATCACGGGATCACTAGACTAATACATCAATAGTACGTCTATACATATATATATATATGTATTTTCTTTTATTTGTTAGAAAATTCTATGTTAAACATACTCGAACCAAAAATCCGCATCAAATTCTTGGTGCAAAATTAAAAAAATAATTAATCATACAATAAGTGTATTACATTAATTTTATCATGGTTTTTAAATTCTACATAGTTATTTGTAATGTTGGGAATAATTTCACTAATTAATAATAATAATTTATAACCAATTTTAAGTATTATACAAATAAGAGATACTTACATTTACACCTCTTAGTCTATGGTTTATTTACACAAATCACTTATACATTTTGGATAATTACTCATACGTCAATAAAAAACGTCAACATCATTTACATAGACCGTTTATATTCTTTGAAAAATTGCACATACATCTTTTAAAAACATCAATATCATTACACAAATTACCTTAATATTTTGGCTGTCATGAGTGGTTTTTATAATTATATAAAAGATAGGGGTAATTTGTATAAAGAGGATATAGATAAAAAAAAATGTAATATAATTATTCATAAAAAAAATAAAAATTTGTCTTTTATTAATTTTGGGATATTAAAATTAATAAAATAATCAAATTGAAATGGATAAATATAAACTAGTATTGGCCCCTACAAAAACTTTAAATTCATTGCAGAATGAGTAACGAATGGCTGAGATTAGGACTCCGCTTCCCTCCTTTGAACAGTTACCGTCCGCCATAAATGAAGATGTGGACTGGAGAATCTGTCTGCACTGCCTTCTTTGTGCTTTCCTCCTTATACCACCGACACTTCTTCCAGGATTTAAAAAAACAATTCAAAAACTTGTCTCCAACTTTGCTATTCTTTTGGTAAAATTATATTTTTGATCCTGTAATTTTATGTCGTTAGTATTTTTGGTCTTATAATTCACTTTATTAACACATTTAGTTCTTTTTTTTCTTTTGATGAATTTAGTCCTCAACATATCATATTTGGTCCTTTTTTTGACAAATTTAGTCTTATATTGACAATTTTGGTCCACCTTTACATGTAATAGATCTCAATTTTTGTTCTGAAACTATGAGTCGTTAGAACCAAAATTGTTAATACGGAACAAAATTTGCCAAGAAAGGACGAAATGTGCAAATTGAGTAAGTTACAGAACCAAAACTAATGACCTAAAGTTATAAAACCACAAATATAATTTTACTTAACATAATTATACTACATTAGTAAATATAATAATTCGAGCAATAAATTAATATTAGGTGAGATAAGTATTTATTTATGATTCATAAATAAATACTTATACGTCTGGTGGGGCTCAAATCAAGAATTTTAAATTTATTTATAAAATTTCAATTTTAAGCAGTGGACTAATAACGTCAACTCCTCATTTAAAATCAAATTTAGTAAATGGACAAAATATTTTGAAATATTGAACTATTCAAAGTTTTTGACATATTTCATATTGAAATTTCAAACTGTGTCCTATAAGCACATGTTTGGTTCACCAGAGTTGAGACACATGTTTTGCTTGCCTTTTCTTATGTCCAATTACTATCTGTACAGAGAGGAATTATTCAGCATTGAGTGGGATTAAATTATTACACAAAAAAATATTCTCTACATTATAAATAATTAAAATTTAAAAATTATAATAAAATTAATACTTTTTATTACATATAACAAAATTAGTTACGATGGATGAAAATATTTATTATGATTTTTTTAGTTGTGATTAATATTTTGACTTCATTTATGACAACAATAATTAATAATTAATGCACAATCATAGTTACTTACTAGTGTTTGCGATAGTTTTTTACTTTAAAATCATGTTAATTATTTATAATAAAATAAATCAAATCTTTTTTCAGTGAACGCAACTGGATGATGAATTCAATTGGCTATGGAGATATATGAATTGGATTGGATTGTTTAGATACAATTCATTACATTATTTATTAACGCGAAATACAATAATTTTTTTTTAAAATTTGACATAATTATATCTTATCTTTATTTCAGAAATTACAAATACCTCTTTAAATTTAGCGTTCGTCTAATAACGAGCCCATTTTGTTAGATTTTCATCTAATTATTGTGGTGAAATGACTAAAATATCTTTTATTAAAATATCAAAAAATGATCTTTGAATTATAAATTATAATTTCATATATTTTGTAAAACTTTTTAAAATAGTTTCATGGCCAATATTCCTGATGGATTATTTATTTTACACACGCTTAGTCTTTTTATATTTTTTTAAATATTAAAAAGAATCACCAGAAGTAAAGTACAAATGTCCATCTTACCGTTTAGGGGTTATTTATTTTAAGAGGGTACTAATAAATTTTCAAAAAATGAGTTGGTATTTGTGATCATGCTAAACTTGAGAAGACGTAATTGTAATTTATCTTATTTATTATATATATATAATAATATATATCAAAATCATTGATAAAAAAAGAATATGAACCTATCACACCATTGACATTTTTTGTCATATGTAATTAAAGTCTCACTCCATAAAATCAATACTAAACCTTTAATATTATTTTAAAATAAATGAAATTATGATATGCCACAAGGATCATCATCACCAATCACAACAAACATGTAACAACCACTATGATAATCATCCAAGAACTGAATATTATTAGAGTTTCTCCACACTCCAAAATTGACATGTTAACACACACACACACTACACACACTGAAGCAATCTAATAATTATGTCAACACTATAGAACAGAAGTAGATTAAATAAAATAATAAATTAATTAATTAGTCACCATGTCAATGAATATATAATAGAAAAATCAGCCAAAATCGAATAAATAAACGGTGCTGACGTTTTCAAAATATCATATATTATAATTTGGAATACTTGCAAGATTATTACAAGGAAATAAAAGTTGAATATTCAATTTTAAATGGAAAATGCAAACCAAAAATAGCTGGTTCATGTTAGAAGGACAGCTTGTACTGTGACTTTACCTCCTTTTCTATTCGAATTAATTAGACTTTCAAAATTATATACGATTAATCAAAAAATAATTAAAAGGAGATGCAGTTATTTTAGCGTAAATTACAACGTGCTTTTTTATATTTAGCATAATTGCAAATACTCACTTATTATTTAAAAAATTATCAATAACCGTCCCTTAATGTTTGATAAAATTATACAATCCTTAGACGAAAGTTAAAATCAAAGGTATTAATAGTTTTTTAAATAATAAGAATATATTTATAATTATGTAAACCTCACAAAGAATTGGTTGTGATTTACCTTTTATTTTATTTTCTTTTTCTTTTAACCCAATCTTTATAAAAGAAATCAATTTCTTTTTTTTAGTCGAGTGTGAGATGCCAGATGTAAGTTGACATCATTTATCGATTGAAGAGATGCACCGAAAAAATATTTATATTTATTTATTAGACTTAATTTAGCTTAATTAGTGATGAAAACTCCCCATGTTGATTCATTTAATGAACATCCTTACTCCCGAAGACATCTCACTTTCCAAAATCGAATATATACTTTAAAAATAGGGTAAATTACAATCAACTTTCAAAAGTATATCATAATTATAAATATTTTTTTATTATAACAAATCAAATAATTAAATAGTGTATTCAACACTAAGTTTATAAAGAAAATAATTAAATATGTAAATTATTGAACAAAAAATACTTGCTGTCAATAATTACAGTATCAAAAATATATAAGTTTGCCCATTTCAATTTAATTGTATCCAGATCGAGCTAGAAATTTTGAGCAGGAAAACACAAAGAATTGCAGAAATTAAACATTAATTAATTCAATTAATCAAGAAAAATAAACTGAATTGGGAAAATTGATGAAATGAGTAGCAAGAAGATCATATATATTCAAGAAATTAATATTATTTTTGGGTATTGTAATTATTATTAGAAATTACAGAATTGATGAATATTGCAGAAGAAGCTCACTATAGCTACAGTGATGAGGAGGGGCCCCGGCCAAAATTTACAAACACGAAAATTCCCCTCCCTGACATGAATTGATCATATACGTATGTATTTCAGCAAGTAATTGTGTATCTATAGGTTTGTACGCCCACATATAGATACAGTACTCATCGATCGATCTCTTCCTGTACACTTCCATGAATATCCGCCATGGATTGACCTTCACATCAAGAATCAAACGAATACGGGGGTTTCAACAGATCGTACGGTGCCCATAGCGCATCCAACGGGCAGGGCCTGCTTGCGTCAAGCCTCGCCCATGGCTTCCCTTTCCCGCTCCAGTGGAGCAGGCTCACTGGGCCTGGATGCAAATCACGGCAAAGCCCGCGAAAGTTGTCTCCTCCGAGCCCGTGCTGATTCCATCTGTGATCCACAGCCGCTATGTTTCCGGCAAAAACCAGCAAGAATGGCGGCAAAGACCCCAATTCGTAGATCCTCATTCGCTTCTGCAACTCCATCCACTCCTCGATCTTCGTCGTGTAATCGCCGGCCCGCCATCGCTCCAGATCGATCACCATCACTCCGGTGTTGAAGTAGCACGCTTTCCGGTTCGCGAAGGTCAGGGAGAGAGAAGGATTCGACCAGAATGTGGGGGTGAAGTAGGAGGTGAAATTGGCATTGCAGTACTCCGGCGCCGCCAGGACTTTCTCTGCGCCCAGCGGGATGGCGGCGAGCTTCGCAATGTCGTCGACAAGGACCAAATCAGAGTCGAGATAAACCACACGGCGGACGCACGTGGGCAGGAGGTCGGCCAGGTAGCTACGGGCGTAGTTGAGGGGGCAGTCGAGAGCGGAGCGGATGGAGGTGGAGATGAGCCCCGCCACGGCCGAGTCTTGGAAGCGGTAGATTTTGAAGTTGAGGTAGGGGAAGGAGGCGGAGATGGTGGCGCGTAGGAGGGACGCGTCAGCCGAGGCAGATGCAACGAAGTGAAAGAAAACATTTTGCGGGCAGGAGGTGTGCTGGAGTGTGGAGAGGATCGCCGCCATCGAGCCCCGGATGTAGGCCGCATCGAGGGTCATTGCAATGTGGACGGCATCATTAGAACATACGAACTTGTCGTTCTTGTCATTGTTATCATCATCGCTGTTGTCGTTGGCGTTGAGGTCTTTAGCATCATCGGTGCTGCCGATGTTATCGATTCTGCCGAGGATGGAAGGGCACTCGGGAGCATTGTAGAACTTCGGGGCTTCTCTAAACCGTTGCGGGATTGAGGTTCTAACATCAGGTTGTTGTGCTAGACAAGAAATGGTAAGAAACAAGAAAATGTACATAGTGAGAAAGAGAGAGAAGAGTTGTCGTCTAGGCCTCTTCATGTGGAGGGATCTTAGATTTTGGCCAATTGGGAGGGAGGGTCTGGGATTTATTACATCCCGGGTAGGGGGGGGGGGCGAGTGTTGAATTGAGTTTGAAGTTAAAGAACACGCTTTTGGTACTTAAAAAATTGGAGGGGTTGCAATAACATAGCTGGATGGCTGGCCCGGGGGTGGGGGGGGGGGGGTGGCTAAGTCAAAGATTTTCAATAGGAATTTTCATACATGTTCTACATTATTCACTAATATCGAGTGAGAGATTGAAATTCTGCGCGTTTTTTCTATTTTTTTGAAATGGGGCCCCTGTGATTGATTCTCTTTTATATTTAGATTGCAGTAACCAATCATGGAAAAGGTTAAAACATGGGTGAAAGAACAAAAATGCATGGTGATGGGGGGTGGGGGTGGGGTACGGCTTATGAAAATATCAAAAGTTTGCATGGTGGTGACGACAGGGAGTAAGTAAAGTCTTTGCTTTTGAGGTGGTGGCAACTAGCATTAGCCATACCCTGAGGGGACAGGATTTTTAGTTTTAATTTCACCAATTTGAAATTTTGAATTTAAATTCCTTTCATTTTTTATATTTCACTCCACACACTAGAAAAAAATAATAATTATTTTTAATTATTATTAAATAAAAATCAAGTAAAACATTAGAATGATTCACTATGGACTATTTTTGCCATGATTCATTAGTCACGACAAATCTTTAGTCACACTTGTGAAAATTACGACCAACTGTAAAAGTAATTAAAAATTATTTACTACGAATTTTCTTTTTTAAATATGACAATAATCATGAATATAGATAATGAAATAGTTTATACATTTCAAAAATTATATTATACACATAGCACATGTATAATAAAATCTAAATGTAATATTAACTTACAATAAAAGATTCGGACAGTAATTTCAGGAGGTTGTTGCATGATGTTAGCAATTCCTAAATATGTTGTCATGATAGGAACCAGACGAGAGCAAGAAAGAAGAAAGCTACTTTTTTTTTTTCTTTCCAAAGGTAAAATAACCAAGAAATTAATAAATTGTTTTATTCTTTGTTATTATGTGAAATTATTATAATTTATTTAATTATTCATTGTTACATTAATATATCGATAAATTAAATGTATTACTCAATTTAATAACGTATTAGTGTAATCATTACCCATAAAATGTAAAAGTTGCGAGCAAAATATGATTTTATTATTATAGAGTCAATCTTTTTGGAGGTATTTGGAATTTAGGCAAACCTCAAGGGCTAAAAGTGCCATTAGTTGTCATAATATCATTCATTCGTAGCACTACAAACTAGAAGAAATATAATTTTTCAATACAATTAATTACTATGGTTAAAAATAAAAAATTATGACGGATACCAACTAATCATGATTACACAATGGTTATTAATCATTGTTCTTGTAAAAAGACCAAAATATTTGCTATAGCTAAAAGCTGTGGCAAATATTCTAACCATAAGTCTACCCTTATTGATGTTGATTGACCGTGATTAAAATTTAAATTTTTCCATCAATTTTATCTGATGATCGTGGTACAAAATATTGATACGAAATTTAAGTCGTAGTGATTTATAATATAGAGAATAATTATTTTTTTTATATAGGGATAAGATGTAATAATAACATCAACAATAATAATCATATCGTAATTCATTTTACAAATTTAAGCTACTGCTAAGCTTCATCATTAATCTTAGAACAAAAGAGTGGCAAGAAACAACCTTAAATTTGGACTTATAATCAATAGATTCCGTGTGTCTCAATTCAAACAATGCTTAGATCTGAAAATTTTACAAAAAAAAATTAATTCAATTGGTATACCCTAGAAGAATTATAATATCGCAATTGAGTCGGGTCTACCAGACCCATAAATTTTGCACGGAAAATATTTAATCATGGTTAATTGTTGTGGCTAACAGTCATGTAATGGTTGATATATAGCCGTGTTTTTTACGAGTGTAGCTAATAAATTTGTCATGACTAAAAATTATGGTAAAAATATTTTATATGACTCATAGCCATAGTAAAAAAAATACTTTCAACGAGAGATAATCTAAAATTTTTTGTTGATTTTATTTAATCTTGATTAATAATAATTATTTATCATGATATCAATTCATAATAAATAATATTATAGTCAATAATAATTTTTTTTCTAATACCCAGAGATCTCATCCCTCAGATTTACTCATAAAAAATTTAAATTGACTTAAATATTGAAAGGTTTTTGTCGAAAACTATCGTAACAATCCGAACGATCTTTCTTTTGTGACAGGTTCTAAAATTATTCTGAATTAGGATAAACACCGACACGATTTCTCAAAATACTAACATCACCCAAATAAATATTTATACGTAGTCACATCGACAAAAGAATAATTCATTTAAATTGATCGATATTCTCAATTTAACTCCAAACTAGATATCAATTAACCATAGACTTAGATTTCATCCAAGAATTTTCATCCATTCATTCCCTACAACATATACAATATTTAATTATGATTAATTGTTTATAATTAAAAATAACTAATTATTATAAATAATTATTGACCACGACAACATAATGTTTATTGGTCATAGTTTTAACGGGGTTTACTAAAATAATTTTTTATGGCTAAAAAGTCATGGTGAATGTTATTGCCGTGGCTAAAATGTTTGTCACAGTGAATAAGATAAATTTTTGCATCGATTTTATTTGACTATATTTAATAATAAGGGATAATTACACTCCCCTCTCCTGAAATTTGTTGTAGTTACACGTAGACTCTCTATAGCACTCTTGAAGTTTGCTTCCGTCTAACAAATAAATCCTTCCATTAGTCAAAACTTACTACATTTGCTGATATTCACAAAACAACTGAACGAAAATCGACATTTACTCTCGGTTGACTGATTACTAACTTATTGCAGGTCAAATAATCCATTAACGTGTGAAGCCGTATGACAGTAATTTGATCATAAAAAGTAAACTATCCGTATAACGGTGAAGATATACCTCCTCAAAAATGCTAGATGTAATTTCTCAAATCACAGAGAGTGTACGTATAATTATACTAAATCTCAAGAGAAAAAAGTGTAATTATTCCTAATAATAATCATTTACCATCATTTTTAATCCATCACGATTAGAATATAAACAATTAATACCATTTTTTTTTTTTCCTAGTGATTCCTGTTCTAGAACGTCAACCAAAGAAGGCCAAAATAATGTTCAAAATTCGAAACTGTTAATAATTATTTGACAAACTAGGTAGCCAACCCACACGACGTACGAGGGCAGATGTACGGAGTAGGAGCAGATAGAAGTATCCCAGAAAATTCTCCAAGAATATAAATCAAACCCCACATCCTATTTTTTTCCAACTAATGAAGTCTGAAAAGCACACACGGTCCAATTTGGCCCCACGAATTTAGTATTTAATTTTCAGACACTAAAGTTGTAAGAGTTTGAAAGTGGATGGTTTGTTGAGGAGGATACTTCTTCTGTCCGTATGTTGACATGTTACGGTGGATGACAATAATGCTCTATCTAACCTCATTTCTTGGTGACAAAAATGGGTAACTTTTCTTCCCACTAATTCTTGATTTCAAAGAATGCTCATTTTTACGTTGTTTGCAGATTGAGGATGCAATATAGAGAGAGCCTTGCAAGTTTTCCAAAATTGACACCACAACTTAAGTGCGTTCATCTTTCAATTTTCTATCATTTTTCAAGAATTGGTACTGAGGAAGTGTTAGCGATCAGGTTCTTGGTCTGGTGGTTGAGGTTGTGGGATTATGACAAATGATTACCTAGAAAATAAAATTATCATTCTTGTTCTAGAAAACAATTTTTTTTTTTAAAAAAAAAAAGAATGTTAGTGAAGTAACATTTTTTTTTAAATCTAAAAGATTTAATTGATGTGGTGGGAAACTGGAGGGAGAGTCGGGACAATCAATTTAATTATTGGTTTGATTGCACTTTTTCATCCCGAGTAGTCATGTAATTTGTTAGGGTTGTAAATTGGTTCTTCACTTTTTTTAATTCGTAATTTTAATTAGGTCAAAATTCGCTTGAATTTTTTAAAGATGGCAGGAAAGTGACATCATAATTCCGACCAATTTTGTCCTAAAAATCGCGAATTAAAAAAGGTGAACGACCATTCTACAATCATAACAAATTATAAAATTAAAGTGACAAATGACTATAATTACAGAAGTAAAAATGAAATTCTCATGTCCTTCGAACATATTATTATTTAGGGATAATTATATATACATCCACTGACTTATGGTCTACTTACACAAACCACCTTTATTTTTAACATAATTATAAAAACTACTTCTGACAGCCAAAAAATAGGAATAATTTGTATAATGATACCGACGCTTTCAGGAGGGGTGCGTGTAATTTTAAAAAAAGTTAGGAATGATTTTTATAAGTGATATTAACATTTTGATGAATATATATGTAATTATCTTAAAAAAATAAAAGTGATTTATGTAAATAAATTATAAATCAAAATTTGTAAATATAATTATACCTATTATTTATCAATGATACAAATTGCGGGCTCATCTATACATCAAATTAATAATGAATCATAGGAGAAACATTATAAGCTGCCTACGAGGGCAAAGATACAGACAAAAATCATTACTGCAAGAAAATATATATATATATATATATATATATGTTGTCGGGTAAAGAATTTGTCAAAAGCATATATAGAGTGATGCATGATGATGATCGTGCTAGGATCTTTCTCCTTTCCCTTGTATGATATATACATATATATATGTATAGAAAAGCTGAAACACGGACAATTAATTAGTAGGTGTACTGTGTGCAAAAACCCTTTTCCCACTTTACCAATATTATTACATTTGACTCCAGAGATTTCTGTTCTTGGTTACGAGAAAACAACAGGCAATGAGTGTTTACACAAAATATGTATTTTCTCTTTCCAACTGAGCTAGGGTTTTTTCGTCCTCAACAACGTACATAGCTTGTTTAGGTTGTGATACCCTTTATTATTTGACTGGTGTTTTATTTTGTGATGTATTATTTGCTTTGATTCTGTAAGAGTCTCACGATCTAGTTCTAAAAAAATGCGAACGACGCTAGCCAATGTTAGATTGTTATGTCTAAACTCCTTCACCAGTGAACCATAATGGTTACTTTTAATTAAACCTTCAAATTAAACTCATCGTCTTAGCCCACCACAAGGCTAAATTACTTTCTTTTTGTCTCATAAAGAAGACACGTTTTCTTTTTAGTCCCACATTTTATGGAATTTCTATTTTGGTCCCATTTTAATTAAAAAAATTTCAAGTTAGTCCTCCGCAACTTTTACCATCAATTTTTAACGGCAGAAATGATTAGACGTTACTGTTGGAGGTGCTTCCATGATGAAATTTCAAAGTAATAGCATATTCATGTTTATGTAACAAAAATAAAGAATATTTAAATATAAATTGTATTGTTCAAAGTTGAACAAACAAAAAAGCCAAAAAGATAATTATAATCTTTAAATATGTAAAAAAAACATAATTAGACTAACATTTGACCACTTCTGCCGTTAAAAGAGGACTAACTTGATTTTTTTTTTTAACAAAATGGGACTAAAACAGAAATCCTGTAAAGCGTGGAATTAGTAAGGAAATGTGCCTTCTTTATGGGATCAGAAAGGTGATTGTCGAGATTAAAAGGAAATATATAATCATCATAAATTATTATTGACCACAACCAACAACGTTTAATAATTTCTGCCAAGATGGCTAAAATATTTATCATAGCTTAAAGCCATGGTGAATGTTTTTACCGCGACGGATACCTTTTTCATGGTGAATAAGGTAAAGTTTTGCATAGATTTTATTCACTCATAATTAATAATAATTATTTATCATAATTTTTAATTCATATTAATTACAATATAGGCAATATTATTCTAGTGAAATCTTCACTTTTTAATCCCTTTGTGATTATCTTACATCTAATTATGAATTACATTCATTAAACAATTTGTAATTCCTTTCGTTAATGACTTTTAACAATGAAGTTACCTTTAAAATTTAACTACAATTTCTATTTGCATAATTTATTATAAAATTATAATAAAAGTTTTGGATGGCATGTGACACCTGAATTGAATTATTTATTTCAAATTATATTCCATTTTTAATTCTATTTTATATATAAACGTTACATGTACAAAAACTACAATAAAAAATATTATCAGTTCAAACACCACTTAAATTGATATCAAAAGACTCTTCATTGACAGCCTCTAAAGCACATAATTCACAATGAATTCTCGTTCAGATCAGATTCAACCACACACTAACTGATTATGTGGTTAAAATGCAATACACTTATTATATAATTAATTCATAATTCTAAATAAAATAAAAAATAATAATTGCATGACAAATACAGCAACACTCGTACTAGGTACGATTGATCATACATGACAAGAAACAATCCCTACGATTATCTTTTTAACAACACACAATAACACTAACAAAATCTCGTCAGGCTATGGTGATCAAAATTTTGGTTCTCGATCAAGTTATTGTCTTATAAAACCAAAAAAAAAAAAAAAAAAAAGAAGAAGAATACTTTTTCACTAGACTATAAATAACCACAACTTAAAAATCAGAATAAATCAAATTATTAACCACAATAAAACAAAATAAATACGAAAATTTAACTTTTTACAACCGTTATCAATATTTCCCATGAATTATAGTTATGGTAAAAAAACAAAATTTGTCATGGTTTTAACTATAACTCATTTTTAACCTAACATGCAAAAATAACTAATGGATGTCTCAGAATCATATATGATTTATATTCACAATGATTTTTTTTTAACTATAATAATTAATTATATACGGCAAAAAGTTATATATTTTTTCAAGTAGAATAGTATCAAGTAAGTAGCTCCAACATTGTCAAACAACCTTAAAATCTACTAGGTCCTAAAGGGTGTGTACATGGTTCAAACTAGGGATGGGCAAGAAGAAAGAAGCAATGCGATAAACATAAACATACGAAGTCCAGAGAACCAAAAGTGAAGACTTAAAGTCAACCAAGAACTGAAACTAGCACATGGGCATAAACCTTAATTGTCCCCATTCCACACCCACCTTCCATGCACTACCCAAATTTAATTAGATTTTCAGAACATTGTACATGAACTACTACTCAATCTTATTTATATTACAAACTGAGGATTTAGACGTAGATCTATTTCTCCTCAACCTGTCAGAAGAAGAACACTATGGGGGCCATCATCGTCATACCAGAATGAACTCATTAAACCATGCATGCGGGTATGGGGTACGTAATTCAAATTAGCACTCCAGCACACTCGATATATATACGAAATTAAACCAAAAAAAAAGCAATATTTATGCGTTTAATTAAAATGATGCCAACATAGAAAGAAAATAGTATTAACATATTTTTTTTTATTATAATAACGTCATTTATTATGTCTGATATTATTTTTGATCTTGTCCATGTTAGTGGTACCAAAGAAGGATCCATTACAATTGGTAGAGATTATAGTACTCTCATATCCAAAATCACCTCTTATAAACTTCGCCCTCTCATTTTATTCCAAACTAATAATTTGTGGCACATCCTTGTACGTGTGCAATTTTAACAAATATTGTTTAAAATAAAATATTTATAAAATAAATATTATTTAATAAAACATATACAAAATAATGAGTTATTATTGACTTTGCAAAAAAAATGGTGATAAAAAGAAGATGATTTTTTTTTTTAAAAAAAAAATGACTATCAAAGGATAACGGGGGTAGGAAGTTAGATGAAAATTTTGAAAAAATAAATTAAATAAAAAAAATATCAAAAAAAAGAAAGACATCAAAGAGGTGCTCTCCCTTCATATATAATATAACTACTTCTTTAAACTAGATCCGATGTTCTAAAATCATCTCATGTTGATAAGATCTAATTAGAGTAAGCCTAACATACTCTTTGTCTAGTTCCGATACCAAAAAAAATATATAGATCCTTCAATCATTATAAATTGCTACAGTTTAAATTTTAGCCACAATTAATCAATATTTATTGTAATTTTTACCTATCATCAAAATATTTATCATAATTTTTATCTGTAACAAATATTTGAATCTTGTTTATAAAAACAATGACTAAAAGCAATGATTCAATTAATATTCAGTACCATTGTTTATTTTCTAACCAGTAATTGAAATCATATTTCTTAGTTCACAAACTCCAAACTGTAGGGATCGCAGGATTTTCTCATGTAAAAATTTAAAACAATATTGTCGAATCGTCTTCTTTTTTTTTTGGTTTCCTGTTAAAGTTGGTTGTATTAACTCAAATGTTTATCAACTTTTTTTGTTGAATTTTTTTTTTTTTTTTGTTTACAGTAATGTGTTTGAACGATTTAAACTAAATTCATTTAAATCAAAAGTTAAAAGCTTCTCAATATCAATTTTACAATTTATAGGTAAAATTATATGTATTAAGCTTTGTCGTGGCCCCATCATTCCATCTTTCATTCTTTAAATACTCTTAATTTAACTTACGACCATAAAAATAGAAATTATATATCACAAACGGTTGGAAATAACTAATAGGGATAATTACACCCTTCTCTCTTAAAGTTTGGTGTAATTACACAGAGACCACCTGTAATTTGAGAAATTACATCTAGCACTCTTGAAGTTTGCTTACGTTTAACAATTAAGTCTCTCTGCTACTCAAAATTTACTGAATTTGCTGTATTAACAAATAAATTCAGTAAATTTTGGCTAATGGGATGACTTATTTGTTAGATGAAAGCAAATTTCAATGGTACTAGATGTAATTCCCCAAAAACCACAAAAAGTTTAAGTGTAATTACACCATACTTCACAGGAGGAAAATGTAATTATCCTTAACTAATAAATAAAAATGGGCCTTAACAATGATGTGGCAAGGTTCCCACCAACACATTAGGCAATCAGCTTATGCCGTAGAAATTCCCGGCAGAGAACACATCTCCGAAGAACCGGACCTACATTAAGAAATTAGACACAAACAAGTGCCTAAAATATCTAAACTCTAACCTAATGCCAGCAAGCCATTAATATGAGGGCTAAGATAGTAGAAACCAAGGACTGAAGAAAAAACATAAAACCAGGCAAACATCATTCTTACATGTGACAAATCAAAGGCTATCACAATTTAGTTACGAAATAGTGGAGATCAATCCAAGACGTCCAAAAATCAATCCAAAAGCTACCCCTTCATATCTATATTATATATTAAGAGCGCCTCTTTATTTTATTTTATTTTATTTTATTTGATATTTTTTTTCTATGCACCGACTTCCACATATCGTCCACTATTTACAAATGGTAAAAATTATATTTCAGAATGTGTTATTTATTTTTAGTTAACATTTTTTCCTCTTTCTTTTATTTTAAATATTCTCTTACAAAATTATTTATTTATTTTTTGTTACAATTATTTTCATATTATTATTTTTCCTACAATACAGTTGTTTATTAAATGATATTTAATTATTAGAATCTTTTTTGTACAGATGCATCAAATGTGCCATGTCCAATTAGTAAAAAGAATTATGAAATAAGATATGATTTGACACCTACAATTAGTTTTATATTCTAAAAAATTATTCATCATATTTCATCTATTGTTCTTTGGAAACCATATCAAACATATAATTACCCAGTTTTGACAATTTTCAAATCCCTCCAAAAGGAAAAATGACATTGTTCATCGTGTAACTTAGAGTATTTTTATTTTTTGTCCCATAATTTTTAAAGAATAGCACTATTGGTCTCCATGACACATTTTCAATATATCTTTTAACGAAAAAATGCCATGTGCATGGTACGTGGTTGTTAAAGCCTTTTATACTTTTAGTCTCATATATTATAGAATTCTCACTTTTGATGGCATGATTTTTAAAAAGTAGAGATAGAGATACAAAGACACAAAGCTAACAACAAGCACAACGGGAGATAGAGATAGAAAGACAATAAGACACACACACATAAATATATATATATATATATATATATAGAGAGAGAGAGAGAGAGGGAGGTAGATGAACAGTATCTTGTTGGACGAAACTAAGGTATCTTAGTCCATTTGTTATATCGATTCCTCATCATTCCTAAAATACTTAAAGCTCACATATAGAATTTGGCGTACAGATACCAAGTAAACTGCAAAGCATTGGACAGCTGTTCTTAGATGTTCTGTTCCCTCAGCACTAGATACCCATGCAAACTCTGTTTCTTGTATACAAAGCAAGAGGTGTCTCAGTGAAGTACAGAGACACAGAGATGAAAGAAAGGAAATCACGAGTCAGATGATAAGGTAGAGATCATATCACACAAACTGTCTAAACCCAAAATGAAAAGGGAGAAATACAATTAGGCAACTGCCACACAGCTAGAGCACTAAAATCTACAAGGAACCAGTGTATTCCGAAGCATTGGTCATTCAAGCTACAATGGGTTATTTACCTTAACCCCAAATTAGTGTTAGAAGCACACTCAAACCAATTATCAGCAGGAGGAACTTCAGGGTAGAATCCGCCTGCTGTTGCTGATTTCCACGCTGAGGAAATCCATGAGCAGGTCCACCATGAAATGCGTTCGAATACCCATAGTGAAAACCAGGACCTGGTCCATACATGTTAGCATCGGGAAATCCATGCACTTGAATGTTAAAGAATGATGGAAACAAGCCGCCAAGTGCTGTGGACAATGTAAAGTTCCCAAATCTAGCGGTAGCCACAGGTGCAAAACCCCCAAAGGGGCCAAAGCCCCCCACAAATCCATACCCTTGCTGTGCAAAAGCATTAGCATTTGGATCAGGCGGAGGAGCTGTTTCAGGCCTTTGTCCAGTAGGGCGATGAGGAATCTCCATCCCAGGAATTGATTTAGAGCGAGGGTCTGTCGAATTCTTTCCACGGCCATATAGAGGGACTAACTTCTCCTCCTGAATAAGAGCCTTACATACAGGGCATTCCTGGGAACGGGAGTGAATGTGAAGCCATTTGTAAAGGCAAGGCCAGCAAAATAGGTGACCACAAAGTGTAACAATTGGATCTTGCGCCAACTCAAAGCAAATATTACACTCAAAATCTCCAGCATCGCCGTTGTTGTAGTTGTTACTATTACTGCTTGAGCAAGGAGGACTCTGCTGCTTCCGGCTCATTGATTCTCCGAACCCACTTGCCATCTTACAACGCTAGAAAGAAAACTCCACCTATAGAAAAATGCATAAACCTTCACTGAACAAGAACACACAAAAATAACACAATCAAGAAAACTTGAAAGAAAAGAGAATGAATCTTTATCAAGAAAGCCGCTGAATATTCAAACAAGTTCTAATTCAACTCAGTGCATCAAAACAAATGAATACATCCATATAACAAAGAAATGATCTTTACTACAAACACTACAAACTTTACCCGACAACATGAAAACCAGAAGAGTCCAAAGTTGAAAGTTCAAGTTCCAAATTCACAAACGCCCAAAAATCCTGAGAATCCCTATCCAATGTTGACTAATTAAATTCACTCCTCTACAATAGCGTTAGCATCCCAAATTTTTAGACCATCAAACATCCTATGCAGTCAGTTCTAGAAAACCTAAAGTCGCAAGACTCGGATTTATCAGATCCCTAACCAAATCAAATACCATAAAATAAATTAAAACAAAATTCTCACGCATATAAACACACAAACTAGAGAGAGAAAGAGAGAAAACCTGTGTATTCGAGGAGAGGCGCACGATCGAAGCAACGAAAGAGGGCGAATTGTGGAAACAGTGGAAAATTCTATGACGGGACGACTGACGAGAAGGCAAAGGCGAGAGGAATGTTCCAGGAGAAGTTAAGCGGCTTCGTTCTGGGCCGGCAGGAGTTGCCTGAATTTTTCGCGCACTCAACGTGGCAATCAGTTATTGGCTATTCGAGTTTTGACCCGTTGACAAACTCGTCACGCGTTTGTTGAAGAACAATTGGAGACTATCTTCTAATACAACACCACTCTTGAATTTTCAATATAATCTTTTTTATTTTATTATTATCATATCCACATATGGGATCAATTATCCAGTAAAATTGGTAATTTGTTTAGTTTGATTTTCGATTCCATTTTTAAAATAAAGAAATTATAAGAGATTCTAATAATCACTTTATTTCCAATTTCATCTTCAATTCAGATATTTCAAATATTTGACCTTCCAACCAAGAGATCATACTAATTGAGTCATAGAATTACACGTTATACTCTAATTTACTTTTTTTTTTAATTTTATTGTTTGTTTTTATACTTAAACACTTTGATCCGACTCAAAATATGTTATCTCCACTCAAGATTGTTAGCTCGCTATATCTCTGTCCAGATATTGTAGATGAGTTCTGAAGATGAAACAAGCACCTTAGCCTAGTCGGGTTTATCTGGCTAAAACCCTCCAACGCTCAAGTTAATTATGTTCGAGGTCAAAATATGCGAACTGGAGATATAATTGAGTTAGAAAGCATAGAAAAATGTTATTGCTTAAATGCGTCAGTTGTTAGTTATTTATAATGTTTACTTGTATGAATGAATTGGGCCACGTTGCATCATCCTGGAGCTTCTTATTCGCAAGCGTGTGGTGGGGATCGAATGGCTCATTTGGACTCGGGTTGCAAGTCTTTGAAGCGGATAGGGTTTGAGATCCCTGCCCAAGTTTATGTCACTAGAGTCCCACAGCTTTTTGGGTATTTCCACTTTTAAATTAATTTTTTTTTTGTCCTTTTCTAAGGGCGAAGTTGTACCTTCATTACAATCAACACATACATATTTAAAATTTAAATACAAGATCTCTCATAAGAAAATCTTATATCCGAACAGACAAGAATTGCACTGACAATACAGATTAGCTTGCTAAAAATGCTGCACTCATTTTTACTAGTGAAAGTTGTAATTTTTGCCCCCTCATCCCTTGTTGCTATTGTACATTGTGATGGAGCAGATCTACTAAACAAATCTACCAACTCAGATCAATTTTACAAGTTATGTTAGCCTATCTATTCCTACCCAATCAATCCTTGACATGTTTTATTTTATTTTTTTTGTGAGCCCATATAATCATTCAAGATCTCGGATTCGATTGAAATTTGACATATTAATAAATTATTTGAAAATATTATCAGTACTCCTGACAAATTCGATGAAGTTATATAATTTCTGGATAGAGGTAAAAAATTGTTAATTTTGTCTTTATTGTAAATATTTATAAATAAATAAATAATATCTAAAAGAAAATTCATATGAGTGGATGGAAAATTTTGAAAAAAATTTGTTGCATTGTTTATTTGTAATATTTACAAGGATATTTTGGTCAGTATACCACAAATAAAATAAAAACCTAACACACTATAGCAAAAATGAAATTTATTTCTTACACCATGATTCACTACGACTTAAAAATCATAGGATATCAATACTATCTAGGACAATCAGACAAGACCGCTGCAAAACTAAAATTTTGACAGCGGCTAATCAACATTCACTATAGTTTTTTTCTGTGACTAAAATATTTTCCACAATTTTCAACTGTAACAAATGTTTTAACCTTGCAAAAACAACCGTTAATAGTCGTTGCGCAGCTCATGGTTCATTAGTATCCGCCATAATTTGTTACTTTTGATTACAGTAATTAATCATAGTGAAAAGTCATATTTCCTCTAGTGACGGAAACTAATAGATTGAACTAGTTATTAAACGGTTATTAAAATAAAAAAAAAAAACAGATAATTTTTTGAATGATGAGGGGATATTTATAATTATACGAAATTTCAGGAAGCTTATTGTAATTTATTTTAAATGATTTTAATCTTATCCTAAAAGGTAAACATGGCCTTAGACTCTAGTAGCTGACAAGTTTTAATATGTTTAATTGAGGAGCGTGAAAATTAAACGTGACGAGTGGGTTAATTTGAAGCTCATGAACAACACGAATAGTATAAGCATCGTGTCCTTTATCACACACGCACTTTGAAAAATTCATCCAAATTCTAAAGGTCAAATCGTATGATCTTGAATCCAACGCCCCAGATGATTAGATGTTCAAATTTCTCCCCAAGATTCATGAACAAAGAAAGGACAATAGGTCAAAGGCAGATAAGAGGGTTGATTGGATAAACTCCCTTTTGAAACTTCCATTCATTTCATCACTACTGACACATACAATTTCATTCCCTCATAAATCAAACCCGAATCTTTGTTTTTCCATATATGAATCAATCTTGATCAACTACCCTCATCAAAATTAATGGTTTTCATCCAAAAATGACACTGAAATTCATCCAAGAACTGAACTTCCGGCTGTCGGAGCACCCATCCGTCGTCTACTTCCGGTGGAGCCCCACCCAATCATGGGGCTCAACTTGGATTTTCCTCATCACCTCCATCTCCGCTTACATTGCCGTCTCCGTCACCCTCCACGTCTTCCTCCTCCTCCTCCGCCGCCGTAAGCCCGTCCCACTAGGCCCTATTCCCGCCCTCCACAGCCTGGCCATGGCCCTACTCTCCGCCACCATCTTCGCCGGGATCCTCTCCTCCTCCGTGGCGGAAATCCGCGACACCCGGTGGTTCTGGCGGCGGTCCAAAACCCCTTTTCAGTGGCTCCTCTGCTTCCCCCTCGGCACCCGCCCCTCCGGCCGCGTGTTCTTCTGGTCCTACGTGTTCTACCTATCCCGCTTCCTCCATATCTTCAGAACCTTCTTCACAATCCTCAGACACCCGCAGAAGCTCCCCCATTTTCAGATTTTCAACCACTCCATCCTCATCTGCATGTCGTTCCTCTGGCTCGAGTTCTCGCAGTCTTTCCAGGTTCTTGCGATCCTCTCCATGACTCTGGTCTTCGCGACGGTTTACGGATACAGATTCGCGACGGATGTTGGACTGCAGAAAAGCTCCAGATTCCCGCTTGTGATGCTCTGCCAGATTATTCTGGTGGTGACGAATTTGGGGTGGCATGTTGGGGTTCTCGTCCTCCATTTCTTGAAAGGCGGGTGCAATGGAATGGGGGCCTGGGTGTTCAACACCGTGCTCAACAGCTTTGTGCTTCTGCTTGTGCTCAACTTTTATGTCAAGAAGTGCTTAAGTGAGAGAGACTTTGCTGCTTCTGGAGTTGAAGGAAAAGCTGCAGCTTCAGAAATAAGCTATAAGCTGCTGACGAGCTCCGATCGATTGTGAGGAAATGGGATTAATTCTTGAGTTTGTGCTAGATTTTTTTAATTAAATATTGTGATTTCTGCTTCTTAATCTTGTTGTTTTAAGCTGGAAGTCTGTAAATACAGACAGCGGCTTTTGGATTAATCCAGCTATCTTTAAGTTGTTTAATGGAGGATATTGTTCAACTCAGAGAGGAATATGGGAAATTACTTAATTTTTAGAAAAAACAGAAGGGTAAATTGCTACATTTTAAAAAACATGTGGAGATAAATTGCTAATTTTTTTCATAAAAAGATAATTTGCATATTTACAATATCACATAAAATAAAATTACATTTTTTTTCATTATCCAACTAACTATAATGTCGATTGGATTTTACTCAAATTATGAACTCGATGAATGAGATGGTTATGCAAAAGTATATCTATTTTTATGTAATAAATTGTAATTGTATATTAAAAAGAAAGGGTGACACTAAACTTCTAGAACCTAGAAAATAATCATTGGGTGTAAATGTGTTGTCTGGCCGCCGGCTTCTACACTTGAATATGAACGATTCAATTTTAGTCTTGGTCGCCAAATAGACAGCTGATTTTGATATAGATTAGAAGCTTCCAAAATGCATGGAAGTCGTGCTTTCACTATAAATTATTGTTCATGCGTAAATACATACGTTTTCACCTACTCTCTCCCTCATACGTACATATAGTATATATAACTATATTAATATAAAAAAAAGTACTTTCTATATTCATAAACGGCAACTAATAATATCACCGTATTAATTTTTTGTAAAGTTAAAAAACACCCTTCAATCTGTAAGATAACTAATTTACTCACCTTTTGAATTTTATATTAATTTATAAATTAGTATAATAAGTTTAATTTTCGTATTGCAATAATAACCATAAAAGCCATCAAACTATTAGAATTTAAAATTATATAAATAGATAATTTTGCTTTGGAATTGGGGGGTCATTTATATGAAAAATAAAGTGAAATAAAAACAAAACTATAAGTGCGTTTTTGTTTATTAGATATTAAGGTTAGAGAGTTTGGAGATGTTTAAAAAAAAATGGGAGAAGTTAACTTTTCTTTTTAAGGAGTTTATTATAAAATTTAAAATATTTTATTTTAAAAAATTGTCACACAATTTTTAAGAATTTATAAGTTTTCAAATATTTTATAAGATAATTTTGAGGAATTATAGTTCAAACAAATATCCTCTTAAGCCGTCTGCTTTCTGTAGCGCAGGGCATGCTGTTGTTCATCTCTATAGACCTGTAAAAAGGCTACCAATGAGGATGTAAAGTTAGATTATTTAATAAAGGGATAATTACACTTTTTTCCCTTGAGATTTAGTGTATTTACACGTAAATTTCATATTGTTTGAAAATTTATATCTAACACCCCTAAGGTTTGCGTTTGTCTAATAAATAAGTCCAGCCTGCTTTTGTCTAATAAATAAATCCAATCGTTAGTCATAATTCGCCAAATTGATATAATAAAAAAACTGAATGAAAATTGATATTTACATTCTATTAATTTATTACTGATCTATTGCAAGTTAAATAAAAAATTTTATGACTAAATTACCCCCATTCATCTTCACGCATTAATGTATGTGAGGAAATATATCTTCGCTGTTATAAAAGGGTAGTTTAGTTAAAAAAAAATTATTTGACCTTCAGTAAGTAACAAGTCAACCGAAGGTAAATATCTATTTTCATTAAGTTTTTTTTGTTAATATCAATAAATTTGATGAATTTTGACTAACAGATGGACTTATTTGTTGGACGAAAGCCAACCTTAAGGGTGCTAGATGTAATTTCGCAAATCATGGGGGGTTTACATGTAATTGCACAAACCTTAAGAGAGGAGAGTATAATCATCCCTTTAATAAAGATGGTGACAAAAAACCTTAAGGGAGGAGAGTATTAAATTTATATAAAATGGTGACAAAAAAAGATGAATGAAAATTAAAAAAATATATATCATAAGATAATGTGTGAGTGAAAATGTTAGATAAAAATAAATTAATAAAAAATCAGACCAAAAAAGAGAGAGACACCAAAAAGGTAATCGCCCTTAATATATAATATAAATTATATGCACATAAGTACGACATACCATAACGATTAATATATATATATATATATATATTAACAATAAAATGTCAACAAGTCAATGGTATTTTATTTTCAGAGATTAATAATATTTTCTCCTATTAATATTCAACCAAAGTGGTGTATCCATAATATATGTTTGAATGCTTTGAATTATTTATATTATCACTGATTTGTGATCATATACTAAAATAAATTATAACGGGATTGGTTCATATTATACGTCATGATATACGTCATTAATATTTAGACTAAATGTGTGTAAGCAGCATATGTTCAAATGTCCTATTTTGAAATGTAACATCATGAGTTTGATGAAAGTGAGTATTAGAATATTTGGATTGTCGGTTTTTATTTTATCTTTTGTTAGTTAGATAATAAATAATATAATAATCATAGGACATATGTAAGGCATAAAAGAAGAATATACTCTTAAAATATGTCATTGTAATCTCCTAATCCATATAAATTTGAGTCTGATAATGTCTTAAAATATTGGTACTTGTCAATGTCTAAATCAAACCAAATACCACTCCTGACCTCAATTTCGTTGAATACCCGCTTCTTTGAATAAACAGCATAATGATTTGGAAAATACCGTCATTTTCGTATTTCTTTGGATCCTCTGCTTGGGCAGTTTGTGTGTATCAAATATGAATCATAGCTGTCTCTCCATCAGGTACAAGTGAATTTCTTCATGGTTTTCCGCGATTTGGTTGTTGGGTGATTATGATTTGGTATTGAATCAGAGATGATGTGATGGTTGTTTGGATTCGCATTGTGTTGACGAAAGTGGAATAGTTTTTAGGAATTCATGGCATCATAGATTGTTAGAAGCAAGTTCGGTCGTGATTTGGGTGCAGATGTGAGCAGCATGGTGTGTGGTTTTAATTAGCTATGGGTGCTGAGCAGCATTCCAAGGAAAGATGAAGATTTCAGTTGTTAGAGTTGATCCTGGTGAACACAAGATCGGAATTTGATGAATCAACGATGTTCAACCTTTGCCCATCTGTGGCTTGTTGTTTTTCCACAAGGAACTTGATGGATGAACTGGTCCTCCAAGCGTTTGAGATCGATACTTCTTCCAAATTGATATAAGGGTCCTGAGAAAAGAGAAGTAGATCGTTAGGCTTGTTGGGGTAGCCCCAGCTACGACCCTCCGATGCTTAAGTTAGTTAGGCTTGCTGGGATAGCCCCCAGCTAAAAACTTCCAACGCTTAAGTCAGTGTCTAGTATCAAGGTCGTGAAGCAAGTTGCTGGCGAGCTAACGAGCCTGAAAGACCAAAAGTATAAAGTAATAGAAATGGCATACCATAAATGCACTAATTATGGAGTATTTATAGTGTAAGACTAAGGGTCTTGTTAGTCCAATAGGCGTCTTCAGCGTGTCCTGTCTTGTTCTGTCTCTTAAACTATGACATAAAGCTCTATATCTTTAATGTATGGCGAAGAAAAGTGCACAAAAATATCAAACTTGATGCACGTGTTGCTCTGAAACACAAGGGGATTCCACGAGGGGCTCCTTTGATGCAGGTCTGTGTATCCTCATTTATAATTCTTGTCAGAAATTACTACTACTCATGACCTCAATGTGCATTAAATCGATAAACCCTACTCTTGACTATCCATTCTGTCTTAGATTATACCACTTCACCAACGGACCCGCAAAACTCTTTGTAGGGTGTGTGTAAATGGGTCTAAAGTAGAGATTCTTAGGTGGCTGTTCTCATATCCTTTGTGCTTTTCATTTTTTGATATGCTAATGATTCTTGCTAGAATTTCAAAAGCCCATATTCCTCAGCTAATTAGTTTCGTTGTGTGATGAGGTTACCATATTTCAATCTGAATCTAAACATTTTATCTATGTTATTTGTGAACATATTTGTATACACTATTCTATAACTATGAGCATCACATATTTATATTTCTTAATTTTTTTTTCTAAAAGACAAAAAAATATGTATAAAAGAAGTCATTTAAAATGTTAAATTGGTATACTAACATAGTTTTATCTATTTTAAATTAATAGAAAAAAAAAAGGCATATATAAGAACAAAGACTAAAAGTGTGCAATTGAGTTCACATGGGTTAATAACTATTCTACTTCATTAGCTTTTTAATTATTTCTTGATAATATATGAAAAGAAAATGGTTTGATAATTCTAACTAAAAACAATCTAACCAAAAAAGCAGTAGAAAAGATAATTATAGTTATTCAATGTATAATTTATTGAATACAATAGTAATATGTGGAATCTAATTTTATATTAAATTAATAACTTAGATGTTATTCCCATGATAAATTATGAATATATAATAATAAATCAAGTATTTACTTTGAATATTTTGTTTTTATTTCATACACATCTATATACACATCATAGAGGTTTTTAACAATTTTGTCAAAATATTACATTGATATTTTGACATAATATTATCTTTTAGGAAAACTTATCAATGAAAATTATCAAAATATCAATGAATATATGCACATCTTTTATGAAAATTATGTCAAATATCAATATAATTTTTCTAAAGCAAAACGAATTTAATAAATTAAGGTAAAATGTAGATATACAAATTTTAACAAGGATCGATCTCATAATCTTACTATCATAAATAATTAATTTTATATCCAAATCAATTAAAAATAAATGTTATTTTTCCTATCTTACACTATGTATATCGCTCAACATTTTTGAATTTTAAATTTCTTAATAATATTTAAAATTTATTTCTCAATTCTCTAGAAAAGATGAAGAGAAATGTCACATGGGAGTTGTTTGTGCGTGTATATTACTACTACCCCCAAGTAAATTCATGTAATTTTTGGATTAGCCTTTACACTGAGTTGAGGAGTCTTGAAGAAGTGGAAATCCAAAACAAGAACAAGGATGAGTGGATTTAGTCTAGTTCAAGTGCATAGTTGCCTTTCCTCATCCAAAACCCTATCCCTTCCCTCTTTCTTTCTTCATCGTGTCTTCCCATGCTGTCTTATTGTCCTTGCCCTATATCTCTCCGTTTTTCAACCCTTCGAACAATTTCACTCTTCTATTCAAAACAATACTCATCTAACTCACTAATTCCCAGTCCCGAAAGCCCCATAACTGAAAATTCAAGAACAAGATGAGATCTATGAATCTTGTGGATTCATGGGTTCAAACTTGCTCCATTTTCAAGCAACCAATTCACTGTGAATCCTTCATTGGCTTCATCCACCAACCAAGAATCAAACCCCATTTTCTGAAATCGAGAAAGCCCATTTCTTCTTTCAGCGTATCAGCCATCATAACCGAAGAAGAACCCAAGATTGAGGCCGGGAAAGAGAAACCCTCTTTCAACTTCAACGCCTACGTCGTCGAAAAGGCTAATTTTGTGAACAAAGCCTTGGACGACGCGGTTTCCGTGAAGAACCCCCCAATGATCCACGAAGCCATGAGGTACTCGTTGTTGGCGGGCGGGAAGAGGGTCCGACCCATGCTGTGCATTGCCGCCTGCGAGGTGGTCGGCGGCAACCAGTCCGCAGCCGTCCCGGCCGCCTGTGCAGTGGAGATGATCCACACCATGTCCCTTATCCATGACGATTTGCCGTGTATGGACAATGACGACCTCCGCCGCGGGAAGCCCACCAATCACAAGGTGTTTGGCGAGGATGTAGCGGTGCTGGCAGGTGAAAATCGGTGCAATTTCTTTTATGCCTCTATTTATTCAGAAAGATTTAGGAGTAAAGCTCTTAAGCAAATCTAATTACCTCACCCACTGACTCTGTTCCTGCCGGCAGGGGATTCCTTGCTGGCCTTTGCATTTGAGTTCATTGCCACGGCCACCACCGGGGTGGCGCCGAAAAGGGTTCTAGCGGCGGTGGGGGAGTTGGCTAAGGCCATAGGGACGGAGGGGCTGGTGGCGGGGCAGGTGGTGGATTTGAGTTGCACTGGGAATAATGCAAATGTGGGCTTGGATACCTTAGAATTCATACACATACACAAGACTGCTGCATTACTGGAGGCTTCTGTAGTATTGGGGGCAATTTTAGGGGGAGGAAGTGATGAACAAGTAGAGAAACTGAGGACATTTGCTAGGAAAATTGGGTTGCTCTTCCAAGTGGTGGATGATATATTAGACGTGACGAAATCATCAGAGGAATTGGGGAAAACGGCGGGGAAAGATTTGGCAGCGAATAAAACGACATACCCAAAACTGTTGGGACTTGAGAAAGCCAGGGAGTTTGCTGGGAAGCTGAATGAGGAGGCTAAGGAGCAGCTGGCGGATTTTGATGGGGGCAAGGCCGCACCGTTGGTGGCATTGGCTGACTACATTGCTCATAGGCAGAACTAGAAGTTTGTGCTGGAAACAGAGCAAAGCTTTGATGAGATTGGTGTTGTTGTAAGAGATTCTTGGAGTTTCAAATGTGTTATATATAGATTGTATAAATGGAATGGTTCTTCAGGGTGAAACACCACATGGTATTATGCTAAATTCTGTAGGAATTTTACTTTCTTTTGATTGCATTAGTTGAATTCTTGACAGAAGTAGGATGGAATGTGGTGCTGTTTTGAACAATTTTAATGTGATACAGCCCTTCTCTGAGTTTTAACTGTGATTTCTTGATGTGATTAGTTTTGAGCATACTCTGCTTCTGGTATTGTAAGAACTCAAAAACAGCAGAAATAGTGCTACCTTCTGTTGATATTATGGCACTGATTGTTTCTTTCCATGGACGGAAATTCAGATCATAGTCTGGACGGAAAAGGGATCTGAAAGTGATGCTTTTTTTCTTTTTGTGTTATATAAATTGATGAGAATTAGGTCCAAATTTGGAGTAGTTTTCTTTTAATTGTCAAAGTATTTTCAATGAAATGGCTTCTCCTCATCTTTTACTATTTTGGAAATCAAAGTCCTGTTGACATAGATAAAAATTCAAATATGTGAAATATGATAATAATGGCTCCACTGGGACAATCTCTCTCAGAATGGGGGGAAAAATTACAAAAAGAAAATTCCGCCGTTGCCGGGGATCGAACCCGGGTCGCCCGCGTGACAGGCGGGAATACTCACCACTATACTACAACGACTTCTTGTTTAAAATCTATTATTCAATTTTAATGATATATTTGGAAAAAATAAGGTAGACTGTGGAGCATTGGAAAAATGAGAAAATTAGTTTAAGGGATCATAACTTGTATTTAAATCTTCTGACTTTTTAGGAATAAAAGGGCATTTATTTTGTCAATTAAAATTAGTTACTGTACACTGTCCCACGTAATTATAATAGCGCTAGTAATCCCCCTACCTTTCATACTCAATCCTATGCAAAATTAAAATTTTAATATTATAGGCTTATTTCATTAAATAGAAGAAAATAAATAACATATCAAAATTTATAATAATTAATCTTAAATATGCCGCATCAACACAAAAAGCATTCATAGTAAATTAAGTTTAAAGAATAACGGAAAAATAAATATAATGGACAGTATTTTTCACATAAATACATTTTGCTTACTAATATAATTTGCTAATTCTTTTTTCACATGCGATGTTTATTCATAAAGTAAATTGCATTTACCTCAATAAATAAAATACGAAATCAAATATTTTTATAAATGAATTCAAGAGCCAACAAAAATAAGAATCCATCCCCTACAAACGCAAGAAACACCTAGATCAAAAACCAAGAAACACACTCACAATGAGCTGACAAACCCAGACCACAATCACTGAACACGAAATCTTAAAAACTCCGTTAGAACTACTAGCTTCCTCCGCCAGTTCAGTTGCATAATAAACTTCCATGCCATTCAGCAACGGCGGCAACACCGTCCCGTTCGCCGGAGAAATCGTTACGTTCACCGTGCCTTGGACCAGAACCGGATACAGCGTCACCACGTCACCTGATATCAACCCTTCAAGCTTAACATTTCTCCTCATGACACCGTCGATGTAAACATCCATATTCCTCGTACCACTTTGGTTTTCTGGCGGTCCGTCGACGATGCGGTTCTGGTAGAAGTATAGTACGATGTAGGCGGACTGAGGAGTGGTGGTAGGAAAGTTGACGGGCACGTAGATTGATTGTGAAGCGTTTGCTGGGGATATTGCTGTGTTGATGACGGAGTTAGGAGGCCGGTTTTCGTAGGCTGATCCGGAGCATGCGGTGGCGTCAAAGCTGAGATTCTTGTGGCCTGGCATTGGTTGTGGTGTCCAGTAACGGTTTAGCCGTTCTTCGCAGAGATCTGCCAAGCCTGACCATGGCCTGCAAGTAGTTCATGAGTTGTTGGAAGAAATAATTGTGTTGTCTAAGAATGATCAATTAGATTATAAAAATTCGTAGTAAATAATGATTGACAAGAACCATATAAAGATTTTTAGTCCTAATTTTTATTAGCCTGGCTAAAAATCATGGCATATGTGTTTGTCATAATTTTTAGTCATAGCAAATATGTTTGTTATGGTGGATAAACTTTTGTATCAATTTTATTTAAACATAATTAATAATAATTATTTATCACTTTTTTTATTTTTATTTTTGGTTCAAAACCATTAAACTATAGGTAACAGTAAATTCTCTTCTAGTATCTCCATGCAAATTTGGAAACGTGTGTTTGAACTGAAAACTTTCCTACATAAGGAATATGTGATGTCAATTAGATCAATTAGTTGTTATTCACGACTATTTTTCTTAAAAAGAATCCAACTACCCAATAATTAGACTATATTCAACCAAACTAAAGCTATATCCCAGAATTTTTCTTAATAAATCACAATTCCAAGACAAAAAAGTTTAAAAAAAAAGGACAATAAAGGCACATAATTAGCATACTTACTCTACGACCTCATCATGACCCCCAAAATTGAGCCTGGCAACAAGATGATAAGCCGTCCCATTTCTCATCATCCCATACACAGTATGATTATGCGTCTCATCCTCATTCAGATAAGTTGCTTCCAGAGAAGAAATGAACGGCGTCCCGCCGGATTCTTTCCTCCCCATCAAGCACACTGATATGTTATCGTTCTTGGGCGCATACACAAGCTCGTGGAAAACAGGCCCTTCCGTCGACGCGGATGAGTTCACCGTCTCCCAGAGCTGGCCGCCGAGAAAGAGGTCGAACACCGGAGGCTGTGATTTGCCGTCGTAGTTGCCGTAGTAAAAACCAGCCCGGAATATGTATTTTTGGGTGTTGCTTAGTTGCAATCTGTAGCAGTTCATGTGTTCTCCGTGTGGGAAGTATCGTAATGTGGTCATGATTTGAGGGACATTGGGCGATGAAGTGATTTGCTTGGTTTTGCCTGGATCTATGAAGAAGCTGTCGGGAAACCATATCTGGTTGTTGTAATGTTCGGTTGTCTTGCCTGTCAATCCGCAGTCTATGAGCAAGACGTAATTTAGGATGACTGCGCGCAAAAGGAATTTGGAACATTGGATATAATTAGTTCAAAGTATATATCAATCTCACTGTTAGAAAATATTTTACAAAATTTCAAAAAGTATATAAAACTATCCATAATGATTTTATTCTGTTTACCACAAACCAAATTCAAATCAGAGCTCGATAAGAATTCAAACATGCTTGAAGAATATTATGTTCGATTCGACTCAAATCAGGCCATTTACACGTTTATACTCAGAGCAGAGGGCACTTACATGGAAAGGAAGCGGCATGGGCCCCGACCGCCGATACGAGAAGCAAAACAGCAACCAACTTTTCCATTTCCAGACACAACAAATGTAATGGCTCAAGACCCCAACTCAAAAGAGAGACAGCATATGATTTATGTCCGTATATGTATAGTTTGTGCGAAATTGATACAATCCCTGCAAATATTATTTATTGATGTTTTTAATTGCATGCAGGCCGCCATTAAAAATTAGATGATGTCGTTTATGAAATTACAAGCGCATATGTACAGAAGATCGATCCTACGTCCAGGACTGTGATGATCCTAATTACAGGTTTTTAGATTAATGACAATTGGCAGGTAGCCTTGAACGGCTGATTGATTGCCTCTGCTTTGTTTCCCCATTCTTCTTCTTCTGTATTCTAAGGGATTAATAGGAGAAATTTTAATCTAAATTGAGTTTGGTCAATTCTAAATTAAATAATTTGATAAATATAATATTATTTATTGTGTGATCGGTGTACAGTTCAGAAAAAATGACCAACCACATATGATAAGTGGATCACACTTGTTGTGCGATTGATTTGGTTCGACCAAACTTGATTTTGGAAACAACTAAAATCACCACTTGATATTTTGTTCTTAATATTGTATTTTCTTGTTGTGTATAAAGAATATATATAATTATCTCGTACAACATGAACATTAAATCATTTATGGCACTAATTGAAGGCGTGCAATGGGTCGGGGCAGCCTACACTCGATGCGGATCAGTCCTAAAAAAATCTTATTTTAGGATCTGTTCAATATTATTTATTACTAATCTTGGGTTGGTTCAGGGTCTTAAAGTGAGCCCTTATTAGATTCTTCTTTTAATCCAAAATCGATCCCTAAAATCGGTCAATTTTAAATTCTAAGTCGGTATAAATTAGACCAAACTCAATCTAAATATGCTTGTTTATTTTTTAAAAAAATTACTTGAGCTGAGTTGGTTTGTGCTCAACCCAAACGATTGAATAAAAAAAATAAAAGAAAGAAAGAAAGAAGATTGTGTTGGCTAGTCTGGACACCTGGTCCCAACAGACACAAGGGAATTTTTAAGGAGGAAAGAAAATTCTTTCTCTAACTACTACAAAACAAATAATAATTATTATTAGCTATAATATTAATGATTATGACTAAAAATTATGATAAATTACTGGTATTAATTATGGGTAAATAAAATTGATATAAAAAATTAGTTTTTTCCTCATGGAAAGATAACTTAGCCATAATCAAAACATTCAACACGATTTTTAGTCATGACAAATATTTTAATCATTATTGCAAAAACGGCCAACAACTATTGCGTGACTGTAATTAATAATTATTTATTATTAATTATGATAATAAATTATTGTTAAATGTTATAATTCTCCTAGTGAACGGTACTTATCCCCATCCCCTTCTTCTCCGAGGCCTTCCCCAAACCTCCTATAATATTTACTACAAAGTCAATTCTCAAATAATTTTTGGCAATGTAATGTTCTTTAAGACGCTTTGTTAAATTTATTTATTTATTTTATTATCCGTTCGACATGTGTATTATTATATTCAATTAATAAAATCGAGGTATTTTTTTGAACTCTAAATAACTTCAGTTTATGATTGTCTTATAAAATACATAAATAATTAATTAAAATTAAATAAAAGTTGTGATAATAAATTTATAATTTAAAAACAAACAAGGTAGAACTACTAATGAACTTAGATAAAAATTTGACTAATAAACTAATAAAAAAATTATTGATGCAATAATTTACAAATTAATGAGTGAAGGTGGGACAAGTTTAGAAGTAGAAGAATAAAAAAAATAAAAATAAAAATTAGAGTTTCAAAAGTATAAGTATTTAAAAAATCTACTTGTATAATTAAATTAGATGACATTCTGCATATGTTAATAAAACTTATTAATCTAATAAGAAAAGAAAGAAACAAGCTGGCCCGGCCCGGTGGTATTCAGGCCTCGGGCCCAATTGCGACAACTTGAGAACCAGAACAGTCTCTCTCGGAATGGGGAAATAATTTTAAAAAGGAAGACGCCGTTGCCGGGGATCGAACCCGGGGTCACCCGCGTGACAGGCGGGAATACTCACCACTATACTACAACGACTTGTTGATCTCTTCATTAATCTGTGTTCAGTAAGATCTATTTGTCTATTATTGAAAATTGAGTTTTTATCTTAGTTTTCACTTCTTATACATATATATAATGTATTCAAGAGGATGTTTGGCTAAGCTTACAAGTTTTTAAATTTATTTTATAAAATGTTATAAATTTATAAGTTCTAATAAATTGTTTGGCTAATTTTTTTTTAAAAGAAGTTAAATATTTCAAAATAAAATTTTGGATGTTATAAATTCTTAAAAAAAAGTTAATTTTCTTAATATTTTTATAAAATTTTATAAGGTATATAAAATTAATATGTCATAATTAAGATAAAAAATATCCATGTTCATACATTCACACACTATCCTCACTCACTCACTCTCTCTATCTCTCTCTCTCTCTCTCTCTCTCTCACACACACACACACTCTCCTCTCTCTCTCTCTCTCACACACACACACATACTCTCTTCTCTCTCTCTTGTACATATAAACACGCACTCTTTCTCTTTCTAGGATTTAAAACAAAAATTACTGTTTAATTTTTTTAACATTCGAAAAAGAGAAAATACTCAATTATTTAATAATAAATTATTATAGTTAAATAAAAATAAGATTGATATTGATATTATATTTACTGAAATATATAAATTCAAGACATTATAAATTATACGACTAAAAATAATTATTGCATTAACAAAGAGAATATAAACTATGTATCCAAATTTAGGTAATAATTCGTTATTTTTTATTATAAAAAGATTATCTATTAAATTTTTATTTTGAATTAAACTAATATGTACTATTTATAAAGGCATTTTAAAAAATTTAAAGCAAAATATGTCAAGAAATAATAACTTATTTGATTCTAATAATTCCATGTCCATTTTAGTTATTTTACCAATAAAAGACCTTATTATGCCAAATATCCTATAAGATGTTTTCATATTTTATAAATTTAATATGTTATACTTTAAAATAAGATTGAATATTTTTATAAACTCCTAAAATGTAGCAGCTTATAAAATATTTTAAAAAACTCCTGCCAAAAACTATACTAAAAAGTGTAGGAGCTCCTGGGCAGGGGGCATGGGAAATTTAGATCGCCAGTGGATCAATCTGTCTCAGAATAGGAAAATAATATTTATTAAATAAAAATTAACAGTATTCGCCGTTGCCGGGGATCGAACCCAGGTCACCCGCGTGACAGGCGGGAATACTCACCACTATACTACAACGACTTGCTGGCTTCTACGTTAATCTTAATTAAAATTATCCGATCAATGGATTTGTCTAGGTTGAGCCAAAACCAGCCCCCTTCTTTTTTAAAAAAAAAAAAAATAATTTAATATTTGGGCTGAGCTTAGACCACATTCTATGGTTTAGGCTCAGTCCAAATAAGGAAAAAAGTAAATATGTTCAATTGGGTTTGGGTAGGTTTTGGTTCAACCATCAATCGAGGTTCATGAACTGGATCCAAATTTAAAAATAAATTTATTCGGGGTTTAGTTAAAGGCCTAAGATCACATAAGAATCGATCATGAATAGTAATGGGTTGGCCTTGGGCTAAGTTGCTTCATACCAGTCCTGGACAGCCATGTATCGATCGTGCTTTTTTGGATGTACTCCATTGTCATATAGGTAGGTTGCTGGGGGGCTTTTGGATCTGGACTAGGCTCCAAACGAGATCTTTCTTTCTGTTGAAACCCCTGAATTTATAATGGGCTAGTGGACCTACCCCTTTGGACTTCTTTATAAGCCCATAAAGAATTCATATAGAGAAGATTCATCAAATATATATATATATATATATATATACACGAGTGACAAATAATTTTCGAATAAATTTTGGCAATATGTACTATCTGTTCTTTAAGATATTTGGTTAATTCTCCTATTCATTTTATTCTTCGTACCACATGTAAATTTTTTATTCAATTTAACAAAATTGAGGTATTGTTTTGAACTCTGATTACTTCAATTTATAATTATTTTATTAATCAGATAAATAGTAAACTAAATTTATATTTAGAAAAAGAAACTAGTTAAAACTACGTACTGGTGAACTTAACTATAATTAGCCTAAATTAAGAAATTTAGGATAAAAAACTTATAAGATAAAGAGTATTGATGTAATAATTTACAAATCAATTAATTAAGGTCGTAGAGTTTTCGAAGTAGAACAATAAATATAAAAACATTAAATTTTTAAAAGTTTAGATATATACAAATTCTACTAGTATAATTAAATTAGTCAAATTAAATAAAAATTACATGGCATTTTGTTAATAAAAAGAACCCCGCTGGCCTGGCCAATGGGGGTTCTGGGCCACATGGCTGGACCTGCCCGCTAGCATTAATTCGGGTCACCCGCATGACAGGTGGGAATACTCACCACTATACTACAAGGACTTGTAATAAATTTAAGCCTGTCAAAGATTTGTGGTTTCCTTCAGCTGTGGTATTGATATAAAGGTGACGTAAGTGTAGGATCTTGGGGATAACAAGACCATGAATTGAGGGGAGAACGAGTTGGCAAATGAAAGACCTTGCTAACAATGTACAAACTCCAACCGCAGAAAATACAAATTTGTTCAAGATTGCTTGAAAAATCTTTACGAGACAAACAGTACGAGCTCTTACATAGGATAAGAGGCAAGATTTTGTTTGAACTATTACAAGATTCATACCAAGAGATTTTAGACGAGTCCCAAAAACACAACTCATTATAAACAAATTAAAATTTTCCATCTATCACCACAAACACATCAAAACCCTACACCACACCAAGAAGCAGACTCACAAGGACCTGACACACCACAACCACAATGAAAGAAAACAAAATCTTAAATCCACCACTAGTTTCCTCCGCCACTTCAGTTGCATAATAAACTTCCATGCCATTCAGCAACGGCGCCAAGACCGTCCCGTTCGCCGGAGAAATCGTTACGTTCATCGTGCCTTGGACCAGAACCGGATACAGCGTCACCACATCACCTGATCTCAACCCTTCAAGCTTAACATTTCTCCTCATGACACCGTCGATGTAAACATCCATATTCCTCGTACCATTGAGGTTTTCGGGCGGTCCGTCGACGATATGGTTCTGGTAGAAGTATAGTACGATGTAGGCGGACTGAGGAGTGGTGGTAGGAAAGTTGAAGGGCACGTAGATTGATTGTGAAGCGTTTGTTGGGGATATTGCTGTATTGATGACGGAGTTAGGAGGCCGGTTTTCGTAGTTTGCTCCGGAGCAGAAGGTGGAGTCGAAGGTGAGATTTATGTAGCCAGGCATTGGTTGTGGTGTCCAATAACGGTTTAGCTGTTCTTCACAGAATTGGTTCCAACCAGACCATGGCCTGCAAGTTCATGATTTGCTGAAAGAAATAATTGTAAGAATGATTGAAAAAACTAAGAATTGAACATATGTGGCCAAGTGATCATGTTTTGTTTTCTTTCAGATTGAAAGTTGTGAGTTCCCTATAACTCTAAAGTGAAGGGTTAAGTACTGTAAGAAAGTTGTAAGAAATTTACTTTCAATATTTTTTAAAATGAATTAATTTACTCCAATTTTGGGATGTAAATTATTTAATTTTAAAAAATATAGGAGGTAAATTGCTGCATTTTAAAAAATACAAGAAAGATAAATTGTTATTTTTTTCATAAAAAAAGAATTTATACATTTACAATATCATATAGGGCTAAATTAGTATTTTTTTCAAAATATTATGATACGGAAAATATTCGTATATCAGTAAATTGGATCGCTAATTCTTTCTTACTAAAAGAGAGCTTTTTACAATTACATTAATAAAGGATCATCAATCAATTAATTACTCATCTTTAGACATCTGTATATATCATAAATCTATAAGTTTAGCTTTACATAATAAAAGAGTGGAAAATTATATAGACTCATTCTCTAAGACTTTTATAAAACATCTAGTACACATCGAGCTCAATTTAAATTTGGAGAATAATTTTATGACGATCACTTCATTTTCTATAAAACTACTAATAAATTTAAATGAAGGATTAAAAGTAATATTTTTTTCGCAATTTAGAAAATTAGTAATAAAAATTTCATAATTAATGAGACGAAAAATATATTAATTTTAAATTTGAGACGAAAAAAGTAATTTTCTCTGGAAGCAGATTATAAGACTTACTCTACGACTTCATCATAGCTCCCAAAATTGAGCCTGGCGACAAGATGATAAGCTGTGCCGCCGTTTGCCATCATTCCATAGACAGTGCGATTGTTGTTGGAGTCCAGACTCAAGTAAGTTGCTTCCAGAGAAGAAATGAAAGGCGTCCCCCCGGATTCTTTCCTCCCCATCAAGCACACTGATATGTTATCGTTCTTGGGCGCATACACAAGCTCGTGGAAAACAGGCCCTTCCGTCGACGCGGATGAGTTCACCGTCTCCCAGAGCTGGCCGCCGAGAAAGAGGTCGAACACCGGAGGCTGCGATTTGCCGTCGTAGTTGCCGTAGTAAAAGCCTGCCCGGAATATGTATTTTTGGGCGCTGATTAGTTGCAATCCGTAGCAGTTCATGTCTTCTCCGTGTGGGAAGTATCGTAAGGTGGTCATGATTTGAGGGACATTGGGCGATGCAGTGATTTGCTTGGTTTTGCCTGGATCTATGAAGAAGCTGTCGGGAAACCATGTCTGGTTGTTGTAATTCTCCGTTGTTTTGCCATTCAGCCCGCAGTCTATGCGCATCAAATAGTTGTGGATGACTGCATATGGAATTTCAAACTTAGTTCTTCAAGAATCATAAATTTTCACCGGTGAAATTGAAAAATTGTTATCCAAATCAGGTTTGGTTGAATCAAACTAATCAAAGAACAACAAGTGTCGATCAAATTACACTTATCATATAATTAGTCATATTTGAATGAGTTGAATCCGAATTAGAATTTCCCTATAAAAATTGAATTTCATGCAATTTAAACCACCCCCAACTAAATCTTCATTTTAGCAAATTCCATCCATTTTTTTCTTTTGACATGGCAAAATTTTAAAATACAGGATCATATCATATTACACGACTAAATTTGTGATTTTGTTGAATAAATTATATATATAAGTACGTGTCAATGTAAAACTTACATGGAAACGAAGCTGCGTGGGTTCCAACTGCGGATACGAGAAGTAAAATTACAACCAACTTTTCCATTTTCACAATTGTGAAAATTAAAGAAGGAGAAGGTAGAAGTTTAATTATGGGCTGTCAGCCAGCACATTCATGTCTCTATATATATATGTAGTTTGTGAGAAAATGATATAGCCATGCAAAAATATTTATTAATTTCCCCAAGCATTTCGATGATTCTTCCGGGTATATTCATTTCCGGCAAAAGTCAATTGACCCTTAATTCGTGTTGTTTAGGATATTACAAGGGCATATGTACAAAATATGGATCGTCCAACCATATCCAAAAAAAGAAAAAAATGAATCGTCCAAGACTATGATGTTCCTTGCCTGCACCACACCAGCCATTTCCATGGGTCATTTGAGATTGTTTCCAAAATCACTTCTGGGGTTTCGATTCAAAAACTTTGTGTTCGAGTGTTTGCAAGTATGATCACACCCTAACGGTTGTTGAAGTACGTTTCTATCCCTATTTTTTGATTGTTTTCAGTTTTATTTGGGCATTTTGACTTTTTTTCCTTCAAAAGAGGTTAATATCAATCATTCATTCAAAAGATGCACAATTCAATTATAATTGAATGTTAAAATGAATCCTATCAGAGCATTGCTCCTGTATTTTAAAATTTTGAAACAAAATGAAAAGCACATTTAATTGAAATATAGCAGCACTTTGAGGAGCATTTCTAGTTGTTTTAGTTTTTTTTTAATAAATTCATCTTTGTTTGAATTACTTTACCATTATTATAATTATTTTAATCTAGATTTATCCTTTTTTGAGTTTTGTTTTTCAATTTTACATTAAAATTAGGGTAATTACACTACTTTCTCTTGAAATTTGGTGCAAATTATACGTAAACCCCATATGATTTTGTAAAATTACTTCTAATTTTTTAGATGTTTATTTTTGTCCAACAAATAGGTTCATTCGTTAGTTAAAATTCTCAAAATTTGTTGAATATCAATAAAAAAAAAAGTGAATGAAAATTCATATTTACTCTCGATTGACTTATTACTAATTTATTGCAAGTTAAAATATATTTTCTCACCAAACTATCCTTATATATCTTCCCAAGCTAATGCATTTGAGGTAGATCTTTACTATTACAAAAGTAATTTGTTCATAAAAGATTTGTTTGAACCACAATTATAGTTTGTAAGTAATTAATCGATGGCATATTTCGATTATCCTTATAAAAAATTATGAAATAATTTTGAATGATTTTGCGTTCATTGGATAAAAGAATTCATTTCAAGTACGAAGGGAAAATTAAAATTTTGCTGTTTTTTTAGTTTTCATATAAATCAAACTGCATAGAAAAATTATTTATACGCATCATTTATATATATTAAATAAAATATTTTTGGAAAGTGAAATCAAGAACCAACAGAAATAACAATCCATCCCCACAAACACACCAAACACCTACACCAAACCAAGAAACAGAATCACGAAGAGCTGACAAACCCCAACCACAATCACAGAATACGAAATCTTAAAGACTCCGTTAGAACTACTAGCTTCCTCCGCCAGTTCAGTTGCATAGAAAACTTCCATGCCATTCAGCAACGGCGGCAACACCGTCCCGTTCGCCGGAGAAATCGTCACGTTCGCCGTGCCCTGGACCAGAACCGGATACAACGTCACCACTTCACCTGATCTATACTTTTGAAGCTTAACATTTTTCGTCATGACACCGTCGACGTAAACATCCATATTCCGCGTAGCATTTACGTTGTCGGGTCCAAGATCTTGGTAGAAGTACAGTACTATGTAGGCAGATTGAGGAGTGGCGGCAGGAAAGTTGACGGGAACGTAGATTGACTGTGAAGCATTTGTTGGGGATATTGCTGTGTTGATGACGGAGTTAGGAGGCCCGTTTTCGTAGGCTGTCCCGGTGCAAGTGGTGGGGACAAAGGTCAGGTTTGTGTAGCCAGGCATCGGTTGTGGTGTCCAGTAACGGTTTAGCTGTTCTTCGCAGGTATCTGACCAGCCTGACCACGGCCTGCAAGTTCAGTTATTTGAAGAAATAGGTGTAAGAATCGTAGACCAAAAGAAGTAAAGCAAAATGTAATGGCCTATTATAATTACTTACTCTATCACTTGATCATAACCCCCAAAGTTGAGCCTGGCAACAAGATGATAAGCCGTCCCGTTTCTCATCATTCCATACACAGTCTTGTTAGCCGTCTCAGTCTCATCCAGATAAGTTGCTTCCAGAGAAGAAATGAAAGGCGTGGCACTACCATATTCTTTCCTCCCCATCAAGCACACTGATATGTTATCGTTCCTGGGTGCATATATCAGCTCGTGGACATCAGGCACATCCGCCGTCGCCGATGAGTTAACCGTCGCCCATGGCTGGCCGCCGAGTGAGAGGTCGAAAACCGGAGGCTGCGATTTGCCGTCGTAATTGCCGTAGTAAAAGCCTGCACGGAATATGAATTTCTTTGTGTTGGTAAGTGGCAATCTGTAGCAGTTCTTGGCTTCTCCGTTTGGGAAGTATCGTAATGTGGTCATGACTTGAGGGACATTGGGCGATGAAGTGATTTGCTTGGTTTTGCCTGGATCTATGAAGAAGCTGTCGGGATACCATGTCTGGTTATTGTAAGTTTCGGTTGTTTTGCCCTTCACTCCGCAGTCTATGCGCAACAACTCATTGAGGATGACTGCCAAAGAATTTATACATTTACACATAGTTAGTTCAAGTATTACCGTCCTGAAAATTTTTTACCTGAATTAAATTTGATCAAATCAAATTTATCATAAAACAAAAGTATTACACTTATTTTATGATTGATCACTAATACAACTCTCGTTGAAATCAAACACACAATTTTCTAATAAACTTACATGGAAAGGAAGCTGCATTGGCTCCAACGGCTGATGCAAGAAGTAACATAACTGTCAACTTTTCCATTTTGCAGAAGTGAAAAATACAAGTTTAGTTGAACTCCAAGATCGAATACTGATAGCATGTTTATGTCCGTATATATAAATATATTGTTTGTGAGAAATGATTTGGTCCATGCAAAAATTAATCTATTATTCTTAATTGCAGCCGGCCATTGAAAAACATAATTTCCCTGATAATATTTTTATGATATGTCGGAGTATATGTATATATATACTAGCCATAGTAACACGACGTTCATGTGTGCATATAATAAATAATATTCATACTTTAAGATATCTTGTAAATAAAAATAAAAGATATACATCAACCCATCACATGTTAAAAAAAAATTGAGAAAAAATCAACTTAAAAGTTTTATACATATAATCAAAAAATTTGCATAGTGATGTTACGAACCGTCGTTTATTAAGTATATATTAGTATAGATTTGCATTTTTTTTTTGGCAAAAATTAGTTAATTGACTCTTAGTTGATGTTGTTTAGGAAAATTAAAAACGAGTAGGTACAAAATTCGGATTGTCCAAGGATACAATATTTGTTCCTTGCAGCAGACCAACAATTTTTGAATAAATTAATGTTTCTGGAATAAAGTAAATTGACCGTTGACGAGGTTGATTGCCGTTTTCTGTTTCCCCACTCTTCTCCTTAATTAAATTAATTTAGTCCTTTTTAATTTTAGTTTAGACAAATTATATTCAGTCTGTCTCAAATTGCAACATTAGTCCACCCATTCTTTCTCATATTGACTTGTCCCTGAATTTTAATGAAGAAAATACCAAACAATTTATTTTTATTTTTTAATTTGAATCACATATAATACATTATTGTTTTGTTTGGAAAAATTACACTTTTAATTTCATAAAATAGAGCAGGCAACACTTATACTTAGTTGCCTTACGGGAGTTTTAATGTGGTCAAAATTGAAAAAATCGATACATTTAGTCTAATGTTGAGTTTTGCATTTAAAAAAAAAAGAAAAAAAAGAAAGGACATGTGCAATGCACGTGTTTGTTAGTCACTAATTTTGAAGGAAAAATAATCACACTTTTAGTTCTATTGGATAGGAGAGAAGACGCTTTTAGTTTGATTGTTGACGAAACACACTATGTATAATTACAGGGTGGAAGACTTTGCTTTATTTATTTGATGATGTGTCGGTTTGTAATTGGCTCTTCATGATTCATTTGGCATTTGTTTTCTTAATCACAAGATGTGATCTAAAATTATCAAATTATTGGTATTTGCTTCCTTTATTGACAAGACAAAATTTAAATTACCTTAAATACTTCAATCCCATATATGGCAATATTTCGTCTTATTCATCAATCGATATTTTATTTTATAAAAATTATAAAATTGATGAAAAAATATATTGCACATGTCAATATATAATTGACAATAAATTTTACAAAGGTTATTTAGCACTTTTTTTTAACTTTTAAAATAGCAATTTGATTTTATATCTTTTAAATTTTTATAATTTATTTTTCATCAAAATTCTCCTTGTAATCGGAAAAAATAATAGAAATGAATGGGCAAAATATTTTTTTAGTCTCATAAAATAAGGACAAAATTTATTTTAGTACCACAACTATGACAGGTGTAACTTTTAATCCGATAAAATCATAATCACGTATTTTTAGTTTTAAAAAGTCACGTGCATTATAATTTTAGGAGTAAAAAGACGTTGTTTGGGTCCAAAAATACTCTGTAATTTTGGGACTAAAAAAAGTCTAAAATCACATTTTTTTTAAATTAAAAGCATTACTTATCATAATTGTGGTACCAAAAAAAAAATCTATTTTTATCCTATGGGACTAAAAAAGAAAGAAAGAAATTGAGAATCATGAGTTACTATGTAGCCGAAGTATCACAAGTTATAAGTTTATTCACA